>NC_083432.1:12036969-13383469 GCF_020745735.1 Hemiscyllium ocellatum | reverse complement strand
CTGCAGTGGCTGGTGTATTGGGTCCAAGACGGGGGACGAAACGTCTGTAACACAAATTCCCAGCTCAGCGAACAGAACCACAACAATGAGCACCTGAGCTACAAATCTTCTCACAAACTTTGAACGCCTGTCAAGTTATTATGGTGCCAGAAAATATATCTCGCATTGTCAAACTCTGGGGTGAGGAAGGATACTTTGGTTCTCCTTCATTATTGACCTGCTCCCTCAGTTGGTTGCAGAACAGTAAGTCTGGTGGTTTTTGTTGAGGTCTGTCCCGAGCAGCTCCATGATGCAGGACTCCATGTTCTGCAGTCTAGTCCCTGGGAGGCACACTGAGACAAATATTGACTGTGCCTGGAGGATCATCAACTCAATGACAGATATTCTTTGGTCTACCCGAAACTTGTTGGTCTTCTGGAGCAGGGTCAGAATCCACATGACACCAGGTTATAGTCCAACAGGTTTATTTGAAATCATGAGTCTTTGGAATGCTGCTCCTTTGTCAGGTCCTTCAAAAGTCTGTGATATCAAATAAACCTTTTGGACTATAACCTGGTGTTGTGTGACTTCTGACTTTGTCCACCTCAGTCCAACACCAGCAGTTCCACATCATGGATTCCAGAAGAAGGAGTTGACCCCGATTAAATGTTGCAGACTGGCACATTCTAAGATCCAGGAGTATGTGTTGAGAGATGAACTAAAGCTTGGGGAATCTGCAGCCAGGGTGGAGTCGGGAAAGTCTGAGGTCTTCTTGTGAAGTTAAATGGAGGTCTGTTCAGTTATCAAACTTCAGTTACCTCAAATGCATGCAAATACAATCTTGTATAAGAAAGAAATGCTAAGTTTGTTTGCTTTACACATGTAAAGACTGTATGGAATCGAACTACTGTAGTGATTATCTATGCATGAAAAGATTTTTTATGACTAAAGTATAATTTTAAAATAAAAATAGAGTTACAAAGAATTCACCATTTTATGGATACCTTTCTTCTAAATGGCTGTAGCACCGTGGTTACACTGTTGCCTCACAGAGCCAGGGACCCATTTTTGATTGCAGCCTTGGTCGATTGTCTGTCTGGAGTTTGCACATTCCCCCCAAGTCTATATGGATTAGTTGCAGGTGCTCCGTTTTCCTCCCACAGTCCAAAGATGTGCAGGTTAGTTGGATTGGCCATGCTAAATTGCCCATAGAGTGTAGGGTAGGTGGGTTAGACATCGGAAATGCAGAGTTACAGGGATAGGGTGGGTCTAGGTGGGATGCCCTTTGGAAGGTTGATGCAGATTCAGTGGGCCAAAACTTCCACAAGGCAGGGTTCTAGAATTCTATGAAATGAATTTGCAAAGGAGCCAATTTAATCAATTTCCTAGGTTAACAAAAGAGTATGTTTATTAATTACTAAACATGGATGAAATAATAACACAACACATGATCTCCGATTAGAGATGTTACATGAGTCTAAACAAAGATGAAGTTAAAAGATCTAAGTTCGAGGCGACTGTTGAGGATAAGATAGTGGAACCTTGACGGTTGAATGGCTGTTTTGAAATTTTCTGCTTTGCAGGTTGATTGAAGTTGTTTTGTCTCATGTCCTTTTGACTGCCTTGCTGGATAGCTAGTTTCTAGCACTCAGAGTGATGGTATAAATTACCTGCAATGCAAGGGTGACTAGCAGGTGATTCTTTGATTGTGAATTGCATGGCACACCAGTGCTTGAACCCTGGCTAATCCACATGAAAACTATAGCTCTCTAGCATATTTTCTACCCATAGCACATTTCGATCAATGTTGCACCATATTTTAACCCCTGTTCTTGTATATTCTTGAATGGGAAAACACAAAACACGTCTCTCACCCAGAGTCCTGACCTCTCTCCCATCATGTTCACAGTCTGAGGTGGCTCTTAAGAAATTCTAATGTAATGCATTTTTCCTTTTTTTAAACACATTCCTTTGATGCTTCCTTGACTCCTCATCAGCTTTACCATTTCAGGGTTTATCTCCAGACAGCCACTAAATGTACATCTGGCAGCCATTTGTTTGGTTGTAGCAGTCCTCTCTTAAAATAAAAAGACATATTAAACTTAAAAGGTCAATTTGACTGTAGATAACCTGGGTTTATGTTCTGTGCTTGTGACACATAGAAAATAATTGATTAGATCTCGATTATCCTAACCTAATGAATGTTAACTTGCTCATAATAGTCAGCTAGCTCCAAATGTTCCTTTCAGTTTATGTATAACATGGCTGCCATGATTGTCCACGTTGTGTGCATCATCTTGGAGATGACTTAAAGCCACCTCAGCCTTCAGATCCTGTTCTTCCACAGTTTCTTCATGGGCTAAGATATTGTCCAGATGACTTGGCACACCTTTAACAACATGCAGAATGTTTGTTGCTTTGGAAAATTCCTGTGCTTATAGCACACTGAAAGGTGAACAATTATCTTCCTCATGGATAATGAAAGACCTTAATAATTTTGATTTATCATCCAAATGATTTATCAAGCACATTCACATTTGTGAACAGGGTAAATAACTTGGTCAAGCTTTTGCCCCTCTAGGATATAAGATGAATTGCTCTTACTATGGCCTCACTATGTTGGGTTAAGCTTGAACAAATATAAGGAGTTCTGTTAGATTTAGGGATTGTAAATGTTCAGAGTACCTTGCTAAGCATAGTGACAGGGCACATGAACCCACCTAGGAGGGGACAGGTGTTGTTGCATGGGGAAGGTGGGGTGAGGGTGGCACATAGTGGGTGAGTCCTTAAAAGTAGGGACATTTCTGATCAATGTAATGAGATGATGCATAAGCATAAGGAGGAAATCTCTATCTGGTTTTTCCGACTTGTTTCCTTATACGTTGGTGAAAGAGAAGTGAAAGTGAGCAGAAATTACATTAGGTAGGTTTCTAGGGCCTTTCCTGTTGATGTTATGAGAAAAGTAGATATCTCTAGACAATTACTATTGAATCTGAGAATGATTATTTAGATCCAGCGATTTATGCAGTAGCTTTGTTTTATTGTGTGTCTCATGGCTAATACAATGGGTAAGACGGTCATTTTCTGTTGAGATTCTGCATGGAGTTATCAGTCTTTCCTGAGCTGTACAGATGCCTGTATAAGTAGCATTCCCTCAGTAGAAGGAAGTGGATCAACTATTTAGCTATAAATAAACCTCCATCATATATAAATTACGCAGAAGCTTGTTAGATTTTAAAAGGATGATAGATTTGCTCTCATACGGTGCTTTGCACATCTCAATTTCCTAAAACATTTCACAGCCAATAAATTACTTTCAGTATTGCAGAAAAAAGTCACAGATTGTTTACGCTGTTTGCTTGTCAGGACATCTTGCAAGAATACCAATTCAACAGGAGAATCAACAGTTCAACTGATTGACTCACCTTGCTGATTGGTTGGTAAGTGGACTCTGATTGGTAGAAATGTTTCCATGGAGAATGAACCCAAGAATGCTGATTGACTATTAAAAACCAGGCTTTAAATTTTAGACTAGTCAGGGAATTACCCTGACAAGTTGACCAATGCATTGCTGTCATTTCTTTTGTTGAGTTGAAACAGGCACAGTGTACACATGTTCTTACTGTCTGCAAAGTACATGGCCTTGTGTAGTAATTTAATATAACATTTACAGGCAATATTGGCAATCTTCGATTGTTTGCCCATTAATCTTCCAGGTGCCTCTAGAGTTCTGAGAGAGGTGGCTGAGGAAATAGCAGAGGCATTGGTTGAGATCTTTCAAAAGTCACTGGAGTCAGGGAAAGTCCCGGATGATTGGAAGATTGCTGTTGTAACCCCCTTGTTCAAGAAAGGATCAAGACAAAAGATGGAAAATTATAGGCCAATTAGCCTAACCTCGGTTGTTGGTAAAATTCTAGAATCCATCATTAAGGATGAGGTTTCTAAATTCTTGGAAGAGCAGAGTCTGAATAGAACAAGTCAACATGGATTTAGTAAGAGGAGGTCATGTCTGACAAACCTGTTAGAATTCTTTGAAAAGGTGACAAGTAGGTTAGACCAGGAAAACCCAGTGGATGTGGTCTATCTAGACTTCCAAAAGGCCTTTGATAAGATGCCACATGGGAGGCTGCTGAGCAAGGTGAGAGCCCATGGTGTTCGAGGTGAGCTACTGGTATGGATTGAGGATTGGCTGTCTGACAGAAGGCAGAGAGTTGGGATAAAAGGTTCTTTTTCAGAATGGCAACCAGTGACAAGCGGTGTCTCGCAGGGTTCAGTGTTGTGGCTGCAGCTGGTCACATTATATATTAATGATCTGGATGAAGGGACTGGAGGCATTCTAGTGAAGTTTGCAGATGATACGAAGTTATGTGGACAGGCAGGTAGTACTGAGGAAGTGGGGAGGCTGCAGAAGGATCTAGACAGTTTGGGAGAGTGGTCCAGGAAATGGCTGATGGAATTCAACGTGAGCAAATGCGAGGTCTTGCACTTTGGAAAAAAGAATAAAAGCATAGACTACTATCTAAATGGTGAGAAAATTCGTAAAACCAAAGTACAAAGGGATCTGGGAGTGCTAGTCGAGGATTCTCTAAAGGTAACCATGCAGGTTGAGTCCGTGACTAAGAAAGCGAATGCAATGTTGTCATTTATCTCAAGAGGATTGGAATATAAAAGCATCGTTGTACTACTGAGACTTTATAAAGCTCTGGTTAGGCCCCATTTGGAGTACTGTGTCCAGTTTTGGTACCCACACCTCAGGAAGGACATACTGGCACTGGAACATGTCCAGCGTAGATTCACACGGATAATCCTTGGAATGGTTGGTCTAACATATGAGGAACGGCTGAGGATCCTGGGATATAATTCATTGGAGTTTAGAAGATTAAGGGGAGACTTAATAGAAACTTACAAGATAATACATGGCTTGGAAAGGGTGGACACTAGGAAATTATTTCCGTTAGGCGAGGAGACTAGGACCCGTGGACACAGCCTTAGAATTAGAGGGGGTAAATTCAGAACAGAAATGCGGAGACATTTCTTCAGCCAGATAGTGGTGGGCCTGTGGAATTCATTGCCGCAGAGTGCAGTGGAGGCCGGCACGCTAAATGTCTTCAAGGCAGAGATTGATAAATTCTTGATGTCACGAGGAATTAAGGGCTACGGGGAGAATGACGGTAATTGGAGTTGAAATGCCCATCAGCCATGATTGAATAGCGGAGTGGACTCGATGGGCCGAATGGCCTTACTTCCACTCCTATGTCTTATGGTCTTATGGTCTTATATGTAAATATAACCCTGCACACATAAGAAATGCCTTAGGGTTGTTTGTTGGATAGAGCCAAACTCCAATGTCTGCTTGTTTTCGTCATATATCTCTGTACAGAATCACACAGTTTTAGTGACTATGCACTTGTGTCTGTCTGTATGTGTGTGTGTGTGTGTGTGTGTGTGTGTGTGTGTGTGTGTGTATAAGTATATTGTTGAAATACAACAAAATATGCAATTGTTTGTCAGCGTCATTCCTCTAACATTTGGCACTCTCCAGCAAATGTTGCCTAATTGCACGATCACATCTATCGTAGACATTAAGTTGTGAGTTTTGCAAGTGTGAGTGGATTGGCTACAGTCAGTGCCTTGCTACTTTGTGACTCTCAAAGCATGTTGTTGTGCAATGTAGAAGACATCCCAACCAATTTGAGTACAACAGGTCCAATAAACAACAATGTAATAATAACCAACTCAGTGATATTGCTTGAAGAATAATTACTGGCCAGAACAATGGCACCCACCTCCTTACTCCTCTTCAAAAACATGTTGTCGGATCTTTTGCATCCATTTGGCAAGGACATAGATGCCTGCAGTTTAACATCATACTTAGAATACTCTGCACCTATCCAGTGTCTACCCAGATGTGTTGTCTGGCAACTATTCTGTCCAGAATAATAAAAAAAAATGACAGGGAGTTGTGAACATAGCCCAGTCCATCACACAAGCTAACTTTCCATCTGTTGACTCCATCTATATTTCTCGTTGCCTCGGGAAGGCAGATAACATAATCAAAGACCCCTTCCACCCCGATTATAGTCTCTTCCAACCTCTTCCATTGGGCAGAAGATACAAAAGCTCAAACATATGTACCAACAGATTTAAGTACAGCTTGTTCCCTGCTGTTATTAGACTTCTGAATGGACCTCTCAAATTTTAAATTTAATATTGATTTTGCTCTGTGTGCACCTTCCCTGCACTGATAACATTGCGCTGTTCTAATACTCTTATTCACTTTGTACATTATTATCTGCTTGTACTGCATCAAAAAAACTTTAAACCTAGGGTGGCACGGTGGCACAGTGGTTAGCACTGCTGCCTCACAGCGCCTGAGACCCGGGTTCAATTCCCGACTCAGGCGACTGACTGTGTGGAGTTTGCACGTTCTCCCCGTGTCTGCGTGGGTTTCCTCCGGGTGCTCCGGTTTCCTCCCACAGTCCAAAGATGTGCGGGTCAGGTGAATTGGCCATGCTAAATTGCCCGTAGTGTTAGGTTAGGGGTATGGGTGGGTTGTGCTTCGGCGGGTAAGTGTGGACTTGTTGGGCCGAAGGGCCTGTTTCCACACTGTAAGTAATCTAATCTAGGTACGTCTGAAAATAATAATCCAATCAAAGCAAATCAACCTAATTCTGTCAGTGCTGCACCTCTCAGTACCACACTGGAGCATCAGCCTGGATTTTGAAACTTTTGCCCCGGACCAGTACCGTGATTTCCTGACTGACAGATAAACTACACAGCAAGGATAGACAAGAGACCTCGTTACAGAGAATAGCAA
This sequence comes from Hemiscyllium ocellatum, assembly GCF_020745735.1. Taxonomy (NCBI): domain Eukaryota; kingdom Metazoa; phylum Chordata; class Chondrichthyes; order Orectolobiformes; family Hemiscylliidae; genus Hemiscyllium; species Hemiscyllium ocellatum. The sequence goes on along the minus strand of NC_083432.1, from coordinate 13,376,673 downwards.
ATGCATAGCTTCCTAAAGGACAGGCACAAAAAGAAACTGAATCTTTGAAGATTATGCATTTCAAAAATGTATTATTAAAGAACGCATTGTAATCAGTAAATAATCAAATGGAGAGAGTTCTGATATTCCGAAACAGTACAGATTAAACCATTAACTGTGGGAAAAACATACTCAGCAATTATGTTCAGTCTGCAGACGTTGCAAGCTGCTAATCAGCAGAACCCTGACTGAGCCAGTTAATGGGCTTGCCATGGTTCAAGCCGAAGATTTTTCTTGAATCATTTTTCTTTCTCTATGACAGTGGGAAGAGCAGCTGGCTTCAATTAGCGTGAAACATGGCAAAGTGTTGCCAAACCTTTTGAATTCGAGGTGGAAACCAGCTTTCAGCTCCTGATGGATGTTTCAATACTGTTCACACATGAGCAACATTTTATTCCAGCTCTTTTCAGAATGTTCACGCTGGGAAGCTTTCTTCTGGTCCAAGTTCTTACAGTTCTCCATTTTGAGACACAGAAAGTATTATTTTCCAGTTCTCCAATGCAAGTTTAGTACAGGTTAAGGAAATTCAGGAGGGAATGTTCATTTTATTGACAGACAAGGAATTATAAAATTGTAAGTCATTCTTCAATCAGCATTGGATCGGAGGTAATTTAAGTCCAAAAGTGTCAGTTATTGCTTACTTCAAAATGGTTAGTAACTATTGATTCATGCAGATCTGAGGAACCATATATGTTTTTTATTAAATTATTGTGCAGTCACTGAGATTTAATTTTATCCACAAAGGTCATGTGATTAATTGATTGGCTTATACTAGGTTTAAACTAGTTTGGCAAGGGGGTGGGAATCAGAGCCACATGTCTGAGAGGGGGTCAGTTGCAGATGGGACAGTGACAGGATATATTGATTCTATCAGAAAGGTTTCTCATGCGATGAAACAAAGGGATTGGTTAAAGTTTGGAGAAAGTGAGGTCTGCAGATGCTGGAGATCAGAGCTGAAAATGTGTTGCTGGAAAAGTGCAGCAGGTCAGGCAGCATCCAAGGAACAGGAAATTCGACATTTCAGGCATAAGCTCTTCTTCCTTCCTGAGACAGGTAAGAAGGGGTAAGATTAAGGGACCTTGGATGACAGGAGCAGAGGAACTTCTCATCAAAAGGAAGAAGGCAGCTTACGTAAGGTGGAGGAAGCAAGGATCTAGCACAGCTTTAGAGGATTACAGACTTGCTAGAAAGGAGCTCAGAAATGGACTGAGGAGAGCCAGGAGGGGGCACGAAAAAGGCTTGGCAAGAAGGAATAGGGAGAACCCAAAGGCGTTTTACTCATATGTGAGGAATAAGAGAATGATCAGGGAGAAGGTAGGGCCGATCAGGGAGAGCGGAGGGAACTTGTGCGTGGAGTCAGAGCAGATAGGGAAAGCCCTAAATGGGTTTTTTGCTTCGGTTTTCACCGAGGAAAGGGAACGTGTTGTAAATGAAAAATTAGAGGAGCTGGGATACAGTCTTGACCAGATCAAGATTGATGGAAGTTGATATGCCAGAAATTTTGGAAAACATTAAGATTGATAAGTCCCCAGGGCCAGACCAGATTTATCCTACGCTGCTCCGGGAAGCGGGAAAGGAAGTTGCTCAGCTGCTGGCGAGGAGATTTGCCTCTTCACTCTCCACAGGAATCATACTGGAGGATTGGAAGGAGGTGAATGTTGTTCCTCTTTTCAAGAAGGATAATAGGGAAATCCCTGGAAATTACAGACCAGTCAGTTTTACGTCTGTGGTCAGCAAAGTTTTGGAAAGAATTTTGAGGAATAGGATTTATGACTATTTGGCAAAGCATAGTGTGATTAAAGGCAGTCAGCATGGCTTTGTGAGGGGCAGGTCATGCCTCACAAATCTTATTGAGTTCTTTGAGGAGGTGTCAAGATAGGTCGACGACGGTCGAGCAGTGGATGTGGTGTATGTGGACTTCAGCAAGGCATTTGATAGGATTCCCCAGGGTAGGGTCATTCATAAAGTCAGGAAGTATGGGATACAGGGAGATTTGGCTATCTGGATTCAGAATTGGCTAGCTGACAGAAGGCAGAGAGTGGTTATAGATGGAAGGTTTTCTGCCTGGAGGGCAGTATTGTGTGGGGTCCCGCAGAGCTCTGCTCTTGGGTCTCTGCTCTTTGTCATTTTTATAAATGACTTGGACGAGGAGTTTGAGGGGTGAGTTAGTAAATTTGCAGATGACACAAAGGTTGGAGATGTCGTCAATAGTATAGAGGGCTACTGTAGGCTGCAGCGCAACATAGACAGGATGCAGAGCTGGGCTGAGAAATGGCAGATGGAGTTCAACCTGGATAAATGCGAAGTGATGCATTTTGGAAGGTCGAACTCGAATGTTGAATATAGGATTAAAGACAGGATTCTTGATAGTGTGGAGGAACAAAGGGATCTGAGTGTGCAAGTACATAGATCCCTCAAAGTTGCCACCCAAGTGGATAAGTTGTTAAGAAAGCATATGGTGTTTCACCTTTCATTAACAGGAGGATTGAGTTTAAGAGCCTTGAGGTTTTGCTGCAGCTCTACAAGTTCCTGGTGAAACCACACTTGGAATATTGTGTCCAGTTCTGGTTGCCCTACTATAGGAAAGATACAGAGGCTTTGGAGAGGGTGCAAAGAAGGTTTACCAGGATGCTGCTTGGACAGGAGGGCTTGTCTTATGAAGAAAGGTTAAATAAGCTTGGACTTTTCTCTCTGGAGAGAAGGAGGAAGAGAGGAGATCTGATCGAGGTGTACAAAATAATGAGAGGAATAGATAGAGTCAATCGCCAGAGACTTTTCCCCAGGGCAGGATTGAATGGCACGAGAAATCATAATTTGAAGATATTAGGAGGAAGGTATAAAGGAGCTGACAGAGGTAGGTCCTTTACACAGAGTTGTGAGTGCATGGAATGCATTGCCAGCCGTGGTGGTGGAAGTCGGGTCATTGGGGACATTAAAGCGACTGCTGGACATGCACATGGATAGCAGTGAGTTGAGGGGAGCATAGGTTAAATTACTATATTTTACATTAGGATTATAAATCTCAGCACAACATCATGGGCCAAAAGGCTTGTTCTGTGCTGTACTTTTCCATGTTCTGTATTCTATGTTCTATTCAAGAGCTTCAAGTATCAGACAATACCAATGAAGTGCAGCAAGAAAGATGATTGCCCGCCATTTATGTTTGATGCCACCAGTACCTTTTGGATCCTCTGTTATCCTTTGCGATTTCTGATCATTCTTTTCTTTGTCAAAATGAGTTAGGATTTTAGTGATGGTTCATTATATGAAACAAAATTAACCTCTAAAGATTGTAAATTCAATTACATAGACTGCAGGCATTGACAATGTGTATTCAAGCCAATTCGTAAATTATCACTGCTCCACATGTATTTCAAGGGATAATTCAATTCCAATTCACTTAGCCAGGAAGTTAAATAATTCATCAACTCATCATTCTATGGGTATACACATGAACTGTGTTGGGATGATTCCATGAGGGTGGTAATGGTCCCCTTGCTGGCTGTACGAGAAACACAAAGTCCAGTCTCAGAATAAAGGGTAGCCCATTTTGATTGAGATGAGGAGGAATTTCTTAACCCAGAGGTTATGGATGCCCAGTCATTGATTATATTCAGGACAGGGATCAACTGATTTATTGATATTGAAAGGATATGGGGACCGTGCAGGGAAAACACCTTGAGGGAGGAAATCATATATGACCTGGTTAAATCATGCAGCATTGTTGGGTGGGGCGGGGGAAGGGGGGTGAAATGACTACATCTGCTTCTAATTTCTATATTTCTATTACATGGGATATATTTAATGAATATAGAAGAAACAGTAATTTATAATTATTGACAGAGTTACATGGGGTTGGTGTCCTGAGTCCTCTCTTTCTTCTTCCTTATCTCAGAATAACAATAAAAATCATAGAATGGTTGCAGTGTGGAAGGAGGTCATTCAGCCCACACTGACCCCTCTGAAGAGGATCCTACCCCATCCCTCTGCATTTCCCATGGCTAACTCACTTAGCCTGCACATCTTGGACACAATGCGCAAACTAACATGGCCAAACCACCTAACCTACACATCTTTGGACAGTGGGACGAAGCCCATGCAGACACCAGGAGAATGTGCAAACTCCACACAGACAGTCACCTGAGGTTGGAACAGAGCCCAGGTTCCCAGCGCTGTGAGGCAGCAGTACTAACCACTGAACCATTGCGTAATCCATTGAATTATTTAATTCTGAATCCCTTAGCCAGGGAGTTAAATAATTCATTAACTTTTCCCTCTCTATCTAGAGGTGTACACATGAACTGTGTTGGGGTGATTCTATGAGGGTGGCGAGTACAAGAAGCAGGACAAGAAGCAGGAAATATAGACTCAGCAAAAAACAGTAGCTCATTTTGGACTGAGATGAGGAGGAATTTCTTGCCCCATTTCCAAAAATGGAGCACATAACAATTGGTATGTTGGCAAAGGACCAGAAAAAAAGTCACATTCAGGATGCAGACAGAAGTTTGAGCGCAGATATTGAATTAGCATGAAAGTGGAGCATGCTGAAAGTGAGAAAGTGAGGACTGCAGATGCTAGAGATCAGAGTCGATAGTGTGGTGCTGGAAAAGCACAGCAGGTCAGGCAGCATCCAAGGAGCAGGAGAAGCAATGTTTTGGGCAAGAGCCCTTCTTCAGGAATGAGGCTTGTGGGTTGAGGGGCTGAGAGTTAAATGGGAGGGGGGTGGAGCTGGGGGGAAGGTAGATAGTGTGACAGGTAGATGGAAGTGGGGGTAACAGTGATAGGTTGGAGAGGAGGGTGGAGCGGATAGATGGAAGGAAGATGGACAGGAAGGGCAGGTCATGAGGGCAGTGCCATGTTGGGAGGTTGGATCTGAGATAAAGTGGAGGAAGGGGAAACGAGGAAACTGGTGAAATCCACATTGATGCCCTGAGGTTGGAGGGTCCCAAGACGGAAGATGAGGCGTTCTCCTCCAGGTGTCGGGTAGATAGGGAGTAGCGATGGAGGTGGCCCAAGACCTGCATGTCCTTGGCAGATTGGAAGTGGGAATTGAAATGTTTGGACCCCATGGGCAGTGGGGTTGGTTTTTGTGGGTGTCCCAGAGATGTTTCTGAAGTGCTCTGCAAGTAGGCATCCTGTCTCCCCAATGTAGAGGAGACCACATTGGGAGCAACAGATACAGTAAATGATCGGAGGAAGAAAGCATCATCATCCGCCTTGGGACCATCGAACCCCACGGCATCAATGTGGATTTCACTAGTTTCATCAGTTTCCCTCCCCCCCCACCTTAACTCTCGAATAAAGGACAACAATTTGCTAAAGATCCTTCGACACACCTTCAAATCTGCAACATCCACCACCTAGAAGGACAATGACAGAAGAAGCATAGGAATATCACCATCTGCACGATTCTCTCCGAACACACACTATCCTGACTTGGAACTATATCACTGTTCTTTTGTTTTCGCCAGGTGAAATCTGGAACTTTCCTCCTCAACAGTATTATAATAGTTGTGTTTACACTCCCTGGACAGCAAGAAGGCAACTGAGCACCTCTTCTTCCAGAGCAGTTATGAGATTGAAACCTGGAGAAAGAAAGGAGACATGGTGAACTGGGGGATGGAGCTGGGACTACCAGAATGAAGGTGAAGGGGAAGGTCCCAGGTCAGATGGAAAGATGTAGTGGTGAGACACCTAAACACAGTGGAATTGGAAGAGGACGAGTGACTCAAGGAAGGGGATGGCCGGGTTTGTGGAGGGGCGGAGGGGTGAAGATGAACCAGCACTATAGCAAAGCCAATTTCTTTTGAATTTCATTGAGGTTCGTTAAAAGTGTTGCTGGCTCAGCCAGTATGTATTGATGATCTCTAATTAACCAGGAGGCAATTAAGAGTAAAACATATTTCTGTAGGTTGTGTACTCACATGTGGACAGGTCAGATAAGGATGGCAGATTTTCCTGCCTGAACAACGTTAGTGACCCAGAAATGGCAAGTGACATCATTAGATTCCAGATATTTTGTTAAAGTCAAACTTCGCCATCTATCAAGATTAGATTCGAGCCCACACGACCAGAACATTAGCTGAAGGTTCTGAATATCAAGTTCAATGACATGTCCACTCTGTCACCTCAGTAAAATGAAAAAAGCCTTAAGAAAGAAAATAATTTGTGCACAGAAAGATCTCACAAGCAACAATGTAACCGTAAACAAGTAATCGATTGTTCATGAACTTTGTTAAGGGATACTTACTGAATAGCACCTCAGGGATAGTACACCTCAGGGATAGCACTACTGCTGTTCTTTGGCCATGGGATCTTTTCAATCCAGCTGGGACAGTAAACAAGGCCTCACCTTAACATTTCATCCAAAAAGCAGTGCCTTTGTATTTGTAAATAATTTCTTTGACACTAAGAATCATGTTGAGATCTATCAATCAACCAACAGCTGAATGCAACTTCACCCAGGCCATATATTGCTTGTGATTTGGTTGATTGTCTAGGTTAATGTTGTCTAACTTTCATGCATTAATTCAGACTTTATTTTTTAGTTGCTAATGCTCTTACTCACCCCATTGACTGCCAGTGAGAGAGTTGAACTTCATTTTCCAGAGATGTTCCATCAAACTACATTTTTAACAGGCATTGGCAAGGCCACCATTAGACCATCCCCAGAATCAAGACTCTGCACCAGTCAGTGGTTTTGAGCTTAGTGGCAGCACGGAGGTGTTCATGGTTGCAGGTGGAAGACCAGCCCTGGAATCACAGGTAACAGTGCTATTCCTGGGCCTGGGGCCACATCATCCCTCCCTTCAAGTCAAACACAGCAGCCTCAACCCTGCCCTGAGTGTCACATGCTCCTTGAGTCCCAGTTGTTGGGTCCTGATATGTCCCAGCATAGGCCCTAGTCCCAGGTTTGCAGAGGTCTCAGGATAAGTGATGTGGGAGTAAAAGGGATCTTGAATATTGTGGGAATAGTATAGTGATTGTAATGGTGTTAGTCAGGTAGACCTTATAGAATATGAGTTCCCTGATTGGAGCTGATAATCTGGTCCAATCAGGGAGCCCTGGCTGACAGATATAAACAGGAGGGTCAGACGTTCTGTTCATGCCGAGAGCTGGCACTGAGGAAGTTAGACCAGTGTCAAGGCCTCTCCACGTGTAAATAAAAGGTGACCTGATTAAGGGATACTGGCATCTAAGAGTTATTTCAGTGGCGATGCGAGAAAAGCATGCTCCTCAATAAATTTGTTCGCAACAGTTATCTTTGAATTGGGGTAAGCATTTCCTGTATCATGTCATTATTTGGGAAGGCTGGTTCATTTGATTCTGCCATCAAAGACTGGGTCTAGTAGGTGGAAAGAATGCATTATTTCTCCCTAGGCAAATGACAGTAGAGCAGATGAATACCAATGAGTAAATTTCCTGACAGCCTGTGGACCCGTAGCTTTTTTGGTTATTAGAAGCCTAACTATCCCTGAGGCACCAGATACTAAAATCTTTCTAGAATTGACAGATTTAGTTAAGGAATATGCAACCCCAAGCCTCCTCTAAGTCAGAGATACTAGCGGTTATGCTCAGCAGTTCAAGAACCAGGGGAATCCATATCAGGATTTTTGACTAGGTTAAGACAACTGGTGGAAGCATGTGACTTTTGTTTAACCCTTAATGAGATGCTGAGAGACCGTTTGGCGTGTGGGATTAATACTGTAACTATACAAAAGGGCCTGCTAGCTGAAGCCGATCTGGATTTCATACCAGCACTACAATTGGCTTTATTGTAGGAAAATACAGCACGTGGAACATTTAGGTTCCGGGTATGTCAATGGAAGTGGACAGCCTCGCCAGTCTGATTGAGCTTGGAGAACACTACTTGAGTGGTGCACAGCCTCAGTCAGAACAATCCTGAACAGGGAGACTCCAGGTCAGCCCACAGTAAAATCCCAAAACAAACCAAGCTTTGGTCAAAAGGTTAACATTTTCTTCAAAATCCGGGCCGGCAAGCCATTGTAGTTGCTGCCAATCTATGGTCACAAGACAACAAAAATGTCTCAATCGACCTAAATTGAGTAAAATAACTCATAGACTGATATCCAGGAGAGTACACACCCTGGAAAGTCCACCTGCATCTGGTTTGGAACAGTTAAATTGCTAAGCAACATCCAAATCCAAACCAATCAAAATATACATCTGGATAAATAGTCACCTGGTTCTATCAGTGTGGCTGTATCAGTGATCGCAGAAGCAGTCTTAAACAAAATTTGCTCTTGACTCCAACTCTTACGTTTGTGCAAGACCTTTGCTAGACCAAGAACCTATACCAGGGAACCCTGACAGATAAAGGGTGCAACTTTGGTTCCAATTTCTTAAGAGAAGCAACTGGTTCAATTGCCACTGATTGTTGTAAAAGGCTTGGGCCCAAACATAATGGGGCAAAATTGGTTGAGAAAGATTCACCTGGATTAACCCAACATTTTTTGATTAGAAAAACAGTAAGCTGTTTTTTGCAGCTGCATAAATATACAATCCTACTCATAAAGGATTCTTCTGCAAAACTGGCAGGCAGGCGGGGGATGGTACTGTCCTTCATAACGCTGGACGTGAGCTATGCATACCGTGGAAGACTATAAAGGAGGACATAAAGGAATTAGACATAGTCCGTAGGCATTTAATCCAGGCAGACATCTGCCTTAGAATGAAAAACTGTGTGATCCAGGCCCCCCAAGTGACCTACTTGGGCTACAGAGTTGACAAGACTGGATTACACCCATTGGAAGATAAAGTGATGGTGATCAAAGGTGCCCTAGCTCCCATGCTTGTCTTTCCTTGGGCTGGTGAATTACCACGGAAAATTCATCCATAACCTGGCTTCCATCCTGGCACCTTTGCGTCAACTCTTAAACAAAAGAATCTGCCTTGGAAATGGTTGGGTAGACAAGCCATAACATTCAGGGAAGTGGAGAAATATCCTTAGAATCCTTACAGTGTGGAACCAGGCCCTTTGGCCCAACAACTCCACAATGAACCTCTGAAGAATATCTCACCCGAACCCAATCCCCATTACTTTACCTTATCTCTGATTAATGCACCTAACCTACATATCCCTGAACTCTATGGGCAACTTAGCATGGCCAATTCACCTAACCTGCATATCTTTGGATTGTAGGAGGAAACCAGAGAATCTGGAGGAAACCTACGCAGATAGGGGCAGAATGTGCAAACTCCACCCAGACAGTCACCCGTGGCTGGAATTGAACCTGGCCCCTGGCGCTGTGAGGCAACAGTGCTACCATGCTGCCCTCATCCTCTAAAATATTGGTATGCAATGATCCCAAGCAAGATCTGGTATTGACATGCAATGCCTCCCTGTAGCGCATCAGGATAGTATTCACCCTTAGGTGGCCCAATGGAGAGGAATGCCCAATAGTGTATGCATACAGAGCGTAAATGTGCTCAGGTAGTGAAGGAAGGTTTAGTGGTCATATTTGGAGTCAGGAAAATCCACCCAATCCACCAGCAGGATTTCTCCAGCTTCCTCATTTCCTCTCACCCCACCTTATCTCAGTCCCAACCCGCAGATTCAGCACTGCCTTCTTGACCTGCAATCTTCTTCCTGACCTCTCCGCCCCCACCCCCTCTCCAGCCTATCACCCTCAGCTTAACCTCCTTCCGCCTATTGCATTCCTAACGCCCCTCCCCCACGTCCCTCCTCCCTACCTTTTATCTTAGCCTGCTTGGCGCACCCTCCACATTCCTGAAGAAGGGCTTATGCCCGAAGCGTCGATTCTCCTGCTCCTTGGATGCTGCCTGACCTGCTGCGCTTTTCCAGCAACACATTTTTCAGCTCTGATCTCCAGCATCTGCAGTCCTCACTTTCTCCTGGCCATAAACAGCTCCAGGCAGCGGGCCATGGAGGGAGTTGGTATGGCTGATTGCCTGCCCCTCTTCTGCGGTTAGGTCCTGGAAAGGGAGCGCGCAGGTCCACAAACACCCTCAAGCTGTTCAGTAGAGGGTGCCAGGCAGGCTAAGATAAAAGGTAGGGAGGAGGGACTTGGGGGAGGGGCGATGGAGATGTGATAGGTGGAAGGAGGTCAAGGTGAGGGTGATAGGTTGGAGTGGGGTGGGGGCGGAGAGGTCAGGAAGAGGATTGCAGGTTAGGAGGGCGGTGCTGAGTTCAAATGAATCGACTGAGGCAAGGTGGGAGGAGGGGAAATGAGGAAACTGGAGAAATCCGAGGTCACCCCTTGTGGCTGGAGGGTTCCCAGGTGGAAGATGAGGCGCTCTTCCTCCAACCAAGACAGAACCCCACTGGTTCTCACCTACCACCCCACCAACCTCCGTATACAGCATATCATCCGCCGTCATTTCCGCCAACTCCAAACGGACCCCACCACCAGGGATATATTTCCCTCCCCTCCCCTATCAGCGTTCCGCAAAGACCACTCCCTTCGTGACTCCCTCGTCAGGTCCACACCCCCCATCAACCCAACCTCCACTCCCGGCACCTTCCCCTGCAACTGCAGGAAATGCAAAACTTGCGCCCACACCTCCTCCCTTACTTCTCTCCAAGGCCCCAAGGGATCCTTCCATATCGGCCACAAATTCACCTGCACCTCCACACACATCATCTATTGCATCCGTTGCACCCGATGTGGCCTCCTCTATATTGGGGAGACAGGCCGCCTACTTGCAGAACGCTTCAGGGAATACCTCTGGGACGCCCGAACCAACCAACCCAACCACCCCGTGGCTCAACACTTTAACTCTTCCTCCCACTCCACCGAAAACATGCAGGTCCTTGGACTCCTCCATCGCCAGAACATAACAACACGACGGTTGGAGGAAGAGCGCCTCTTCTTCCGCCTGGGAACCCTCCAGACACAAGGGATGAACTCGGATTTCTCCAGTTTCCTCATTTCCCCTCCCCCCATCTTGTCTCAGTCGATTCCCTTGAACTCAGCACCGCCTTCCTAACCTGCAATCTTCTTCCTGACCTCACCGCCCCCACCCCACTCCGGCCTATCACCCTCACCTTGACCTCCTTCCACCTATCACATCTCCATCGCCCCTCCCCCAAGTCCCTCCTCCCTACCTTTTATCTTAGCCTGCCTGGCACCCTCTCCTCATTCCTGATGAAGGGCTCTGGCCCGAAACGTCGAATTTCCTGTTCTTTGGATGCTGCCTGACCTGCTGTGCTTTAACCAGCAACACATTTTCAGCAAATAAAGATTTACACACTTGTTGCTTTTCACTGTGTCCTGACACCTACACATACATGGCATGGTTGCTGCTATTAGGCAATAGTAGAGGGGTAGATTAAGAAGAAAATTTTTAAAAAAGATAAAAACATATAACCAGGAGATTTAGAATCTCCTCAGTTCAGGGGACTGACTGTGAGCTGGCTGGCCACAGCCAGTGTACTGTGTACAAGTAAATAAAGGATGACTTGGTGATGGGATATTGGACTCTCTGCAACTATTTCACATACAGACAACAAAAAACAGATAAACAGGAGAGTCAGAGGTTCTGTTCTCTCTGAGAGCTGGCTCTGAGGGAGCTGGATCAGTGTCAAGGACTCTCCATGTTTAAATAAAGGATGATTTGGTGATGGGATATTGGCCTCTGTGGAGTTACTTCATAGAACATAGAACATAGAAGGATACAGCGCAGTACAGGCCCTTCGGCCCTCGATGTTGCGCCGACCGAATCCTACCTAACCTATACTAGCCCAATAACTTCCAAATGCCTATCCAATGCCCGCTTAAATGACCATAAAGAAGGAGAGTTCACCACTGATACGGGCAGGGCATTCCATGAACTCACAACCCGCTGTGTGAAGAATCTACCCCTAACATCTGTCCTATACCTACCACCCCTTAATTTAAAGCTATGTCCCCTAGTAACACCTGACTCCATTAGCGGTAAAAGGTTCTTAGTATCTACCCTATCTAAACCCCTAATCATCTTATACACTTCTATCAGATCTCCCCTAAACCTTCTCTTCTCCAATGAGAACAGCCCCAAGTGCCTCAGCCTTTCCTCATAAGATTTTCCTACCATTCCAGGCAACATCCTGGTAAACCTCCTCTGCACTCGTTCTAAAGCTTCCACATCCTTCCTATAGTATGGCGACCAAAACTGCACACAATACTCCAGATGAGGCCTCACCAGAGTCTTATACAACTGCAACATGACCTCAGGACTCCGGAACTCAATTCCTCTGCCAATAAAGCCCAGTACACCATATGCCTTCCTCACAGCACTATTTACCTGGGTGGCAACTTTCAGAGATCTGTGTACATAGACACCAAGATCCCTCTGCTCATCCACACTACCAAGTAGCCTACCATTAGCCCAGTAATCCATCATCTTGTTATTCCTACCAAAGTGAACGACTTCGCACTTAGCTACATTGAATTCCATTTGCCACATTTCCGCCCAGCTCTGCAACTTATCTATATCCCGCTGTAACCTACCACTTCCTTCCTCACTATCCACAACTCCACCGACTTTTGTGTCATCCGCAAACTTGCTTACCCAGCTTTCAAGTCCTTCCTCTAGATCATTTATAAAGATAACAAAAAGCAATGGTCCCAAAACAGATCCTTGTGGTACACCGCTAGTAACTGCGCTCCAAGATGAACATAATCCATCAACTACTACCCTCTGTCTCCTTCCAGCCAGCCAATTCCTAATCCAAACCTCTAATGTATCTTCAATGCCATACCTCCGAAGTTTTAGCATTAGCCTACCATGGGGAACCTTATCGAACGCCTTACTAAAATCCATATACACAACATCTACTGCTTTACCCTCATCCACTTCCTTAGTCACCTTCTCAAAGAACTCAATAAGGTTTGTGAGGCACGACCTGCCCTTCACAAAACCATGCTGGCTATCCCTGATCACGTTATTCCTACCCAGATGTTCATAAATCTTATCCCTTACCATTCTCTCTAAGACTTTGCCCACCACTGAAGTCAGACTCACTGGCCTATAGTTACTAGGGCTATCCCTACTCCCTTTCTTGAACAATGGGACCACATTCGCTATCCTCCAGTCCTCTGGTACTATTCCCGTTGACAATGACGACATAAAAATCCAGGCCAATGGCTCTGCTATCTCCTCCCTAGCTTCCCATAGGATCCTGGGGTAAATGCCATCAGGCCCAGGAGACTTATCTATATTCATCCTTTCCAATATTCCCAAAACCTCTTCCCTGCATATTTCCAGGGCATCCATTCTAATTATTTGTGATTCCATATTCACATCAGCAACAGTGTCCTGTTCCTGAGTGAATACTGATGAAAAGTACTGATTTAATGTCTCTCCAATCTCCTCCGCCTCCACACACAACTTCCCACTACTATCCTTGACTGGACCGATACCTACCCTAGTCATCCTTTTATTCTTGACATACCTATAGAAAGCCTTTGGGTTTTCCCTAATCCTACCAGCTAAAGACTTTTCATGTCCCCTTCTCGCTTCTCTTAGCTCCCTCTTTAGCTCCTTCCTGGCTACCTTATAACTCTCAATCGCCCCAACTGAACCTTCACGTCTCATCTTTACATATGCCGCCTTCTTCCCTTTCACTAGGGACTCCAATTCCTTACTAAACCACGGCTGCCTCACAAGGCCCTTTACACCATGCCTGACTGGTACATACTTATCGAGGACACGCAGTAGCTGCTCCTTGAACAATCCCCACATCTCATTAGTGTTCTTCCCTTGAAGCCTGTTTTTCCAATCCACACATCCTAAGTCATGCCTCACTGCATCATAATTTCCCTGCCCCCAGCTATAGCTCTTGCCCTGCGGCGCACGATTATCCCTCTCCATCACTAAAGTAAAAGTTGTGGTCACTGTCCCCGAAGTGCTCACCTACCTCCAAGTCTAACACCTGGCCTGGTTCATTACCTAGAACCAAATCCAATATAGCCTCCCCTCTTGTTGGCCTGTCGACATATTGTGTCAGGAAACCCTCCTGCACACATTGTACAAACACCGACCCATCTAATGAACTCGAGCTATAGCTCTCCCAGTCAATATCTGGGAAGTTAAAGTCCCCTATAACAACCACCCTGCTACCTTCACTCTTTTCCTGAATCATCCCGCAATATTATCCTCTACTTCTCTAGGACTATTAGGAGGCCTGTAGAAAACACCTAACAGGGTGACCTCACCTTTCCTATTTCTAACCTCAGCCCAAACTACCTCAGATGGCAAGTCCTCTTCCATCGTCCATTCCACTGCTGTGATACTGTCTTTGACAAGTAATGCCATGCCTCCCCCTTTTTTACCCCCATGTCTGATCCTACTAAAACATTTGAACCCTGGAACGTGCAACAGCCATTCTTGTCCCTGTTCTACCCATGTCTCTGTAATGGCCACAACATCGAAGTCCCAGGTACCAACCCACGCTGCAAGTTCACCTACCTTATTCCTTATACTTCTGGCATTGAAGTATACACACTTCAATCCACCTTTCTGGTTACAGGCACCCTCCTTAGAGATCGCTGCATTATTCCTAACCTCCCTACACTCAAGGTCCTGTACCCTAAAGCTACAGTCCTGGTTCCCATGCCCCCGCGGAGTTAGTTTAAACCCTCCCAAAGAGCACGAGCAAACCTCCCCCCAAGGATACTGGTGCCCCTCAGGTTCAGGTGTAGCCCATCCTTTTTATAGAGGTCCCACCTTCCCCAGAAAGGACCCCAGTTGTCCAGAAACCGGAATCCCTCCCTCCTGCACCATCCCTGTAGCCACGCATTTAACTGCTCTCTCTCCCTATTCCTCGACTCTCTATCACGTGGCACGGGTAACAAACCAGAGACTACAACTCTGTTCGTTCTAACTCGGAGCTTCCAACCTAGCTCCCTGAAAGCCTGTCTGACATCCTCACCCTTCTTCCTACCTATATCGTTGGTGCCAACGTGGACCACGATCTGGGGCTGCTCCCCCTCCTCCTTAAGGACCCGGAAAACACGATCAGCGACATCACGTACCCTTGCACCTGGGAGGCAACATACCAAACGTGAGTCCCTGTCGCCCCCACAAAACCGTCTGTCTGTACCCCTCACTATCGAGTCCCCAAGAACAATTGCTCTACCTTTCTCCACCCTACCCTTCTGAGCAACGGGGCCAGGCTCCGTGCCAGAGGCCTGAACCTCGTTGCTTGCCCCTGGTAAGTCATCCCCCCCACAAGTATCCAAAACGGTATACTTGTTCTTGAGGGGAATGACCGCAGGGGGTCCTACTTCAGTGGGAAAAGAATGGCAGGAGATTCGAAAAAAGGGCAGAGGGCATCTCTCGGTCAGGCAATGAGAACCTTTGATTGAGGGATGCCTCACTGAGATGACAGGCAGCCTGAAGGGGAACATCTATCATGAATGCAGCATGATGTTAGGTTCACCTGAGTTAAAATCCCAGTGACAGAGACCTGAAGCCCTTAAATAGTCTTTAACTGCTCACGTAAAGGCCTCCATTGGTGGTGGGGAGCAAAGTGTGACCATGTGCCTTTCTGTTAATCACTTAATTCGAGTGGAGGGGGTGAGGTTTGGATTTGCCACCATCCTATCTAATTAAATACTCTTTCCCTTCTTGATTCACCAGCCCCTGGAGCAGAAGATTCTCAGGGGCTAGGGAAATTGCCTCTGTCACGTTGCATACTGTGTAACAATCCAAACTCTCCAGTGACTACACTGCCAGAACATCTTCGGCTGTGAAGTACTATGGGAAGGCACCATGAAGTGAAAGGTTTTATATAAATGCAAGCCTTATGGCTCCAATGTGTCCAAGTTTATTCACAAAAGTACCTTAAGATGTCTTTCTTTATTTAATGTTAGCAGTGATGCCAGTGATTGGGACAAAACTGGCAGCTTAATGTTCCAGATTTAGGTGTTTCAGACAAGACTGAGAAGGATGTAAAAATGGTGGGGATTTGTGTTACTGGTAAGAGAATATCAGAGCTGTACTGAGGGAGGACACTTTGGAGGATTCATTCAGTGAGGCCAGTAGAACTCAGGAATAGGAAGGCTGCAATCATTCTGATGGGATTGTGTTAAAAGCCTCCCAATAGCCAGTGGGAGATAGGTGAACAGATATGTGGACAGATTATGGAAATTATGAAAACAACAGGGTTGTTGTGATAAGTGATTTTAACTTCTCCTACATTGACCAGACTTGCTTAGCATCAGGGGCTAGGATGGGAGTGGAATTTGATCAATGTTTCCAGGACAGTTTTTTTAAACATATGGGAAAGCAATGGGGGAGCATTTTGGGAACTGTAACCATAATTCTGTAAATTATAAGTTACTTACGGATTAAGATAAAAGTAAGTAAAAGCATTAAAATGGGGAAAAGCTAACTATCATGATATTAGAGTCAAAAAGTGTGGTGCTGGAATAGCACAGCCGGTCAGGCAACATCCGAGGAGCAGGAGAGTCGATGTTTCAGGCATAAGCTCTTCATCGGGAATGTGGGCAGTGGGGGGGCAAGGTACCTGAGAGATAAATAGGAGGAGGGTGGGGCTGGAGGAAAGGTAGCTGGAAATGTGATGGATGGGTTTTGATAGTGATAGGTCGGAGCGGAACGTAGAGTTGATAGGTGGGAAGGAAGATGGACAGGTAGGACAGTTCAAGAGGGCAGTGCCAATTTGGAAGGTTGGATTTAGGATAAGGTGGTGGGAGGGGAAATGTGGAAACTGGTGAAATCGACATTGATCTCATATGGTTGGAGGGTCCCAAGGCATCAGATGAGGTATTCTTCCTCCAGGCGTTCTTCCTCCAGGTGTTGGGTGGCTAGTATTTGGCAGTGGAGGATGCCCAGGACTTGCAGGTCCTTGATGGAGTGGCAGGAGAAGTTGAAGTATTCGGCCACTGGATGGTGAGGTTGTTTAGTGCTTGGGTCCCAGACATGTTCTCTGACTGTTCTGCAAGTTGATGTCCTGTCTCCCCCCATCGAGAGCAACAGAAACAGTGGATGATGTGTATGGAGGTGCAGGAAAATCTGATGGATGTAGAAGGATCCTTTGGGACCTTGGATGGAGGTGAGGGGGAGGTGTGAACGAGGGAAATCGAGAGCTTAACCAAAAAGGAAAAGGAAGCATATGTAATGTTTCAACCAAAGACAGACTGACCGCTCACAGAATACAAAGATACTCAAATAAGGAATTAGGAGATCTAAAAGGGACCACAAAATGTTTTTTGGTGAACGGGGTTACGGAAAATCACAAGGCATTTTGCACATATATAAGGAGCAAGTAGTGAGTGAGGGAAAGGGTAGGCCCACAAAAAGGTAAAAAAAGGAATCTATGCATGAAGCAGGAGAAAGTGAGTGAAGTCTTTAATGACTACTTTACATTGGTATTCACAAAGGAGAAGGACATGGGGTGAGTCTTGGGAGGCATAAGTTGATATACTAGGATATGTCAACATAAAATGGAGGAGATGTTGGGAGTTTTGAAAAACATTAAAAGGTAGACAAGTCCCCAGGACCTGATACAAACTATCCCAAAATGCTGAGAGAGGCAGATGAGGAAATTGTACTGGGGCCTTGCACAAAATCTTTGTATCCTGTTTAGTCACAGGCAATGTCCCAGAGAACTGGAGAATAACCAATGCTGTACCTTTGTTTAAGAAGGGCAACGGGGATGTTCCATGAAATTACAGGCTGGTGAGCCTTACGTCAATGGTAGGAAAATTATTGGAAGGGATTCTTAGAAACAGCATTTCCTCACATTTGGAAAAATATGGATTTATTAGCCATAGGCTTTATGTGGGGAAAGTCATTTCTCACAAACTTGATTGAGCTTTTGAGGAAGTGACAAAGATTAATGATGACAGAGTGGTAGATGTGTATATGGAGTTTAGCAAGGCATTTGGCAATGTCCCTCATGGCAGGCTGATACAAAAGGTGAAGTCACATAGGATCCGTAATGAATTGGTAAGATGGATACAGAATTAGCATAGTCACAGATGACGGACAGTCGTGGCGGAAGGGTGTTTTTCTGACTGAAGATCTGTGATGGGATAGACACAGTTACTGAGATTCTGAGGAGGACCCAATTTTTATGTCACCCCGTTGAAATTCTAGACAGTCTTGCCAACACATCCAGATGTCATCATCATAGTCAGTGGTGCTTGTGTCATCTTCAGTATCAAGCCTTTCAGGGCAGCAAGAGCCTGTGACTAGGGTAGTTAAAGAAGAGAGTGACCGTGATCACCCACCTCCACCACTGTTTCCCCCACCCTCAACTATCACAACTATCCCCCACCACAATCAAAAGTAGCAGCCTCACCTCCAATCTCTCAACTCCCACAGACCTGCCCAACTGTGAATACTGTTCTCTGCCTTGCGCAGTCTCAGAACTCTTTCACTCCAAATCCCAACCCTGCCACTCACTACTCACTAATGCCCTCGGAACTGGTGAAGTTTGCAAGTTCAAACTCACAATGGGAAAACATTTGGGAAGCCCTGCATTAAGCAGTCATGGAGATGAGCGTGGAGCCTCACAAATGAAAGAAAAGGTGTCTCTTTACCTGCTTAAAATTTGACATTTTTCAGTTCTGATGAAAGCTCATCGACCTGGAACATTAACTTTGTTTCTGTTTCCTCAGATGCTGCCTAAGGTGCTGAGTACTTTACCAACATTTGTATTTCTGTAATCTTACTTCAGAAATGCTGCTTTCGGGTACACCTCTGCTTCTGTGTTGGTTGTGTGATAACAATGCTGTTTCAGTGTATAAATCCATCTTGAGCAGTAATATTGAATCAGCAGTTAAATTTACCCTCTTTCAAATTTTCATTGCCAGTGTCAGTTTATTGGCACTCAATTTGTGCTAGCAAGCTGGCTGATTAATTCCACAATCCCTAAATTGCAGAAATACCTTAATACTAAGAATAGACTAAAACTAGATGCATTGTACCCAGTTTAGTTGCAAAAAGACTGGGAGTTGCAGAAATAGTTCCCTCGCTGGATTTATTCCACGTTTCCAATGACTGTTTTATGTTTTTATTTCCTGCTGTTTAATTAATTGTGTTCACACCTCAGCTTACAAACATCAGCCCATTAAACTGAAGATCAATAAAAACTATTACCAGCAGTAATTACTTTTCCAAGTGAGTGAACTATGTTGCTTGGACAATAGTAAGCAATTTGAAGTTCTGTAGCAGCCTGGAAATAAACAATGGAGCTATTTGTGGTTTGCAGTATGTTGCCACCACTTCTCTTTCATTTAACTGAGTGGAAGGGCCTCCATATTATATCGTGGTAGGAGGACAATCATCAGTGATCTTAACAAGAAGATGCAATTTACTGGATAATAACAGATAAAATCTCCATAGTCCCAGAGGGCTACTTTCTTAGTAGAGAGAGAGTTAACCCCGAGAGTCACCATGCTTCAGGTGAGGGGAGAGGTTAAGGAGGTGGGACCATCACGGTAACCTCAGCAAGTGCAGAAGTTGAACCCATGCTGTTGGCATCAATGAATTGCAGACCAGCCATCCAAGCCAGCTAATACCTACTGCATGATAGCAATTAAGTACAAGCATGAGTAATTTGTTAAACATTGCTACTAAGATTGTGTTGCAATTTGTGGATATAGGTTTGCACTCCCTGAGATCAAAATATATTCTGCCTTATCCCCACCCAAGCCTTATGACATTGTCAGGTTGTGTGGAGCTTAATGCCATCTCCAAATTTAACACTTTCAGAACCATTAGCTTATACAACAGCAGTGAGGAATATTCCCTACATTTAAAAACATTCCTGATTTGGTGGAACCTGGTGTAATTGGTATTAATCCAGCGCTAGTTTTGTGAACACCATTTAATTCACAATGTTTATCAAAATGATTTATGTTCATGATAACAAAATCAATTCTTAAATTGTTCATTCCAGCTGCCGACTTATGTGATTTGTATTCAGTCCAAATTACAATAAAATGGAACTCATTAAGGGAGCGGGTTCTGGGAATTGAGCAAGGAGAAATCAAGGCAAGCTGGGAAATGGTGGAGATGTGTTTCATTGCTCTTGAAGTGGTAGTGCCTGATAGAAGTAAAATAAATCAGCTGGGCTTTTTCTTGAAAAATGAATTAAAAAATTTTTTTCACACTGAGGATGGGTCGTTTGTGGAATAATCTGCCAGAAGAAATGGTAGGTGCAGGTACAATTACAACATTTAAAAAACATTTGGTAAGATACATGAATAAGAAATGTTTAGAGGGATATGACCCAAACATAGGCAAGTGGGTCCAGTCTATTTGGGAATCTTCAGCCTGAAGAGTCTGTTTCTGTGTTGTATGTCTCTGTAATATATATGGGAGCAGTCAGCATAAACGAACTCATAACTCGATCCTCTGTGCAGGCTTAATTTCAAACTGATTCATTAATTGATACAATTTTATTTCTTGTTTGATAAAAGAACATCTTTAAATTGGACACAGATTAATATATGACTATAACACTAGCTGAGACAAAACCATTTAAAAATACTCACGCTGTATTATTGCGTTCAGACAATCCTTGTTATTTTCAATTGCCTCTGTTCTGTTTAAAGCATTTCATGGCTATAGTCAGCTTTCACTCTCATTAATTCAGTTTTGGAATTATTCCACCCTTCAGTCTGTAAATTATTCCAGAGAGTTACAACTCTCTACTGTGTATCCTCTTCATTTTCTCTTCAATTCGCAGCACCATTTCTCAGTCCCTCATGGTGCATTGCTTTCCTGAGAGATGAGGACATCTGATGGGTCCCTTTCATTATTGGAGCTATCACTTTGTTGCCAGAGTAAATAATGAGGAATCATTTGTACAAATTCCCTTTGGAATAAGAGGAAGGTTTCTAAACTTCTGAGCAAATGAATAATATAGATTGCGGGGGGCGGGGTAGGGGGGGCAACTTCAGATTAAAAGCACAAATGCTGGGGTCTGAACTGCTGGAAGCAGGCTGCAAGTTTGGCAATATCTATGGAGAAATACATAGAGTTAACATTGTAGGTCAAAGACCTTTCATCGGTTTTGAGAATCAAATCATTATCCTGAAAAATTAACTCTGATTCTCTCTCCACATTGACTGCTGAGTACTTCTAGAACTTCTGTTTGTACAATAAATGTGAAATTAGATTTAACAATAGGAGCTTTTTGTTTCTCCTGTGGTGAACTTGGATTATGGAGAAGAGACTCTCTGCAAATCCAATAAACGAAGAACCGATAGGAATTCTGTTTAGGAAAGGATTTGAAAGTGACAAAGTAAGCACAGCCAAAGATGGCCAAATGTCACATGAGACATGACAGTTCCTGAACTCCTGGGACCACTGAAATATCACACCTAGAAATGCAACAGCTCAGGGCTGGGTTCTGTATGAGGCTAAACCTTGGCTTGATTTATCTGTGGAGAGAATGTTCTCATTGCTTATGTCAAGAGTTCACAACAGTATACATTATGTATGATTGTTTATGGCATTGCATTCAAGGAGACCACTCGGTCCAACAGGTCATGTCAGTTTTTATGCTCCACACAAGCCTCTCTTACCTTATTCTAGCTAACCCTTTTAATATATCTTTCCATTCATTCCTTCTTATGTAAATTTAGCTTTCACAAGAATGCTTCTATGCTGTTCATAAGGTCATAAGAAATAGGCTTGGAAAGCGCCATTCAGCTCATTGAGTCTGCTCTACCAGTCAATAAGTTCATAGTTGATGAGTGTGGCCATAACTTCATTTTCCTAATACAATACCAAATTCCAACCCACTTCTAGATAAAGAAGCTGACCAGAGTCATACAGTCATGCAGCACAGAAAAAGACCTTTCTGCACAACTCATCTGCACTGACCAATTTGACTGAGCCCCATTTGCCAGCATTTGGCCCATCTCTCTCTAAGCCCTTCCTATTCATGTTGCCATCCAGATGCCTTCTAAGTGTTGGTTCCTTTGGTAGCTTAGTCTATCCACACACCATCCTCTGTGCAAAAACATTGCCCTTCAGGTTCCTTTTTCCTCTCAAATTTAACAACAACCTTCCTGTAGAAGGGCAACCAGAACTTAGAAGAATGAGATGTGATCTGTTTGAAATGTTTAAAATTATGAGGGAGTTTGATAACATGAATACTCAGAGAATGTTTCCCATGTGGTGGAATCTAGCACTTAGAGTCACACAGCTATACAGCATGGAAACAGACCCTTCAGTTCAACCAGATATCCAAAATTAATCTAGTCCCATTTGCCAGCATCTTGTCTATATCCTTTCAAACCCTTCCTATTCATGTAATCATCCAGATGCCTTTTAAATGCCCTTTGGGGCAGCAAGGCGGCACAGTGGTTAGCACTGCTGCCTCACAGCACCAGGGAACTGGCTTCGATTCCAGCCTGGGGTGACTGTTTGTGTGGAGTTTGCATATTCTCCCCATGTCTGTGGGGGTTTCCTCCGGGTTCTCCAGTTTCCTTCCACAATCCAAAGATGCGCAGGTGAGGTGAATTGGCCATGCAAAATTGCCCATAGTGTTAGGTGCATTAGTCAGGGGTAAAGATAGGGTTGGGGAATGGCACTGGGTGGGTTACTCTTCGGACGGTCGGTGTAGACTTGTTGGGCCGAAGGGCCTGTTTCCACACTGTACAGTTTTTAATCTAAAAAAATGTAATTGTACCAGCCTTCATCACCTCCTCTGGCAGCTTGTTCCATACATGCATCATCCTCTGTGTGAAAAGTTGCTGCTTGGGTCCCTTTTAAATCTTTCCCCCCTCACCTATGCCCGCTAGTTTTTGACTCCCCTATCGTGGGAAAAAGAGCTTGGTTATTCACATTATTCATGCCCATCATGGTTTTTTAAGATGTATTGTCACCCCTCAATTCCTGACACTCCAGGGAAAACCGCCTGAACCTATTCAGCCTCTCCCTATAGGTCAAACCCTCCAACACTGGCAACATCTTTCTAGATTTTTTTTTCTGCACCCTCTCAAGTTTGACACCATTCTTCCCATCGAAAGACAATTAGAAATGTTTGCAGTATTCCAAAAGTGGTCTCAACAATGTCCTAATTCAGACTCGAAGAACTTCCACTAGCCCAATTCTCCAATGCTCCCTAGTAAAAAGAATTCTAGAAGTTAAAATCCCTCTTGAGAGAGAAAAGAAATCTTCCTTTCACTTTAATTTGTCCACAGGATGTCAGCATTTATTGTCCATCCCGGAGGGCAGTTCAGAGAAAATCACATTGCTGTGAGTCTGATCAAATTTGTCAATGGGCTGAAAAATGGCAGATGGAGTTTAATCTGCATAAATGGGTAAGGATGGCAGGTACCTTTCCCTAAAGAGTCAGATATGGGTTCATGACAAATGATTGTGGTTATATACTCACCATTTAGTAAATTTTTTTATCCTAGACTTTATTGAATACAAATCATGTGGGTCATGCCCTTGCAAATTTAGCCTGGAGTTCTGGATTACAAGTCTGGTAATGACATGACTGCCTACCCCCAATCTCCACATTAAATTGAAAACCCCTTACTTTTAAACTGTGCCTCCATGTATAGCAGTTGGGAGGTAATGTTGTGACTGTACAGGACATTGGTTAGAGCTCTTTCGAAATATTGCGTTCAATTCTGGTCTCCATGCTAAAGGTACGTTGTTGTTTAGCTTAAAAAAATGTAGAAAAGATTTACAAAGATGTTGCTGGTGTTGGAAGGTTTGAGCTATAGGGAGAGGCTGAATAGACTGGCGCTGTTTTCCCTGGAGATTAGGAGATTGAAGGGTGACCTTATGGATGGTTTCCAAATCATGAGGGGCAATAGCTAAGCTCTTTTTCCCAGTGTAGGGGAGTCCAAAACTAGAGAGCATAGGATTAAGGTGAGAGGGGAAAGAGAAAAAATTACCCTAAAAGACAACTGTTTCACACAGAGGGCGATTCCTATATGGAACAAGCTGCCAGAGCTGGTACAATTGCAACATTTAAAATGCATCTGGATGGGGTGCATGAATAGAAAAAGGTTTGGAGGGATGTGGGCCAAATGCTGGCAAATGGGTCTAGATTAATTTAGGATATCTGTTCGGCATAGACGAGTTTGACTGAAGGGTCTGTTTCCATGCTGTACAGCACTATGACTCTAAGTTCTAGTTTTCACCACATGGGAAACATTCACCAAACTTCCACCCTATTAAACCCTCACAGAATCTTAAATGTTTCAAACATATCACATCTCATTCTTCTAAATTCCAATGAGTATAGATCAAACCTGCTCCACCTCCTGATAACCTTGTCAACTAGGCAGGCTGGTGAAACTTCCCTCATTGACTAGCAATGCAAGTAAATCCCTCTTAAATAAGGAGAGAAAAATTATCCAATGACAGCTGTAAGGTCAACATTCCTATAGTTTCCTGCTTCCTATTTCCCTCTTTTATTTAAAAGAGGTCTTATGTTTATGATCCTTTGGGATCTTTTCAAAGTCGAGGTAATTTTGAAAGTTTACAACCAATGCACCCACAATCACTGCAACAACTTCATTTTATGACCCTGCTATGTTGGCCATCATATTCAAGGCCTTACCAATGTTTAGTCCCATTAGTGTTCTCTTTTCTTTTTCTCTGGTACGTGGTTATTCTAAGTTCCTTTCTCCCTTTTGCCTCTGCTTTTCTATTATGTTTGGGACGCTGTTTGTGATTTCTTCTGGAAGATCAAATCAAGGAAAATGTTCAAGGTCTGTGTCATTTTCTTGTTTATCATCATCAGTTCACAGAGCATACCTTCCAAAGGTATAAAGTGCATTTTAGCTACAATTTTGCTTTTTATATACTTGTAAAAATGTTTATTCTTCTTTATATTCCTTACAATTTTTTCTTGTATTCCAATTTCATTTTTTTTTGAGTTGCGTAACTATTCCATGCACTGGCCAGTTCCACATTCTAAACCCTGTACAGGTTAGATGAGACAGCAGATTATATTTGATACAGTCTGTTCGATATGTAGATTTAAGAGGTCAAATGGCATTTTATGTGCAATGTTTTTATATGTTTTAACCAAATTTTTCATCAACTCTCTTACCTCTGGGCCTGGAAGTCATGAGTTCAAAGCCAATGTTGCAGAACCACAGAATTATTGCAGTGTTTAATGAAGCCATTTGGCTTGTTGTCTGTGCAGCAGCTTTCCCAATGAACATCTCAGTTTGTGTCATCTTCCTACCTTCTCCCACATTCATGAACATTCATCCTTTTCAAATGATACACTTGAACTTGGGGAAATAAATTGTGATATCTTGAAAAGAGTCCATATCATAGAAGAGGAGGTGCTGGATGTTGTAAAATTAATAAAGGTGGATAAATCCCTGGGGTTTGATCAGCTGTATTCTTTCTGAGAAGCCAGGGAAGTGATTGCTGGGCCTCTTGCTGATATATTTGTAAGACTGGAGGGTGGTTAATGTTGTGCCGTTACTTAAGAAAGATGGCAAGGAAAACTCAGGGAACTGTAGACTGGTGAACCTGACATCAGTGGTGGACAAGAGTTTGGAGGAGATTCTGAGGGACAGGATCTGCATATATTTGGAAAGACAAGGACTTTTAAAATCTCTCTCCTCTCACCTTAAAAATGTGCTCCCTAGTCTTGAAATACCCAATTTTAGGGAAAAGACAACTACCATTAACTCTATCCATACCTCTCATTATTTTATAAACCTCTATCCGGTTGCCTCTTAACCTTCTACACTCAGTGTACAAAGCCCCGGCCTATCCAGTCTTTCTTTACATCTCAAACTTCCATACCTGGCAACAGCCTGCTAAATTTCTTCTGAGCCCTCTCCAGATTGATAATATCCTTCCTATAGTTGGGTGACCAGAACTGGACACAATATTCCAGAAGAAGCCTCACCAATGTCCTGTATAACCTTAACATGATGTCCCAACTCCTATACTGAGCAATGAAGGCAAGTGTGCCAAATGCCTTTTTAATTATGCCGTCTATTGATAACAAAAACTTCAAAAAGTTAAGTACCTGATCCCCTTGGTCCCTCTGTTCTACAACACTACCCAAGGCCCTACCATTAATTACATAAGCCCTACACTTGTTTGTTGTACCAAAATGCAATATCTTGCATTTATCCAGATTGAAGTCCATCTGCCACCTTTCAGCCCATTGACCCCTTTGATCAAAATCCCTTTGTAATCTTCACTGTCTACTATGCCACTAATCTTGGTGTCATCGCAAACATACTAACCATGCTTTGTATATTCTAATCCAAATCATTTATATAAATGACAAAGAAAAGAGGATCCAAAACCAATTCCTGTGGAACACCACTGGTCACAGTACTCCTGTCCGAAAAGCAACCCTCCACTATTACTATCTGTCTCCTGCCATTCAGCCAATTATGTATCCAACTGGCAAGTTCACCCTTAATCCCATGTGACTTAACTTTACTAATTAGTCTACCATGTGGAACCCAGTCAAATGCTTAACTAAAATTCACGTAAGCAATGTCCAGTACATTGCCATCATTACTCTTATTGATAACTTTCTCAAAAAACTTAGTCAAGCTTGTGTAACACGATTTCCCTTGGGCAAAACCAAGCATATTTTTTACACAGAGGGTGGTTCATGTGTAGAATGAACTTCCTGAGGAAGTGGTGGATGTGGATACAATTTAATTGCTTAAAAGACATTTACATAGATGCATGAATAGGAAAGGTTGGAGGCCTATCAGCCAGGAGCAGGCAGGTGCAACTAGTTTAGTATGGCATTATGTTTGGCATAGACTGGTTGGACCAAATGGTCTGTTTCTGTGCTTATGACTCTATGATTGATTAGGAAGAATTAACATGGTTTTGTGTGTGTGGAAAATAGTGTTTCACTAACTTGATCGAGTTTTTTGAAGAAGTGATAAAGAAGATTGACGAAAGCAGGACGGTAGACGTTACTGTAATGGACTTCAGCAAGGCTTTTGACAAGTTTTGGCATGGTAGACTGGTTAGCAAGGTTGGATCACATGGCAAAAAAACAGAAATTGCCAGAAAAGCTCAGTAGATCAGGCAGCCGGAGATAAGTCATAGTTAATATTTCGGATCCAGTGACCTTTCCTCAGAATGAATCCGAAACTATATCCTGATTTCTCTTTATGGATGCAGCCAGACCTGTTGAGCTTTTCCAGCAATTTCTATTTTTTTGTTTCTGGTTTACGGCATATTTTGGTTTTTAGATCACATGGAATCCAAAGAGAGCTAGTCATTTGGATATAAAATTAGCTCAAATTAGCTCAAGGAGGAATGGTTAGTACATTTGCAGATGACACGAAAATTGGTGGTGCAATGGACAGTGAAGTAGGTTATCTCAGAGTACAATAGGACCTTGATCAGATGGTCTGAGGAGTGACAGATGGAGTTTAATTTAGATAAATGGGAGGTGTTGCATTTTGACAAGGCAAATCAGGCAGGGCCTACACACTTTGTGGTAAGGTTCTGGGGAGTGTTGCTGAACAATGGAACCTTGGATTCATCATTCCTTGAGAGTGGAGTTGCAAGGAGATAAAATAGTGAAGAGAATGTTTGGTACACTTGCCTTTATATAGTGCATTGAATGTAGGAGTTGGGCTGTACAGGATATTGGTTAGGCCACTTTTAAAATATTGCATTCATTCTGATCTCTCTGCATTAAGAAAGGTGTTGTTAAGTTTGAAAGGGTTCAGAAAAGATTTACATGCATGTTACTAGGGTTGGATGGTTTGAGCTATGGGTAGAGGCTGAATAGGGTAAAAACAATGACTGCAGATGCTGGAAACCAGATTCTGGATCAGTGGTGCTGGAAGAGCACAGCAGTTCAGGCAGCATCCAACGAGCAGCGAAAACGACGTTTCAGGCAAAAGCCTTTCATCAGGAATAAAGGCAGAGAGACCACAGCGTGGAGAGATAAGCTAGAGGAGGGTGGGGGTGGAGAAAGAGTAGCATAGAGTACAACGGGTGAGTGGGGGAGGAGATGAAGGTGATAGGTCAAGGAGGAGAGGGTGGAGTGGAAAGGTGGAAAAGGAGATAGTCGGGCAAGTCCGGACAAGTCATGGGGACAGTGCTGAGCTGGAAGTTTGAAACTAGGATGAGGTGAGGGAAGGAGAAATGAGGAAACTGTTGAAGTCCACATTGATGCCCTGGAGTTGAAGTGTTCCGAGGCGGAAGATGAGGCGTTCTTCCTCCAGGCATCTGGTGGTGAGGGAGCGGCGGTGAAGGAGGCCCAGGACCTCCATGTCCTCGGCAGAGTGGGAGGGGGAGTTGAAATGTTGGGCAACGGGGCGGTGTGGTTGATTGGTGCGGGTGTCTCGGAGATGTTCCCTAAAGCGCTCTGCTACGAGGCATCCACTCTCCCTAATGTAGAGGAGACTGCATCGGGAGCAACGGATACAATAAATGATATCAGTGGATGTGCAGGTAAAACTTTGATGGATGTGGAAGGCTCCTTTAGGGCCTTGGATAGAGGTGAGGGAGAAGGTGTGGGCACAGGTTTTACGTTCCTGCGGTGGCAGGGGAAGTGCCGGGATGGGAGGGTGGGTTATAGGGGGATGTGGACCTGACCAGGTAGGCACGGAGGGAACGGTCTTTGCGGAAAGCGGAAGGGGTGGGGAGGGAAGTATATCCCTGGTGGTGGGGTCTTTTTGGAGGTGGCGGAAATGTCGGCGGATGATTTGGTTTATGCAAAGGTTTGTAGGGTGGAAGGTGAGCACCAGGGCGTTCTGTCCTTGTTATGGTTGGAGGTGTGGGGTCTGAGGGCGGAGTTGCGGGATGTGGATGAGATGCGTTGGACGGCATCTTTAACCATGTGGGAAGGGAAATTGCGGCCTCTAAAGAAGGAGGCCATCTGGTGTGTTCTATGGTGGAACTGGTCCTCCTGGGAGCAGATACGGCAGAGGCAGAGGAATTGGGAATACGGGATGACATTTTTGCAAGAGATAGGGTGGGAAGAGGTGTAATCCAGGTAGCTGTGGGAGTCAGTGGGTTTGTAAAAAATGTCAGTGTCAAGTCGGTCGTCATTAATGGAAATGGAGAGGTCCAGGAAGGGGAGGGAGGTGTCAGAGATGGTCCAGGTAAATTTAAGGTCAGGGTGGAATGTGTTGGTGAAGTTGATGAATTTCTCAACCTCCTCACAGGAGCACGAGGTGGCGCCAATGCAGTCATCAATGTAGCGGAGGAAGAGGTGGGGAGTGGTGCCGGTGTAGTTACAGAAGATCAACTGTTCTACATAGCCAACAAAGAGACAGGCATAGCTGGAACCCATACGTGTGCCCATGGCTACCCCTTTGGTCTGGAGGAAGTGGGAGGATTCAAAGGAGAAATTGTTAAGGGTGAGGACCAGTTCGGCCAAACGAATGAGAGTGTCGGTGGAAGAGTACTGTTGGGGACGTCTGGAGAGGAAAAAACAGAGGGCTTGGAGGCCCTGGTCATGGCGAATGGAGGTGTAGAGGGATTGGATATCCATGGTGAAGATGAGGAGTTGGGGGCCGGGGAAACGGAAGTCTTGGAGTAGGTGGAGGGCGTGGGTGGTGTCTCGAATGTATGTGGGGAGTTCCTGGACTAGGGGGGATAGGACAGTGTCGAAGTAGGTAGAGATAAGTTCAGTGGGGCAGGAGCATGCTGACACAATGGGTCGGCTGGGGGGGGGTCAGGCGAGGACACCTCTTCCTACTGCCCCCCCGACCATGACCCCACCCCCCATCACCAAACCATCATCTCCCAGACCATACAGAACCTCATCACCTCAGGAGATCTCCCACCCACAGCTTCCAACCTCATCGTCCGGGAACCCTGCACTGCCCGGTTCTACCTCCTTCCCAAGATCCACAAGTCTGACCACCCCGGCCGACCCATTCCACCTTTCCACTCCACCCTTTCCTCCCTGACCTATCACCTTCATCTCCTCCCCCACTCACCCATTGTACTCTATGCTACTCTTTCTCCACCCCCACCCTTCCCTAGCTTATCTCTCCACGCTTCAGTCTCTCTGCCTTTATACCTGATGAAGGGCTTTTGCCTGAAACGTCGTTTTCGCTGCTCGTTGGATGCTGCCTGAACTGCTGTGCTCTTCCAGCACCACTGATCCAGAGGCTGAATAGGCTGAGGTTATTTTCCCTGGAGCCTCAGAGGTTGAGCATTGACCTTATAGAGGTTAAAAAATCATGAGGGGCATGGATAGGGTGAATAGCCAGGGTCTTTTTTGCAGGATAGGGGAGTCCAAAACTAGAAGGCATAGCTTTAGGTAAGAGGGGAAAGGTGTAAAAGGGACTTAAATCCAACCTTTCCACACAGTGGGTGGTCTGTGTATGGAATGAGCTGCCAGAAGTCATAGTGGAGACTGGTGCAATTGCAACATTTAAAAGGCATCTGGATGGATACATGAATAGGAAGGACTTAGAGGGTATGGGCCAAGTACTGGCAAATAAGACTAGATGAACTTAACTTGCTGGTCGACTTGGACTGGTTGAAAAGAAGGGTCTGTTTCCATATTGTATGGAAATAATCATATTTATGATTACAATGATCTAACTTCATTTAACCTCCTTCTGTCACATCCTCAGGAAGTGTCTTTCATTATCCTGTATGCATAATCCAAAATGACCTTCTAATGCAGTTGGTCTTAGGCTTCAATACAACTTTCCTGCTCACTCCCCATATATCTCAATTCTGCGAGAGACCAAATATCTGTCTATCCTTGGCTTTAATATATTCAATATTGGTGTACCCAAAATCCTCTAGGGTAGAGAATTTAAAAGATTCACTACGTTTTGAGTGAAGGAATTTCCTCTCATCACCTCCATCCCCACCCTCATTCACCTATTGTACTCTATGCTACCTTCTCCCCACCCCACCCCCCTCATTTATCTCTCCACTCTGCAGGCACCCTGCCTCTATTCCTGATGAAGGGCTTTTGCCCGAAACGTCGATTTCCTGCTCCTCGGATGCTGCCTGACCTGCTGTGCATTTCCAGCACCACTCTAATCTCGACTCTGGTTTCCAGCATCTCCAGTCCTTGTTTTTAACCTGCCAAACCTTTGTACAGCTATAGCAAGGCTTCCTTTTATGTGGACTCCGACCTCTTGCATTAAAGGCCAACATGTCATTCACTTTCCTCTTGCTTGCTATACCTGCAAGCTAATTATTTTTGTTTCTTCTACAAGTACCATCAACTCACTAAGAACATTAACATTTGCAAGTTTCATCTTTTCAAAGTCTTTTAAGAAAAACCTTTGTTCTATTCTTAGAACAAATCTGAATAATTTCAGACTTCTTCAGAGTGTACTCAGTTTTTCACCTTCATGTCCACTAAATAGCTTCTCTACATGTTGTATAAAGACATGTTGTGTCTCTACAGGATACTTTGCAAAGTGAATTGGAGAGGAAAGGTGTAGTGATTGGAATGAGGTAAGCTAGTGAGTCTCTTGAATATAAGTCCCCTCATGGGGTTGTTAACCTGGCCCAATCAGGGAGCTCTGACTGACAGATATGAGCAGGACTCTAGGGAGAGGTGGGCGCCGCAGGGAGTGGAGTGCATCATTTCCCCCTCCAACTCTATTTTGATTTAGTCCCTGCCCTCCCCTTCACTGTTTTGATCACACAGCATTGCCCTTTGATGTGAAGGGCACTGCTCGTCACAGGCCACTCGGGTGTTTTCCTACTTTTCCTGGTGGTGGAAATTAAATAAAGATTTGTGCACTTTATGTCTCTCACTGTGTCTCACAGCTGCACACACACACCATGGGTGCTGGGGTAAGAAAAAAAAAATGAGCAGGACTCTTAGGGATTCTGTTGTAAAGTATGGCGCTGGAAAAGCACAGCAGGTCAGGCAGCATCCCAGGAGTGGGAGAATCGACATTTCTGTCATAAGCTGTTCATCAGAATTCTCCTCAATTTAGAGACTGGCTAGTCAGAGTCCATGGACTGTGCATGTGTAAATGAAGGGTGACTTGGTGATGGGATTCTGTCCTCCATGCAATTATTTCAAAAGGCTTTGACAATGTATGTCTTATTTCAGCAATATCAAGTTCAGAACAATCAAATTAATTTCCATATTTCTTTGCAGCATTTTTATGAACTCTTGACAGCTTACCTTCCCACCTAACAATAAAATCAGCAAACTTCGAGACTTTACACCTTGTTTCTTCATCTAATGAAGCTTGTAAATGGTTGAAACCTCAGCACTGATACCAATATCACTCCACTATATGGTGTAAGAGAAATAGTTATCAACAAATAGTTACTGACATTAATAGCAGTGGCATTAGGTCCTGGCAGCATCAAGAGAAATCAGAGTTCATATTTCTGGCCAGTGACCCTTCCTCAGAGAAAGGGTCACTTGATCCAAAACATTAACTCTGATTTCTCTACACAGCTGCTGCTAGACCTGTTGAGCTTTTCCAACAACTTCTGTTTTTGTTTCTGATTTACAGCATCTGCAGTTCTTTCAGTTTTTATATCAGGTCATGTGTGAGCAGGTCTTATTCCAAGATAGCCTTTCAGGAACTGCTCTATGCCACGTGTCAATTCAGGAGAAGGTTCTGACTACCAAGACCTGCTCGATGACCGTGTTTGAGCACATTTACAATATGGTGACAGCAGTAAATCAGAAAACCTTCTCCCTGCATAATGGAAATGGCGCCCAGTAACATCTCACACTAGTGCAGGCATTCAATCAATGGTGAGCAACAGCAGCAGCCATCTTCTGATTTCAAAGTGGATCAGGAACAAAAAAGCAGCCTCCTAAAGGGAAAAGGATCACGGCAGAGATCACAGGAGACAGTCTCAGGGTATGGGCCAGATAGGCAAAACACAGAAAAAAATAGCTAAATAATATGGAGCAGCCCATGAGACTGGCAGAGTTCAGACCACAAAGACTTCTGGGATGTGCAGCACTGGCTGACTTGGCGCATAAGGACCCCAGCATAAAGTGAAGTGCAAACCAACCCGATTCGAGTGGTAAACAAAACCAAAAGAACTCACAGCAGAGAATAAACATTGACAGAAGGAGACACCTG
Organism: Hemiscyllium ocellatum; assembly: GCF_020745735.1. Lineage (NCBI taxonomy): Eukaryota > Metazoa > Chordata > Chondrichthyes > Orectolobiformes > Hemiscylliidae > Hemiscyllium > Hemiscyllium ocellatum. The sequence goes on along the minus strand of NC_083432.1, from coordinate 13,343,653 downwards.
CAGCAAGTGAAATTGGCAGAAACAGTACATAAAGCAGTAGAAGGGATGTTTACCCTGACCCCTGCCACAATGACCTTCAAAATAACCTCATGATGGAGGAGACACTTTTACTCCCCAAGACATCTCACCACATGGAGAGGCCTGGCCAGGCTACACAGAACCACAAGTAGCACTGAGTACTTTTGTGTTGCCTCAGGTCTCTCTCACAAGTGTCATGATCCCATCTGATGGTAATACTGGATAAACTGCTAGAGGGAGTGGCGGAGGCCGGCACAATTACAATGTTTAAAAGGCATCTGGATGGATATGTGAATGGGAAGTGTTTGAAGGTAAATGGCCCAAAGGCTGACAAATGGAACTAGACTAATTTAGGATGTCTGGTCAGCATGGATGAGTTAGATCAAAGTGTCTTTTTCCATGTTTTATGTCTTTATGACTTAAGTCAGATACAGCGTATGATCTGGTGTGATAGCCTGTAATTTTTTTTTGTTGGTTGTTATTTACTTTCACAAGAAGCTGACGATACACTTTTGACAAAAGAACATTCAGCTTAATTACATAATAAAATAAAAACACAAACTGTCTTACACTTAATAAGATTCTTTGAAACAGTCTTATTACAAATGTCAGAAATAAAGATTCACCTCTTTTAACACAACAATAACATTACAGACATTCAAACCTCAGCAAAGGGTCAATTCTGTCCCTGTACTAAGACTTCTTATTCTTTTGGAATAGCTGTAATTACTTTCAGCACAAGTTAGCATTCATTCAATGTTATTTTCTTCAGTTAATGTCTCTTCCTGAGATGCTTAAACAAGCTGCTAATTCAGATTACTTACTACTTAACATGCATTCCTTATTCATGTCTTCAAAATTCTTGCAGGGTGTCTCTCTGATACAACAGCATTCTTTTATTTCGGAAGCTTTTTCCTCACTGACTTCTAAGCCACTCAGAACCTCTGCTGCTAAGGACCTCTTCTGTCTGCATGAACCAGCACACTACCTGACCTCTGGATTATTCTGAATTTCTGTATTACTGGCAGCAGTATTTTCTTTTCTCTCTGATCCCTTTATTTACCAATGTACTGAATTATTCACCTCAAGGATTTAACAACTTGATATAAATTTTACGTAAAAAAAACTGCAGACAACTCAGTAGAACTCATGGGCAAAAAAATGAAACTAAAAATCATGTGTTTCCTTTCTTAACACATGAAATAAAATTTTAATTTGCACTTAAATCTATACACTGCTTTTCACTTTAGAACCTATGCTCTCAAGCAATAATATTATTTTATAAAAATGTCATCACAGAAGCCAGAGAGATAACAGGTCAACCTGTTTATATATTCAATGGAAATTGTGGTGAAGCTGTATCGACAAGACAAGTCATCACTGAAGATTCAGCAGCATATCATCAAGTACTAAAGGCTTTTGATGAGCACTTTGATATTTACTCTGAGTATTGTGATTGACTGTTAGTGTTAAAGGCAGACACATGCAGGTCCCAGAAGGAAGTCTAGACCTGTTTGTGAATGAGTCATAGTGATTCACAGGCAATTGTGAATTTTTTTGCAGGAAGAGCTAATCCAACAGCAAATTATTTTATGGGTGTCTTTCAGAGAAATTGGTGTAGCTTGTGAAAACAGAAGAAGCCACTAATGAGAGAAAATTGAGATTGTTCATCTAATCTGTTGATCAGTTGCAGTTATGCCACAACCTGTTGTGAATAATGGTGAACAATTAAACAACTCATTGGAGGATGAGGCTTCACAAATAATGATGACTGACTTGACACGGACATTTTTTACAAACCCACCGACTCCCACAGCTACCTGGATTACACCTCTTCCCACCCTTTCTCTTGCAAAAATGCCATCCCGTATTCCCAATTACTCCGCCTCCGCCGTATCTGCTCCCAGGAGGACCAGTTCCACCATAGAACACACCAGATGGTCTCCTTCTTTAGAGACCGCAATTTCCCTTCCCACGTGGTTAAAGATGCCCTCCAACGCATCTTGTCCACATCCCGCACCTCCGCCCTCAGACCACACCCCTCCAACCGTAACAAGGACAGAACGCCCCGGTGCTCACCTTCCACCCTACCAACCTCCCCATAAACCAAATCATCCACCGACATTTCCGCCACCTCCAAAAAGACCAGGGATATATTTCCCTCCCCACCCCTTTCCGCCTTCTGCAAAGACCGTTCCCTCCGTGACTACCTGGTCAGGTCCACGCCCCCCTACGGCCCACCCTCCCATCCTGGCATTTTCCCCTGCCACCGCAGGAACTGTAAAACCTGTGCCCATACCTCCTCCCTCACCTCTATCCAAGGCCCTAAAGGAGCCTTCCACATCCATCAAAGTTTTACCTGCACATCCACTAATATCATTTATTGTATCCGCTGCTCCCGATGCGGTCTCCTCTACATTGGGGAGACTGGGCGCCTCCTAGCAGAGCGCTTTAGGGAACATCTCCGAGACACCCGCACCAATCAACCACACCGCCCCGTGGCCCAACATTTCAACTCCCCCTCCCACTCTGCCGTGGACGTGGAGGTCCTGGGCCTCCTCCACCGCCGATCCCTCACCACCTGACGCCTGGAGGAAGAACGCCTCATCTTCCGCCTCGGAACACTTCAACTCCAGGGCATCAATGTGGACTTCAACAGCTTCCTCATTTCCTCTTCCCCCACCTCATCCTAGTTTCAAACTTCCAGTTCAGCAGTCTTTGTTTTTACCCAGATAGGTGTCATTTCCACCTCACAAGTGCCAGTCCCCTTTACATTTAATGGCATTGCTACTATTACATTAGATTACTTACAGAGTAGAAACAGGCCCTTCGGCCCAACAAGCCCACACCGACCCAACACAGAGCAACCCACCCGGACCCATTCTCCTACATTTACCCCTTCACCTAACACTACGGGCAATTTAGCATGGCCAATGCACCTACCTGCACATTTTTGGACTGTGGGAGGAAACCGGAGCACCGGAGCACCCGGAGGAAACCCACGCAGACACAGGGAGAATGTGCAAACTCCACACAGACAGTCGCCTGAGGCAGGAATTGAACCTGGGTCTCTGGCGCTGTGAGGCAGCAGTGCTAACCACTGTGCCACTGTGCCACCCAATATCTCTGATCCCAAGACCATATATCAATACTGTGGTGGGGGGTTACCATTGACCAGAAACATAACCTTATAAATACTCCACATGAATACCCTCTGACTCAATTTAATCTCACCATTCTCCTGAAAGTACTAATATATTTTCCTGTTAATTGCCTGCATTAAAATCTGTAATCAATGTATTAATTATAGAGTAGCCACATCTGTAATAACAGCATGACATAATCAATGTTGATTCCCTACATTACATAAGAAACTACACTTCAAAATGCTTCTTTAGTTGTAAAATGCTTGGAGACATTTTATAAATACAAGTCATTTTTATCATTGTTTTTGTCATGTTTATGTGTTTTGACACAATGGGACCTCCCTGGCTGAGTCATGGGAAAAATTCACACTTTGTTCCTGTCCAGTACTTGATGCTGTCTTGTGTTATTTGATGCCACAGTTAGTATGGATATCAAATATTTATTTGCCAATTAAATCAATGCCTCTCTTTATTTTAATTTGCACGCATTTTTAAATTCATGCTATCGATATCTCCCACTAGTGTGAACACAGAAATTAATCAACTTCCTGTCATTGTTTTCTCTTGTATATATGGCTGTTATGAATGATGGAACTACTGCAGTACTCATACCTCAGAAAGTGAAGAGCTTTCATCTAATGATTGTTTGGGAACGGGGTGGAACAATTGGCTGATGCAGCTTTAACCAGTTTAAATATCCACCCTCCCACTACTGGAGTCAGGTGGTTGCTGTGAGTACAAGTTATTGGATTCTTTCCATCAACTCACTATGCCCTTTTTGACAGCATTTTCAAATCCACAACCTCAACCATCTGGAAGGACAAGGGTGACGTGTCCGGGGACACTCCCACCTGCAGGTTTCTCGCGCCACACTTCAATTGGATGCATCAGTTCCACAGAAGGCCCTTTAGACCCAAAATATATATTTTGTCTCACTCCTCCTGGAAGATGCCAGACTTTCTGAGTTTCTCCAACAATACTTGTTTACATTTCAGATTTCCAGTCCAACTTCTGCAGTTTTGTTTTTATTTGAAGATCCTGATGGGACTTGACAAGATAGAACAGGCAAGGTTGTTTCCCCTGTCTGGGGAATCTAGAACGCAGAGGCATAGTGGTTAATGCCATACTAAAGCTATCAGAACTGTTCATATCAAGCTTTGAGCTGCTACTAAACATAAAGCCAATATCCTCAGTCTGAGTGATATTACAAATCAAACATTTCTTTGTTCTGTCAGGCCATTTTCATCAGAAGTTTTCTGGGGTACACTCCTATCTAGGATTGATCTGGCTAGCCAAATTGAGATGCCAAATTCTGCTTGGAGAAAGTTATTCTTCATGCTGTGATGTTATGTTTGGATTATGGAGCAAGAGATAATTTCACATTATAGCAGTATCAGTCGGTTGAAAGCAGACAGTTGACTTCCAAATAGGACAAATACCTCCCCCAGGTCTCGTTTTTTTTTTGCTTTTCTCTTTCCTTACATCAAATTGTTGGACTTCTCCTTCTCTTCTTCTTCATCTTGCATTGAGGATGTTACGTAGAAACACAGAAGGTAGGAGCAGGAGGAGGCCATTCGTCCCTTTTGAGCCTGCTCTGCCATTCATCATGATCATGGCTGATCATCCAACTCAATAGCCTAATCCTGCTTTCTCACCATAATCTTTGATCCCATTTGACCCAAATGCTATGTCTAGCCACCTCTTTAATATATTCAATGTTTGACATCAGTTACTCCCCGTGGCAATGAACTCCACAGGCTCGCCACCTTCTGGATGAAGAAATGTCTCCTCATCCCTGTCCTAAATGGTCCACCCTGAATCCTCAGATTGTGACCCTGGTTCTGAATGCACCCAAAGTCAGAAACATCTTCCCTGCAAATCCCCTTTCTAGTCCTGTTAGAATTTTGTAACTCTCTGTGAGACCCCCCTCACTTGTTTAAACTCCAGTGAAGACAATCCTAACCTCATCAATCTCACTTCATACATCAGTCCAGCCATCCCTGGAATCAGCCTGGGTATACCTTCGCTGCAATCCCTTGAGAGCAAGAGCATCCTTCCTCAGAAAAGGAGACCAAAATTGCACACATATGTCTAGGTGTGGCCTCACCAAGGCCCTGTATAACTGCAACAACACAACCCTGCTCCTGTACTCGAAACGTCTCACAATGAAGGCCTTCTTTACCACCTGCTGCACTTACATGTTATCTTGCTGGCTCATCCTCAGCTAGTTGCAGTATGTTAATTTACAGTAATAGATTACCAATGGGCTTAAAATATTCTCCAGCTCTTTCTTCACCTGGACCCATCTTGTGAATATTTCTTATTAAGTACTCTTACCTCCTCAGCCTTCAATTATCCCAACCACAAATTAATTTTACTTCATAATTTTTTTAGCACTTTCACCAGTAGCACTTTGATTGTATAAAACTCCATTTCCCCATTGATTATGTGTCAGTGCCTAGCCATTCAAAATATGTTTCTGAGCGGGCCATCCCAATATTTGTTATTCTAGCTGATTCAGGAGCTCTGGAGAAACACTATTGTCTAGCTTAAAGAATATAAAATCATAATATCTCTAAAACAGAAATTAAACATTACTGTGTGGTTCCAAGTATTATCAAATTCTGCTTATTTGTCCTTTCTTACAAAATAAATGTGCTATTTTTCTTAAAAGTGACTTGTTCGATTATGTTGGCATTTCTTTCTTTTAAAATTATCCCAAATTCAAATTTGGCAATAACACTCTTGAGGGTTTTATTTAACTGCAATTTCATCATTGTTGGGCCAATAGTTTTGTTAGTGGTCAGTTAATTCTCCCCAAGCAATCACTCCATTATACTGAAACAAATTGAAACAAATATTATATTGTATCCAGCTTTGATCATTTTTTTCAGAAGATAGCAAATGGTCTGATTTGTCAAACTCTAAACTCAGAAAACTTTTAATCGAAATTATGACATTCTTGAAAAATGTAGTTAGATTCTTGAATCCATTGTAGTTGTGATTAGAAGCTTAATGGGTTCATAATGTCCAAATTCTGAGCTCAAATTGGAGGTCTGCCAAACTTCCACTTATCTATATTTAGAAAAATTGTCGAACTTTCCAGATCAAGAAATTCTCGTTCTTTATAGGATGTAAAAATTTATTTTTTAAACATAGGTCCATACTATTTGGAGAGAAATTTACTATTTAAATTCTTCCAATCAAGTCAGTTTTGAATCCATGATGTGTACAGACTATCCTTTGCTTTAATGCTATCTTCACTCAAATGTCAGGAATGTTCCCATTTTAGAAGCAAAGAGAACTGCACAATCTAATTTTCAAGGAGGCCTTTATAACTTCAGTGGAGAAAAATGACCCTTTTGGGGTTGTGACCCTTCTTTAATGGTACTGGATGGACCTTTACCCACCTCCTTCGTTGCCCTGCTCTGGGCCACATTGCATGTTGGCTTTATCTCATTAGTTGGAGACATGGAGGAAGTGCTTACAACTATATTCTCGGTTTTCTCTGCCTTTAATTGTAAGATAGCAGCTGCAGCCGTTGACTGTTTACAGAATTTTGTTTGACATGATTCAATTTTAACTAAATTGGGGAGAAGTCTGTTTCAGGATCTATCTATAAACCAATAGTCAGTGCAACCAAAACAGGCCTACCAGTGTTACACATTGCCTTATGGGACATTGCTTTCTTGCTGATTATCATTTCTACCCTGTAACATTTTTAACCAAATTCTGCAGCTCTTTGTTTCTTTATCTAGATGTAAAGCACACAAACATGCACCATATGCTAACTTATTCCAAACTGTTTTTAACTCAATTGTTTCTTTCAGAACCTCTTTTGAAAGCCTATCTTGTTATGACTGTCACAATTCTACAATTTCCAGTACAGTTCCTGCTACCAATGGAGTCATAGTCATACAACATGGAAACAGACCCTTCGGTCCAACCAGTCTGTGCTGACCATAATCCCAAATTTAACTAATCTCACCTGCCTATAGATGGCCCATATCCTTCCAAACATTTCTTATTCACATGGTTATCTAAATGTCTTTTAAACATTGTAACTGTATTTGTATACACCACTTTTTCTGGAAGTTCATTCCACACATGAACCACTCTCTGTGTTAGAAAGTTACCCATCATGTCATTTTAGCATCTTTCTCCTTTTGCTTTAAAGGTATTACTCCTAGTCTTGAAATCTCCCACCCTAGGGAAAGGGCACCTGCCATTCACTTTATCTATATCTTTCATTGTTTATACACCTTTAGCATAGCCTAGCCTCCTCCACTCAACAACTCCTGTCCTGAATCTCCCCTCCTTCCTCAATCAGACTGTTCTCATGTAGGCAGACTGCAGTAACTCTAGGTGTAAATAAATCAAACTTACCCCTTTGCTGGGATAACCCCAAGTATCTGGTACAACTACACTATTTGCAAAGCAATTGCTGTGTTTAATTCCTACACAGACCATAAGGGAATTCTGGCAAACGTTGATCTCTCTTGTGCCCTCTGTAAAATGCTACCTGTATGCCTCTGTCTAAATTTTTTGTTTTATAATCCTTGCTTACTATGATCTGCCTGTACTATTCGTAAACAAAGCTTTTCACTGTACTTCAATACATATGACAATAAATAAATCAAATCAAATATTGATTCAAGCAATCTCATAGAGAGTGTCAGTCTTAGGCTAACTAAATGGTGTCGCACCTCTGTCTGATACACACAAAAATCCATTGACCTTTAACCCCTCCCCCAATGCTGTGATCACATACACATGCATTGTTTACATTTCATGCTTATACAAAAATCATCCATAGATCTTCCATCCCAGGAATCTGATTTTACTCCAGTCTGCTGCCAAGACTGATACAAGCTCTAGGGTGCACAATGATACACAATGGTACACAATGTCCACATTTTTGTGGACAGTTGGGGTGTCCCCAAATGGGCCTCATACTAGCTTGTGAGGTTTTGCCTTTCTCTTGTAACCCCTTTTTTATAAAATCTTATTTAATTCCCATTACAACAGCTTTAATAGGTATATCTACATCTTAGCTCATATGATTAATGCCTCTACCTGCATATTATTAAACACAACTAAAACACACTTAGAAGCTTACTCAACTAATGATACCCTGCCTGAACTAGTAATCCAGGGATATGTTAGAGTCCCTCCAAGGCAGCTATGGAATTAAAATAATTAAAATAGGTTTGGAATAGTAAGCTTATATGAGAAGATCTTCAAAGTTTGTGCAAAGATTTGTAGCTCGGGTGCTTGTTGTAGTGGAGGGACTAGGGGGAGGGGCGATGGAGGTGGGATAGGTGGAAGGAGGTCAAGGTGAGGGTGATAGGCCGGAGTGGGGTGGGGGCGGAGAGGTCAGGAAGAGGATTGCAGGTTAGGAGGGCGGTGCTGAGTTGAGGGAACCGACTGAGACAAGGTGGGGGGAGGGGAAATGAGGAAGCTGGAGAAATCTGAATTCATACCTTGTGGTTGGAGGGTTCCCAGGCGGAAGATGAGGCGCTCCTCCTCCAGCCGTCGTGTAGTTGTGTTCTGCCGGTGGAGGAGTCCAAGGACCTGCATGTCCTCGGTGGAGTGGGAGGGGGAGTTAAAGTGTTGAGCCACGGGGTGATTGGGTTGGTTGGTTCGGGCGGCCCAGAGGTGTTCTCTGAAGCGTTCCGCAAGTAAGCGGCCTGTCTCACCAATATAGAGGAGGCCACATCGGGTGCAGCGGATGCAATAGATGATGTGTGTGGAGGTACAGGTGAACTTGTGGCGGATATGGAAGGATCCCTTGGGGCCTTGGAGGGAAGTGAGTGTGGAGGTGTGGGCGCAAGTTTTACATTTCCTGCGGTTGCAGGGGAAGGTGCCGGGGGTGGAGGTTGGGTTGGTGGGGGGTGTGGATCTGACAAGGGAGTCACGAAGGGAGTGGTCCTTGCGGAACGCTGATAGGGGAGGGGAGGGAAATATATCGAGATATTGAACAATTCTTCCGCCGCCTTCGCCTCCGTGCCTACTTTCACAACCAAGACTCCCGCCCACCCTCTGACGACCCCTTCTCCCGCCTCCAACACACCCCATCCACCTGGACACCCCGTGCAGGCCTCCTACCCGCCCTCGACCTCTTTATAGCCAACTGCCGCCGTGACATCAACCGACTCAACCTGTCCACCCCTCTCACCCACTCCAACCTCTCACCCTCAGAACGTGCAGCCCTCCACTCCCTCCGCTCCAATCCCAACCTCACCATCAAACCCGCAGACAAGGGAGGCGCGGTGGTAGTTTGGCGCACTGACCTGTACACCGCTGAAGCCAAACGCCAGCTCGCGGACGCCTCCTCTTATCGCCCCCTTGACCACGACCCCACCTCCCACCACCAAACCATCATCTCACAGACCATCCAGGACCTCATCACCTCAGGGGATCTCCCATCCACCGCCTCCAACCTCATAGTCCCACAACCCCGCACCGCCCGTTTCTACCTCCTGCCCAAAATCCACAAACCTGCCTGCCCCGGCCGACCCATTGTCTCAGCCTGCTCCTGCCCCACCGAACTCATCTCCCAATACCTCGACACGGTCCTGTCCCCTTTAGTCCAAGAACTCCCCACCTACGTTCGGGACACCACCCACGCCCTCCACCTCCTCCAGGATTTTCGCTTCCCCGGTCCCCAACGCCTTATTTTCACTATGGACATCCAGTCCCTGTACACCTCCATCCCCCATCACGAAGGACTCAAAGCCCTCCGCTTCTTCCTTTCCCGCCGCACTAACCAGTACCCTTCCACTGACACCCTCCTTCGACTGACTGAACTGGTCCTCACCCTGAATAACTTCTCTTTTCAATCCTCCCACTTCCTCCAAACTAAAGGAGTTGCCATGGGCACCCGCATGGGCCCCAGCTATGCCTGCCTCTTTGTAGGATATGTGGAACAGTCCATCTTCCGCAACTACACTGGCACCACCCCCCACCTTTTCCTCCGCTACATCGATGACTGTATCGGCGCTGCCTCGTGCTCCCACGAGGAGGTTGAACAGTTCATCAACTTTACTAACACCTTCCATCCCGACCTGAAATTCACCTGGACTGTCTCAGACTCCTCCCTCCCCTTCCTAGACCTTTCCATTTCTATCTCGGGCGACCGACTCAACACAGACATCTATTATAAACCGACTGACTCCCACAGCTACCTGGACTACACCTCCTCCCACCCTGCCCCCTGTAAAAACGCCATCCCATATTCCCAATTCCTTCGTCTCCGCCGCATCTGCTCCCAGGAGGACCAATTCCAACACCGCACAACCCAGATGGCCTCCTTCTTCAAGGACCGCAGATTCCCCCCAGACGTGATCGACGATGCCCTCCACCGCATCTCCTCCACTTCCCGCTCCTCCGCCCTTGAGCCCCGCTCCTCCAACCGCCACCAAGACAGAACCCCACTGGTTCTCACCTACCACCCCACCAACCTGCGCATACAACGTATTATCCGCCGCCATTTCCGCCACCTCCAAACGGACCCCACCACCAAGGATATATTTCCCTCCCCTCCCCTATCAGCGTTCCGCAAGGACCACTCCCTTCGTGACTCCCTTGTCAGATCCACACCCCCCACCAACCCAACCTCCACCCCCGGCACCTTCCCCTGCAACCGCAGGAAATGTAAAACTTGCGCCCACACCTCCACACTCACTTCCCTCCAAGGCCCCAAGGGATCCTTCCATATCCGCCACAAGTTCACCTGTACCTCCACACACATCATCTATTGCATCCGCTGCACCCGATGTGGCCTCCTCTATATTGGTGAGACAGGCCGCTTACTTGCGGAACGCTTCAGAGAACACCTCTGGGCCGCCCGAACCAACCAACCCAATCACCCCGTGGCTCAACACTTTAACTCCCCCTCCCACTCCACCGAGGACATGCAGGTCCTTGGACTCCTCCACCGGCAGAACACAACTACACGACGGCTGGAGGAGGAGCGCCTCATCTTCCGCCTGGGAACCCTCCAACCACAAGGTATGAATTCAGATTTCTCCAGCTTCCTCATTTCCCCTCCCCCCACCTTGTCTCAGTCGGTTCCCTCAACTCAGCACCGCCCTCCTAACCTGCAATCCTCTTCCTGACCTCTCCGCCCCCACCCCACGCCGGCCTATCACCCTCACCTTGACCTCCTTCCACCTATCCCACCTCCATCGCCCCTCCCCCTAGTCCCTCCTCCCTACCTTTTATCTCAGCCGGCTTGGCTCTCTCTCTCTTATTCCTGATGAAGGGCTTATGCTCGAAACGTCGAATTCTCTATTCCTGAGATGCTGCCTAACCTGCTGTGCTTTGACCAGCAACACATTTGCAGCTGTGATCTCCAGCATCTGCAGACCTCATTTTTTACTGCTTGTTGTAGTGGTTCTGTTCGCCGAGCTGGAAGTTTTTGTAGCAAACGTTTGCAAACACACAAACGAAGCTGCATCAGGACACTATTCAAAAGAGCTACAACACACTGCAGTACACCAGAACTGCGAAAAGGGGAAGAGGAACACCTATACAAGGTATTCGCCAAAAACGGATACCCGCGCAACTTTATCAACAGATGCCTAAGAGATAGACCACGGAACGAGGAAATGCCACAGCCAAAAGGACTAGCCACACTACCATACATCAGGAGCGTTTCAGAACTGACAGCCAGACTACTGTGACCCTTAGGACTCATAACGGCACACAAACCAACAGCCACGCTCAGACAACAACTTACTAGAACAAAGGAGCCAATACCCAACATGAGCAAAACTAATGTAGTTTATAAAATACCATGCAAGGACTGCACAAAACACTATATAGGACAAACAGGAAGACAGCTAACAATCTGCATACATGAACACCAACTAGCCACGAAACGACACGACCAGCTATCCCTAGTAGCCACACACTCAGACAACAAGCAACATGAATTCGACTGGGAAAACACTACTATCATAGGACAAGCCAGACAGAGAACAGCCAGGGAATTCCTAGAGGCATGGCATTCATCCACAAACTCCATCAACAAACACATCGACCTGGACCCAATATACCAACCATTACAGCGGACAGCTGAAACTGACACCCGGAAGCGGCAAGGACAGACTACTATAAATACCGGAAGAAACATCAAAGAAGCGCTTCGCAGGAGGCTCCAGAGCACTGATGATGTCTCCTAGCCAGGGGACGAAACGTTTGCAACAAAAACTTCCAGCTCGGCGAACAGAACCACTACGAGAAGATCTTATCATGAAACTTCCAGATTGTTGGAAAAATGTATTCGGGTTCACTTCAGGAAAAGGAATCTGCCATCATTACCTGGTCTGGATGATACATGACACTCCAGATTCACAGTCAATGTACTTGACTCCAGATCTTTGAAAACACCTAGCAATTGCTTCAGATGTATTTAGGCAGTTAGAATAACAATATGTTCTCAATTCAACTGTCAATTGACTCAAATGTCAGTTAAGGGTGGCTGATAAATGATGGGTTCACTATTGACATTTACATCTAAACGAATAAATAAAGGAACTAAATTTGAATATTACTGAAAAAGATGCATTTTGTCAAAGATTTACATCTTGAATTCATCAAGACAGTTTGCAAGAACACCAGTTTAAGGGGAAAAGCAACATTTATCCTACACAAGACAAGAATGCTGTCAGGCATGTAGACTGGCAGATCATATCTAACAGCATATTCCTTCAGGCTGTTTGCATTGAGGAAGGTACTGAATGTAACCAACCAGCCCCTGTGCTTGAAAACTCACAACAGCATTAGATATGTTTCACAAACAGACTAGCTTTGTTGGATAATTCTGAGTGTATGAAGAATTATTGCTAAAAGCAAATTTTGTTTTGACAGTTTGGGTCAGAGTATGGTGCACCTGTCTGTACTGCAAACTACATATAGTAATACTGACCGCTCTATATGTTACAAACAAAATAAACCTTAACATGCTCTATGCCTGTTTCAACTCTACAAAAATGTGTTAGACATTCACTGGTTCATTTCTCAGTGCAAAGACTTGCCTAAGCAGATTCAACCTGTCTGGTCTATAATTTACAAAGAAGGTGGATGTTAACTGTCAATCACCATCAGCTAGTGCATTCTTCATGGCTATACTTCTACGAAGCTGATTCTATTGCAAACCAATCTCAACTCTCCTCTCAGAGTATAAATGCTGGTTTTCCCCTGAAATTTCCACCTGATGGATGGGTGGCATGGTGGCTCAGTGGTTAGCACTGGTGCCTGAGACCGCCAGAGACCTAAGTTCACCTTGGGTGACTGCCTGTGTGGAGTTTACACATTCTCTCTGTGTAGGTTTCCTCTAGGTGCTCCAGTTTCCTACCGTAGTCCAAAAATGTGCAGGTTAGGTGGATTAGCCATGCTAAATTGACCTAGTATCCAGGGGTATGTAGACTAGGTGGATTAGCCAATGGGAATGTGGGATTATGGGGTTAGGTCTGGGTGGGATGCTCTTTCAAGGGTTAGTGTGGACTCGATCTACTTCTACACTGTAGGGATTCTATGAGTGTCAGGCAAGTAGATTCAACAAAAGTGATTTTTTTTCAACAAAATCTCAAGTTGTGTACTGCCAAATGTCAATTTATAGATTACATGTAGTTTCTTACTTTCTAAGTAATATGTAACCTTTCTTACAAACATATGAGAGAATACATTTCTGATCATATGAGCATTCTGTAAGTTTATCCATCTCTTTTCACCACTCCCCATTGCAAGGGAGGCAATCTGCCATCCATTTGGTTTGACCTATAAATAACTCCAGATCCAACAGCTATGTGATTGGCTCTCAACTACCCTCTGAAATAAACAAATCATTCAGTTCAAGGGCAATGAAGGATGGGTCACAAAGACCGGCCACAAAGGATGAAAACTTAGCTTATGTCAGGTTAATTACAGTTAAGAGGGGGAACTTGGAGCTGAAGCCACAAAGATGTATATTAAATGTGACAAAGACGCAATCCTTGATGTGAACAGCAAAACTCAACAATATTTTCAGTTTCTCCTTTTGTGTCACACAGCTCCATTACCATTTACGTTATTGGGTACTTTCATTAGTTTTGGCTGCAATAACCATGTTCATTTACAATAAACATGATTTGCTTCATTGCTTTTTAATGTTTTTCACATCACAGATTGTTCCATCTTTAAAACTGAAATGCAGTAAAAATATGACAATCAGAATCACAGTGTACCTTGAAATGAAATTTCATTTGACTTGATTTGATTTATTGTTGTCACATGTACCTAAGTCCAGTGAAAAGTTTTGGTTTGCAGCAGATCATAACATACAAGGACATAACGATCATAGGGTGATTGAGCAAAGCGAGGCATACAAAGATACGGCTGCACAGAAGGTGTACAAAAGCAAGATCAACATTAGGTTTGAAATTTGAGAGGTACATTCAGCGATCTATTAACAGTGAAGAGGTTCTTGAACCTGATGGTGTGCGTGTTTAAATTTTTGTATCTTTTGCTCAACGGAAGAGGTTGGACGAGATTATAGCCATGCTGGGAGGGGTCTTTGATGATATTGGTTGCCTTTCCGAGGCAATGAGAAGTGTAGATGGAGTCAATGGATGGAAGGTTGGCTTGGGTAATGGTCTGGGCTGTGTTCACAACTCTCTGCAGTTTCTTACAGTCTTGGCAGAGCAGTTGTCGTACCGAGCTGTGATGCATCCAAATAGAATGCTTTCTTTGGTGCATCATTAAAAGTTGGTGAAAGTCTATAAGGACATACTGAATTTCCTTAGCCTCCCGAAGAAGAAGAGGTGCTGTTTTGCCTTCTTGACCATCACATCTACATGGGAATTCCAGGTCAGATTGTTGGTCATCATCACGTTTAGAACCTTGATGTTCTTGATGGTCTCCATTTCAGCTCCGTTGATGTGGATAGGAGCATGCTCTCCTCCTTTCTTCCACAAATCCGCAAATCTGGGTCACTCTGACTGGAAGTTCTTGCTCATATTTATACTGCTCAGAAACCTGTGAATTTCAAATCTAATCTCTTTACTTCTCAGTTTTAGCCAATCTTCTAACATTGCTTGAAGGCAGCATGCAAGTGACCATGGTCCCAACTTGTATCATCATTGGGGTTCCTTACCTACTGAGCCATATTCCATCAGCCAGGGTCCACATTGGAATTCCTCAGTAACAGGATACTTACCTCCAGCCAAAAACATGTCCTGTCTGTCATAGAACTGAGTAACGTGATATGCTAGTAATTTCAGTGCCTGTAAGTTACCAGGTTTGTAGACTGTATTCCCCATGGATTAGGTCAAACAAATAAGATATCGTGGTGACTGTTTGCAAGGTGTTAGATGCTGTCAATCAGGCCATGCTTTCAATGGTCAGAATGCAGTATCCAATATTAGACATGGTTGGACATCACTTACTGAGCAATCTTGATTTTTGTCAACAATTTATTTGAACAATCAATTTAAGATAACCCGTCGGGCGTGTTGTGTCACTCACTTACATTTACTGGAAGGTACATCTATTCTCAGATAGTGGGTCCTCTGCAGGTGAAATGAACATAGACGAAAGTGACTACTGCAGATGCTGGAGATCAGAGTTGAGAGTGTGGTGCTGGAAAAGTCAATAGGTCAGGCAGCATCCGAGGAGCAGGAAAATCGATGTTTCGAGGAAATGAACATGTCCAGCCGTTGTGCCTTTTTAAATAAACTAAAGCTTGAGGCATTGGTTCACTGGTATATTCCCCATGGAAACATCTTAACCAATCAAAACTAACTTGTCTTTTTCGAATTTAACCAAAAGTGTGGATGAGACCATTCTCTGGTGCATTCTCCATCTCAGCACTGCTATTAATCAAAATTCTCGTTTACAACCAATCAGAACCATGTTTCTCATAAATGTTGTCTCCTTTGAAATTTCATATTCTCGCAACTGTCCTGATGACAGCAGGAGAAAACTTTGGCAGCATGCCTCCTTTATCCAGAACCCCCAGAATGATAATGATGGTCATAATTCATCATTTTCATTTGAACACAGAATGTGAATATCATTGGCTGGGCCAGCCTTTATTGCACTTTCCCTCATTCCCCTGGAGATGGTGGTAGTGAGCGGCTTTCTGATAATGATGCAGTTCTTGGAGTTGATGGGCACCCCAGTGCTATTACAAAGGGGATTCAAGAATTTCGACCCACTAACAATTAAGGAACAGTGACATATTTTCCCGTCAGATTGGTGAGTGACTTGGAGGGGAACTTGCAGATGATGATGATGTTTCCATGCATTTACCTTTCTCCATGAATGTGGTTATAGATTCAGAAAGTGCTGTCAAAGGAGCCTTACTGAGTTACTGTAGTGTATCTTGTAAATGCTGGAGGGAGTGGATGTTTGTGGATGTGATGTTAATCAAACAGGCTGATTTGATGGTGTCAAATGTCTTTAGTGTGGCTGGAGCTGCAGGAGAGTGAGGACAATTTCATCACACTCTTGACTTGTGCCTTTTTTGTAGCTGACAGTTTTTGATTGCTTAGGAGAAGTGTTATTCACTGCAATATTCCGAGCTCTTGTAGCCAATGTGTTTCTATGGCAAGTCCACTTCAGTTTCCTGTCAATAGTAACTCCCCAGGATGATGATAATGCTTGATTCAGTGACTATAATGCCTTTGAATCTCAAGAGGTGATGGTTAGATTCACTTTTGTTGGAGATAGTTATTGTTTGGCACTTGTATGAATGTAATTTGTCATCTATCTGCCTGGATATTATGCAGGTCTGGCTGCATTTGGACATAGATTGCTTCAGTATCTGAGGAATCAAGAATGGTGCTGAACATTGTGCAGTTATTAGTGAACATCCGCAATTCTGACCTTATGATGGAGGAAAGGTCTTTGATGAAGTAGCTGAAGATGGTTGGGCCTAGGAGACTACCTTCCTGCAGAGATGTTCAGGAGCTGAGATGACAGACATCAACTACCACAACTATCTTCCTTTGTGCTAGGTATGATTCCAAAGTGTAGATAATTTTTCCTCCAGTTCCCTTTTGCTCTAACTTTGCAAGGGTTCCATTATTCTACAATTGATTAAATATGGCCTTAATGTTAAAGGCAGTCACTCTCACCGAAACCTCAGGTATTCAGCTGTTTTGTTGATGTTTGAACCAAGGCTGTATTGATGTTCTGTGCCTGGAAGAACCTAAACCAAGTATCAGTGAGCAGGTTATGCCTCAGGACATTCCTCAACAACCTTTTACATTTTTGGGTAGATGTCAGTGCTGTAACTGTGCTGAAAGAGCTTGGCTAGGGGAGTGGCAATTCTGGAGCACACGTTGTTATTGCTATTGCCGGAATATTATCAGGGCCCGTAGCCTTTGTGGGATGCAGCGCCTTCAACTGTTTCTTGATATCACATGGAGTGAATGAAATTGGCTGATCAAATAAAGACTGGTATCTGTGATGCTGGGTGTGGGTACTGAGATTGATCATTTACTTGCCACTTTTGGCTGAAGGTGTAGCAAATCAATCTTGTCTTTTGCTCTAACGTGCTGGGCTCCCCTGTCATGCAGGATTGGGATATTTGTTGAGACTTTATGTCCTTTTATTTGTTTGAATATCCATAAACATTAATGTGGCTTAGATCAGTTCATCACTTGCTGCTTTTGGCTGTTTGGCATACAGTATTCTTGCTTTCTTTTTGGGGTCTAAGGTTAGCTAAGATGGCTGGACAGCTGGTTTCTGATCTCAAAGTGTGGGTTCAATTCCTGCAAAAGCTAAGATTATCCTTCTCAACCTCTTCCCTTGCCTGAGGTATGGTGACCCTGAGGTAAAGCCATGAGGGGCTGTGGTGACTACCTTTAGTCTTGTTTAGTGGCTTCATCAGGTTGACTACTCATTTTTAATTATACCTGGTGCTGCTCCTGCTTGCCCTCCCACACTCTCCATTGAACCAATGTTGATCATCTGGCTTGATGGTAATGGTTGAGTGGGGTATATGCTGGACTACACCATCACAGATTATGTTGGAATACAGTTCTACTGCTTCTGATTGTCCATGGCATTTAACAATGCCCAGTTTAGAATTGCTAGATCTGTTTCAGGTCTGGTTCATTTAATATGATGATAGTGCCATGCCTGATAATGAAAAGTGCTGGAGGTAATGCCAGAAGCAACATCAGGTATTACCAAAAATGAGCTGTCAACTTAGTGAAGCTATCAGTATAAGCAGTAAGTGATAGCCAGAGCTAAGTTATTCCACAAGCTGTGGATCAGATCTAAACTATGCAGTCCTGCTAGTCAAGAGTGTGCTAGAATAGTCCCCTCTTGCCTCGATAGGTGCAGCTCTGAAAGCACTCAAGAAGATTGACACCATCCATGAGAAAAGAGCCCATTTGATTGGCACTACATTGACAACTATCTGTTCTCCCCAACACCAATGCTGCAATGCAGAGGCACCTGGGTGCCCTTGTGCATGAATCATAAAATGCAGGTGGAGCAGGTAGTTAAGAAGGCAAAAGGAAACTTGTCCTTTGTTGCTAGAGGGATGAATTTTAAAAGTAAGGAAGTTATATTACGACTGTGTAGGGTGCTGGTGAGGCTACACTGGAGTACCGTGTGCAGATTTGGTCTCCTTACTTGAGAAAGGATGTACTGGCACTGGAGGGAGTGCAGTGGGGGTTCACTAGGTTGATTCTGAAAGGGGTTGCATAATGAAGAGAGACTGGGTAAACTGGGACTATCCTCATTGAAATTTCAAAGAATGATGGGGGATCTTATAGAAACATATAAAATTATGAAGGGAATAGATAAGATAGACGCAGGGCAGTTGTTTCCACTGGCATAGGGTGCATAATCTCAAAATAAGGGGGAGCAGACTCAGGACTGAGTTGAGTTCTTTACCTGAAGGATCATGAACCTATGGAATTCCCTGCCCAGTGAAGCAATTGAGGCTGCCTCACTGAATGTTTTTAAGGTAAAGATAGATAGATTTTTGAATAGTAAAGGAATTAAGGGTAATGGTGAATGGGCGGGTACGTGGAGCTGAGTTCACGAAAGGATCAGCTGTGATGGTGTTGAATGCCCAAATAGGCTCGAAGGGCCAGATGCCTTACTCCTGCTCCTATTTCTTACGCACCATACCATGATAGAAATTCAACAAGATTCCTTCCAACCCCTAACCACTTCCATCTAAAAGGGCAAAGGCAACATCAAAACACAAAGACAACATCAAAGGACAAATATTACCTGAAATATTACACCAATGCTGCCTCTGCAAGAACCTGTGAATCCACTGGGAAGAAAGATGTACTATCACCAGCCTCCTCGACTGGGCCAACATCCCCAACATTGAGGCATTGACCCCCACGACATCCCCTGCAATGGGCTAAGCATGTCGTCCCCATGACCGACATGAGACTCCTCAAGCAAGTGCTCTACTCCCACAGACACCTGGGAATCATTGGCCCAAGACCATCCAAAGTGGAGGAGGAGCATCCAGGAAAACCACCAAGAATCTTGTCAGGAAAATGTGGAAGCCAGAAGAGAACAGCGAAAGAGCGTGCTACCACACTGATGCCAGCCCCCCCACACTCCTTCCCATGACCACCTTCTGCACCATGTGTAACAGAGCCTGCAGAAACCACATTGGTCTGCACAGCCACCTATAAACATACCATGAGAATGGAAGAGAGGCATCCTTGTCTGTGAAGGACCATCAATGAATGAATGATCATCTGAGAACATTTCAATTTTTGCTAGTTCAGATATCGGGAAAGATTCATTGACACAATGAGTGGACACTTCTTGGAATATTGCCTGGGCAGGAAGTGGAACCTTCAATTCATTCAACAGTGTGTTTAAGGGGTGCAGTTTGTTTTGAGTAGTTATGCTACTATCAATGCCTGCTTTCTGATCTTATAATTGAGAAGAGATAGGAAGAGATACGACCCACACAATTTACAATATTGATTCTCTGATTCAATTGCATCATAGAACATAAGCATAGAACAGTACAACTTAGTACAGGCCCTTCAGCCCTCGAAGTTGTGCCGGCCTTTTATCCTACTCTAAGATCAGATTGACCTACATATGTTTCATTGTACTATCTTCAGTGTGCCTATCCAAGATTTGCTTAAATGCCCCTAATGCGCCTGACTCTACTACCACTGCCGGCAGTGCATTCCACACACCTCTGTGTAAAGAAAATCATCTCCCCTAAACCTTCCTCCAATTATCTTAAAATTATGCCCCCACGTGATAGACATTTCCGCCACGGGAAAAAAAATCTCTGGCCATCCACTCTATCTATGCCTCTCAACATCTTGTACACTTTTATCAAGTCACCTCTCATCCTTCTTCACTCCAATGAGAAAAGCCCTAGCTCCTTTAACCTTTCTTCATAAGACATGCCCTCCAGTCCAGACAGCATCCTAGTAAATCTGCTCTGCGCCCTCTCTATAGCATCCACGTACTTCCTATACTGAGGCAATCAGAACAGAACACAATATTTAAAGTGTGGTCCAACGAGGGCTCTATAGAGCTGCAGCATAACCTCGCGCTTCTTAAACTCAATCCCATGCTAATGAAAGCCAATACACTATGTGCCTTCTTAATAACCCTATCAACTTGAGTGGCAACTTTGAGGGATCTATGGACATAGACCCCCAAGATTCCTCTGTTCCTCCATACTGCCAGGAATCCTGCCTTTGACCCTGTATTCTGCATTCAAATTTGCTCTTCTAATATGAATCACTTCACACTTTTCCAGGTTGAACTCCATCTGCCACTTATCAGCCCAGTTTTGCATCCTGTCAATGTCCCGTTGCAACCTACAACAACCTTCCACACTATCCATAACTCCACCGCCCTTCATGCTATTGGCAAATCACGTTTCCACTTCCTCATCCAAGTGATTCATGAAAATCACAAAGAGCAGAGGCCCCAGAAGAGATCCCTGCAGAACACCACTGATCACCAAGCTCCAGACTGAATACTTTCCTTCTACCACCACCCTCTGTTGTCTATGGGCCAACCAATTCTGTATCCAGACAGCTAGGTTTCCCTGTATCCCATGCCTCCTTACTCTCTGAATGAGCCTACCATGGGGAATCTTATCAAACGTCTTGCTAAAACCCATGTACGCTACATTCACTGCTCGACTTTCATCAACATGTTTTGTCACATCCTCAAAGAATTCAATAAAGCTTGTGAGGCATCCTGCTGTAAAGTGATCACAATTGGCAATCTCACCCAGTGGCTGATTTTCAGGAGATTGGAAAACTATTATATTGGCGCAGGAGAGATTGTTCAGTTGATATTGGGAGCAGGCAACTTTCCTCCAAAGTTAGCTGTTCTATCCTTGAGTGTCTGGAGCTGAAGTCCAGTGGAATTGAACTATTTTCTCGATAACCTGTTCAGACATTTTATATTCCACTTCTAGAACAGGTGAAATTTTAACCCAAAGCTCGTGGCTCAGGGGCTTCACAAATTCTCCAGTGTTTAATATGGTGCAGCTGTGAGGAGGTATTTCCTATCATCACTAGGTTGATATAGCTGGTTAATCTTCTTCATAGATCCATTGTACTTCCCCAACCACAGCAGGTGCGATGGGCCTAAGGTGCATAAATGTGGCTGCTTGTTGTAATATCAAACGTCAGCATGGTGGCTCAGTGGTTAGTACTGCCGCCTCACAGTGCCAGGGACCCGGGTTCAATTCCACCCTCGGGTGACTATCTGTGTGGAGTTTGCACATTCTCCCTGTGATTGTGTGGGATTCCTCTGGGCTCTCTGGTTTCCGCCCACAGTCCAAAGATGTGCAGGTTAGGTGAATTGGAAAATGCAAGGTTACAGGGGTGGTGGGTCTATGTGGGATGCTCTTCAGAGGGTCAGTATGGACTTGATGAGCTGAATGGCCTGCGTCCACACTGCAGGGGTTCTATAATGCTCTGATTCTCTCATACCATTCAGAGGATAGCCTTGGGAAATCAAGTTCCAAGATGTCAGATACATCCCAGTGAGGTACAGCAGCTGCCTTTCTACAAAAAAAATGCATCACTCATTTGGAAAATCACAAAATATTAATCTCATCATTACACAGAGACAGTTGGTAAGGTTAGCACTGTTTGAAATTAAAAATGACTCAGAATCTATTTGATTCAGTATGCTCATGTAGATACCAGGTTTAATTCAGCATTTTGGAAGTAATGTTTTGTTCAGCAATTAGTGTTTTAATCACTATTCACTTGAGGGAACAGAACCAGGCATCATTACCATTGGAAAGAATTGTCCATTAACATGATGGCACTGACTCCAGCTGCAGGTGAATACAACCCTCGCAGGAAGAGTTAAATGTCTCCTATCACTATCCTATCACTTTTTTTAAAAAATCAAGGGATGATTTGACTTATTAATTGAAAATATGTGATTGCATGTCTCGCCACAATGTTCACTATCTCTTCCATCTGACTTCAATAGAAATCAATATGAAGGGAGATTAAAACAGGTTATCGACTTGCAATCAACTAATTTCTGTGATCACAAATTATCCTTTGACAAAAAAAAGTTCATGTATTTGAGCAGCTTGCTGTTTTGACTTAACTCTGTTTAGAGCCATGGCATCTCATAAGAATCAATGTTCATTTGCAAGACCTATGGATCGAAATGGTATCTCATGTCCAGCTGGAACAGTACATGGTGAAAAAGTCAAGATGGAAATATGTTCCTCCATTTTTCAAGAATTCTGACTTCATTCCAAGCGCATAAACTGTTTTCTTCTCCATAATAATTGACCAATCCTTTAGGTTCTTAATCTTTATGAAAATAAAACATTATCAGTGAAGAGGCTATTATCAAAATGGTAGCCATGACTCTGAGAAACAAGTACAAAGCAGAGCAGATATCAACCCCATTGAACTCTGCATTCAATGGCAAACATTGAGAGGAAGTCAAATAGGATCTTTGGGTGATCCCAGAGGTAATGGTGTGAAGGTTGGTAGAGATGCCATAGTTGCTGATGCTCTGGATACAATGTGAAACGTAGGTGTGTTTCTGAGATGTATTCTATGTGTGTGTGAGGATAATTTGAAAGGTGAATGTGAGTAACTTCCCCTGAATTGCTGTGTGTTAACAGCATCAAAAACACAGCAATGCTTTTGTCCTGTATATCAGACTACAACCAGCCAAGGAGAGAGAATCAGCTCATCTCTTTTTCACTCTCTCCTGGTCAGCAGCATCAACTAATTTTATTTCCTCTGTTAAGAAGAGTCATCCAAGACTCAAAATGCCAACTCTATTTAACGTCTGGGTGGGTTACTCTTCGGAGGGTCAGTGTGGACTTGTTGGGCCAAAGGGCCTGTTTCCACACTGTAGGGAATCTAATCTAAATGTTGTCAGATCTGCTGAGTTTCTCCTGGATTCTCCTAATTTGTTTCAGATTTCCAACAGCTGCAGTATTTTGCTTTTAAATTGTTTTGATTTTCTGTACAGTTGCCACATTTCAATTAAACGTAGCTCACTAGCCCATGATCAAAGTTTCTTTGAGTGAACTTCGAGGAATTTTATTTGATTCTAAGTCTGTGAAAAAATGCTTTAAAATGCATCATAAACCACACAAACACAAGTAATAATTTTAAAAGGCATAATTTCTGGTTGAAATAGAGACAACAAAAGTTATTCAGTTCGAAACTATAATCAGTTTTTAATGAATGGCTGTTTTCCTAATTTGTTTTTTTTAATCATGAGCTATTTCTGAGATCATGAGAGCGGCACGGTGGCACAGTGGTTAGCACTGCTGCCTCACAGCGCTTGAGACCCGGGTTCAATTCCCGACTCAGGTGACTGACTGTGTGGAGTTTGCACGTTCTCCCCATGTCTGCGTGGGTTTCCTCCGGGTGCTCCGGTTTCCTCCCACAGTCCAAAGCTGTGCGGGTCAGGTGAATTGGCCATGCTAAATTGCCAGTAGTGTTAGGTAAGGGGTAAATGTAGGGGTGTGGGTGGGTTGCGCTTCAGCAGGTCGGTGTGGACTTGTTGGGCCGAAGGGCCTGTTTCCACACTGTAAGTAATCTAATCTAATCTAATCTAAAAGAAAAGGGGAGTGAGAAGGAGAGAGAGAGAAAGAGAGAGTCTGTTCCAGATCTGTCCCCACTCTGCTGTCCAAAAGTAGCTGGGCAACTATTGAAATATAGTTCAGTTAACATTCTCCATTGTCTTTCCAAGCTGGTTTACTGGCAGGAGAGGCATTCTTTTCCCAATACATGGGTGGATGTGGGCACAATTACAATGTTTAAAAGACATTTGGATAAGTACATAGGAACCTCGATTTACTGAATATCAATTATCCGAATTTCAGATTATCCGAAGAAGACCTCAAGGTCCTGCAAAAATGTTCCATCAAAGAGGTAAGCGTATTCGATTTATCTGTACTGAAGGAGATTTGAAAATGCTGGCAAAAACAAAGAAACACAACCACAGCAAGCATCAACGACTGGATGTTTTTTAGATAATGGTTAGTTACACAGCTCTTTGCAAAGGTAAGTGCTGTTACTTTGACCCAACAAGTCCTGTCACTTCACCGGGCCGTTCATGAGAAAAATGGCCAAGAAAGTAAACGCATGTGTGAGGCGGTGCTTCTGTCTTTCTATCGTGACACTGAGTTCCCGGAAACGGACAAATGCTCTTGTGAACGTAGAAGCTGTATGGGACCTTGCATAATGCTGGGATTTAATGTACAGCATTTATGTGTCGGTAAGTCCATCTCAGTTTAACCTGTAATTTGCAGAATGCAAAGATTAGTTTGCTTAAATAGCAAACACATTAAAGTTATGGATTTAAACAAATTCTCCGAAAGAGCACAGCATGAGATCAGTGTGGCTTCACTTGTTTAAGGTAAAATCGATTATCCGAATAATCAATTATCCGAACAAAATCATGTTTAGATAATCGAGGTTCCTTTGCACGTGAATAGGAAAGGTTTGGAGGGATATGGACCAGGCACAGGCAAGTGGGACTTGTTTAGTTTGGCTCTATGTGTTGCATAAACTGTTGGACGAAAGGGTCTGTTTCTGTGCTGTATGACTCTATAAAATTATCATACTTATATAATTAAACATGAAATGAATTAAACAGGAGATGTGAATTTCTTACCACTGACTTAGTTTCAGGTTTCAATGTCTTCAAATAAAAATAATAATTTTAGGCCAAACAGCACCATCTATTCCACATGGAACTCTCACAGATTGCTTCAATCAGGTTCCAGCAACGTTTCTTATTTTAATAGATTATTTATACATGAAATGTCTCAAGTATTATAATTGCATGATTGATGTTAAATTCAATTGTCCAATACCATAATAACCCCCTTTCTAGTGAAATAATTGACTTGTTCTTTTGGAAAATCATTCTGATTATGCAAGACACAATGAGCTAATCGAGAGGAAACAGAAACACATTCGTCTTGAGCCATCAGTGCATCCTCAAGAGGACAAGACGTTAACTGACCTGACACCTGTGCTTCTGAGTCTGGCTGAACCACATCCCTTCTTGTGAAAGAAGTTGCATTTTGACATTGCTTTTCATACCCATTCAGTAATTGTGGAATACTTCCCAGCCAAAGATACACTCTTCCATCCCAGTCATTATTACAGGGTACAGGGAGGAAACAGTCCAATTGCACTCAGCAAGATTCCATAAATTACAATAAGAGTAATTAGTACTGTTGTGGTGTTGATAGAGATTTCTGCATTTAAATGAGATTTGTGTGAATCATGATGTACCTGATCACACAACTCTGAGATTAGCAGAGAGACAAGATAGTGAGTGTGTGAAGCAAGAGATCTGACACACTACAACGAAGACCTGTATTTGATAACCTATGATGCGCAGATGTAAATAATGGAGTGTTACAGAGTAAAATAGTTTTATTTAACAATAATCAGTGAACAGCTTCAGGGATATTGCATGTGCAGCCACACAAAGGCCAAGCTGATCCTTCAGTATGCAGTAGAAATTTTAATTTAAAATGCCAGATAAAGCAGTGTAAGTGCTGGTCAGGACAGAAAGGCAACTGGTCTGAATTGTGTAATGAGATCTTTTAGATCTACATGAGAGGCAGCTGGGACCTTGCTTTAACATCTGATACAAAGGATGACATCTCCAATTAAACAGCATTGCCTCAGAGCTGTACTGGCTGCCTATATTACATTCCTGAGTCACTGATTTTGGGGCTCTGGCCCTCTGACCAGAACTGAAAGTGCAATCATTGAGCCAAGGCTAATGGGGATACAAATAGACGGAGAAAGAAAACAAGCAATACATTGAGCTAAAATGTCCCAAATGCTTCTCTTCACATCTGAGAAGAAAGATGCGAATTTATAGAGTGATAATTACAACTTCAGGAGGTCCCAAAACCCCTCATAGCCATTTGAGTATTTTTGAATTGTAATCATTGACCTAATTGAGGCAACCAATTTGTACGCAGCAAGTTTCTACAAACAGCAATGTGGTAATGGCCTGATGAACTGCTCATAGCCTTTTTTATTCATTCCTGGGACATGGGCATCACTGCCTGCCCTAATATTTATTGTCCATCTCAAGTGGTGGTGAGCTGCCTTCTTGAATTGTTGCAGTAGATTTGATTTAGATACATCCGCAATGCTATGAGGGAGGGAGTTCCAGGATTTTAACCCAACAACACTAAAGGAATAGCAACATACGTCCAAATCTAGATGAGTGTGTTTGAGGGGAACTTCAGGTGGTGGTGTTACCAAGCTTCAGATGTCCTTGTCCTTCTAGATGGTTGTGGTCATGGGTTTGGAAGGTGCTGTTGAAGCAGCCTTGGTAAATTTCTGCTGTGCATCCTATAGATGGTGCACATTGCTGTGACTGAGCAATGCTTATTGAATGTTATACACTAAAAACTAATTGTATTTAAACAGAGTCCAAGTCTACACTTTTAGCAAACGCTTTATTCCAGTTAACTGTACTCCATAAAATTCATTCCCCACTGTATATTTACACAGCCAATTAACAAGTAAAAAGTGAGGTCTGCAGATACTGGAGATCAGAGCTGAAAATGTGTTGCTGGTTAAAGCACAGCAGGTCAGGCAGCATCCAAGGAACAGTCTGGCCCGAAACGTCGAGTTTCCTGTTCCTTGGATGCTGCCTGACCTGCTGTGCTTTAACCAGCAACACATTTTCAACAGCCAATTAACACACTATTAACCCTTAACTAACTCCAATTGAGTTTCTGGTTAATGGTAACTCTCAGGAATTTTGATAGTGGGGATTCAGTGATGGTAACGCCATAGAATATCAAGGGGTGATGGTTAGATTCTCTCTTGATCGGGATGGGTATTGCCCAGCAGTTGTGAGGCACAGATGCTTTTTGTCACTAAATAATATTTTGTTATCGCAAAGGTCTTACCACAGTATCTGAGGGGTTACAAATGGTTTTGAACATTGTGCACTTATCGAGGAACCTTCCCTTACTTCTGTCTATGATTATTCTGTCTATTACTCTGACTATGTCCTTTTCTGTCCCATGAGTCTATGACTTTATAACCTCATGATGAAAGGAAGGTCAATTATAAAAGGTGGGTGGACTGAGGACACGAACCTGAGGAATTCCTGCAGAAATGTGGCGGAGGTGAAATGACTGATCTCCAACAATCACAACCAGCTTCCTATATGCCAGGTATGACTCCAACCAGTGACATTCACATTGACTCAAATTTTGTCAGAGTTCCTTGATGCGACACTCAGTCTAGTGCGGTCTTGATGTCAAAGGCAGTCACTCTCAACTTCCCAGTTGGTTGTGAGTTAACTATGTGCCAGGGAAAGCCCTTTTCACTACTTCATGTTCTTTTGTGGGATCTTCAATGCTCATTTCAGCAGTCAGACATGGCCTGAGCTTCACACCTCAAACTAAAGACAGCACCTTGAACAACACAGTACTCCTTCAGTACTGCACTGGAGTATCACCCTAGATTTTACTTCACGATCTCAAAACATATTGATGAAAATTCATGTATCTATCAACCTATATAATGGGTAAGTGGGAAGGTGATATTTATCTTAAAATGTGTTGTGTATGAAATCAGTGAACATCGAAAACAAAGTGGGAGATTTAAAATTCAGAATCTGAATAAGAAGTGTTACAGATTGACATCTGGTAGAACATTAGAGAAGTCTGAAGAAATCATATCAACAAGATAATAAGACAGTTCATCTGAAGATAGAGAAATGATTCCATGTTCTGTTCATAAAGATAACTAGGTTTGTTCTTTACCTGATATTCAGGGACTAAATTGTGGATAAATTGCAGAGATTCAAAACTAGACTGTCATGTTGTAGTTCATCAGTCCCCTATTGTTTGTTTCTTCTGGAATGTTTCAGTGCAGAGATGAGTTTTGGAAATATTACATTTAATTAGCAAGCAGAAAGACTCTCACACAACATGAGTGTCACTGCATGAAGAAACAAAGGATTGCTTGCACAAAGGGAAATGTGGCAAACAAGTGGGAGCTGAATTCTCCTGTGCGTTTTGGTACTCAAGTGGTCACACTCATTTTGGAGAAAATATGATTTTCCTCCAAACCTTCAACTCTCCATCATTTCTCCTGGGCCCTTCTTTTGTCAGTCAAGAATGCCTAGTGCATAAAATGTATATGTGCTCCTGTCAAGGTTATGTTCCCCAATTTAAATAGGTGACAAAAATATGCCTGGTACACTTGATGGCAGATAGCAAGAGTGTGAGTATGTTCTGGTCAGAATTACTGTGCAGTACTAACCATGGACCAATGGCAAAAGGAGGATATGGTCCATCCTCTGAAACAGGACAGGAGAAAAGACAGCCAGTTATGTTGATGCGTTTTTAATGCAATGATTTATTGCATGAATTTGTTCTTTAAAAAGCCATTAGCCATTATAAAATTTGCATTAAAAAGCTTTGTCAATGAAGATTGCATCATAATGCAGTGAAAAATACACCAGGATGTCCTGTTGGCTGTCTTGTCATTGTGTTTCCTGTCATGTAAATGGATCGAACTAATTCTAACCAAAAGCCTAGTTTTCTGCACTTTGAAAAATCTAACCATCTGCTCTTTCCTGTTAATTGACGGGCACTCTTCTTTGAAATTAAAATAACTGTCTGATCTTTTTTTCCCCTTTCCAGATAGTCATTTATTATTTGGTTAGCTAGTGCCATTATCAATGATTGCCTGAATTTCAAGTAGTTATTTTTTCTCAATTCCAACCAAATTTCTCAGTTTGATCATCCCTTTCTTATTTCCTCAGATAATAAAGAAGGCATTGAGTGGATAGCAGAGGATGGTTTTGATTCATTGACCTCTAGGTTGTGGGCCCAGTACGCTCCCACTGCATCATTCTGCTATGCTAAAAATGAGGGCTTGCCCAGGATCTCTCACATACTCACCCAGCTGAAGGCCCAAAGCAGGAATCATACCCCTAGACCAACCTTGCATCCAGGGAAGTTATTTGGGTGAAACTGAGAAATAGTAAATGGATGATCACCTTATTGGGATTGTATTATAGACCCCCTAATAGTCAGAGGTACATTGAGAAACAAACTTGTAAGGAGATCTCAGCTATCTGTAAGAATAATAGTGTGGTTATGGTAGGGGATTTTAACTTCCCAAACATAGACCAGGACAGCCATAGTGTATAGATGGAAAGGAATTTGTTGAATGTGCAAAAGAAAATTTTCTGATTCAGTATGTCGATGTACCTACTAGAGAACTTGGAAAACCTGACCTCCTCTTTGGAAATAAGGCAGGGCAGGTGACTGAGGTGCCAGTGACCATAATTCTATTAGATTTAAAATAGTGATGGAAAATGATAGACCAGATCTAAAAGTAGAAGTTCTAAATTGGAGAAAGGCCAATTTTGATGTATTAGGCAAGAACTTTCAAAAGCTGATTTGGGGCAGATGTTCGCAGGTAAAGGGACAGCTGGAAAGTGGGAAGCCTTCAGAAATGAGATAATGAGAATCCAGCGAAAGTATATTCCTGTTAGGGTGAAAGGGAAGGCTGGTAGGTATAGGGAATGCTGGATTACTAAAGAAATTGAGGGTTTGGTTAAGAAAAAGAGAGAAGCATATGTCAAGTATAGACAGGATAGATCAAGTGAATCCTTAGAAGAGTATAAAGGCTGTAGGAGTATACTTAAGAGGGAAATCAGAAGGGCAAAAAGAGGAATGAGATAGCTTTGGCAAATAGAATTAAGGAGAATCCAAAGGGTTTTTACAAATACATTAAGGACAAAAGGGTAATTAGGGAGAGAATAGGCCCCTCAAAGATCAGCAAGGCAGCCTTTGTGTGGAACTGCAGAAAATGGGGGAGATGCTAAATAAGTGTTTTGCATCAGTATTTACTGTAGAAAAGGATATGAAAGATATAGAATATAGGGAAATAGATGGTGACACCTTGAAAATTGTCCATATTACAGAGGAGGAAATGCTGGATGTCTTGAAATACGTAAAGGTGAACAAATCTCAGGACCTGTTCAGGTGTACCCTAGAACTCTGTGGGAAGATGGAGAAGTGATTGCTGGGCCTCTTGCTGAGATATTTGTATCATACAAATCACTGCAGCTGAAACTGACACCCGGAAGCGGCAAGAACAAACCAATACAAATACCGGAAGAAACATCAAAGCAGCGCTTCACACGAGGCTCCAACAGCACTGATGATGTTCCCTAGCCAGGGAACGAACATTTGCAGCAAAAACTTCCAGCTCAGCGAGCAGAACCACAACATATTTGTATCATCGATAGTCACAGGTGGGGTACCGGAAGACTGGAGGTTGGCTAATATGGTGCCACTGTTTAAGAAGGGTGGTAAGGACAAGCCAAGACACTAACACTGGTGAGCCTGACCTCAGTGGTGGGC
Source organism: Hemiscyllium ocellatum (assembly GCF_020745735.1). Classification (NCBI taxonomy): domain Eukaryota; kingdom Metazoa; phylum Chordata; class Chondrichthyes; order Orectolobiformes; family Hemiscylliidae; genus Hemiscyllium; species Hemiscyllium ocellatum. Next base: position 13,312,591 of record NC_083432.1, on the reverse strand, counting down.
AAGTTGTTGGAGGCAATCCTGAGGGACAGGATGTACATGTATTTGGAAAGGCAAGGACATGTATTTGGAAAGGCTAGGGATAGTCAACATGGCTTTGTGCGTGGAAAATCATGTCTCACAAACTTGATTGAGTTTTTTTGAAGTAGAAACAAAGAGGATTGATGAGGGCAGAGTGGTAGATGTGATCTATATGGACTTCAGTAAGACATTTGACAAGGTTCCCCATGGGAGACTGGTTAGCAAGGTTAGATCTCATGGAATGCAGGGAGAACCAGCCATTTGAATACAGAAATGGCTCAAAGGTAGAAGACAGTGGGTGGTGGTGGAGGGTTGTTTTTCAGACTGGAGGCCTGTGACCAGTGGAGTGCCATGAGGATCGGTGCTGGGTCCTCTACTTTGTGTCATTTATATAAACAATTTGGATGCGAGCATAAGAGGTATGGTTAGTAAGTTAGCAGATGACACCAAAATTGGAGGTGTAGTAGACAGCAAAGAAGGTTACCTCATATTACAACAGGGTCTTGATCAGATGGGCAAATGGGCTGAGAAGTGGCAGATCGAGTTTAATTCAGATAAAGGCAAGTTTTAGGAAGCGTAGGATGGGGAAGGAAACTGTAGGAGATGGGCACATTAGAAATGTGGAGCTTATTCAAGGAAAAGCTCCCGAGTGTCCTAGATAAGTATGTACCTGTCAGGCAGGGAGGAAGCTATAGAGTGCGGGAGCCGTGGTTTATGAAGGAAATGGAATCTCTGGTCAAGAGGAAGAAGAAGGCTTATGTTAAGATGAGATGTGAAGGCTCAGTTAGGATGCTTGAGGGTTACAAGGTAGCCAGGAATGTCCTAAAGAGAGAGTTCAAAAGAGCCAGGAGGGGACATGAGAAGTTGTTGGCAAATAGGATCAGGGTAAACCCTAAGGCTTTCTATAGATATTTAAGGGATAAAAGAATGACGAGAGTAAGATTAGGGCCATTCAAGGATAGTAGTAGGAGGTTGTGTATGGTGTCAGAGGAGATAGGGGAAGCACTAAATCAATATTTTTCGACAGTATTCACTCTAGAAAACAACAATGTTGCCGAGAAAAATACTGAGGTACAGGCTACTAGACTAGGTGGGATTGAGGTTCACAAGGAAGAGGTATTAGAAATCCTGCAGAGTGTGAAAATAGATAAGCCCCCTGATGGGATTTATCCTAGGGTCCTCTGGGAAGCCAGGAAGGAGATTGCCAAGCCTTTGGCATTGATCTTTAAATTGTCATTGTCTACAGGAATAGTGCCAGAAGACTGGAGGATAGCAAATGTGAGGTAAAAACAATGACTGCAGATGCTGGAAACCAGATTCTGGATTAGCGGTGCTAGAAGACCACAGCAGTTCAGGCAGCATCCAAGGAGCAGTGAAATCATGCTGCCTGAACTGCTGTGCTCTTCCAGCACCACTTACCCAGGATAGCAAATATGGTTCCCCTGTTCAAGAAGGGGAGTAGAGACAATCCTGGTAATTATAGACCAGTGAGCCTTACTTCAGTTGTTGGTAAAGTGTTGGAAAAGGTTATAAGAGATAGTATTTATAATCATCTAGAAAAGAGTAATTTGATTAGGGATAGTCAGCATGGTTTTGGAAGGGCAGGTCATGCCTCACAAACCTTACTGAGTTCTTTGAGAAGGTGACCAAACAGGTAGATGAAGTAAACCAGTTGATGTGTGTATATGGATTTCAGCAAGGCGTTCCCCACAGCAGGCTATTGTACAAAATGCGGAGGAATGGGATTGTGGGAGATAAATCAGTTTGGATCAGTAATTGGCTTGCTGAAAGAAGACAGAGGGTGGTGGTTTATGGGAAATGTTCATCCTGGAGTCCAGTTACTAGTGGTGTACTGCAAGGGTTGGTGTTGGGTCCACTTCTGTTGGTCATTTTTATAAATGACCTGGATGACGGCATAGAAGGGTGAGTTAGTAAATTTACAGATGACACTAAGGTCAGTGGAGTTGTGGATAGTGACGAAGGATGTTGTAGGTTACAGAAAGACATAGGTAAGCTGCAGAACTGGGCTGAGAGGTGGCAAATGGAGTTTAATGTGGACAAGTGTGAGGTGATTCACTTTGGTCGGAGTAACCGGAATGCAAAGTACTGGGCTAATGGTAAGATTTTTGGTAGTGTAGATGGACAGAGAGATCTCGGTGTCCAGGTACACAGATCCTTGAAAGTTGCCACCCAGGTTGACAGGTTTGTTAAGAAGGCATACAGTGTTTTAGCTTTTATTAATAGAAGGATCAAGTTCAGGAACCATGAGGTTATGCTACAGCTGTACGAAACTCTGGCGCGGCTGCACTTGGAGTATTGTGTACAGATCTGGTAACCGCATTATACTAAGGATGTGGAAGCTTTGGAAAGGGTGCAGAGGAGATTTACTAGGATGTTGCCTGGTATGGAGGGAAGGTCTTACGAAGAAAGGCTGAGGGACTTGAGGCTGTTTTCGTTGGAGAGAAGAAGGTTGAGAGGTGAGTTAATAGAGACATATAAGATAATCAGAGGGTTAGATAGAGTGGACAGTGAGAGCCTTTTTCCAAGTATGGTGACGGTGAGCACGAGGGGACATAGCTTTAAATTGAGGGTGATAAATATAGGACAGATGTCAAAGGTAGTTTCTTTACTCAGAGAGTAGTAAGGGTATGGAATGCTTTGCCTGCAACGGTCGTAGATTCACCAACTTTAAGTACATTTAAGTCATCATTGGACAAGCATATGGACCTACATGGAATAGTATAGGTTAGATGGGCTTCAGATTGGTATGACAGGTTGGCGTGACATCGAGGGCTGAAGGGCCTGTACTGCGCTGTAATGTTCTGTGTTCTATAAGTGCAAGGTGCTGCATTTTGGGAAAGCAAATCTTAGCAGGACTTATACATTTAATGGTGAGGTCCTAGGAAGTGTTACTGAACAAAGAGACCATGGAGTGCAGGTTCATAGCTCCTTGAAAGTGGAGTCGCAGATAGATAGGACAGTGAAGAAGGTGGTTGGTATGCTTTCCTTTATTGGTCAGAGTATTGAGTACAGGAATTGCGAGGTCACGTTGCAGCTGTACAGGTCATTGGTTCAGCCACTGTTGGAATATTGTGTGGAATTTTGGTCTCTTCCTATCGGAAAGACATTGTGAAACTTGAAAGGGATCAGAAAAGATTTACAAGGATGTTGCCAGGGTTGGAGGATTTGATCTATAAGGAGAGGCTGAACAAGCTGGAGTTGTTTTCCTTGGAGCGTTGGAGGCTAAGGGGTGACCTTATAGAGGTTTACAGAATTATGAGGGGCATGGATGGGATAAATAGACAAAGTCTTTTCCCTGTGATCGGGGAGTCCAGAACTAGAGGGCATAGGTTTAGGGTGAGAGGGGAAAGATATAAAAGAGACCTATGGGGCAACTTTTTCATGCAGAGGGTGGTACATGTATGGAATGAGCTGCCAAGTGAAGTGGTGGAGGCTCGTACAATTGCAACTTTTAAAAGGCATTTGGATGGGTATATGAATAAGAAGTGTTTGGAGGGATATGGGCCGGGTGCTGGCAGGTGGGACTAGATTGAGTTGAGATATCTGGTCGGCATAGACTGGTTGGACCGAAGGGTCTGTTTCCATGTTGTACATTTCTATGACTTTATGACTCTAAGTACTTAGCTGTTTTAACACTGTAGTGCATTTGAGAATCTATTACAGTTTTAAGAATTTGTCACCAAAAATCCAACTGTTGTGTTTCCCTTAACTTCAGGATCTCCCAAAGCAATTCCTAATCAGTGAATTGCTTATGAAGTGTTCCCATTGTTTGATGTAGAGAAATGTGGCACCAAATCATATAAAGATAACAATGAAAGACATGGTCACATTATCAGCTTTAGGGGCGATGGTTATGGAATGACTCCTGGCCATGTTACTGGAGAAAACCCTTCCCCACCCTCCACATTTCTCTGAACTGTACCTTTTACATCCAGGGAAGACAGAACCTCAGCTTAATATCTTATCTCAGAGGTATAGCAGCACTCTCTCAACAATGTAGGAGAGTGCCAGATTATACATTCAACAGTCTGCAGAGGGAATTGAGCTCACAGCCTTACAATTGAAAGGCTAGAAAGCTACATCTGACAATTACCCCCGCCTCTGACCCAAGGCATGGATTCTGTGGCTGTGGTCTCTGGGTCAAGGCCCATCAATGCCCCTCAAGGGAATCAGGATGGAACAGGTACACCATTCAGTCTAAGGTTGGAAATGAAGTGCTCACAAATCCAAATTATAGTCAGAGAGTAGATAACATGTAATCAGAGCCATGGCATTGATTGATTATTAAATTAGTGTGGCACAGTGTCTCAATGGTCAGCACTGCTGCCTCACAGCACTAGGTATCTGTGTCCAATTCCACCCTTGGGTGACGATGTGGAGTTTGCACATTCTCCCTGTGTCTGCATGGACTTCCTCTGGGTGCTCTGGTTTCCTCCCACAGTACAGATATGCTTGGGTTAGGTGGATTGGCCAAAGGAAATACAGGGTTCTGAGGGTGGGAAGAGGATTGGATTTGGGTGGCATGCTCTTTGGTGGGTCAGTGCAGACCTGATGGGCTGAATGGCTTCTGTTTGCTTTATAGGGATTATAAATGAACATTATTAATTGTATTTTAACATCCCCCTGAATATTCCTTCATCTTCTTTCTGTCATACACTGACATAATGCACACAATTATTTTAACCACCATTTTAAGCAGCGTTGAATTTTATCATCGCACTCTATTCCATTCCTTGAGGATTTCTTTCATGAATAGAATTCTGTAATGCAATGAAACGCTTTATGGATATGAAGTGTGCAAAACATACAAAATAAAGTAATTGTTTCATTGTGGATGTCTCAATTATCAGATACAAATCTTCTACTCAAGAATAATCTCATTCTACAGGACAGTCAGCTGTCACGGCAGGAGACAGTCAGATAAACATTATCTCACAAGGCACAGTACAATTGCCCCAAACACGATTCCCACTGATTGTAGCATTCTCAAACTTTGTAAAAAGAATATAAAATGTTGCCTTTCTATTATTGTAGCATTCAGTAAAGTGACTAAGATTGAAGTTCAAAGGGGAGGGAAGAAAGAAAATGAGAATTATAGGCCAGTTAGCCTGATATCAGTGGTGGGGAATATGCTGTAGTCAATCATTAAGGATGTAATAACTGAGCATTTGGAAAGTGGTGACAGAGCTTAACAAATCTTCTGGTATTTTTTGAGATGTGACCAGGGTGAATCAGCAGATGTGTGTTTCTGGGCTTTCAAAAGGCTTTTGACATGGTTCCACACAAGAGCTTAGTAAGGAAAATTGAATTTCATGGTATCAGAGTAATATATTGACGCAGTTAGAGAACTGATTGGCGGATCGGAAGCAGAGAGTTGGAATAAATGGGTCCTTTTCAGAGTGGCAGGCAGTGATGAGTGCATTGCCATAGGGTTCAGTGCTGGGGCCCCAGCTGTTCACAATATACGTTAACAATTTGGATGAAGGAATTAAATGCAATGTCTCCAAATTTGCAGATGACACTAAATTGGTCGGCAGTGTGTGCTGTGGGGAAGATGCTAAGAGACTGCAGGGTGACTTGAACAGAATGGCCGAGTGGGCAAATACTTAGCTTGTGCAAATATCATGTGGATAAATGTGAGCTTATCCACTTTGGTCACAAAAACAGGAAGGTAGTTTATTATCTGAATGGTGGCAGTTTGGAAAAGGTGAGGTGCAATGAGACCTGGGTGTCATGGCAGAACAGTCACTGAAGGTTGGCATGCAGGTGCGGCAGGCAGTGAAGAAAGCTAATGACATGCTGGCCTTCATAGTGAGAGGATTGGTGTATTGGAGTAAGGATGCCTTTGCCCATACAAGGCTTTACTGAGGCCACACCTCGAGTATTGTGTGCAGTCTTGGCCTCTTAACCTTGCTATTGAGGGATTTCAGTGAAGGTTCACCACACTGATTCCTGGGATGGCTGGACTAACATGAGAAAAGACTAGGGCTTTTGCCCGAAACATCGATTTTCCTGCTCCTCGGATGCTGCCTGACCTGCTGTGCTTTTCCAGCACAACTCTAATCTCGACTCTGGTTTCCAGCATCTGCAGTCCTTGTTTTTACCTATGAGAAAAGACTGGATCGATTGGGCTTGTATTAATTGGAATTTAGAAGAATAAGGGGTGATCTCATAGAAACATTTAAAATCCTGGTGGGCCTAGATGCAGGAAGAATGTGCCCGATGTTGGGTAAGTCCAGAACAAAGGGTCACAATCTAAGAATAAGGAGTAAACCATTCAGGACTGAAATGAGGAAGAATTTCTTCACTCAGAGAGTTGTGAAACTGGAATTCTGACCCACAGGAAGCTGTAGGGGCCTGTTCATTTGAGATATTCAAGAGGGAACTGGATGTGGCCCTTGCGGCAAAAGCGATCAAGGGGTTTGGCAAGCAGGCAAGAATGGCAGGGTGAAATTGCATGATCAGCCATGATCATATTGAGTGATGGTGCCAGTCTGAGGGACTGAATGGCCTACTCCTGTCCCTATTTTCTATGTTTCTACATAGCATTGAAAACACCCTTCTCTAGAATTCATAAACAGCCATTTTAATTGACCCTGAGTGATAATGTACATATGGCTTTTCTGTGACTTTTTCCAGTGCATTTGATGATATAAATTATATTTTTTTAATTACGATTTTAATGCGATCAGCAATTTATATTATCAAACCGCACATTGTTTTCATGGCACGCAAAATGGCTCAGTTGCTAATATATTTGCTTCTGTAGTTCTGTTTTTAGTCCCAATCTAAGGTGACCACTTTACCCTATCACTGAGTGTCAGAAATCCCATGGCACTATCTAAAGAGAGTAAGCGAGTTTTCCCTGGTGATCCAGCTCTCAGTCAGCATCATGAGAAATTCGCTACCTACTTTTTAACACATGTCTTTTTATGGGAGCTTGCTGTGCACAAATTGCCTGCCAAATTTGAACTGAATTGAATTAGCTTTATTGTGACATGTACTCAAATGAGTACAGTGCAAAGTTTAGGTATGAGATACCTAGGTACAGATTCGTCAGTACAGGGTCTTAAGGAAAAAAAGTTAGAAAACTGAAGAAATAAAGATATTTCCTACATTATGATAGTGACTGCACTTCATCAGCTGAAGAGTCCTTTGAGATGTATCTATTAGTATGAAATATGCTATATAAACATAAGTCTTTCACTCTCCCTTTTACAAGCACACATACACATATATACACACAATCTTATTTGCATGCAGAAATATATTCTATGCATATTAACACAAGGGAGAAAGAGGCCTTATATTATGTGGTCAGATGCCAATCAAAGATATATCACAGCAATTGTGTAAGGGGCTGTGTAATTGTAGATAACATGATGTAAAAACAGGGTGGAAGTTGTTAATTGGCAGAGAGCAGCTGGCAGAGCAGATGGAGAGAAATGCTGTCACTGGCTTGGATTGAAAAGGCAGTCTGAAGCTGAATGTGATGTACAAACCGATAAAGCAGTGGCGGCTGGTCATTCTAATTGTCTGATAGCATCACCCACATTCACACGAATAGCCAGTATGAAAAGGTTACATTTACACCACATCAGTCTTGTGGCGCAGTGCGGTGACCGTGCCTCGAAGCTCAAAATTGACTCTCAGCCTATAAATCCTTTCCATACTCTTATAGCAGTTGGTAAAAATGGGAGAGTTTCCTGGTCAGTCACACTTGATTCAAAGTGGCATTCTTGAAATTATAGCTGCTGGTGTTAGGCTAATAACCCAATTCTGAAAAATCTGGTGATGAAAATACATGTTTTGTCTGCCTGAAGGCATGAGAAGAAGGACCAAGAGCATGAAATTATCTCATTTCACACCATCACAGCAATCGCATTCTTGCATCTAGTGACAGATCCCAACTTCGAGTTAGTTTACTGCTAAAAGAGTCCATTCAGCCTTTAACACCCAATTTGCAATTAAGTGTAGGACTGGTGAGAGTTCTTGCAGTGATACTGGACTGGTGCTCTCCAAAGTGCCCGATGCCGCAGTTGGACAGAAAGCAGCTCTAGTTACGCTCCAGTGCTTCATAAGTTTATGTAAAAGGACCTGACAAAGGTCCTCTGCAAATGTCTGACTCCTCACTGCCTCCAGTACCACACAAAATCAGACAGCCCTTTAATTTCTTCAGCCTACCTCATTTTTCTTCTCACCATCTATCTAACAAATAGACGGATCCGCTGTGATGATTGCAATGGCATTTCCTTAATTGCTTTAAAATCAATGTCTCCAACTAGTTTACTGAACTAATGTCAATTCCTCTGGTGCTGAATTCCCTCCAGGCCCTGAACCATCTCAATAATGAGAAAGTTCCACACTGCTACTAATTTGAGCTTCGCTCTGGGACTTAAACTCCCTTGCTGTTCTCTGAGATCAAATCACTCAACACTGAATATTCCCCCTGTCAGTAATGGTGTGACCAGTCTTCGCAGGAATGAAACCTGTTATTTTTAGAAACAGTGGAGGCAGCTGAGCACACAAGCCATTTTGTGATTAATGATAATAACTGTTTGCAGACACTGAATCTTTTAAATATCTAGATCCTTACTAGAATTTTAGACAATGCCTTGGAGGTTGCAACTGCAATTATGTTGATTTTAAATTCCTGCTCTCAGAAGTTGGGACCATTGCTTTAGACTTAAGATTATTTGAATGCACATTTTGCAAATTGACTTTTTAAATATCGATGAAAAAGCTTTGTTTTAAACCATTGAAATTACGTGGTGCAAAAAAAAGTGACATTTTAAAAAATGTAAGGGCTTTTGTGGTTCACGGCAGTGTCACTAGTTCTGAGCCAGGAGGTCTAGGTTCAAATGCATGTGACAGTATTTCTGAACAGATTGAATAGAAAATACTTACAAAATGTCAATGAGAACATCAAATTAAGTTGTTCTTTTCTTCAGGATTTGATATTCTTGTGGTTTTGTCCTCATACATCCAAGATGGAAAATTTCAAGGGAGTATTTCTTTTTTCTCGATAGTTTTACACTACCAATGGCCTTTGTAGAAATGAGAGGATTTTGTTGCGATGCTAGGGATTACATTTATTGATTCCATTTTTACACAAATTCCAAAATTCTGCTAACACCAACAACAGCATCTCAAATGTTTTAGACATATGTTGGGCAAAAACAGTTGTTGATTCAAAGGTGGAGAGACTTCAGGAACCAAGCACAGTCATGATCAAGGAGGTGAGGTCACAGATTCAAGGTTTTACCTGATGGTGGTGAGTCAGGTTGGGAATAAAGAGGGTTTTGTGAGGGAGTTGCAGTCAAAGTGTCTTAAGCAGTTGAAGGTATAGACATTATTGGCTGAAGGGGAAGTTGCAGAGGGTTCATGACAAATTTATCAGGAATGTTGCCAGGAATGGAGGGTTGAGTTATGTGGGAGCGGGTCAGTGCAGGAGACCAAACTGGAGCCATGAAAATGAGTTTAAGGCTGGAAGTATTTATTGACATGGACATTCAAATCATATAAGGTTGGACAGGCTTTGTGGAGAAGTTTTAAGTGAAAGCACTTGTTAATCAAGACCAAATATGAATCTGTGCAGGTTGGCTGAAAGATGGAGTTAAAATATTTTACAATTGTTGAGGAGATTGGGTTCCACATTTGGAAAAAAAACAACTGCAACTCTTTAATTACTCTTTCTGCCATATCTTTAACTATGTGAGTGAGTCTAGAAATCACAGGGCTGGTCCCACTGTTGTCAGAAAGAACATTTTTCATTTAAATAGCACCTTTACTGTAGTAAACAATCACATGGGCTTTAATAGGAAGATTATCAGATAAAATTTACTTTTAACATCATAAGGAGATATTAGGAGAGCCAATCAAGAGGCAGGATTTAATGATTCAAAGCAGGAAAGAAAGGGAGCATTGCCTGAGAGGTTTGGAGAAGGAATTCCAGAGCATAGGGCCCTGGACAGCAAGCCGGGCAGTTGTCAATGCTGGAGAGATGGAAATCCAGGAGCAGAAAAGGCCAGAAACAGTGATTTTGTTTGGTTGTAAGGACAGACAAAATTACAGGAGCTGGGGTATGGAGGTCAGGAATAATCTATAAAAAGGGATGAGAATTCTAAAATTAAGATGGTCTCGCATGCATTGACAGCAAGACCAGTTGGACAACACAATCATAACTCTGTCACCAACTTATGTTCACTTTGACCTTGGCTCTTTTGTCGAAGTCACTTTCAGCTGCATTCTGCGATTAATCTGATTGGTGCATTTTTTTCACTACATTATTTCCAGTACTAATCCTAATGCAACACTAATACACAAACACAGATTTAAACACACACACACCTTTCTGAACACTGTACTACCTCAAGTATTGTATACATTCATCAATAACAAATTATTGAACAAAACATACTTGAAAATTAATTGAGTCAATTAGTCTGTCAAAAAGTGGGATCTAGTTACAATAGAAACTAGAATAAATTAATTCCAGGCTTTTTTATATCATGCCATTTACCTGTGCATTCAATGCGGAATAGTTTGATGATCTTTGAAATTTTCTTAAGCTCAATTATTTGTTCATTCCTGACTCTAAAAGTCATTATCCTGACTCTGTGCTCATGTGTTTGAATCCTAGGGTTTCTAAACTCCTGTTCAGCTGAGGTTATGAGACATTTGATCTATCTTTAGGAAACTCTTCAGAAGCTTAGCGAAATATGTTATTGGCCATTAGTTAGCTTCACGAAGTTAATGAGTAGCACAAGCTCAAACTTACAATCAGGTTTACTCTTTCTATAGGCTGCAGTGAGTAACTGCATTTTATAACATGTACTTTGGACTGAGGAGATGAAGATATTACCATTCATCCTGATGCCTGTGAGTTAGAGAGAGGAAAATAAAGAAAATTCCTACACTTCCAGACAATAAATTGTTTTGCAGTGTACTCCCTGTTGTAGCCATAGCAACTCAGTTGTACACAGCAAGGCCCCAATATGGTTACGACTCAATCATTTGTATTTAATGATGTTGGTTAATGAATTATAGAATCCCTACAGTGTGGAAGCAGGCCATTCAGTCCATCAAGTCCACATTGCCCCTCCAAAAAGCATCCTATCCAGACCCAAAACATCCCCATAACTCTGCGTTTCCTATGGCTAATCCACCTAGCCTGCACATCCTCGGACAGTATGGGCAAATTAGCATGGCTAATCCACCTAACCTGCACATGTTTGGATTGTGAGAGGAAACCAGAGGACTCGGCAGAATCCCACACAGACAGTTGCCTGAACCACTGTATCACCCATAAAGGACAGCTATCAACTAAGGCACTGTAGAGAACTCCATGTCCTGTATCACGTTGATATTATGGGATGTTATGTGTCCACCTGTGCAGACAAACAAGGTCTTTTTCAAAACCTCGAATTTTGCCTTCATGCATGTACCTAATAATTGCTCAACCATTGATGCCTGTTCTTTAGTTACTTGGAACGAGGCTCAGGAATTGCCTCCCTCTAACTAACTGCCTCATTTCTCTCCTTTGAGACATTTCCCAAAACCTATTTCTTTAAACAAGCTTTTGGTCACTTCATTGAGTGTCTCCTTATGTGACTCAGTGCCATATTTTGTTTCATCACAGTCCTGTGAAGAACCTTGGGACATTTTGCTATGGCACTAAAGGCACTACAGGCATATAAGTTGTTGTTGTTGTTTATCCAAAGGTTGGCACCCTGACTCAAAAGCAGTGCTCCCTCAACTCAGCAATAGGCTATCAATGTAAATAATGTACCCAAATATCTGAACTGGAACCTGCACTTTCAAACAACCTCTGGCCCCACGTCCAGCATTCTACACCTCAGAAATAATCCTGGCAAGAACATAACAAAACAAAATAGAGTGGAAGTAGGAATGGCCATTGAGCTCTTTAAATCTGCTTCGCTATTCTATAAGATCCTGGCTGATCTGCCCTAGGTCTTAATTCTTCATTCATGTCAGCTCCTCCTAGCCAACTCCCTGATATTTCAAAAATCCAACTACTTCCTCATTAAATACTTCCAATGATCTGGCCTCCAGAACTCTCTGGGGTTGAGAATTCCATTACTTCTTGGAGAAGAAATTTCTTGGCATTTCCATTTATTCTGTAGTGACATCCCCTGTTTCGAGATTCCATCATGAGTGGAAACATCCTCAGGGTCGATACACTCAGGTGAGGAAATCACAAAATAAAATGAAATTACTCCACAGAGGCCAGTATCCTGTCACCAAATCAGCCTTTATTCACACGTGCTTAGTAAGTAACACTGGTCTGGCTTCCTCAGAGCCAGCTCTCAGTATGAATGGAACCTCTAACCCTCTGGTGAAGAGTTGGCTAGACTCAAGATATTAGCTTGCTCTCCTTCCGCGGATGCCTGGCCCCCTGTGCTTTCCAGCAATTTTTGTTTTCAGAACCTCTGACCCTGCTGTTTATATCTGTCAGCCAGGTCTCCCTGACTGGATCAGACTAACAGTCCCAATCATATTCTATGCCATCCACCCAACTGAGCTCATTACAATCACTACAAAAAATGCACTGCTACAGCTACAGAGCATTACAGATTTACAGTAATTACAATGACTAGTCTTCTTCCAGGTATAGCATTAAACTGACACTCATAACATTTGCTGTCTCCTTGTTTGCAAATATGTCATTAAGTTATTAACTGTTGTGATTTAGTTGCTAGTCTAAGGAAATTAGGTGACAAGATTAATTAGTGACCAATAGTTGCCCTTGAAACACAATGTAAATTGTGTTTGCAGTTAATGTGACATTTTTTGAAGGAATGGTGAGTGATAATGAAGATAAGCAGCCTGCTCAATAAGTGGGAAAATTTGATCAGGCATTGTTTGATGATGGACTAACTCTAAGTCATTTTTACAACAGTTTACAACTGGTGTGCAAAGTTAAATGTCAAAAAGTATGGGTAAGATGCCAGTTAATGCTTGACAATAGTATATCAATCAAACATAGTGTTGTAAGAGAATCCAATGAGTTGTTTTGAGCTTCTGTGAAAAGAAGAATTTTGCGGATGCTGTAAATCTGAAATTTAAAAAAAGAAAGTTCTGGAATAAATGGGAGAAGTTTCAGCAGGTTCGGGAGCATCTGTAGAGGGAGAAACAGAGTCTCGAATCAAATATTGTGCAGAAGCTGTTGCCAGACCAGCTGACATTTCCAGCCTTTTTTTAGATTTTATTTCGAAGGTTCTGTGCTCTGCAGTGTGCCCACGATGTAAGCCGCGCTTGAGCAAGTTCTTAATGTAAGGTAGCAGCTTGCTGAAATGGTGACTGCAGAGGGAAGGAATGCGAATTGAACCAGTCACGACAAACTCGGTCCAATTAGTGGAAAAATTATACAAAAGAGGAATTTTAGTTCACATGTGAGATGTGAGAGTCACTGGCTGGGCCAGCATTAATTGCCTTTCCCTAGTTGCTCTTGAGAAGGTGGTGGTAAACTGCCTTATTGAATGGCTCAGTCCATAAAACTGCTTTTTAAAGACGAGGCTAAGAGTTTCTAAATACAATTTATGTCTGTCAATGCTCTGGTAATGAAAGTCAGACAGTCCAAAGCAGTGTTTGCTGGTGATGAGTATTACTGGATGCTAATTTAATGCATAACCTTTGCATTCTTAACCAGTTGTGTGGTTTGAATAACGATAGGGTTGCTTCGTAAAGAGTTATAATCATGGTCCCAACACTTGACTTGTAAATCCTTTATATAAACCAGATACATTGTCAGAAAACACATCCAAACAGATATGTTGCCCAACGGCAATGAAAGGTCGGGGGAGAATCTTATTTTGTACTCACTGTCATCCAACCCAGTTGGAAAGAATGCACTGATAATTGAGTCCCACTCTTCCCTAAGCCATTGTCAAGTGTGTATGAACCTCATTTAACAACAAAGATCCGTGGAACTGACTGACTGTGATTCAGAACTGAAAGTAATGCACACCAGGTTTTTCATGGACAGGATAGTAATTCTATTTATTATGACCACTTATAACAAGATGGATTATTCATTACTAAACTACTACTATTAAACCGAAACTAAACCCCTTTTACCCCAAATATACACTCCTACAATGGCACCATGTCCTTAACTCCCTTGTCCATTAAAAATACGTCAAACTCAGGCTCAAAAAAACTTGAATGATTCAGACCTCAGTCAGGAGGAGAATTCCAGGGTTCAGGAAGGAAAGACCTTTGCAACTGTAACTTTGAATTCCTTGTTCTGTTCAATCATCCCTGTGATCTTTGTGTGTTATAATCTGCCTGCACTGCACGCAAAACAAAACCTTTCACTGTACTTAAGTACACGTGATAGTAATAAAACAAATCAAATCATTATCAGACTAAATATCTTCAGTACGATTGAGATAGGAAGGACTTGTGAAGTCCAAAACTGGAGGGCGTGGTTTAAGGTTATAGGGGAAAGATTTAAAAGGGACCAAAGAGGCAGATTTTTCAGCGAAGGGTGGTACGTATTTGGAATGAGCTGCCAGAGGAAGGGGTGGGGGCTGGCACAATTGCAACATTGGAAAGACATCTGGATGGTTATATGAATCCAAAGAGTTTGGAGGGATATGGGCCAATTGGACTAGATCAGTTTAGGAATCTGGTAGGCATGGACGATTTGGACCAAAGGATCTATGACTCTATGACTTAATTATTTACATGGGAGCTAAGAAGAGAAGGGTTCAACTTTGTGAAATCCATCATAATGATGCACAGTCACTGAAGAAACTTAGCAACTATAATGCTGTCAAGGAACTTAATGTTTTTCAGGACTTGAGGGATAGTTAGGGAATAAGGTAACGAGAGACATCAGGCAGGATATGAGAGACTTGGGAAGCTTTCCCTAGGGTGTTGGTTCCCTATCCAGCCTCTTCTTTGCTTGAATTAAGTCCCATTGTCCTGCTACTGTTCACATTTACTGGGTGCAGCTGCAGTTAGCACAAAGGCATTGCATTAAATCTTAGTTTTCAGATGAACACCCCTGAACTCCATTGCCCCAACTATTGGTCCTCTGGAACAAAGGTATGTAGTGGGGGCTAAGAACCTGCAGACACTCTAGTTGCCCCCTTGTATCACAAGGAGACATGGCCGTGCCAGGAGGCACTCAGCTGGATGACGAACCACACATACATCCCTCAGAGGTTCCCTCTCATCTCACTTCAAAGGTGCCTGGGCCTCTTCCAGCCTTCTTACTCACCTCTGACTCTTGGAAGATCAAGCTGAAGATGGTCCATCTCTACCAAGAAGACCCTCAGCATAGCTGTGCCATCTTGGCACAACTGCCCCTGGGGGTTGCCCCACATACCTCCATGATCAATGCAGCCCTTGCTAAGTGGCTGTCTCCACCCAAGTGGGGATCTCTGGCCAAGACTAAAATGTAACAGGAAGGAGAGAAAGAAGGAAACCTTTTGAGGGAACTTTGGTAGCATGGATGACAGTGTCTTGTATAAAATGCACCACATTTGTATCAATTTGATCAATTTTGCATTCCATCTGTGTGTCTGAGTTTCTGTGTAACCTGAAATGTAATTGTGTCAGAATGATTCACAATTTCAGGTTTATTCATAATGTGCCATAGAACGACATCTGACTTCACGGCCTGTTCCAGCATCTGGGAGTAAGGTGGACAAGTAGTTCAAGGATTCTACAGACACCATTAGCCTCTCCTGGTCAAATTCCCAATTCTTTCCCAAAGTGTCCAGAATAGCTAGTGTGAATGCAGCAGTCAATGTTATCTGGAGAAGGGAGGTGTGCAGTACCTAGAGATCCAATGCATTTGGTGGTGAGGGAGTAGGGACCCCTGTGTCCCATACAGTGCTGTTGCTTCCCTCTGAAGATCCGCATGTTGGTGGGTCTTGCACAAATATCCCATATAGGTTGAATCATTTTCTCCACCCACTCCCAGTGTGGTCATTACCATTTTCATTCCTCATTCCATACTTACGATTTCCAGCACGATGGAAGGCAACGGGGAACGCTCTTCAGCCTCTGCCTTCCACTTCTGTATATGATGGGCCCAGTACATTCAGATCCTTTTCTAATAGCCTTTCCTGCAGAAGGCTGTGCACTTCCCCTGGTCCCCACCTAACCCATCTACATGAGTCTGCACCAGCTTACCTTTCAGGTGACCATGTCAGATATGACCATGCACTGTCCTCCCCTTAAGTCCAGGCTTCTCCTGGCCATGGACGTACACCCCACTCTGGCATTACCCTCCCATCCAGGTTTTACTGTATACCCTCCTTACAAATACAGGACACAATTGTCATTCTCTCTTCCCCTTGAAGTGTTTGCCAACTCTCCTTTTCATTGCAGTGGCTTCTTGTAGCCCCACCCACAAGCCCTTGCTTTCTCTGGATGGAGCCAATGGACTGACAATGAGCCATGCTCTTTAGAAGCCTAACTGTGCTGGCCCAGACAAGAAGTGCTAAGAAATACCCAGCCAGTGATGCCCACGTCCCATGAACATATTGAAACAAAAAACTTCACCTTCCCCCTGGATACCATGCAGAGAGCTGGAGTATTTAAGTAACATGGTCACAGAGGCTGAAACTGTTTCCTGTTGACACACATTGCTCGACACTGATAGGGCTTTCAGATGCCAGTGTCAGAGTCCTGCATGGCAAGGAGGAAGACTGCTGTTCAATCAGAGAGCCTTACAGCATGGATACAGTCCCTTCAGTCCAAGTCATCCATGCTGACCAGGTTTCCCAAATTAAACTAGCCTCATTTGCCTGTGTTTGGCCCATGTTACTTTTGTGTTCATGTATCTGTCCAAATATCTTTTATATGTTGCAACAGTATTTGTATCTACCACTTCCTCGGGCAGTTCATTGCATAAACAAACCATCCTTTGTGCGCAAAAGTTGTCCCTCAGGTCCCTTTTAAACCTATGCCCTCTAGTTTTGAACTCCCCTACCTTAGGGAAAAAACATTTTGCTATTCACATTATGTATGCCTCTCATGATTTTAGGAATGTCTATAAGGCCATTCCTCAACCTCCTCCACTCCAGGGGAAAAAAGTCCTATGCTATCCAGCCTCTACTTTTAACTCAAACTCTACAGTCCCGATAACATCCTTCGAAATCTTTTCTGCACCCTCTCCAATTTAATAACAAGAAATGTACATAATACTCCAAAGGCAACCACACCAATGTCCTGTACAGCTGCAACATGACAACGCAATTCCTATACTCAGTGCACAGGCACGGGTGCTAAATGCCTTTTTAACTACCTTGTCTACAACGTTCAAAGAAATATGCACCTGAACCCCTAAGTCTCTGTTCGACAACATTCTCAGAGCTCTTCGATTAACTATATAAGTCCTGCCCTGGTTTGTCTTACCAAAATGCAACACCTCACATTTATCTAAATTAAACTCCATTGGCCATTTCTCAGTCCTCTGGCTGCATTAATTCAGATCTTGTTGTACTCTTAGATAACCAGCTGCCAGTTCTTCCTCAGCTATAAGATGATCCATGCCATTGTGCTGTCATTCCAAGAGGCTTGTGCAGACTATGATTTGGGTAACTTGACAATGTAGCTCCTTGTGACCAAGCCTCCCCAACACCCCCATCCCCCCCAACCCAGTGAGGACCATACCCATCTTCCTGCGATATTCCCCTTGCGGTTCTAGTCCAAAACAACCCAGAATGAAAGCTTCTTTGAAGTCCACTCTTCCACTCCTAGACAGACAGTGGTCCATCCTTGTGTCACTGACCAAATGTCCCCTTTATTGTCTACATCTTAAAATGGCCATCAACTGTTCCATGGAGTCTTCTTCCTCTTAAACACTTGGAATGTATTTAGAGATCCTACAAAGGAACTCAATACTAACAACAATTAAAGATATATTGCCAGAATGATGAAGCAGCAAATACTGGCCCTGAAGTGCAGGAAGATGTGGAGCTCACTTGATATACACATGCAGTCTTGTATCTGAAGCAGCAAACCTCTTGGAACTCCTCTTAGTTCTAGGGAGCTTGTGTTTTAGTGAGAGACTAATACATATAGATAAACTGTTGGATACCTGTGACTAGGAATTAATAGTTAAAATTTGCCCTAAAATGAGAATCTGAATTTTGGGCTAATATCCACCGATTTCACACCCTCCCCCAAGACCAGAGAACATTGCTCTATGGCTATACTGCAAATGCCTAACCTTGTGGCTGCGCCCCTGTGCATCACTGAGAAAAAACATATGCGAGGTCATGGACTTAGACTTGGAGGTTTCACAGTACAGCTCCAATTCCACTGGGATATTGCCAGTCTCCCACTGCTCAACCTTCAATGAGGCAAATCAGAACCCAGGAGCAGCACCATGGACAGCAGCTGTGTAAATCAGGATTCTGGGTGGTGAGCTGTCATAATGATGATAGTTGGGTGGCTGAACAGCCAAGGGCAGGACTTACACAGTTAACGGTAGGGAGCTGAAAAATGTGTTGCTGGAAAAGCGCAGCAGGCCAGGAGCATCCAAGGAGCAGGAGAATCGACGTTTCGGGCATAAGCCCTTCTTCAGGAAATGGTAGGGATCTGTGTAGTATTGTCAAACAGACTTAGGGGTTCAGTTTCTTAGAAGCTGTGTCACAGATTGGCGAAGAAGGTGTTTCGGACGGTTAATTCATTGCTCAAACCATTGAACGTAGGATTGAAAACAAAAATGCTTGCTTTCTCTCCATGGATATGCCTGACCCACTGTGATCTCCAGCAGTTTTTGTTATCAGTTCAGATTCCAGCACGTGCAGTTTACTTTGCTCCTACATTAAATATAGGAGTTGGGACATCATGTTAAGGTTGTACAGGACATTGGTGAGGCCCACCTTTGGAGGACAGTTCTGATTGTTCTGCTATAAGAAGGATATTATTAAATTAAAGAGGATGCAGAAAAGAATTACAAAGATTTTACTGGGATTGGAGGATTTGAGTTATAAGGAGAGGCTGATAGGCTGGAACTTTTTTCCTTGGAGCATAGAAAGTTGAGTGGTGACGTTATAGAGGTTTATAAAATCATGAGGTGTCTGGAGAAGGTAGCATGGTGGCTCAGTGGTTAGCACTGCTTCTCAAAGCACCAGAGACCTGAGATTGATGCCACCCCTGGTTGACTGCCTGTGTGGAGTTTGCATGCTCTCCCTTAGTTTTTGTGGATGTGCTCCGGTTTCCTCTCAGTCCAAAGATGTAAAAGTTAGGTTGATTGGACATGTTAAAATTCCCATAGTGTCCAGGGATGTATAGGTTAGGTGCGCCAGCTGTGCTTAATGTGGAGTTACAGGGATTGGGTAAGAGGGGCTGGGTTGGGGTCTGACACTCAGTGGACTGAATGGCCTGCATCCACACTGTGGGGATTCTATGATATGAAGCTATGAATAGCATTGTCTTTGCCCTGGAGTAAGGGAGTTCAAAACTAGAGAGCATAATTTTAAAATGAGGGGAGAAAGATCTAAAAGCGATCTTAGGGGCAACTTTTTCACACAGAGAGTGATTCATATGTGGCATGAACTGCGAGAAGAAGTGGTAGATGCAGGTACAGTTACAATATTAAAAGACATTTGAATAGGTACATGAATAGGAGATGTCTCAAGGGATATGACTAAGGGCAGGCAAGTGGGACTAGTTTAGTCCAGGAAACCATTTCAATATGGATGAGTTGGACTGAAGGATCTGATTCCATGCTGTGTGAATCGATTGTCTGTCAGCCATACACAAGACACCCCAGCAGACCCACAGAGAATTAAACAAAATACTGACAACTAACCCCTTTTGCTTCTGAGACAATGGAGTTTGAGCTGAAGAGGAGTGGGAAGTGCATGGCTGACTTGGGTGATATCTAGCTGTTCACTACCACTGCAGGCACTAGAAATGGACCTGATGTAGTGTTTCCTTGGATGAGGTCACTATTCCTCTCATACTTATTTCATTCCTAAAAATTCTGTGTTTTTTGGAGACCAGAGAAAGAACAACAAGGCCAGCTTGTGCCTTTATATAGTGCCTTTAATATGGGATGTGACTGAAGGCATTTTTGAGGGACTACAGACTTTTGTCAGTTGTCTGGAGAGAAATACTGTGACATGCTTTGCAGAGACAGAGGGATTGAACATAATGAATCAGTAATTATAGCTGAAACCAATCACAAATGACAGATGCTAGCCTTGCCATGCTCCCCAGAAATTGTTACTATGCATGTTATGTTTCTAAATTAACATCACCTTTTCCATTGCGGTGTGAGAATCTCCTTCAGCACCGTGTCATCTCTGGGTTTACTATATGCAGAAC
Source organism: Hemiscyllium ocellatum (assembly GCF_020745735.1). Lineage (NCBI taxonomy): Eukaryota > Metazoa > Chordata > Chondrichthyes > Orectolobiformes > Hemiscylliidae > Hemiscyllium > Hemiscyllium ocellatum. The sequence goes on along the minus strand of NC_083432.1, from coordinate 13,292,230 downwards.
TGGATTCTAAAAATAGTCCTTTCTGTGCATGTTATTTGTGTTATTTCTGACAGGACGAGCTGCCCATTAATTAGAAGGCAGTAACATTTCTGCAAGCTTAACCTCTCCTGAAGCCGATTAGCAGAAGGTAATGATTCACCTGGGAGTTACACTATGGCTCTGATGAAAGGGTTTTTATATTCCATCTGCCAGAGATGTTGCAGGATAGCTGAAACCTGAAACCCTTTTAAGTCTAGGACCAGTCTTGATGAGTTTACTACCATTTACCCAATTTTGATCAATCTTCAGAATTTTGAACATCCAAAGCAAATGCAAAACAACTCTTCTTGATGGTCATTTTCTTAAATGTGAAGTAAAAACAGACAATGCTGGGAATATTTAACAACGATGGCTGAGAGAAACAGAATTCAAGTTTTGCTAAACTTCAAAAACTTTTTGTTAGAGTTGTCATGCTAAAAGGTCATTGACATTGGTTAGGCCACTGTTGGAATATTGTGATCAATTCTAGTTTGGGAGAAAGTGAGGACTGCAGATGCTGGAGATCAGAGCTGAAAATGTGTTGCTGGAAAAGCGCAGCAGGTCAGGCAGCATCCAAGGAGCAGGAGAATCGACGTTTCGGGCATGAGCCCTTCTTCAGGAATGAGGAAAGTGTGCCAAGCAGGCTAAGATAAAAGGTAGGAAGGAGGGACTAGGGAGGGGGGCGTTGGAAGTGCGATAGATGGAAGGAAGTTAAGGTGAGGGTGATAGGCCGGAGTGTGGATGGGGGCGGAGAGGTCAGGAAGAAGATTGCAGGTTAGGAAGGTGGTGCTGAGTTCGAGGGTTGGGACTGAGACAAGGTGGGGGGAGGGGAAATGAGGAAACTGGAGCAATTTGAGTTCATCCCTTGTGGTTGGAGGGTTCATAGGCGAAAGATGAGGTGCTCTTCCTCCAGCCATCGTGTTGCTATGGTCTGGCGATGGAGGAGTCCAAGGACCTGCATGTCCTTGGTGGAATGGGAGAGGGAGTTGAAGTGTTGAGCCACGGGGTTGTTGGATTGGTTGGTCCCGGTGTCCCAGAGGTGTTCTCTGAAACATTCCGCAAGTTGGCGGCCTGTGTCCCCATTATAGAGGAGGCCACATCGGGTGCAGCGGATGCAGTAAATGATGTGTGTGGAGGTGCAGGTGAATTTGTGGCGAATATGGAAGGATCCCTTGGAGCCTTGGAGGGAAGTAAGGGGGGGAGGTGTGGGTGCAACTTTTGCATTTCTTGCGGTTGCAGGGGAAAGTGCCAGGAGCAGAGGTTGGGTTGGTGGGGGGGTGTGGATCTGACGAGGGAGTCACGGAGGGAGTGGTCTTTTCAGAACACTGATAGGGGAGGGGAGGGAAATATATCCCTGGTGGTGGATTCCGTTTGGAGGTGGTGGAAATGACGACGGATGATACGATGTATATGGAGGTTGGTGGGGTGGTAGGTGAGGAGCAGTGGCGTTCTGTCCTGATGGCGATTGGAGGGGAGGGGCTCAAGGGCGGAGGAGCGGGAAGTGGAGGAGATGCGGTGGAGAGCATCGTTGATCACGTCTGGGGGGAAATTGCGGTCTTTGAAGAAGGAGGCCATCTGGGTTGTTCGGTATTGGAACTGGTCCTCCTGGGAGCAGATGCAGTGGAGAAGAAGGAATTGGGAATATGGGATGGCGGAAAGGATATGTGGAACAGTCCATCTTCCGCAGCTACACTAGAACCACCCCCCACCTTTTCCTCCGCTACATCGATGACTGTATCGGCACTGCCTCGTGCTCCCACGAGGAGGTTGAACAGTTCATCCACTTTACCAACACTTTCCACCCCGACCTCAAATTTACCTGGACCATTTCAGACTCCGTCCTCCCCTTCCTAGACCTTTCCATTTCTATCTCGGGCGACCGAATCAACACGGACATTTACTATAAACTGAATGACTCCCACAGCTACCTAGACTACACTTCCTCCCACCCTGCCCCCTGTAAAAACACCATCCCATATTCCCAAGATGAGACGGGAAAGATTTAAAAGGGACCCAAGAGGCAACTTTCCCATGCAGAGGGTGGTGCGTGTATTGTATGAGCTGCCAGAGGAAGTGGTGGAAGCTGGTATAATTACAACATTTAAAAGGCATCTGGATATGAATAGGGTTTGGAGAGATATGGGCTGGGTCCTGGCAGATGAGACTAGATTAGTTTATCTGGTCAGCATGGATGAGTTGGACCAAAGGGTCTGTTTCCTTGCTGTACATCTCTATGAATCTCTGACTTGAAATGTTTCTCCACGGCTGCTATCTGATTTGTTGAATGATTGCAGCATTTTCTTTTTTTAATTATTTCTGATTCCCACTTTCCACAAAATTTTGTTTTTCTAATGTAATGTGAGTTGTGTTTGAGTTGATGCTGGTTCTGTTTTTTTTATTCCCTTCACAGGCTAGCGTTAACAATTTCAGGACATCTTTTGCCAAAGACCAGGGGTCAAACAGGCCTTGAGGGTGAGTGGAAGTTAAGTCAAAAGGTTCCACTAGCAAAGAATTGGTGAACATTCTGTATCATTGTACAGTGTGCAATCTGCAGGAACACAGCTGTTCAATTGAACAGAATAGTTACGCTTAGGGAACTACGTTCCACTGTCGGTATGTCAAAAACTGAATGCAGGATGATGTGAAACAGCACGATTGTTAAATTAGTATGTGCTGTAAAATTCAGCTGAGAAAATACAAACCCACTTCCATGGATTTATATGCCTTCCATCGATTGCCTTGGATTGCTGTATGTTGCTGCCTAGTTATTATTAAGCCAGTACTGATAGAAATACAAAACACTGGGTGTTGTTGATGCAAAAAGAAGGCTATTCAGCCTATCATCCTTATTCTGATTTTTTGAATGGGTTTTTTCAACTCGACCAACTCTCCAAGATCTCTCCACAAAGCATTTGCATTTTCAAGCATCTATCAACTTCAACTTTCATGGTTGCCATTCAGTTTGCATTCAGATCATATCCCTGCTCAGAATCATGAATGAGGATTCCAGTCTTAAGGAGCTACTGTCTGTGGTGCCACTTCTGGACTGTGATTGCTGCTACTGTGATACTTAAGGGTTAAAATACTTAATATATATATGGATTAATAATTGTTAGCTTATGCTACTTATATACATATATAAAATGATGGCACAGTGGTTAGCACTGCTGCCTCAAAGCACCAGAAACTCGGGTTCAATTCCCGCCTCAGGCAACTGTCTGTGTGGAGTTTGCACATTCTCCCCGTGTCTGCGTGGGTTTCCTCCGGGTGCTCCGGTTTCCTCCCACAGTTCAAAAATGTGCAGGTTAGGTGAATTGGCCATGCTAAATTGCCCGTAGTGTTAGGGGAATGGGTCTGGGTGGGTTGCTCTTCAGAGGAATTCCTGAAGAAGGGCTCATGCCCGAAACGTCAACTCTCCTGTTCCTTGGATGCTGCCTAACCTGCTGCATTTTTCCAGCAATACATTTTCAGCTCTGATCTCCAGCATCTGCAGTCCTCACTTTCTCCTAGAGGGTCGGTGTGGGCTTGTTGGGCCGAAGGGCCTGTTTCCACACTGTAAGTAATTTAAATCTAATCTAAAGATGTTATATTATTAGGTTGAGCAACTGAGATAAACAGGTTCACACTGCCTTTAACCGGTTCTTTTAGCCACTGTAGTGAGTCTAATTGTGTTTCTGATCAATGGTAACCCCAAGGATGTTAATAGTGTGGCATTCACACCATTGAAATATCCACCTCACTTTCCTCACTTTCTCTTGGTGAATAATAAGAATAGAAACATAGGATATTTTCAAAAGGTGCATGAAGCATGTTCAGAAGCACTTGGGTGTCCTCATATAAAAAACACAGAAAGGCAAATGATATGTTGGCCTTTACTGCAAAGAGTCAAAGTACAGGAATGAAGAAATTTTGCTACAACTGCACAGGGTTTTGATGTGACCATACAGACTCATGATCACTTGACCACATAATAAATTTTCCAACATGTAATGGGAATGGTAAGAGAGGTTCAGTTACCTGGTCAGGCATGCTCAGTGCCCCTTAAGCTAAAACCTCTGGTGACAGTGTGATGACGTGTTCCAGACAGATCAAGCCATGGAATTAGATGTACTTTGTATGCCTCATATGTCAGTTAGCAGGGGAAGAGTAAAGAAGGATGTTAGACTAAGAAGATATGGCCATTATCTGTATGTATTTTCAATCAGGATATCATGTCATGTGACATGAATGCAGGTTGTAATGGGTATGTTCAGTGAGCAAAAGTCGGTAGAAAGAGATCTCTGGAAACATACACACATCACTGGAATCTTCAAAAGATTGACTGGTGAATCAATGTTAAAGGGTATAAGGGACTACAGCATGCAATAAATTGTCCAATGAAGCATAACATGGGATCATTTGAACTTATATACTCTGATCACACTTGGAAGACTGTGTGCACTTTTGTTCTACATGTTCAAGCAAGAAAATATTTGTAACAGAAGGCTTTTGTGGTGCGGTCATAGTATCCCTACACCTGAGTTGGAAGGCCCACATGCCCCAGAGGTGATCCCATTAAAACATAGAAGATTCTGAAGGAGCTTGACAGGGGAGGCAAAAAGAAATAGTTTCTCCTGGCTGGTGAATCTAGAGAATGGAAGCACAGTCCCAAGAGAACTCTTTCGGTAAATTGGATACACAAAGTAGAGAAGTCCATCGATTTTGAGTTTGAATTAAACCACAGTGTGGCTGTGTGAATTCCAAATAGAGGTTCCACCTGAATATATTCATTTCAAGAGGGAGATGGGGAGTTGAACCCAGGCTTTCCAGTATGTTGAGGTGGTCTGTACTGAATGTCCATCCTTGGCATCCATCTTCACAGTCTTGTTGTCATCTATTTTCAAATCTAAAAGGAAGCTTCTATATTAACCAAGTCCACGTTTGAAGTTATGAATAGGACCCGCCCTCAAGGTGATAACACTAAATAAGCAATAGTGCTATCAAATTATGACAAGTAAAAATCCTGGGGTCTTCCTGTGTGACTACAAAATTTATTAAATTTCAGAAGGAAAACTGGAGACTCCTCAGGAAATTCACTGTCACTGTATCAGACATTGTAATTGTTGGTTATGTGAAAGGCTGTTTGTCATACAGACCCCACACTACATAGCCAGAGTGTTTGTGCTAATATGAGTTGGTTTGATGTGTGAATATTGATAAATAGTTTGCGCGGTGAATAACTCCCGTGCTTATTAATGCATATGAAACTGTGAGAGCATCTAACTTTATCTGAAATCAATGGAGCAAGTAAATCAATATGTCACCAAACTGCACAGAATGTTTACATGCTTATGATAAATTGTATCCTTGTAATTTCAGCTATGCTAATACTAAATGGTGAGAGCCATTTGCCTGATGTAGGAGACTGTGATAAGTTCAGGTAGTTAAGAGGTGACAATTCTATTGGTGTGTGTCTCTCTTCACAGCGTGTTAATTGAGCCAGTCTCAAACATGAAATGTACTCAGCCTAGTTCAACAGACCTATGCTGTGATCCTGTATTATCTGTGTACTCGCAGGTGATTGACTGATAAATTCCCTTGCTACGTGATAACGTCCTAATTTTACACCTATGGCGCTTCAATGGGACAAGTTTTCTCTCTGGTTATGAATACCTGTGTTTTATCTGAAAACAATGTTGGAAGATACAAATAAATACACCAGTGGAAAATAAGTAACCTCATAATATGGCCTACATTCTCTGAACAATATGATATTTTGACACAGAGAATAGGTTATTATGGGGGTGTTTAGCAAATTGACAAGCCAGAATCAGTGATGTAGATAGGAGAGGGGAACAAGCTTTTACTTCTTCATCACATTAAAAGTTTGAATTTGAGTATTATTCATAGCAGGAGAAATCTATTAGGCCCAATAAGTCAAGTAGAAGTATCTCCACTTAAAACATTAACTTGGCTTCATTTTTGCTCTTAAATGAAAAGTGTGTTTCAGGACATTGCAGATTTAGGCCCAGAAACAAGCCTCACGATAGTTGAAACTTCATCTGTTCACTTTAACTTGTACTGCTTAGCTCCTTCATTCCTGAAAAACAAACAGATCAAAAGACAACCTGAGTCATGCAGCATTGAAACAGACTCTTCGGACTAACCAGTCCATGCGGAACATAATCCCAAATTAAACTAATCCCACCTGCCTGCTCCTGGCCTATTATCCCACCAAGCCTCAACTTCTGGTTTAAGGCTTATGTCAGCAGACAGAGTGAAATTCCATGCATCTTTTCTTTTAACACTCTTTTTAAAACATTTAAAGGATAGAATGCCTTTAATGTCTTGACAACTTGACATGTACCTTTGGCAATGATTTAACAAGGCCCTGTGACACTTTCAGCAGCCCCTTTCCAGACCCTTGACAGATCTCTTTGATAGATCCCTTTAGCAGGTACTCTGACAGATTTGATTGTTGATTTGGATACATCTGTTAGCAGTTCGAATGACCAATAGGTATTGCATTTTGCGCCAATCTATAGCTACATTTAACATTTACAAAGGGACCTGATCACCCTCAAGGGGCACCTGATTGACTAAAGACTAGATTCAAAGCAGAACTTTACCTCTTCAAAGCAGTACCCTGGCCATCCAAAGGAGTGTACAAAGTTCAGAGCTGCTCTTAACAAATCTAATCTGTAGACTGGGTGATCACACTGAAGGCTACAAAAATCCCATTCCTGACCTGGTACATATTTGCGATATCAGGCTCATTAACAATTGTTGCCATAACAGAGAGAGTGAGGAGCCTCCAATCATGTATAAGTCAGGGTGCATTAGCCATGGGAAATGCAGAGTCAAAAAGTGTGGTGCTGGAAAAGCACAGCAGGTCAGGCTGCATCCGAGGAGCAGGAGAGTGGATGTTTCAGGCATAAACCCTTCATCAGGAATGTCTTTTGTGCCTTGACAGGAAATGCAGGGTTACACGGATAGGGTAGGACAGGGTAGGGGATGGGTCTGGGTGGGATGATCTTTGGAGAGAGAATATGGACTCAATGAGCCATATGGAGAAAGTGAGGACTGCAGATGCTGGAGATCAGAGTCAAGGGTGTGGTGCTGGAAAAGCACAGCAGGTCAGGCAGTATCTGAGGAACAGGAGAATCAATGTTTCGGGCAAAAGCCCTTCATCAGGAATGAGGCTTGTGGGCTGGGAGGCTGAGGGATAAATGGGAGGGGGTGTGTGGGATTGGTGGGAAGATAGCTGAGAATGCGATAGGTAGGTGAAGGTGGGGGAGAAGGTGATAGGTCAGAGAAGAAGGTGGAACGGAAAGATGATGGACGGAGGGCTGTGCTGAGTTGGAGGCTAGGGACTGGGATAAGGTGGGGGTGGGGGTTAGGAAAAATGAGGAAACTGATGAAATCCACATTGATCCCATGTGGTTGCAGGGTCCCAAGGTGGAAGATGAGGCATTCTTCCTTCAGGTGTCGGGTGGGCTGGGTTTGCTGGTGGAGGAGGCCCAGGACCTGTATGTCCTTGGTGAAGTGGGAGGGGGAGTTGAAGTGTTCAGCCATATGGCCTGCTTCCACACTGCAGAGATTCTATGATTCTATCCATGGTGAAAATCCAGATCATACAATTTTCTTGAAAGCCCCCTATACTGTCTATTACGTTGTCACTTTCTCAAGTGCAATTAGGAGTGGACATTAAATGTTGGCCTAGTCAGCAATGTGCTGAAAATGTGTTGCTGGTTAAAGCACAGCAGGTTAGGCAGCATCCAAGGAACAGGAAATTCGACGTTTCGGGCCAGAGCCCTTCATCCTGATGAAGGGCTCTGGCCCGAAACGTCGAATTTCCTGTTCCTTGGATGCTGCCTGACCTGCTGCGCTTTAACCAGCAACACATTTTCAGCTCTGATCTCCAGCATCTGCAGACCTCACTTTTAACTAGTCAGCAATAACATGAATAACTAAAGCAAAAACACCTTTTAAGTTGTCCCGCCTGCCTGCCCTGATTGTATTTTTAATTAATATACATGTTTCTTTTGGATTTTTCCAGTCTACAACAGCCCAGTTGAAAAGTATGCTGCCTGTCCTGACTACAGATTTGAGTTAGTTTCTCTCCATGCCATTCTGACAGTGTATTATAAGGAGACATCATCTCTCTAATAATAAAATAAAGACCTGCAGATGTTGGGGATGTGAAACAGCAACAGAAATTGCTGGAGAAACTCAGCAGTTCTGACAGCATCAGTGGGAAGAAAGCAGAGTTAATGTTTCAAATCTATGATTCTTCATCAGAGCTGATAGCAGCCAGAAACAAATGATATTTATGCTGAAGGCAAAGTGGGGATGAGTGAAGGGGAGTGGTGAGTGGATAGGTAGAGATGGAGCCCAAAGAGAAAGTGGTGAAAAGGGTACAAGGAGATTATAGATAGCAGGCCTGGACAGCTTCACACAACACCTACGTTCTGCTTGCAAAAAAGACTGAGCTTCCAGTTGCCGGACATTTCAACACACCACCATGTTCCCTGGTCAACATCTCTGTCTCAGGCTTGCTGCAGTTGTCCAGTGCAGCTCAGTACAAGCTGGAAGATAAGCACCCCATTTTTCACTTGGGAACTCTACAGCCTTCTGACTCCATATCAAGTTCAACAATTTTAGGGCTTAAGGCACCTTCTCCAATGTCCTTACCCCTAACAACACTCCAGGCCTAGTTACCACATGGTCTGCTATTACACATAACCCATCATTAGCCACTCATTGTCCATTAATAGCTACTCATTCTCTAAGGCTGACAGTTATCCACTCCTTTGTCTGTCCAATTGTTCTCTCTCTCTCTTTGGACTCTACCGCCACCTATCACTTACTCCTTACCCCCTCCCGCCACCCTATCTTCTGCATAAAACCAACATTTTCCTAGCTACCATTAGTTCTAAGGAAGAGTCACTGAACCCAAAACGTTAACTCTGATGTCTCTCCACAAATGCTGCTAGACCTGCTGAGCCTTTCCAATAATTTCTGCTTTTATTTCAGAAGAAAATTTGAATACGTGATAATAAGAGCTAAGAGCGACCTACCACTCTCATATCTCTCTCCTCTGAGCTCTGTATCCACCTGTTTGCTCACCTCTCCCCTTCCCTTCATCCCCGTCTACAACATAAAATGGTTTTCCTAGCTACTACCAATTCTGATGAAGAGTCACCAGACTCGAAACATTAACTCTGCTTTCTCTCCACCTTTGCTGTCAGACCTGCTGAGTTTTTCCTGTTTTTGTTCCTGTTCTCTGATACTGATGAGTCACTACTTGTGGGAATTGTGCAGCTTTAGATAACATCAAGGAAGCTGGCAAAGCTGAATAGTGTTGTATCTGAGGACTACAGTAAGCACTACCTGCTATGATGATAGCCTATGGATCGATGGGCAGAACAGCTTCGAATCTCAAAGAAATTGAGACAACGTTTGGGTCTCCTCAAAGAGTCTGGAACAATGGTTTGAGTTTTGTCAGAAACTGGACAGGTGTCAATTTCAGAGTGTTTAATGGAAGGTTCCTCTCCAAGCCATTTCATCCAATTTGAGAGTCCACCTCCCAAATGTTCACCTCATTATGGGATGCACTGGGCAGCTATGCTAAGGCACTCACACTATGTACACTCGTCAGCAGTGAAACAACACACCAGCGCCAGGAGCTTCCAGGATTCATGTTGCCACATATGAGACCCAACTATGCACGTGTCACTCGGTGCGAACAGTGACTAATCCTTCTGAGGGAAAGAAGGAAGAGTAGTGCCTGAGAGCACATAGGTGCCATGGGCAACACCTCATTGAAAATAAAAACTCACATGTGTAAATACAATTGCAAACTATAGTCACCTGGCCAGAGGCCAATCAAAACATTGGTGCCAAACTGTTTTCCTTTAGTTCAAAGCAATCAGTTTTCAGTTGTCTACTTTTAACCTCGTTTTTCAGGGGAATATTGTGCACAACTCCATTAAATGTGATTTTTAAAACTGCTGTCACCCCGTTAAGCAATCTCCTTGATTTAAAACAATATCTTATGTATTTAAGCTCACAGTCTGAAATTAAGGACATTTTAAAACTGGGATTATCATAGTGTAAAACCTGATTTTTATTTCCCCTCGATATCAAGAATCTCATTCTTATGAAGTTTCCCAACTGACTCACCATTGCCATGTCTTTCAGGGACTGGGAGAAATCAGCCCGACGTTTATCATTTCACCCGTAACTGATTGTTAATATGCAATAAACGATATCTTGGTAATTGCAAGAACCTGTTCTGTTCAGACTGGAAATCATTTTTCCCTTCACTGCACTGTAGTTTCCTACATTTAAAGAGGGTGTTGGCAGCAATTTCTATCGTGAGCAGTAGCTCAGACAGTGCAGTGAGCTGGCATAGACATACAGGAGATAGCATGCCAACACTCATTGCTTGCTCCTAAATGTGAAAGAAGCCAGATTGGATGGAACAGTAACTTCATGTAGAATCATTTGGCAGTCCTGTAAGGATTAGGAAAAAGCCAAAGAAAGAAAGAAAATAAAATGATACGGGGATAAAGACCATGGAAATTGTTACTCAGTCTGTTTGCCTTCTTTGCTGAAAATATATCACCATGGTAACAGTAGGTTTTAAAAGCTATGGAAGTGAATGCAGTTTGCAATATGTCATCTAAAAATAAGTGACATTTCTTTCCAAGATATCAAAATACCTTAAATCTCATAGATTTTTATCTGACTGATTTAAACTTGGTACGTTGCTAAGAATTGTTAGGTATTGTGACTAGCAATTAGTCCTGTTAATAGATACAGTTTCACAGATTCTTTAGTAACATATTGTGCAGTAAATATATATTTGACGCACTCAGTTAATGGCATACCTCATTACCAGAGTTATGCCCAGAGTCTTCGAGAGTCACAGGTCAGAGACAAATCAGGCTGTTGTACCTTATCCTGTCCAACCTTATCCTGAGTTGCTGAGTCGTGTAACATGTATTCCTGGAGATCTTCAACTGCCACAACTCCATTATGGCACCATTGGCTGCCTGAAATGACTGTCCTCATGCTTAACTTCTTGCAATTATTCAGAAATTCACCAAGGATCCTCAGACAGCATCTTCCAAACATACAACCACTTCCATTTAGAAGGACAAGAGCAGCAGCTATGTGGAAACACCTACAAGTTCCCCTCCAAGATACTCACCATCCTGACTTGGAAATATATTGCTATTCCTTCATTGTTCCTGGGTCAAAATCCTGGAATTCCCTCCCTAGCAACATTGTGCATGTCCCTTCAGAACATGGACTGCATGGTTTAAGAGGCAGCTCACCACAACCTTCTCAAGGAAGGCCAGTCAATGCTGGTCCAGCCCATGGCACCCACATCCCTCCAATAAATAAAGAACAAACAACGTACCAATTAAAAAGCAAACAGAACCTCAACTCCCAACTGGATAGTCGGTGATTGTCTGTTAAACTGCCAGTTTTATCTAATCCTATAATTTACTATCGTTGGAAATAAAATATAAATAAGAGAACAAACCCTGTTTTAATATCCCCATTTTTTCCAAAATTCTCTTTTTCCTTTTTATCTCCCTTGGATATATCCTCCTCCCCCCACACTCTCTAGGATTTACCCCCACACTATCCAGGATTTAACCTCCACTCCCACAGTTTACCCCCTCACACTTGCTGGGATTAAACCCCCTCCACACCTTCTGAGGTTAACCCTCCACCCTCACAGTCTTTGAGGTTCAGCCCATCCCATCCCCACACTCTCCCAGATTTAAGCCTCCATCCCACCCATCACACACGCACATGCACATACACTCTCTGGGGCTCCCCCCATCTCCATATTCTCCAGGGTTTACCCTACCCACACCCACTCTCTGGGGTTATACTCACACTCCCACACTCTCTCAGGATTAACCCCACACGTTCTCTGTGGTTTACCACCACTTCCACCCCCACACTCTCCCAGTTTTACCCCATCCACACATACTCTTCGGGGTTTACCCCCACACACCTAATTCTAGATTTTTTTTATTGAATTCAAATTCCACCAACTGCCATTGCAGGATTAGTACCCAGGTCTCCAGAACATTATCTGGATCTCTGGATTAATTGTCTAATGATAATACCAGTAGGCCATTGCCTCCTTATGCCAGGCTATATAGACTACTTAAAGCATAATTAGCTATACCAAAGAAAATATCAAATTGTTTCCAATCAACCATGTACATTCATAGCTTGGCACAGAACTTTGAAGAATAGGTCAATATTTCAAGGGATCTGGCTTCTTTCCTGTGAACAATAAGATGAATGAATGTGTCTCCTTCCTGAGGGAACTAATGGAAGACAGGATGTGTAAGCACCACATAATTCTCATCCCCTCCTGCAGTTATACTACCATGAGTTCCTCAGCCAGATCGATTGAATCTCTGATCTAATGGAATCAGACACAGAATAAGTAAAATCTCCACTTTTGCCTCAAGAGTCTTCAGACATATTATACTGATCAACATAGACAAATTAAGTCAAAGGCTTGTGGAGAAAGTAAGGACAATTAGAAAAATATAAAAAGAAATAATCTAGGTGACTCAGTTGTGAATGCCCATGGTGTGAATCGGTGTTCATGATTGGTGAAGAAACCTGGAAGGGATGGGTGTAAAGGTAAACCATACAATGACGCTAGGGAGTTGCACATCACTGAGCATAAATAGTACAATGGGTGCATTAGAACATTCTGGAAGACTCATAAGGGCACATGAAAATGATCAAACAAAGAAATGAGATTAGTCATTACCTGATGTCCCTGTAAGATCAGAGCTGGTATATCTAAGGTTACCATGTGTAGCTGTGTTTCGTAAAAAAATTGAAGTCAAAGCCTGAAGGCAGTTTTGATATTGTTATCACTTTTTCCAGTCTATTGTGAACCCATAGCATGGCATCAAAACCACTTGATAAGAGAGGGATGGAATCACAGAACATTGGAGTAATGAAAGAGGCTATTCAACCAGACGTGCTCATGATGTCCCTCTGAAGGAGGCCTTTCACTTAGCACCATTTACCAATCTTTTCCACAAAGCTTTGAAAATGTTTCCTTTTCAGAAAATTAGCTGATTCATTTTTGAAAATCTTCACTGACTCCACTCCTGATCCACTGTCAGGCTGTGCCTTCCAAATCCTAACCACTTGCTGTGTGAAAGAATTTCTCTTCATGTCATCATTGTTTTATTTTTACCAACAGCCTTCAATCTTTGCCCACTGTTTCTCAGATTGGAAAGATTTTCCCCAACTGTCCACACCTCGTGGTTTTTGAAAATTTTTAATTAAGTCTCCTTCTCGTCTTCTCCAAACAGGCAGCCTTCATTTCTTCAAACTAGACACTGTCCGAACGTTGTCATTTTCATGAATCTTTTCTGTACCCTCTCTAATGCCTTCACATCCTTCTCAAAGCGAGGTGCGCAGACTAACATCTCTGATGTCCCTAATCTGTGTTTAGTCTAAAAGGTAATCCAGCTGAGTTGTTATGGTGATAGATCCAAGATTATTAAAATAAAGGATCTGTTTCTCAGTGTTTCAGCTTGCAAACAATTTCCACATTGTCGGTAACTCATTCATCTCATTGCCAATTAATCACCTAATTACCATAAGCAAAAATATGCTCCACAAAACACATTCAGTAAAAGGCAAGACAGTGTCGGCTGATGTGAGTTACCTTTTTACAATCTCCCCATCCCTGTCCGATGCACACACTACACCCTTACCATCCTCCCATCCCTGCCCCATTCAAACACCACACCCTTACCTTCTCCCCATCCCTGCCCCATGCACACACCACACCCTTACCTTCTCCCCATCCCTGCCCCATGTACACACTACACATTTACCATCTCAACAATTTGCCCTATGCACACACCACACCCTTACCATCTCCCCATCCCTTCCCCATGCTCACACTCCACCCTTACCATCTCCCTATCTCTGCCCCATGCACACACTACATTCTTACCATCCCCCCATCAGTGCCCCATGCACACACTACACCTTTACCATCCTCCCATCCCTGCCCCATGCACACACCACACCCTTACCATCTTCCCATCTCTGCCCCATTCACGCACTACACCCTTACCATCTCCCTATCTCTGCCCCATGCACACACTACATTCTTACCATCCACCCATCCCTGCCCCATGCACACACTACACCTTTACCATGCCGTCATCAGTGCCCCATGCACACACTACATCCTTACCATCCCCCATCAGTGTCCCATTATCACAGTACACCCGTACCATCTCCCCAAGCCTGCCTCATGCACACACTGCACCCTTATCATCCCCTATCAGTGCCCCATGGACACACGACACCCTTATCATCTCCCATCCCTGCCCCATGCACACACTACACCCTTACCATCTCCCTATCTCTGCACTATGTGCACACTCCACCCTTACCATCTCCCTATCTCTGCCCTATTCACACACTACATTCTTACCATCCCCTCATCCCTGCTCCATGCACACACTACATCCTTACCAATCCCAACAGTATCCCATGCACACAGTACACCCTTACCATCTCCCCAAGCTTCCCTTATGCACACACTACACCCTTACCATCTCCACATCCCTGTGCCATGAGTGCCCAAACACTAATGAACACACACTCAATGATGGCCACACCCACATTCATATGAATGTATACACCCATGCACAAATACCGACACACACACACACATAAGCCTGATGAAGGGCTTATGCCTGAAATGTTGATTCTCCTGTTCCTCGAATGCTGCCTGACCTGCTGTATTTTTTCAGCACCACATTCTCAACTCTGATCTCCCACATCTGCAGTCCTCACTTTCTCCTAGCATCACAAGGACAGAGAGGGTCAAAAGGTAGAGACATTTGAGAAGAAACTTCAAAGGTTAACATTGAGGCAGCTGAAGGTACAGTGCAGTGAACACAGAGATGCTAAAGTAAACAGAATGCAATAAAGTGACTGACTTGTGGTGAAATTGATGGGAATAGTTTCCAGCTTTAATGTCTAAATAAATAGGAAGAGTGTGGAGGGGTATTGGCCAATTGCTGGATTAGTCCCATGGCGTGGCATGGTGGCTCAGTGGTTAGCACTGCTGCCTCACAGTTCCAGGGACATGTGTTTGATTCAGGCTCAGGCATCTGTCTGGGTGGTGTTTGCACAATATCCGTGTCTGCGTGAGATTTCTCCGGTTTCCTTCCATTGTCAAAAGATGTGCACTTTAGGTGAATTGGCCATGCTAAATTGCCCATAGAGTTCAGGGATGTGTAGGTTAGGTGTGTTAGTCAGGGGTAAATGTAGAGTGATGGGGTGGGTTACTCTCCGGAGAGTCAGTGTGGACTTATTGGGCCAAATGGCCTGTTTCAATGCTGTAGGGATTCTATGATTAGTTTACACAGTTAAAAATCACACAACACCAGGTTATAGTCCAACAGGTTTAATTGGAAGCACACTAGCTTTCGGAGCGACGCTCTTTCATCAGGTGACGATGAAGGAGCGTCGCTCCGAAAGCTAGTGTGCTTCCAATTAAACCTGTTGGACTATAACCTGGTGTTGTGTGATTTTTAACTGTGTACACCCCAGTCCAATACCAGCATCTCCAAATCATGATTAGTTTAGGATGTCCGGTTGGCATGGGCAAGTTGGATAAAGGGTCTGGTTCCGTGCTACACATCTCTGTGACTCTATAACGTACTTTTCCAACACAATGACATTCTGACCCTTATTACCTGTAATTGATAACGTGCAGAAAGCTCTTTTTCTGACCTAACTGGTTGCATAATTAGTACAATTACTGATCTCTAGAACATGCCAAAGTGTTTCACTGACAATGCATTTCTGAAATATAGACTCTATTGTAATGTTACATGTACAGAAGCAGTCTGCTCTGCTTTGAATTGTGCCAAGGGGATCTCTTATGCCGTGCTGGGATCAGAAGACAGCACATTGTACAGTGCAGCCATCCTTCATCACTGTATCAGGCTAGGTTTTGATTTCAACTCTTCTGAATGGGAGTTGAGTGTAAAACTATAGACTCATAGATGGGAGTGCTGCTCACAAAGTCATAGCTAAAGATAAAAACTGCTTGAATCGAGATTCCCAATTTCTGACATGCCATACCAAAGGACAGATGAATTTTTATTCTGCATCTCAATTGCACAAACTGGGAAAAATGACACCCGGTGCTGACACTGAGTAGCTGAATGTTTTCTGCCCACCACTTTCATCCCATACCTTCAAAATACAAACACCATAAAGTAATAAATTTGTCAGCCTTGGGAGTATGTGTGGCAGGTTTATTGTGAGAGTGGCAAGAGTCATTTCTCCTGATGCTATTCCAAATGTTGGTCCCTGAGTTAATAACAAGGTCCAAATGCTTCTCCTCCCACACAGGGAATGTCCAACTTCAAAACAGTGATAATTAGAAGGGGAAATCAAAGCAGCACCTTCTAATTAATATCCACTGGAGAATTAGATAACAGTTCCCACCCTGTGTAAGGAACCATGTGTTATGTTGGATAGCCTTCAAACTCAGGCACTGGGAACACAATGCACAAATATCTGGTGTCCTGTTGAAGTGTTGATGACAACATACAAACTTGGTTCTGCATGCTATTTATAATGTTCAGTCCAATACTGATTATGCTGCTCAATGGCAACAAGTCTCAGCAGGGGACTTGGAGTTTGAGTGATGTTCGCACTACATAAAATCAATTGTGGCTTCAAGTGGACAGGGCCTGGGAAATGAATATTCAAGGCTACACGTGCTATCGTAAGGGCAGACTGACGGGCAGAGGGGGTGGGGTGGCCATGTTGGTAAGGGATGATATTCAGTCCCTTGCGTGGGGAGACCTAGAATCAGGGGATGTAGAGTCAGTGTGGATAGAGCTGAGAAATACTAAGGGTAAAAAGACCCTCTTGGGAGTTATCTACAGGCCCCCAAACAGTAGTCTGGATGTCGGATGTAAGTTAAATCAGGAGCTGAAATTGGTCTGTCGCAAAGATGTTACAACAGTCGTTATGGGGGATTTCAACATGCAGATAGACTGGGAGAATCAGGATGGTATTGGACCTCAAGAAAGAGACTTTGTGAAGTGCCTCAGAGATGGATTCTTAAAACAGCTGGTGCTGGAGCCGACAGGGGAGAAGGCAATTCTGGATCTGGTGTTGTGCAACGAACCAGAATTGGTCAGGGACCTCGAAGTGAAGGAGCCATTGGGAAGTAGTGACCATAATGCAATAAGCTTCAATCTGCAATTTACGAGAGAGACGGTACAATCAGAAGTGACAATATTTCTCAGCACTGCTTCCTCACAGCACCAGAGACCCGGGTTCAATTCCTGACTCAGAAAACTGACTGTGTGGAGTTTGCACATTCTCCCTGCATCTGCGTGGGTTTCCTCTGGGAGCTCCAGTTTCCTCCCACAGTCCAAAAATGTGCTGGTCAGGGGAATTGGTCATGCTAAATTGCCCGTAGTGTTAGGTAAAGGGGTAAATGTAGGGGAATGGGTGGGTTGCGCTTCGGCAGGCCAGTGTACACTTGTTGGGCCGAAGGGCCTGTTTCCACACTGTAAGTAATCTAATCTAATCTAATCTTCTGTTGAATAAAGAGAACTACGGAACTATGAGGGAGGCGCTGGCCAAAGTTCAATGGTGCAACAGCTTAGCAGGGATGACAGTGGAGGAACAATGGCAGATATTTCTGTGTATAATGCAGAAGTTGCAGGATCAGTTCATTCCAAAAAGGAAGAAAGATCCTAGGGGGAGGCATGGGTGGCCATGGCTGACGAGGGAAGTTAAGAAACATATAAAGTCAAAAGAGAAAAAGTATGGCGGCACGGTGGCACAGTGGTTAGCACTGCTGCCTCATAGCGCCAGAGACCTGGGTTCAATTCCTGCATCAGGCGACTGACTGTGTGGAGTTTGCACATTCTCCCTGTGTCTGCGTGGGTTTCCTCCGGGTGCTCCGGTTTCCTCCCACAGTCCAAAAATGTGCAGGTTAGGTGAATTGGTCATGCTAAATTGCCCGTAGTGTTAGGTGCAGGGGTCAATGTAGGGGAATGGGGTCTGGGTGGGTGCACTTCGGCGGGTCGGTGTGGACTTGTTGGGCCAAAGGGCCTGTTTCCACACTGTAAATAATCTAATCTAAATAACATAGCAGAGAGAAGTGTGAAAACGGAGGACTGGGAAGCTTTTAAAGAACAACAGAGGATTACTAAGAAGGAAATACACAGAGAAAAAATGAGGTACGAAGGTTAACTGGCCAATAATATAAAGGAGGATAGTAAAAGTTTTTTTAGGTATGTGAAAGGCAAAAAAATGGTTAAGACTAAAATTGGGCCCTTGAAGACAGAAACAGGGGAATATTTTATGGGGAAAAACGAAATGGCAGAAGAATTGAATTGATACTTCAGATCTGTGTTCACTGGGGAAGACACAGCAATCTCCCTGAGGTAACAGTGGCTGAAGGACCTGAACTTAAGGGAATTCATATTTGCCAGGAATTGGTTTTGGAGAGACTGTTATGTCTGAAGGTTGATATGTCCCCGGGGCCTATGGTCTACATCCCAGGGTACTGAAGGAGGTGGCTCGAGAAATCGTGGATGCGTTGGTGATTATTTTCCAGAGTTCGATAGATTCAGAATCAGTTCCTGCAGAGTGGAGGGTGGCTAATGTTGTACCACATTTTAAGAAAGGTAGGAGAGAGAAAACAGGAAATTATAGACCAGTTAGTCTGACCTCAGTGCTGGGAAAAATGCTAGAATCTATTATAAAGGATGAAATTATGACACATTTGGATAGTAGTAACAGGATAGGTCAGAGTCAGCATGGATTTAGGAAGGGGAAATCATGCTTGACTAATCTTCTGGAATTTTTTGAGAATGTAACTCTGAAGATGGACAAGGGAGATCCAGTAGATGTAGTGTACCTGGACTCTCAGAAAGCTTTTGATAAAGTCCCACATAGGAGGTTAGTGAACAAAATTAGGGTGCATGGTATTGGGGGCAAAGTACTAACTTGGATTGAAAGTTGGTTGGCTGATAGGAAACAAAGAGTAGTGATAAACGGCTCCATTTCAGAATGGCAGGCAGTGACCAGTGGGGTACCGCAGGGATCAGTACTGAGACTGCAGCTTTTTACAATATATGTTAATGATATAGAAGAAGGTATTAGCAATAACATTAGCAAATTTGCTGATGATACTAAGCTGGGTGGCAGGGTGAAATGTGATGAGGATGTTAGGAGATTACAGGGTGACCTGGACAAGTTAGGTGAGTGGTCAGATGCATGGCAGATGCAGTTTAATGTGGATAAATGTATAGTTATCCACTTTGGTGGCAAGAACATGAAGGCAGATTACTACCTAAATGGAATCAATTTAGGTAAAGGGGCAGTACAAAGACATCTGGGTGTTCTGTACAGCAGGTAGTGAAGAAGGCTAATAGCATGCTGGCCTTCATAACAAGAGGGATTGAGTATAGAAGCAAAGAGGTTCTTCTGCAGCTGTACAGGGCCCTGGTGAGACCATACCTGGAGTACTGTGTGCAGTTCTGGTCTCCAAATTTGAGGAAAGACATTCTGGCTACTGAGGGAGTGCAGCATAGGTTCACAAGGTCAGTTCCTGGAATGGCGGGATTACCTTACACTGAAAGACTGGAGCAACTGGGCTTGTATACCCTTGACTTTAGAAGACTGAGAGGGGATCTGATTGAGACATATAAGATTATTAAAGGATTGGACACTCTGGAGGCAGGAAATATGTTTCCGCTGATGGATGAGTGCCGATCCAGAGGACACAGCTTAAAAAATATGGGGTAGACCATTTAGGACAGAGATGAGGAGAAACCTCTTCACCCAGAGAGTGGTAGCTGTGTGGAATGTTCTGCCCCAGAGGGCAGTGGAAGCCCAGTCTCTGGATTCATTTAAGAAAGAGTTGGATAGAGCTCTCAAGGATTGTGGAATCAAGGGTTATGGAGATAAGGCAGGAACAGGATACTGATTAAGGATAATCAGCTATGATCATATTGAATGGTGGTGCAGGCTCAAAGGGCAGAATGGCCTACTCCTGCACCTATTGTCTATTGTCTATTGTCATAATTCTGCAAGCGAGTCATATTGGATCCAAAACATTAACTCAGTTTCCCTCTCTTCCACAGGTGCTGTCAGTCCTGCTGCATATCTCCAGCATTCTCTGTTTGTTTCAGATTTCCAGCATCCACAATGTCTTACTTTTATTCTACTTAAAGCTAACTCTAAGCCTAACTCTTAAAGACAAGTAACATTCTGCCTGCAGCAGTAACTAAATCCAATTCAGGAAGAGTTGAAGACCTGAAAGGACATATAGAACTGGTGCAATAGGTGAGAGAACAGTCCTCAAGATTGTTGGAGTTGTTAGTGCAGGAAGTACACAGTGGACTGGAAGAGCCTCCTCGCAGCTATTGGGAGGGAAGTGGGAGCAAATAACCCTCATGGAATTAACTGAATTCAAAGTCCTGCCATGGTAGGTTTTGGATTTAAATCCATGTCCCCAGAGCATGAGCAGGTACCTTTGCATTTATAGTGCAGTACATTGCTAGCATTTCCCTGGAAAGATGGTTCGATGATAGGCATTGTAATGATGCTATCATTTTAGAAAGGTTATATATCCTGAGTTTTGTGAAGAAAGATTGTGAAGTCAGAGGTGCTGAACTGGCTACTGGAGACAGCCACAGTCAATAGTTTAGGAGGCCTTTCGGTTTTTAATGAAAACTATTGTAACAATGGAAGGGGAGTGGCCAGTTCTTACAGTTCAGGTGTTCTAGTTTTTCTAGTTCTATCAGTCAGAAGCTGTTTGGCTCCCAGAAGAGTAGGAAATCTTAGTAACTGATTCCTTACTGCTACTTTCTTTGAAATCTCTCTTGATGTTGTTTCCTCCTGGATTGGAGAATTGCACGTCTGAATTTGTCTTTTTGCGAAGGTGTGCAGTTATGGGATGTTAATAAAGTGGAACAGTTAATTAGAAATAGGTACTAACTCTATTATTCAGTTAAGCTTTGCAGTAGATAAGTTATTGCAAACTCCTCTTTCTTTTCTTTGTATTTTAACAATTGTGCTTAAATAAATTATGTTTTGTTTAACATTGAGTAGTTTGACCAGTCGCATCGCATCTGGAACATGGCACTTCACATCGACCTTTCAAATAAGAAAAAGTTAGGGTCTAGGCTACCTTCTTAAAATATTTTGACAGGATCTAGTCTGCTCCATAATACCATCTCAGGTGGTTTTCACTGAAACAGAATTGAAGTAGAGCCGGCCCGTCTGGAACACAGAATTGGTCTTTCTTCCCATCAGATCCTGAGGACATATCCACCTTAATGTTTTTCAAGACAGAAAATGTGTTGCTGGAAAAGCGCAGCAGGTCATGCAGCATCCAAGGAACAGGAGAATCGGCGTTTCGGGCATAAGCCCTTCTTCAGCTTATGCCTGAAACGTCGATTCTCCTGTTCCTTGGATGCTGCCTGACCTGCTGCGCTTTTCCAGCATCACATTTTCAGCTCTGATCTCCAGCATCTGCAGTCCTCACTTTCTCCTCGATGTTTTTCAAGACACCCAACACCACCTCCTGTTGGTACATATGTTTCTTTAGGTTTGTGAATCCAGTATTGGTAATACTCAAGTCTGGAAGTTCATAGAATCTTCAGACCTGCAAATAGATTTAAGAGAACTTAGAACTGAGGTTTAAAAGTGTGGAAAACTGTAAGAAATGTGAAATTAAGATCTCCTGTTGAGTGTCACACTATGTCAGTGCTATCTTGAATCCTCATAGATACATGCTGGTCCTGGACTCTCTGGGTGCATCCTTTCTTCTCCTCCTCCAGAGGTTGTTGCTGAATCCATGGTGCGCTAGGCTGATCTCCAGGCTGTGCAGGGGACAGAAGAGCATCACAAATTGGGTCAGCCATTCTGGCAAGAATAGGAGAACTCACTCCAGAGTGGATAAGCCAGTGAAAACTATCCTTCAGAACTCCTATCATCTGTTCGATGTTTCTCTGTATCAATAAACACGGACTGCAATCTTCACCTTTTCAACTTTATCAAAGTTGACTGAGAGGATTTGCAATATATTTTATAAATCAAAGAAGGAATGTGAAAGAACAGATGCTGATAGAATGTCTTAAACACAGTAACATGTTCAAGAACACTTCAGGTGAGTGTAATCAAATGAAAATTAACAGCGATTCAATGATTTGAGGTTAATTACACCTCCAGCTGGTTACCATTGGTTTTATCAGTGCAGACTGACTGAAATCAGTCAAGCAACTGCAAAAGGTTGTGGAAGTTTAAAATTCAGTGTTGTTGGTGACTTTTAACAATGAGTTTATAAAATATTACAAAGGAAAATCAGCACAGCCCACAAAACTGGCCATAATTCTGATGGAAACACCGAGTACGACAGAATGTTGTTGATTTGTGGTCACTCAGTGCTCCTCAAATCAAGGTGATTTCTTGAGATGTGCAAGCATTAAAGAAGCAGCTCTTCATGAATGTTGCATTTATCGAAATTATTCAGTCAGAATGCTCACCAGTACAATTAGTAAATGGCTCAGTATCGTTCTGGAAAGCGATTTTCAGTGATTTAAAGTCATATTACGTGCAAGTGGATGATTAGACCCTCATTAAAATTACTCACTTTGTGATAAACCCATTTTCAGCTGCATTAAAATCACTGCACCACTCTTAAATATATCAATGTACATTTTTAATGCAGAAAAGGAAGCACGATTATGTTTAAAACAAATTGTCTGATTATACTCTTTAATTTGTGATTATACAAATGAGATTGTGCAGAAACTTGAACTATCATTTCATTCAAGAATACAGCAATTTGTGTTTGTATCAAAATGAAAAACAAATCACTCCATCATGTTTGAATAAAGACTACTGCTGTGATATTTAAGCTGCAATGATGGCAAAGAGAAATATCAAATAAATGCCACTGATTTAACAGAAGCATCATTTAGGCAAGTAACATCTGTTTTTCTGTATAATGTTGTGACTCAAAACTATATATAACAGGTTAGTAAAATAATAAATTCAACCAAAGTCAGACCAAATTCAATTCACTGACTCCTGCACAGGCATTCAAAAGAGCAATTTTAAATCAAATGAGCATTCAGAGACAAAGACGCTGGCTACCTCAAACTCTCAAAATGTGAATGTCAAAACACAGGATGTATAATCAACCTAACCATCCGCCTGATATGCAAAAGGACTTTAAAGTTGGTGGAGCTCATGTGATAAAACAACGATATTTTATATTTGTTTTTTAAATCAAGGAAGAAGGTGTTTGCAGAGATACATCCATCAAAACCAACCACCGAAGCAGCTGCAAGTCAAATAAACAGCCAAAGTAAAAAGCAATGATACACTAGTTGTTTGGTAATGGAAAAATTGGGTTTTGTGGGAAAAAAATATTTTGTTGAAGCTTTCGGTCTTGCAATCATCAGAGCACTATGCAAGAACTACTAAGCAAAAGGAAAACAACATACCAAATAAGAAGGGAGTGCTGATTGGTTAGCTGAGTGGTAGAAGTATTGCTGTGGAGAATGCACCAGTTAGATGATGACTGGCAACTAACTGTTGAAAATGAGGACTGCAGATGCTGGAGATTAGAGTCGAGAGTGTGGTGCTGGAAAAGGCAGAAGGCAGTATCCAAGGAAATTGATGTTTCGGGCTAAAACCTTCATCAGGAATGAGGAAATGATACCTGATGATGGACTTTTGCCCAAATGTCTATTTTCTTGCTCCTCAGATGCTGCCTGACCTGCTGTACTTTTCCAGCACAACACTCGCGACAGTTAACTGTTGAACCTTGTTTAAATTTTAAACCAAACAGGTTGGCTATGCTAGTCAAGCTTTGTGCTAAGAACGATAGAGTGGCTATTTTTTTTAGATGAAACAGACATACTGTGTGTGTACATGTTCTTCCTGTCTGCATGGTATAAGATGGCCTTGTAGTTTCTAGTCCACGCAAAGGCTCCACACTGTGAGATCAACTGACAATCAGAAATTCGCTGTCAGTGTAGTTCATTGTGCACTCAGAATTATTTAGCAAGAGTGAGATAACAAATATTATTTTAAAACTTACATAACATTTGCTGCTGGAAATTATATAATTGAAAGAGCCATTCTGAGAATCAGAAACACATTCTTAATGTACAAACTACAACAACACATCAATTCAGACAATGACACCAGTTATACTTCCAGTTCATGCTGGGTGATAGCAAAAGCCAGATGGAATTTAAATAGAAACCCACGTGTGTTGGTGCCCAGGAGTCTGTGCAAATACCAACCAGTCCACGAAGGTTAAGTGTCTCCTGTACTGGTCAAGTCATCACATTTAGATGATTAGAAAGTGTAGCAAATGGAAGTTGATTCATATTGCTTCATTTATCAGAGCAGCACTTCCTCAATTGAACAACTTTTAATCACTATTTAATCAGCAGTTCATGCATTCCAATCATTAGTCTGAATTTAAAGTCTGCTCTTTAATCATGTGCCTTGCTCATTTAAACTCCAATGCAAATAGAATGCTAGATCTCTTGAAAGTTTCAAGAGTTTCTACGGCAAGTTTATTGTTATTGCATCATAAAGGTCAAGCAACTAGGGCAATGCTTTTGGCTACTTAAGAGTCAGGTCTATAGCTTCTGCTTGGTTTCTGTCCCTATAACCGCACAAAATGAATTGGGATTTTAATCAAAATAAAAAGCCTCGTCACTTACACCTAGTTTCTGTGATCAATGCAACTGGTTCAGAAGTCCACTAAGTCAAAGCTCTTTCCATATTCAATATCGAGCTTGACCTCAGCTCAGCATAGTGGGTTTCCACATTGGGCATGTCCATTGGTCTTTATCACATTATACCTATAAGGAACAGGAATATTAAATCAGTTCAGTCAAAGAATGATTCATTCCCATGATCTCCAATTCGTTTCTTTTGTCATTCATTCATGGCATGTGGGTGCTGCTAGCTAGACCAGCGGTTTTTGACCATTCCTAATTGGCCACTGGCCAATTAAAAATCAATCACATTTCTGTGGGCCTGGGGTCACAAATTAGCCAGCCTAGGTCAGGATGGTAGTTTCCTTCCCCAAAGGACATTAGTGAAACAGACGGGTGTTTTCGACAATCGAGTCATGGTCATCAATTCATCCCAGATTTTTATTGAATTCAAATTCCACCGTCAGCTATGGCAGGATTCAAACCCAGATCATTACTGGGTCTCTGGATTAATAGTCCAGTGATAATACCACTAGGCCATTTCCTCTTCAGCTTTGCAGCATGAGAGAATGTCCTTTTTCAATCACAAATAGATCCCAATCAATTTTCATGCTCTATTATTCCAGCTCATTGAAGTTTCTATGCTGAATGTCTGGTTAATAGTTTTCATGGAAGTGTGAGCATGACTTCATCTTGGCAAAACTGGCACAATGTCCTGCACCCTGGCTGGGGGCACAGTTTTCAGATTGTGTTTTACAGTTCAAATGAACTAACGTATACACATGCAACTAACGTATACACATGCAACTAATGTCCATGATCTGACCTCCTCCACCAGAGTAACCTTATCCTTGCACTCTTTGTGTTTGAACATGGATTTGTCTGTTCAAACTCAGGCCTGACCTTAAGCAGCAACATCCAAAGATGTGCAGGTCAGGTGAATCGGCCATGCTAAATTGCCCATAGTGTTAGTTGCATCATTCAGAGGGAAATGGATCTGGATGGGTTACTCTTCGGAAGATCGGTGTGGACTGGTTGGGCCGAAGGGCCAATTAGATTAGATTAGATTAGACTTACAGTGTGGAAACAGGCCCTTCGGCCCAACAAGTCCACACCGACCCGCCGAAGCGAAACCCACCCATACCCCTACATTTACCCCTTACCTAACACTACGGGCAATTTAGCATGGCCAATTCACCTGACCTGCACATCTTTGGACTGTGGGAGGAAACCGGAGCACCCAGAGGAAACCCACGCAGACACGGGGAGAACGTGTAAACTCCACACAGTCAGTTGCCTGAGTCGGGAAATGAACCTGGGTCTCAGGCGCTGTGAGGCAGCAGTGCTAACCACTGTGCCACTGTGCCGCCCAACTCACAGCTTTCCAGCAATTCATAATTTGGTTTTTTTTTGGTCTCTTTCCCACTTCAGTGATTCTAGTCTGATTCACAGTGATCTTGACCTGCTCAACATTATTTGCTGTCTGCTTCACAATGATGCTGATTGGCTACACACTCTCCCTGCTCTCCTTCAAAGTGATGCTGATTGGCAATATACTCTCCCCACTGTGCTTCACATTGATCCTGATCTGATTCTATCACAATGGTGATAACAAAAAAACTGCGAGTTTCAATATCCATTTGTATGCATTCAATACCAGGCACTACCATAGACTGAAATGGTTTTATGAAGGGACAGAAACACTAATTTAACATGACTACACCCAATCACCCAGGTTACCAAACTTTATGAAGTCAATGTCAAATAAGCAAAAACTATTCTGAACTGAAATTATATTTTGTCAAAAGATATTGAAACCAGTGTCCCTATTGCAGGTCTGAGCATCTCCTATTTAATGTGTAGCTTTATGAGAAATTTCACACCTTGGAGCTAGAACCTTCCCTAAAATTAGTAAATCTAAAAATGGTCTTTTGGAGATGAAATACACAAAGTAAGATTGTGTTTCAAGGGAATGCTAGTGACAGAAGAAAAGAGATGAATTTTTGACTGCAGAACTGGAACCAGTTTGAGAATGTACTCTCCCAGCCTCTCAAATAAAAATCCAGGAACAGGACAGATTAAAAAGAAACATGAAAGCTCATGGGATAGATGAAAATAATTGTAATTGCTGATGTTTAAAGACTCCAACTAAAAACGCGAGTTCAAACCTTACACCTCAAGGACAGCTTAAGCATTTTAAACCAATATTCCTGTCATCTTCTTTTTGTACTGGACACTTTCTCATTTGAACTTTTTACTGGTGTACATGCTTAATGTCATGGCTTTATGAATTTATCATGGATTAAGGAATATTAAAATTAGTCATTCTTTCACTCAAGAAAACTTGGCTTCGCACTGCTCCAACATTGACTATGTTTGAATTGTCGAGAGGTATAAACTGCTCCTAAAAAGAGTTTAAATCTTTGTTGTAGACATATGAGGTGCTGAAAAGAGGGAAACTAACTCACATCTCTACATCTAATCATCAAACTAGTGTCACTGCCAGTATGCTTCCCATTGCTCCCAATGAGTTTTGCACAGCTCCTGGCCTGTATTAGATTGTAGCCAATAAGTCAATACTGAACTGTACTCAGTGAATCAACACTGAAATCTACCCAAATGACCAAATTGCCAGTGAATCATTAAATAAATACTGGATTATACCAAATAACACAGTACTAATGTGCTACTATGAATTAAACTAAACAGGATTCCATCAGACCACAAGATGGAGGTGCAGAAGTCGACTATTCGGTCCATTGAATCTGTTCTGCCTTTCAATGACATCATGGCCACTATTGACCTGTAACGCAATAAACCAATTAAATGTATGCCCCAATAAGCCATATTGTAACCCAGCCAATGAGCTCCTACTGAGCAAGTGCCAGAACCCAAACCAGTTTCTGAATCCTCCCCATCTGTTTATTGCGAAACTATGGGGAGATGTGACATTTTTCAATAGGTTTTGAACAGATGTGGTACAATTAAACTGACAAGTGGGAAGGTCTTATCATCTCATTCTTTATAGCTATTCAGTTATAGTATATGGTAATTTGGACATTTGTCGCATAGTACACTAAAACCATACTGGCAAATAATTCAGAGTAATAGGAAGGGAATGACAATCATGAAATTTATGAACAGATCAAAGTCTTGATTCTGCTGAATGGTTTTGCTTTTTAAGTACACCATCTGCAAGCTATGATGATACTGTTCGTTTTTCAATATTATTTTGCCACTTTCAGATCTGTGATACAGCTTAATATGAGTACATATTGTTCTAACATGATGTCTGAGGTGTAGACAGAATATTGATTTTTTTTTTCCTGGCCAACTATTAGAACTAAATATAAGTATAAAATAGGTATTATTTTAGTTGATTTTGAGTTAATTGTTGCTTTCAGTTGGACTTTCCTTTCATGGAGTCTTGAGTCATACTCACTGAGAGCTGGAGATATTTGCAGTGAGAAGTTCTGCTTGGGGTTAGACAGAAACCCAGAGTCTGGGTATGGTGGAGATGTACAATAATGGATTACAAGTCATCACCTAATATAAAGCAACAGAACTCTTGGAAGCCATTTCATTCTCGGTTCAATTAATCAATGTGATTGGTGGAAGCACTAAGCAGGGAGGTTTAGTGAGGAACTTTATTATAGTCAAGATGTAGGCAATTGTCAGCTCAATAATCACCGACCAAATGGTTTAAAATTATAATAAAGCAGTTCCAACTTGAAACAAAGTAAGATAGAACAATTCAACTTTTCCCCTTGTTGGAGGGAACAATAAGCACAGGGCAGAGATGGAAGAAAAGGGTAGAGATTTAAAGTGGATGTGAGAGAGGACAAAAGATAGGGAGAATCTGGAACTCACTGCCTGTAAAACTGGTAGAGGCAAAAACCCTCATAACATCGAAGAAGCATTTCGATGTGCACTTGTGATGCCAAGGCATACAAGGCTATGGGCCAAGTGTTGGAAACGGGATTAGATTGGTTTGGTGATGATTTGTCACCAGTGCAGACTTGATGAGCTGAAGAGCTTTTTTCAAGCTATAGAGCTCTGTAATTCTTTGACCCTAAGTCTGAACTGCAGTATCACAATGTAAACATTGTTCAACTGAACATCTCAGCTGAAAATGTGTTGCTGGAAAAGCGCAGCAGGTCAGGCAGCATCCAAGGAACAGGAAATTCGACGTTTCGGGCATAAGCCCTCCATCAGGAAACCTGATTCCTGATGAAGGGCTTATGCCCGAAACGTCGAATTTCCTGTTCCTTGGATGCTGCCTGACCTGCTGCGCTTTTCCAGCAACACATTTTCAGCTCTGATCTCCAGCATCTGCAGACCTCACTTTCTCCCCAACTGAACATCTCAATTTGATTCAGCACAGCAACTAGTGAAGCAACAGCAATTGTGCTGCTCCAGATTAAGACTCTCAGAGAAGAAGTGGAGGGCATAGCCTCAAAATAAGGGGAAGCAGATTTAAGACTTAGTTAAGGAAGAACTTCTTCACCCAAAGGATTGTGAATCTGTGGAATTCCCTGCCCAGTGAAGCAGATAAGGCTATCTCATTTGAACTTTTTTAGGGCAAAGATAGATAAATTTTTGAACAGTAAAGGAATTAAGGGTTATGGTGAGTGGGTGAGTAAGTAGAGCTGAGGCCATGAAAAGATCAGCCATGATCTTATTGAATGGTGGAGCAGGCTTGAGGGGCCAGATGGCCAATTCCCACTCATATTTCGTATATTCTTATGTTCGTCTTCCTGGTGTGGTGTGAGCAATGGCCAGAAAATTGGGGAAATACAGACAGAATGAAGAAAAATCAGTATCTCAATATTGAGAAAGTTTTTGGGATTTTCTTGTTCCTCAGTCAACTACAAAATGTCACCACTGAGCTGCAGTGACCTTATTTCCATGTATTTGCCTCTCATCAAAATGCCATCTTCAATTCTGTTCTCTTTCCCTCATGTACAAATCCTCAACATGTAAGCAGGTACTTGTTGGCTGTGGCTCGCTCAGTCTCAATCACACAGAGTGCTTGTCTCAACATCATCTGACAGTGTCCTTAGAACAACATCCCTGCAAGCTCCATGGCGATCATGCTCCTCAACATTTGGTCCACACAAGGTGCATCTGCAAATCACCAGCCTCACCATATCATTATGTTGGCTTTCAATCCAAATTAGGCACCAGTTCAAACCATCAACACTTGAGTTTGAAGTTCTACAGCATCTACAATTGCACGTTTCTGCCAGCTCACCTTCAAATTTCAAATCTAAATGTTAACCTTGTTTTTTGTGCACCATTTTTGCAGCCGTAACATTGTATTCTTCGCTCTGTTCAATCACCAAATGGTCTTTGTATGGTATGATCTGCCTGTACTGCATGCAAAACAAAACTTTCCACTCTACTTAGGTAATGTGACAATAATAAATCAAATCAAACAAATCAAATCAAAGATGTGCACACATTGGCACAGGGTGAGGAGATGGTGATGAAGCAGTATTGGCACTAGCTTAATTCTCCAGTGGCCCAGGTTAATGTGTTAGGGCATGGGGTCAAATCACACTAAGGCAGATGGTGAAATTTGAATCAATGAAAATCTGGAACTAAAAGCCAGCCTAACAGTAACCACTGTTGTTAAAAATCCCATCCTGTTCAGTCATCCCTTTTTAGGGAATGAAATTTGACATCTTTACTTGGTTTTGCCAACATATGATTCCATACTAAACTGTCTGCTTCACTTTGTGCTTGTGGGGGGGAGGGATGCGAGCACTGAAGACTTTCTGCATGAAAACATAAAGTGACCCACCCAGATGATGGCTTAGCTGTTAAGTCAGTGCTGAAATCAGTGTGTGTGTGTGTGTAAGAAAGAAGTGTGTGAAGTTGATCACTAGTGCAGCCTTCGAGTTAAGTGCAAAGTGATCGAGTTTTAAGAAAGCCGTAGGATGCATATTGTGCAGATGCATGAGATGCTAATATGAGATGAGATACAAAAGCTTAAGCACACATTCCAAAAGATTCTTCCCTGCTATTATCACACTTCTGAATGGAACTCTCAAGTTTTGATCTTTCTCTTTGTGTACCTTCTCCATAATCATAACATTTTATTCCTCACGCTGTTCTATAACCCTAACGCACTTTGTACAGAATGATCTGCCTGTACTGCAGGCAAAATGGGATGGCATGTGGCTCAGTCGACAGCACTGCTGTGGCACCCCAGGGTTGATGCCAGCCTTGGTTCACTGTCTGGAATTTACACGCTCTCCCTGTGCTTGCATGGGTTTCCTCCGGGTACTCCGGTTTCCTCCACAGTCCAAACATGTGTAGGATAGATGAATTAGCCAAAGGAAATGTCAGGTTACAGGGTTAGGGTAATGGGGTAGGATACTCTTTGAAGATTCGGTGTGGACTTGATAGACCAAATGACCCACTTCCACTCAAAGCTTTTCATTGTGCCTAGGTACATGTGACAATAATAAATCAAATCAAATCAAATGAGCATTCCTGCATGCAAACTGGCCTGGCAAAGTCATAGGTGTCTCTGATCTCTGAGGTAAAGGGTTGAAGGGTTTTGAGAGCAGGGATGATAAAGTAGTGAGGCTGTGGTTTGCCAACTCCATGCACAAAAGGTCAATGGTGGATGGTATCCATGGAGCATGCAGGTATATTGTTGTGAAGACACAGTTGGAAGAGGGACTAGGTGAATATTTAGCAAGCTGCAGCCACCAGGTACTTGCTCTGATTGACATGTCAGGAATTTGCCATCTAGTTTTACAAGAAATGAGGAAGGAATTAGAGGTGACATAGAAATAAGGCTGATTGGGACATCAGTGAAGTGTTAGTGCATGGAAATAAGATGAGATTCTGTGGTCACAGGACCCGAAGCGTTAACTTTGATTTCTCTCCACAGATGCTGCCAGATCTGCTGAGCTTTTCCAGCGATTTCTGTTTTTGTGTTTGAGATTCTGAGGTCACCTTTAAAGCTTGGGAAAAAAATTACAAAATGATTCCTCAATGTTGGGATTCAATTTTTTAATTCTCTAGTTTTTCCCAACTGTCTCACCGTAGCTCTCACCTCAACGCAGAGAGGAAATTTCCACCGAGTGTGTGTCTCAATGAGAACAAAGTGGCTACATTTTACAAATGTGAGAAGAAGGCGTGGAGGCTCAGTAGTTAACACTGCTGCCTCAGGGTGTTAGGGACCTGGGTTTGATTACAGCCTCAGACCACTGTTTGTGTGGAATTTGCACATTCTCCCCGTGTCTGCGTGGGTGCTCCAGTTTCCTCCCACAGTCCAAAGATGTGCATGTTAAATGAAATGACCATGCTAAATTGCCCATAGTGTTCAGGGATGTGTACGTTAGGTGTGTTAGTCAGGGGAAATGCAGCGCAATATGATAGGGGAATGGGAATGTGTGAACCTGTTGTGCCAAATGGCTTTTTTCCACATTGTAGTGGCTCTATGATTCTTTCATGGGTGGCCATCTTAGATGGTTCAATCAGATGGAACGTACTTCATTTGGGGTTTCTCTGGCTGAACTCGTCTTAGCTCAGATGGATTGAAAGATTTGAGCTTTGTCAATCTCCTGTGAGAGACTTCGAAGGCACTCACATTTGTTGGATTACGGCCGTGAGTGGAAAATTAGAATCATGTCTGTGTTCTAAACAGCGCTGCTCCCTGGGAAGTAAATGCTTAATTAACTCAACCATACTGCAGATTCACAATAGAAAATGTCACTGTCAAAAATTTGAATCATATGATAAACACCTCAGTTAGACTGAATCTGATGATTGGGAGAAAATTAAAACTTGGCAGAATTTCTATTATTTAATTTTGAGCAAAGCAATCCAATGAATTCTAGCATCAACCCAGAAGGATTGGCATGAGCACCAAGTCACTTTATAATGAAGCTAAATGGTTTTTAAAATGATTTGAAAAATCTTATTGAATAGCAAAAATGATCCTCATTGTTATCATTATCCTCCCTACATTTTCAAAGTAGTGCAATTCCTTATTGAGTACAGTCACTTTTAGACAAAATGGAAAACACTTAGCAGGTCAGACAGCAACTGTTAATGTCAAAAATAAAAATACCATCATTATTTCAGGTCGATCATCTCACAACAAGTTCTTATTTCAGGTTTCCAGTATCCACAGAAGTCTGCATTCATATTGAGCAAGCTGGGAGGAATATTCGTAAAACAAATGAAAATATTTGTTCAGATTTTCCACTTTCCGGGCTATCGGATGAATGACTCTATAAAAGCCAACAACTCTTTGGGAATGGCCCAGGAAGTGTGAACTTCTGATAGATAAGTCCCCTGCTGCTGGGACCCTCCACAAAAGTCTCTAACTCAGAGACTGAGTATTATACTTTGGGCAACTCTGTTGAACTTAACAGAATAGCTACCCAAGAAATCTTAGACAGTGTAAAACCTCATATAAATACTACGTAACCCTCAATCACTCATACTCAGCCTCTCGACCTCTCTCCTCAATTCCCAATTATCTCAACCACCACAGCCCAATCCCTGATTGTCCCTAATCTGATTACTCCACCTGATCAAGCTAACTCCTGACCACACAGGTGTGTGCCTGACCAGACTTGACTATCCCCTATCACGCTCTGACTAACCTGAATACCCCCAATCTGATTACCACTCACAATCTGACACAATTACAAAGCAGCCCACCTTCCCATTCACCTACTTGCCTCGATACCCATCACCCATTGTCCACTCTTCCACTGAGAACATCATTGAAAGGAAGGAAGAGATCCATTTATGAATTGCTCATGACAAAAAGGGAGAATTTTAGTGGCATACCTCACAACATTTTGAAACAGACAGAGTTGAAATAGAAGCAGTCTTTCCTCACCCAACAAGTGAAATGAAGGCGAAGACAAATTAGTCATGGAAGCTAGCCAAATTGATTGTTCTGAAGATTTGTCAGGATATGTATACTTTGTTTATGATGTCAGATTCACCTCTGCTGGGTCAAAGTGTGAGCAAGCAATCATAACTCAGACAATTTGAGTGGGAAAAGCTCAGTGGCATTTCTCTGAGATTAATTAACTTGACTGTGTTACAATTCTGGCACCAAAGCATGAGTGTAGAAAGGGTTATTTCATAGTCATTGGTGCTGGCAGAAGATCAGAAATCCATGGATGTTTGATATTCTCATCAAGTATTAATAATATCACAACTGGAATATCTAGCAAATGGTAAACCTGACATTTACATCTCAAGAACCCTGCAGCTTATTAGTTTCTTGTAAAAGATACATTGTAGTGATTGATTCCAATGCCATTTTACTTATTAATATGTTGATCCACTATTATGTTGTTATTTAGCTTCAGTATTACTTCACTTGGAAATAAACCTAATTAATAATTTTAGCCTGTAACATGTATCTGATGCCAGGGCATTTTTAACCAAATTGGTATTCTATAAAGCTTTCAGCGTAATACATACCATTAGTGAAATTAACTGCCAAATCTGGGGCATATCAAATTATTCATGGCACATGGGAGGTGATGGCCTATAGTGATATTATTGCTAGATTGTTAATCCAGAGATTCGGGTAACATTCTCAGGATCCAGGTTCAAATCCTGCTGTGGCAGCTGGTGGAATTTGAATTCAGCAAAAATATGGAATTAAGAGTCAAATGAAGGATGTGAAATGACTTTCAGGAAAGTCATTTGGGTGGCACGGTGGCTCAGTAGTTAGCACTGCTGCCTCACAGTGCCAGGGACCTGGGTTCAATTCATGCCTCAAGCCACTGTCTGTGTGGAGTTTGCACACTTCTCCCTGTGTCTGCGTGGGTCCCCTCTGGGTGCTCTGGTTTCCTCCCACAGTCACAAAGATGCGCAGATCAGGTCAGGGGTGAATTGGCCATGGTGTTAGGTCCGTTAGTTAGGGAACTGTATGGACTGGTTGGACCAAATAGTCTGTTTCCCCATTATAGAGAATCTTTAAAGAAAATATGCTTCATTAATGTTCTTTAGGCAAGAAAATTGATCTCCTTACCTACATGGGACTCCAATCCTAGAGCAATGTGGTTGACTTTTAGACTACCCTCTGGGCAATTAGAGATGGGCAATAAATGCTGGCCTAGCCAGTAATGCCCACACTTCACACACAAATTTTTAAAAAGCGTATAACGGTATAAAAATTGAATCATGGGCCTGACTACAAAACAAAGGGCAGAATATAATAGGGGCCTGAGTGACAAGGAATATGGCACAATCCCACAAGGCCAATCGCAAATTCAGGAACAATTCACTGCAAACATTATGCTTTTGGTGAGGCGTGTTTCTCAATAGGCAGCAGCAAGTGGTCAGTTAAGGTGGATTATTGCTTGTTAAATAGGAGAAAGTGAGGACTGCTGATGCTGGAGATCAGAGTCGAGAGTGTGCTGCTGGAAAAGCACAGCTGGTCAGGCAGCATCCGAGGAGCAGAAGAATCGATGTTTCAGGCATAAGCTCTTCATCAGGAATGAGGCTTGTGAGTCGGGGCTGACAGATAAATGGGAAGGGGGTGGGGTTGGGGGAGGTATCTGGGAAAGTGATAGGCGGATAAAGGTGAGGGAGAAGGTGATAGGTCAGAGGGAGCAGTGATGGATGGGTCGGGAGGGCGGTGCCGAGTTGGAAGCTTGGAACTGGGATAATGTGGGGGGAGGGGAATTGATCCCGTGTGGTTGCAGGGTCCCAAGACGGCATATGAGGTGTTCCTCCTCCAGGCATCGGGTGGTAACGGTTTGGCGGTGGAGGAGGCCCAGGACATCGATGACTGTATCAGCGCTGCCTTGTGCTCCAATGAAGAGGTTGAACAGTTCTTTACCAACACCTTCCACCCGACTTCAAATTCATCTGGATCATCTCGGCAACCTTCATCCCCTTCCTGGAGCTCTCCATCACTGTCTTTGGCAACCAAATAACCACAGACATATACTACAAGCACACTGACTCCCACAGCTACCTAGACTATACCTCCTCCCAACCTGCCTCCTGTAAAAGTGCCATCACTTATTCACAATTCCTCTGCCTCCACTGCATCTGTTCCCAGGATAACCAATTCCATCTTCTCCCACGATCGCAACTTCCCTTCTCAAATGGTTGATGATGCCCTCCAGTGCATCTCCTCCACTTCACGCACTACCGGCCTTGAACCCCACCCCTCCCAATGCAACAAGGACAGAACACCCCCAACCCCCCAATCCCGGTCCTCACCTTCCACCCCACCAATTTCCACATTCAGCATATTATCCTCCGCCACTTCCATCACCTCCAAACAGACCACACCGCCAGAGATACATTTCTCTCCCCACCCCTGTCAGCATGCCACAGAGACCATTCCCTCTATGACTCCCTTGTCAGGTCCACAACCCCCACCAGCCGACACCCCACCTCTGGAAGTGCAAAATCTGCGCCCACACCACTCCCCTCACTTCTGTCCAAGGCCCCAAGGGATCCTTCCACATCCGTCAAAAATTCACCTGCACCTCTACCAATGTCACCTACTGCATTTGTTGCACCTGGTGTTGTCTCCTATACATCAGGGAGACAGGACGCCTTCTTGCAGATCACTTCGGAGAACATCTCTGGGACTCCTGCACACATCAACCCCACCACCCTGGAGCCAAACGCTTCAACTGCCCCTCCCAACCGGTCAAGGACATGCAGGTCCTGGGCCTCCTCCACCACCAAACCATTTTCCGTATGACGTCTGGAGGAAAAATGCCTCATATTCTGCCTTGGGACCCTGCAACCATAAATGCGGTTTTCAACAGCTTCCTCATTTCCCGTCTCCCCACATTATCCCAGTCCCAAGACTCCAACTCGGCCCCGCCTTCCTGTCCCATCCATCACTGTTCCCTGACCTATCACCTTCCCCCTCACCTTTATCCACCTATCACTTTCCCAGCTACCTGCCCCCATTCCCATTTATCTCTCAGCCCTGACCCATCGGCCTCATTCCTGATTAAGGTTTTATGTCCCAAATGTCGATTCTCCTGCGCCTTGGATGCTGCCTAACTGGCTGTGCTTTTCCAGTGCCACACTCTCGACCATACTGCTTATTAAATGCCTTATTAAGGAGGTGACACTCCTCATTAATATTCTCCGTCCTTTCTTACCAAACACTCTAAACAAGCTCGATATTGAAAAGTCTCGACGAGCAAGTTAGAGCAAGTATCCAGTGACTTCAACTCACTGCTTGATCCTAAAGACCTCCAAGCCAGAAACCAGGCACCAAAATCATAGGGTATGCTCCTCGGCATCGGCCATGTTCACCTTCCATCCACAGATAAGACCATAAGACCATAAGACATAAGAGTGGAAGTAAGGCCATTCGGCCCATCGAGTTCACTCCGCCATTCAATCATGGCTGATGGGCATTTCAACTCCACTTACCCACATTCTCCCCGTAGCCCTTGATTCCTCGAGGCAACAAGAATCTATCGATCTCTGCCTTGAAGACATTTAGTGTCCCGGCCTCCACTGCAGCAATGAATTCCACAGGCCAACCACTCTCTGGCTGAAGAAATGTCTCCGCATTTCTGTTCTGAATTTACCCCCTCTAATTTTAAGGCCTAGTCTCCTCGCCTAACGGAAACAACTTCCTAGCGTCCACCCTTTCCAAGCCATGTATTATCTTGTACGTCTCTATTAAGTTTCCCCTTAATCTTCTAAACTCCAATGAATACAATCCCAGGATCCTCAGCCGTTCCTCATATGTTAGACCAACCATTCCAGGGATCATCCATGAGAATCTCCGCTGGACACATTCCAGTGACAGTATGTCCTTCCTGAGGTGTGGGGACCAAAACTGGACACAGTACTCCAAATGGGGCCTAACCAGAGCTTTATAAAGTCTCAGTAGCACAACAGTGCTTTTATATTCCAACCCTCTTGAGATAAGTAACAACATTGCATTCGCTTTCTTAATCACAGGCTCAACCTGCATGTTTACCTTTAGAGAATCCTCGACTAGCACTCCCAGATCCCTTTGTACTTTGACTTTACGAATTTTCTCACCGTTTAGAAAGTAGTCCATGCTTTTCTTTTGCCAAAGTGCAAGACCTTGCATTTGCTCATGTTGAATTCCATCAGCCATTTCCTGGACCACTCTCCCAAACTGTCTAGATCCTTCTGTAGCCTCCCCACTTCCTCAGTACTACCTGCCTGTCCACCTAACTTTGTATCATCTGCAAACTTCGCTAGAATGGCCCCAGTCCCTTCATCCAGATCATTAATATATAATGCGAACAGCTGTGGCCCCAACACTGAATCCTGTGGGACACCACTTGTCACCAGCTGCCATTCTAAAAAAGAACCTTTTATCCCAACTCTCTGTCTTCTGTCAGACAGCCAATCCTCAATCCATCCCAGTAGCTCACCTCGAACACCATGGGCCCTCACCTTGCTCAGCAGCCTTCCGTGTGGCACCTTATCAAAGACCTTTTGGAAGTCTAGATAGACCACATCCACTGGGTTTCCCTGGTCTAACCTACTTGTCACCTCCTCAAAGAATTCCAACAGGTTTGTCAGGCATGACCTCCCCTTACTAAATCCATGTTGACTTGTTCTAATCTCATTTGGCATTCAACATGAAGCAACCTCTAATCTCTGAACTACTTATACACTTCTACACCTCAAAGCTGTCCTGATAACTCTCACTGTAAAACTGCAGCAAGAACAATGTATTCTCAGGGACACACTCCCAGCTCAGGGACCGCAGCTCCAGACTCCTCACATGCTGTATAGCACTTCACTCACTTCAGGACATGCCTGGAGTGTCACAAAATCTAGGCTTTGTCTTGCCTTGTTGCACTTTGCCCTCTCAGCCAGAGATACCAGGTCCATATTACTGCTTTCTTGCTTTGTCATTTAAACCAGACACAAAGCCAGGAAACCTGTCCTGGCTGTCAGCTGGCCTCAGGCAAATCAAGTCTCCATTCAGGGTAGTCCCATAGCAGCAAGTCAAAGGCAGCCTCTCATACCTGTCCCGGTACTTGGACACAATCAGTCAGTGGCTTGGGGCAGTCAGATTCAGGGCCCTCTCCTCATCAAGGGTGAGGAATCAAGCTCCCATCTAGAGGTCTACTGCCCTATTAGAACAGCTTTCTCTGGGAATGAGAGAGAGTGCAGTATTAAAAGATGTGAAAGTGGGTGGCATCGCTGTTACTGATGGTACAGGTAGGGGGGTGGGGCCCTGACTGAGTGAGTGGGGAGCGCAGAAGGCATGCAGGGTTAGTGGTGTTGAGGTTTGGGGTGGGTTAGAATGAGTGAGAGAAGATGTTGCAGGCAATAGTGAAAGTGGCAGAGCATGAGCCTTGGTGGGAAGTGGGTACAGTAGCAGACACAGATTAAGTGCAAGGCATCAGAGAGAAAATAGTGGCAACTAATACTGGCACCGTGGAGGATTTGATGTATTATCATTATATGTACTGAGACAGAGTGAAAGTATTGTATTGCATACTAAGCAGACCTTACGTACATACATCAGGGTAATAGGACAAAATGCAGCAAACAGTGTTCAGCTGGAGAAAAGGTGCAGAGAAAGTTTGACTCTCATATATGAGAGGTTATAATTCTGACAACAGCTGGCAAGAAACTGTTTTAGAATCTTTTTGTAAGTGTTTTCAAACTTTTATATCTTCTGCCCAATGGAAAAGTGTAGAAGAGAGTATTACTGGGGTGGGAGGAGTCTTTGATTATGTTGGTTGCTTTCCCAAGGCAGTGGGAAGTGTAGATGAAGTCAATGATTGGAAGGCTGGTTTGTGTGATGAACGTCTTACATCGCTGGGCATTTCTCCAGACAGATTAATGGTTCCGAATGGCCCTGGAGATGGAGGTTCTGCTGAATGAGTAATAGGATGGAAAAGAATAGAGACAGGCACATTATGGAAGGAGGCCACATTATGGCCCAAATCAGTTCCATTGCTGAAATGGCTATCTGTGTACATGACATTATAAATCTGAGGCGATCTTCATCTTCAAAGTGACCAGGACAACTGGAAGCAGGTGACTTGGGATAGGGTGAGGAAAGGCTGGTTACTGAAATGTTGCTGATGCACAGTGGTTTATCTCGGCCTCAATGCACTGTCCTGACCATCCACGTTGATGCAACCATCAAGAAGGTACAACAACACTTCTTTTTGTTTTATCAGATCTCTACAGTGTGGAAGCAAGTCATTCGGCCTATTATGTTCACACCAACCCTCCGAAGAGCATCCACAAACTGCTCCTAACCCCTGTATTCCTGTATTTCCCATGGCTAATCCACCTAGCCTGAATGTTCCTGAACACGATGGTCAAATTAGCATGACCAATCTACCAAACCTACATATCTTCTTTCTCAGCAGGCAAAGGAAATTTGGCATAAGGACTGTCACAAACTTATGTACTGCAAAAGCATTCTATCTGGGTACATCATAACTTAGTACAGCAGCCATCTTCCCAAGAATGTAGGAAACTACAGACAGTTGTGAACATAGCTCACGCAAGCCAACCTTCCGTCTACTAACTCCATCTACACTTCTTGATGCCTCAGAAAGGCTGCTACATAATCAGAGACCGCTCCCACTCCAGTTAAAATCTCTTCTAAACTCTTTCACTGTGCAGAAGGTACAAAAGCTTAAACACACTTACCAACAGGTTCAAGAACAGCTTCTTCCCCTATGTTATTACATTTCTGAATAGACCTCTCAAATTTCAAATTTAATGTTTTGTGCACCTTCTTTGCAGACACAACTTTCAATTCCTTGCTCTGTTCAATCATCCTATGATCTTTGTATGATATGATCTGCCTGTACTGCAAGCAAAACAAAGCTTTTCACTGGACCTAGGTACATGTGACAATAATAAATCAAATCAAAACAAAGTAAAACAGCTCAGGCTGTGCTGACCCTAAGCCTAACCGCATCACAGCTGGTCAGCTTCAAAGAGTCTAAATGACCATATCAACCTGCCCAATTAGGCAGACTATTTTGCTTCCCAACCTGATGCTCCCCTTCCCTCCCTCCCCCAACTCTCTCACCCTTCCCATTATTCCCTCACCCTCCCCTTTGTTCCTACCCACACTGTCCTCACCCTTCTGTCTCCCTCCCCATTCTCCTAAACTCAACCACTCTCCTCTACTCACTTCTGATTCTCTTCCCCTCTCCCTACTCTCATCCCTCTTCCTCCATTCCCTCTTCCATGCCATCCTCCCACTCTTTCTCTTTTCTCCACTTCCTCACCTCCCTCCCCAATCCCTTCCAGATGTGGTCTCACAAATGCCCTACCCAGTTGTGATAGAACTCCCTTATTTTTGTATTCCATTCCTCTTGTAATGTACACAAATAATCTATTTGCCCCAAATCACTTGCTGTAGTTGCAGACTAACATTCAGTGATTCCTGTACCAGTCACCCAGTTCCCTCTGAACCATACAGTTCTGCAATCTCCTAGCCTTCCTGCCAAAACAGACAAGTTCACACTTACCCACATTATACCCCATTGATCAAATTTTGTCCATTTTCCTCAGCTGTCTATATCCCTTTGGGGTCGAAGAATGTGGTGCTGGGAAAGTATAGCTGGTCAGGCAGCATCCGAGGAGCAGGAGAAAGAGGTTTTGGGAATAATAAGCCCTTTGCACACACTATGCTTCCTCTTGACATGGTGCCGTTGACAAATTGAGCTTCCATACTTTTGGTCCCCTCATCCAAATCTCCAATATCATTTGTAAATAGTTGAGGCTCAATACTGATCTAGATATAGCTCATCAACTTGAAAATGATCCATTATTTCTGCTGCCAGCTTCTTGTTAGGTAACTACTCTTGTCTCCACATTCATATATTACCCCACAGGCACAGTGAGCAATTTGCAAGTTATTTTGCATGATGGAACACACCCTTGTTGCCTGTCTGAGCATAGCTGTAATAACACTCAAGAAGCATGATACCATGCTCTACAAAGCAACCAGATTGATTGTCACCTCATCCACTATCTTCAATATTTAAACACTTCCCTAATAAAACACCGTGACAATGTGTCTACTCTAAAGGAGGCATTGCAACAACCTACCAAGGCTCCTTTGATAACACCTTCCAAATAGCCTGACATCTGCCACCTAAACTTTAGGGCAGCATGGTGGCTCAGTGGTTAGCATTGCTGCCTCACAGCACCAGGGACCCAGGTTTGATTCCACCCCAGGGGTCAGTGCGTGGAATTCTCCCTGTGTCGGAAATGGATTTCCTTCGGGTGCTCTGGTTTCCTTCCACAGTCTAAAGATGTGCAGGATGGGTGAACTGTTGTGTTCAGGGATATGCAGGTTAAGTGGGTTAGCCATGGGAAATTCAGGGATGGGGTTGCCCAGGGTCCGAAACTGTTCACAGAGGGTCAGCGTGGACTTTGGCCAATTGGCCTCCTTCCACACTGTAGGGATTCAATGACAAGGGCAGCAGAGATATGGGAACACCACCATCTGCAAGTTCAATGTGCCCACATCTCTTAAACAGAAATAAAAATAGGGATCATTTACCAAATGACAAAGAACGTTCCTCTTTACATTCTGTGATCATCTTTTAAAGAGTGCACAAAATAAATTTACTGTCTCCTTGCTTTTAACATAAACAACTTGAACACAGAAAGTACATTTCTTGAAATTACACAATACTCAGTAGACATTCACTCTGTTCATTCAGCTTGAGCTTGGTTTTGGTTAATTGGCGATTTCTGTCGGATTAATTGCCTCTTGTTGCGATCTCTGAACAAATTAACTTTCTGTTCCCAATGCGTGCTCACTCTGTGCTTTGAAGCCTGCATTACCTGCGTCATTCCTGCTGCAATGCGTGCAGATCACACCTACTCAGCAGCACCCCGACGGAAACAGAGCCCACTGCTTTTCTATTTTAAAACCACATCCAACTCTTCCATGTACAAATGTAGGTGGATGAAATCAATCAATGTGCTTGACATTGTATAATATGTACAATTATTATTTGGGATGGCGAGCAGAGATTCAATCCTAATTTGAATTCTCCATTCAAATTTCAAACAAGCTATTGGTTTTAAATGCATTGCAAATCTGTCAGGGAATTTGGAAGTTTATCGTCTTATTTGTGGATTCCAACACAGTAGTGATAACTGCAGGAAAGACCATGAGGGTATAGGAACAGAAGAAGGCTATGCTGTTTAGTTGTTTGATTTCATGAGTCTGCTTAATATTTGGTTATATGACATATGCCTCAAATCTATGGCAGAGATGACATTAGATTGGACGTCTATAATAGGCACAGGGTTTCAAAATGTCTTACCCATGCTTCAACTTGCAGTTCCTTCACATCTTTGTTTACTTTTCTGAGTCCACACCCAGGCTGCATGAATCAAACACATACTTTAAATACTCACAGAATCAAACATAGAACAATTGAACTCTACAGAAATCATTCAGCCCCTCAAATCTGTTTGATGCAGATCTACAACGTAACTCCAAATGCTTTGCCTCATAAAATTTAACAACTTTGCTAACACACAGATCTATCAATTTCAAATATAAAATTGTTGTAAATGTTTGTCGTTGACCTTTGAAGACTCAAATATTTTTCCAAACATGGGAATAATTATACAGCAATATAAATTGTGAACTGCTGCTCTGGTCAGTCACTATTCAGAAATGTAAAAGAAAACACATCAGTAATTCACATCAGTGTAGTATAGTTTCATTGAATAA
Organism: Hemiscyllium ocellatum; assembly: GCF_020745735.1. Classification (NCBI taxonomy): domain Eukaryota; kingdom Metazoa; phylum Chordata; class Chondrichthyes; order Orectolobiformes; family Hemiscylliidae; genus Hemiscyllium; species Hemiscyllium ocellatum. The sequence goes on along the minus strand of NC_083432.1, from coordinate 13,248,694 downwards.
GTCAATTAACAAATTTACCATAACAAAAGCCTTTTGTAAGTCAGCAAGGCACCCAAGCCCTGCCCCATCTTGACGTGGAATCACATCACTATTCTCCTTAGCATTGCTGTGTCAAAATCATGTAAAACCCCTCCTGAATGGCATTATAAATTCACCTACACCGAATGGACAGCAGTGGTTCAAGGAGGCAGCTCACCACCACCTTTATATAAGATGGGCCCAGCAATCAATGTCCACATCCGATGAAAATGTTTTAAAAATTAATTGTCTTCAGCGTCCAATGCAAAGAATTCACTGAAATAATTAGATTACTTACAGTGTGGAAACAGGCCCTTCGGCCCAACAAGTCCACACAGACCCCATTCCCCTACATTTACCCATTCACCTAACACTACAGGCAATTTAGCATGGCCAATTCACCTAACCTGCATAGTTTTGGACTGTGGGAGGAAACAGGAGCACCCGGACACAGGGAGAATGTGCAAACTCCATACAGTCAGTGTAGAGAACCCAGGTCTCTAGCACTGTGAGGCAGCAGGGCTAACCACTGTGCCATCATGCCACCCACATTCTGAGTCCTGTTATGACAGCAATCCAAATTCACATTGTTTACTACCTTATATGTGACTCTCTTCATGTAAGTCCTAAATGTATTATCAGATCTCCAGGCTTCAGATGAGGTTGCATACAGCTCTGTGCTGAGAGGTAACTACACCATTTGCAATCACACCTTTGGTATTGTTTTGTGGTGATACCTTCATTCGACATCCCTAACGTTTGTCTTCATCTGCACAGAGGCATTGCTATTGTAGAGCTGTCCAGCAATGACTGATAACATACAGACAGGGTCAGTGGTATAGGATGGCCAGGAGGGGGCAGACTGTGTGCTGTACCTTTTCTAGACCTGTGACCAATGTTGCTCCCCTTTGAATGCCTTATGAACTGTAGTCCCCTCCCTCACAGGTCGAGTCACTCTGAGTAAGTGCTCAGCCATTTTCATCCCTTTTGGGGACTTTTAATTCCTCAACAATGGAAGGAGACAGAGAGTGCTCCTCTGCCATGGTCTTCTAGCCCCAGTTCAGATATGTCGATGAGCCCTCAAACATCCACATTGCTTTCACAGTAGCCAATCCCATGAACCCCATAAGCTTCACACTTCCCTAAATCCACACCCAGCCCATATCTATGTATCCACACCTGCTAGCCTTCACAGCCAAACACTGACATATGAGATACCTGTACCAGGTGTCATCATATGGTGCACCCCCCAGGAGTCAGGATGTTCCTGTGTGTGGACAACCCCAACTTCTACATTACGCTTTTCCTAACAATGCCTTATGGCATCCTGGCCACAAAAACCCTTCTGACCACACACACCCTTCTCCCCACAGTTGTACCCACAGTTGTCCCCCTTACCTACAGTATTCAGCCCCTCAGCCCAAAGATTACATTGCTGAGGCTACAGCTGCACATGTCCCATCCACCTCACCCTCTCTCCATTAGTCGCTATGGACCGACTTTCTGAACTGACTGTGACCACCCCCTTGATCGATGTGACTAGCCAGCTCTGAGCCCAGACCTTTGACTAAAGTGTATAAACACCCTGACTGCATTAGTCCTAACCCCTTCACTCTACCACCACCAAACTGGCCATAATGGAGCAAATGGATTGTCCATGGCCCATAACCTGGACAGAGGAAGCATGGACTTCCTAACTGACCAATCCCTGGACTGGTACCAGAACTGCCCTTGATCAGCCATGATTGTAATGAAAGACAGAGCTAGTACAAAGGCTGAATTGCCTCCTCCTGTACCCATTTTCTATGTTGCTATGTCATTGTGCTGGGACTTGCAGCTGACAGGTGCCTGCATAGACATTGGTGAAGACTGTTCCCCTAACAGTATGATATTGGGATGCCTACTTGCTGCACACACTGTGTGTTTACCATGTGAGCTGTTGTTGGTGTGTGGTGCAGGCATGAGATTGCTGTCCCAATGGTCACTGAACGCAAAATGTGAACTCTGTTTCTCTGTCCACAGATGCTGCCAGACCTGCTGCATTTGCTCCAACAATTTCAGCTTTTGCTTCAAACTTCCAGCATCTTTGTTTTATTTGACCAGACTTGAAGTTGATTTTTTTTCGAACTGCGTTTTCCGTGGTGAAAGGTTTGGGCTGCTGCTGATACAGCGTAAAGATTTTGAAATCTCCCAAAGGGTGCCATGGTGGCTCAGTGCTTAGCACTGCTGTCTTACTGTGTCCAGGACCTGAGTTCAATTCCATCTTGGGTGATTGTCTGTGTGGAGTTTGCACATTCTCCTTCTGTTTGTATGGGTGTACTCTGGTTTCCTCTCACAGTTCAAAGATGCGCAGGCTAGGTGAATTAGCCATGGGAAATACAGGGTTACAGAAATAGGGTGTGGAGGTAGGTGTGGGTTGGGTGCTCTTTGGAGGGTTGGTATAGGCTAAATGGCCTTGTTCCAGACAGTAAGGATTCTAATCTCTCTAAGCAGTTTGTGGAAGCCTATAAAATAGAAAGCTGGGTTAGAAGTGTTACTGCCTGTACCAGAGTGAACAGCAAAGGTGACTCTGACAGACATCTCCATAAAAGTAACCAGAAAGTCTGCATCTTTACTTGTGAAAACTATTTATGTAATCTGGCCAATTTGGTATTTTCCTTTAGTGATCCCTTAATTCTGTTTGTCTATTTGCCTTTTGGGTGAATGGAAAACAAGCATTTCCCTTCGAATGCACAGGCATTAATTGGATTTCTTCCATTTTTTTCTCTACTGAAGTTATTTTATATTTAATAAATTGTCAGGTCTTTTGTTTAAGATAGACAATCAGTGGCTGGAATTAATTATTCTCAAAGTCTGGGATTGGCTTTTCAAGAGTCTGCTGAGGAACCACTGGAGTAATTATTGTGGGGCCTCATTGGTTTAATTTTACCGTGTTGCAAATACAGAGGTAGAAAGGCTGCTTTGCTTCAGCTCTCTGTCTCTGTGTTACAACACATGGAATAATCGAAGTGTCAGAATGGCCATGGTGAGTTAGCTGGTTTAGGATGCCAACATCCTCGGAGAAGGAATGCATTTGGCTGGCACCTGTGCTCTGAGATGTTGTTGTCTGATGTCTAACATGAAGATTGTTCAGACCAAACAGTGAGCTGAATTCACCACGTACATATTCTTGTTGAGTCATACAGAGTCATACAGCATGGAAACAGACCCTTTGGTCCAACTGGTCCACACCGACCAGACATCCCAATCTGACCTAGTCCTAGTTCCAGCATTTGGCCAATATCCCTCTAAACCCTTCCTATCCACACAGTTATCAAGATACCTGTTAAACTTTGTAACTGTTACAGCCTCCATCACTTCCTCTGGCAGCTCATTCCATGCACGCATCCCCACTGCATTAAAACATTGCCCCTTTGACACCAAAACTGGTGGCGTAGTGGACAGTGAAGAGGGTTACCTCAGATTACAACAGGATCTGGGCCAGATGGGCCAATGGGCTGAGAAGTGGCAGATGGAGTTTAATTCAGATAAATGCGAGGTGTTGCATTTTGGGAAAGCAAATGTTAGCGGGACTTATACAGCATGGAAACAGACCCTTTGGTCCAACTGGTCCACGCCGACCAGACATCCCAATCTGACCTGAATGGTAAGGTCCTAGGGAGTGTTGCTGAACAAAGAGACCTTGGAGTGCAGGTTCATAGCTCCTTGAAAGTGGAGTTGCAGGTAGATAGGATACTGAAGAAAGTGTTTGATATGCTTTCCTTTATTGGTCAGAGTATTGAATGCAGGAGTTGAGAGGTCATGTTGCGGCTGTACAGGACATTGGTTAGGCCACTGTTGGAATATTGTGTGCAATTCTGGTCTCCTTCCTATCGGAAAGATGTGGAACTTGAAAGGGTTCAGAAAAGATTTACAAGGATGTTGCCAGGGTTGGAGGATCTGAGCTACAGGGAGAGGCTGAACAGGCTGGGGCTGTTTTCCCTGGAGCATCAGAGGCTAAGGGGTGACCTTATAGAGGTTTACAAAATTATTAGGGGCATGGATAGGATAAATAGACAAAGTCTGTTCCCTGGGGTCAGGGAGTCCAGAACTAGAGGGCATAGGTTTAGGGTGAGAGGGGAAAAATATAAAAGAGACCTAAGGGGCAACTTTTTCACGCATAGGGTGGTACGTGTATGGAATGAGCTGCCAGAGGATGTGGTGGAGGCTGGTACAATTGCAACATTTAAAGAGGCATTTAGATGGGTATATGAATAGGTAGAGTTTGGAGGGATATGAGCAGGGTGCTGGCAGGTGGGACTAGATTGGGTTGGGATATCTGGTCGGCATGGACGGGTTGGACTGAAGGGTCTGTTTCCATGCTGTACATCTCTATGACTCTATTATATCATTTTAAAATCTTGCCCCTCTTACCTGAGTTTTGGACCCTGAGAAAAAGACCTTAATTATTCACCTCATCCATGCCCTTCATGATTTTATAAACCTCTATAAGGTCTCCCCTCAGCCTCTGACACTCCAGGGAAGAAAGCTCAAGTTTTCTGATGACTATCTTGTTTGGTGAGTCGGATAAGATGAGAATCTGAATATTAATGAGGAGATTTGTTGGGTTTGCAAGGTGTTTTACAAGCAACAATGAGTGTCAATTGGCATCTCACTGCTACATGCCATGCTGTTTGTGAAACACATAAAAGGTGGAGTAAGATGGTTGTGATATCAAAATGACTCTGATTGCAATAATCTCCTGATTCTACCATACATTGCACCACAGCCCAGAATCCAACAAGATTCCCCAACATCTTCCTCTCCATCCTTTGAATAGGATCTCCTACATGTTTTTGAGTAACAGTTGTGGACTTTTGGCATCCCATAATTTGATGGTGAAATGACACAAAATGTCAGGTGGGGCAGCAGGCCAGCTTCCTCTCTTTGTGACGGTTTTCCTTAGTCAGTCATCCAACCTATTCCAGTTGGATGGCAACGGGGAATTTGAATGAAGCACACAATAAAAATGGAATGAAAGATATTAGACTCTGTATGGAGAGAGACCCAAAATAGAGAGAGTCTCTGCAAAAGAAAAATGCAGAGGGATCTGAGGTTCTTCTGCCTGAAACACAAAATGTTAATATGCAGATGTAGCAAGTAATTAGATTTGATTTGATTCCCTACAGTGTGGAAACAGGGCCTTCAGCCCAAAAAGTCCACACCGTCTTTCGGAAGAGTAACCCACCCAGACCCATTTCCCTCTGACTAATGCACCAAACACTGTGGGCAATATAGCATGGCCAATCCACCTGACCTGAACATCTTTGGACTGTGGGAGAAAACCAGAGCACAGACAGTCGCCAGAGGCTAGAATCGAACCTGGGACCTTGGCGCTGTGAGGCATCAGTGCTAACCACTGAGCCACCGTGCTACCTAGACAAGTGGAAATTTTGGCTTTCTTACCACAGGTTGAAAAATCATGGAGTTTTGTTACAACGGTACAGAGTGTTGATGAGGCTGCAGTTGGAGTACTGTCTACAGTTTTGGGCTGAATTGACATTTTAGGTAAAAATCAGTTAGGTAAAAACAATTACTGCAGATGCTGGAAACCAGATTTTGGATTAGTGGTGCTGGAAGAGCACAGCAGTTCAAGCAGCATCCAAGGAGCAGCAAAATCGACGTTGCGGGCAAAAGCCCTTCATCAGGAATAAAGGCAGAGAGCCTGAAGCGTGGAGAGATAAGCTAGGGGAGGGTGGGGGTGGGGAGAAAGTAGCATGGAGTACAATAAGTGGGGGAGGGGATGAAGGGGCTAGGTCAGGGAGGAGGGTGGAGTAGATAGGTGGAAAAGAAGACAGGCAGGTAGGACAAGTCATGGGGATAGTGCTGAGCTGGAAGTTTGGAACTAGGGTGAGGTGGGGGAAGGGGAAATGAGGAAACTGTTGAAGTCCACATTGAAGCCCTGGGGTTGAAGTGTTACGAGGCGAAAGATGAGGCATTCTTCCTCCGGGCGTCTGGTGGTGAAGGAGCAGCGGTGAAAGACGCCCAGGACCTCCATGTCCTCGGCAGAGTGGAAGGGGGAGTTGAAATGTTGGGCCACAGGGCGGTGTGATGCGGAGATGTTCCCTAAAGCGCTCTGCTAGGAGGCGCCCAGTCTCCCCAATGTAGAGGAGACCGCATCGGGAGCAACGGATGCAATAAATGATATGAGTGGATGTGCAGGTAAAACTTTAATAGATATAGAAGGCTCCTTTAGGGCCTTTGATGGAGGTGAGGGAGGAGGTGTGGGCACGGGTTTGCAGTTCCTGTGGTTGCAGGGTAAGGTGCCAGGACGGGAGAGTGGGTTGTAGGGGAGCGTGGACCTGACCAGGTAGTCACTGAGGGAACGGTCTCTGTGGAAGGCAGAAAGGGGTGGGGAGGGAAATATATCCCTGGTGGTGGGGTCTTTTTGGAGATGGTGGAAATGTCAGCGGATGATTTGGTTTATGTGAAGGTTGGTAGGGTGGAAGGTGATCACCAGGGGCGCCCTGTCCTTGTTACGGTTGGAGGTGTGGGGTCTGAGGGTGGAGGTGTGGGATTTTGACGAGATGCGTTGGAGGGCATCTTTAACCACATGGGAAGGGAAATTGCAGTCTCTAAAGAAGGAGGCCATCTGGTGTGTTCTATGGTGGAACTGGTCCTCCTGGGAGCAGATACGGCGGAGGCAGAGGAATTGGGAATACGGGGTGGCATTTTTGCAAGAGATAGAGTGGGAAGAGGTGTAATCCAGGTAGCTGTGGGAGTCGGTGGGTTTGTAAAAAATGTCAGTGTCAAGTCGGTCATCATTAATGGAGATGGAGAGGTCCAGGAAGGGGAGGGAGGTGTCAGAGATGGTCCAGGTAAATTTAAGGTCAGGTTAGAATGGCGTCCTTCTTTAGAGACAGCAATTTCCCTTCCCATGTGGTTAAAGATGCCCTCCAATGCATCTCGTCACATCCCGCACCTCTGCCCTCAGACCCTACCCCTCCAACCGTAACAAGGACAGAACGCCCCTGGTGCTCACCTTCCACCCTACCAACCTTCGCTTAAACCAAATCATCCGCCGACATTTCTGCCACCTCCAAAAAGACCCCACCACCAGGAATATATTTCCCTCCCCACCCCTTTCCGCCTTCCGCAAAGACGGTTCCCTCCTTGATTACCTGGTCAGGTCCACACCCCCCTACAACCCACCCTCCCATCCTGGCACCTACCCCTGCCACCGCAGGAACTGCAAAGCCTGCGCCCACACCTCCTCCCTCACCTCCATCCAAGGTCCTAAAGGAACCTTTCACATCCATCAAAGTTTTACCTGCACATCCACAGAGGCCTTGCACTCCAACCACAACGCCATAAACAAACACATAGATCTAGATGCCATCTATCAACCCCTCAGAAAACGAACAGGAAATGACATCACCACAAATCCCAGGAACCCCATCCAAGAGAAAGATATAAATAGAAAGCAGGAGCCAACAGCTTTGCTGCACTTGGAGGTCACCACTGATGATGTTACCTAGCCAGGTAATGAAACGTCTGGATATCAAACCTACAGCTCAGCAAGTAAACCTACACACTAAACATCCACTTATATCATTTATTGCATCAGTTGCTCCCGATGCAGTCTCCTCTACATTGGGGAGACTGGACGCCTCCTAGCAGAGTGCTTTAGGGAACATCTCCAGGACACCCGCACCAATCAACCACACCGCCCTGTGGCCCAACATTTCAACTCCCCCTCCCACGCTGCCGAGGACATGGAGGTCCTGGGCCTCCTTCACCACCGTTCCCTCATCACCAGACGCCTGAAGGAAGAATGCCACATCTTCCAGCTCGGAACACTTCAACCCCAAGGCATCAATGTGGACTTCAATAGTTTCCTCATTTCCCCTTCCCCCACCTCACCCTAGCTCCAAACTTCCAGCTCAGCACTGTCCCCATGACTTGTCCTATCTGCCTATCTTCTTTTCCACCTATCCACTCACCCTCCTCCCTGACCTATCACCTTCATCCCCTCCCCCACTCACCTATTGTACTCTATGCTACTTTCTCCCCACCCCCACCCTCCTCTAGCTTATCTCTCCACGCTTCAGGCTCTCTGCCTTATTCCTGATGAAGGGCTTTTGCCCGAAACGTCGATTTTGCTGCTCCTTGGATGCTGCTTGAACTGCTGTGCTCTTCCAGCACTACTAATCCAAAATTTTAGGTAAAACATAGTCAGAGCCCAGTTCATCGGATGTTGAGTTAGTTTTATTGTCATATATACAGTGAAAAGTTTACAAAGTGGGGTCTTCTTTCCAGAATTGCCACTTACAGTGCCACTTTAAGAACAAGGTACATAGGTACAGATGCTTCAGTACAAGCACTTAGGGAAAAAAAGAAAAATAGAGAAACAAAAGGTCCAACATTTCAGATTGTAGGAATAAATTAAAAAATAAAAGGTTCAGAACAACAGTCCCTCCAACCCAGTCCATACTGGCTTTTGTTCCAGGAAATGGAAGAGAAGTCCTCAATTACTGTTATGAATCTTACTCGAAGAGTACTGCATGTTAATGGCACACAATGTCCTTAAAGCACAAATTAGTTGGCAAATTCAGCGGAGGAAGAGATCAGCCCTGAATCATGAATCATTAGAATTTGTTGGTTATTTCAAAGTACTTGCTAAATTTACAAACTAATTTCTCATTAAACTTCCTGCAAAAAGTTAGAGGTAGAATTTAACAAGATTTTTTTTAATGAGAGGATCATTGCTAATGCATTGCTTTATGGTTGAAGTCGAGAAAAATTTCAACAGCTTTATCTATGGGGTGGCACAGTAATTGGCACTGCTGCCTCGCAGCACCAGGGACCCAGGTTCAATTCCACCCTCAGGTGACTGTTTGTGTGGAGTTTGTACATTCTCCCTGTGTCTGCTTGGGTTTCCTCTCGCAGTCCAAAGATGTGTGGGTTAAGTAGATTGGCCATGATAAATTACCCCATTGTGTGCCAGCTGTATGGATGAGCCATGGGAAATGCTGGGTTACAAGGATGGGGTGGGATGGCCTTCAGTGGGCTAGTGTGGACTTGTTGGGCTGAATGGCCTGCTTCCACACTATAGGGATTTTATCTGACCCTGCATGAGTAAGTCAGTGCTAAACACTTCAAAGGAAGGATATGTAAAAATGTCAACATAACAGCATACATCTCAAAGCACCATTGATTGTAAAGTGCTTTAAGGCACCTGAGGTCCTGAAAGTTTTTAGAAATGCAAGTTATTGTTCTATTTTCTCTATTTATTTTCTTTTATGTTTCTAAAATCCTGCCTATAATTCATTACCTTTGATGTTTCCAAGGACCTTAGGCATTTCCTCAGAACTTGTTTGCCTGATACTGGGGCTTCATTTCTGTATCTTCCAAGCCCTAACTATTTCCTCAGTGCATGGTTTGTTGTTTTGGCTGCAGCAATAACAGCATCAAACCTATGCTGCACTGCATAGATTTACTGACAGGAAAAGCACACAGTGATCATAGTATCCCAAACTGAATCACTGGGTGGCTCACTTTGAGACGTTTGGAAAGATGTGATGAGTACATGTCTTTTTTTCTTAAGTTGAGTCAACGTGTAGTGGAAAGATTCTCCATCAAATCCTATGCTATGTGGGGAATGGTAAATGTCTCCTTTCTACATATAAAAACGCTGATGACCTATTGTTTATGTCTACAAAAATAAAAGGGAAATTCTGTGGATGCTGGAAATCTAAAATAAGAACAAAATGCTGGAGAAACTCAGTGTGTCTGGTAGCATCTGTAGTAAGAGAAATTCATTCCATTTTGTTTATGTCTGCTGATTTGTCAGTGTGATGTATTCACCAGGTTACTGCTAATTGTTTTATGTCTTAAAGCAATACAGAGATGACCCTCGTTCTAAATTGTTAAGCATAATACTTTAAAAACTCCCAGAACTTATAGGATTTCCCAATGCTCGTGGTCTTCGTCAGATCCCAGGTCCATTCCAGGTCATTCCCAGCCTGGTGCCAGTACTCACCAGCGTTACCCGCAGGCATAAGCAATCAAACAAATGTATTAATCTCAGTGAACCAGACTAACCAATCAAACATAGAACAATTAAACCAGACTGCTGTGTGATGGTAACAAAAGAATAAATTGCTGGAAAAGCTCAGTAGGTCTGGCAGCATCTGTGGAGATAAACCAGAGTTGACATTTCAGATTGAGTGACCCTTCCTCAGAGCATGTGGTTCAAAACATCCCTGAATTAGTAATCCAGAACTCCAGCTAAGTTTCTGGGACCTGGGTACATTTACATTATGTCTTGCACTCACTGCAGTGTTTACCTTCAGTCTCATAGTTCTAGTTAAAGCAACAGCTTAATTCATTGTTCCGGAGCTCCATCTTCAGACTCAACCCAATAAATCCCTTAGATGGTCTTCACAACTTGCAGCATTCTGAACAAAGGTCCCACTACCTTACAATGGAAACAAGTCGATTCCACCCTCAACACTTTCCTTTCTAATTTCAAGAAGAATTCCCAGGAAGTTCCAAGCTGTCCCTTCTTTACCTTGGCTTCTTGCTTTCCTTTAACTCTCCCACCTTCCATCCTTTATAAAGTCATAGAATCATAGAGCATGGAAGCAGACTCTTGGTCCAACCCATCCATGCTGATTAGGTATCTCAAACTTAATTAATCCCATTTGCCTGCATTTGGATGAAATCCTTCTCAAACCTTTCTTATTCGTGTACCTGTCCAAATGCCCTTTAAATATTGTAATTGTACTGATGCTACCACTTGCTCTGGCGGCTCGTTCCATGCATCACCCTCTGTGTGAAAAAGTTGCTCCTCAGGTCCCTTTTAAATGTTTCCCTCTCACCTTAAACCCATGCCTTTAGTTTTGAACTCCCCCAGCCTTGGAGAAAGATCTTGGCTATTCACCTTATCTATTGTAGAGGGACCTTGGAAAAAATACTTGCTTTTGTAGATCTGCTTATAATCCTCAGTCATTTCATCTGCCTGGCTAACTGTTGCAACCCTCTGCTCTTCAAAATGTGATCTAATTCCTGGAGGTAATGCATTTTAATATTCTTCTATGAGAACAATTTCTTTGAGAGCATCATATATAGTCAGTACTCCGAATGCCCATATCCAATAATATAGATTGCTTTGCTTTCTCTTTTCCATTTCAATGTAGGGCTACCCAGGCCATTTTCTTATCTTTTGACACTTAAGAAATGTTTTTGCTGAATGAATCCAGTTGACAGTATGAAATAGATGCATGTTGTTTGTTTAGTCACTAGTAAATTTTAGAGTTTAAAATCACAGCCTGCCTCAGAAAGGAATTCTGAACTGCTTACTTTTAAAACACATTGGCACCAAATACACTACCATCTGATTGGCAAACAATGCTGCACTATATGTAGCACGCAGAAGGATATTTTAAGTTGTGTGAATGCTTAAAGTAATCACATTAACACACACCAGGTGTCCTTTTGCTTTCTGGGAACAGATCACAATTTTATTGGCTTGAGGAGGAAGTCAAGAAGCATGGAGAAGGATGAGAGGGTAAAGGAGGACCCAACCATACTCACCCTCATTCAACCGATATCATCTGGAGTTGGGGTCACAGATACCTGGATGTGCCATCAATGCTGAACTAAACAGGGAGTAATGAAATTGCCTTGTCACCTTGAGTAAGACCCACAAGCAGTTCCAGGTAACCATTATGTTGCTGGATCCATTTGAGCAATAGAAGAGGCTAATTCCCAAAATCCCAACCAGCTGTTTATCTGACACACCACACAGGACAAAACTCATCAATTTTGTGAGGTAGCCCCCTTCAATTTTTGTCTCATTGAATAGAGTGAGCAGTACAAGAGAATTTGGTATCTTGTTCTGTGCCATTGTATTCTTCAATGTAGAGATCATTACTAGGTTGGTCATAGGGTCATAGAGATGTAGAGCATGGAAACAGACCCTTCAGTCCAATGCATTCCATGCCGACCAGATATCCCAACCCAATCTAATCTCACCTGCCAGCACCCACCCCATATCTCTCCAAACCCTTCCTATTCATATGAGCAAGACTCCCATTTTATTAATGTGCAACCAGTCTGTGCTCCAATACCACAGATGTTTCCCTCCTATATTTTATGGGTTAATCCTACCATTTTACATCTCCTTCCCTGATCCATGTTTGCTCCCCAGAACACCATTTGTCTCATGTTTCTTAGCCAGTACCTCCAGAGAGGCTCCTCTTGCTGATGACCTTGTCTCATTATCACTTACTTGCCCCTGGTGTGCACAGGGCCCTCAGACTACCGTGAGGAGACAGGGGAAGGGGAATTCTTACTTTCACCCCACCGTTGAAATTGAAATGGGAAATGAAGAATGGAGGATGGGGGAATGGCGGATGGGAGGAAAGCCAGATCAGGGAATTCAGAGATGGTGGAAATGGGGGATGGGGGAATGGCAGGTGAGGCGAGTGGGGGGGGGGGGGGGGGGGGATGCTGGGAGCTGGAGGAATGGGAGAATAGGTAATAGGGTATGGGGAATAAGGGAATTGCGGATGGAATGGCAGATGGGGGAATGGTGGGATGGGGAATAGCAGATCGGGGAATTTGGAGATGGTGGGAATGGGGAATGGTGTATAGGGGATGGGGGAATGGTGGATGGGGGGTAGGAGCTGGGGGAATGGGAGAATGGGGAATGGGATATAGGGGGTGGGGGAATGGCAGCTGGAATGGCAGATGGGGGAATGGGGAATGGTGGGATGGGAAATGGGGGATGGGGGGATTGCAGATGGGAGACTGAGGAATGGTGGGATGGGAAATGGGGGATGGGGAATGGTGGGATGGAGAATGGGGGATGGGGAATGGCAGCTGGGGGAATAGGTTAATGACGGATGGAGGGACTGGCAGATTGGGGAAGGGAGATAGAGGTTGGAGGGATGAGTAATGAGGACGGCAGCTGGGGGAGGGTGATGAGGGTGGGAAAATAGCAGTCAACCTGAGTCCGCTGGGGTCTGACGGGCCGAGGGAGTGGGGATGGGGACAGGAGCTGCCTAATGAGTGATTGACATGAGCTGGATGAGGCAGATGCAATGGTGAGTAGGTGAGTGAGTGAGTGGGTGAATGAGTGAGTGGAAATGTAATGTGAAGACAGGATGCTGAGTGGCTAAGTGAGGGGAGGTATATTGGGAATACCAGTTGCTACAAGAGAGTGTTTGAAAGAAGGAGAGCGTGTGCCATGTTGGAAATGTTAAGGGCGGGTCCTTTGTTGAAAGTCATGGAGCAATGAGGCCCTCCAACAACTAGGGGGTGCTTGAGGAGCAGTGGGAGCATCAAGGGAGCCATGCAGAGGGTTGAGGGGGTTGTGGAGACCGATTGACTTTATTCAAGGATAGTGAAGTATTGGGAGTGACTTTGGTCTGTATTTGAGGGGTATTCCAATTCTAGTCTGTATTTGAAGGGAATTCCAATTTCCTTAGACAAGAACTCTGTCACTTGGGTAAGGTATTATTCCCTTAACTTGCACTTAACAATGTATGCTTTTATTTATAAAGCAGTGTATATGTCTGTACAACTGGAGTACAAAGGTGAAAGATCTTTTTCTGTACAAGGAAGTATTTGCATAAAATGTAGTTAATTGAGCATATAATTATCAAGAACCACTGTCTTTCATCTCACAGCACTCCCCCATTTCCCCATCCTCAGAATCCTACTGGATTTGAAACATTAACTTTTTTGTCCGCCCACAATACTGCCAGACCTGATGAGTTTCTCTCTGTCTTTGTTTCAGCTTTCCAATAACAGTAGCATTTTGCTTTTAGTTACTTGATCAATTGAGTCAGTGGCAGGCAAGCCACTATTCCCACTGCTCATAAAATGGCCATATGAAGCCACCTCCCCAGCATTTCCCCCAGTAGATTAGGTGGATCCAGCCCAGACTCACAAGCATAACAGCTTCCAGCCTTTATATTCCAGCCTTTTTTCCCAGAATATATTGACCACTCCACCAGGTCAAATGAGGTTTAAAAAAAACGATCACCACTTACATTCAAGGACAGCTTCTTCCCTGCTGTTATCAGTGAATCTCGCAAATGTTAATTCTGATCTCTCTCTCTGTGTACTTTCTCTGTGGCTGTAACACAATTCTGCACTCTGTTCTGCCATCCTGGTGCACTTTGTATTGCATGATCTGCATGTATAGCACGCAAAACAGCAGTTCTCACTGTATCTCAGTACATGTGACTACGATAAATCAATCAGATTCAATCCACTTGCCAAAAACCACCTATCACTCAACTTCCAGTCAGTAGTCCTCCATCTTGAGCATTATTTGAGAAAAGCAAGAACCAAAGAATGCAAGCAACAGCAGAAAGAGTAGACCATGTACCTGTTCAGACTGCTTCACAATTCAATATCACCATGACTGATTTTTGGCCTTAACTTCACCCTCCTACCCTCTTCCCTCTAATTCCCTGAAGACCCACAACTTGATTGTCTCAACCATAAACATATTCAATGATGGAGCACCCACCACCTCTGACTCTAAATGTTGACAACCTCTGAGGGAAAAGAGTTACTCCTCACCTCTGTATAAAATGGTTTTCCCTTATCCTGAGACTGTCCTTCCTTCATTCAGGGGAAAAGAGTTGAACCCATTGTTGAACCCTTTCATAATTGTTGCAATGCAAACAAACTCTCACTCTTCTACACTCAAGAGGATATAGGCCTCATTTAATCAGCCTGTCATCACTGGACACCCTTTTTATCCCAGGAATCAATTTCATAAATGTTTAGTGCACTACCTCGAATGCAAATATATTCTTCCCCAGTTGCACCTAGTATTCCAGGTGCTTTCTCCTCAAAACTCTGCACAATTCCAGCAAGACTTTTTTATCCTTGTACTCCAAATCCCTTGCAATATGCTATGGTTTTTCTTCATTGCTATATTTACATGCTAACTTTCTGTGTTCCTTGTGCGAGCACATCCAAATCTCCCTGAACATTGTTTCCAAGTTTCATATCCTTTAAAAATATTGTTTTTTTAATCTGTTTTTATGATAGAATGAATAACCTCAGACTTCTCGACATTATATGCCTTCTGTGATTGCGCTGCCTACTCACTTAAAGTAGGCGAAAGTGAGTACTGCAGATGCTGGAGATCAGCGTCAAGATTAGAGTGGTTCTGGAAAAGCACAGCAGGTCAGGTAACATCTGAGGAGCAGGAGAATCTATGTTTCGGGTAAAAGCCCTCCATCAGGAATGATCGATGTTTCAGGCAAAAGCTTTTGCCCGAAACATCAATTTTCCTGCTTCTCGGATGCTGCCTGAATGGCTGTGCTTTTCCAGCGCCACTCCAATCTTGACACTGCTCACTTAATCTGTTCATATCTTCTTGTAGCTTTGCATCAGCAGCAAATGTAAATACGTTACTCTCTGTCTCTTCGTCCAAGTCTGCATATTGATTGTGAATAGATGAGGCCTCAACATTAATCCTTGTGGAACACCACTTGTCATAACCTGACAACTGAAAAATGCCCCTTTTATCCTCCCTACTCTCTGTTTCCTGACCATTAACCAAACCTCTATCCATGCAAATATATCATACCAACACCACAAGTCCTTACCTTGTATGCTAACCTTCTTGGGCACAATTTCAAGTGGCATTTGGAAATCTAAGTTTATTATATCCTCTATGTCTTTTTTATGTAACACCAAATGTATTTTGTGTTGGTAGCTCAAATGTTCACTTACAAGCTGAGTTCAATTGCACCATCACTGGCAGAATCCTGAAGAACAGATCTTAATGGTTAAACCTGCGCTTTATGTTGAAGGAACTAACACTGAAAAGTAAGACATCTCAATCTTACCTGTTGAAGATATATCTGGTTACTGCATAGTTCTTGTGAAGATAAAACCTTAGCTCTACTATGTAGAAGCCTTCCATCATACAGTGTGGTCTACTGCAGTGCTACATGGGAAACAGAATTGACTGGTGTATTGGCTCTGAACTAGATTACTATGAGCTGCTGAGTATTATCAGTCACAGAGTGTCTACCATCACAGCATGTAAAGACATTTCCCAGGACCTATCTCCCATCTCCAGAAACAACAAGGCAAGAGATCAATTTCAGATCAATGCAGAGCTAACATCCAGCAATTCAATCCGTTCTGAAACAACTCAGTACAGTGAGTACAATAAGAATTTAATGGCAATACTGATGACCTGTGCACTGCTAACTACACTGTTCCAACAGTGACGCCAATATCTATCTGGCAATGTGGAGTTTGGCTTAGTCAGTCCTGGTAAAAGCAGGGTAAACCTAACTGAACCCTGTCCTCACAGCGAATTCCCAATCAGTTTACTATTAGAAGGAACCTGCTATTAAGCAACATTTTCTCAGCAATCCTTCATTCAGATTATCAAGAACTACTCAACATCAGAACATATCAAGGTTTTCATCCAGCATGAATATAATAGCAGCAGGATGTTCAGTGATTAGCATTGCTGCCTCATATCACAAGGGACCCAAGTTTGATTCCACTCTCAGGGGACTGTCTACGTAGGGTTTGCACTTTCTCTGCATGTGATTCCTCTCGACACTTCAGTTTCCTCCCACAGTTCAATGCTGTGCAGATTAGATGGATTGGCCATGCTGAATTGCCAATAGTGTGCAGGGATGTTCAGGTGAGGTGGATGAGCCATGGGAAATGCAGGGTTACATGGGAAGGGGCATTGGTCTGGGTGATATGCTCTTCAGAGGGTGAGTGTGGACTCGATGGGCTAAACAACCTGCTTTAGCACTGTAGGGATTCTATAATCATATGGGTGATGAGATAGTTGGTTATGAAATCCAAGCATGACCAACTGTGGTTCTGAGGAATTTGAACAAAACTGAAGTTAAACATGATGGGAGTGAGACAGCACCAAGAAGGTAAAAGGAATACTCTCCAAAACCTATATTAAAATGTTAAGTATTTGAAGGCTAGTCAACACAGCCGAGGCACCATTTGAGAATTGCTCATGGAAGTATTTTTAGTGCTACGGAGTCATACAGCACAGATACAGACTCTTCAGTCCAACCAGTCCAGGCCAAACATAATCCCAAACTAAACTAGTCCCACCTGCCTGCTCTTAGCCCTTGTCCTTCCAAACCTTTTCTATTCTTGTCCTTACGTAAATGTCTTTTAAACATTGCAATTGTACCCACATCTACCGCTTCCTCAGGAAGTTCATTCCACACACAAGCTACCCTCTGTGTACAGTATTTTCCCCTCATGTCTTTTCTTAAATCTCTCTCCTCTCACCTTAAAAATGTGGCTCGTAGTCTTGAAATCTCCCATCCTAGGGAAAAGGCAATTACAGTTAAACTTAATCCCATTGTCTGTACCAAGCATTCCAAAACTGGAATATTTATCACTTTAAACATAGCATTTAGGAACGTTGATGTAATCCAGGATGAAGCAGTAATTTGATCAGCATCCTCTAACACTGGATATGACATCCTTCTCTCTTTCACTGGTGCACACCGGCTACAGATTGTACAATGTACAAGATTTATGGCAGCAATTCCTTGTAAACTCTGTTGTGAAGGTCAAGAGTGCCAACTTCAAAGGAATATGTTTTCCCCATCCCTAAGTCGCACATCTTGACCTGTCCTTCAAAGTCACTGAAGCCAATATCCTGGAATTTCCCACCTACTAACATTGTACAGAGTAACATCACCACATGGACTGCAGAAGTTTAAAGAGAAGACCACCACTCCCTGCATCCCCAACTCTCGGCTAAACAGGGATGGTCAATAAATATGGCCTGACCAAGATTACTCATGCTTCAAGGACAAAAGAAAGATTTTCCCGGACTGTTCCTATTTACATGCAGTTGAGCCTGAGAACATTTTGATGCAGAAAAAATAGTTATCATTATTTGGAGAGCAGTCCATATACTATCAGGCAGGAGTGTAGATGGTGACGTTCTCAGCTTCAACTTCTAAATACAGCTGTGTCAGCAGAAGCCAAACCACGTCATGTCACGTCCCATTGGAAGGGAGTATCAGGATATGCCCTGACAGTGTGACAGGCTGACAGAGCACTTTTTGTTTTGTTTGACAAGTTCCCTGCTTAAGGAGAAGCAGCAACAAATAAGATTGAATATTGCTTGGACTGACACTAACTAAAACAGAGGGACTAATGAGACCGTGCCTTCTGGTTAAAGACATGGGACAGAAGTGAAGAAAATTCTAAGTGACATGAGATTAAAATTTTTTGCCTTATGATTTGATTGCTTGAAATCGAAGCTGACAAAAAAAAGTCTGGTGGAAACAGGTAGATTGTTAACCTCACAGTTCTGGGTAAAAGAAAAACTCAAGTGATTCATTAACAAAATGTGAAAACTTAGATTTTAAGCATCAGTTGATTTATTAACACTGAACAGCTAACATATTGCTATAATTAATCAGCAATAGATGTGTTTTTGATGCTGTCATTAGACAGGAAACCATGTCATCTTGCCTAATCTACAAAGCCACAGCCAAATGGGCTGTGGCTTTGTAGATTAGGGCGGCACGGTGGCACAGTGGTTAGCACTGCTGCCTCACAGCGCCTGTAGACCTGGGTTCAATTCCCGACTCAGGCGACTGACTGTGTGGAGTTTGCACGTTCTCCCCGTGTCTGCGTGGGTTTCCTCCGGGTGCTCCGGTTTCCTCCCACAGTCCAAAGATGTGCGGGTCAGGTGAATTGGCCAAGCTAAATTGCCCGTAGTGTTAGGTAAGGGGTAAATGTAGGGGTATGGGTGGGTTGCACTTCGGCGGGTCGGTGTGGACTTGTTGGGCCGAAGGGCCTGTTTCCACACTGTAAGTCTAATCTAATCAAATAACCTACTGTTTGGTTGATTTTGAGTAATTCTTCTTAATATAGTGCAGTCTTGAATGTAATGGAATAGCCAAATCTGAGACTGACAGAATTGTTATGCTCTAAATGAGAACTGCATTTAAACAGTTCACATCAAATGAAGAGTCATTTAGATTGGAAACATTAGCTTGCTCTCTCCCCATGAATGCTGCCTGACCCACTGTGATCTCCAGCACTTTTTTTTTTGTTTTCAGTACCATTTCCAGCACCTCTAGTAAGTTATTCCCACATTTTTATGTAAGAGTTTTATTTCAGTCAACCATACAGTACAAACTCACAGCTCACCAATCACTAGCTCCTCATATTTATACAAACAATTCAAGCCCAACTAACGTTTCATTACTATACCCATCTCCAGTTCCCTCATTCAGGCATTTTTCAACGATAACATGAATGCAGTTACAAGGTGAAAGTTAATACCAAGGCAAACACAGATAGTGGGGTCAAAGTGGAGCTCAGTACTGTGGAAGTGCGTCAGGACTCTGGAGCAACTTTGCAAAGATGTGACGGAGCTGCTCATCGCTGAGCATAAATAACACAGTTTTGGTGGAGTTGGGGCTGAATGGTTTGCTCCTGAAATTATTTTGTATGTTTCTATGTTTTTATGATTGATTGTGGTTTGGAGTGGAACAAACATGTTGCTTGCAGGAGAGACAGGCATGACTTTCAGAAAGCATGTTCACAGACAAGAAAATGAAAAGGGAGTTGAAATTTTGCAAGGAGAAGGGAATTGAAAGGTTGGATTTTGGAAGAAGGCAGAGATAATAGTGGTTTTGAAAAATCGTGTGAGATAAAAACTGAGAGAGACAGCTATTTACAGGTTAATATGAGGAAGGCAAACCAACAGTTTAGTGGGAAAGGGGGTGGTTAGGTGGCTTAATGGTTAGCACTGCTGCCTCACAGTGCCAGGGACTTGGGTTCAATTCCAGCATCGGACAAATGTCTGTGTGGAGCTTGCATGTTATCCCTGTGTCTGCTTGTGTTTCCTCCCATAGTCCAAATATGTCCAGGTTAGTTGAATTGGCCAGTGTCTAGGGATGCGTAGGTTTGGTGGATTGTGGATTAGCCATGTGAAATGCAGGGTTCAGGGATAGGTTGTGGGGAAGGGGTGTAAGTCTGGGTGGATGCTCTGTGGAGAATCAGTGTAGATTTGTTGGGTCGAAGGGCCTGTTTCTGCGCTGGATTCTATGGGTTGGAGCTAGTAATAACTGAACTTGATTGGAACTTGTGACTTTGGGAGAAAATAAGAGGATAATAAGAGACCATAAGGTGAGGGGACCAAATAAAGTCAAAAGGCAACAGTTGCTCTGGAAGCCTGAGTGATTTCCTTGACTTATCTGCAGACTGGAATCTAGCTCGAACGTATTCAATTAACAATGAGTCAAGGAGAAAGTGAGGTCTGCAGATGCTGGAGATCAGAGCTGAAAATGTGTTGCTGGAAAAGCGCAGCAGGTCAGGCAGCATCCAAGGAACAGGAAATTCGACGTCTCGGGCATAAGCCCTTCATCACCATTCCTGATGAAGGGCTTATGCCCGAAACATTGAATTTCCTGTTCCTTGGATGCTGCCTGACCTGCTGCGCTTTTCCAGCAACACATTTTCAGCTCTTAACAATGAGTCAACTAATGCAGACTAGAATTAACCAGCAGCAGTAATGCAATAATCCATGTATTCATTCGTTCAGTATGTAGAGGGAAGGAATGCCAGAATGTTTTTAAAAGAGTGAAATATAATCCCTATCTAAAATCAACTCTATTAAAGGAATTAAGAGGCATCTGTCATTGTGGAACTTTCTTATCATTTCTCTGCTCTGTACTGAGCCAGGGGACAGTGCTCACTGGTTCATTCATTCTTTATTTCTGTTGGAACTTGAAACGAATGAAAATCTCTTAATGTATTCATCACACTGAACGTGCATAATTAGTATAGCAGAAATGCAATTTAAAACAAGTTTCCAAGATTCCTGTTCAGCTCAAATAGCTTTGCTGATGTATCCTAGAACAATGTTTCAAACCAAGAATCACTTGCAAAGGTTGTGTTGAAGAAGTTATACTGAATGTCCTAACAATGGTGGCGAAGGGAGATTGGATGGGTGATGTAGATATGGGGATGTGGAGGGGAAGAAAGGATTTGGATGTGGGAGGGTATGAAGAATGTGGACAAGGTCACAGAGGGGAGCAAAAAAAGGCTGGGCACAAGGGGGGGAGGACAGGATAGGTCTAGAAAGAAGGTGTTTTCACAGAATCTTAGAATCCCTACAGTGTGGATACAGGCCATTTGGCTTATCAAGTCCACATTGAGGAGTAGTAGAGGGTCAGGAGCTCTATTCAGGGGCTGGAATAAAAGGGGAGAGAATTAAAACAGAGACTTAGATAAAAAGGAGGAGGTAGAAAGAAATGGTTAAAAAAATAGGAGAGAGATGCAGGGAGTGGAGTGAAGAGGAGGAATCCGGTGCAGACAAGGGCATGAGAGAAAAGTAGGCAGAGGACAGTTGGCGATGTGAGATTGTGGTGGATTTACCAACTCCAGATTGGATTTATCAATCAGATATTCACCGGGGGCAGAAGGAAAGGGTCAGCTCCTGTTAGCTATCTCAGTGCAAAGATTCTCAAAATATCTTTGTCAAGTTCAGCCAGGGAGATTTTGGAGTTGGAGATGAATCTCCATTTAACCTCCAAAATGGGGGTTAGTTTTAACATGGTTTGTAGATCCAGGGGGAGGAATTTGCAATCTAGTTCTACCCCAAGGTGAGTGCACGTCAGCGCCACTTGTGTACTTGACTGTTCCAGAGCTCGTGTTTGGGACTGTGTTCCGAGCTCACGTGCGGGGTTGTGTTCCAGGGCTAATGTGTGGGACTGTGTTTCACCGCTAGTGTGTGGGGTTGTGTTCCAGGGCTAGTGTGTGGGACTGTGTTTCAGGGCTAGTGTGTGGGGCTGTGTTCTAGGGCTAGTGTGTGACGGTGTTTCAAGGCTAATGTGTCAGGCTGTGTTCCAGGGCTAGTGTGCGACTGTGTTTCTGGGCTAGTGTGTGGGGCTGTGCTCCAGGTCTAGTGTGTGGCACCGTGTTCCAGAGCTCGCGTGCGGGGTTGTGTTCCAGGGCTAGTGTTTGGGACTGTGTTTCAAGGCTAGTGTGTGGGACTGTGTTCCAGGGCTAGTGTTTTGGACTGTGCTTCAAGGCTAGTGTGTGGGACTGAGTTCCAGGGCTAAATGTGTGGGACTGTGTTTAAGATATCACGTGCGGGGTTGTGTTCCAAGGCTAATGTGTGGGACTGTGTTCCAAAGCTAGTGTGTGGGGCTGTGTACCAGGGCTAGTGTGTGGGACTGAGTTTCACGGCTAGTGTGTGGGACTGTGTTCCAGGGCTAGTGTTTAGGACTGTGTTGCAGGGCTAGTGTGTGGGGCTGCGTTCCAGAGCTAGTGTTTGAGACTGTGTTCCAGGGCTAGTATGTGGGACTGTGTTCCAAAGCTAGTGTGTGGGGCTGAGTTCCAGACCTAGTGAGTAGGTCTGAGTTCCAGGGCTAATGTGTGCGACTGTGTTCCAGGGCAAGTGTGTGGGGCTGTGTTCCAGGGCTTGTGTGTGGGACTGTGTTCCAGAACTAGTATTTGGGGCTGTGTTCCAGGGCTCCTATGTGGGGCTGTGTTCCTGGGCTAGTGTGTGGGGCTGTGTTCCAATGCTTGTATGTGGGGCTGTGTAGCAGGGCTAGTATGTTGGACAGAAGTCTAGAGCTAGAGTGTGAGGTTGTGTAGCAGTTCCAGTGTGTGGGGCTGTGTTCCAGGGCTAGGGTGTGGGGTTGTGTAGCAGGGCTAGTGTGTCGGTCTGTGCTCCAGGGCTAGTGTGTGGGGCTGTGTACCAGGGCGAGTGTGTGAGGATGTATTCCAGGGCTAATGTGTGGGACTGTGTTCCAGAGATCGCGTGCGGGGTTGTGTTCCAAGGCTAATGTGTGGGACTGTGTTCCAGGGCTAGTGTGTGGGCTGTGTTCCAGAGCTAGTGTGTGGGGCTGTGTTCCAAGGCTAATGTGTGGGACTGTGTTCCAGAGATCACGTGCGGGGTTGTATTCCAAGGCTAATGTGTGGGTCTGTGTCCCAGGACTAGTGTGTGGGCTGTGTTCCAGAGCTAGTGTGTGGGGCTGTGTTCCAAGGCTAATGTGTGGGACTGTGTTCCAGAGATCACGTGCGGGGTTGTATTCCAAGGCTAATGTGTGGGTCTGTGTCCCAGGACTAGTGTGTGGGACTGTGTTCCAATGCTAGTGTGTGGGGCTGTGTTCCAGAGCTAGTGTGTGCGACTGTGTTCAAGGGCTAGTGTGTGGGGCTGCGTTCCAGGGCTAGTGTGTGGGACTGTGTTCTAGGGCTAGTGTGTGAGACTGTGTTCCAGAGCAAGTGTGTGGGGCTGTGTTGAAGATCTAGTGTGTGGGGCTGTGTTCCAGAACTAGTGTGTGGGGCTGTGTTCCAGGGCTCGTATGTGGGGCTGTGTTCCAGGGCTAGTGTGTGGGTCTGTGTTCCAGTGCTAGTATGTTAGGTTATGTAGCAGGGCTAGTATGTTGGACTGAGGTCCAGAGCTAGAGTGTGGAGTTGTGTAGTAGGGCTACTGTGCGAGGCTGTGTGCCAGAGCTAGTGCATGGTGTTGTGTAGCAGGGCTAGTGTGTGAGGCTGTGTTCCAGGGCTAGCATGTGGGGCTGTGTATCTGGGCTAATGTGTTGGGCTGTGTTCCAGAGCTAGTGTGTGGGGTTGTGTAGCAGGGCTAGTGTGTGGGGCTGTGTTCCAGAGCTAGTGCGTGGTGTTGTGTAGCAGGGCTAGTGTGTGGGTCTGTGTTCCAGAGCTGGTGTGTGGGACTGTGTTCCAGAGCTAGTGTGTGGAACTGTGTTCCAGAGCTAGTGTGTGGGACTGTGTTTCAGGGCTAGTGTGTGGGGTTGTGTTCCAGGGCTAGTGTGTGAGGATGTGTTCCAGGGCTAGTGTGTGGGACTGTGTTCCAAAGCTAGTATGTGGGACTGTGTTTCAGGGCTAGTGTGTGTGGCTGTGTTCCAAGGCTAGTGTGTGGGGCTGAGTTCCAGGGCAAGTATGTGGGGTTGTGTAGCAGGGCTAGTGTGTGGGACTGAGTTCCAGGGCTAGTGTGTGGGACTGTGTTCCAGGGCTAGTGTGTGGCACTGTGTTCCAGTGATAATGTGTGGGACGGCGTTCCAGAGCTCGCATGCAGGGTTGTATTCCAGGGCTAATGTGTGGGACTGTGTTCCAAAGCTAGTGTATGGGACTGTGTTTCAGGGTTAGTGTGTGGGGCTGTGTTCCAGGGCTAGTATGTGGGGCTGTGTTTCAGTGCTAGTGTGTGGAACTGAGTTTCAGGGCTAGTGTGTGGGGCTGTGATCCAGGGCAAGTGTTTGGGACTGTGTTTCAGGGCTAGTGTGTGGGGATAGGTTCCAGGGCTAGTGTGTGGGACTGTGTTTCAGGGCTAGTATATGGGGCTGTGTTTCAGAGCTGGTGTGTGGGACTGAGTTTCACGACTAGCATGTGGAGCTGTGTTCTAGGGGTGTTATGTTGGGCTGTGTAGCAGGGCTAGGCTGTTGAACAGAGCTCCACAACTAGATGTGGGGTTGTGTATCATGGCTAGAGTGTGGGGATGTGTTCCAGAGCTAGTGTGTGTGGTTGTGTAGCAGGGCTTGTGTGTAGGGCTGTGTTCCAGAGCTAGAGTGCAGGACTGAGTTCCAGGGCTAATGTGTGCGACTGTGTTCCAGAGCTAGTGTGTGGGACTGTGTTCCAGGGCTAGTGTGTGGGGCTGTGTTCCAGGGCTAGTGTGTGGGGTTGTGTTTCAGAGCTAGTGTGTGGAACTGAGTTTCACGGCTAGTGTGTGGGTATGTGTTCCAGGGCTAGTGTGTGGGACTGTGATTCAGGGCTAGTATATGGGACTGTGTTTCAGAGCTAGTGTGTGGAACCGAGTTTCATGGCTAGTGTGTGGGTATGTGTTCCAAGGCTAGTGTATGGGACTGTGTTCCAGAGCTAGTGTGTGGGACTGTGTTTCAGGGCTAGTGTGTGGGGCTGTGTTCCAGGGCTAATGCATGGGACTGTGTTTCAGGGCTAGTGTGTGGGGCTGTGCTCCAGGGCTGGTGTGTGGGGCTGTGTTCCAGAGCTAGTGTGTGAGGATATGTTCCAGGGCTAGTGTGTGGCTCTGTAATCCAGGGTTAATGTGTGGGACTGTGTTCCAAAGCTAGTGTGTGGGGGTGTGTTCCAGGGCTAGTGTTTTGGACTATGTTTCAGGGCTAGTGTGTTGAGCTGCGTTCCAGGGCTAGGTGTGCGGGACTGCATTCCAAGGCTAGTATGTGGGACTGTGTTCCAGAGCTAGTGTGTGGGGCTGTGTTCCAGAGCTAGTGTCTGGGGCTGTGTTCCAGGGCTAGTGTGTGGGACGGTGTTCCAGTGCTAGTGTGTGGGGCTGTGTTCCAGTGCTAGTGTGTGGGGCTGTGGTCCAGGGCTAGTATGTTGGACTGAGGTCCAGAGCTAGAGTGTGGGGATGTGTAGCAGTTCTAGTGTGTGGGGCTGTGTTCCAGGGCTAGTGTGTGGGGTTGTGTTTCAGAGCTAGTGCGTGGAACTGAGTTTCACGGCTAGTGTGTGGGTATGTGTTCCAGGGCTAGTGTGTGGGACTGTGATTCAGGGCTAGTATATGGGACTGTGTTTCAGAGCTAGTGTGTGGAACTGAGTTTCACGGCTAGTGTGTGGGTATGTGTTCCAGGGCTAGTATATGAGACTGTGTTCCAGAGCTAGTGTGTGGGACTGTGTTTCAGGGCTAGTGTGTGGGGCTGTGTTCCAGGGCTAGTGTGTGAGGATGTGTTCCAGGGCTAGTGTGTGGGACTGTGTTCCAAAGCTAGTATGTGGGACTGTGTTTCAGGGCTAGTGTGTTGGGCTGTGTTCCAGGGCTAGTGTCTTACTGTGTTTCTGGGCTAGTGTGTGGGGCTGTGCTCCAGGGCTGGTGTGTGGGGCTGTGTTCCAAAGCTAGTGTGTGAGGATATGTTCCAGGGCTAGTGTGTGGCTCTGTAATCCAGGGTTAATGTGTGGGACTGCGTTCCAAAGCTAGTGTGTTGGG
Source organism: Hemiscyllium ocellatum (assembly GCF_020745735.1). Lineage (NCBI taxonomy): Eukaryota > Metazoa > Chordata > Chondrichthyes > Orectolobiformes > Hemiscylliidae > Hemiscyllium > Hemiscyllium ocellatum. Next base: position 13,222,713 of record NC_083432.1, on the reverse strand, counting down.
GTGTGTTCCAGGGCTAGTGTTTTGGACTATGTTTCAGGGCTAGTGTGTTGGGCTGCGTTCCAGGGCTAGGAGTGCGGGACTGCATTCCAAGGCTAGTATGTGGCACTGTGTTCCAGAGCTAGTGTGTGGGGCTGTGTTCCAGAGCTAGGGTGTGGGGCTGTGTTCCAGGGCTAGTGTGTGGGACGGTGTTCCAGTGCTAGTGTGTGGGGCTGTGTTCCAGTGTTAGTGTGTGGGGCTGTGGTCCAGGGCTAGTATGTTGGACTGAGGTCCAGAGCTAGTGTGTGGGGCTGTGTTCCACACCTAGTGAGTAGGTCTGAGTTCCAGGGCTAATGTGTGCGACTGTGTTCCAGGGCAAGTGTGTGGGGCTGTGTTCCACACCTAGTGAGTAGGTCTGAGTTCCAGGGCTAATGTGTGCGACTGCGTTCCAGGGCTAGGAGTGCGGGACTGCATTCCAAGGCTAGTATGTGGGACTGTGTTCCAGAGCTAGTGTGTGGGGCTGTGTTCCACACCTAGTGAGTAGGTCTGAGTTCCAGGGCTAACGTGTGTGACTGTGTTCCAGGACTAGTGTGTGGGACTGTGTTCCAGAGCTAGTGTCTGGGGCTGTGTTCCAGGGCTAGTGTGTGGGACGGTGTTCCAGTGCTAGTGTGTGGGGCTGTGTTCCAGTGCTAGTGTGTGGGGCTGTGGTCCAGGGCTAGTATGTTGGACTGAGGTCCAGAGCTAGAGTGTGGGGATGTGTAGCAGTTCTAGTGTGTGGGGCTGTGTTCCAGAGCTAGGGTGTGGGGCTGTGTTCCAGGGCTAGTGTGTGGGACAGTGTTCCAGTGCTAGTGTGTGGGGCTGTGTTCCAGTGTTAGTGTGTGGGGCTGTGGTCCAGGGCTAGTACGTTGGACTGAGGTCCAGAGCTAGAGTGTGGGGATGTGTAGCAGTTCTAGTGTGTGGGGCTGTGTTTCAGAGCTAGTGTGTGGGGTTGCGTAGCAGGGCTAGTGTGTGGGGCTGTGTGCCAGAGCTAGTGTGTGGGGTTGTGTACCAGGGCTAGTGTGTGAGGATGTGTTCCAGGGCTAATGTGTGGCACTGTGTTCCTGGGCTAATGTGTGGGATGGCGTTTCAGAGCTCGCATGCAGGGTTGTGTTCCAGGGCTAATGTGTGGGACTGTGTTCCAAAGCTAGTGTGTGGGACTGTGTTTCAGGGCTAGTGTGTGTGGCTGTGTTCCAAGGCTAGTGTGTGGGACTGTGTTCCAGGGCTAGTTTGTGGGACTATGTTTCAGAGCTAGTGTGTGGGACTGAGTTTCATGTCTAGTGTGTGGGGCTGAGTTCCAGGGCAAGTATGTGGGTTGTGTAGCAGGGCTAGTGTGTGGGACTGAGTTCCAGGGCTAGTGTGTGGGACTGTGTTCCCGAGCTAGTGTGTGGGGCTGTGCTCCAGGGCTGGTGTGTGGGGCTGTGTTCCAGAGCTAGTGTGTGAGGATATGTTCCAAGGCTAGTGTGTGGGACGGTGTTCCAGTGCTAGTGTGTGGGGCTGTGTTCCAGTGCTAGTGTGTGGGGCTGTGGTCCAGGGCGAGTATGTTGGTCTGAGGTCCAGAGCTAGAGTGTGGGGATGTGTAGCAGTTCTAGTGTGTGGGGCTGTGTTTCAGAGCTAGTGTGTGGGGTTGCGTAGCAGGGCTAGTGTGTGGGGCTGTGTGCCAGAGCTAGTGTGTGGGGTTGTGTACCAGGGCTAGTGTGTGAGGATGTGTTCCAGGGCTAATGTGTGGCACTGTGTTCCTGGGCTAATGTGTGGGATGGCGTTCCAGAGCTCGCATGCAGGGTTGTGTTCCAGGGCTAATGTGTGGGACTGTGTTCCAAAGCTAGTGTGTGGGACTGTGTTTCAGGGCTAGTGTGTGTGGCTGTGTTCCAAGGCTAGTGTGTGGGACTGTGTTCCAGGGCTAGTTTGTGGGACTATGTTTCAGAGCTAGTGTGTGGGACTGAGTTTCATGTCTAGTGTGTGGGGCTGAGTTCCAGGGCAAGTATGTGGGGTTGTGTAGCAGGGCTAGTGTGTGGGACTGAGTTCCAGGGCTAGTGTGTGGGACTGTGTTCCCGAGCTAGTGTGTGGGGCTGTGCTCCAGGGCTGGTGTGTGGGGCTGTGTTCCAGAGCTAGTGTGTGAGGATATGTTCCAAGGCTAGTGTGTGGGACGGTGTTCCAGTGCTAGTGTGTGGGGCTGTGTTCCAGTGCTAGTGTGTGGGGCTGTGGTCCAGGGCGAGTATGTTGGTCTGAGGTCCAGAGCTAGAGTGTGGGGATGTGTAGCAGTTCTAGTGTGTGGGGCTGTGTTTCAGAGCTAGTGTGTGGGGTTGCGTAGCAGGGCTAGTGTGTGGGGCTGTGTGCCAGAGCTAGTGTGTGGGGTTGTGTACCAGGGCTAGTGTGTGAGGATGTGTTCCAGGGCTAATGTGTGGCACTGTGTTCCTGGGCTAATGTGTGGGATGGCGTTCCAGAGCTCGCATGCAGGGTTGTGTTCCAGGGCTAATGTGTGGGACTGTGTTCCAAAGCTAGTGTGTGGGACTGTGTTTCAGGGCTAGTGTGTGTGGCTGTGTTCCAAGGCTAGTTTGTGGGACTGTGTTCCAGGGCTAGTTTGTGGGACTATGTTTCAGAGCTAGTGTGTGGGACTGAGTTTCATGTCTAGTGTGTGGGGCTGAGTTCCAGGGCAAGTATGTGGGGTTGTGTAGCAGGGCTAGTGTGTGGGACTGAGTTCCAGGGCTAGTGTGTGGGGCTGTGTTCCCGAGCTAGTGTGTGGGGCTGTGCTCCAGGGCTGGTGTGTGGGGCTGTGTTCCAGAGCTAGTGTGTGGGACTGTGTTCCAGAACTAGTGTGTTGGGCTGTGTTCCAGGGCTTTTATGTGAGGCTGTGTTCCAGTGCTAGTATTTGGGGCTGTGTAGCAGGGCTAGTATGTTGGACTGAGGTTCAGAGCTAGAGTGTGGAGTTGTGTAGCAGTTCTAGTGTGTGGGGATGTGTTCCAGAGCTAGTGTGTGGGGTTGTATCGCAGGGCTAGGGTGTAGGGACTGTGTGCCAGAGCTAGTGTGTGGGGTTGTGTATCTGGGCTAATGTGTTGGGCTGTGTTCCAGAGCTAGTGTGTGGGGTTGCGTAGCAGGGCTAGTGTGTGGGGCTGTGTGCCAGAGCTAGTGTGTGGAACTGAGTTTAACGGCTAGTGTGTGGGTATGTGTTCCAGGGCTAGTATATGGGACTGTGTTCCAGGGCTAGTGTGTGGGACTGTGTTTCAGGGCTAGTGTGTGGGGCTGTGTTCCAGGGCTAGTGTGTGGGACTGTGTTTCAGGGCTAGCGTGTGACTGTGTTTCAGGGCTAGTGTGTTGGGCTGTGTTCCAGGGCTAGTGTCTTACTGTGTTTCTGGGCTAGTGTGTGGGGCTGTGCTCCAGGGCTGGTGTATGGGGCTGTGTTCCAGAGCTAGTGTGTGAGGATATGTTCCAGGGCTAGTGTGTGGCTCTGTAATCCAGGGTTAATGTGTGGGACTGTGTTCCAAAGCTAGTGTGTGGGGGTGTGTTCCAGGGCTAGTGTTTTGGACTATGTTTCAGGGCTAGTGTGTTGGGCTGCGTTCCAGGGCTAGGAGTGCGGGACTGCATTCCAAGGCTAGTATGTGGGACTGTGTTCCAGAGCTAGTGTGTGGGGATGTGTTCCACACCTAGTGAGTAGGACTGAGTTCCAGGGCTAACGTGTGCGACTGTGTTCCAGGACTGCTGTGTGGGACTGTGTTTCAGAGCTAGTGTGTGGGGCTGTGTTCCAGGGCTAATGCGTGGGACGGTGTTCCAGTGCTAGTGTGTGGGGCTGTGTTCCAGTGCTAGTGTGTGGGGCTGTGGTCCAGGGCTAGTATGTTGGACTGAGGTCCAGAGCTAGAGTGTGGGGATGTGTAGCAGTTCTAGTGTGTGGGGCTGTGTTTCAGAGCTAGTGTGTGGGGTTGCGTAGCAGGGCTAGTGTGTGGGGCTGTGTGCCAGAGCTAGTGTGTGGGGTTGTGTACCAGGGCTAGTGTGTGAGGATGTGTTCCAGGGCTAATGTGTGGCACTGTGTTCCAAAGCTAGTGTGTGGGACTGTGTTTCAGGGCTAGTGTGTGTGGCTGTTTTCCAAGGCTAGTGTGTGGGACTGTGTTCCAGGGCTAGTATGTGGGACTATGTTTCAGAGCTAGTGTGTGGGACTGAGTTTCATGTCTAGTGTGTGGGGCTGAGTTCCAGGGCTAGTGTGTGGGACTGTGTTCCAGGGCTAGTGTGTGGGACTGTGTTCCAGAGCTAGTGTGTGGGACTGTGTTTCAGGGCTAGTGTGTGGGGCTGTGTTCCAGAGCTAGTGTGTGGGGCTGTGTTCCAGAGCTAGTGTGTGAGGATATGTTCCAGGGCTAGTGTGTGGCTCTGTAATCCAGGGTTAATGTGTGGGACTGTGTTCCAAAGCTAGTGTGTGGGGGTGTGTTCCAGGGCTAGTGTTTTGGACTATGTTTCAGGGCTAGTGTGTTGGGCTGAGTTCCAGGGCTAGGAGTGCGGGACTGCATTCCAAGGCTAGTATGTGGGACTGTGTTCCAGAGCTAGTGTGTGGGGATGTGTTCCACACCTAGTGAGTAGGACTGAGTTCCAGGGCTAACGTGTGCGACTGTGTTCCAGGACTGCTGTGTGGGACTGTGTTTCAGAGCTAGTGTGTGGGGCTGTGTTCCAGGGCTAATGCGTGGGACGGTGTTCCAGTGCTAGTGTGTGGGGCTGTGGTCCAGGGCTAGTATGTTGGACTGAGGTCCAGAGCTAGAGTGTGGGGATGTGTAGCAGTTCTAGTGTGTGGGGCTGTGTTTCAGAGCTAGTGTGTGGGGTTGCGTAGCAGGGCTAGTGTGTGGGGCTGTGTGCCAGAGCTAGTGTGTGGGGTTGTGTACCAGGGCTAGTGTGTGAGGATGTGTTCCAGGGCTAATGTGTGGCACTGTGTTCCAAAGCTAGTGTGTGGGACTGTGTTTCAGGGCTAGTGTGTGTGGCTGTTTTCCAAGGCTAGTGTGTGGGACTGTGTTCCAGGGCTAGTATGTGGGACTATGTTTCAGAGCTAGTGTGTGGGACTGAGTTTCATGTCTAGTGTGTGGGGCTGAGTTCCAGGGCTAGTGTGTGGGACTGTGTTCCAGGGCTAGTGTGTGGGACTGTGTTCCAGAGCTAGTGTGTGGGACTGTGTTCCAGGGAGTTATGTGGGGTTGTGTAGCAGGGCTAGTGTGTGGGACTGAGCTCCAAAGCAAGTGTGTGGGGCTGTGTTCCAGGGCTAGTGTTTGGGACTGTGTTTCAGGGCTAGTGTGTTGGGCTGCGTTCCAGGGCTAGTGTGTGGTACTGTGTTCCAGAACTAGTGTGTGGGGCTGTGTTCCAGGGACTCGTATGTGGGACTGTGTTCCAGAGCTAGTGTGTGGGGCTGTGTTCCAGTGCTGGTGTGTGGGGCTGTGTAGCTAGGCTAGTATGTTGGACTGAGGTCCAGAGCTAGTGTGTGGGGTTGTGTAGCAGGGCTAGTGTGTGGGACTGAGTTCCAGAGCTAGTGTGTGGAACTGTGTTCCAGAGCTAGTGGGTGGGACTGTGTTTGACCGCTAGTGTGTGGGTCTGTGTTCTAGAGCTAGTGTGTGGGTCTGTGTTTCAGGGATAGCGTGTCGGGCTGTGTTCCAAGGCTAGTGTGCGATTGTGTTTCAGGGCTAGTGTGTTGGTCTGTACTCCAGGGCTAGTGTGTGGGGCTGTGTACCAGGGCGAGTGTGTGAGGATGTGTTCCAGGGCTAGTGTCTGGCACTGTGTTCCAGGGCTAATGTGTGGGATGGTGTTCCAGAGCTCTCATGCAGGGTTGTGTTCCAGGGTTCATGTGTGGGACTGTGTTCCAGAGCTAGTGGATGTGGATGTGTAGCATGCTAGTGTGTCGGGCTGTGTTCCAGAGCTAGTGTGTGGGGATGTGTAGCAGGGCTAGTGTATGGGACTGTGTTCTAGAGCTAGTGTGTGGGGATGTGTAGCAGAGCTGTGTGTTGGGCTGTGTTCCTTAGCTAATGGGTAGGACTGAGTTCCAGGGCTAATGTGTGTGACTGTGTTCCAGAGCTAGTGTGTGGGACTGGGTTCCAGAACTAGTGTGTGCGGTTGTGTTCCAGAGCCAGTGTGTAGGACTGAGTTCCAGGGCTAATGTGTGCGACTGTGTTCCAGGGCTAGTGTGTGGGACTGAATTCCAGAGCTAGTGTGTGGGGATTTGTAGCAGGGCTAGTGTGTCGGGCTGTGTTCCAGAACTAGTGTGTGGGACTGTGTTTCAGGGCTAGTGTGTGGGGCTGTGTTCCAGGGCTAGTGTGTTGCGCTGTGTTCCAGGGCTAGTGTGTGACTGTGTTTCTGGGCTAGTGTGTGGGGCTGTGTTCCAGAGCTGGTGTGTAGGACTGTGTTCCAGAGCTAGTGTGTGGGACTGTGTTGCAGTGCGAGTGAGTGTGGCTGTGTAGCAGGGCTAGTGTGTGGGGCTGTGTTACATAGCTTGTGTATGGGACTGTGTTCCAGGCCTAGTGTGTGGACTGTGTTCCTGGGCTAATGTATGCGCCTGTGTTCCAGGGCAAGTGTGTGGGGCTGTGTTACAGAGCTTGTGTATGGGACAGTGTTCCAGGCCTAGTGGGTGGGACTGTGTTCCGGGGCTAGTGTGTGGGACTGTGTTCCAGAGCTTTTGTGGTGCTGTCTTCCAGGGCTAGTGTGTGGGTCTGTGTTCCAGAGCTAGTGTGTGGGGCTGTGTTCCAGGACTAATGTATGCGCCTGTGTTCCAGGGCGAGTGTGTGGGGCTGTGTTACAGAGCTTGTGTATGGGACAGTGTTCCAGGCCTTGTGGGTGGGACTGTGTTCCGGGGCTAGTGTGTGGGACTGTGTTCCAGAGCTTTTGTGGGGCTGTTTTCCAGGGCTAGTGTGTGGGTCAGTGTTCCAGAGCGAGTGTGTGGGACTGTGTTCCAGAGCTAGTGTGTGGGGCTGTGTTCCAGGACTAATGTGTGGGACTGAATTCCAGAGCTAGTGTGTGGGGATGTGTAGCAGGGCTAGTGTGTCGGGCTGTGTTCCAGAGCTAGTGTGTGGAGATGTGTTCCAGAGCTAGTGTGTGGGGCTGTGTAGCAGGGCTAGCGTGTGACTGTGTTTCAGGGCTAGTGTGTTGGGCTGTGTTCCAGGGCAAATGTGTGCGACTGTGTTCCAGGGCTAGTGTGTGGGACTGTGTTCCAGAACTAGTGTGTGACACTGTGTTCCAGGGCTAATGAGTGCGACTGTGTTCCAGAGCTCGAGTGCAGGGTTGTGTTCCAGGGCTAATGTGTGGGACTGTGTTCCGGGGCTAGTGTTGGGATTGTGTTCCAGAGGTTTTGTGGGGCTGTCTTCCAGGGCTAGTGTGTGGTTCTGTGTTCCAGAGCGAGTGTGTGGGACAGTGTTCCAGAGCGAGTGTATGGGGCTGTGTAGCAGGGCTAGTGTGTGGGACTGAATTCCAGAGCTAGTGTGTGGGGATGTGTAGTAGGGCTAGTGTGTGGGGCTGTGTTCCAGAGCTAGTGTGTGGGTTTGTGTAGTAGGGCTAGTGTGTGGGGCTGTGTTCCGGAGCTAGTGTGTGAGGATGTGTTCCAGAGCTAGTGTGTGGGACTATGTTCCAGAGCTGTGTGTTGGACTGTGTTCCATAGCTAGTGTGTAGGACTGAGTTCCAGGGCTAATGTGTGCGACTGTGTTCCAGGGCTAGTGTGTGGGACTGTGTTCCAGATCTAGTGTGTGGGACTGGCTTCCAGAACTAATGTGTGCGGTTGTGTTCCAGAGCCAGTGTGTAGGACTGTGTTCCAGGGCTAATGTGTGTGACTGTGTTCCAGGGCTAGTGTGTTGGGCTGTGTTGCAGGGCTAGTATGTGGGCTGTGTTCCAGTGCTGGTGTGTGGGGCTGTGTAGCTAGGCTAGTATGTTGGTCTGAGGTCCAGAGCTAGAGTGTGGGGCTGTGTAGCAGTTCTAGTGTGTGAGGCTGTGTTCCAGAGCTAGGGTGTGGGGTTGTATCGCAGGGCTAATGTGTGGGGCTGTGTTCCAGAGCTAGAGTGTGGGGTTGCGTAGCAGGGCTAGTGTGTGGGGCTGTGTGCCAGAGCTAGTGTGTGGGGTTGTGTAGCAGGGCTAGTGTGTGAGACTGAGTTCCAGAGCTAATGTGTGGAACTGTGTTCCAGAGCTAGTGTGTGCAATTGTGCTAGTGTGTGGGGCTGTGTTCCAGGGCTAGTGTGTGGGTCTGTGTTTCAGGGCTAGCGTATCGGGCTGTGTTCTAAGGCTAGTGTGCGACTGTGTTTCAGGGCTAGTGTGTTGGTCTGTACTCCAGGGCTAGTGTGTGGGGCTGTGTACCAGGGCGAGTGTGTGAGGATGTGTTCCAGGGCTAATGTGTGGGACGGTGTTCCAGAGCTCTCATGCAGGGTTGTGTTCCAGGGCTCATGTGTGGGACTGTGTTCCAAAGCTAGTGTGTGGGGCTGTGTTCCAGGGCTAGTGTGTGGCACTGTGTTCCAGGGCTAATGTGTGCGACTGTGTTCCAGAGCTCGAGTGCAGAGTTGTGTTCCAGTGCTAATGTGTGGGACTGTGTTCCAGTGCTAATGTGTGGGACTGTGTTCCAAAGCTAGTGTATAGGGCTGTGTTCCAGGTCTAGTGTGTGGGACTGTGTTCCAGAGCTGGTGTGTAGGACTGTATTCCAGAGCTAGTGTGTGGGACTGTGTTCCTGGGCTAATATGTGGGACTGTGTTCCAGAGCTAGTGTGGGACTGTGTTGCAGTGCGAGTGAGTGTGTCTGTGTAGCAGGGCTAGTGTGTGGCTTGTTACAGAGCTTGTGTAAGGGACTGTGTTCCAGGCCTAGTGTGTGAACTGTGTTCCTGGGCTAATGTATGCGCATGTGTTCCAGGGCTAGTGTGTGGGGCTGTGTTCCAGAGCTTGTGTATGGGACTGTGTTCCAGGCCTAGTGTGTGGGACTGTGTTCCAGAGATTTTGTGGGGCTGTCTTCCAGGGCTAGTGTGTGGGTCTGTGTTCCAGAGCAAGTGTGTGGGACTGTGTTCCAGAGCGAGTGTATGGGGCTGTGTAGCAGGGCTAGTGTGTGGGACTGAATTCCAGAGCTAGTGTGTGGGGATGTGTAGCAGGGCTAGTGTGTCGGGTTGTGTTCCAGAGCTAGTGTGTGAGGATGTGTTCCAGAGCTAGTGTGTGGGACTATGTTCCAGAGCTGTATGTTGGACTGTGTTCCATAGCTAGTGGTTAGGACTGAGTTCCAGGGCTAATGTGTGTGACTGTGTTCCAGGGCAAGTGTGTGGGACTGTGTTCCAGAGCTAGTGTGTGAGGATATGTTCCAGGGCAAGTGTGTGGGACTGTGTTCCAGAGCTAGTGTGTGGGACTGGCTTCCAGAACTAATGCGTGCGGTTGTGTTCCAGAGCCAGTGTGTAGGACTGAGTTCCAGGGCTAATTTGTGTGACTGTGTTCCAGGGCTACTGTGTTGGGCTGTGTTGCAGGGCTAGTGTGTGGGACTGAGTTCCAGAGCTAGTGTGTGGGGCTGTGTAGCAGGGCTAGTGTGTGGGACGATGTTCCAGAGCTGTGTGTTCGGCTGTGTTCCATAGCTAGTGGGTAGGACTGAGTTCCAGGGCTAATGTGTGCGACTGTGTTACAGAACTATTGTGTGGGGCTGTGTTCCAGGGCTAATGTGTGAGACTGTGTTCCAGAACTAGTGTGTGGCAGTGTGTTCCAGGGCTAATGTGTGCGACTGTGTTCCACAGCTCGAGTGCAGGGTTGTGTTCCAGGGCTAGTGTGTGGGACTGTGTTCAAGGGCCATTGTGTGGGGCTGTGTTCCAGGGCTCGTGTGTGACACTGTGTTGCAGGGCTAATGTGTGCGACTGTGTTCCAGAGTTCGAGTGCAGGATTGTGTTCCAGTGCTAATGTGTGGGACTGTGTTCCAGTGCTAATGTGTGGGACTTTGTTCCAAAGCTAGTGTATGGGGCTGTGTTTCTGGGCTAGTGTGTGGGGCTGTGTTCCAGAGCTGGTGTGTAGGACTGTGTTCCAGAGCTAGTGCGTGGGACTGTGTTCCAGGCCTAGTGGGTGGGACTGTGTTCCGGGGCTAGTGTGTGGGACTCTGTTCCAGAGCTTTTTGTGGGGCTGTCTTGCAGGGCTAGTGTGTGGGTCTGTGTTCCAGAGCGAGTATGTCGGGCTGTGTTCCAGAACTAGTGTGTGGAACTGTGTTCCAGGGCTAATGTGTGGGACTGTGTTCCAGAGCTAGTGTGTGTGGATGTGTAGCAGGGCTAGTGTGTCGGGCTGTGTTCCAGAGCTAGTGTGTGGGGTTGTGTATCTGGGCTAATGTGTGGGGCTGTGTTCCAGAGCTAGTGTGTGGGGTTGCGTATCAGGGCTAGTGTGTGGGGCTGTTTGCCAGAGGTGATGTGTGGGGTTGTGTGGCAGGGCTAGTGTGTGGGACTGAGTTGCAGAGCTAGTGCGTGGGACTGTGTTCCAGAGCTAGTGTGTGGAACTGTGTTCCAGAGCTAGTGTGTGGGACTGTGTTTCAGGGCTAGTGTGTGGGGCTGTGTTCCAGAGCTAGTGTGTGGGACTGTGTTTCAGGGCTAGCGTGTGACTGTGTTTCTAGGCTAGTGTGTGGGGCTGTTTGCCAGAGGTGATGTGTGGGGTTGTGTGGCAGGGCTAGTGTGTGGGACTGTGTTCCAGAGCTAGTGTGTGGGACTGTGTTTCAGGGCTAGTGTGTGGGGCTGTGTTCCAGAGCTAGTGTGTGGGGCTGTGTTCCAGGGCTAGTGTGTGACTGTGTTTCTGGGTTAGTGTGTGAGGCTGTGTTTCAGAGCAAATGTGTGAGGATATGTTCCAGGGCTAGTGTGTGGCTCTGTAATCCAGGGTTAATGTGTGGGACTGTGTTCCAAAGCTAGTGTGTGGGGGTGTGTTCCAGGGCTAGTGTTTGGGACTGTGTTTTAGGGCTAGTGTGTTGGGCTGCATTCCAGGGCTAGGCGTGCGGGACTGCATTCCAAGGCTAGTATGTGGGACTGTGTTCCAGAGCTCGTGTGTTGGGCTGTGTTCCAGACCTAGTGAGTAGGTCTGAGTTCCAGGGCTAATGTCTCCGACTGTGTTCCAGGGCTAGTGTGTGGGGCTGTGTTTCAGGGCTAGTGTGTGGGACGGTGTTCCAGGGCTAGTGTGTGGGTCTGTGTTCCAGTGCTAGTGTGTGGGGCTGTGTTCCAGGGCTAGTATGTGTGGCTATGTAGCAGGGCTGGTATGTTGGACTGAGGTTCAGAGCTAGAGTGTGGAGTTGTGTAGCAGTTCTAGTGTGTGTGGCTGTGTTCCAGAGCTAGGGTGTGGGGTTGTATCGCAAGGCTAGTTTGTAGGGCTGTGTGCCAGAGCTAGTGTGTGGGGTTGTGTATCTGGGCTAATGTGTGGGGCTGTGTTCCAGAGCTAGTGTGTGGGGTTGCGTATCAGGGCTAGTGTGTGGGACTGAGTTGCAGAGCTAGTGCGTGGGACTGTGTTCCAGAACTAGTGTGTTGGGCTGTGTTCCAGGGCTTGGACTGAGGTCCAGAGCTAGAGTGTGGGAATGTGTAGCAGTTCTAGTGTGTGGGGCTGTGTTCCAGAGCTAGGGTGTAGGGTTGTATCGCTGGGCTAGTGTGTGGGGCTGTGTTCCAGAGCTAGTGTGTGGGGTGCGTTGCGGGGTTAGTGTGTGGGGCTGTGTGCCAGAGCTAGTGTGTGGGGTTGTGTTCCAGGGCTAGTGCATGGCACTGTGTTCCTGGGCTAATGTGTGGGACGGCGTTCCAGAGCTCGCATGCAGGGTTGTGTTCCAGGGCTAATGTGTGGGACTGTGTTCCAAAGCTAGTGTGTGGGACTGTGTTTCAGGGCTAGTGTGTGTGGCTGTGTTCCAAGGCTAGTGTGTGGGATTGTGTTTCAGAGCTAGTGTGTGGGACTGAGTTTCATGTCTAGTGTGTGGGGCTGAGTTCCAGGGCAAGTACATGGGGTTGTGTAGCAGGGCTAGTGTGTGGGACTGAGTTCCAGGGCTAGTGTGCGGGACTGTTTTCCAGAGCTAGTGTGTGGGACTATGTTCCAGAACTAGTGTGTGAGGCTGTGTTCCAGGGCTAGTGTGTGGGACTGTGTTCCAGAACTAGTGTGTTGGGCTGTGTTCCAGGGCTTGTATGTGGGGCTGTGTTCCAGTGCTAGTATGTGTGGCTATGTAGCAGGGCTAGTATGTTGGACTGAGGTTCAGAGCTAGAGTGTGGAGTTGTGTAGCAGTTCTAGTGTGTGTGGCTGTGTTCCAGAGCTAGGGTGTGGGGTTGTATCGCAAGGCTAGTTTGTAGGGCTGTGTGCCAGAGCTAGTGTGTGGGGTTGTTTTTCTGGGCTAATGTGTGGGGCTGTGTTCCAGAGCTAGTGTGTGGGGTTGTGTATCAGGGCTAGTGTGTGGGACTGAGTTGCAGAGCTAGTGCGTGGGACTGTGTTCCAGGGCTAGTGTGTGGAACTGTGTTCCAGAGCTAGTGTGTGGGACTGTGTTTCAGGGCTAGTGTGTGAGGCTGTGTTCCAGAGCTAGTGTGTGGGGCTGTGTTTCAGGGCTAGTATGTTGGGCTGAGGTCCAGAGCTAGAGTGTGGAGTTGTGTAGCAGTTCTAGTGTGTGGGGCTGTGTTCCAGAGTTAGGGTGTGGGGTTGTATTGCAGGGCTAGTGTGTAGGGCTGTGTGACAGAGGTAGTGTGTGGGGCTGTGCATCTGGGCTAATGTGTGGGGCTGTGTTCCGGAGCTAGTGTGTGGGGTTGCGTAGCAGGGCTAGTGTGTGGGGCTATGTGCCAGAGCTAGTGTGTGGGGTTGTGTAGCAGGGCTAGTGTGTGGGACTGAGTTGCAGAGCTAGTGCGTGGGACTGTGTTTCAGGGCTAGTGTGTGGGGCTGTGTTCCAGGGCTAGTGTGTGGGACTGTGTTTCAGGGCTAGCGTGTCGGGCTGTGTTTCAGGGCTAGTGTGCGACTGTGTTTCAGGGCTAGTATGTCAGTCTGTGCTTCAGGGCTAGTGGTGGGTCTGTGTACCAGGGCGAGTGTGTGAGGATGTGTTCGAGGGCTAGTTGTGGCACTGTGTTCCAGGGCTAATATGTGGGACGGCGTTCCAGAGCTCGCATGCAGGGTTGTGTTCCAGGGCTAATGTGTGGGACTGTGTTCCAAAGCTAGTGTGTGGGGCTGTGTTTCAGGTCTAGTGTGTGGGGCTGTGTTCCAAGGCTAGTGTGTGGGACTGTGTTCCGGGGCTAGTGTGTCGGGCTGTGTTTCAGGGCTAGTGTGTGGGGCTGTGTTCCAAGGCTAATGTGTGGGGCTGTGTTCCAGAGCTAGTGTGTGGGGCTGTGTGCCAGAGCTAGTGTGTGGGGTTGTGTAGCAGGGCTAGTGTGTGGGACTGAGTTGCAGAGCTAGTGCGTGGGACTGTGTTCCAGAGCTAGTGTGTGGAACTGTGTTCCAGAGCTAGTGTGTGGGGCTGTGTTTCAGAGCTAGTGTGTGGGACTATGTTCCAGAGCTGTATGTTGGACTGTGTTCCATAGCTAGTGGTTAGGACTGAGTTCCAGGGCTAATGTGTGTGACTGTGTTCCAGGGCAAGTGTGTGGGGCTGTGTTCCAGAGCTAGTGTGTGAGGATATGTTCCAAGGCTAGTGTGTGGGACGGTGTTCCAGTGCTAGTGTGTGGGGCTGTGTTCCAGAGCTAGTGTGTGGGGCTGTGTGCCAGAGCTAGTGTGTGGGGTTGTGTAGCAGGGCTAGTGTGTGGGACTGAGTTGCAGAGCTAGTGCGTGGGACTGTGTTCCAGAGCTAGTGTGTGGAACTGTGTTCCAGAGCTAGTGTGTGGGGCTGTGTTTCAGAGCTAGTGTGTGGGACTATGTTCCAGAGCTGTATGTTGGACTGTGTTCCATAGCTAGTGGTTAGGACTGAGTTCCAGGGCTAATGTGTGTGACTGTGTTCCAGGGCAAGTGTGTGGGACTGTGTTCCAGAGCTAGTGTGTGGGACTGGCTTCCAGAACTAATGCGTGCGGTTGTGTTCCAGAGCCAGTGTGTAGGACTGAGTTCCAGGGCTAATTTGTGTGACTGTGTTCCAGGGCTACTGTGTTGGGCTGTGTTGCAGGGCTAGTGTGTGGGACTGAGTTCCAGAGCTAGTGTGTGGGGCTGTGTAGCAGGGCTAGTGTGTGGGACGATGTTCCAGAGCTGTGTGTTCGGCTGTGTTCCATAGCTAGTGGGTAGGACTGAGTTCCAGGGCTAATGTGTGCGACTGTGTTACAGAACTATTGTGTGGGGCTGTGTTCCAGGGCTAATGTGTGAGACTGTGTTCCAGAACTAGTGTGTGGCAGTGTGTTCCAGGGCTAATGTGTGCGACTGTGTTCCACAGCTCGAGTGCAGGGTTGTGTTCCAGGGCTAGTGTGTGGGACTGTGTTCAAGGGCCATTGTGTGGGGCTGTGTTCCAGGGCTCGTGTGTGACACTGTGTTGCAGGGCTAATGTGTGCGACTGTGTTCCAGAGTTCGAGTGCAGGATTGTGTTCCAGTGCTAATGTGTGGGACTGTGTTCCAGTGCTAATGTGTGGGACTTTGTTCCAAAGCTAGTGTGTGGGGCTGTGTTTCTGGGCTAGTGTGTGGGGCTGTGTTCCAGAGCTGGTGTGTAGGACTGTGTTCCAGAGCTAGTGCGTGGGACTGTGTTCCAGGCCTAGTGGGTGGGACTGTGTTCCGGGGCTAGTGTGTGGGACTCTGTTCCAGAGCTTTTTGTGGGGCTGTCTTGCAGGGCTAGTGTGTGGGTCTGTGTTCCAGAGCGAGTATGTCGGGCTGTGTTCCAGAACTAGTGTGTGGAACTGTGTTCCAGGGCTAATGTGTGGGACTGTGTTCCAGAGCTAGTGTGTGTGGATGTGTAGCAGGGCTAGTGTGTCGGGCTGTGTTCCAGAGCTAGTGTGTGGGGTTGTGTATCTGGGCTAATGTGTGGGGCTGTGTTCCAGAGCTAGTGTGTGGGGTTGCGTATCAGGGCTAGTGTGTGGGGCTGTTTGCCAGAGGTGATGTGTGGGGTTGTGTGGCAGGGCTAGTGTGTGGGACTGAGTTGCAGAGCTAGTGCGTGGGACTGTGTTCCAGAGCTAGTGTGTGGAACTGTGTTCCAGAGCTAGTGTGTGGGACTGTGTTTCAGGGCTAGTGTGTGGGGCTGTGTTCCAGAGCTAGTGTGTGGGACTGTGTTTCAGGGCTAGCGTGTGACTGTGTTTCTAGGCTAGTGTGTGGGGCTGTTTGCCAGAGGTGATGTGTGGGGTTGTGTGGCAGGGCTAGTGTGTGGGACTGTGTTCCAGAGCTAGTGTGTGGGACTGTGTTTCAGGGCTAGTGTGTGGGGCTGTGTTCCAGAGCTAGTGTGTGGGGCTGTGTTCCAGGGCTAGTGTGTGACTGTGTTTCTGGGTTAGTGTGTGAGGCTGTGTTTCAGAGCAAATGTGTGAGGATATGTTCCAGGGCTAGTGTGTGGCTCTGTAATCCAGGGTTAATGTGTGGGACTGTGTTCCAAAGCTAGTGTGTGGGGGTGTGTTCCAGGGCTAGTGTTTGGGACTGTGTTTTAGGGCTAGTGTGTTGGGCTGCATTCCAGGGCTAGGCGTGCGGGACTGCATTCCAAGGCTAGTATGTGGGACTGTGTTCCAGAGCTCGTGTGTTGGGCTGTGTTCCAGACCTAGTGAGTAGGTCTGAGTTCCAGGGCTAATGTCTCCGACTGTGTTCCAGGGCTAGTGTGTGGGGCTGTGTTTCAGGGCTAGTGTGTGGGACGGTGTTCCAGGGCTAGTGTGTGGGTCTGTGTTCCAGTGCTAGTGTGTGGGGCTGTGTTCCAGGGCTAGTATGTGTGGCTATGTAGCAGGGCTGGTATGTTGGACTGAGGTTCAGAGCTAGAGTGTGGAGTTGTGTAGCAGTTCTAGTGTGTGTGGCTGTGTTCCAGAGCTAGGGTGTGGGGTTGTATCGCAAGGCTAGTTTGTAGGGCTGTGTGCCAGAGCTAGTGTGTGGGGTTGTGTATCTGGGCTAATGTGTGGGGCTGTGTTCCAGAGCTAGTGTGTGGGGTTGCGTATCAGGGCTAGTGTGTGGGACTGAGTTGCAGAGCTAGTGCGTGGGACTGTGTTCCAGAACTAGTGTGTTGGGCTGTGTTCCAGGGCTTGGACTGAGGTCCAGAGCTAGAGTGTGGGAATGTGTAGCAGTTCTAGTGTGTGGGGCTGTGTTCCAGAGCTAGGGTGTAGGGTTGTATCGCTGGGCTAGTGTGTGGGGCTGTGTTCCAGAGCTAGTGTGTGGGGTGCGTTGCGGGGTTAGTGTGTGGGGCTGTGTGCCAGAGCTAGTGTGTGGGGTTGTGTTCCAGGGCTAGTGCATGGCACTGTGTTCCTGGGCTAATGTGTGGGACGGCGTTCCAGAGCTCGCATGCAGGGTTGTGTTCCAGGGCTAATGTGTGGGACTGTGTTCCAAAGCTAGTGTGTGGGACTGTGTTTCAGGGCTAGTGTGTGTGGCTGTGTTCCAAGGCTAGTGTGTGGGATTGTGTTTCAGAGCTAGTGTGTGGGACTGAGTTTCATGTCTAGTGTGTGGGGCTGAGTTCCAGGGCAAGTACATGGGGTTGTGTAGCAGGGCTAGTGTGTGGGACTGAGTTCCAGGGCTAGTGTGCGGGACTGTTTTCCAGAGCTAGTGTGTGGGACTATGTTCCAGAACTAGTGTGTGAGGCTGTGTTCCAGGGCTAGTGTGTGGGACTGTGTTCCAGAACTAGTGTGTTGGGCTGTGTTCCAGGGCTTGTATGTGGGGCTGTGTTCCAGTGCTAGTATGTGTGGCTATGTAGCAGGGCTAGTATGTTGGACTGAGGTTCAGAGCTAGAGTGTGGAGTTGTGTAGCAGTTCTAGTGTGTGTGGCTGTGTTCCAGAGCTAGGGTGTGGGGTTGTATCGCAAGGCTAGTTTGTAGGGCTGTGTGCCAGAGCTAGTGTGTGGGGTTGTTTTTCTGGGCTAATGTGTGGGGCTGTGTTCCAGAGCTAGTGTGTGGGGTTGTGTATCAGGGCTAGTGTGTGGGACTGAGTTGCAGAGCTAGTGCGTGGGACTGTGTTCCAGGGCTAGTGTGTGGAACTGTGTTCCAGAGCTAGTGTGTGGGACTGTGTTTCAGGGCTAGTGTGTGAGGCTGTGTTCCAGAGCTAGTGTGTGGGGCTGTGTTTCAGGGCTAGTATGTTGGGCTGAGGTCCAGAGCTAGAGTGTGGAGTTGTGTAGCAGTTCTAGTGTGTGGGGCTGTGTTCCAGAGTTAGGGTGTGGGGTTGTATTGCAGGGCTAGTGTGTAGGGCTGTGTGACAGAGGTAGTGTGTGGGGCTGTGCATCTGGGCTAATGTGTGGGGCTGTGTTCCGGAGCTAGTGTGTGGGGTTGCGTAGCAGGGCTAGTGTGTGGGGCTATGTGCCAGAGCTAGTGTGTGGGGTTGTGTAGCAGGGCTAGTGTGTGGGACTGAGTTGCAGAGCTAGTGCGTGGGACTGTGTTTCAGGGCTAGTGTGTGGGGCTGTGTTCCAGGGCTAGTGTGTGGGACTGTGTTTCAGGGCTAGCGTGTCGGGCTGTGTTTCAGGGCTAGTGTGCGACTGTGTTTCAGGGCTAGTATGTCAGTCTGTGCTTCAGGGCTAGTGGTGGGTCTGTGTACCAGGGCGAGTGTGTGAGGATGTGTTCGAGGGCTAGTTGTGGCACTGTGTTCCAGGGCTAATATGTGGGACGGCGTTCCAGAGCTCGCATGCAGGGTTGTGTTCCAGGGCTAATGTGTGGGACTGTGTTCCAAAGCTAGTGTGTGGGGCTGTGTTTCAGGTCTAGTGTGTGGGGCTGTGTTCCAAGGCTAGTGTGTGGGACTGTGTTCCGGGGCTAGTGTGTCGGGCTGTGTTTCAGGGCTAGTGTGTGGGGCTGTGTTCCAAGGCTAATGTGTGGGGCTGTGTTCCAGAGCTAGTGTGTGGGCCTGTGTTCCAGAGCTAGTGTGTGGGGTTGTGTAGCAGGGCTAGTGTGTGGGACTGAGTTGCAGAGCTAGTGCGTGGGACTGTGTTCCAGAGCTAGTGTGTGGAACTGTGTTCCAGAGCTAGTGTGTGGGGCTGTGTTTCAGAGCTAGTGTGTGGGACTATGTTCCAGAGCTGTATGTTGGACTGTGTTCCATAGCTAGTGGTTAGGACTGAGTTCCAGGGCTAATGTGTGTGACTGTGTTCCAGGGCAAGTGTGTGGGGCTGTGTTCCAGAGCTAGTGTGTGAGGATATGTTCCAAGGCTAGTGTGTGGGACGGTGTTCCAGTGCTAGTGTGTGGGGCTGTGTTCCAGAGCTAGTGTGTGGGGCTGTGTGCCAGAGCTAGTGTGTGGGGTTGTGTAGCAGGGCTAGTGTGTGGGACTGAGTTGCAGAGCTAGTGCGTGGGACTGTGTTCCAGAGCTAGTGTGTGGAACTGTGTTCCAGAGCTAGTGTGTGGGACTATGTTCCAGAGCTGTATGTTGGACTGTGTTCCATAGCTAGTGGTTAGGACTGAGTTCCAGGGCTAATGTGTGTGACTGTGTTCCAGGGCAAGTGTGTGGGACTGTGTTCCAGAGCTAGTGTGTGGGACTGGCTTCCAGAACTAATGCGTGCGGTTGTGTTCCAGAGCCAGTGTGTAGGACTGAGTTCCAGGGCTAATTTGTGTGACTGTGTTCCAGGGCTAGTGTGTTGGGCTGTGTTGCAGGGCTAGTGTGTGGGACTGAGTTCCAGAGCTAGTGTGTGGGGCTGTGTAGCAGGGCTAGTGTGTGGGACGATGTTCCAGAGCTGTGTGTTCGGCTGTGTTCCATAGCTAGTGGGTAGGACTGAGTTCCAGGGCTAATGTGTGCGACTGTGTTACAGAACTATTGTGTGGGGCTGTGTTCCAGGGCTAATGTGTGAGACTGTGTTCCAGAACTAGTGTGTGGCAGTGTGTTCCAGGGCTAATGTGTGCGACTGTGTTCCACAGCTCGAGTGCAGGGTTGTGTTCCAGGGCTAGTGTGTGGGACTGTGTTCAAGGGCCATTGTGTGGGGCTGTGTTCCAGGGCTCGTGTGTGACACTGTGTTGCAGGGCTAATGTGTGCGACTGTGTTCCAGAGTTCGAGTGCAGGATTGTGTTCCAGTGCTAATGTGTGGGACTGTGTTCCAGTGCTAATGTGTGGGACTTTGTTCCAAAGCTAGTGTGTGGGGCTGTGTTTCAGGTCTAGTGTGTGGGGCTGTGTTCCAAGGCTAGTGTGTGGGACTGTGTTCCGGGGCTAGTGTGTCGGGCTGTGTTTCAGGGCTAGTGTGTGGGGCTGTGTTCCAAGGCTAATGTGTGGGGCTGTGTTCCAGAGCTAGTGTGTGGGGCTGTGTGCCAGAGCTAGTGTGTGGGGTTGTGTAGCAGGGCTAGTGTGTGGGACTGAGTTGCAGAGCTAGTGCGTGGGACTGTGTTCCAGAGCTAGTGTGTGGAACTGTGTTCCAGAGCTAGTGTGTGGGGCTGTGTTTCAGAGCTAGTGTGTGGGACTATGTTCCAGAGCTGTATGTTGGACTGTGTTCCATAGCTAGTGGTTAGGACTGAGTTCCAGGGCTAATGTGTGTGACTGTGTTCCAGGGCAAGTGTGTGGGACTGTGTTCCAGAGCTAGTGTGTGGGACTGGCTTCCAGAACTAATGCGTGCGGTTGTGTTCCAGAGCCAGTGTGTAGGACTGAGTTCCAGGGCTAATTTGTGTGACTGTGTTCCAGGGCTACTGTGTTGGGCTGTGTTGCAGGGCTAGTGTGTGGGACTGAGTTCCAGAGCTAGTGTGTGGGGCTGTGTAGCAGGGCTAGTGTGTGGGACGATGTTCCAGAGCTGTGTGTTCGGCTGTGTTCCATAGCTAGTGGGTAGGACTGAGTTCCAGGGCTAATGTGTGCGACTGTGTTACAGAACTATTGTGTGGGGCTGTGTTCCAGGGCTAATGTGTGAGACTGTGTTCCAGAACTAGTGTGTGGCAGTGTGTTCCAGGGCTAATGTGTGCGACTGTGTTCCACAGCTCGAGTGCAGGGTTGTGTTCCAGGGCTAGTGTGTGGGACTGTGTTCAAGGGCCATTGTGTGGGGCTGTGTTCCAGGGCTCGTGTGTGACACTGTGTTGCAGGGCTAATGTGTGCGACTGTGTTCCAGAGTTCGAGTGCAGGATTGTGTTCCAGTGCTAATGTGTGGGACTGTGTTCCAGTGCTAATGTGTGGGACTTTGTTCCAAAGCTAGTGTGTGGGGCTGTGTTTCAGGTCTAGTGTGTGGGGCTGTGTTCCAAGGCTAGTGTGTGGGACTGTGTTCCGGGGCTAGTGTGTCGGGCTGTGTTTCAGGGCTAGTGTGTGGGGCTGTGTTCCAAGGCTAATGTGTGGGGCTGTGTTCCAGAGCTAGTGTGTGGGGCTGTGTGCCAGAGCTAGTGTGTGGGGTTGTGTAGCAGGGCTAGTGTGTGGGACTGAGTTGCAGAGCTAGTGCGTGGGACTGTGTTCCAGAGCTAGTGTGTGGAACTGTGTTCCAGAGCTAGTGTGTGGGGCTGTGTTTCAGAGCTAGTGTGTGGGACTATGTTCCAGAGCTGTATGTTGGACTGTGTTCCAT
The DNA here is from genome assembly GCF_020745735.1 of Hemiscyllium ocellatum. Taxonomy (NCBI): domain Eukaryota; kingdom Metazoa; phylum Chordata; class Chondrichthyes; order Orectolobiformes; family Hemiscylliidae; genus Hemiscyllium; species Hemiscyllium ocellatum. The sequence continues at coordinate 13,202,267 of NC_083432.1, read as the reverse complement.
AGCTAGTGGTTAGGACTGAGTTCCAGGGCTAATGTGTGTGACTGTGTTCCAGGGCTAGTGTGTGGGGCTGTGTTCCAGAGCTAGTGTGTGAGGATATGTTCCAAGGCTAGTGTGTGGGACGGTGTTCCAGTGCTAGTGTGTGGGGCTGTGTTCCAGTGCTAGTGTGTGGGGCTGTGGTCCAGGGCGAGTATGTTGGTCTGAGGTCCAGAGCTAGAGTGTGGGGATGTGTAGCAGTTCTAGTGTGTGGGGCTGTGTTTCAGAGCTAGTGTGTGGGGTTGCGTAGCAGGGCTAGTGTGTGGGGCTGTGTGCCAGAGCTAGTGTGTGGGGTTGTGTACCAGGGCTAGTGTGTGAGGATGTGTTCCAGGGCTAATGTGTGGCACTGTGTTCCTGGGCTAATGTGTGGGATGGCGTTCCAGAGCTCACATGCAGGGTTGTGTTCCAGGGCTAATGTGTGGGACTGTGTTCCAAAGCTAGTGTGTGGGACTGTGTTTCAGGGCTAGTGTGTGTGGCTGTGTTCCAAGGCTAGTGTGTGGGACTGTGTTCCAGGGCTAGTTTGTGGGACTATGTTTCAGAGCTAGTGTGTGGGACTGAGTTTCATGTCTAGTGTGTGGGGCTGAGTTCCAGGGCAAGTATGTGGGGTTGTGTAGCAGGGCTAGTGTGTGGGACTGAGTTCCAGGGCTAGTGTGTGGGGCTGTGTTCCCGAGCTAGTGTGTGGGGCTGTGCTCCAGGGCTGGTGTGTGGGGCTGTGTTCCAGAGCTAGTGTGTGGGACTGTGTTCCAGAACTAGTGTGTTGGGCTGTGTTCCAGGGCTTTTATGTGAGACTGTGTTCCAGTGCTAGTATTTGGGGCTGTGTAGCAGGGCTAGTATGTTGGACTGAGGTTCAGAGCTAGAGTGTGGAGTTGTGTAGCAGTTCTAGTGTGTGGGGATGTGTTCCAGAGCTAGTGTGTGGGGTTGTATCGCAGGGCTAGGGTGTAGGGACTGTGTGCCAGAGCTAGTGTGTGGGGTTGTGTATCTGGGCTAATGTGTTGGGCTGTGTTCCAGAGCTAGTGTGTGGGGTTGCGTAGCAGGGCTAGTGTGTGGGGCTGTGTGCCAGAGCTAGTGTGTGGAACTGAGTTTAACGGCTAGTGTGTGGGTATGTGTTCCAGGGCTAGTATATGGGACTGTGTTCCAGGGCTAGTGTGTGGGACTGTGTTTCAGGGCTAGTGTGTGGGGCTGTGTTCCAGGGCTAGTGTGTGGGACTGTGTTTCAGGGCTAGCGTGTGACTGTGTTTCAGGGCTAGTGTGTTGGGCTGTGTTCCAGGGCTAGTGTCTTACTGTGTTTCTGGGCTAGTGTGTGGGGCTGTGCTCCAGGGCTGGTGTATGGGGCTGTGTTCCAGAGCTAGTGTGTGAGGATATGTTCCAGGGCTAGTGTGTGGCTCTGTAATCCAGGGTTAATGTGTGGGACTGTGTTCCAAAGCTAGTGTGTGGGGGTGTGTTCCAGGGCTAGTGTTTTGGACTATGTTTCAGGGCTAGTGTGTTGGGCTGCGTTCCAGGGCTAGGAGTGCGGGACTGCATTCCAAGGCTAGTATGTGGGACTGTGTTCCAGAGCTAGTGTGTGGGGATGTGTTCCACACCTAGTGAGTAGGACTGAGTTCCAGGGCTAACGTGTGCGACTGTGTTCCAGGACTGCTGTGTGGGACTGTGTTTCAGAGCTAGTGTGTGGGGCTGTGTTCCAGGGCTAATGCGTGGGACGGTGTTCCAGTGCTAGTGTGTGGGGCTGTGTTCCAGTGCTAGTGTGTGGGGCTGTGGTCCAGGGCTAGTATGTTGGACTGAGGTCCAGAGCTAGAGTGTGGGGATGTGTAGCAGTTCTAGTGTGTGGGGCTGTGTTTCAGAGCTAGTGTGTGGGGTTGTATCGCAGGGCTAGGGTGTAGGGACTGTGTGCCAGAGCTAGTGTGTGGGGTTGTGTATCTGGGCTAATGTGTTGGGCTGTGTTCCAGAGCTAGTGTGTGGGGTTGCGTAGCAGGGCTAGTGTGTGGGGCTGTGTGCCAGAGCTAGTGTGTGGAACTGAGTTTAACGGCTAGTGTGTGGGTATGTGTTCCAGGGCTAGTATATGGGACTGTGTTCCAGGGCTAGTGTGTGGGACTGTGTTTCAGGGCTAGTGTGTGGGGCTGTGTTCCAGGGCTAGTGTGTGGGACTGTGTTTCAGGGCTAGCGTGTGACTGTGTTTCAGGGCTAGTGTGTTGGGCTGTGTTCCAGGGCTAGTGTCTTACTGTGTTTCTGGGCTAGTGTGTGGGGCTGTGCTCCAGGGCTGGTGTATGGGGCTGTGTTCCAGAGCTAGTGTGTGAGGATATGTTCCAGGGCTAGTGTGTGGCTCTGTAATCCAGGGTTAATGTGTGGGACTGTGTTCCAAAGCTAGTGTGTTGGGGTGTGTTCCAGGGCTAGTGTTTTGGACTATGTTTCAGGGCTAGTGTGTTGGGCTGCGTTCCAGGGCTAGGAGTGCGGGACTGCATTCCAAGGCTAGTATGTGGGACTGTGTTCCAGAGCTAGTGTGTGGGGATGTGTTCCACACCTAGTGAGTAGGACTGAGTTCCAGGGCTAACGTGTGCGACTGTGTTCCAGGACTGCTGTGTGGGACTGTGTTTCAGAGCTAGTGTGTGGGGCTGTGTTCCAGGGCTAATGCGTGGGACGGTGTTCCAGTGCTAGTGTGTGGGGCTGTGTTCCAGTGCTAGTGTGTGGGGCTGTGGTCCAGGGCTAGTATGTTGGACTGAGGTCCAGAGCTAGAGTGTGGGGATGTGTAGCAGTTCTAGTGTGTGGGGCTGTGTTTCAGAGCTAGTGTGTGGGGTTGCGTAGCAGGGCTAGTGTGTGGGGCTGTGTGCCAGAGCTAGTGTGTGGGGTTGTGTACCAGGGCTAGTGTGTGAGGATGTGTTCCAGGGCTAATGTGTGGCACTGTGTTCCAAAGCTAGTGTGTGGGACTGTGTTTCAGGGCTAGTGTGTGTGGCTGTTTTCCAAGGCTAGTGTGTGGGACTGTGTTCCAGGGCTAGTATGTGGGACTATGTTTCAGAGCTAGTGTGTGGGACTGAGTTTCATGTCTAGTGTGTGGGGCTGAGTTCCAGGGCTAGTGTGTGGGACTGTGTTCCAGGGCTAGTGTGTGGGACTGTGTTCCAGAGCTAGTGTGTGGGACTGTGTTCCAGGGAGTTATGTGGGGTTGTGTAGCAGGGCTAGTGTGTGGGACTGAGCTCCAAAGCAAGTGTGTGGGGCTGTGTTCCAGGGCTAGTGTTTGGGACTGTGTTTCAGGGCTAGTGTGTTGGGCTGCGTTCCAGGGCTAGTGTGTGGTACTGTGTTCCAGAACTAGTGTGTGGGGCTGTGTTCCAGGGACTCGTATGTGGGACTGTGTTCCAGAGCTAGTGTGTGGGGCTGTGTTCCAGTGCTGGTGTGTGGGGCTGTGTAGCTAGGCTAGTATGTTGGACTGAGGTCCAGAGCTAGTGTGTGGGGTTGTGTAGCAGGGCTAGTGTGTGGGACTGAGTTCCAGAGCTAGTGTGTGGAACTGTGTTCCAGAGCTAGTGGGTGGGACTGTGTTTGACCGCTAGTGTGTGGGTCTGTGTTCTAGAGCTAGTGTGTGGGTCTGTGTTTCAGGGATAGCGTGTCGGGCTGTGTTCCAAGGCTAGTGTGCGATTGTGTTTCAGGGCTAGTGTGTTGGTCTGTACTCCAGGGCTAGTGTGTGGGGCTGTGTACCAGGGCGAGTGTGTGAGGATGTGTTCCAGGGCTAGTGTCTGGCACTGTGTTCCAGGGCTAATGTGTGGGATGGTGTTCCAGAGCTCTCATGCAGGGTTGTGTTCCAGGGTTCATGTGTGGGACTGTGTTCCAGAGCTAGTGTGTGGGGCTGTGTTCCAGAGCTAGTGTGTGGGACTGTGTTCCAGGGATAATGTGTGGGACTTTGTTCCAGAGCTAGTGGATGTGGATGTGTAGCATGCTAGTGTGTCGGGCTGTGTTCCAGAGCTAGTGTGTGGGGATGTGTAGCAGGGCTAGTGTATGGGACTGTGTTCTAGAGCTAGTGTGTGGGGATGTGTAGCAGAGCTGTGTGTTGGGCTGTGTTCCTTAGCTAATGGGTAGGACTGAGTTCCAGGGCTAATGTGTGTGACTGTGTTCCAGAGCTAGTGTGTGGGACTGGGTTCCAGAACTAGTGTGTGCGGTTGTGTTCCAGAGCCAGTGTGTAGGACTGAGTTCCAGGGCTAATGTGTGCGACTGTGTTCCAGGGCTAGTGTGTGGGACTGAATTCCAGAGCTAGTGTGTGGGGATTTGTAGCAGGGCTAGTGTGTCGGGCTGTGTTCCAGAACTAGTGTGTGGGACTGTGTTTCAGGGCTAGTGTGTGGGGCTGTGTTCCAGGGCTAGTGTGTTGCGCTGTGTTCCAGGGCTAGTGTGTGACTGTGTTTCTGGGCTAGTGTGTGGGGCTGTGTTCCAGAGCTGGTGTGTAGGACTGTGTTCCAGAGCTAGTGTGTGGGACTGTGTTGCAGTGCGAGTGAGTGTGGCTGTGTAGCAGGGCTAGTGTGTGGGGCTGTGTTACATAGCTTGTGTATGGGACTGTGTTCCAGGCCTAGTGTGTGGACTGTGTTCCTGGGCTAATGTATGCGCCTGTGTTCCAGGGCAAGTGTGTGGGGCTGTGTTACAGAGCTTGTGTATGGGACAGTGTTCCAGGCCTAGTGGGTGGGACTGTGTTCCGGGGCTAGTGTGTGGGACTGTGTTCCAGAGCTTTTGTGGTGCTGTCTTCCAGGGCTAGTGTGTGGGTCTGTGTTCCAGAGCTAGTGTGTGGGGCTGTGTTCCAGGACTAATGTATGCGCCTGTGTTCCAGGGCGAGTGTGTGGGGCTGTGTTACAGAGCTTGTGTATGGGACAGTGTTCCAGGCCTTGTGGGTGGGACTGTGTTCCGGGGCTAGTGTGTGGGACTGTGTTCCAGAGCTTTTGTGGGGCTGTTTTCCAGGGCTAGTGTGTGGGTCAGTGTTCCAGAGCGAGTGTGTGGGACTGTGTTCCAGAGCTAGTGTGTGGGGCTGTGTTCCAGGACTAATGTGTGGGACTGAATTCCAGAGCTAGTGTGTGGGGATGTGTAGCAGGGCTAGTGTGTCGGGCTGTGTTCCAGAGCTAGTGTGTGGAGATGTGTTCCAGAGCTAGTGTGTGGGGCTGTGTAGCAGGGCTAGCGTGTGACTGTGTTTCAGGGCTAGTGTGTTGGGCTGTGTTCCAGGGCAAATGTGTGCGACTGTGTTCCAGGGCTAGTGTGTGGGACTGTGTTCCAGAACTAGTGTGTGACACTGTGTTCCAGGGCTAATGAGTGCGACTGTGTTCCAGAGCTCGAGTGCAGGGTTGTGTTCCAGGGCTAATGTGTGGGACTGTGTTCCGGGGCTAGTGTTGGGATTGTGTTCCAGAGGTTTTGTGGGGCTGTCTTCCAGGGCTAGTGTGTGGTTCTGTGTTCCAGAGCGAGTGTGTGGGACAGTGTTCCAGAGCGAGTGTATGGGGCTGTGTAGCAGGGCTAGTGTGTGGGACTGAATTCCAGAGCTAGTGTGTGGGGATGTGTAGTAGGGCTAGTGTGTGGGGCTGTGTTCCAGAGCTAGTGTGTGGGTTTGTGTAGTAGGGCTAGTGTGTGGGGCTGTGTTCCGGAGCTAGTGTGTGAGGATGTGTTCCAGAGCTAGTGTGTGGGACTATGTTCCAGAGCTGTGTGTTGGACTGTGTTCCATAGCTAGTGTGTAGGACTGAGTTCCAGGGCTAATGTGTGCGACTGTGTTCCAGGGCTAGTGTGTGGGACTGTGTTCCAGATCTAGTGTGTGGGACTGGCTTCCAGAACTAATGTGTGCGGTTGTGTTCCAGAGCCAGTGTGTAGGACTGTGTTCCAGGGCTAATGTGTGTGACTGTGTTCCAGGGCTAGTGTGTTGGGCTGTGTTGCAGGGCTAGTATGTGGGCTGTGTTCCAGTGCTGGTGTGTGGGGCTGTGTAGCTAGGCTAGTATGTTGGTCTGAGGTCCAGAGCTAGAGTGTGGGGCTGTGTAGCAGTTCTAGTGTGTGAGGCTGTGTTCCAGAGCTAGGGTGTGGGGTTGTATCGCAGGGCTAATGTGTGGGGCTGTGTTCCAGAGCTAGAGTGTGGGGTTGCGTAGCAGGGCTAGTGTGTGGGGCTGTGTGCCAGAGCTAGTGTGTGGGGTTGTGTAGCAGGGCTAGTGTGTGAGACTGAGTTCCAGAGCTAATGTGTGGAACTGTGTTCCAGAGCTAGTGTGTGCAATTGTGCTAGTGTGTGGGGCTGTGTTCCAGGGCTAGTGTGTGGGTCTGTGTTTCAGGGCTAGCGTATCGGGCTGTGTTCTAAGGCTAGTGTGCGACTGTGTTTCAGGGCTAGTGTGTTGGTCTGTACTCCAGGGCTAGTGTGTGGGGCTGTGTACCAGGGCGAGTGTGTGAGGATGTGTTCCAGGGCTAATGTGTGGGACGGTGTTCCAGAGCTCTCATGCAGGGTTGTGTTCCAGGGCTCATGTGTGGGACTGTGTTCCAAAGCTAGTGTGTGGGGCTGTGTTCCAGGGCTAGTGTGTGGCACTGTGTTCCAGGGCTAATGTGTGCGACTGTGTTCCAGAGCTCGAGTGCAGAGTTGTGTTCCAGTGCTAATGTGTGGGACTGTGTTCCAGTGCTAATGTGTGGGACTGTGTTCCAAAGCTAGTGTATAGGGCTGTGTTCCAGGTCTAGTGTGTGGGACTGTGTTCCAGAGCTGGTGTGTAGGACTGTATTCCAGAGCTAGTGTGTGGGACTGTGTTCCTGGGCTAATATGTGGGACTGTGTTCCAGAGCTAGTGTGGGACTGTGTTGCAGTGCGAGTGAGTGTGTCTGTGTAGCAGGGCTAGTGTGTGGCTTGTTACAGAGCTTGTGTAAGGGACTGTGTTCCAGGCCTAGTGTGTGAACTGTGTTCCTGGGCTAATGTATGCGCATGTGTTCCAGGGCTAGTGTGTGGGGCTGTGTTCCAGAGCTTGTGTATGGGACTGTGTTCCAGGCCTAGTGTGTGGGACTGTGTTCCGGGGCTAGTGTGTGGGATTGTGTTCCAGAGATTTTGTGGGGCTGTCTTCCAGGGCTAGTGTGTGGGTCTGTGTTCCAGAGCAAGTGTGTGGGACTGTGTTCCAGAGCGAGTGTATGGGGCTGTGTAGCAGGGCTAGTGTGTGGGACTGAATTCCAGAGCTAGTGTGTGGGGATGTGTAGCAGGGCTAGTGTGTCGGGTTGTGTTCCAGAGCTAGTGTGTGAGGATGTGTTCCAGAGCTAGTGTGTGGGACTATGTTCCAGAGCTGTATGTTGGACTGTGTTCCATAGCTAGTGGTTAGGACTGAGTTCCAGGGCTAATGTGTGTGACTGTGTTCCAGGGCAAGTGTGTGGGACTGTGTTCCAGAGCTAGTGTGTGGGACTGGCTTCCAGAACTAATGCGTGCGGTTGTGTTCCAGAGCCAGTGTGTAGGACTGAGTTCCAGGGCTAATTTGTGTGACTGTGTTCCAGGGCTACTGTGTTGGGCTGTGTTGCAGGGCTAGTGTGTGGGACTGAGTTCCAGAGCTAGTGTGTGGGGCTGTGTAGCAGGGCTAGTGTGTGGGACGATGTTCCAGAGCTGTGTGTTCGGCTGTGTTCCATAGCTAGTGGGTAGGACTGAGTTCCAGGGCTAATGTGTGCGACTGTGTTACAGAACTATTGTGTGGGGCTGTGTTCCAGGGCTAATGTGTGAGACTGTGTTCCAGAACTAGTGTGTGGCAGTGTGTTCCAGGGCTAATGTGTGCGACTGTGTTCCACAGCTCGAGTGCAGGGTTGTGTTCCAGGGCTAGTGTGTGGGACTGTGTTCAAGGGCCATTGTGTGGGGCTGTGTTCCAGGGCTCGTGTGTGACACTGTGTTGCAGGGCTAATGTGTGCGACTGTGTTCCAGAGTTCGAGTGCAGGATTGTGTTCCAGTGCTAATGTGTGGGACTGTGTTCCAGTGCTAATGTGTGGGACTTTGTTCCAAAGCTAGTGTATGGGGCTGTGTTTCTGGGCTAGTGTGTGGGGCTGTGTTCCAGAGCTGGTGTGTAGGACTGTGTTCCAGAGCTAGTGCGTGGGACTGTGTTCCAGGCCTAGTGGGTGGGACTGTGTTCCGGGGCTAGTGTGTGGGACTCTGTTCCAGAGCTTTTTGTGGGGCTGTCTTGCAGGGCTAGTGTGTGGGTCTGTGTTCCAGAACTAGTGTGTGGAACTGTGTTCCAGGGCTAATGTGTGGGACTGTGTTCCAGAGCTAGTGTGTGTGGATGTGTAGCAGGGCTAGTGTGTCGGGCTGTGTTCCAGAGCTAGTGTGTGGGGTTGTGTATCTGGGCTAATGTGTGGGGCTGTGTTCCAGAGCTAGTGTGTGGGGTTGCGTATCAGGGCTAGTGTGTGGGGCTGTTTGCCAGAGGTGATGTGTGGGGTTGTGTGGCAGGGCTAGTGTGTGGGACTGAGTTGCAGAGCTAGTGCGTGGGACTGTGTTCCAGAGCTAGTGTGTGGAACTGTGTTTCAGGGCTAGTGTGTGGGGCTGTGTTCCAGAGCTAGTGTGTGGGACTGTGTTTCAGGGCTAGCGTGTGACTGTGTTTCTAGGCTAGTGTGTGGGGCTGTTTGCCAGAGGTGATGTGTGGGGTTGTGTGGCAGGGCTAGTGTGTGGGACTGTGTTCCAGAGCTAGTGTGTGGGACTGTGTTTCAGGGCTAGTGTGTGGGGCTGTGTTCCAGAGCTAGTGTGTGGGGCTGTGTTCCAGGGCTAGTGTGTGACTGTGTTTCTGGGTTAGTGTGTGAGGCTGTGTTTCAGAGCAAATGTGTGAGGATATGTTCCAGGGCTAGTGTGTGGCTCTGTAATCCAGGGTTAATGTGTGGGACTGTGTTCCAAAGCTAGTGTGTGGGGGTGTGTTCCAGGGCTAGTGTTTGGGACTGTGTTTTAGGGCTAGTGTGTTGGGCTGCATTCCAGGGCTAGGCGTGCGGGACTGCATTCCAAGGCTAGTATGTGGGACTGTGTTCCAGAGCTCGTGTGTTGGGCTGTGTTCCAGACCTAGTGAGTAGGTCTGAGTTCCAGGGCTAATGTCTCCGACTGTGTTCCAGGGCTAGTGTGTGGGGCTGTGTTTCAGGGCTAGTGTGTGGGACGGTGTTCCAGGGCTAGTGTGTGGGTCTGTGTTCCAGTGCTAGTGTGTGGGGCTGTGTTCCAGGGCTAGTATGTGTGGCTATGTAGCAGGGCTGGTATGTTGGACTGAGGTTCAGAGCTAGAGTGTGGAGTTGTGTAGCAGTTCTAGTGTGTGTGGCTGTGTTCCAGAGCTAGGGTGTGGGGTTGTATCGCAAGGCTAGTTTGTAGGGCTGTGTGCCAGAGCTAGTGTGTGGGGTTGTGTATCTGGGCTAATGTGTGGGGCTGTGTTCCAGAGCTAGTGTGTGGGGTTGCGTATCAGGGCTAGTGTGTGGGACTGAGTTGCAGAGCTAGTGCGTGGGACTGTGTTCCAGAACTAGTGTGTTGGGCTGTGTTCCAGGGCTTGGACTGAGGTCCAGAGCTAGAGTGTGGGAATGTGCAGCAGTTCTAGTGTGTGGGGCTGTGTTCCAGAGCTAGGGTGTAGGGTTGTATCGCTGGGCTAGTGTGTGGGGCTGTGTTCCAGAGCTAGTGTGTGGGGTGCGTTGCGGGGTTAGTGTGTGGGGCTGTGTGCCAGAGCTAGTGTGTGGGGTTGTGTTCCAGGGCTAGTGCATGGCACTGTGTTCCTGGGCTAATGTGTGGGACGGCGTTCCAGAGCTCGCATGCAGGGTTGTGTTCCAGGGCTAATGTGTGGGACTGTGTTCCAAAGCTAGTGTGTGGGACTGTGTTTCAGGGCTAGTGTGTGTGGCTGTGTTCCAAGGCTAGTGTGTGGGATTGTGTTTCAGAGCTAGTGTGTGGGACTGAGTTTCATGTCTAGTGTGTGGGGCTGAGTTCCAGGGCAAGTACATGGGGTTGTGTAGCAGGGCTAGTGTGTGGGACTGAGTTCCAGGGCTAGTGTGCGGGACTGTTTTCCAGAGCTAGTGTGTGGGACTATGTTCCAGAACTAGTGTGTGAGGCTGTGTTCCAGGGCTAGTGTGTGGGACTGTGTTCCAGAACTAGTGTGTTGGGCTGTGTTCCAGGGCTTGTATGTGGGGCTGTGTTCCAGTGCTAGTATGTGTGGCTATGTAGCAGGGCTAGTATGTTGGACTGAGGTTCAGAGCTAGAGTGTGGAGTTGTGTAGCAGTTCTAGTGTGTGTGGCTGTGTTCCAGAGCTAGGGTGTGGGGTTGTATCGCAAGGCTAGTTTGTAGGGCTGTGTGCCAGAGCTAGTGTGTGGGGTTGTTTTTCTGGGCTAATGTGTGGGGCTGTGTTCCAGAGCTAGTGTGTGGGGTTGTGTATCAGGGCTAGTGTGTGGGACTGAGTTGCAGAGCTAGTGCGTGGGACTGTGTTCCAGGGCTAGTGTGTGGAACTGTGTTCCAGAGCTAGTGTGTGGGACTGTGTTTCAGGGCTAGTGTGTGAGGCTGTGTTCCAGAGCTAGTGTGTGGGGCTGTGTTTCAGGGCTAGTATGTTGGGCTGAGGTCCAGAGCTAGAGTGTGGAGTTGTGTAGCAGTTCTAGTGTGTGGGGCTGTGTTCCAGAGTTAGGGTGTGGGGTTGTATTGCAGGGCTAGTGTGTAGGGCTGTGTGACAGAGGTAGTGTGTGGGGCTGTGCATCTGGGCTAATGTGTGGGGCTGTGTTCCGGAGCTAGTGTGTGGGGTTGCGTAGCAGGGCTAGTGTGTGGGGCTATGTGCCAGAGCTAGTGTGTGGGGTTGTGTAGCAGGGCTAGTGTGTGGGACTGAGTTGCAGAGCTAGTGCGTGGGACTGTGTTTCAGGGCTAGTGTGTGGGGCTGTGTTCCAGGGCTAGTGTGTGGGACTGTGTTTCAGGGCTAGCGTGTCGGGCTGTGTTTCAGGGCTAGTGTGCGACTGTGTTTCAGGGCTAGTATGTCAGTCTGTGCTTCAGGGCTAGTGGTGGGTCTGTGTACCAGGGCGAGTGTGTGAGGATGTGTTCGAGGGCTAGTTGTGGCACTGTGTTCCAGGGCTAATATGTGGGACGGCGTTCCAGAGCTCGCATGCAGGGTTGTGTTCCAGGGCTAATGTGTGGGACTGTGTTCCAAAGCTAGTGTGTGGGGCTGTGTTTCAGGTCTAGTGTGTGGGGCTGTGTTCCAAGGCTAGTGTGTGGGACTGTGTTCCGGGGCTAGTGTGTCGGGCTGTGTTTCAGGGCTAGTGTGTGGGGCTGTGTTCCAAGGCTAATGTGTGGGGCTGTGTTCCAGAGCTAGTGTGTGGGGCTGTGTGCCAGAGCTAGTGTGTGGGGTTGTGTAGCAGGGCTAGTGTGTGGGACTGAGTTGCAGAGCTAGTGCGTGGGACTGTGTTCCAGAGCTAGTGTGTGGAACTGTGTTCCAGAGCTAGTGTGTGGGGCTGTGTTTCAGAGCTAGTGTGTGGGACTATGTTCCAGAGCTGTATGTTGGACTGTGTTCCATAGCTAGTGGTTAGGACTGAGTTCCAGGGCTAATGTGTGTGACTGTGTTCCAGGGCAAGTGTGTGGGGCTGTGTTCCAGAGCTAGTGTGTGAGGATATGTTCCAAGGCTAGTGTGTGGGACGGTGTTCCAGTGCTAGTGTGTGGGGCTGTGTTCCAGTGCTAGTGTGTGGGGCTGTGGTCCAGGGCGAGTATGTTGGTCTGAGGTCCAGAGCTAGAGTGTGGGGATGTGTAGCAGTTCTAGTGTGTGGGGCTGTGTTTCAGAGCTAGTGTGTGGGGTTGCGTAGCAGGGCTAGTGTGTGGGGCTGTGTGCCAGAGCTAGTGTGTGGGGTTGTGTACCAGGGCTAGTGTGTGAGGATGTGTTCCAGGGCTAATGTGTGGCACTGTGTTCCTGGGCTAATGTGTGGGATGGCGTTCCAGAGCTCGCATGCAGGGTTGTGTTCCAGGGCTAATGTGTGGGACTGTGTTCCAAAGCTAGTGTGTGGGACTGTGTTTCAGGGCTAGTGTGTGTGGCTGTGTTCCAAGGCTAGTTTGTGGGACTGTGTTCCAGGGCTAGTTTGTGGGACTATGTTTCAGAGCTAGTGTGTGGGACTGAGTTTCATGTCTAGTGTGTGGGGCTGAGTTCCAGGGCAAGTATGTGGGGTTGTGTAGCAGGGCTAGTGTGTGGGACTGAGTTCCAGGGCTAGTGTGTGGGGCTGTGTTCCCGAGCTAGTGTGTGGGGCTGTGCTCCAGGGCTGGTGTGTGGGGCTGTGTTCCAGAGCTAGTGTGTGGGACTGTGTTCCAGAACTAGTGTGTTGGGCTGTGTTCCAGGGCTTTTATGTGAGGCTGTGTTCCAGTGCTAGTATTTGGGGCTGTGTAGCAGGGCTAGTATGTTGGACTGAGGTTCAGAGCTAGAGTGTGGAGTTGTGTAGCAGTTCTAGTGTGTGGGGATGTGTTCCAGAGCTAGTGTGTGGGGTTGTATCGCAGGGCTAGGGTGTAGGGACTGTGTGCCAGAGCTAGTGTGTGGGGTTGTGTATCTGGGCTAATGTGTTGGGCTGTGTTCCAGAGCTAGTGTGTGGGGTTGCGTAGCAGGGCTAGTGTGTGGGGCTGTGTGCCAGAGCTAGTGTGTGGAACTGAGTTTAACGGCTAGTGTGTGGGTATGTGTTCCAGGGCTAGTATATGGGACTGTGTTCCAGGGCTAGTGTGTGGGACTGTGTTTCAGGGCTAGTGTGTGGGGCTGTGTTCCAGGGCTAGTGTGTGGGACTGTGTTTCAGGGCTAGCGTGTGACTGTGTTTCAGGGCTAGTGTGTTGGGCTGTGTTCCAGGGCTAGTGTCTTACTGTGTTTCTGGGCTAGTGTGTGGGGCTGTGCTCCAGGGCTGGTGTATGGGGCTGTGTTCCAGAGCTAGTGTGTGAGGATATGTTCCAGGGCTAGTGTGTGGCTCTGTAATCCAGGGTTAATGTGTGGGACTGTGTTCCAAAGCTAGTGTGTGGGGGTGTGTTCCAGGGCTAGTGTTTTGGACTATGTTTCAGGGCTAGTGTGTTGGGCTGCGTTCCAGGGCTAGGAGTGCGGGACTGCATTCCAAGGCTAGTATGTGGGACTGTGTTCCAGAGCTAGTGTGTGGGGATGTGTTCCACACCTAGTGAGTAGGACTGAGTTCCAGGGCTAACGTGTGCGACTGTGTTCCAGGACTGCTGTGTAGGACTGTGTTTCAGAGCTAGTGTGTGGGGCTGTGTTCCAGGGCTAATGCGTGGGACGGTGTTCCAGTGCTAGTGTGTGGGGCTGTGTTCCAGTGCTAGTGTGTGGGGCTGTGGTCCAGGGCTAGTATGTTGGACTGAGGTCCAGAGCTAGAGTGTGGGGATGTGTAGCAGTTCTAGTGTGTGGGGCTGTGTTTCAGAGCTAGTGTGTGGGGTTGCGTAGCAGGGCTAGTGTGTGGGGCTGTGTGCCAGAGCTAGTGTGTGGGGTTGTGTACCAGGGCTAGTGTGTGAGGATGTGTTCCAGGGCTAATGTGTGGCACTGTGTTCCAAAGCTAGTGTGTGGGACTGTGTTTCAGGGCTAGTGTGTGTGGCTGTTTTCCAAGGCTAGTGTGTGGGACTGTGTTCCAGGGCTAGTATGTGGGACTATGTTTCAGAGCTAGTGTGTGGGACTGAGTTTCATGTCTAGTGTGTGGGGCTGAGTTCCAGGGCTAGTGTGTGGGACTGTGTTCCAGGGCTAGTGTGTGGGACTGTGTTCCAGAGCTAGTGTGTGGGGATGTGTTCCACACCTAGTGAGTAGGACTGAGTTCCAGGGCTAACGTGTGCGACTGTGTTCCAGGACTGCTGTGTGGGACTGTGTTTCAGAGCTAGTGTGTGGGGCTGTGTTCCAGGGCTAATGCGTGGGACGGTGTTCCAGTGCTAGTGTGTGGGGCTGTGTTCCAGTGCTAGTGTGTGGGGCTGTGGTCCAGGGCTAGTATGTTGGACTGAGGTCCAGAGCTAGAGTGTGGGGATGTGTAGCAGTTCTAGTGTGTGGGGCTGTGTTTCAGAGCTAGTGTGTGGGGTTGCGTAGCAGGGCTAGTGTGTGGGGCTGTGTGCCAGAGCTAGTGTGTGGGGTTGTGTACCAGGGCTAGTGTGTGAGGATGTGTTCCAGGGCTAATGTGTGGCACTGTGTTCCAAAGCTAGTGTGTGGGACTGTGTTTCAGGGCTAGTGTGTGTGGCTGTTTTCCAAGGCTAGTGTGTGGGACTGTGTTCCAGGGCTAGTATGTGGGACTATGTTTCAGAGCTAGTGTGTGGGACTGAGTTTCATGTCTAGTGTGTGGGGCTGAGTTCCAGGGCTAGTGTGTGGGACTGTGTTCCAGGGCTAGTGTGTGGGACTGTGTTCCAGAGCTAGTGTGTGGGACTGTGTTCCAGGGAGTTATGTGGGGTTGTGTAGCAGGGCTAGTGTGTGGGACTGAGCTCCAAAGCAAGTGTGTGGGGCTGTGTTCCAGGGCTAGTGTGTGGGACTGTGTTTCAGGGCTAGTGTGTTGGGCTGCGTTCCAGGGCTAGTGTGTGGTACTGTGTTCCAGAACTAGTGTGTGGGGCTGTGTTCCAGGGACTCGTATGTGGGACTGTGTTCCAGAGCTAGTGTGTGGGGCTGTGTTCCAGTGCTGGTGTGTGGGGCTGTGTAGCTAGGCTAGTATGTTGGACTGAGGTCCAGAGCTAGTGTGTGGGGTTGTGTAGCAGGGCTAGTGTGTGGGACTGAGTTCCAGAGCTAGTGTGTGGAACTGTGTTCCAGAGCTAGTGGGTGGGACTGTGTTTGACCGCTAGTGTGTGGGTCTGTGTTCTAGAGCTAGTGTGTGGGTCTGTGTTTCAGGGATAGCGTGTCGGGCTGTGTTCCAAGGCTAGTGTGCGATTGTGTTTCAGGGCTAGTGTGTTGGTCTGTACTCCAGGGCTAGTGTGTGGGGCTGTGTACCAGGGCGAGTGTGTGAGGATGTGTTCCAGGGCTAGTGTCTGGCACTGTGTTCCAGGGCTAATGTGTGGGATGGTGTTCCAGAGCTCTCATGCAGGGTTGTGTTCCAGGGTTCATGTGTGGGACTGTGTTCCAGAGCTAGTGTGTGGGGCTGTGTTCCAGAGCTAGTGTGTGGTGATGTGTAGCAGGGCTAGTGTATGGGACTGTGTTCTAGAGCTAGTGTGTGGGGATGTGTAGCAGAGCTGTGTGTTGGGCTGTGTTCCTTAGCTAATGGGTAGGACTGAGTTCCAGGGCTAATGTGTGGGACTGGGTTCCAGAACTAGTGTGTGCGGTTGTGTTCCAGAGCCAGTGTGTAGGACTGAGTTCCAGGGCTAATGTGTGCGACTGTGTTCCAGGGCTAGTGTGTGGGACTGAATTCCAGAGCTAGTGTGTGGGGATTTGTAGCAGGGCTAGTGTGTCGGGCTGTGTTCCAGAACTAGTGTGTGGGACTGTGTTTCAGGGCTAGTGTGTGGGGCTGTGTTCCAGGGCTAGTGTGTTGCGCTGTGTTCCAGGGCTAGTGTGTGACTGTGTTTCTGGGCTAGTGTGTGGGGCTGTGTTCCAGAGCTGGTGTGTAGGACTGTGTTCCAGAGCTAGTGTGTGGGACTGTGTTGCAGTGCGAGTGAGTGTGGCTGTGTAGCAGGGCTAGTGTGTGGGGCTGTGTTACATAGCTTGTGTATGGGACTGTGTTCCAGGCCTAGTGTGTGGACTGTGTTCCTGGGCTAATGTATGCGCCTGTGTTCCAGGGCAAGTGTGTGGGGCTGTGTTACAGAGCTTGTGTATGGGACAGTGTTCCAGGCCTAGTGGGTGGGACTGTGTTCCGGGGCTAGTGTGTGGGACTGTGTTCCAGAGCTTTTGTGGTGCTGTCTTCCAGGGCTAGTGTGTGGGTCTGTGTTCCAGAGCTAGTGTGTGGGGCTGTGTTCCAGGACTAATGTATGCGCCTGTGTTCCAGGGCGAGTGTGTGGGGCTGTGTTACAGAGCTTGTGTATGGGACAGTGTTCCAGGCCTTGTGGGTGGGACTGTGTTCCGGGGCTAGTGTGTGGGACTGTGTTCCAGAGCTTTTGTGGGGCTGTTTTCCAGGGCTAGTGTGTGGGTCAGTGTTCCAGAGCGAGTGTGTGGGACTGTGTTCCAGAGCTAGTGTGTGGGGCTGTGTTCCAGGACTAATGTGTGGGACTGAATTCCAGAGCTAGTGTGTGGGGATGTGTAGCAGGGCTAGTGTGTCGGGCTGTGTTCCAGAGCTAGTGTGTGGAGATGTGTTCCAGAGCTAGTGTGTGGGGCTGTGTAGCAGGGCTAGCGTGTGACTGTGTTTCAGGGCTAGTGTGTTGGGCTGTGTTCCAGGGCAAATGTGTGCGACTGTGTTCCAGGGCTAGTGTGTGGGACTGTGTTCCAGAACTAGTGTGTGACACTGTGTTCCAGGGCTAATGAGTGCGACTGTGTTCCAGAGCTCGAGTGCAGGGTTGTGTTCCAGGGCTAATGTGTGGGACTGTGTTCCGGGGCTAGTGTTGGGATTGTGTTCCAGAGGTTTTGTGGGGCTGTCTTCCAGGGCTAGTGTGTGGTTCTGTGTTCCAGAGCGAGTGTGTGGGACAGTGTTCCAGAGCGAGTGTATGGGGCTGTGTAGCAGGGCTAGTGTGTGGGACTGAATTCCAGAGCTAGTGTGTGGGGATGTGTAGTAGGGCTAGTGTGTGGGGCTGTGTTCCAGAGCTAGTGTGTGGGTTTGTGTAGTAGGGCTAGTGTGTGGGGCTGTGTTCCGGAGCTAGTGTGTGAGGATGTGTTCCAGAGCTAGTGTGTGGGACTATGTTCCAGAGCTGTGTGTTGGACTGTGTTCCATAGCTAGTGTGTAGGACTGAGTTCCAGGGCTAATGTGTGCGACTGTGTTCCAGGGCTAGTGTGTGGGACTGTGTTCCAGATCTAGTGTGTGGGACTGGCTTCCAGAACTAATGTGTGCGGTTGTGTTCCAGAGCCAGTGTGTAGGACTGTGTTCCAGGGCTAATGTGTGTGACTGTGTTCCAGGGCTAGTGTGTTGGGCTGTGTTGCAGGGCTAGTATGTGGGCTGTGTTCCAGTGCTGGTGTGTGGGGCTGTGTAGCTAGGCTAGTATGTTGGTCTGAGGTCCAGAGCTAGAGTGTGGGGCTGTGTAGCAGTTCTAGTGTGTGAGGCTGTGTTCCAGAGCTAGGGTGTGGGGTTGTATCGCAGGGCTAATGTGTGGGGCTGTGTTCCAGAGCTAGAGTGTGGGGTTGCGTAGCAGGGCTAGTGTGTGGGGCTGTGTGCCAGAGCTAGTGTGTGGGGTTGTGTAGCAGGGCTAGTGTGTGAGACTGAGTTCCAGAGCTAATGTGTGGAACTGTGTTCCAGAGCTAGTGTGTGCAATTGTGCTAGTGTGTGGGGCTGTGTTCCAGGGCTAGTGTGTGGGTCTGTGTTTCAGGGCTAGCGTATCGGGCTGTGTTCTAAGGCTAGTGTGCGACTGTGTTTCAGGGCTAGTGTGTTGGTCTGTACTCCAGGGCTAGTGTGTGGGGCTGTGTACCAGGGCGAGTGTGTGAGGATGTGTTCCAGGGCTAATGTGTGGGACGGTGTTCCAGAGCTCTCATGCAGGGTTGTGTTCCAGGGCTCATGTGTGGGACTGTGTTCCAAAGCTAGTGTGTGGGGCTGTGTTCCAGGGCTAGTGTGTGGCACTGTGTTCCAGGGCTAATGTGTGCGACTGTGTTCCAGAGCTCGAGTGCAGAGTTGTGTTCCAGTGCTAATGTGTGGGACTGTGTTCCAGTGCTAATGTGTGGGACTGTGTTCCAAAGCTAGTGTATAGGGCTGTGTTCCAGGTCTAGTGTGTGGGACTGTGTTCCAGAGCTGGTGTGTAGGACTGTATTCCAGAGCTAGTGTGTGGGACTGTGTTCCTGGGCTAATGTGTGGGACTGTGTTCCAGAGCTAGTGTGGGACTGTGTTGCAGTGCGAGTGAGTGTGTCTGTGTAGCAGGGCTAGTGTGTGGCTTGTTACAGAGCTTGTGTAAGGGACTGTGTTCCAGGCCTAGTGTGTGAACTGTGTTCCTGGGCTAATGTATGCGCATGTGTTCCAGGGCTAGTGTGTGGGGCTGTGTTCCAGAGCTTGTGTATGGGACTGTGTTCCAGGCCTAGTGTGTGGGACTGTGTTCCGGGGCTAGTGTGTGGGATTGTGTTCCAGAGATTTTGTGGGGCTGTCTTCCAGGGCTAGTGTGTGGGTCTGTGTTCCAGAGCAAGTGTGTGGGACTGTGTTCCAGAGCGAGTGTATGGGGCTGTGTAGCAGGGCTAGTGTGTGGGACTGAATTCCAGAGCTAGTGTGTGGGGCTGTGTAGCAGGGCTAGCGTGTGACTGTGTTTCAGGGCTAGTGTGTTGGGCTGTGTTCCAGGGCAAATGTGTGCGACTGTGTTCCAGGGCTAGTGTGTGGGACTGTGTTCCAGAACTAGTGTGTGACACTGTGTTCCAGGGCTAATGAGTGCGACTGTGTTCCAGAGCTCGAGTGCAGGGTTGTGTTCCAGGGCTAATGTGTGGGACTGTGTTCCGGGGCTAGTGTTGGGATTGTGTTCCAGAGGTTTTGTGGGGCTGTCTTCCAGGGCTAGTGTGTGGTTCTGTGTTCCAGAGCGAGTGTGTGGGACAGTGTTCCAGAGCGAGTGTATGGGGCTGTGTAGCAGGGCTAGTGTGTGGGACTGAATTCCAGAGCTAGTGTGTGGGGATGTGTAGTAGGGCTAGTGTGTGGGGCTGTGTTCCAGAGCTAGTGTGTGGGTTTGTGTAGTAGGGCTAGTGTGTGGGGCTGTGTTCCGGAGCTAGTGTGTGAGGATGTGTTCCAGAGCTAGTGTGTGGGACTATGTTCCAGAGCTGTGTGTTGGACTGTGTTCCATAGCTAGTGTGTAGGACTGAGTTCCAGGGCTAATGTGTGCGACTGTGTTCCAGGGCTAGTGTGTGGGACTGTGTTCCAGATCTAGTGTGTGGGACTGGCTTCCAGAACTAATGTGTGCGGTTGTGTTCCAGAGCCAGTGTGTAGGACTGTGTTCCAGGGCTAATGTGTGTGACTGTGTTCCAGGGCTAGTGTGTTGGGCTGTGTTGCAGGGCTAGTATGTGGGCTGTGTTCCAGTGCTGGTGTGTGGGGCTGTGTAGCTAGGCTAGTATGTTGGTCTGAGGTCCAGAGCTAGAGTGTGGGGCTGTGTAGCAGTTCTAGTGTGTGAGGCTGTGTTCCAGAGCTAGGGTGTGGGGTTGTATCGCAGGGCTAATGTGTGGGGCTGTGTTCCAGAGCTAGAGTGTGGGGTTGCGTAGCAGGGCTAGTGTGTGGGGCTGTGTGCCAGAGCTAGTGTGTGGGGTTGTGTAGCAGGGCTAGTGTGTGAGACTGAGTTCCAGAGCTAATGTGTGGAACTGTGTTCCAGAGCTAGTGTGTGCAATTGTGCTAGTGTGTGGGGCTGTGTTCCAGGGCTAGTGTGTGGGTCTGTGTTTCAGGGCTAGCGTATCGGGCTGTGTTCTAAGGCTAGTGTGCGACTGTGTTTCAGGGCTAGTGTGTTGGTCTGTACTCCAGGGCTAGTGTGTGGGGCTGTGTACCAGGGCGAGTGTGTGAGGATGTGTTCCAGGGCTAATGTGTGGGACGGTGTTCCAGAGCTCTCATGCAGGGTTGTGTTCCAGGGCTCATGTGTGGGACTGTGTTCCAAAGCTAGTGTGTGGGGCTGTGTTCCAGGGCTAGTGTGTGGCACTGTGTTCCAGGGCTAATGTGTGCGACTGTGTTCCAGAGCTCGAGTGCAGAGTTGTGTTCCAGTGCTAATGTGTGGGACTGTGTTCCAGTGCTAATGTGTGGGACTGTGTTCCAAAGCTAGTGTATAGGGCTGTGTTCCAGGTCTAGTGTGTGGGACTGTGTTCCAGAGCTGGTGTGTAGGACTGTATTCCAGAGCTAGTGTGTGGGACTGTGTTCCTGGGCTAATATGTGGGACTGTGTTCCAGAGCTAGTGTGGGACTGTGTTGCAGTGCGAGTGAGTGTGTCTGTGTAGCAGGGCTAGTGTGTGGCTTGTTACAGAGCTTGTGTAAGGGACTGTGTTCCAGGCCTAGTGTGTGAACTGTGTTCCTGGGCTAATGTATGCGCATGTGTTCCAGGGCTAGTGTGTGGGGCTGTGTTCCAGAGCTTGTGTATGGGACTGTGTTCCAGGCCTAGTGTGTGGGACTGTGTTCCGGGGCTAGTGTGTGGGATTGTGTTCCAGAGATTTTGTGGGGCTGTCTTCCAGGGCTAGTGTGTGGGTCTGTGTTCCAGAGCAAGTGTGTGGGACTGTGTTCCAGAGCGAGTGTATGGGGCTGTGTAGCAGGGCTAGTGTGTGGGACTGAATTCCAGAGCTAGTGTGTGGGGATGTGTAGCAGGGCTAGTGTGTCGGGTTGTGTTCCAGAGCTAGTGTGTGAGGATGTGTTCCAGAGCTAGTGTGTGGGACTATGTTCCAGAGCTGTATGTTGGACTGTGTTCCATAGCTAGTGGTTAGGACTGAGTTCCAGGGCTAATGTGTGTGACTGTGTTCCAGGGCAAGTGTGTGGGACTGTGTTCCAGATCTAGTGTGTGGGACTGGCTTCCAGAACTAATGCGTGCGGTTGTGTTCCAGAGCCAGTGTGTAGGACTGAGTTCCAGGGCTAATTTGTGTGACTGTGTTCCAGGGCTACTGTGTTGGGCTGTGTTGCAGGGCTAGTGTGTGGGACTGAGTTCCAGAGCTAGTGTGTGGGGCTGTGTAGCAGGGCTAGTGTGTGGGACGATGTTCCAGAGCTGTGTGTTCGGCTGTGTTCCATAGCTAGTGGGTAGGACTGAGTTCCAGGGCTAATGTGTGCGACTGTGTTACAGAACTATTGTGTGGGGCTGTGTTCCAGGGCTAATGTGTGAGACTGTGTTCCAGAACTAGTGTGTGGCAGTGTGTTCCAGGGCTAATGTGTGCGACTGTGTTCCACAGCTCGAGTGCAGGGTTGTGTTCCAGGGCTAGTGTGTGGGACTGTGTTCAAGGGCCATTGTGTGGGGCTGTGTTCCAGGGCTCGTGTGTGACACTGTGTTGCAGGGCTAATGTGTGCGACTGTGTTCCAGAGTTCGAGTGCAGGATTGTGTTCCAGTGCTAATGTGTGGGACTGTGTTCCAGTGCTAATGTGTGGGACTTTGTTCCAAAGCTAGTGTATGGGGCTGTGTTTCTGGGCTAGTGTGTGGGGCTGTGTTCCAGAGCTGGTGTGTAGGACTGTGTTCCAGAGCTAGTGCGTGGGACTGTGTTCCAGGCCTAGTGGGTGGGACTGTGTTCCGGGGCTAGTGTGTGGGACTCTGTTCCAGAGCTTTTTGTGGGGCTGTCTTGCAGGGCTAGTGTGTGGGTCTGTGTTCCAGAGCGAGTATGTCGGGCTGTGTTCCAGAACTAGTGTGTGGAACTGTGTTCCAGGGCTAATGTGTGGGACTGTGTTCCAGAGCTAGTGTGTGTGGATGTGTAGCAGGGCTAGTGTGTCGGGCTGTGTTCCAGAGCTAGTGTGTGGGGTTGTGTATCTGGGCTAATGTGTGGGGCTGTGTTCCAGAGCTAGTGTGTGGGGTTGCGTATCAGGGCTAGTGTGTGGGGCTGTTTGCCAGAGGTGATGTGTGGGGTTGTGTGGCAGGGCTAGTGTGTGGGACTGAGTTGCAGAGCTAGTGCGTGGGACTGTGTTCCAGAGCTAGTGTGTGGAACTGTGTTCCAGAGCTAGTGTGTGGGACTGTGTTTCAGGGCTAGTGTGTGGGGCTGTGTTCCAGAGCTAGTGTGTGGGACTGTGTTTCAGGGCTAGCGTGTGACTGTGTTTCTAGGCTAGTGTGTGGGGCTGTTTGCCAGAGGTGATGTGTGGGGTTGTGTGGCAGGGCTAGTGTGTGGGACTGTGTTCCAGAGCTAGTGTGTGGGACTGTGTTTCAGGGCTAGTGTGTGGGGCTGTGTTCCAGAGCTAGTGTGTGGGGCTGTGTTCCAGGGCTAGTGTGTGACTGTGTTTCTGGGTTAGTGTGTGAGGCTGTGTTTCAGAGCAAATGTGTGAGGATATGTTCCAGGGCTAGTGTGTGGCTCTGTAATCCAGGGTTAATGTGTGGGACTGTGTTCCAAAGCTAGTGTGTGGGGGTGTGTTCCAGGGCTAGTGTTTGGGACTGTGTTTTAGGGCTAGTGTGTTGGGCTGCATTCCAGGGCTAGGCGTGCGGGACTGCATTCCAAGGCTAGTATGTGGGACTGTGTTCCAGAGCTCGTGTGTTGGGCTGTGTTCCAGACCTAGTGAGTAGGTCTGAGTTCCAGGGCTAATGTCTCCGACTGTGTTCCAGGGCTAGTGTGTGGGGCTGTGTTTCAGGGCTAGTGTGTGGGACGGTGTTCCAGGGCTAGTGTGTGGGTCTGTGTTCCAGTGCTAGTGTGTGGGGCTGTGTTCCAGGGCTAGTATGTGTGGCTATGTAGCAGGGCTGGTATGTTGGACTGAGGTTCAGAGCTAGAGTGTGGAGTTGTGTAGCAGTTCTAGTGTGTGTGGCTGTGTTCCAGAGCTAGGGTGTGGGGTTGTATCGCAAGGCTAGTTTGTAGGGCTGTGTGCCAGAGCTAGTGTGTGGGGTTGTGTATCTGGGCTAATGTGTGGGGCTGTGTTCCAGAGCTAGTGTGTGGGGTTGCGTATCAGGGCTAGTGTGTGGGACTGAGTTGCAGAGCTAGTGCGTGGGACTGTGTTCCAGAACTAGTGTGTTGGGCTGTGTTCCAGGGCTTGGACTGAGGTCCAGAGCTAGAGTGTGGGAATGTGTAGCAGTTCTAGTGTGTGGGGCTGTGTTCCAGAGCTAGGGTGTAGGGTTGTATCGCTGGGCTAGTGTGTGGGGCTGTGTTCCAGAGCTAGTGTGTGGGGTGCGTTGCGGGGTTAGTGTGTGGGGCTGTGTGCCAGAGCTAGTGTGTGGGGTTGTGTTCCAGGGCTAGTGCATGGCACTGTGTTCCTGGGCTAATGTGTGGGACGGCGTTCCAGAGCTCACATGCAGGGTTGTGTTCCAGGGCTAATGTGTGGGACTGTGTTCCAAAGCTAGTGTGTGGGACTGTGTTTCAGGGCTAGTGTGTGTGGCTGTGTTCCAAGGCTAGTGTGTGGGATTGTGTTTCAGAGCTAGTGTGTGGGACTGAGTTTCATGTCTAGTGTGTGGGGCTGAGTTCCAGGGCAAGTACATGGGGTTGTGTAGCAGGGCTAGTGTGTGGGACTGAGTTCCAGGGCTAGTGTGCGGGACTGTTTTCCAGAGCTAGTGTGTGGGACTATGTTCCAGAACTAGTGTGTGAGGCTGTGTTCCAGGGCTAGTGTGTGGGACTGTGTTCCAGAACTAGTGTGTTGGGCTGTGTTCCAGGGCTTGTATGTGGGGCTATGTTCCAGTGCTAGTATGTGTGGCTATGTAGCAGGGCTAGTATGTTGGACTGAGGTTCAGAGCTAGAGTGTGGAGTTGTGTAGCAGTTCTAGTGTGTGTGGCTGTGTTCCAGAGCTAGGGTGTGGGGTTGTATCGCAAGGCTAGTTTGTAGGGCTGTGTGCCAGAGCTAGTGTGTGGGGTTGTTTTTCTGGGCTAATGTGTGGGGCTGTGTTCCAGAGCTAGTGTGTGGGGTTGTGTATCAGGGCTAGTGTGTGGGACTGAGTTGCAGAGCTAGTGCGTGGGACTGTGTTCCAGGGCTAGTGTGTGGTACTGTGTTCCAGAGCTAGTGTGTGGGACTGTGTTTCAGGGCTAGTGTGTGAGGCTGTGTTCCAGAGCTAGTGTGTGGGGCTGTGTTTCAGGGCTAGTATGTTGGGCTGAGGTCCAGAGCTAGAGTGTGGAGTTGTGTAGCAGTTCTAGTGTGTGGGGCTGTGTTCCAGAGTTAGGGTGTGGGGTTGTATTGCAGGGCTAGTGTGTAGGGCTGTGTGACAGAGGTAGTGTGTGGGGCTGTGCATCTGGGCTAATGTGTGGGGCTGTGTTCCGGAGCTAGTGTGTGGGGTTGCGTAGCAGGGCTAGTGTGTGGGGCTATGTGCCAGAGCTAGTGTGTGGGGTTGTGTAGCAGGGCTAGTGTGTGGGACTGAGTTGCAGAGCTAGTGCGTGGGACTGTGTTTCAGGGCTAGTGTGTGGGGCTGTGTTCCAGGGCTAGTGTGTGGGACTGTGTTTCAGGGCTAGCGTGTCGGGCTGTGTTTCAGGGCTAGTGTGCGACTGTGTTTCAGGGCTAGTATGTCAGTCTGTGCTTCAGGGCTAGTGGTGGGTCTGTGTACCAGGGCGAGTGTGTGAGGATGTGTTCGAGGGCTAGTTGTGGCACTGTGTTCCAGGGCTAATATGTGGGACGGCGTTCCAGAGCTCGCATGCAGGGTTGTGTTCCAGGGCTAATGTGTGGGACTGTGTTCCAAAGCTAGTGTGTGGGGCTGTGTTTCAGGTCTAGTGTGTGGGGCTGTGTTCCAAGGCTAGTGTGTGGGACTGTGTTCCGGGGCTAGTGTGTCGGGCTGTGTTTCAGGGCTAGTGTGTGGGGCTGTGTTCCAAGGCTAATGTGTGGGGCTGTGTTCCAGAGCTAGTGTGTGGGGCTGTGTGCCAGAGCTAGTGTGTGGGGTTGTGTAGCAGGGCTAGTGTGTGGGACTGAGTTGCAGAGCTAGTGCGTGGGACTGTGTTCCAGAGCTAGTGTGTGGAACTGTGTTCCAGAGCTAGTGTGTGGGGCTGTGTTTCAGAGCTAGTGTGTGGGACTATGTTCCAGAGCTGTATGTTGGACTGTGTTCCATAGCTAGTGGTTAGGACTGAGTTCCAGGGCTAATGTGTGTGACTGTGTTCCAGGGCAAGTGTGTGGGACTGTGTTCCAGAGCTAGTGTGTGGGACTGGCTTCCAGAACTAATGCGTGCGGTTGTGTTCCAGAGCCAGTGTGTAGGACTGAGTTCCAGGGCTAATTTGTGTGACTGTGTTCCAGGGCTACTGTGTTGGGCTGTGTTGCAGGGCTAGTGTGTGGGACTGAGTTCCAGAGCTAGTGTGTGGGGCTGTGTAGCAGGGCTAGTGTGTGGGACGATGTTCCAGAGCTGTGTGTTCGGCTGTGTTCCATAGCTAGTGGGTAGGACTGAGTTCCAGGGCTAATGTGTGCGACTGTGTTACAGAACTATTGTGTGGGGCTGTGTTCCAGGGCTAATGTGTGAGACTGTGTTCCAGAACTAGTGTGTGGCAGTGTGTTCCAGGGCTAATGTGTGCGACTGTGTTCCACAGCTCGAGTGCAGGGTTGTGTTCCAGGGCTAGTGTGTGGGACTGTGTTCAAGGGCCATTGTGTGGGGCTGTGTTCCAGGGCTCGTGTGTGACACTGTGTTGCAGGGCTAATGTGTGCGACTGTGTTCCAGAGTTCGAGTGCAGGATTGTGTTCCAGTGCTAATGTGTGGGACTGTGTTCCAGTGCTAATGTGTGGGACTTTGTTCCAAAGCTAGTGTATGGGGCTGTGTTTCTGGGCTAGTGTGTGGGGCTGTGTTCCAGAGCTGGTGTGTAGGACTGTGTTCCAGAGCTAGTGCGTGGGACTGTGTTCCAGGCCTAGTGGGTGGGACTGTGTTCCGGGGCTAGTGTGTGGGACTCTGTTCCAGAGCTTTTTGTGGGGCTGTCTTGCAGGGCTAGTGTGTGGGTCTGTGTTCCAGAGCGAGTATGTCGGGCTGTGTTCCAGAACTAGTGTGTGGAACTGTGTTCCAGGGCTAATGTGTGGGACTGTGTTCCAGAGCTAGTGTGTGTGGATGTGTAGCAGGGCTAGTGTGTCGGGCTGTGTTCCAGAGCTAGTGTGTGGGGTTGTGTATCTGGGCTAATGTGTGGGGCTGTGTTCCAGAGCTAGTGTGTGGGGTTGCGTATCAGGGCTAGTGTGTGGGGCTGTTTGCCAGAGGTGATGTGTGGGGTTGTGTGGCAGGGCTAGTGTGTGGGACTGAGTTGCAGAGCTAGTGCGTGGGACTGTGTTCCAGAGCTAGTGTGTGGAACTGTGTTCCAGAGCTAGTGTGTGGGACTGTGTTTCAGGGCTAGTGTGTGGGGCTGTGTTCCAGAGCTAGTGTGTGGGACTGTGTTTCAGGGCTAGCGTGTGACTGTGTTTCTAGGCTAGTGTGTGGGGCTGTTTGCCAGAGGTGATGTGTGGGGTTGTGTGGCAGGGCTAGTGTGTGGGACTGTGTTCCAGAGCTAGTGTGTGGGACTGTGTTTCAGGGCTAGTGTGTGGGGCTGTGTTCCAGAGCTAGTGTGTGGGGCTGTGTTCCAGGGCTAGTGTGTGACTGTGTTTCTGGGTTAGTGTGTGAGGCTGTGTTTCAGAGCAAATGTGTGAGGATATGTTCCAGGGCTAGTGTGTGGCTCTGTAATCCAGGGTTAATGTGTGGGACTGTGTTCCAAAGCTAGTGTGTGGGGGTGTGTTCCAGGGCTAGTGTTTGGGACTGTGTTTTAGGGCTAGTGTGTTGGGCTGCATTCCAGGGCTAGGCGTGCGGGACTGCATTCCAAGGCTAGTATGTGGGACTGTGTTCCAGAGCTCGTGTGTTGGGCTGTGTTCCAGACCTAGTGAGTAGGTCTGAGTTCCAGGGCTAATGTCTCCGACTGTGTTCCAGGGCTAGTGTGTGGGGCTGTGTTTCAGGGCTAGTGTGTGGGACGGTGTTCCAGGGCTAGTGTGTGGGTCTGTGTTCCAGTGCTAGTGTGTGGGGCTGTGTTCCAGGGCTAGTATGTGTGGCTATGTAGCAGGGCTGGTATGTTGGACTGAGGTTCAGAGCTAGAGTGTGGAGTTGTGTAGCAGTTCTAGTGTGTGTGGCTGTGTTCCAGAGCTAGGGTGTGGGGTTGTATCGCAAGGCTAGTTTGTAGGGCTGTGTGCCAGAGCTAGTGTGTGGGGTTGTGTATCTGGGCTAATGTGTGGGGCTGTGTTCCAGAGCTAGTGTGTGGGGTTGCGTATCAGGGCTAGTGTGTGGGACTGAGTTGCAGAGCTAGTGCGTGGGACTGTGTTCCAGAGCTAGTGTGTTGGGCTGTGTTCCAGGGCTTGGACTGAGGTCCAGAGCTAGAGTGTGGGAATGTGTAGCAGTTCTAGTGTGTGGGGCTGTGTTCCAGAGCTAGGGTGTAGGGTTGTATCGCTGGGCTAGTGTGTGGGGCTGTGTTCCAGAGCTAGTGTGTGGGGTGCGTTGCGGGGTTAGTGTGTGGGGCTGTGTGCCAGAGCTAGTGTGTGGGGTTGTGTTCCAGGGCTAGTGCATGGCACTGTGTTCCTGGGCTAATGTGTGGGACGGCGTTCCAGAGCTCACATGCAGGGTTGTGTTCCAGGGCTAATGTGTGGGACTGTGTTCCAAAGCTAGTGTGTGGGACTGTGTTTCAGGGCTAGTGTGTGTGGCTGTGTTCCAAGGCTAGTGTGTGGGATTGTGTTTCAGAGCTAGTGTGTGGGACTGAGTTTCATGTCTAGTGTGTGGGGCTGAGTTCCAGGGCAAGTACATGGGGTTGTGTAGCAGGGCTAGTGTGTGGGACTGAGTTCCAGGGCTAGTGTGCGGGACTGTTTTCCAGAGCTAGTGTGTGGGACTATGTTCCAGAACTAGTGTGTGAGGCTGTGTTCCAGGGCTAGTGTGTGGGACTGTGTTCCAGAACTAGTGTGTTGGGCTGTGTTCCAGGGCTTGTATGTGGGGCTGTGTTCCAGTGCTAGTATGTGTGGCTATGTAGCAGGGCTAGTATGTTGGACTGAGGTTCAGAGCTAGAGTGTGGAGTTGTGTAGCAGTTCTAGTGTGTGTGGCTGTGTTCCAGAGCTAGGGTGTGGGGTTGTATCGCAAGGCTAGTTTGTAGGGCTGTGTGCCAGAGCTAGTGTGTGGGGTTGTTTTTCTGGGCTAATGTGTGGGGCTGTGTTCCAGAGCTAGTGTGTGGGGTTGTGTATCAGGGCTAGTGTGTGGGACTGAGTTGCAGAGCTAGTGCGTGGGACTGTGTTCCAGGGCTAGTGTGTGGAACTGTGTTCCAGAGCTAGTGTGTGGGACTGTGTTTCAGGGCTAGTGTGTGAGGCTGTGTTCCAGAGCTAGTGTGTGGGGCTGTGTTTCAGGGCTAGTATGTTGGGCTGAGGTCCAGAGCTAGAGTGTGGAGTTGTGTAGCAGTTCTAGTGTGTGGGGCTGTGTTCCAGAGTTAGGGTGTGGGGTTGTATTGCAGGGCTAGTGTGTAGGGCTGTGTGACAGAGGTAGTGTGTGGGGCTGTGCATCTGGGCTAATGTGTGGGGCTGTGTTCCGGAGCTAGTGTGTGGGGTTGCGTAGCAGGGCTAGTGTGTGGGGCTATGTGCCAGAGCTAGTGTGTGGGGTTGTGTAGCAGGGCTAGTGTGTGGGACTGAGTTGCAGAGCTAGTGCGTGGGACTGTGTTTCAGGGCTAGTGTGTGGGGCTGTGTTCCAGGGCTAGTGTGTGGGACTGTGTTTCAGGGCTAGCGTGTCGGGCTGTGTTTCAGGGCTAGTGTGCGACTGTGTTTCAGGGCTAGTATGTCAGTCTGTGCTTCAGGGCTAGTGGTGGGTCTGTGTACCAGGGCGAGTGTGTGAGGATGTGTTCGAGGGCTAGTTGTGGCACTGTGTTCCAGGGCTAATATGTGGGACGGCGTTCCAGAGCTCGCATGCAGGGTTGTGTTCCAGGGCTAATGTGTGGGACTGTGTTCCAAAGCTAGTGTGTGGGGCTGTGTTTCAGGTCTAGTGTGTGGGGCTGTGTTCCAAGGCTAGTGTGTGGGACTGTGTTCCGGGGCTAGTGTGTCGGGCTGTGTTTCAGGGCTAGTGTGTGGGGCTGTGTTCCAAGGCTAATGTGTGGGGCTGTGTTCCAGAGCTAGTGTGTGGGGCTGTGTGCCAGAGCTAGTGTGTGGGGTTGTGTAGCAGGGCTAGTGTGTGGGACTGAGTTGCAGAGCTAGTGCGTGGGACTGTGTTCCAGAGCTAGTGTGTGGAACTGTGTTCCAGAGCTAGTGTGTGGGGCTGTGTTTCAGAGCTAGTGTGTGGGACTATGTTCCAGAGCTGTATGTTGGACTGTGTTCCATAGCTAGTGGTTAGGACTGAGTTCCAGGGCTAATGTGTGTGACTGTGTTCCAGGGCAAGTGTGTGGGACTGTGTTCCAGAGCTAGTGTGTGGGACTGGCTTCCAGAACTAATGCGTGCGGTTGTGTTCCAGAGCCAGTGTGTAGGACTGAGTTCCAGGGCTAATTTGTGTGACTGTGTTCCAGGGCTACTGTGTTGGGCTGTGTTGCAGGGCTAGTGTGTGGGACTGAGTTCCAGAGCTGTGTGTTCGGCTGTGTTCCATAGCTAGTGGGTAGGACTGAGTTCCAGGGCTAATGTGTGCGACTGTGTTACAGAACTATTGTGTGGGGCTGTGTTCCAGGGCTAATGTGTGAGACTGTGTTCCAGAACTAGTGTGTGGCAGTGTGTTCCAGGGCTAATGTGTGCGACTGTGTTCCACAGCTCGAGTGCAGGGTTGTGTTCCAGGGCTAGTGTGTGGGACTGTGTTCAAGGGCCATTGTGTGGGGCTGTGTTCCAGGGCTCGTGTGTGACACTGTGTTGCAGGGCTAATGTGTGCGACTGTGTTCCAGAGTTCGAGTGCAGGATTGTGTTCCAGTGCTAATGTGTGGGACTGTGTTCCAGTGCTAATGTGTGGGACTTTGTTCCAAAGCTAGTGTATGGGGCTGTGTTTCTGGGCTAGTGTGTGGGGCTGTGTTCCAGAGCTGGTGTGTAGGACTGTGTTCCAGAGCTAGTGCGTGGGACTGTGTTCCAGGCCTAGTGGGTGGGACTGTGTTCCGGGGCTAGTGTGTGGGACTCTGTTCCAGAGCTTTTTGTGGGGCTGTCTTGCAGGGCTAGTGTGTGGGTCTGTGTTCCAGAGCGAGTATGTCGGGCTGTGTTCCAGAACTAGTGTGTGGAACTGTGTTCCAGGGCTAATGTGTGGGACTGTGTTCCAGAGCTAGTGTGTGTGGATGTGTAGCAGGGCTAGTGTGTCGGGCTGTGTTCCAGAGCTAGTGTGTGGGGTTGTGTATCTGGGCTAATGTGTGGGGCTGTGTTCCAGAGCTAGTGTGTGGGGTTGCGTATCAGGGCTAGTGTGTGGGGCTGTTTGCCAGAGGTGATGTGTGGGGTTGTGTGGCAGGGCTAGTGTGTGGGACTGAGTTGCAGAGCTAGTGCGTGGGACTGTGTTCCAGAGCTAGTGTGTGGAACTGTGTTCCAGAGCTAGTGTGTGGGACTGTGTTTCAGGGCTAGTGTGTGGGGCTGTGTTCCAGAGCTAGTGTGTGGGACTGTGTTTCAGGGCTAGCGTGTGACTGTGTTTCTAGGCTAGTGTGTGGGGCTGTTTGCCAGAGGTGATGTGTGGGGTTGTGTGGCAGGGCTAGTGTGTGGGACTGTGTTCCAGAGCTAGTGTGTGGGACTGTGTTTCAGGGCTAGTGTGTGGGGCTGTGTTCCAGAGCTAGTGTGTGGGGCTGTGTTCCAGGGCTAGTGTGTGACTGTGTTTCTGGGTTAGTGTGTGAGGCTGTGTTTCAGAGCAAATGTGTGAGGATATGTTCCAGGGCTAGTGTGTGGCTCTGTAATCCAGGGTTAATGTGTGGGACTGTGTTCCAAAGCTAGTGTGTGGGGGTGTGTTCCAGGGCTAGTGTTTGGGACTGTGTTTTAGGGCTAGTGTGTTGGGCTGCATTCCAGGGCTAGGCGTGCGGGACTGCATTCCAAGGCTAGTATGTGGGACTGTGTTCCAGAGCTCGTGTGTTGGGCTGTGTTCCAGACCTAGTGAGTAGGTCTGAGTTCCAGGGCTAATGTCTCCGACTGTGTTCCAGGGCTAGTGTGTGGGGCTGTGTTTCAGGGCTAGTGTGTGGGACGGTGTTCCAGGGCTAGTGTGTGGGTCTGTGTTCCAGTGCTAGTGTGTGGGGCTGTGTTCCAGGGCTAGTATGTGTGGCTATGTAGCAGGGCTGGTATGTTGGACTGAGGTTCAGAGCTAGAGTGTGGAGTTGTGTAGCAGTTCTAGTGTGTGTGGCTGTGTTCCAGAGCTAGGGTGTGGGGTTGTATCGCAAGGCTAGTTTGTAGGGCTGTGTGCCAGAGCTAGTGTGTGGGGTTGTGTATCTGGGCTAATGTGTGGGGCTGTGTTCCAGAGCTAGTGTGTGGGGTTGCGTATCAGGGCTAGTGTGTGGGACTGTGTTGCAGAGCTAGTGCGTGGGACTGTGTTCCAGAACTAGTGTGTTGGGCTGTGTTCCAGGGCTTGGACTGAGGTCCAGAGCTAGAGTGTGGGAATGTGTAGCAGTTCTAGTGTGTGGGGCTGTGTTCCAGAGCTAGGGTGTAGGGTTGTATCGCTGGGCTAGTGTGTGGGGCTGTGTTCCAGAGCTAGTGTGTGGGGTGCGTTGCGGGGTTAGTGTGTGGGGCTGTGTGCCAGAGCTAGTGTGTGGGGTTGTGTTCCAGGGCTAGTGCATGGCACTGTGTTCCTGGGCTAATGTGTGGGACGGCGTTCCAGAGCTCACATGCAGGGTTGTGTTCCAGGGCTAATGTGTGGGACTGTGTTCCAAAGCTAGTGTGTGGGACTGTGTTTCAGGGCTAGTGTGTGTGGCTGTGTTCCAAGGCTAGTGTGTGGGATTGTGTTTCAGAGCTAGTGTGTGGGACTGTGTTACAGGGCTAGTGTGTGGGGCTGAGTTCCAGGGCAAGTACATGGGGTTGTGTAGCAGGGCTAGTGTGTGGGACTGAGTTCCAGGGCTAGTGTGCGGGACTGTTTTCCAGAGCTAGTGTGTGGGACTATGTTCCAGAACTAGTGTGTGAGGCTGTGTTCCAGGGCTAGTGTGTGGGACTGTGTTCCAGAACTAGTGTGTTGGGCTGTGTTCCAGGGCTTGTATGTGGGGCTGTGTTCCAGTGCTAGTATGTGTGGCTATGTAGCAGGGCTAGTATGTTGGACTGAGGTTCAGAGCTAGAGTGTGGAGTTGTGTAGCAGTTCTAGTGTGTGTGGCTGTGTTCCAGAGCTAGGGTGTGGGGTTGTATCGCAAGGCTAGTTTGTAGGGCTGTGTGCCAGAGCTAGTGTGTGGGGTTGTTTTTCTGGGCTAATGTGTGGGGCTGTGTTCCAGAGCTAGTGTGTGGGGTTGTGTATCAGGGCTAGTGTGTGGGACTGAGTTGCAGAGCTAGTGCGTGGGACTGTGTTCCAGGGCTAGTGTGTGGAACTGTGTTCCAGAGCTAGTGTGTGGGACTGTGTTTCAGGGCTAGTGTGTGAGGCTGTGTTCCAGAGCTAGTGTGTGGGGCTGTGTTTCAGGGCTAGTATGTTGGGCTGAGGTCCAGAGCTAGAGTGTGGAGTTGTGTAGCAGTTCTAGTGTGTGGGGCTGTGTTCCAGAGTTAGGGTGTGGGGTTGTATTGCAGGGCTAGTGTGTAGGGCTGTGTGACAGAGGTAGTGTGTGGGGCTGTGCATCTGGGCTAATGTGTGGGGCTGTGTTCCGGAGCTAGTGTGTGGGGTTGCGTAGCAGGGCTAGTGTGTGGGGCTATGTGCCAGAGCTAGTGTGTGGGGTTGTGTAGCAGGGCTAGTGTGTGGGACTGAGTTGCAGAGCTAGTGCGTGGGACTGTGTTTCAGGGCTAGTGTGTGGGGCTGTGTTCCAGGGCTAGTGTGTGGGACTGTGTTTCAGGGCTAGCGTGTCGGGCTGTGTTTCAGGGCTAGTGTGCGACTGTGTTTCAGGGCTAGTATGTCAGTCTGTGCTTCAGGGCTAGTGGTGGGTCTGTGTACCAGGGCGAGTGTGTGAGGATGTGTTCGAGGGCTAGTTGTGGCACTGTGTTCCAGGGCTAATATGTGGGACGGCGTTCCAGAGCTCGCATGCAGGGTTGTGTTCCAGGGCTAATGTGTGGGACTGTGTTCCAAAGCTAGTGTGTGGGGCTGTGTTTCAGGTCTAGTGTGTGGGGCTGTGTTCCAAGGCTAGTGTGTGGGACTGTGTTCCGGGGCTAGTGTGTCGGGCTGTGTTTCAGGGCTAGTGTGTGGGGCTGTGTTCCAAGGCTAATGTGTGGGGCTGTGTTCCAGAGCTAGTGTGTGGGGCTGTGTGCCAGAGCTAGTGTGTGGGGTTGTGTAGCAGGGCTAGTGTGTGGGACTGAGTTGCAGAGCTAGTGCGTGGGACTGTGTTCCAGAGCTAGTGTGTGGAACTGTGTTCCAGAGCTAGTGTGTGGGGCTGTGTTTCAGGGCTAGTGTGTGGGGCTGTGTTCCAGGGCTAGTGTGTGGGACTGTGTTTCAGGCTAGCGTGTCGGGCTGTGTTTCAGGGCTAGTGTGCGACTGTGTTTCAGGGCTAGTATGTCAGTCTGTGCTTCAGGGCTCGTGGTGGGGCTGTGTACCAGGGCGAGTGTGTGAGGATGTGTTCGAGGGCTAGTGTGTGGCACTGTGTTCCAGGGCTAATGTGTGGGACGGCGTTCCAGAGCTCGCATGCAGGGTTGTGTTCCAGGGCTAATGTGTGGGACTGTGTTCCAAAGCTAGTGTGTGGGGCTGTGTTCCAGGGCTAGTGTGTGGGGCTGTGTTTCAGGGCTAGTGTGTGGGGCTGTGTTCCAAGGCTAATGTGTGGGACTGTGTTCCAAAGCTAGTGTGTGGGGCTATGTTACAGAGCTAGAGTGTGGGACTGTGTTCCAGGGCTAATGTGTGGGACTGTGTTCCAGAGCTAGTGTGTGGGACTGTGTAGCAGGGCTAGTGTGTGGGACTGAATTCCAGAGCTCGTGTGTGGGGATGTGTAGCAGGGCTAGTGTGTGGGACTGTGTTCCAGAGCTAGTGTGTGGGGATGTGTTCCAGAGCTAGTGTGTGGGGCTGTGTAGCAGGGCTAGTGTGTGGGGCTGTGTTCCAGGGCTAGTGTGTGGGACTGTGTTTCAGGCTAGCGTGTCGGGCTGTGTTTCAGGGCTAGTGTGCGACTGTGTTTCAGGGCTAGTATGTCAGTCTGTGCTTCAGGGCTCATGGTGGGGCTGTGTACCAGGGCGAGTGTGTGAGGATGTGTTCGAGGGCTAGTGTGTGGCACTGTGTTCCAGGGCTAATGTGTGGGACGGCGTTCCAGAGCTCGCATGCAGGGTTGTGTTCCAGGGCTAATGTGTGGGACTGTGTTCCAAAGCTAGTGTGTGGGGCTGTGTTCCAGGGCTAGTGTGTGGGGCTGTGTTTCAGGGCTAGTGTGTGGGGCTGTGTTCCAAGGCTAATGTGTGGGACTGTGTTCCAAAGCTAGTGTGTGGGGCTATGTTACAGAGCTAGAGTGTGGGACTGTGTTCCAGGGCTAATGTGTGGGACTGTGTTCCAGAGCTAGTGTGTGGGACTGTGTAGCAGGGCTAGTGTGTGGGACTGAATTCCAGAGCTCGTGTGTGGGGATGTGTAGCAGGGCTAGTGTGTGGGACTGTGTTCCAGAGCTAGTGTGTGGGGATGTGTTCCAGAGCTAGTGTGTGGGGCTGTGTAGCAGGGCTAGTGTGTGGGACTATGTTCCAGAGCTGTGTGTTGGGCTGTGTTCCATAGCTAGTGGGTAGGACTGAGTTCCAGGGCTAATGTGTGCGACTGTGTTTCAGGGCTTGTGTGTGTGAATGTGTTCCAGGGCTAATGTGTGGGACTGTGTTCCAGAGCTAGTGTGTGGGACTGGGTTCCAGAACTAGTGTGTGCGGTTGTGTTCCAGAGCCAGTGTGTAGGACTGAGTTCCAGGGCTAATGTGTGCGACTGTGTTCCAGGGCTAGTGTGTTGGACTGTGTTGCAGAGCTAGTGTGTGGGGCAGTGTTCCAGAGCTTGTGTGTGAGGCAGTGTTGCAGAGCTAGTGTGTGGGACTAAGTTCCAGAGCTAGTGTGCAGGGCAGTGTTCCAGAGCTCGTGTGTGGGGCTGTGTTCCAGAGCTAGGGTGTGGGGTTGTATCGTAAGGGTAGTTTGTAGGGCTGTGTGCCAGAGCTAGTGTGTGGGGTTGTGTATCTGGGCTAATGTGTGGGGCTGTGTTCCAGAGCTAGTGTGTGGGATTGCGTATCAGGGCTAGTGTGTGGGGCTGTTTGCCAGAGGTAATGTGTGGGGTTGTGTGGCAGGGCTCGTGTGTGGGACTGAGTTGCAGAGCTAGTGCGTGGGACTGTGTTCCAGAGCTAGTGTGTGGAACTGTGTTCCAGAGCTAGTGTGTGGGACTGTGTTTCAGGGCTAGTGTGTGGGGCTGTGTTCCAGAGCTAGTGTGTGGGGCTGTGTTTCAGGGCTAGCGTGTGACTGTGTTTCTGGGCTAGTGTGTGAGGCTGTGTTCCAGAGCTAATGTGTGAGGATATGTTCCAGGGCTAGTGTGTGGCTCTGTAATCCAGGGTTAATGTGTGGGACTGTGTTCCAAAGCTAGTGTGTCGGGGTGTGTTCTAGGGCTAGTGTTTGGGACTGTGTTTTAGGGCTAGTGTGTGGGGCTGCGTTCCAGGGCTAGGCGTGCGGGACTGCATTCCAAGGCTAGTGTGTGGGGCTGTGTTCTAGGGCTAGTGTGTGACTGTGTTTCTGGGCTAGTGTGTGAGGCTGTGTTCCAGAGCAAATGTGTGAGGATATGTTCCAGGGCTAGTGTGTGGCTCTGTAATCCAGGGTTAATGTGTGGGACTGTGTTCCAAAGCTAGTGTGTGGGTGTGTGTTCCAGGGCTAGTGTTTGGGTCTGCGTTTCAGGGCTAGTGTGTTGGGCTGCGTTCCAGGGCTAGGAGTGCGGGACTGCATTCCAAGGCTCATGTGTGGGACTGTGTTCCAGAGCTAGTATGTGGGTCTGTGTTTCAGAGCTAGTGTGTGGGACTGAGTTTCATGTCTAGTGTTTGGGGCTGAGTTCCAGGGCAAGTATGTGGGGTTGTGTAGCAGGGCTAGTGTGTGGGAGTGAGTTCCAGGGCTAGTGTGTGGGACTGTGTTCCAGGGCTTGTATGTGGGGCTGTGTTCCAGGGCTAGTGTGTGGGACTGTGTTTCAGGCTAGCGTGTCGGGCTGTGTTTCAGGGCTAGTGTGCGACTGTGTTTCAGGGCTAGTATGTCAGTCTGTGCTTCAGGGCTCGTGGTGGGGCTGTGTACCAGGGCTTGTATGTGGGGCTGTGTTCCAGTGCTAGTATGTGTGGCTATGTAGCAGGGCTAGTATGTTGGACTGAGGTTCAGAGCTAGAGTGTGGAGTTGTGTAGCAGTTCTAGTGTGTGTGGCTGTGTTCCAGAGCTAGGGTGTGGGGTTGTATCGCAAGGCTAGTTTGTTAGGCTGTGTGCCAGAGCTAGTGTGTGGGGTTGTTTTTCTGGGCTAATGTGTGGGGCTGTGTTCCAGAGCTAGTGTGTGGGGTTGTGTATCAGGGCTAGTGTGTGGGACTGAGTTGCAGAGCTAGTGCGTGGGACTGTGTTCCAGGGCTAGTGTGTGGAACTGTGTTCCAGAGCTAGTGTGTGGGACTGTGTTTCAGGGCTAGTGTGTGAGGCTGTGTTCCAGAGCTAGTGTGTGGGGCTGTGTTTCAGGGCTAGTATGTTGGGCTGAGGTCCAGAGCTAGAGTGTGGAGTTGTGTAGCAGTTCTAGTGTGTGGGGCTGTGTTCCAGAGTTAGGGTGTGGGGTTGTATTGCAGGGCTAGTGTGTAGGGCTGTGTGACAGAGGTAGTGTGTGGGGCTGTGCATCTGGGCTAATGTGTGGGGCTGTGTTCCGGAGCTAGTGTGTGGGGTTGCGTAGCAGGGCTAGTGTGTGGGGCTATGTGCCAGAGCTAGTGTGTGGGGTTGTGTAGCAGGGCTAGTGTGTGGGACTGAGTTGCAGAGCTAGTGCGTGGGACTGTGTTTCAGGGCTAGTGTGTGGGGCTGTGTTCCAGGGCTAGTGTGTGGGACTGTGTTTCAGGGCTAGCGTGTCGGGCTGTGTTTCAGGGCTAGTGTGCGACTGTGTTTCAGGGCTAGTATGTCAGTCTGTGCTTCAGGGCTAGTGGTGGGTCTGTGTACCAGGGCGAGTGTGTGAGGATGTGTTCGAGGGCTAGTTGTGGCACTGTGTTCCAGGGCTAATATGTGGGACGGCGTTCCAGAGCTCGCATGCAGGGTTGTGTTCCAGGGCTAATGTGTGGGACTGTGTTCCAAAGCTAGTGTGTGGGGCTGTGTTTCAGGTCTAGTGTGTGGGGCTGTGTTCCAAGGCTAGTGTGTGGGACTGTGTTCCAGGGCTAGTGTGTCGGGCTGTGTTTCAGGGCTAGTGTGTGGGGCTGTGTTCCAAGGCTAATGTGTGGGGCTGTGTTCCAGAGCTAGTGTGTGGGGTTGTGTAGCAGGGCTAGTGTGTGGGGCTATGTTACAGAGCTAGAGTGTGGGACCGTGTTCCAGGGCTAATGTGTGGGACTGTGTTCCAGAGCTAGTGTGTGGGACTGTGTAGCAGGGCTAGTGTGTGGGACTGAATTCCAGAGCTCGTGTGTGGGGATGTGTAGCAGGGCTAGTGTGTGGGACTGTGTTCCAGAGCTAGTGTGTGGGGATGTGTTCCAGAGCTAGTGTGTGGGGCTGTGTAGCAGGGCTCGTGTGTGGGACTATGTTCCAGAGCTGTGTGTTGGGCTGTGTTCCATAGCTATTTGGTAGGACTGAGTTCCAGGGCTAATGTGTGCGACTGTGTTTCAGGGCTTGTGTGTGTGAATGTGTTCCAGGGCTAATGTGTGGGACTGTGTTCCAGAGCTAGTGTGTGGGACTGGGTTCCAGAACTAGTGTGTGCGGTTGTGTTCCTGAGCCAGTGTGTAGGACTGAGTTCCAGGGCTAATGTGTGCGACTGTGTTCCAGGGCTAGTGTGTTGGACTGTGTTGCAGAGCTAGTGTGTGGGGCAGTGTTCCAGAGCTTGTGTGTGAGGCAGTGTTGCAGAGCTAGTGTGTGGGACTAAGTTCCAGAGCTAGTGTGCAGGGCAGTGTTCCAGAGCTCGTGTGTGGGGCTGTGTTCCAGAGCTAGGGTGTGGGGGTGTATCGTAAGGCTAGTTTGTAGGGCTGTGTGCCAGAGCTAGTGTGTGGGGTTGTATATCTGGGCTAATGTGTGGGGCTGTGTTCCAGAGCTAGTGTGTGGGATTGCGTATCAGGGCTAGTGTGTGGGGCTGTTTGCCAGAGGTAGTGTGTGGGGTTGTGTGGCAGGGCTAGTGTGTGGGACTGAGTTGCAGAGCTAGTGCGTGGGACTGTGTTCCAGAGCTAGTGTGTGGGGATGTGTTCCAGAGCTAGTGTGTGGGTCTGTGTTCCAGGGCTAGTGTGAGGGGCTTTGTAGCAGGACTTGTGTAAGGGGCTGTGTTGCAGAGCTAGTGTGTGGGGTTGTGTAGCAGGGCTCGTGTGTGGGAGTGAGTTTCAGAGCTTGTATGTGGGGTTGTGTAGCAGGGCTGGTGTGTGGGGCTGTGTTCCAGAGCTCCTTTGTGGGGCTGTGTAGCAGGGCTAGTGTGTGCGACTGACTTCCAGAGCTAGTGTGTGGGACTGTGTTCCAGAGCTAGTGTGTGGGACTGTGTTTCAGGGCTAGTGTGTGGGGCTGTGTTCCAGAGCTAGTCTGTGGGTCTGTGTTTCAGGGCTAGTGTGTGGCACTGTGTTCCAAGGCTGGTGTGTGGGACTGTGTTCCAGGGTTAGTATGTGGGACTGTGTTCCAGAGCTAGTGTGTGGGGCAGTGTTCCAGAGCTAGTGTGTGGGGCAGTGTTGCAGAGCTAGTGTGTGGGACTAAGTTCCAGAGCTAGTGTGCAGGGCAGTGTTCCAGAGCTAGTGTGTGGGGATGTGTTCCAGAGCTAGTGTGTGGGTCTGTGTTCCAGGGCTAGTGTGAGGGGCTGTGTAGCAGGACTTGTGTAAGGGGCTGTGTTGCAGAGCTAGTGTGTGGGGTTGTGTAGCAGGGCTCGTGTGTGGGAGTGAGTTTCAGAGCTTGTATGTGGGGTTGTGTAGCAGGGCTGGTGTGTGGGGCTGTGTTCCAGAGCTCCTTTGTGGGGCTGTGTAGCAGGGCTAGTGTGTGCGACTGACTTCCAGAGCTAGTGTGTGGGACTGTGTTCCAGAGCTAGTGTGTGGGACTGTGTTTCAGGGCTAGTGTGTGGGGCTGTGTTCCAGAGCTAGTCTGTGGGTCTGTGTTTCAGGGCTAGTGTGTGGCACTGTGTTCCAAGGCTGGTGTGTGGGACTGTGTTCCAGGGTTAGTATGTGGGACTGTGTTCCAGAGCTAGTGTGTGCGACAGTGTTTCATGGATCTTGTTTAGGGCTGAATTCCAGAGGTAGTGTGTGGGTTGTGTAGCAGGACTAGTGTGTCGGGCTGTGTTCCAGAGCTAGTCTGTGGGGTTGTGTAGCATGGCTCGTGTGTGGTAATGAGTTTCAGAGCTAGTATGTGGGGTTGTGTAGCAGGGCTAGTGTGTGGGGCTGTGTTCCAGAGCTAGTTTGTGGGGTTGTGTAGCAGGGCTAGTGTGTGCGACTGAGTTCCAGAGCTAGTCTGTGGGACTGTGTTTCAGGGCTAGTGTGTGGAGCTGTGTTCCAGAGCTAGTCTGTGGGTCTGTGTTTCAGGGCTAGTGTGTGGACTGTGTTCCTAGGCTAATGTTTGCACCTGTGTTCCAGGGCTAGTGTATGGGGCTATGTTCCAGGTATAGTGTGTGGGACTGTGTTCCAGAGCTGGTGTGTAGGACTGTGTTCCAGAGCTAGTGTGTGGGACTGTGTTCCAGGACTAATGTATGCGACTGTGTTCCAGGGCTAGTGTGTGGGGCTGTGTTACAGAGCTTGTGTATGGGACTGTGTTCCAGGCCTAGTGTGTGGGACTGTGTTCCGGGGCTAGTGTGTGGGATTGTGTTCCAGAGTTTTTGTGGGGCTGTCTTCCAGTGCTAGTGTGTGGGTCTGTGTTCCTGAGCGAGTGTGTGGGACTGTGTTCCAGAGCGAGTGTATGGGGCTGTGTAGCAGGACTAGTGTGTGGGACTGAATTCCAGAGCTAGTGTGTGGGGATGTGTAGCAGGGCTAGTGTATCGGGCTGTGTTCCAGAGCTAGTGTGTGGGGATGTGTAGCAGGGCTAGTGTGTCGGGTTGTGTTCCAGAGCTAGTGTGTGAGGATGTGTTCCAGAGCTAGTGTGTGGGACTATGTTCCAGAGCTGTATGTTGGACTGTGTTCCATAGCTAGTGGTTAGGACTGAGTTCCAGGGCTAATGTGTGTGACTGTGTTCCAGGGCAAGTGTGTGGGACTGTGTTCCAGAGCTAGTGTGTGGGACTGGCTTCCAGAACTAATGCGTGCGGTTGTGTTCCAGAGCCAGTGTGTAGGACTGAGTTCCAGGGCTAATTTGTGTGACTGTGTTCCAGGGCTACTGTGTTGGGCTGTGTTGCAGGGCTAGTGTGTGGGACTGAGTTCCAGAGCTAGTGTGTGGGGCTGTGTAGCAGGGCTAGTGTGTGGGACGATGTTCCAGAGCTGTGTGTTCGGCTGTGTTCCATAGCTAGTGGGTAGGACTGAGTTCCAGGGCTAATGTGTGCGACTGTGTTACAGAACTATTGTGTGGGGCTGTGTTCCAGGGCTAATGTGTGAGACTGTGTTCCAGAACTAGTGTGTGGCAGTGTGTTCCAGGGCTAATGTGTGCGACTGTGTTCCACAGCTCGAGTGCAGGGTTGTGTTCCAGGGCTCATGTGTGGGACTGTGTTCAAGGGCCATTGTGTGGGGCTGTGTTCCAGGGCTCGTGTGTGACACTGTGTTGCAGGGCTAATGTGTGCGACTGTGTTCCAGAGTTCGAGTGCAGGATTGTGTTCCAGTGCTAATGTGTGGGACTGTGTTCCAGTGCTAATGTGTGGGACTTTGTTCCAAAGCTAGTGTATGGGGCTGTGTTTCTGGGCTAGTGTGTGGGGCTGTGTTCCAGAGCTGGTGTGTAGGACTGTGTTCCAGAGCTAGTGCGTGGGACTGTGTTCCAGGCCTAGTGGGTGGGACTGTGTTCCGGGGCTAGTGTGTGGGACTCTGTTCCAGAGCTTTTTGTGGGGCTGTCTTGCAGGGCTAGTGTGTGGGTCTGTGTTCCAGAGCGAGTATGTCGGGCTGTGTTCCAGAGCTAGTGTGTGGAACTGTGTTCCAGGGCTAATGTGTGGGACTGTGTTCCAGAGCTAGTGTGTGTGGATGTGTAGCAGGGCTAGTGTGTCGGGCTGTGTTCCAGAGCTAGTGTGTGGGGTTGTGTATCTGGGCTAATGTGTGGGGCTGTGTTCCAGAGCTAATGTGTGGGGTTGCGTATCAGGGCTAGTGTGTGGGGCTGTTTGCCAGAGGTGATGTGTGGGGTTGTGTGGCAGGGCTAGTGTGTGGGACTGAGTTGCAGAGCTAGTGCGTGGGACTGTGTTCCAGAGCTAGTGTGTGGAACTGTGTTCCAGAGCTAGTGTGTGGGACTGTGTTTCAGGGCTAGCGTGTGACTGTGTTTCTAGGCTAGTGTGTGGGGCTGTGTTCCAGGGCTAGTATGTGACTGTGTTTCTGGGTTAGTGTGTGAGGCTGTGTTTCAGAGCAAATGTGTGAGGATATGTTCCAGGGCTAGTGTGTGGCTCTGTAATCCAGGGTTAATGTGTGGGACTGTGTTCCAAAGCTAGTGTGTGGGGGTGTGTTCCAGGGCTAGTGTTTGGGACTGTGTTTTAGGGCTAGTGTGTGGGGCTGTGTTCCAGGGCTAGTATGTTGGACTGAGGTCCAGAGCTAGAGTGTGGGAATGTGTAGCAGTTCTAGTGTGTGGGGCTGTGTTCCAGAGCTAGGGTGTAGGGTTGTATCGCTGGGCTAGTGTGTGGGGCTGTGTTCCAGAGCTAGTGTGTGGGGTGCGTTGCGGGGTTAGTGTGTGGGGCTGTGTGCCAGAGCTAGTGTGTGGGGTTGTGTTCCTGGGCTAGTGTGTGAGGATGTGTTCCAGGGCTAGTGCATGGCACTGTGTTCCTGGGCTAATGTGTGGGACGGCGTTCCAGAGCTCGCATGCAGGGTTGTGTTCCAGGGCTAATGTGTGGGACTGTGTTCCAAAGCTAGTGTGTGGGACTGTGTTTCAGGGCTAGTGTGTGTGGCTGTGTTCCAAGGCTAGTGTGTGGGACTGAGATTCATGTCTAGTGTGTGGGGCTGTGTTCCAGTGCTGGTATGTGTGGCTATGTAGCAGGGCTAGTATGTTGGACTGAGGTTCAGAGCTAGAGTGTGGAGTTGTGTAGCAGTTCTAGTGTGTGTGGCTGTGTTCCAGAGCTAGGGTGTGGGGTTGTATCGCAAGGCTAGTTTGTAGGGCTGTGTGCCAGAGCTAGTGTGTGGGGTTGTGTATCTGGGCTAATGTGTGGGGCTGTGTTCCAGAGCTAGTGTGTGGGGTTGCGTATCTGGGCTAGTGTGTGGGACTGAGTTGCAGAGCTAGTGCGTGGGACTGTGTTCCAGGGCTAGTGTGTGGAGCTGTGTTCCAGAGCTAGTGTGTGGGACTGTGTTTCAGGGCTAGTGTGTGGGGCTGTGTTCCAGAGCTAGTGTGTGGGGCTGTGTTTCAGGGCTAGCGTGTGACTGTGTTTCTGGGCTAGTGTGTGAGGCTGTGTTCCAGAGCTAATGTGTGAGGATATGTTCCAGGGCTAGTGTGTGGCTCTGTAATCCAGGGTTAATGTGTGGGACTGTGTTCCAAAGCTAGTGTGTGGGGGTGTGTTCTAGGGCTAGTGTTTGGGACTGTGTTTTAGGGCTATTGTGTTGGGCTGCGTTCCAGGGCTAGGCGTGTGGGACTGCATTCCAAGGCTAGTGTGTGGGGCTGTGTTCTAGGGCTAGTGTGTGACTGTGTTTCTGGGCTAGTGTGTGAGGCTGTGTTCCAGAGCAAATGTGTGAGGATATGTTCCAGGGCTAGTGTGTGGCTCTGTAATCCAGGGTTAATGTGTGGGACTGTGTTCC
Source organism: Hemiscyllium ocellatum (assembly GCF_020745735.1). Lineage (NCBI taxonomy): Eukaryota > Metazoa > Chordata > Chondrichthyes > Orectolobiformes > Hemiscylliidae > Hemiscyllium > Hemiscyllium ocellatum. Next base: position 13,159,839 of record NC_083432.1, on the reverse strand, counting down.
AAAGCTAGTGTGTGGGTGTGTGTTCCAGGGCTAGTGTTTGGGTCTGCGTTTCAGGGCTAGTGTGTTGGGCTGCGTTCCAGGGCTAGGAGTGCGGGACTGCATTCCAAGGCTCATGTGTGGGACTGTGTTCCAGAGCTAGTATGTGGGTCTGTGTTTCAGAGCTAGTGTGTGGGACTGAGTTTCATGTCTAGTGTTTGGGGCTGAGTTCCAGGGCAAGTATGTGGGGTTGTGTAGCAGGGCTAGTGTGTGGGAGTGAGTTCCAGGGCTAGTGTGTGGGACTGTGTTCCAGGGCTTGTATGTGGGGCTGTGTTCCAGTGCTAGTATGTGGGGCTGTGTAGCAGGGCTAGTATGTTGGGCTGAGGTCCAGAGCTAGAGTGTGGAGTTGTGTAGCAGTTCTAGTGTGTGGGGCTGTGTTCCAGAGTTAGGGTGTGGGGTTGTATTGCAGGGCTAGTGTGTAGGGCTGTGTGACAGAGGTAGTGTGTGGGGCTGTGCATCTGGGCTAATGTGTGGGGCTGTGTTCCGGAGCTAGTGTGTGGGGTTGCGTAGCAGGGCTAGTGTGTGGGGCTATGTGCCAGAGCTAGTGTGTGGGGTTGTGTAGCAGGGCTAGTGTGTGGGACTGAGTTGCAGAGCTAGTGCGTGGGACTGTGTTTCAGGGCTAGTGTGTGGGGCTGTGTTCCAGGGCTAGTGTGTGGGACTGTGTTTCAGGGCTAGCGTGTCGGGCTGTGTTTCAGGGCTAGTGTGCGACTGTGTTTCAGGGCTAGTATGTCAGTCTGTGCTTCAGGGCTAGTGATGGGTCTGTGTACCAGGGCGAGTGTGTGAGGATGTGTTCGAGGGCTAGTTGTGGCACTGTGTTCCAGGGCTAATATGTGGGACGGCGTTCCAGAGCTCGCATGCAGGGTTGTGTTCCAGGGCTAATGTGTGGGACTGTGTTCCAAAGCTAGTGTGTGGGGCTGTGTTTCAGGTCTAGTGTGTGGGGCTGTGTTCCAAGGCTAGTGTGTGGGACTGTGTTCCAGGGCTAGTGTGTCAGGCTGTGTTTCAGGGCTAGTGTGTGGGGCTGTGTTCCAAGGCTAATGTGTGGGGCTGTGTTCCAGAGCTAGTGTGTGGTGTTGCGTAGCAGGGCTAGTGTGTGGGGCTGTGTGCCAGAGCTAGTGTGTGGGGTTGTGTAGCAGGGCTAGTGTGTGGGACTGAGTTGCAGAGCTAGTGCGTGGGACTGTGTTCCAGAGCTAGTGTGTGGAACTGTGTTCCAGAGCTAGTGTGTGGGGCTGTGTTTCAGGGCTAGTGTGTGGAACTGTGTTCCAGGGCTAATGTGTGGGACTGTGTTCCAGAGCTAGTGTGTGTGGATGTGTAGCAGGGCTAGTGTGTCGGGCTGTGTTCCAGAGCTAGTGTGTGGGGTTGTGTATCTGGGCTAATGTGTGGGGCTGTGTTCCAGAGCTAGTGTGTGGGGTGCATTGCGGGGTTAGTGTGTGGGGCTGTGTGCCAGAGCTCGTGTGTGGGGTTGTGTTCCTGGGCTAGTGTGTGAGGATGTGTTCCAGGGCTCGTGCATGGCACTGTGTTCCTGGGCTAATGTGTGGGACGGCGTTCCAGAGCTCGCATGCAGGGTTGTGTTCCAGGGCTAATGTGTGGGACTGTGTTCCAAAGCTAGTGTGTGGGACTGTGTTTCAGGGCTAGTGTGTTTGGCTGTGTTCCAAGGCTAGTGTGTGGGATTGTGTTTCAGAGCTAGTGTGTGGGGTTGCGTATCTGGGCTAGTGTGTGGGACTGAGTTGCAGAGCTAGTGCGTGGGACTGTGTTCCAGGGCTAGTGTGTGGAACTGTGTTCCAGAGCTAGTGTGTGGGACTGTGTTTCAGGGCTAGTGTGTGGGGCTGTGTTCCAGAGCTAGTGTGTGGGGCTGTGTTTCAGGGCTAGCGTGTGACTGTGTTTCTGGGCTAGTGTGTGAGGCTGTGTTCCAGAGCTAATGTGTGAGGATATGTTCCAGGGCTAGTGTGTGGCTCTGTAATCCAGGGTTAATGTGTGGGACTGTGTTCCAAAGCTAGTGTGTCGGGGTGTGTTCTAGGGCTAGTGTTTGGGACTGTGTTTTAGGGCTAGTGTGTTGGGCTGCGTTCCAGGGCTAGGCGTGCGGGACTGCATTCCAAGGCTAGTGTGTGGGGCTGTGTTCTAGGGCTAGTGTGTGACTGTGTTTCTGGGCTAGTGTGTGAGGCTGTGTTCCAGAGCAAATGTGTGAGGATATGTTCCAGGGCTAGTGTGTGGCTCTGTAATCCAGGGTTAATGTGTGGGACTGTGTTCCAAAGCTAGTGTGTGGGTGTGTGTTCCAGGACTAGTGTTTGGGTCTGCGTTTCAGGGCTAGTGTGTTGGGCTGCGTTCCAGGGCTAGGAGTGCGGGACTGCATTCCAAGGCTCATGTGTGGGACTGTGTTCCAGAGCTAGTATGTGGGTCTGTGTTTCAGAGCTAGTGTGTGGGACTGAGTTTCATGTCTAGTGTTTGGGGCTGAGTTCCAGGGCAAGTATGTGGGGTTGTGTAGCAGGGCTAGTGTGTGGGAGTGAGTTCCAGGGCTAGTGTGTGGGACTGTGTTCCAGGGCTTGTATGTGGGGCTGTGTTCCAGTGCTAGTATGTGGGACTGTGTAGCAGGGCTAGTATGTTGGGCTGAGGTCCAGAGCTAGAGTGTGGAGTTGTGTAGCAGTTCTAGTGTGTGGGGCTGTGTTCCAGAGTTAGGGTGTGGGGTTGTATTGCAGGGCTAGTGTGTAGGGCTGTGTGACAGAGGTAGTGTGTGGGGCTGTGCATCTGGGCTAATGTGTGGGGCTGTGTTCCGGAGCTAGTGTGTGGGGTTGCGTAGCAGGGCTAGTGTGTGGGGCTATGTGCCAGAGCTAGTGTGTGGGGTTGTGTAGCAGGGCTAGTGTGTGGGACTGAGTTGCAGAGCTAGTGCGTGGGACTGTGTTTCAGGGCTAGTGTGTGGGGCTGTGTTCCAGGGCTAGTGTGTGGGACTGTGTTTCAGGGCTAGCGTGTCGGGCTGTGTTTCAGGGCTAGTGTGCGACTGTGTTTCAGGGCTAGTATGTCAGTCTGTGCTTCAGGGCTAGTGGTGGGTCTGTGTACCAGGGCGAGTGTGTGAGGATGTGTTCGAGGGCTAGTTGTGGCACTGTGTTCCAGGGCTAATATGTGGGACGGCGTTCCAGAGCTCGCATGCAGGGTTGTGTTCCAGGGCTAATGTGTGGGACTGTGTTCCAAAGCTAGTGTGTGGGGCTGTGTTTCAGGGCTAGTGTGTGGGGCTGTGTTCCAAGGCTAGTGTGTGGGACTGTGTTCCAGGGCTAGTGTGTCGGGCTGTGTTTCAGGGCTAGTGTGTGGGGCTGTGTTCCAAGGCTAATGTGTGGGGCTGTGTTCCAGAGCTAGTGTGTGGGGTTGCGTAGCAGGGCTAGTGTGTGGGGCTGTGTGCCAGAGCTAGTGTGTGGGGTTGTGTAGCAGGGCTAGTGTGTGGGACTGAGTTGCAGAGCTAGCGTGTCGGGCTGTGTTTCAGGGCTAGTGTGCGACTGTGTTTCAGGGCTAGTATGTCAGTCTGTGCTTCAGGGCTAGTGGTGGGGCTGTGTACCAGGCCGAGTGTGTGAGGATGTGTTCGAGGGCTAGTGTGTGGCACTGTGTTCCAGGGCTAATGTGTGGGACGGCGTTCCAGAGCTCGCATGCAGGGTTGTGTTCCAGGGCTAATGTGTGGGACTGTGTTCCAAAGCTAGTGGGTGGGCTGTGTTCCAGGGCTAGTGTGTGGGGCTGTGTTTCAGGGCTAGTGTGTGGGGCTGTGTTCCAAGGCTAATGTGTGGGACTGTGTTCCAAAGCTAGTGTGTGGGGCTATGTTACAGAGCTAGAGTGTGGGACCGTGTTCCAGGGCTAATGTGTGGGACTGTGTTCCAGAGCTAGTGTGTGGGACTGTGTAGCAGGGCTAGTGTGTGGGACTGAAATCCAGAGCTCGTGTGTGGGGATGTGTAGCAGGGCTAGTGTGTGGGACTGTGTTCCAGAGCTAGTGTGTGGGGATGTGTTCCAGAGCTAGTGTGTGGGGCTGTGTAGCAGGGCTAGTGTGTGGGACTATGTTCCAGAGCTGTGTGTTGGACTGTGTTCCATAGCTAGTGGGTAGGACTGAGTTCCAGGGCTAATGTGTGCGACTGTGTTTCAGGGCTTGTGTGTGTGAATGTGTTCCAGGGCTAATGTGTGGGACTGTGTTCCAGAGCTAGTGTGTGGGACTGGGTTCCAGAACTAGTGTGTGCGGTTGTGTTCCAGAGCCAGTGTGTAGGACTGAGTTCCAGGGCTAATGTGTGCGATTGTGTTCCAGGGCTAGTGTGTTGGACTGTGTTGCAGAGCTAGTGTGTGGGGCAGTGTTCCAGAGCTTGTGTGTGAGGCAGTGTTGCAGAGCTAGTGTGTGGGACTAAGTTCCAGAGCTAGTGTGCAGGGCAGTGTTCCAGAGCTCGTGTGTGGGGCTGTGTTCCAGAGCTAGGGTGTGGGGTTGTATCGTAAGGGTAGTTTGTAGGGCTGTGTGCCAGAGCTAGTGTGTGGGGTTGTGTATCTGGGCTAATGTGTGGGGCTGTGTTCCAGAGCTAGTGTGTGGGATTGCGTATCAGGGCTAGTGTGTGGGGCTGTTTGCCAGAGGTAGTGTGTGCGGTTGTGTGGCAGGGCTAGTGTGTGGGACTGAGTTGCAGAGCTAGTGCGTGGGACTGTGTTCCAGAGCTAGTGTGTGGAACTGTGTTCCAGAGCTAGTGTGTGGGACTGTGTTTCAGGGCTAGTGTGTGGGGCTGTGTTCCAGAGCTAGTGTGTGGGGCTGTGTTCCAGGGCTAGTGTGTGACTGTGTTTCTGGGCTAGTGTGTGAGGCTGTGTTCCAGAGCAAATGTGTGAGGATATGTTCCAGGGCTAGTGTGTGGCTCTGTAATCCAGTGTTAATGTGTGGGACTGTGTTCCAAAGCTAGTGTGTGGGGCAGTGTTCCAGAGCTAGTGTGTGGGGCAGTGTTGCAGAGCTAGTGTGTGGGGATGTGTTCCAGAGCTAGTGTGTGGGTCTGTGTTCCAGGGCTAGTGTGAGGGGCTGTGTAGCAGGACTTGTGTAAGGGGCTGTGTTGCAGAGCTAGTGTGTGGGGTTGTGTTCCAAGGCTAGTGTGTGGGGCTGTGTTCCAGGGCTAGTGTGTGACTGTGTTTCTGGGCTAGTGTGTGAGGCTGTGTTCCAGAGCAAATGTGTGAGGATATGTTCCAGGGCTAGTGTGTGGCTCTGTAATCCAGGGTTTATGTGTGGGACTGTGTTCCAAAGCTAGTGTGTGGGTGTGTGTTCCAGAGCTAGTGTGCAGGGCAGTGTTCCAGAGCTAGTGTGTGGGGATGTGTTCCAGAGCTAGTGTGTGGGTCTGTGTTCCAGGGCTAGTGTGAGGGGCTGTGTAGCAGGACTTGTGTAAGGTGCTGTGTTGCAGAGCTAGTGTGTGGGGTTGTGTAGCAGGGCTCGTGTGTGGGAGTGAGTTTCAGAGCTTGTATGTGGGGTTGTGTAGCAGGGCTGGTGTGTGGGGCTGTGTTCCAGAGCTCCTTTGTGGGGCTGTGTAGCAGGGCTAGTGTGTGGGACTGACTTCCAGAGCTAGTGTGTGGGACTGTGTTCCAGAGCTAGTGTGTGGGACTGTGTTTCAGGGCTAGCGTGTCGGGCTGTGTTTCAGGGCTAGTGTGCGACTGTGTTTCAGGGCTAGTATGTCAGTCTGTGCTTCAGGGCTAGTGGTGGGTCTGTGTACCAGGGCGAGTGTGTGAGGATGTGTTCGAGGGCTAGTGTGTGGCACTGTGTTCCAGGGCTAATATGTGGGACGGCGTTCCAGAGCTCGCATGCAGGGTTGTGTTCCAGGGCTAATGTGTGGGACTGTGTTCCAAAGCTAGTGTGTGGGGCTGTGTTTCAGGTCTAGTGTGTGGGGCTGTGTTCCAAGGCTAGTGTGTGGGACTGTGTTCCAGGGCTAGTGTGTGGGGTTGCGTAGCAGGGCTAGTGTGTGGGGCTGTGTGCCAGAGCTAGTGTGTGGGGTTGTGTAGCAGGGCTAGTGTGTGGGACTGAGTTGCAGAGCTAGTGCGTGGGACTGTGTTCCAGAGCTAGTGTGTGGAACTGTGTTCCAGAGCTAGTGTGTGGGGCTGTGTTTCAGGGCTAGTGTGTGGGGCTATGTTCCAGGGCTAGTGTGTGGGACTGTGTTTCAGGCTAGCGTGTCGGGCTGTGTTTCAGGGCTAGTGTGCGACTGTGTTTCAGGGCTAGTATGTCAGTCTGTGCTTCAGGGCTCGTGGTGGGGCTGTGTACCAGGCCGAGTGTGTGAGGATGTGTTCGAGGGCTAGTGTGTGGCACTGTGTTCCAGGGCTAATGTGTGGGACGGCGTTCCAGAGCTCGCATGCAGGGTTGTGTTCCAGGGCTAATGTGTGGGACTGTGTTCCAAAGCTAGTGTGTGGGGCTGTGTTCCAGGGCTAGTGTGTGGGGCTGTGTTTCAGGGCTAGTGTGTGGGGCTGTGTTCCAAGGCTAATGTGTGGGACTGTGTTCCAAAGCTAGTGTGTGGGGCTATGTTACAGAGCTAGAGTGTGGGACCGTGTTCCAGGGCTAATGTGTGGGACTGTGTTCCAGAGCTAGTGTGTGGGACTGTGTAGCAGGGCTAGTGTGTGGGACTGAATTCCAGAGCTCGTGTGTGGGGATGTGTAGCAGGGCTAGTGTGTGGGACTGTGTTCCAGAGCTAGTGTGTGGGGATGTGTTCCAGAGCTAGTGTGTGGGGCTGTGTAGCAGGGCTAGTGTGTGGGACTATGTTCCAGAGCTGTGTGTTGGGCTGTGTTCCATAGCTAGTGGGTAGGACTGAGTTCCAGGGCTAATGTGTGCGACTGTGTTTCAGGGCTTGTGTGTGTGAATGTGTTCCAGGGCTAATGTGTGGGACTGTGTTCCAGAGCTAGTGTGTGGGACTGGGTTCCAGAACTAGTGTGTGCGGTTGTGTTCCAGAGCCAGTGTGTAGGACTGAGTTCCAGGGCTAATGTGTGCGACTGTGTTCCAGGGCTAGTGTGTTGGACTGTGTTGCAGAGCTAGTGTGTGGGGCAGTGTTCCAGAGCTTGTGTGTGAGGCAGTGTTGCAGAGCTAGTGTGTGGGACTAAGTTCCAGAGCTAGTGTGCAGGGCAGTGTTCCAGAGCTCGTGTGTGGGGCTGTGTTCCAGAGCTAGGGTGTGGGGTTGTATCGTAAGGCTAGTTTGTAGGGCTGTGTTCCAGAGCTAGTGTGTGGGGCTGTGTTTCATAGCTAGTGGGTAGGACTGAGTTCCAGGGCTAATGTGTGCGACTGTGTTTCAGGGCTTGTGTGTGTGAATGTGTTCCAGGGCTAATGTGTGGGACTGTGTTCCAGAGCTAGTGTGTGGGACTGGGTTCCAGAACTAGTGTGTGCGGTTGTGTTCCAGAGCCAGTGTGTAGGACTGAGTTCCAGGGCTAATGTGTGCGACTGTGTTCCAGGGCTAGTGTGTTGGACTGTGTTGCAGAGCTAGTGTGTGGGGCAGTGTTCCAGAGCTTGTGTGTGAGGCAGTGTTGCAGAGCTAGTGTGTGGGACTAAGTTCCAGAGCTAGTGTGCAGGGCAGTGTTCCAGAGCTCGTGTGTGGGGCTGTGTTCCAGAGCTAGGGTGTGGGGTTGTATCGTAAGGCTAGTTTGTAGGGCTGTGTTCCAGAGCTAGTGTGTGGGGCTGTGTTTCAGGGCTAGCGTGTGACTGTGTTTCTGGGCTAGTGTGTGAGGCTGTGTTCCAGAGCTAATGTGTGAGGATATGTTCCAGGGCTAGTGTGTGGCTCTGTAATCCAGGGTTAATGTGTGGGACTGTGTTCCAAAGCTAGTGTGTGGGGCAGTGTTCCATAGCTAGTGTGTGGGGCAGTGTTGCAGAGCTAGTGTGTGGGACTAAGTTCCAGAGCTAGTGTGCAGGGCAGTGTTCCAGAGCTAGTGTGTGTGGACGTGTTCCAGAGCTAGTGTGTGGGTCTGTGTTCCAGGGCTAGTGTGAGGGGCTGTGTAGCAGGACTTGTGTAAGGGGCTGTGTTGCAGAGCTAGTGTGTGGGGTTGTGTAGCAGGGCTCGTGTGTGGGAGTGAGTTTCAGAGCTTGTATGTGGGGTTGTGTAGCAGGGCTGGTGTGTGGGGCTGTGTTCCAGAGCTCCTTTGTGGGGCTGTGTAGCAGGGCTAGTGTGTGGGACTGACTTCCAGAGCTAGTGTGTGGGACTGTGTTCCAGAGCTAGTGTGTGGGACTGTGTTTCAGGGCTAGTGTGTGGGGCTGTGTTCCAGAGCTAGTCTGTGAGTCTGTGTTTCAGGGCTAGTGTGTGGCACTGTGTTCCAAGGCTGGTGTGTGGGACTGTGTTCCAGGGTTAGTATGTGGGACTGTGTTCCAGAGCTAGTGTGTGCGACAGTGTTTCATGGATCTTGTTTAGGGCTGAATTCCAGAGGTAGTGTGTGGGGTTGTGTAGCAGGGCTAGTGTGTCGGGCTGTGTTCCAGAGCTAGTCTGTGGGGTTGTGTAGCATGGCTCGTGTGTGGTAATGAGTTTCAGAGCTAGTATGTGGGGTTGTGTAGCAGGGCTAGTGTGTGGGGCTGTGTTCCAGAGCTAGTTTGTGGGGTTGTGTAGCAGGGCTAGTGTGTGCGACTGAGTTCCAGAGCTAGTCTGTGGGACTGTGTTTCAGGGCTAGTGTGTGGGACTGTGTTCCAAGGCTGGTGTGTGGGACTGTGTTCCAGGGTTAGTATGTGGGACTGTGTTCCACAGCTAGTGTGTAGGACTGTGTTTCACGGCTCTTGTGTGGCGCTGATTTCCAGGGCTAGTGTGTCGGGCTGTGTTCCAGAGCTAGTGTGCGCGACTGTGTTTCAGAGCTAGTATGTGGGCCTGTGTTCCAAGGCTACTGTGTGTTACTGTGTTCCTGTGCTAGTGTGTGGGCCTGTGTTTCCCAGCTCGTTTGTGGTGCTGTGTTCCAGGACTTGTGTTTTGGGCTGTGTTCCAGAGCTAGTGTGTGGGACTGTATTCCAAGGCTAGTGTGTGTGCCTGTCTTCCAGAGCTAGTGTGTGGGACTGTGTTTCAAGGCTAGTGTGTGAGGCTGTGTCCAAAGGCTAATGTGTGGGACTGTATTCCAGGGCTGGTGTGTGGGACTGTGTTTCAGGGTTAATGTGTGGGGCTTTGTTCCAGGGCTAATGTATGACTGTGTTTCAGGGCTAGTGTATCGGGCTGTGGTCCAGATCTAGTGTGCGACTGTGTTTCAGGGCTAGTGTGTCGGGCTGTGCTCCAGGGCTAGTGTGTGGGGCTGTGTTCCAGGGCTATTGTGTGGGGCTGTGTTCCATGGCTAGTGTGTGGGTTTGTGTAGCAGGGCTAGTGTGTGGGACTGAATTCCAGAGCTCGTGTGTGGGACAGTGTTCCAGAGCTAGTGTGTGGAACTGTATTCCAGGGCTGGTGTGTGGGACTGTGTTTCAGGGTTAGTGTGTGGGGCTGTGTTCCAGGGCTAATGTATGACTGTGTTTCAGGGCTAGTGTGTCGGGCTGTGTTCCGGATCTAGTGTGCGACTGTGTTTCAGGGCTAGTGTGTTGGGCTGTGCTCCAGGGCTAGTGTGTGGGGCTGTGTTCCAGGGCTATTGTGTGGGGCTGTGTTCCATGGCTAGTGTGTGGGTTTGTGTAGCAGGGCTAGTGTGTGGGACTGTGTTCCAGAGCTGTGTGTTGGGCTGTGTTCTATAGCTAGTGGGTAGGACTGTGTTCCAGGGCTAATGTGTGCGACTGTGTTTCAGGGCTTGTGTGTATGAATGTGTTCCAGGGCTAATGTGTGCGACTGTGTTCCAGAGCTAGTGTGTGGGACAGCGTTCCAGAACTAGTGTGTGCGGTTGTGTTCCAGAGCCAGTGTGTGGGACTGTGTTCCGGGGCTAGTGTGTGGGACTGTGTTTCAGGGCTAGTGTGTGGGGCTGTGTTCCAGAGCTAGTCTGTGTGTCTGTGTTTCAGCGCTAGTGTGTGGGACTGTGTTCCAAGGCTGGTGTGTGGGACTGTGTTCGAGGGTTAGTATGTGGGACTGTGTTCCAGAGCTAGTGTGTGGGACTGTGTTTCACGGCTCTTGTGTAGCACTGAATTCCGGAGCTAGTGTGTGGGGTTGTGTAGCAGGGCTAGTGTGTGGGGCTGTGTTCCAGAGCTAGTGTGTGCGACTGTGTTTCAGGGCTAGTATGTGGGCCTGTGTTCCAAGGCTAGTGTGTGGGACTGTGTTTCCCAGCTCGTTTGTGGTGCTGTGTTCCAGGACTTGTGTTTTGGGCTGTGTTCCAGAGCAAGTGTGTGGGACTGTATTCCAAGGCTAGTGTGTGTGCCTGTCTTCCAGAGCTAGTGTGTGGGACTGTGTTTCAAGGCTAGTGTGTGAGGCTGTGTCTAAAGGCTAATGTGTGGGACTGTATTCCAGGGCTGGTGTGTGGGACTGTGTTTCAGGGTTAGTGTGTGGGGCTGTGTTCCAGGGCTAATGTATGACTGTGTTTCAGGGCTAGTGTGTCGGGCTGTGTTCCGGATCTAGTGTGCGACTGTGTTTCAGGGCTAGTGTGTTGGGCTGTGCTCCAGGGCTAGTGTGTGGGGCTGTGTTCCAGGGCTATTGTGTGGGGCTGTGTTCCATGGCTAGTGTGTGGGTTTGTGTAGCAGGGCTAGTGTGTGGGACTGAGTTCCATAGCTAGTGTGTGGGACAGTGTTCCAGAGCTCATGTGAGGGTCTGTTTTCCAGGGCTAGTGTGTGGGGCTGTATTCCAGAGCTAATGTTCCACTCCTATCCCTGCCTCACCACCCCATGCCTACCCTCCGCCAGTTACCCTATATGTGCAGCTCCCCTCACCCCTACCCCCAGTCCAGTAGAAGGGTTACACACAAAACGTTGACTTCTCCATCTCATGATGCTGCCTGGCTTGCTGTGTTTTTCCAGCCTCCTGCCTATTTTGTGATCATCTACCCTGCTTTCAAAAATGTCATACACAGAATGGGGAACACTGTAAAATTCAGTCAAAGACATTTCATAAGACATAAATAGCTATTCGGAGTGTATATTTAGCATTGTTGAGGAATTCAGCTGAATCCAGTTCATACTTAAATAATAGTCTGTCATTGTGCATGGCTCCCCTTGTGTTTCTTATGAAGCTCCTGTAATGTTCAGACAGAAGCTGTTCTGCAAAGCCATTCTGCTAAACCCTTTACTGGGCTGCATCTGTTTGACATATTCCATATTCTTTGACTGTCAGTTTTATGAGGGGTTTTATTGATTCATCAAATGAAAGCCAAGTGGTGCCAAGCTAATAAATGAATACCACGCTCTTCCTGCAGTTCCGGGGAGACGTTTATTACTCCTAGATATTTTTCTCATGATAAGGAAAGATAATATAATGTGGGGTGAGACAGCCAGGCCAATAAACCGAAGGAAATTGGCTGCTTGCATTCAGTGAAGACTTTGCACCTTCATAAAAGGATTTAAAGAACAGAGGTCTAAAGATGAATATGAGAGAAAGATTAATTACATTAGAATTTCCTCAAACCAGGAATGATTCTGGTATCTGTGTCTTACTGACTCCTGAATGGTATAAAAAAAGGAAGTTATGCACTCAGAAACTTATGCTACTAAGGTCACCATTACCATGTATTCCTGAGAATTTCTGCTCTTCTGTTGCTACCCATGGCCAATTTGATGGGGGCAATTATAATAGCTGCACCTATATTGATGTTTATGTTGCTGTAAGTGAAGCTTGCTTTCATACTTAGGCTTCCATCCAACAAGAGAAACCTTGCATTTAACCAGCATCCTTCATGACCTCAAAGATTAGGATTTTCCAAGTGTGGTTGCAGATGCCATAATGTACAAGATGACCCTTCACACCAGAGACAGAAAACCTATTGGATCTTGTACCCATCGGGTCAGAAAGGGGTCAACTGACCACACCATTGGCAAATATTCTCCTGGGACAGTGTTGCTCCACCCTACCTGAACTCTTGACCAATCAGACGCTGTCAGCCACAGTGAACAACAATGCCATCTTAGAGGTTGAGGCTGTTGATGGAACTGCAATACTGATATCCCTGGGACAATGGCAAGGTAGGTGTTATTTTTGCTGTGGGTTGACCCAATGCCATTAGGGATGGTTTTGACCTAGTGACAGTGAATGAACAGCAATATGTTTCCAGATGTACACATATTTGGAAAGGCAAGGACTGATAATGAAGGGCTTTCGCCTGTAATATCGATTTTCCCGCTCCTCGGATGCTGCCTGACCTGCTGTGCTTTTCCAGCACCACTCTGATACCTTCCGCCACCCTCCCCTCTGACCTAGCACCCCCATTCACGTATCTCCCCATCCCCCCCCACCACCCCCTATCCCCATTTATCTCTCCACCCTGGAGGCTTCCTGCCTCTATTCCTGATGAAGGGCTTTTGTCTGTAACATCAATTTTCCTGCTCCTCGGATGCTGCCTGACCTGCTGTGCTTTTCCAGCACCACGCTGATCTAAGCACTAATTAGGGTTAGTTAGCATGGCTTTGTGCATGGGAAATCATGTTTCACAAACTTGATTGAGTTTTTTGAAGAAGTAACAAAAAGGATTGATGAGGGCAGAGTGGTAGATGTGATCTATATGGACTTTAATGGAGTTTAATTTAGATAAATGCAAGGTGCTGCATTTTGGGAAAGCAAATTTTAGCAGGACTTATATACTTAATGGTGAGGTCCTAGGGAGTGTTGCTGAACAAAGAGACCTTGGAGTGCAGGTTCATAGCTCCTTGAACGTGGAGTCACAGGTAGATAGGATAGTGAAGAAGGTATTTAGTATGCTTTCTTTTATTGGTCAGAGTGTTCAGTACAATAGTTGGGAGGTCTTGTTGCGGCTGTACAGGACATTGGTTAGGCCACTGTTGGAATATTGCATGCAGTTCTGGTCTCCTTCCTATCGGAAAGATGTTGTGAAACTTGAAAGGGATCAGAAAAGATTTACAAGGATGTTGCCATGACTGGAGGATTTGAGTTATCAGTAGAGGTTGAACAGGCTGGGGCTTTTGTCCCTGAAGCGTCAGAGGTTGAGGTTTACAAAATCATGAGGGGCATGGATAGGGTAAATAGGCAAAGTCTTTTTCCTGGGGTCAGAGAGTCCAGAACTAGAGGGCATAGGTTTATGGTGAGAGGAGAAAGATATAAAAGGAATCTAAGGGGCAACTTTTTCACACAGAGGGTGGTACGTGTATGGAATGAGCTGCCAGAGGATGTGGTGGAGGCTGGTACAATTGCAACATTTAAAAGACATTTGGATGGGTATATAAATAGGAAGGGTTTGGAGGGATATGGGCTGGGTGCTGGCAGGTGGGACTAGATTGGGTTGGGATATCTGGTCGGCATGGACGGGTTGGACCGAAGGGTCTGTTTCCATGCTGTACATCTTTATGACTCTATGACTCTAAGTCAGGTTGGTGAGTGGCTTGGAGGGGAACTTGCAGGTGGTGATGGTCCCCCATATCTGCTGCCTTTGTCCTTCTAAATGGAAGTGATCATGGAGTTGAAAGGTGCTATCTTTGGTGAATTTCTGCAGTGCATCTTGTAGATGGTACACACTGCTACTATGAGTGTCAGTGGTGGAGGGGGTGGATGTTTGTAGACGTAGTCCCAGTCAAGTTGGCTACTTTGCCCTGGATGGTTGTTTAACTTGTTATGAAACAGACGATCAGCTTGTTAGTAAAGTCAGTATACAGATAAAAATTGGCCAGGACATTAAGGAGAACATTCCAACAATAAATGCTATAGGCTCTGTTATATTTACCAACAGCTCTGGTTTAATGTCTCATCCAATGTTCAGTATATTGGTGCTGGGGACTATAGGTGATACAATATCGACTTTTCCCAGATAACTCAAACCCAACTCTTGCTTTTCAAAAAGAGAGCTTATTAGCTTCCTAAAGAAGTTGTTTCCTTTCAAAGAATGAAAAGCGACAAAGCCTTCACCAAGGGAGAGATGTTTCCACTGAAAGCCTGAATCTCAAGCAAGAAACTCACATTGTTCTGGATAAAAATAAGCATTCATAAAAACAGCAGAGGGCTGGTTCACCAACTGCTACATAATTATTAGAATTCAGACTAAAACTTGTTTCAGAGGATGTCTGTTAAACTCTTTACTTGACAGCACCTGTTTGACATGTTCCACATTCTTCAACTGTCAGATTTATGCTGGGTTTTATTGATAACACATCGAAAGAAAGCCAAGCCCTTTCCACAATTCTGGAGAGAAGTTGATTCCTTCTACATATTTTTCCCTTCACAGTTAATGGCTGCCCTCTCATTATTTGTCCTTTTGAAGCACTTAGAGCTTAAGATCAATGGGAAATTTCTTGGTGAAAATACAAGGCAATTGATAAAATGTATTGTCAACAAATCTAACCTTGATTCTTAATTTTCCCACTGTAAACGCTGAAGCAGTTTAATGAGAATTATGCGCTAAAGTGGGGCTCACTGTAAATGACCCTCTTGTCGAAACACAATTCTTGTCCTGTTTTAATTTAATTCTGAATATGATTGAAAATACAAAGGTGACAGACATTATTCTCTCACTCCCATAAAAATATTAAATCATTGTAAAGTACTCAAAATAGAGAGCAGTGATATTGGACTTCAATTTATGACTGCAGTAACAGGATGATTGGTGGAGGTGCCAGTGTTGGGCTGGGGTGGACACAGTCAGAAGTCACAGGACACCAGGTTTTAGTCCAAAAGATTTATTCAAAATCAGCAGCTTTCGGAGCGCTGCTCCTTTGACTATAAAGGCCTCGACAAGTTAGAAGCAATGAGGATCTCTCCCTAGGGAAAGGGTGGATGGTGGAGGTAGCAGGATTGTGAAGTAGATAGATAATGTCAGAAATAGAGGCAGAATTTAGAGCTGAGTTACGGGTATATTCCTTCAATGAGAGGTCAGTGAATCATTGGAATACTCTGCTCAGGAAGGTTGTGGAGGTTCATTGTGTATGTTTAAAACTGAAATTAACAGACTCTTGGATGTTAAAGAAGGATATAGGGATAGTTGAGGGAAAATTATGTTGAAGTGGAAGATCAGCCATGTTCTGGTTGAATGGGACAGCAGGCTTGAGGGGCAGAGTCGCCTCCTCTTGCTCCTACTTTCCATGTTTCCAGCTTATTGCTTTTCTCTTCAAAGTTCTGGTCAATATTTATTCATCAACCAACACCATTGAAACAGAAATAATAAACAGAATTGCTGGTAAATTTCAGTGGGTCTGGCAGCATCTGTGGAGAGAAATCACAGTTAACATTTTGGGTCCAGTGGTCCTTGCTTGGACCTTTTATCGGGAAGTATCACTGGACTCAAAACATCAACTCTGATTTCTCTCCACAGATGCTGCCAGACCTGTTGAGCCTTTTCAACAATTTATGTTTCTTGTTTCTGATTTCCGGCATCCACAGTACTTTCTGTTTTTATTCACCAATAAAACAGTTCGGCTTTCCATTAGATTGATTTATGGGAGCATGCTGTGCACTTCTTGGCTGCTATGTAACCTACATTACAACAACAACCGTACATGTAAACAAGTGCTCCATTGGCTGCAAAGGGCATAAAAGGTGTTAAATCAATGTGAATCCTTTCATTGTTCTCAATCCCATTCAATCAAATATTTACCATTGGTTCAGTATTTTTAAGTCTGACATTTGGGATTTGTGAGGTGGTCATACCATTGGGTCACTTGAAGATTGATTTGTGATTGCTTACTTCGACATCATCCACATGATGGATAGACAGGGCAGCTTAAAGATAAACCATCTCTTTCTGCTTTTATTATGACTCACGTGTATTGAAGCAATATTAAAAATCACTAAGTTCACACAGCATGCCAATGGTAGACTTAGATGTAGCCAGGAGGACTAAACAAGGTTATTATTTATTTAGTCAGTTTTATAGGTACAGACGATGTTTTCTGTGTTTTCTTTTCTTTCATATTTAATCACAGGATGTGAGTATCACTGCCAAGGCCATGATTTAGGTAGCACTGTGGTTCAGTGCTTAGCATGCCTGTCTTACTGCACCAGGGACCCAGGTTTGATTCCAGCCTCGGGTGACTATTCATGTAGAATCTCCACGTTGTCTGTATGAGTTTCCTCTGAATATTCCAGTTTCTTCCCACAGTCCAAAGATATGTAGGTTAGATGGATTGGTCATGTTAAAGTGCTCATAGTGTCCAGAAATGTGCCAAATAGATGGATTAGCCATGGCAATTGCAGAGTTATAGGGTAGCGCGTTTGGGTCTGGGTGTGATGCTCTTTGGAGGATCGGTGTGGACTCAATGGGCTGAATGGCCTGTTTCCACACTGTAGGGATTCTATGCTTTATTGCCTGTCCCTAACTGCCGTTGAGCAAGAGTTTGTTTGGAATTTTAGTATGAGATTTGGAGGGTATAAACTCTGTCAAGGTGGCCAGCACTCAAATACAATCTGCAACATTTTTAGATGCAGGGAGAATTAACAGCTGGAGATCGAAATGATGTTGACTGAGATATTGAGCTGGAGGTAAGAGTGTAGATAGGACAGGTGCTAGAATGGCATTGTGGGATAGAGGCTGGTGTGCTGAGGAAAAGACAGAACTCAAGAAGGTTAAAGAGGGAGAATCAAGGATCATGAAATGTCTCAAGTTATTAATTATTGGAGGGAAAGGAGAGAATTGAAGATTGATGAGGAATGTGAGAGCAAACATTGAATCTGAAGAGAGTGGCTACACTGTTAGGGTCAATGACATGAGGGAACAAGGTTGGGAAATGAACGGAGATAGGATAATGGTGGTATTGGAGATGATTTAGAAAGAAGGGGAGGGGACAGAGTAAATGCAGAAAGGAGAAACTGTGGGATTTAGGTAAAGAAAACAGGAAAAACGTTGAGACTGGTGATGTGAGGAGGTCAGAGGAAGCAAGAAGGCAAGGAGCTCAGATTGGAGGCCTGTGGCCAGCGATGTACCACAGAGATGGGTGCTGGGTCCACTGCTTTTAGTCAATTGTATAAATGATTTGGAGTTGACCATAGGAGGTATGATTAGTAAGTTTGCAGATAACACCAAAATTGGAGGTATTGTAGATAGCGAAGAACATTACCTCAGAGTACAATAGGACCTTGATCAGACAGGTCAAAAAGTGGTAGATGGAGTTTAATTTAGATAAAGGTGAGGTGCTGCATTTTGGAAAGGCAAATCAGGGCAGGGCTTATACACTTAATGGTAAGGCCCTTGGGAGTGTTGCTGAACAAAGAGACCTTGGAGTGCAGGTTCATATTTCCTTGAAAGTGAGCTCACAGGTGGACAGGGTAATGAAGAAGGCGTTTGGTATGCTTGCCCCAATTGGTCAGTGCATTGAGTTGGGCAATCATGTTACAGCTGTACAGAACATTGATTAGACCACATTTGGAACACTGCATTCAATTCTGGTCTCCTTCTATAGGAAAAATGTTGTGAAACTTGAAAAGGTTCAGTTACCAGGGTTGGAGAATTTGAGTTATAGGGAGAGGCTAAATAGGCTGGGGTAATTTTCCCCCGAGTGTTAGAGTGAGGGGTGTCCTTATAGGTTTATAAATCATGAAGGGCATGGAAAGGGTGAATAGTCAAGGACATTTCCCTGGAGTGGGGAATCCAAAACCAGAGGGCATAGGTTTAAGGTGAGAGCAGAAAGATTTAAAAGTGAACTAAAGGGCAACTTTTTCACACAGAGGATGGTACATGTATGGAATGAGCTGCCAGAAGAAGTGGTGGAGGCGGGTACAACTATAACATTTAAAAGGTATTTGGATGGGTGCATGAATCAAAAGGGTTTAGAGGAATATGCACCAAATGCTGGCAACTGGTAGTGGATTAATTTAGGATATCTGGTCGAGTTGGAGCGAAGAGTCTGTTTCCATGCTGGAAAACTCTATGACCCTATGAGTGGGAGGAAATGTTTCAGGTTGAGTGACCCTTCCTCAGTTCTGAGTTCTGAGGAAGGGTCACTCGACCGGAAACACAAACTCTGATTTCTCTCCAATGATGCTGCCAGACCTCCTGAACCTTTCCAGCAATTTCTGTTTTTGATTTACAGCATCCACAGTACTTTACTTTTTTATTTTTACAGAATCATGGAATCCCTACAGTATGGAAGCAGGCCATTCAGTCCATTGAGTCCACACTGACCCTCTGAAGAGCATCCCACTCAGACCTACCCCACTACTGTATGCCCATAACCCTGCATTTCCCTTGGTGAACCCATCTAGCTTGTGTATCCCTGGACACTCTGAGCAAGTGAGCACAGCCAATCCACCTAACCTGCACATTGTGTTGTCTTCTCTTTGAGCCCAAGGAAATGGTAACTACCTGCATTTTAATACTTGACTATTGGGAGTTAGAGAAAGGCAAAACTGAGTCAACTGTTTTAGTGATAAATTGTCAGAAACAGTGCCATCGCATTGGAAGATGCTGCTGATTATGAGGAACTTTACCCGTGAGTGCAGCTCAAAGTTCTCAGTAGTCTCCTTCAACTCTGTTCATTGCTGTCATCCCATTATCCCAAGTGTTGATTAGATTAGATTCCCAACAATGTGGAAACAGGCCCTTCGGCCCAATAACTCCACACCGACCCTCTGAAGAGTTACCCACCCAGACCCATTTCCCTCTGACTAATGCCCCTAACACTATGGGCAATTTAGCATGGCCAATTCACATGAACTGCACATCTTTAGACTGTGGGAGGAAACCGAAGCACCCGGAGGAAACCCACGCAATATGTAAACTCCACACTGACAGTCACCCAAGGCTGGAATCAAATCTGGGACCCTGGCGCTGTGAGGCAGCAGTGCTAACCACTGAGCCACAGTGCCGAATGCATGTGTATATGCAGGTCACTCATCCACCTCCCCAACCCTTCGCTAATGTGAGCCAATGTTATTTCTTCCATTATGAAGTAATAGAAACACCATTAAAACAATGCTGGTACATTAATTCATGGTTCTTATGTTCACTGTCAGGTAACTCCCGATAAGATCAAGTTGATTGCAAAACACACTAATTGTGTCATAGTTTTGTTTTGAGGCCATTGGAGATGAAGGTGAATTTGGCAGGAAGGAACAGTAATTTCATGATCTTGCCCTTCCAGCTGGTTCCAGATGGAAATCCAGAAATGATTATAATTTTTGTTAGTGCCTTTCATTGAATCAAGACTTCTTAGAGATTTACAGCTGTTGTGGAGGAGCATTGATCTCCCTCCAGGGCCAAAACCGAGAGGATTCTGGGTAATCCAAGATGGAGGACGGGAAAAACTTCTGGTTGTAACAGCTGCTCCTTTTTTGAGGTATTTTAGGTGTTGGAGGTGATTTCCTCAAATTCCAGGAGCAGCAATTACTGTTTTATATGCTGTTGCATTGTTTTGGAAATTTGGAGGAAAAAAGGTCAAAACAACAGCACATTTGAAAGGGAGAAGAACAGACAAAGGAAGCGCATGGTGAGGTCAGTGCAGGAGAGAGAGAGAGAGAGAGAGAGAGAGAGAGAGAAAGAAAGAAACCCACACTGCTAACTGACAGAGTTAGCAGTTACTGCCTCTGCTGTTGAATTCATGTATTGCTGGACATTGGAGTAAATCTGGGAAAATTAAAAAACGGTGAACTTCATAACAGATCTTGGAGGAACTGTTTGGGAGCGATTACAGCACAGAAGCAAATTAGTGGATTTTAAGCGCGGCCTTAAAATAAGTTTACAGTAGTGAGTAGAGTGGGTCCTTTCTTGATTTTATGTTTTATTGAGCTATGTCTTGATTAAACTTAAAATATAGGCCATAAGTATTCATTTAACTTGGAGCAGTGTTTTGTAGAGGAATACTATTTTCTGGGTCTGTATATTGAAAAAAGCAAAACTGGCCCTTTGTAGAGTGATATGTTCTTGTCGGATGTGGGAGTTCATGGAGAGTTTACGGGTTACTGAGGATTATATCTGCGATAAGTGCCATGGTTGTGAATCATATCAGATCGAATGGGTCGGTTGGAGAGGCAGTTAGAGGCAATGAGGAATTTACAAGAGCAAGGGGATGTGATGAATGGCAGTTATAGGAAAGGGGGAAAGTCCCAGATACAGTCGGGTAGATGGGTTATCTCCAGGATAGGTGAGTGAGGTAGGAAGGTAGTGCAGGAGTCGTCTGTGGCTGTCTCCATTTCAAACAGGTATGCTGTTTTGGGAAATGTTGGGGGTGATGGATTCTCAGGGGAATGTAGCCAAGTTTCTGGTATTGAGACTGGCTCTAGTGTAATGAGAGGTACGTTGGGTTCCAAGCGATTGATTGTGTTAGGGGACTCTCTAGTCCGAGGTACAGACAGATGTTTCTGTGGCCAGCAGCGAAAAATCAGAATGATTTGTTGCTTCCCTGATGCCAGGATAAAGGATGCCTCAGAGAGGGTGCAGAATGTCCTCAGGCGGGAGAGGGGCCAGCAGGAGGTCATTATACACACTAGAACCAATGACATATGAAGGGAAAAGGTTAAGATTCTGAAGGGAGATTACAGAGAGTTAGGCAGGAATTTAAAAAGGAGGTCCTCGAGAGTAGTAATATCTGGATTACTCCCGATGCTACGAGCTAGTGAGGGCAGGAATAGGAGGATAGAGCAGATGAATACATGGCTGAGCAGCTGGTGTATGCGAGAAGGATTCACATTTTTGGGTCATTGGAATCTCTTTTGGGGTAGAAGTGACCAGTACAAGAAGGACGGATTGCACCTAAATTGGAAGGGGACTAATATACTGGCAGGGAGATTTGCTAGAGCTGCTCAGGAGGATTTAAACTAGTAAGGTGGGGTTGGTGGTTAGGACCGAGGGAGATAGTGAGGAAAGAGATCAACCTGAGACTGGTACAGTTGAGAACAAAGGCAAGTCAAACAGTCAGGGCAGGCAGGGACAAAGCAGAGAACAAGGTAGGACTGGTAAATTACACTGCATTTATTTCAATGCAAGAGGCCTAACAGAGAAGGCAGATGAACTCGGCATGGTTAGGAACATGGGACTGGGATATCATAGCAATTACAGAAATGTGGCTCAGGAATGGACAGGACTGGCAGCTTAATGTTCCAGAATAGGAATGCTACAGGAAGGATAGAAAGGGAGGCAAGAGAGGAGGGGGAGTGGCATTTTTGATAAGGGATAGCATTACAGCTGTGCTGATGGAGAATATTCCTGGAAATACATCCAGGAAAGTTATTTGGGTGGAACTGAGAAATAAGGATGGGATGATCACCTTATTGGGACTGTATTATAGACCCCCTCGTCATCAGCAGGAAATTGAGAAACAAACTTGTAAGGATATTTCAGTTGTCTGTAAGAATAATAAGGTGGTTATGGTCAGGGATTTTAACTTTCCACACATAAACTGGGACTGCCATAGTGATAAGGGTTTAGATGGAGAGGAATTTGTTAAGTGTGTACAAGAAAATTTTCTGATTCAGTCTGTGGATGGACCCACTAGAGAAGGTGCAAAACCTGATCTACTCTTGGGAAATAAGGCAGGGCAGGTGACTGAGGTGTCAGTGGGAAGCACTTTGGGGCCAGCGACCATAATTCTATTCGTTTTAAAATAATGATGGAAAAGGATAGACCAGATCTAAAAGTTGAAGTTCTAAATTGGAGAAAGGCTAATTTCGACAGCATTAGGCAAGAACTTTCAAAAGCTGATTGGAGGCAGATGTTCACAGGTAAAGGGACAGCTGGAAAATGGGAAGCCTTCAGAAATGAATTAGCGAGAATCCAGAGAAAGTATATTCCTGTCAGGGTGAAAGGAAAGGCTGGTAGGTATAAGGAATGCTGGATGACTAAAGAAATTAAGGGCTTGGTTAAGAAAAAGAAGGAAACATATGTCAGGTATAGAAAGGATAGATCGAGTGAATCCTTAGAAGAGTATAAAGGCATTAGGAGTTTACTTGAGAGGGAAATCAGGAGGGCAAAAAGGGGACATGAGATAACTTTGGCAAATAGAATTAAGGAGAATCCAAAGGGTTTTTACAAATACATTAAGGATAAAAGGGTAACTAGGGAGAGAATAGGGCCCTTCAAAGATCAGCATAGAGACCTTTGTGTGGAGCTGCAGGAGATGGGACAGATACTAAATGAGTATTTTGCATCAATATTTACTGTGGAAAAGGACATCGAAGATACGGAATGCAAGGAAATAGATGGTGACATCTTGAAAAATGTCCATATTATAGAGGAGAAGGTGCTGGATGTCTTGAAACACATAAAAGTGGATAAGATCCCAGGACCCGATCAGGTGCACCCTAGAACTCTATGCGAAGCCAGAGAAGTGATTCCTGGGCCTCTTACTGAGACATTTATATCATCAATAGTCACAGGTGAGGTGCTGGAAGACTTGAGGTTGGCTAATGTGCTGCCGCTGTTTAAGGGTGGTAAGGACAAGCCAGGGAATAAGAGACCAGTGAACCTGACGTCGGTGGTGGACAAGTTTTAGATTAGATTTGATTCCCTACAGTGTGGAAACAGGCCCTTTGGCCCAACAAGTCCACACTGACCCTCCAAAAAGCAACCCACCCAGACCCATTTCTCTCTGACTAATGCACCCAACACTATGGGCAATTGAGCATGACCAATTCACCTGACACGCACATCTTTGGACTGTGGGAGGAAACCAGAGTACCGGGGGAAACCCACGCAGATGGTCACTTGAAGCAGGAATTGAACCCAGGTCCCTGCTGCTGTGAGGCAGCAGTGCTAACCACTGAGCCACCATGCCGCCCTAAAAGTTGATGGAGGGAATCCTGGGGGACAGAATGTACATGTATTTGGAAAGGTAAGTACTGATTAAGGATAGTCAACATGGCTTTGTGCATGGGAAATCATATCTCACAAACTTGATTGAGTTTTTGAAGATTCTGGATTAGTGGTGCTGGAAAAGCACAGCAGTTCAGGCAGCATCCGAGGAGCAGTAATATTGACCTTTCGGGCAAAAGCCCTTCATCAGGAATACAATCAGAGTGCCTGAAGTTTGGAGAGCTCTCTACCCTTTAGTCACTCTGCCTGTGTTCCTGATGAAGGGCTTTTGCCTGAAATGTCAATTTTACTGCTCCTTGGATCCTGCCTGAACTGCTGTGCTTTTCCAGTACCACTAATCCAGAATCTGGTTTCCAGCATCTGCAGTCATTGTTTTTACCTACCTGAGTTTTTGAAGAGGTAACAAAGAGGATTGATGAGGGTAAAGCAGTAGATGTGATCTATATGGACTTCAGTAAGGCATTCGACAAGGTTCCCCATGGGAGACTGGTGAGCAACGATAGATATCGTGGAATACAAGGAGATCTCGCTAGATATAGAACTGGCTCAAAGGTAGAAGTGAGAGGTTGGTGGTGGAAGGTTGTTTTTCAGACTGGAGGCCTGTGACCAGTGGAGTGCTGGGTCCACTACTTTTCATCATTTATAAAAATGATTTGGATGTGAGCACAAGAGGTACAGTTAGTAAGTTTGTAATTACACCAAAGTTGGAGGTGCAGTGGACAGCGAAGAAGGTGACCTCAGATTTAAATGGGATCTTGATCAGATGGGCCAATGTGCTGAGAAGTGACAGATGGAGTTTAATTTAGACAAATGTGGATGACTAAAGAAATTAAGGGTGGTGCATTTTGGGAAAACAAATCTTAACAGGACATATAAACTTAACAGTAAGGTCCTAGGGAGTGTTGCTGAGCAAAAAGACCTTGGAGTGCAGGTTCATAGCTCCTTGAAAGTGGAGTCACAGGTAGGTAGGATAGTGAAGAAGGTGTTTGGTATGCTTTCCTTTATTGGTCAGAGTATTGAGTACAGGGGTTGGGAGGTCATGTTGCGGTTATGCAGGACATTGGTTTGGCCACTGTTGGAATATTATGTGCAATTCTGGTCTCCTTCCTATTGAAAGGATGTCGTGAAACTTGAAAGGGTTCAGAAAAGATTTACAAGAATGTTGCCAGAGTTGGAGGACTTGAGCTACAGGAGGAGGCTGAACAGGCTGGGGCTGTTTCACTTGGAGCGTCGGAGGCTGAGGGGTGACCTTATAGAGGTTAACAAAAACATGAGCGGCATGGATAGGGTAAGTAGGCAAAGACTTTTCCCTGGGGTCGGGGAGTCCAGAACTAGACGGCATAGGTTTAGGGTGAGAGGTGAAAGATGTAAAAGAGACCTAGAGGACAACTTTTTCACTCAGACGGTGGTACGTGTATGGAATGAGCTGCCAGAGGAAGTGATGGAGACTAGTACAATTGCAACATTTAAGCGGCATTTGGATGGGTATATGAATAGGAAGGGTTTGGAGGGAGATGGGCCAAGCACTGGCAGGTGGGACTAGATTGGGTTGGGATATCTGGTCGGCATGGATGGGTGGGACTGAAGGGTCTGTTTCCGTGCTGTACAGAGAATCATAGAGATGTACACCATGGAAACAGACACTTTGGTCCAATATGTCCATGCCAACCAGATATCCCAACCCAATCTAGTCCCACCTGCCAGCACCCGGCCCATATCCCTCCAAATCTTTCCTATTCATATACCCATCCAAATGCCTCTTAAATGTTGCAATTGTACCAGCCTCCACCACATCCTCTGGCAGCTCATTCCATACACATGCCACCCTCTGTGTGAAAATGTTGCCTCTAAGATCTTTTTTATATCTTTCCCCTCTCACCCTAAACCTATGCCCTCTAGTTAGATTTAGATTTAGATTATTTACAGTGTGGAAACAGGCCCTTCGGCCCAACAAGTCCACACCAACCCCCAACCCACCCATACCCTTACATTTGCCCCTTACCTAACACTACGGGCAATTTAGCATAGCCAATTCACCTGACCCACACATCTTTGGACTGTGGGAGGAAACCGGAGCACCCGAAGGAAACCCACGCAGACACGGGGAGAACGTGCAAACTCCACACAGTCAGTTGCCTGAGGTGGGAATTGAACCCGGGTCTCTGGCGCTGTGAGGCAGCAGTGCTAACCCACTGTGCCACCGTGCCGCCCACTCCCTGACTCTCCGACCCCGGGGAAAAGACTTTGTCTATTTATCCTGTCCAAGCCCCTCATAATTTTGTAAACCTCTATAAGGTCACCCCTCAGCCACTGACGCTCCAGGGAAAACAGCCCCAGCCTGTTCAGCCTCTCCCTGTAGCTCAGATCCTCCAACCCTGGCAAATTCCTTGTCTCTATGACTCTATGACTTTATCTTTCCTAAAGTGTGTTGCCCTGAACCGTTCACAGCACTCCGAGTAGGATCTAACTAGGGTTTTGTATAACTGCAGCATAACGTCTGCATCCCTATATTCCAGCCCTTTAGATGAGAGGCCAGCGCTCTATTGACCTTCTTGACTATTTTCGGCACTTCTTTGTTATATTTTAAAGAATTTTGCAACTGAACCTCCAAATTTCATTGGACATCCACTGTATTTAACTTTGTGCCTTCTAAAAAAAGTACCCGCATCTACCATTTATCGGGCCAAAATGGGCAACTTCATACTCGCCTATATTAAAATCCATCTGCCACAGCTTTGCCCATTCATACAGTCTATCAATATCCTGTTGTAATTTTATGCTGTTTCACCACTGTCTACAATAATGTCTACAAGGTAAAAACAATGACTGCAGGTGCTGGAAACCAGAGTCTAGATTAGAATGGTGCTGGAAAAGCACAGCAGTTCAGGCAGCATCCCGAGGAGCAGTAAAATCGACGTTTTGGGCAGAAGCCCTTCATCAGGAATACAGTCTACAAGACTGCCAATTATGCGTCATCAGCAAATTTAGATATTTGACTTTTTTTTTGCCATTATCCAAGTTGTTAAAGAATATTGTGAATAATTGAGGACCCAACAGAGGTCCATGTGGGACACCACTAGTCATGTCCTGCGAAATTGAGTACTTACCCATTATTCCAACTCTGTTTCCTGCACTCAATTGTCTTTTTCCTGTGTGAATACTGACAAAAAATATTCATTTAATGCTTCCCCTATCTCCTCTGACTCCATGCACAACTTCCCACTGCTATTTTTTTTTGTTCCTGATATACCTATCGAAAGCTTTAGGGTTTTTCCTAATCCTACTTGCCAACAACTTCTCATGTCCCCTCCTGACTCTTCTTAACTCTCTCTTTATGTCTTTCCTGTGATCAATGTTCTTTTTCTATCTTTTACAATATATTTTATGCAACAAAATCATACAATAATGTATTTTATAAGCATAATACAAAATAGGTTATACAAAGTTAAATTAGTACTGAAGTGCTGCTTCCAATGTCCAGGAGAGTGTAGACCCAGGAAAGGAGGGTGATTGACTGGAATGGGAGCAGTTCTCATGACAGAGCTACCCTTGAGAGGGTGGTTCAAGCCAGGTTGACAAAAATGAAGAATTGTAATCCCTTGTGATGTTTAATGAGGTTTGGCAACCCACATCAGTATTGTTTGGGGTGGAGTTGCTGAGAAATCTATGGAAACCATTCCAATCACATTTGCTATTTGACATGCCCTATCAAGTGTTTGATCACAATCTATCACCCCTATAGCCACATATTAGTCCATGGTTCTGTTGCTTTATACTGCTGCTTCACAGCACTAGGGACCTGGGTTCGATTCCAGTCTTGGGTAATTGAGTGAAGTTTGCATGTTTTACTCGTATCAGTGTGGGTTTCCTCCAGGTGCTGTGGTTTTCTCCCACAGTTCAAAGATGTGCAGATTAGGTGGATTGGCCATGCTAAGTTGTCCATAGTATCCAGCAATGTGTAGGTTAGGTGGATTAACCATGTGAAATGCAGATTTAGAGGGATGGGATGGGTGTGAGTGCAGTACTCTCCAGAGGGTTAGAGTGGACTCGATGGGCCAAATGGCTTGATTTCACACTGTAGGGCTTCAATTATGTTATGAAAGAAGTTGTACACGTGTTGTAGAATAATATAATATCAGTGGTAGCAGATCTGACTACAGATCAAAAAGTTTCTAGTTCAAACCTAAGTGTCTCCTTTATAAAGGCACCTTGCCTGAACATGAGCTGTGCTTAAATCTGATTGGGTGCAAAGCGACTTGTTATGTGGTACCATGCGGTACATCATAGTAGGAAATCTGCACTGTGGCCACAGCAGTCTCAATTCGAATCTGAGTCTTGGCCGTAACTGTAGTCCGATTTATCAGGGTGGCTCAGTTGTTAACAATGCTGCCTCACAGGGACCTGGGTTTGATTCCACCCTCAGGTGAATGGCTGTGTGGTGTTTGCACATTCCACTGTCTGCATGGGCTTCCATGGGCTAAATGGCCTGCTTTCATATGGCAGGGATTCTATGTTCTATGAAGTCTAACGTACAACCAAAAGCTAACTCCCTCTCCGAAGCCATCACTTAGTCATTCATTAACAAGCCACCTTAGAATATGGACATCAAACAAAAACAACTTGTACAATGTCAACGTTAATTATGAGTCTAAGAAATAGGATCATTAGTGTGACAAATAGTCACTAGAACCTGCTTACAAACCAAGATGATAGTGGCTGGCTTCCTTCTTTAACTCTAATTTCCTGTCCTAATACTTCAATTTGCTTAGACTCCAAAAATCTATTCATTTCTTTCTTGAATACTCAATGACCGAACATGCACTGCTCTCTGAAGAGTTCCAAGGATTCACAGCCATAAAAGTGAAGAAGTTTCACTTCATCTCAATCCAAAATCACCAATCTCTGATCTTGAGATGATCTTGAAACATTGTTTCTTGAAGTTCCAACCCGGAGAAAGAATGTCTCAGCATCAATGTTGTCAAACCCTCTTGAGTTTTATCTGCTTCATTGAGATCGTTTCTATATATCAGATAGTGTGGATTTATTCAACTCCACATCTACTCATGGGACAGCTTGCTCATCCCTGGAATCAATCTAGCTAGAAACAACACCAGATTTAGCTGGAAAATCTCAGCAGGTCTGGCAGCATCAGTGCAGAGGATTCAGAGTAAGCGTTTCGAATCCAATGCCTTTTTCTCAGAACCCCATCAATCTAGTTAGTTTTTGCTGGGTCACCTCCAAAGCTAGGGGCTGTCGTATGAGGAGAGTTTGAGTAGTTTTGGCCTGTGCTCATTGGAATATAGAAGAATGAGAGGCACTGAAACATAAACGATTCTTAATGAACTTGGCAGGGTAGATGAGGAAAGGTAGTTTTCCTACTGGGAGAGTCTAAGATCAGAGGTCATAGTCTCAGAACAAGTGGTCACATTTTTAAGGCAGACATGAGGAGGAATTTCTTCTCTCAGAGGTTGTGAGTTTGACAAATTCTTTACCACAGGGTGCTGTTCAAGCTGGGTCATTAAGTATATTTGAGGCTAGAGTTAGATCTTTGAGTTCTGAGTTCCATAAGCCCTGAGGAAGCGTCACTCAAACAGCAACGTTAACTCTGATTTCTCTCCACAGGTGCTGCCTGAATTGCTGAGCTTTTCCAGAAATTTTTGTTTTTGATTTTGTTTTTGATTTATAGCATCCACAGATCTATTGGTTCTGAACTAGATTTTTAATCAGTAAGGAAATCCAGGATTATGGAGAGAGGGTGGGAAAGTTCAGTTGAGGATTATCAGATCAGCCATGATTCCATTGAAGGATGAAGCAGACTTGATGGGCTGAATGGCCTACTTCTGTTCCTATGTTTTATGTTCTCCTTAGCTAAAGAGACCTCATCATAGTCAGTTCTCCACGTTTGGTCTTACCAAAGGCCTACATAATGACAGCAAGACAGCCTAACTCTTCAAATTGCCTGACAATGAAGATCATATTAGCATCAGCTTTTTATTTGTTTATAACTTCTGGATGATGTGATTTGTTTACAAAGACATGCAAATATCTCTGAATACCAACTTTTATTCATCTCTCACCCAATTTTTCAAAAAGTCTGCTTCTCTGTACTTCACGCCAAAATGGTCAATCTCACATTTTCCCACATTGCACTCCCGCATTGCTTTCTTGTCCACTTATTTAATCTGTCCAAATATTGAAATTGTTTAGGAATGATGGTTACTAATGTGCGATTTTACCTTCACACCAGAGCAACCACTTTACAATGAGCTGCTAATGAACAATTTCATCCCAATGCCAAGTTAATGAAATGAAATTCCATTTTAATGGATGTCTAAAGAAGTGGTTAGACTCTCAAAGTCCAATGATCAGCAAATCTACCTTTGTCTTTTGTTGTGTCAGAATCACAGATTAACAATTGTGTATGTCACTAACATTTCTTAAAGTTACGAATGTGGTTACCAATGTGAGAGTGCTCCAACTACCTGCTTTGGTGGTGTTAGCTGTGGGGTAAGTCCCTTTTTTTTCCTTTCAATCAGTGCCCTGGGGTTATCAATATCCACTGACAGGACCTCAGTTTTAAGCTTCACCCATAAGATCGCACCTCTGACAATGCAGCTCTCTCCCAATACTGTACTGGAGGGGCAGCCACATTTCATGCACACAAATCAAGAGGGGGACTTGAACTCAGGATGTTGAGGTATAGAGTACCTCCCTTTGAGCCATAGCTAATATGTAGGCTTTGCCCTATCTTGGGTTCACATTTTGTTGAATGACCTGAGTCAATTTATGCATCGAGCCTGACAAACATCTCTGGGGCCAGAACATCTTTCAGAGTAAAATCATAGAGTGTGTCCTGCACACTTCGACAAACCTGGTGTGCAGAGTGAAACCTCAGTTGTACAAGAAGTCATCTCTCTGAGATTTGCATAAGCCTTTCACTCTTTAAAATAAGGAAGGTTCTACCCTGGTTGGCTAGATGTCCATGCTCACAAAAATCAGATTCCTGTCTTTTGTTATGGACCAGATCAACCCCCCTGAAAAATTATTAAGATGATAGACTAGGCTCTAACTTTTTCTTATTATAAAAACAAGTGCCAGATGTTGCATTCTGGATGCAATTCGATTGGTCAAACACCCAGGATTGAAGCTAAAAAATATTTATTCATACTCTATAGTTAAAATACAACAAAAGAAAGAAGAAAATGGATAACTTAACTCTATTGGAAGATTTAACAGAATATTAGATTATTTAACTACTAAACAGTTACTGTTTAAGTCTAGTATACCATAAATGTACACTTGGCACAGAAAAAAAATCAGGAAAATAGATTGTCTCACAGGAAATTCTCCTGTCTAAGGAAAAGCAAGAAGAGAAAATCCTGAGATAGAGAGTAGCAGGAAGAAATGTACTAAGCTTCCAAACCTAGCTTCAAGACCCCATCAACAAATGCCACTGAAAATCAATATCTAAAAGTCCTGGTTCTGTAAGAGCTTGACCCCACCCATTCAGGCTGCTTCTATTGTTCCAACTTAAAAAAAAGACTTCACAGGCTGTTTACTTTATTGGATTCAAGTTGGCAGCTTGTCATCTCTGTCTTAAAACCTCTCTACAAAATAAGGGACAATATAAGCCTCTTAAAGCCATAGCATTGTCACACTTTGTAAAGAGAAATAGAAAGACTTGCATTTACATGGTGCCCTACAGCATGTAGTTTAAAACTGTAGGGGAGATGATGGCATAATGAAGATGTCACTCCACTTGTTGTTTGTGCTTTGAATACATGTATAAAGTTCTGACCTGGCTAGATGGACTGGATGCAGGGATGACATTTCCCCGAGCTAGGGGTCTAGAACAAGGGGCCATGATTTTAGCATGCAGGGTAGACAGTTCAGGACAGAGATGAAAATAATTTTATGATTAGATTAGATTAGATTACTTACAATGTGGAAACAGGCCTTCGGCCCAACAAGTCTACACCGACCCTCCGAAGAACAACTTACCCAGACCCATTCCCCTACGTTTACCCCTTCACCTAACACTACTTGCAATTTAGCATGGCCAATTCACCTAACCTGCACATTTTTGGACTGTGGGGGGAAACCGGAGCACCCGGAGGAAACCCATGCAGACACAGGGAGAATGTGCAAACTCCACACAGACAGTTGCCTGAAGATGAAATTGAACCTGGGTCTCTGGCGCTGTGAGGCAGCAGAGGGTTATATACTCAGAGGATGGTGATGCTGTGGAATTTTCAAAATGAAAGGCAGTGGAAGTCAAAGATTCATGAAAGAAGTAGATATATTTCTTAAAACTAAAGGCATCAAGAGGTATGGTGAGAAATTAGGAACAATGTTGAAATGTGGCATTATCCACAATTATAGTGAATAGTAGACTAGACTTGATGGACTGAATAGCCTGCTCTTGCTTTAATTTTATGTGTCTGTAGGTCCTAATCTCACCATAGGATAAAGTGAGGACTGAAGATGCTGGAGATCAGAGCTGAAAATGTGTTGCTGGAAAAGCGCAGCAGGTCAGGCAGCATCCAAGGAGCAGGAGAATCGACGTTTCAGGCATGAGCCCTTCTTCAGGAATGAGGAGAGTGTGCCAAGCAGGCTAAGATAAAAGGTAGGGAGGAGGGACTTGGGGGAGGGGCATTGGAAATGCGATAGATGGAAAGAGGTTAAGGTGAGGGTGATAGGCCGGAGTCGGGTGGGGGCGGAGAGGTCAGGAAGAAGATTGCAGGTTAGGAAGGTGGTGCTGAGTTTGAGGTTTGGGACTGAGACAAGGTGGGGAGAGGGGAAATGGAGAAATCTGAGTTCATCCCTTGTGGTTGGAGTGTTCCCAGGCGGAAGATGAGGTGCTCCTCCTCCAGCCGTCGTGTTGCTATGGTCTAGCGATGGAGGAGTCCAAGGACCTGCATGTCCTTCGTGGAGTGAGAGGGGGAGTTGATGTGTTGAGCCACAGGGTGATTGGGTTGGTTGGTCCGGGTGTCCCAGAGATGTTCTCGGAAATGTTCCGCAAGTAGGCGTCCTGTCTCCCCAATATAGAGGAGGCCACATCGGGTGCAGCGGATGCAGTAAATGATGTGTGTGGAGGTGCAGGTGAATTTGTGGTGGATATGGAAGGATCCCTTGGGACCTTGGAGGGAAGTAAGGGGGGAGGTGTGGGCGCAAGTTTTACATTTCTTGCGGTTGCAGGGGAAGGTGCCGGGAGTGGAGGTTGGGTTAGTGGGGGTGTGGACCTGATGAGGGAGTCACGGAGGGAGTCACGAAGGGAGTGGTCTTTTCGTAATGCTAATAGGGGAGGGGAGGGAAATATATCCCTTGTGGTAGAGTCCATTTGGAGGTGGCGGAAATGACGACAGATGATACGATGTATATGGAGGTAGGTGAGGACCAGTGGGGTTCTGTCCTGATGGTGAATGGATGGGTGGAGCTCAAGGGTGGAGGAGTGAGAAGTGGAGGAGATACGGTGGAGAGCATCGTCAATCACGTCTGGGGGGAAATTGCGGTCTTTGAAGAAGGAGGCCATCTGGGTTGTAGGGTATTGGAACTAATCTCACCATGTCAACTGGTAGAATTTCAACTCAATTCATTAAATCAGGAACTGAAAGCTAGCCTCAGAAGAGGTTTGCATGAAGCCATTGGAAATCAGTGTAAAAACCAGATGTGGTTCACTAATGCCCTTTAGGGAAGGAAGTCTGCTGTCCTTACATGGTTTGGACTATATGTGACTCCAGTAATGGGCTTGGGTCTTAAATAGCCTCTCAAGTGGCTGAGCAAGCCACTCAATTCAAGGGCAATTAGGGATGGAGCAATAAGTGCTGGCTTGGTCACGGATGCCAATATCCTGTCAATAATAAAGAGCGCCCATTGATCCTGCCCATACAAGGATGGACTTTATGCAGATGGAAAAATTTTCTTCCGCCTATTAATGAAAATAAATGATTACCAATTAGGCTTAGAAATATCTCCAAATATGTCAGCACATTGAAAAAAAAGTATTCCTCCACTTAAACATTCTCTAGGTGGGCTAGTAATCTTTGGCTGATACCTCTGTCACCGAGTATTCATGGAATCCCTACAATGTAGAAGCAGGCCATCTGGCCCATCTAGTCCACACCGACCCTTTGCAGAGCATCACACCTAGTTCTACCCCATTCCTGTATTTCCCACGGTTAATCCACCTAGCCTGCACAACCCTGGACATTATACACAATTTAGCATGGCCAATCCACCCTAACCTGAAATGTGGGAGGAAACCGGAGCACCCAAAGGAAACCCACGCAGACATGGGGAGAATGTATAAACTCCACACAGTGGTGCAAGGCTGGAATTGAACCCTGGTCCCTGATGCTAACCACTGAGACACCGTACTGCCCCTACTAATGGAAGGGGCATTAGCAACTATCCTGGGTGCTTCTCTAAACATCGTCACACTGCTCTATCTCACCTCTATATTATTCCCTCTGAAATTTGTTTATTTTGTCATCCGTCTGCCAGGGAGATGGTAGGGGCACTGGGTAATGCCCAGTGAGCCTGACCATAGTTATTGTGTAGGCCAGCTGGCACTTCCTACCATGGGTTTGTATCAAAGCAAGCGCACACATAGGGCAATGAGCTGGTATTTCAGGCCCTGTGAAGCCTCATTACCATGGTAACGCTTTGCAGTGTAAATGGACCAGAGGACGCTGCAGCCTGAAAGCCTTTTTTACAGGATACTGCAGTCTCCTGGGCCTCTGCTCACTCCAGCCTTTCAACTGGCTCAATTAAAGATGAGGAGGGGATGAGTCACTTCACTGGATTTCAATAAGGCAAATTCCACATCAGTTCGTCTGGAAACAGAGCGTGAGGAACCTGCGCAGTTCCATTCAGGCCTGTCAAAATTCTGAATGCTGCAAGAAATTGGATGTGGGAATCCATTGAATAATTCAACACTAATTGGGTGGTCAGATTTCAAAGCACCAAAAGCTCATCATCATGAATTGCAATATATACAGAGAGAGGAAGAAATAGCACCAGTAATCAAATCCATCATTAGAGATAAACCCTGATGAAGCCTTATCGAAAGTTGCAGGCAAAACCTTCAGCTGTCCTTCTCATTTTAGAAGAAAAGAGTTCACATTTATATAGCACTTTCAAAGCCCCAGGACATTGCAATGAGTATTGTAACCAATTTGTGCACAGCAACTTCCCACTAACCACAAAGCCTGACAATGACCAGAGCCTCTGTTTGTGGGGTTGTTTAGGGGTGAATGTCAAAAAGGACATCAGAATGCTGCTGTGGGATCTCCTGAGCTCATCTAGGAAAGCAGGCCAGATCTCACCTCAGAATGAAAGGCCTCTATTTTCACGACTCCATCCCTGATCACCAACCGGATTCCCAAAACCTGTTACAAAGTACTTCCAAGTTGAGTCACTGCTGTAACTGAGGAAATAAGCTGCAAATTGTACAAGGCAAGCTCCCACAAATAGTCATGGGATCATGGTCAGATGTTGGCCAAAGGCTAATTATTAACACTGGGGAGAAACCCTGATCTTCCTCAAAATGCTGCCTTGATAACCTTTACATCCACCTGAAAGGGCAGTCAGAGCCTCAGATTAACATCTCATCATAAAGGTGGCATTTCTGATAATATAGTGTTATATCAGGACTGCACTGGGGCATCAGTCATGAATTGTATGCATACATTAGAACCATCACCACTTGTCTGATGGTACTGTGCCCTTAAGAGGGATTTGTTCTGTACTGTTTTGTTAAAAAGAAGTCTTGCCACAATGGTGGTGGAATTCCTGCTTCAAAAGCAATTGGTAAACAGCTTTGAGCTCCCTGAGTGTTTTTTTTCTGATTAGACAAAAGAAGCATAAGTGAGTGAAGTCGGGCTCAGACAAACCCAGGGTTTTAGTTTTGTTTTCAGTTGGGGTTTGGGATTGACTGTTGATACAATCTCTCTCTCTCTGCTGCAGCAAAAAGCTTGAGTTCTTTGTCTGCTGCTAGATTGTTTCTGTTGGTGCTCCTGTCTCCTGGATTGTAGAAGGGATAGAACATGAGAAAAATCTGCTTTGCTGAATTTGCCTTTGCCAAGGGTGTGTTTATGGGATGTTGCTATGTTGGAGCAGTTGATAATTAGTAGTTTAAAAACATTTTTTTTAGGTATTTCAATAGAGTTGAAGCTATTCCTATTCTTCTTTTCTTGCCTATATTTTAACTGATTCCTGAAGAAAGGCTCATGCCCGAAACGTCGATTCTCCAGCTCTTTGGATGCTGCCTGACCTGCTGCGCTTTTCCAGCAACACATTTTCAGCTCTACATTTTAACTGTTCTAAGAATAAGTCATGTTTTGCTTAAAGTGGAGTAATAGACCAATCGAGTCACATCTGGAACACAGCACTTTACACTTGCCTTCAAATAAAATAAAAAGCTAGGCTCTCAACTATCTCCTTGATGTATTTTGAGGGGATGGTGTTGATCTGGCCACTAAGTTAAGACTGCTGCCAACTGAGTCACATTTGATACAGAAATGTTTAAAGTTGATATGTTCCCTAAACGATTCTCATGGTCAGTCTATGTTTGAAAAGGTTAATGAACTACCATAGCTGAAGGGTTGACAATTAGCTTCCCAATTGAGTCAAGTGGAGGGAAATCATAGCATCATGAAATGCTGCAATTGCAGGGAGGAGCTGGTGCAATGGTAACCTCCCTAGAATAGTAATCCCAAAACACTGGTGTCAGGGGTTTGAATCCCAACATGTTCGGTGGAGGCATTTCAATTCAACTCATACATTTAGAATTGGAGGTTAACAGCAGCCATGAATAGAACCAACTTGGTTTATTAGTGTCCCTTAGACCATAGCAGATATGAGCAGAAGTAGACCATTCAGTTCATCATTCAATGAGATCATGGGTGATTTGATCCTCAACTCCACTATTCCTATGATCCTTGATTCCTTTAATGAATAAACCTTTCTCTATCATTTGAATATACTTAATGTTTTAACCTTGACAGTACTAAATGAACCAGCCTTGAAAGCTCTCTAAGATAAAGAATTCCACTGAATAAGCCTCTGAAACTCCCCCTCAACTCTGTCTTACATGAATGATCCCTCATTCTGAGATGATGCCCTCCAGTTCTAGACTGTCCCACAAAGGGAAACAAGCTTTCCACTTCTAGCCTGTCAAGTCACCTAAGAATCTTTTATATTTCAGTACAGTTGCTTTTCATTCTTCTAAATTCCAGTGAGAGTAGACCCAACCTCCCCTTACAGGACAGTCCCAACTTTGGAGGTGGCCTGGAAAAATCTAACTAGATTGATTCCTGGGAAGAGCAAGTTGTCGCATGAGGCGATATGGAATGGAATAGATCCATACTCTCTGGTCTTTAGAAGTGATCTCAATGAAGCTTATGAAATTCTGAGAGGGTTTGTCAGTGTTGATGCGAAGACGCTCGTTCCCCAGTCTGGGAACCCAAGAAACATGGTTTCCAGATAACCTCAAGATAAAGGATTGGCGATCAGTCCAGGGAACCTTCCTCCAATGCCTGTAAATCTTTATTTAGATGTGAGAGACCAAAACTGTTCACAGTATTCCAGTTATGATCTGAACTGGAGCCATGTATAGTTATATCAGGATTTCCCCTTATCTATTTGATATTCTGTTTGAAATAAAAGCTAACATTGCATTTGCCAGGAAGGATCTATGTCATCTTTACCCAGCCTGGCCTACACCTGACTCCACACCCAGTACAAATTGGCCCCTGCAATGGCCTGGTAAGCCTCTCAGCTCAAAGGCAATTAGGTAACAAATGCTAACTCAGCCAGTGATGCTCATATTCAAAGTAACAATAACAAGAAAATTATATTTGCAAATGTCACAGCAGTGAAACCAAGGATGATCAAAGGCCAACAAACCCTTCAGCAATGAAACAAATATATAAGTGAAGAGAAGAATCTGTTGAACAGAGTAGGATTACTTTTAATATTTTTAGAAGCTGGCTTTATATTGTGCATGCGTATGTGCACTTTTTTAAAATGGAGAGTGAACAAGTAGAGATGCACCATCGAATGTTTGGGGCCTGCAGACATTCTCGAGTCTGAGTTAGACATAGCAGTTGGTCCCTCTTTTCAAAGCCTCAGGGGCTAGTCATCTACAGGTGTTGTTCAACTCTGCCTGTTGTCTCATTTTTCTGAGTGAACAGGAAAGTGGACAGAAGTACATTTCCCCCTGTCCCTGAGCTGTTTTTCCTGTAATTATGTCATTAACGTCATCATGCTTTCATTCAGTTCTGTTGCTTCTTTAATCTCTTGGCCCAGGGAGTACCACTCAATCCCGTGAGGCTGAAGGTTGTGGGGTCAGTACCATTCCAGAAGCTTAAATGCTGAAATAAAGTGGAGACTCCAGTGGAAAGTGATCCATTTTGGAAAGAAGAATGCAGGACGGCAATAAAAGATACAATTCTAAAGCAGCTCCCAGAACAGACTGCGTACATGTGTGAAACCCTCTGAAGGACAGAAACAAAAGCAAAAATTGTTGGAAACACTCAGCAGGTCTGGCAGCATCTGTGAAGGGAAATCAGAGTTAACATTTTGGATTGAGCGACCCTTCCTCAATAGTCTGACTTGTCTCCACAGATGCTGCCAGACCTGCTGAGCTTTATCAGCAATTTCTGTTGGTTAATAAAGCATGCAGCGTTCTGGTCTTCATCTATACAAAAGCAAGGAGGTTATTGAGGTTACTTTTGGAGTACTGCATACTGTTCTAGTCGCCCTGCTCTTGGGAGGGTGTTAGTAAACTGCTAAGGGTGCAATAATGATTCACAAGTATGTTATTGGGACTGGAGGGTTTGAGTTATAAGGACAGGCTGAATAGGCTGAAACTGTTTTCACTGTAGTGTAGGAGGCTGAGAGGTGACCTTAAAAACATTTTTTTTAATCATGGGGGGCATAAATAAAGTGAATAGCAAAGGTCTTTTCCCTAGTGTGGGGGAATTCAAAACTAGGGGATATAGGTTTAAAGTGAGAGGGGAAAGATTTAAAATGGACCTATGGGGTAACTTTTTCACACAGAGAATGGTGTGTATATGGATCATGCTGTCAGAAGAAGTGGTGGAGTCGGGTACAGTTCGAACATTTAAGAGACATTTGGACAGGTACATGGAGAGGAATTGTTTGGAGGGATATGGGTCAAATGCTGGCAAATGGGACTAGTTCAGTTTGGGACACCTGGTCGGCATGTATGAGTTGGACCAAAGGGTCTGTTTCCATGCTGTGTGACTCTATGACTCAATATTGAACTAGGTAAGGCATTAGTTTGGTCTCAGTGAGAGCTTTGAGTTCAGTTCTGGGCCCCACACTTAGGAAAGAGGTGAAAGTCTTGGAGAGAGTGAAGACATAGTTATAAGAGTGGTTCCGCAATGGGAACCTTAGTTTTTAAAGCGAAATTAGGATTGTAACAAGATCATGACAAGTCTGGTCAGAGTGGACAGGGAGAAATTGTTCCCACATGTGAATGGATTATGAATGCGAGGACACAGGTTGGCAAAAGAAACAAAAGGGACGTGAGAAAACAGCATTCAGCCAGTGAATGCTTAGGGTGTGAATGTGGTGGAGGCAGACTTAATCGAAACATTCAAACTGCAATTCCATAGTTTTTGAAAAGAGAGGATATGTAATGATATGGGGAGAAGGAGAAGGCAGGGGCTGGGGAAAGGGTCAAATAACCAAGGTTTGGGAGGGGTTGGGAAAGGATCTCTGTGTCCAGTGTGGGGGTGGGATTTAATGTTTGTGCCGGGGAGGGGCCTCCATATCCAGGTCAGGTAGAGGGGTCTTTACGGTCTGGTCGGGGGACAGGATCTCTGTGTTTGGGGGGAGGTCTCTGTGTTTGGGTGAAGGGGTGTCTGGGTTGAGGAGGCAGCTTGGTGTTTCTGTCAGGGTAGGTGCTCTGTATCCAGGTTAGAGGGAGGAGTCTCTGTATCTGGGTTGGGAGAGGGGTCTCTGTGCTTTGGTCAGAGAAAAGTCTCTGTGTCTGGGTTGGAGCTAGGGTCTCCGTGTTTTGGTTGGGGAGGGGTCTCTGTGTTTTGGTCAGAAAATGTCTCTGTATCTGGGTTGTGGGTGGGGTCTCTGTGTCTGTGTTGAGGGTGGGGTCTTTGCATTTTGGTCAGGGGCGAGGTCTCTATGTTTTGGTTGGGGGAGGGGTCTCTGTGTCTGGGTTGGGGCTGGGGTCTCTATGTTTTGGTTGGGGAAGGAGTCTGTGTTTTGGTCAGGGAAGGAGCCTCTATGTTTTGGAGAGGGGTCACTCTACCCAGGAAGGGGGAGAACTATCAGGAAGGGTGCTTGGATCAGGATGGGACAGGGGCTGTGGCAAGGTTGGGAGCAGCATCAGGGAACCTGAAATCTGTCCCTGGCCTTGGGAGAATGGCACAACTGAAATGCAATTTGAAGCTATTGTGTGGGCAGAATGGCCTCCTCCATGCTGTATGACTGTTCTGGTTTTGTGTGATGCTACTATTGGATAATTTGTCTTTCAGATCAAAGGTTAAACTCTGCCTGGCCTGGACGATGCCAATGTTGGTATCAAGTTGATCAGGGCAGTTTTCCTTAATGTACTGAACTGTAACAATACCCTGACTCTGAGATTAATGGCATGATGGCATCACACAAACAGAACCTGCCTCCCCTGGAATTCAGAACATGAAGGGAAAACTAATCAAAGCTTGCAAACTCCAACAATTAACTGCAATTCCCGGGCTGGATATTATTTCAACGAGTTGAGTCTTGCCCTCAAGAACATCACACAAATATCAGTGAGGTCAAGAAGCATGTTTACAGCTGGAGTGTGTTCAAAGTTTTGAGTTCTTCTACAAAAGGCCATAGGTGCCAGGTTAAAGGTTAATGTTAAAGACTGATATGGATAGATTTTTGTTGTCCAAATATATGTAACCGAATGGGGCAGAGGAGTTAAATCCTGTAGATCAACTGGGATCTGACTGAATGGCTGAACAGGATTGAGGTGCTAAAAAGACTGCTCACAAGTGACTCCTTACAAAAATGTCACTTTTGATTATGTGCTCAAGTCTCTTGAGAAGCTTAAAATTGTAACCTTCTGATTGAGAGATGGGGTAAGCATTTTTTAATCTGCAGCAAGACACAGTCATCGTGACCTGAAAAAATAAAGAGCTAAAGATTTTATTGTCCCTTAGTATCTTTTGCCTTCCTACCATTCCCCAAATGGAGAAGAGGACGTGCCTCTGTTATCACAAAGAATGAAAGTTTAAAATAATCATTTCTATCTTTCCCGACAGATCTGGTATGACCTTCTAATATCTTTCTATTTTTGCCACCAATTTCAAATCTTACGGCTGTTGCTTCTTATACATTGGCAAAGAGTTAATGCTTTTGAAATTTACCCCAGTCAACCTCCTTCCACAAGCAAAAAGCGCCATCACTTCTGCAGAAATTTCAAAACCCCCAGGTTGCTTTTCACTTCACCTAAATGTAAAATTGGAACTGTCCTTGCTACCTTGCTCTGTCTAATGGTTCTGAGTGAGTGTCGGCTCCCAGTATTACCCTTAACATAAAGAAATCAATTTTAAAATGGATTAATGTTCATTTGACCAGTTCCCAGAAGGAAAAAAAGCAGTAAACCTTGCAAAGGATACATTTTGATTCAACTCATTTACTTCAAAATGGAGTTCTGGTATAACCATTCACCAACATCTTTCATTCATAAACTTATACAGCATGGAAGATGACTCTTTGGTCCAAGCAGTCCATGCTGACGGTAATCCCAAATTAAACTAATCCCTCCTGCCTGTGCTCAGTCCATATCCCTCCAAACATTTCTTATTCATATACTTATCCAAATGTCTTTTAAATGTTGTAATTGTACCCTGAACTTTCTCTGGCAGTTCATTCCACACATGAACCACTCTCTGTGTAAAAGAGTTGTCCCTCATGCCTTATTAAAACCTTTTTCTGCTTACCTTAAAGATAGGCCTCATAGTCTTGAAATCTCCCATCCTAGGGAATAGACACCTGCCATTCACCTTATCTATGCCACTCATGATTTTATTAACCTCTATAAGGTCACCCTTCAATATCCTACACTCCAGTGAAAAACACCCCAGCCTGTCCTTATAACTCAAACCCTCCATTCCTAGTGACATCCTGGTAAATCTTTTCTGACCCCTCTCCAATTTAATAATATCCTTCCTATGACAGGGAGACCAGAACTGCATAATATACTCCAGAAGAGGCCTCACCAGCATGCTGTATAACTTCAACATGACATTTCAACTCCGATATTCTAAGGTAAGCATGCTAAGTGCGTTCTTAACTGCTCTTTCTGTATATGATGCAGACTTCAATGAATTATGTACCTGAACCTCTTCTGAAGAAGATGTATACCAGACTCAAAATGTTTTGCCCTCCACAGATAGTGCCAGAACTGTTGAGTTACTCCTGCATTCTCTGTGTGTGTTTAAGTGAGAATGGTACATTTTGATTGTCTGACATGATAAGAGAAGGGTGGAGTAAACAACCAACTGATCTCTCTGTGTCTATCGTTAGGGAGCTGGGAGGGGATACAAAACTACTTCCAGAACAGTTACTAAGAAGTTGGTTAAAAATTTGGGTCAAAGAGGAGATTTTAATAAGTGTCTTCAAGGAGGAACATCAATGAGAGAGGTGGAAGGTGTTACAACATGGGGTAAACCCTCCTGCTAATTTAAACTAGGCACACAGATAAGCTCACCTCTCTCCGTAATCTGTGAAATTTGTGGCAAAGATCTATCCCAAATTTCACTACTTAAAGAAAAAAATTAACAATTTTATCTTTTAAACCCAAAAGAGAACATTAGACAACAACTATTTGCAACTCCTTTCTCTTAAACTTATCTTTTACCTCCCACTCTATAATACTGGCTAAATTTAAGAAAAAATTAAGATTTACAAAAAAAAAATCATGTTTCAAAATCAGCCAGCTGGTCGATTCTCCTTTGTAGATTTTCCTGGGTCGTCTTTTCTTCAGTCTTCTGCTACACAAATTTCTTATGGACAGGTAACTTTCAGAGATCTATTCTGCCATCGGCTCAGCTGCTCTTTGCCATTCTCCCCAACTATTCGAAATACCTGATTTTATACACTCCAAACCATCAGACCATCTCATTGGTTTGATGCCATCAAAACATTAAAATTCAAATTTGATTGGATTATAGTATCTTTGGGCATAATTTAAACGGATTGGCTGAATTCGAATTTGTTGTGTAACATGGCAATGCAGCTCCAGCTTTTTGTTTCACAACCAAATGTTACATTTTTAAATTGTTCAGCACTCAATCCTTGCCAGTTTTCACTCTCCCATAAATGTACAGTATACACTTACACCTACATAACAAGGGTAACGTCCCCAGGAAATTCATCTTTTACCTCAGGTCCTGAGCTGTTCAAACAAAAAAATGACTGATTTGTTCTGGGCTAGTGCACAGCACTGAGGAGCTTTCCCATAGAGTCAGAGAGAAGTACAACATAGAAACAGACCCTTCGGTCCAATTCGTCCAAGTCAACTAAATATCCAAAACTAATAGAATGTAAAACAGTACAGCACAGTACAGGCCCTTCAGCCCACAATGTTGATTAATCTAACCTACACACCCTTCAATTTACTGCCATCCATGTGCTTATCCAGCAGTCGCTCAAATTTCCCTTGTGTTTCTGACTTAACTAGCATTGCTGGAAGTGCATTCCATGCACCCACCACTCTCTGAGTAAAGAACCTACCTCTGACATCTCCCCTAAAGCTTCCTCCAACCTCTCGTGACAGCCATTTCTGCCCTGGGAAGCATTAGCTTTCAGAGCGCTGCTCCGTCATCGGGTGATTGTGGAGAATAAGATTGTCAGACACAGAATTTATAGCAAAAGATTTACAGTGTGATGTAACCGAAATTATACATTGAAAAAGACCCGAATTATTTATTATGTCTCTCATCGTTTAGAATGACCATTTGTTTCAGTTCTTTCATATGTAAATCTCAAAACTTTTTTTAAAAGTTATGTTCTGAAGTGCATGTTAACAATTGGTGTTATGTCGGCCAAGATAACGTATTGAAGGTGTTAGCTCCCTGTGAGGCTGTCTGTGCCACAGTGGTCAGACTGATTCTAATCTAAAAAATTGATTTACAGAATCTTACGTGGATTCATGCAGTTGTTGAGCAAAGTAAAATGTAATTCTGCCAGTACAAATTCACCCCACAAACTTATATGTGTATGTGTGGGGGTGTGGGTGTGTGGGGTGGTTGGGGTTATGAGTGTCTGTGAGAGGATGTGTGTATGTGTGTGAGTGTGAGTGTAAAGGGGTTTAAGTCTGTGAGAGGGTCTGAGTGTGTGACTCTGTGTGTGTGTCTGTGTGTGTGTGTGTGTGTGTGTGTGTGTCTGTGTGTGTGTGTGTCCATCTGTCTGTGTCTATGTGTATAGTGCAATGGGATTACCTGTGGTGTGACATGAACCCAAGGTCCCGGTTGAGGCCATCCCCATGGGTAGTGAACTTGGCTATCAGCCTCTGCTCGGTCACCTTTCGTTGTTGCCTGTTCTGAAGTCTGCCTTGCAGGACGGTCACCAAAAGGTCCAAGGTTGAATGTCCTGGACCGTTGAAGTATTTTCTGACTGGGAGGGAACACTCCAGTCTGTTGATTGTTGTGCAGTGTCCATTCATCTGTTGCTGTAACCTCTGTTTGGTCTCACCAATGTATCATGCCTCAGGGCATCCTTGCCTGCAGCATATGAGACAGACAACTTTGGCTGAGTCGCATGAGTACCTGCCACATGCATAGTGGGGGATGTCTCCATGTGTAATGGTGGTGTCCGTGTCAACACTCTGACACGTCTTGCAACATCTACCCTGACATGATTGTATGGTTTTGTCCTGAAAGCCAGGCAGTTTGCTACGAACAATGATCTGTTTGAGGTTTGGTGAGTGTTTAAAGGCGAGAAGTGGAGTTGTGGGGAAGGTCTTGGCACGATGCTCACTTTCACTGATAATGTGTTGCAGGCTGTGAAGAACATGGCGGAGCTTTACGGCTCCTGGGAAGTACTGGACAATGAAACCATCCCCTATGTACAAGCCCTATGCACACACAGGATCTGTTCAGGTGAGGAGGAACATGACAGGCCCTCAGAAGTACTCAAGAGTGCCCTCATAAGAACGAGGTATGATGCTCAACTCATCGGCCACCAGTTCCGATGTGCCACAGCAAAGAACCGTAATGACCTTCTCAGGAGACAAACACGAGCTGCAACCGACAGGTTACCCTTCATTGTCCAGTACTTCCCAGGAACCGGAAAACGATGTCATGTTCTTTGAAGCCTGCAACACATTATCAATGAGGATGAGCACCTCGCCAAGACCTTTCCCACTTCTCACCTTTAAACAATCACCAAACCTCAAACAGCTCAGTGTTTGCAACAAACATCCCGGCTTTCAGGACAAAACCATACAACCTTGTCATGGTAAGCACTGCAAGACGTATCAGAATGTCAACACGGATACCACCATTACATGTGAGGACAGCTCCCACCATGTATGTGGCAGGTACTCATGCGACTCAGCCAACGTTGTCTATCGCATACTCTGCAGGAAAGGATGCCCTGAGGCCTAGTACGTTGGTGAGACCGAGCAGAGACTATGGCAACGGATGAATGGACACCACATAACAATCAACAGACAGGACTGTTTCCTCCCAGTCGAAGAACACTTCAGCGGTCTGAGACATTTGACCTCAGACCTTCAGGTGACCATCCTCCAACCGGGACCTTGGGTTCATATCACACTACAGGTGACCACCATTGCACTACATACATACATTCTCACAGACACTCATAAGACCCCCCAAACCCCCCATCCCATCCCACTC
Source organism: Hemiscyllium ocellatum (assembly GCF_020745735.1). Lineage (NCBI taxonomy): Eukaryota > Metazoa > Chordata > Chondrichthyes > Orectolobiformes > Hemiscylliidae > Hemiscyllium > Hemiscyllium ocellatum. Next base: position 13,115,194 of record NC_083432.1, on the reverse strand, counting down.
CCACACACACCCACATGTACACATACAAGTTTGTGGGGTGAATTTGTACTTGCAGAATTACATTTTACTTTGCTCAATAACTGCATGAATCCATGTAAGATTCTATAAATCCATTTTTTTAGATTAGAATCAGTCTGGCCATTGAGGGCTAACACCTTCAATGCAATTATCTTGGCCGACATGACACCAATTGTTAAAGTGCACTTGAGAATGTAACCTTTAAAGGAAATTTTGTGATTTACATATGAAAGAACTGAAACCAACATGGTCATTCTAAAAGATGAGAGACATACAAACAATCCAGGTCTTTTTCAATATATAACTTCAGTAACATCACACTGTAAACTTTTGCTATAAATTCTGTGTCTTACAACCTTATTCTTCACAATCATCTGATGAAGGAGCAGCGCTCCAAAAGCTAGTGCTTCCAAAAAAACCTGTTGGATTATAACTTGGTGTTTTGTGATTTTTGACTTCCTATAATGAGGTGACCAGAACTGGACACAATATTCCAAGTGTGTCTGACCAGGGTTTTATAGAGCTGCAGCAAAACCTTGCAGCTTTAACTCTATACCTCAGTTAATGAAAACCAAAACACCATACACTTTCTTAACAACCCTATCAACTTGGTGACATCTTTGAGGGATCTATGTGCATAGACCCCACTGTTCTTCCACACTGCCAAGAATCCTGTCTTTAACCCTGTATTTAGTATTCAAATTCAACCTTCCAAAATGAATCACTTTACATTTATCCAAGTTGAACTTCATCTGCATCTTCTCAGCACAGCTCTGCAATCTGTCAATGTCACGTTGTAGCCTACAAAAGCCATCCTTTGTGTCATTGGCAAACTTACTAACCCACCCTTCCACTTCCTCATCCAAGTCATTATAAAAGCTACAAAGAACAGAGGCCCCAGAACAGATCCCTGCAGGACATCACTAGTCAACAAGCTTGAGGCGGAATACTTTCCATCCACTACCATTTGCTGTCTTCTTTCGGCCAGCCAATTTTGTATCCAGATAGCCAAATTTCCCTGTATCCCATACCTCCTAACTTTCTGAGTGAGCCTACCATGTGGAACCTTACCAAATGCCTTACTTAAATCCATACACACCCCATCCACTGCTCGATCTTCATCAACTTGTCAATCACGTCCTCAAAGAATTCAATAAGTTTGTGAGGTATGGCCTACCTCTCACAAACGCAGCTGCAAATGTGTTGCTGGTCAAAGCACAGCAGGTTAGGCAGCATCTCAGGAATAGAGAATTCGACGTTTCGAGCATAAGCCCTTCATCAGGAATAAGAGAGAGAGAGCCAAGCCGGCTGAGATAAAAGGTAGGGAGGAGGGACTAGGGGGAGGGGCGATGGAGGTGGGATAGGTGGAAGGAGGTCAAGGTGAGGGTGATAGGCCGGAGTGGGGTGGGGGCGGAGAGGTCAGGAAGAGGATTGCAGGTTAGGAGGGCGGTGCTGAGTTGAGGGAACCGACTGAGACAAGGTGGGGGGAGGGGAAATGAGGAAGCTGGAGAAATCTGAATTCATACCTTGTGGTTGGAGGGTTCCCAGGCGGAAGATGAGGCGCTCCTCCTCCAGCCGTCGTGTAGTTGTGTTCTGCCGGTGGAGGAGTCCAAGGACCTGCATGTCCTCGGTGGAGTGGGAGGGGGAGTTAAAGTGTTGAGCCACGGGGTGATTGGGTTGGTTGGTTCGGGCGGCCCAGAGGTGTTCTCTGAAGCGTTCCGCAAGTAAGCGGCCTGTCTCACCAATATAGAGGAGGCCACATCGGGTGCAGCGGATGCAATAGATGATGTGTGTGGAGGTACAGGTGAACTTGTGGCGGATATGGAAGGATCCCTTGGGGCCTTGGAGGGAAGTGAGTGTGGAGGTGTGGGCGCAAGTTTTACATTTCCTGCGGTTGCAGGGGAAGGTGCCGGGGGTGGAGGTTGGGTTGGTGGGGGGTGTGGATCTGACAAGGGAGTCACGAAGGGAGTGGTCCTTGCGGAACGCTGATAGGGGAGGGGAGGGAAATATATCCTTGGTGGTGGGGTCCGTTTGGAGGTGGCGGAAATGGCGGCGGATAATACGTTGTATGCGCAGGTTGGTGGGGTGGTAGGTGAGAACCAGTGGGGTTCTGTCTTGGTGGCGGTTGGAGGAGCGGGGCTCAAGGGCGGAGGAGCGGGAAGTGGAGGAGATGCGGTGGAGGGCATCGTCGATCACGTCTGGGGGGAATCTGCGGTCCTTGAAGAAGGAGGCCATCTGGGTTGTGCGGTGTTGGAATTGGTCCTCCTGGGAGCAGATGCGGCGGAGACGAAGGAATTGGGAATATGGGATGGCGTTTTTACAGGGGGCAGGGTGGGAGGAGGTGTAGTCCAGGTAGCTGTGGGAGTCAGTCGGTTTATCCAGGTAGCTGTGGGAGTCAGTCGGTTTATCCAGGTAGCTGTGGGAGTCAGTCGGTTTATCCAGGTAGCTGTGGGAGTCAGTCGGTTTACTACCTCTCACAAAACCATGCTGACTATCTTTAATGAAACTATACTTTTCCAAATAGTCATAAATCCTATCTCTCAGAATCCTTCCCAGTACCTTGTTTACTACAGACGTAAGACTGACTAGTGTGTAATTCCCAGGGATTTCCCTATTCCCTTTCTTGAACAGAGGAACAACATTCACCTCCCTCCAGTCACCTGGTACTGCTGTCATGGAGAGTGAGGTTGCAAAGATCATCACCAGAGGCACAGCAGTCTCATTTCTCACTTCCTGTAGTAACTTTGGATATATCTGGTCTGGCCCTGGGGCTTTATCTATCTTGATGCTTCCCAGAATTTCCAGCACATCCACTTCCTTAATATCAATTTGTTCAAACCTATTAACGTGGTCCACAGTGTTCTCACTATCAATAAGGTCTCTCTCTCTCTAGTGATTACTGAAAGAAAAAACTCACTTAGGGCCTCCTCTACCTCTTCATACTCCAGACACAAGTTCCCTCCACCATCCTGATCGGCCCTCTCCTCTCTATGATCATTCTCTTATTCCTCACATACATGTCCAATACTTTGGGTTTTTCATAATCCTTCCCACTCAGGCTTTTTCATGATCCCTCCTAGCACTCCTCAGTCCATTTGTGAGTTCTTTCCAAGCTACCCTTGAATCCTCAAAAGCTGTGCCATATCCTTGCTTCCTCAACCTTAAGTAATCTAGTCCCATTTGGCAGCATTTGGCCCATATCCCTTTAAACCCTTCGTATTCTACACTCATTCAGATGTCTTTTAAATGTTTTAATTATACCAGCCTCCACCATGTTATCTGGCAGTTCATTTTATGCACATACTACTCTCTGTGTGAAAACATTGTTCATTAGGTCCGTCTTAGATCTTTCCCTCTCACCTAAAGCCCATGCCTCTAGTTTTTATCAATGATTACTTTGGAACTCTGAGCATTGGGTGGTCATTCAAATCTGAGCTGACATGTTCCTCTGAGGAACTGAAATCTCCTCCATTCAAAAGTGGGATACCCAAAAATAACAAAAGAAGGTGACCAGGTTATTAACATTTCACTGCTTTTTGTTCCTGACCATAATCACAGGAGCAGAGGTTGGCTATTCAGCACAATGAGTTTATTCCACCAATCGAGGGGATTGTAGCTGATCTGATAATCTTCCACTCCAGCTTCCCCAAAACCCTTGATCCCCTTCGTGATTAGAAATCTGTCTCCCTCAGAATTGAAATCATGCAGTTCACAGCAATAAGCAGAAACGTCACGAATAGGAAACTCAAATATCAAATACATTCACCACACAGCAATGGCTCAGGTAATGTTCCTCCTAACAGTTTGTCTGGCTCCACATAGCTGTGAAAATTACTTTGATAATCTTGCTTTATCCTGGCCCTATCCAGGCAGCTCAGGGTTGACCTTCACATTCTGATCCGACTGCAATTGGCATTGCAGTGAGAGCTGTGACCTGCTGCTATTGCTGCTCAGATTGCAGGTAAGCCATTCTTTAACTCGTCCACTTCCAATCTGTGAGCCTTAATCACTGACAAAGGACAGGAAGAATTGCACTTTTATAGCACCTGTCACAACCTCTAAGTATCATAAAACTTTTGACTGCCAATGTACTACTTTTGAAGTGTAACCACAGTTGTAAGATAGGCAGGTGGGCAGAGGGGGTGGAGTTGAGTTATTATTAAGAAAATAAATTAATAGTAAGAAACAAAATAGGGTCAGACGGTATAGAACCTGGGGGCTCGAATTCAGGAAGCACAAGCCGTGGTTGGAGTATGTACAGGCCTCCAAATAATAGTGGGAGCTGGGGCGCCAGATACACCTGGGGGTTGGTAGTGGATTGCAAGGAAATAAATTTGTGAAAAGGCTTTTTGGAGCAGCTTGTGGCAGAGCCCATTAGTGTTGTGCAGAGATGTAGACTTGATAAGGGAGCTTAAGGTGAAGAAACCTCGAGGAAGCAGTGATCATAATATGATTGAAGTTACTCTGCAGTTTGAGAGGGAGAAGATAGAATCAGAGGTAACAGTATTACAAATGAATAAAGGCAACCACAGAGGCATGAGGGAGGAGCTGGGCAGAATTGACTGGGAGAGGGGCCAAGCAGGAAAGACAGTGGAACCGCAATGACAGGGGTTTCTGGGAGTAATTCAGGAGAATCAGCAGAGACTCATCCCTAGAAAAAAGAAGCATGGCACAGGGAGGATGAGGCAACCATGACTGACTAGGGAAGAGAGGGATAGCATAAAAGCAAAAAGAGAAATGTGGTAAAGGGCAGGGGTTTGAGAAGCTTGTAAAGACTGAATGGCCTGGAGGTGGATAAATCACCTGGATCAGACAGACCACACCACAGAGTTCTAAGAGATAGTGGAGGCATTAATGATGATCTTCAGGAATTGCTAGAGTCAGGGAGGGTCCCAGAGGACTGGAAAATCGCTAACCTGACACCCCTGTTTAAAAAGGAGTAAGGCAAAAGACTGATTAGCCTAGCCTTGGTCCAAAAGAGAAAATGCTGGAAAATCTCAGCAGGTCTGACAGCATCTGTAAGGAGAGAAAAGAATCTAACTGACCCTTTGTCAAAGCTAAAAAAGAAGGGAGAAATAGGGAGGTATTTATACTGGGCTGAGAGAAGGTGAGTCGTGGCTCCAGATGCAAAGGTAGCAATAGGTGATAATGACAGTGCATAGAGAGATGATAGGGAGATTAGGAGCTGTGAATGACCAAGGCTGAAGCCAGTGCTATATGACAAAATATGTGGGGGATGGGTGAAGCAGATGAAAAATGAAAAACAGGGGAGAAAGGTAGCAAAAGGGGAAGAGGAGAGGAAAAAGGTGGTGAGAGAGTGGGGAGTGAGAGAAAGAGGGCCAATCAAGAAATAAGAGGTATAGAACAGTGAAAATAAAATTTAAAAAATAAATAAAATAAATGAAATAAAATTACGGAGCAGAATGAAAACAGAGGGGTTGAAATGGGATTTGCCTAACCTTGGTCATGATTAAGATCCTGGAATCCATTGTGAAGAATGAGATTGTTGAGTACTGAAAGTGCATGAGCTGAAACTGTGTTGCTGGAAAAGCGCAGCAGGTCAGGCAGCATCCAAAGAGCCGGAGAATCGACGTTTCGGGCTTGAGCCCTTCTTCAGGATTCCTGAAGAAGGGCTCATGCCCGAAACGTCGATTCTCCTGCTCTTTGGATGCTTCCTGAAGAAGGGCTCACGCCCAAAACGTCGATTCTCCTGCTCTTTGGATGCTGCCTGACCTGCTGCGCTTTTCCAGCAACACATTTTCAGCTCTGATCTCGAATATCTGCAGACCTCACTTTCTCCCCTACTGAAAGTGTATGGTAAAATAAGGCAAAGTCAGCATGGTTTCAGCAAGGGGAGGGTCATGCCTGACAAATCTACTAGAATTCCTTGAGAAAGTAATGAGCAGGTTAGATTAAGGAGAGCCAATGGGATGTTATCTACCTGATGCCACATAGAAGGCTATTGGGTAAAATCAGGGCTCATGGTATTAGAGGTAAGATATTAGCATGAATAGAAGATTGGCTGTCTGTCAGAAAGCAGAGAGTGGGGATAAAAGGGTCTCTTTCAGATTGTAGCTGGTGACAAGTGGTGTTCCACAAGGGCCGGTGTTGGGACCTAGGTTAAAATCTTCCAGTAAAAAGTGAGGAGGAAGAGAGCTTCTGAAGGGCTCTGGCCCGAAACGTCGAATTTCCTGTTCCTTGGATGCTGCCTGACCTGCAGTGCTTTAACCAGCAACACATTTTCAGCTCGGTGTTGGGACCACAATTTTTCATTTTATCCATTAATGATCTGGATGAAGGAACTGACAGCATTCTGGCTAAGTTTGCAGATAATACAAAGATAGGTAGAGGGACAGGTAATATTGAGTAAGCGGGGAGGTTGTCAAAGGATTTGTATAGGTTAGGAAAGTGGGCAAAGAAGTAGCAGATGGAGTACAACATGGGAAAGTGTGAGGTCATACGCTTTGTTAAGAATAGGAGCATTGTCTATTTTCTAAATGGGGAGAAAATTCAGAAGTCTGAAGTGCAAAGAGACTTGGGAGTTCTAGTCCAGAATTATCTCAAGGTAAACTTGCAAATTGAGTCAGTAGTTAGGAAGGCAAATGCAATATTGGCATTTGCTTTGAGAGGACTTGGATATAAATGCAGGTATGTATTTCTGAGGCTCTATAAGGCTCTGGTCAGACGAAATCTGGAGTATTGTGTCCAGTTTTGGGCCTCATATCTCAGGAAGGATGAACTGGCCCTAGAGCGTGTTCAGAGGAGGTCCATAAGAACGGTCCTAGGAATAAAAAGCTTAATATACGAGGAATAGTTCAGAACTTTGGGTCTATACTCGATGGAGGCTAGAGGATGAGGGGTGATGTAATTGAAACTTACAGAATATTGAATGGCCTGGACAGAGTGGATATTGGGAAGATGTTTCCATTGGTAGGAGAAACTAGGACCCAAGGGCATAGCCTTAGAGGAAAGCGAAGACCTTTTAAAACAGAGATAAGGAGAAACCTCTTTAGCCAGAGAGTGGTGAATCTATAGAATTCATTGCCACAGAATATATTTAAGACGGAGATTGATAGATTCAAAGGGATCAAGGGTTATAGGGAGAAAACTGGAGAATGGGGTTGAGAAACTCATTAGCCATGATTGAATTCTGGAGCAGACTCAATGGGCTGAATGGCCAGATTTCTGCTTATAAGTCTTATGGTCTTATGCTCTAATATGGAAAATAGAGCAGCTTGTTTGTGCACAGCAAGATCCCACACAGCATGCTAATGATCGGATTACATGCTCGAGCGTTATTGACTGAGGGGTTAATGGCAGTCCAGAAACCAAATCTGAAGTTGTACAATAGGATCATTTGCATCTATCAGAATGGACATAAGGGAGCCATCTTTAATTTCAAAAATATACTTTATTCATAAAAATATCTATATATACATGCATAGTCACATAAACAGTTCCACCATTTGAATGGACCCCCCCCCCCCACCTTTTAACTTTGGCAGATAGACCTTAGATGGTGGTCTTTCTCCACTACACTTTAGCAGCAGCTGCCCCAGGCTTTAGTGCATGTCTCTTCACACAGTCATAGAGATGTACAGCATGGAAGCAGCCCGTCCATGCCAACCAGATATCCCAACCCAATCTAGTCCCACCTGCCAGCACACAGCCCATCTCCCTCCAAACCCTTCCTATTCATATACCCATCCAAATGCCTCTTAAATGTTGCCATTGTACCAGCCTCCACCACATTCTCTGGCAGCTCATTCCATACACGTACCACCCTCTGCGTGAAAAGGTTGCCCTTTAGTTCTCTTTTATATCTTTCCCCTCTCACCCTAAACCTATGCCCTCTAGTTCTGGTCTCCCCGACCCCAAGGAAAAGACTTTGTCTATTTATCCTATCCATGCCCCTCATAATTTTGTAAACCTCGAGAAGGTCACCCGTCAGCCTCTGACGCTCCAGGGAAAACAGCCCCAGCCTGTTCAGCCTCTCTCTACAGCTCAAATCCTCCAACCCTGGCAACATCATTGTAAATCTTTTCTGAACCCTTTCAAGTTTCACAACATCTTTCCGATAGGAAGGAGACCAGAATTGCATGCAATATTCCAATAGTGGCCTAACCAATGTCCTGTACAGCCGCAACATGACCTCCCAACTCCTGTACTCAATACTCTGACCAAGAAAGGAAAGCATACCAAAGGAAAGCTTTCTTCACTATCCTATCTACCTGCAACTCCACTTTCAAGGAGCCATGAACCTGCACTCCAAGGTCTCGTTGTTCAGCAACACTCCGTAGGACCTTACCATTAAGTGTATAAGTCCTGCTAAGATTTGCTTTCCCAAAATGCAGCACCTCGCATTTATCTGAATTAAATCCATCTGCCACTTCTCAGCCCATTGGCCCATCTGGTCCAGATCCTGTTGTAATCTGAGGTAATCCTCTTCGCTGTCCACTACACCTCCAATTTTGGTGTCATCTGCAATCTTAATAACTGTACCTTTTATGCTCGCATCCAAATCATTATGTAAATGACAAAAAGTAGAGGACCCAGCGCCAATCCTTGTGGTACGCCACTGGTCACAGGTCTCCAGTCAAAAAAAAACCCTCCACCACCACCCTCTGTCTTCTACCTTTGATCCAGTTCTATATCCAAATGGCTAGTTCTCCCTGTATTCCATGAGACCTAACCTTGCTAATCAGTCTCCCATGGGGAACCTTGTCGAACACCTTACTGAAGTCCATTTAGATCACATCTACTACTCTGCCCTCATCAATCTTCTTTGTTACTTCTTCAAAAAACTCAATCAAGTTTGTGATACATGATTTCCCACGCACAATCCCTAATCAGTCGTTGCCTTTCCAAATACATGTACATCCTGTCTCTCAGGATTCCCTCCAACAACTTGCCCACCCCCGTGGTCAGACTCACTGATCTGTAGTTCCCTGGCTTGTCTTTACCGCCCTTCTTAAACAGTGGCACCATGTTTGCCAACCTCCAGTCTTCTGGCACCTCACCTGCGACTACCGATGATACAAATATCTCAGCAAGAGGCCCAGCAATCACTTCTCTAGCTTCCCACAGAGTTCTCAGGTACACCTGATCAGGTCCTGGGGATTTATCCACCTTTAACTGTTTCAAGACATCCAGCACGTCCTCCCCTGTAATATGGACATTTTGCAAGATGTCATCATCCAATTCCATACAGTCTATATCTTCCCTATCCTTTTCTACAGTAAATATTGATGCAAAATATTAATTTACTATCTCCCCCATTTTCTGTGGCTCCACACAAAGGCCACCTTGCTGATCTTTGAGGGGCCCTATTCTCTCCCTAGTTACCCTTTTGTTCTTAATATATTTGTAAAAACCCTTTGGGTTCTCCTTAATTCTATTTGCCAAAGCTATCTCATGTCCCCTTTTTGCCCTCCTGATTTCCCTCTTAAGTACACTCCTACTTCCTTTATACTCTTCTAAGGATTCACTCGATCTATCCTGTCTATACCTGATGTATGCTTCCTTCTTTTTCTTAACCCAAACCCTCAATTTCTTTAGTCATCCAGCATTCCCTATACTTATTAGCCTTCCCTTTCACCCTGACAGGAATATACTTTCATTGGATTCTTGTTATCTCATTTCTGAAGGCTTCCCATTTTCCAGCTGTCCCTTTGCCTGCGAACATCTGCCTCCAATCAGCTTTCGAAAGTTCTTGCCTAATGCTGTCAAAATTGGCCTTTCTCTAATTTAGAACTTCAACTTTTAGATCTGGTCTATCCTTTTCCATCACTATTTTAAAACAAATAGAATTATGGTCATTGGCCCCCACTGACACCTCAGTCACCTGCCCTGCCTTATTTCCCAAGAGGAGGTCAAGTTTTCCAAGTTCTCTAGTAGGTACATCCACATACTGAATCAGAAAATTGTCTTGTATGCACTTCAGAAATTCCTCTCCATCTGAACCTTTAACACTATGACAGTCCCAGTTGATGTTTGGAAAGTTAAAATCCCCTACCATAACTACCCTATTATTCTTACAGATAAACTGAGATATCCTAACAATTTTGTTTCTTAATTTCCCTCTCACTATTAGGGGGTCCATAATACAATCCCAATAAGGTGATCATCCATTTCTTATTTCTCAGCTCCACCCAAATTACTTCCCTGGAGGTATTTCTGTAATTGCTATGATATCCCTGTCCCATGTTCCTAACCATGCCCTGAGTTCATCTGCCTTTCCTGTTAGGTCCCTTGCATTGAAATAAATGTAGTTTGATTTATTAGTCCTACCTTGTCCCTGCCTGCCCTGACTGTTTAAGTAACTTCTGGTCTCAACTGTACCAGTCTCAGATTGATCTCTTTCCTCACTATCTCCCTGAGTCCCACCACCACAACCCCCCACATCCCCCTCCCCCACCTTACTTGTTTAAATCCTCCCAAGCAGTTCTAGCAAATTTCCCTGCCAGTATTTGTCCCTTTCCAATTTAGGTGCAATCCATCCTTCTTGTACATGTAACTTCTACCCCAAAAGAGATTCCAATGATCCAAAAATTTGAACCTTCTCCCTTACACCAGCTCCTCAGCCATGCATTCATCTGCTCTATCCTCCTATTCCTGCCCTCACTAGCTCATAGCACTGGGAGTAATCCAGATATTACTACCCTTGAAGACCTCCTTTTTAAATTCCTGCCTAACTCTCTGTAATCTCCCTTCAGAATCTCAATCTTTTCCCTTCCTATATCCTTGGTTCCAATGACCTCTTGCTGGTCCTTCTCACCCTCTCTGAGACATTCTTGATCCTGGCACCAGGGAAACAACACACCATTCTGTTTTTTCTCTGCTGGCCACAGAAACGTCTGTCTGTACCTCTGACTACAGAACCCCCTAGCACAATTGATCTCTTGGAAACCAACGTACCACTCGTTGCGTTAGAGCCAGTCTCAATACCAGAAACTTGGCTGTTCATGCTACGTTCCCCTGAGAATCCATCACCCCCTACATTTTCCAAAACAGCATACCTGTTTGAAATGGGTATATCCACAAAAGACTCCTGCACTAGCTGCCTACCTCCCTTACCCTTCCTGGTGTTAACCCATCGATATGACTGTATCTGAGACATTTCCCCCCTTCCTATAACTGCCGTCCATCACATACTGTTGCTGTTGCAAATTCCTCATCCTTCTATCTGTCTCTCCAACCGATCTGATAAGATTTGCATCCAACAGAATTTATGGCAGATATAATCCGCAGTAACCCTTAAACTCTCTTTAAACTCCCGCATCTGACAAGGAGTACATATCACTGTACTAAAGGCCATTTTTGCTCCTTCACAATCTACCCTGGACATTGGACTTATTTTTTATTTCAAAAATAAATTATATTCATAAAAATTATCTTTGTACACATACATAATCACAAATGCAGTTGATTCCGTGTAGTAACAGATCAAAGAACCAAACAAGCATTGAAGTTTGACTCAATCCAAACAAAGATAGCAGTTCTGATACTACAGCACTCTCTCGGTACCTGCCCGGTGCCTCAGTTTAAATTGTGTGCTCAGGTTTGTCAGTGTGCCTGACTTAGCCCATGATCTTTTGACTTGCTAGTGGCACCACTACCACTGTTCAGGGTCAAGTCTAGGACTAAATTAGTTTGTGATATAGCAAGGATATCAGGCATTGCCTGCCCTTATCCAAAGCTCTGGATTGTGATGCAAATTAATGGTTAATAATTTGCCCTTTATATAGGATGCCAGCATGCAGGGCACATGGCCAGTGTTAGAGAGTTACCTCTACTGTATCACATGTAGCCGCTGGCAAGATCAAGCAATTGGCACTATAATTTCTGTCTCCATTTTGTCTGTGTCTGTCTGTGTTTGTGTCTGAGTGTATAAATGTGTCTGTGAGTATATGTGTGTCTGTGTGTGCGAGTGTGTGTCTGTCTATATGTTTGTGTGTATGCAGTAGGGTGCATATGAGTTTTAATCAATGTGTTAGTGTGAATAATGCTAGCATTTTTCAAAGGTTTAAGAAAGGAACTTCAAGCGGCAGTTTCAATCCCCCATGACCTCCTCTGTCCTATCAGATGGATATAGTCAATCCAATGATGCAACTTCAAATAAAGAGCCGGGGAACTGTCTCCAATATCTCAGCTAATTCTATCTTTGAGCTGACATTATTAAAACAGATTAACTAGTCATTATCCCATTGCTACTTGTGGGATCTTGTGGTGTATAGCTTAGCTGGCATGTTTCATGCAATTACAACAGTGGCGAGGCTTCAAGGGCAGTTTCACTGGCTACGAAACACACTTTGCCATGTTCTGAGATTCCTAAAGTGTTACAGAGAGAAAGGAAGTAAGAAAGATAAACCCATTGAAATCACAACATCAGTTGAGAGCCGAACACCAGCCAACAAATTTATAGGTGACTCAGAAACTGGTGAACAGAATATTGAGTCAAGTCACTGAACTGGAGTTTATGTTCTGATGCTTTAGTTAGATATTGCTTTTAAAGATGGCAAGATTTTCAGGTCCTTGTAACTAGGTTACTGTCTTCAGCATCAGTGCAGGTACCAAGCTGTGTATGAGGTAAGCTTTCTATTTAATTAATAAATTAGACATTGCTTTATTTAAGAATTATGTTCAATATAAGTAAGTAATCAGTGAGAAGAAGCATCTGCTAGCATGGGACTAGTAGAGGTAATGAGATTCAGTAAGAGAGTTTCTTGCAGAAAAAGATCAAACCGTACAGACAGCCGTCATTCCTTCGGATTGTTCTTTGCATTGATTGTGGCTCAATTTCAGCATCTTCAAAATTCTGAGCTCAACCTCTACTGCACAAAATGCATGCTGACCCTTCTGTGCAGTATTGAAAGGTTATTGCACTGTTGGGGGCACAATCTGAGATGTTAAACTAAGGCCCCGTTGACCCTCCCAGGCAAACATATGAGATGCCATGAAATGATTTCAGAGAAGGGGAGGTCTGCCTGGAATCCTGGCTCAGAGTTAGCCCTCAGGCAGGATCTCTGAAATAGATCAACGAGTCATTTATCACGTTTCTTTTGTTCTTAAATGTATTCATGGGGCATGGGTATTGTTGGCTCAGCCAGTATTTTAGCTGGTCCCTAGTTGCCCTTGAGAAGATTGTGGTCAGCTGCCCTCTAGAACCACAACAATCCCTATGGCATTCTGTTTCTATAATCTGGCAATGCACAAACGGGTTGGCAGAGAGATGACATTATCTGGGAATCACTTTGGGATCACTTGAAGCTGTAAACAATATTTTTAATTGCAAATAGAGCTCAAGGTTTGTGTAAAGATTTGTAGCTCGGTTGCTGTTGTTGTTGATATGTTCGCCAAGCTGGGAATTTGTTTGCAGACATTTCATCCCCTTTCTAGGTGACATCCTCAGTGCTGTGGGACCTCCTGTGAAGCCCTGCTGTATTGTGTCAGTTGGAAGTTATTTGGTTTCATTCCTGCTGCTTCCATTTGCCGGTTCCGACTGTTCATAGCAATGTTATAGAGTCATAGTCATAGAGATGTACAGCATGGAAACAGACCCTTCAGTCCAACCCGTCCATGCTGATCAGATATCCCAACCCAATCTAGTCTCCGGTGGATTGGGTAAAGGTCAATGTGTTTATTGATGGAGTCTGTAGAGGAGTGCCCAGATTCTGGGAATTCTCTGGCTGTCCTCTGTTTGGAATGTCCTATTATTGTCGTGTTATCCCAGTTGAATTTGTGATCCTTGTCATCTATGTGCATGATACTAATGATATCTGGTCATGGCATTTAGTGGTTAGTTGATATTTATGAATGTGGATGGAAGATTTAATCAGAAAGATGTACAGCACAGAAACAGATCCCTCGGTCAAACTCCCCTACACCAACCAGATATCCTAAACTAATCTTTTCCCATTTGCCAGCGTTTGGCTAATATCCCTCTAAACGTTTCCTATTCATATCCCTATCCAGATGCCTTTTAAATGGTGTCATCGTACCTGCCTCCACCACTTTCTCTGGCAGCTCATTCCATACACGCACCACCCTCTGCATGAAAACATTGTCCCCTAGGTCCCTTTTAAATTTTTCGACTCTGACCTTAATCCCATGCCCTCGGGTTTTAGAATCCCTTACCTTGCAGAACGACCTTGACTATTCACCCTTAAAAATTCACGATCCAGTGTGGGACTTGAACTGAGGAACCTGGGATTGACAGTCCCAGCACCATGCCATGAGCTGTGCAAGGATTTCAAGCTTTGACTCCTTTTCCTTTTCAGAGACAGCCTTCTCACCTTACCTTCATCCTCTTCAATGCTGAAATGCTAAAATGACAGCAACGGCTTCCTGTTTCTTCCTGCCTGTTTTTTGCTTGCTCCTCTCTCACTTTAAAGGAAAATGTTTCTTTTACTTTGAGTTGGTGGTCCCCAGCTGTTTGAGTGTTCTACTTTCACTGCTCCTACAAAGTGAGTTCCCCAGTGCAGCTCCCTGCCCATTGCACAATGCCCACTGTACATCACAGAGGAGCTGGCAGAATGAAGGGAAGGTGTTCAACCATGTCTCTGTCACCCAGCAGAAACAGCACTGGCTGCCCCATACACATAGCCCACAGTAAATTACTGAAAATTTTGCTCTCAAACCTATTTTAAATTTTCTTGTGTTTCTCTTATGTACTCTGCTCATATTTTTCTATTGCTGTGTGGGTTATGTTGTAGGTGGTCAGGGTACATTACTATAAAGAGATTGCTCGAGGTCAAGGTAAGTCTTTGTTCATATAATAATTACACACCCTAAGACTTACCATCAGAGCAAGTGTCTTGTTTCTCTCTTCAAAGTCCTCCATTAGCATGTGATCTATTGCATGATCACAGACATAGTTTTTGTATATTCATAGATGAGTGTTAATCCTTTGCAGTTTTTAGAGGTGTACATTCCAGTTTTCTGGTTCATCTCATTACAACCTGACTGTTCCAAATTTTCTTGTGTCAATGGTCTTTTCTTAGTGGATAAATCAGCACACACAATACTCCCAGGCCACTCCTGTTGAGTCTCCCTACATCATTTCCCAATTCCCACTCAGTTCTTATGGAATACAGCCTTCCCCGTGCCCGTTATCTATTTTTAAAGGAAGAGGAAAAAGTTCAGATTGCACTTCCTGATTCCTCGGAGGTGTTTGAAGATTCAAATTATGTCTAAGGCCTAATGGAACAATAGTCTCTGTAAATTTATAGCAAAGGCTGGGGGGAGGGGGGGGTCATTCATCATATTGTGTTTCTATTAGCTGGAATTATACAAATAAAATCCAACTACAATGTTATTTCCTCACAGCTTTGTACCTACTTCAGGATCAATGTTTCTTGAATGTAATATTTAATCTGGGCTTACTGAGTGCTGCTTTTACCAAAGGCCGAACTCTTCAGCCAAGCTGTTCTTCCATCAAGTACTGAGTGGATGATCCACTTCAGCCTCCTCCAGAGCTTCCAACATCACAGATGCCAGACTTCATCCAGTTGGATTCACCTCACATGATATCAAGAAATATCTGAACACTAGGGATACTACAAAGGTTATAGGTCCTGGAAATAGTCCAGTGATAGGACAGAAGACTTGAGATACTTAATATGCCATGCTCCTAGTGAAGCTATTTCAGTACTGTTAGAACAGTGACTCCAGCTGAAAGTGTGCATTACAGACGCAGTATGTTCTGTCCACAAAACACAGGACAAATCAAACCCAGACATTTACTATCCCATCAGGCTACACTCAATCATGAGAAAAGTGATAGAATGTGTCATTGATGGGACTGGATGTTTTTAATCATACTTTCTGTGATCTTATTGCACACCCAATACCTTTGGAGGAAGTAAGAAACTGAACCTGGATTTCCTAGTTCAGAGGTAGGGGTACCTCCACTGCACTATGAGAGCCCCACTATTGTCAATGCTATAACTGGCACTTCATCAGCAATAGTCTGCTCACTGATGCTCAGTTTGAGTTCTATCACTCCATTCCAGACCTCAACAGCCTTGGTCAGAGAGAAAAGATAAAGAGCTAAATTCTGTTGGTGAGTTAAGAGTGTTATTAAAGCAGCATTTGACCGAGAATGGCATCAAGGAGTCCTTGCACAACACAAATCAATAGGATGTCACTGATCTGAGTCAAACCTAGAATGAGAGAAAGATGGTTGTGGCTGGGGGAGGTCAATTACCTCACCTCCAAGACATTGTTGTAAAAGTTCCTCAGAGCTCATGTTTTGGGACTGATTATCTTCAGCTGACTCAGCAATGACCATCCCCCTGCCATAAGGTCCTAAATGAAGATGCCTATTGATGATTGCACAATCAATCACCTTGTGTGATCGATCAGATACTATGTTTAATAATGGGCACCCCTTGTATTGCAGACAGGCCTGCAAGGAAGGCAGCTTTGCATCCTGGATTGACAATGGTATTCAATGGGGGTGGATTTGACCAATTTAGGAAGGGGAGTGGACTTCGGAAAGTAGATAAATAGAAAAGAAAGGAGGTTACAGTCCTTGAGGAGGGGCTGCGAGGGGAACTACTCCTTAAATGCTCAATGTGTATACCCTGAAGATAGTAGTACCCACTTCCTTCTTGATCTTTCACAAACTTTAATGGTATCCAGTCCTTCATCCAAGGGTATCCAATCCTGCCTGCCCATGAAAACCATATTATGATGTTGATAATGTATTGTCAGAAGTAATTAACCCTCAACTATTTGCTTAAATTCAGTAAATGTTTTTATTAACCAGCACCTGTGGGACCACGAGTGTGCTGGTTGATCAAATATTCTGGGTAAACAAGAGGTACACCGTAATCAGTGTAAAAACACACACACAGTAATAGAAAGGTAATCCAGAGGGCATACATATTGCTGTAATACTTTGCTTATACCATAAATCACAAATAATAATATAACTTTGCATTAAATCAAACTTGCCAGCAGAGAGCCTTCTCACTTACACCCTCAACTGACTACTCGGACATCATGGTATTTGAGGAGAAATTGAATCAACTATTGGTATTTCATGTGGTCATTCAGTTGAATACCAAGTATATTTACACTGAAGTAAATAAATTAAAAAATTAAACAGAATAATACAGTACTTGAGGTAGGTAGTTTTTCTGGCTTACCAAGAATGCCAGTTCATAAGGTTAAAACAACGTTTGCTCTATTGTGAGCGCACTGATGATAGCTGCGACCTCTGACCTTCCGTTTTATGTGGGTGACCTCACATTTCTGACCTGGGTCTGTTTTCAATGCAAGTTTGAGGAACATCACCTCATTTTCTACTTAGGCACTTGACAACCCATTTATGATGGAGAAGAGGAGAATTTCTTCTTCCCTCGGAGAGTTGTGAGGCTGTGAAACTCCCTTCCCCAGAGAACAGTGAGATATTGGATCATTGAATGGTCTTCAAGCTGAGATGGAAAATTTCTCGATTAGCAACAAGGCAAAAAGTGACAAGGGTTGGCAGGAAATTAGAGCTACGGTCATAATCAGATCAGCCACAATCCTATTGAATTGCAGAGTACGTTTGAGGTGTCAACTAGACTGTGACTCAGACAGTTTTTATGTGTAGTTCATGCGAAGATTGCCTCCAGCTGTACCATGTCAGAGATAGTATATGATTCACTGTTCGGCCCAACCCCTGGGAGTCAGGCTTTCAGCACAGAATGAGTTGAGCCTCTGTGAACTACAGGCACGGTGGCAGCTTTCTCTAATCCACAAACAAATGGAGTGTTGGGGTGGTGGCTTCTGGGTCCCAAAATATGGAAGCTTGAAGGGTCAAGCAATCTAACCAACAGGCTGGAGAACAGCATCTAGAATGAAATGCCTGTGTGCAATTGTAAAGGTGGGAACTCAGTAAGGTGGGCTGTTTGGTGTCCCATACCCTGTAAATGAATTATTAAAAAAACAATGATGCGTTGTAAAGCACCTTGTGATGTCTAAAAGATATGAACAGTTGTCATACAAAAGTGGGTAACTCTTTCAGCTGCCTATGTGCTGCTGGCTCCTTTCATATGCGGTTACGTGGTGTCCCTCATGGAGAGATATGTTTACCAGGAAACTGTCATCAGTCAAAAGCACAGCTAATTAATCAGGGGAGGTGGATGGCCTACAAAACTCTACCCCCACATCCCCGTCCCCCAGCTTTCAACTGTAAGCTATTTCAGTCACATCCTCTTGGGGACTGTTGTGTTTAACGGAACAGACTAAATATGATCTCCCTGTGTGAT
Organism: Hemiscyllium ocellatum; assembly: GCF_020745735.1. Classification (NCBI taxonomy): domain Eukaryota; kingdom Metazoa; phylum Chordata; class Chondrichthyes; order Orectolobiformes; family Hemiscylliidae; genus Hemiscyllium; species Hemiscyllium ocellatum. Next base: position 13,096,916 of record NC_083432.1, on the reverse strand, counting down.
CTCCTGTCACGCAACCCTGAAGCAACCTTGTGTTAATTTAGTTCCTGCTGTGTCACTTGCAAACACAAACTTTTACAATGCAAACAGAATTAATGTACCACAAATGATAAGCATGTGAATATGCAAGGAATGAAGGGACACTGACCAAGAGCAGGCAGAAAATTAGTTAGTTTAATTTGGAATCATGTTCGGCACAACATCGTGAGCTGAAGGGCCCAATCCTGTGTTGTACTGTTCTATGTTCTATGAATGACGTCCCTCCTAACAAACCTTTAGTGGAGGGATTAGATATTTTCTCTCCCCAGTCCTTGTCTTGTTGGGACTACAGGTACTGTTAACCGTAGGACTTCATGTAATTTTCCTGCCACTCAGTGTATATCCATCATTTCCAATCACATTCACATCTATTATGTGTCCCATTACAAGTAGATTCCTGAGATGCTGCCTGGCCTGCTGTGCTTTGACCAGCAACACATTTTCAGCTGTGATCTCCAGCATCTGCAGACCTCATTTTTTACTCGAAGATTTTAACCTACTGCGAATCCTCTTACAAGGATGCCTTCCTTGAAGAAGCTCTCTTCCTCCCTCTACAAGGATTTCAGTGAGTCTCTCTCTCACTGCACCCCCCAGGTACCTTTTATCTTAGCCTGCTTGGCTACTCTCTCTCATTCCTGATGAAGGGCTTATGCTCGAAACGTCGAATTCTCTATTCCTGAGATGCTGCCTGGCCTGCTGTGCTTTGACCAGCAACATATTTTCAGCTGTGATCTCCAGCATCTGCAGACCTCATTTTTTACTCGAAGATTTTAACCTACTGCGAATCCTCTTACAAGGATGCCTTCCTTGAAGAAGCTCTCTTCCTCCCTCTGCAAGGATTTCAGTGAGTCTCTCTCTCACTGCACCCCCCAGGTACCTTTTATCTTAGCCTGCTTGGCTACTCTCTCTCATTCCTGATGAAGGGCTTATGCTCGAAACGTCGAATTCTCTATTCCTGAGATGCTGCCTGGCCTGCTGTGCTTTGACCAGCAACACATTTTCAGCAAAGGTAGAAAAACCTAGTGTACTTCAGCAAATAAACACACCCCTGAACATGCTCACTCTGCAGCACATACAGAGACTTAAACAGATATACGCTGTACAGATATGTGTATACAAACATATAGGGTAGAGGAAATAGGGGATCACTGGATTATAATCAAAACTCTGTTCTGCCTAATATTTTCACTACCTCAAGGTGCCAAAGCCAACTGAATCACTTCCAATTCCAGGGCTGGATAAAGCCAGGTTAAAAGATCGAACCAGATAATATTCTAGTCTGATGTTTTTCAATGTCTCAGTGGATGCAAATTGATGGTAACTGAATGCAGTAAACATCAGACCATAGTACACACTCATTTTTCTGCATTTGTGTTAGTCCTGCTGCTTTGTCAGAGTAACCCAGTCATAGTTATTCATCCAACGTGCTGTCAAAGTCTCTTGTTGATGTCAACTAGAAAGTGCCAGGAAACACTGGAGCTTGGCACGCTACCCAATGGAAACCCACTGCCCCTTGGTCACCTGCTCATTCACAGGTAAGCAAGTTTTGGTCCTGAGCTTGAATAGGCAAAGCTGCACCCTCCTGCTCTGTCTCATCCATCAACCGATCACCCTAATGTGATAAAGGTAAAGTCACCATATCCTTATCAAACCATAAGTCTTCTCTCCCATTAGGGGGAGGGAGAGAGGGATACAGACAACTGGTGGTGGTTAAAACTCCATGTCACCATGTCTCCAGTGAAGGGAAAGGTTGAGAACAAGAGTCCTTCATAGTAATCTCAGTTGGTGCAGGATTTGAAGCCATGTTATCAACGTCACTCTGTATTGCAAACCAGCTGGTCTAGCTAACAGAGCTAGAGCCCCTCTCCCTCCGGCTTACGTGATGCAGCATTTCACTTCTTGTACGAGTGACTCCCTCTTAACACTGTACACAGCTTTGGTATTTAACCTGGTGAGTGTAATGATCAAACAACTAGATGCGCCACACAAAGAATCAAATCCAATTCCAAAATCAGGTGCAAAACTGAATTAAATAACTGATTGTTTCCACAGCAATATCAGATGAAACCTGTACAGAAATAGTTATATAATTTTAAAAACCCAACTTCAGTAAGGTGTTTGAGATGGTTCCACTTCAGTAATGCATTTGATAAGGTCCCCTATGGTAGGCTGATGGAGAAAGTGAAGTCATATAGAGTCCAGGGTTTACTAGCTAGATGGATAGAGAACTGGCTGGGCAACAGGAGACAGAGAGTAGTAGTGGAAGGAAGTTTCTCAAAATGGAGAACTGTGACCAGTGGTGTTCCACAGGGAACCGTGCTGAGAGCACTGTTGTTCGTGATATACATAAATGATCTGGGGGAAGGTATAGGTGATCTAATTAGCAAGTTTGCAGATGTCACTAAGATTGGTGGAGTAGTAGATAGTGAAGGGAACTGTCAGAGAATACAGCTGAATGTAGATGGATTGTGGAGTTGGGCAGAGAAATGGCAGATGGAGTTCAACCCGAGCAAATGCAAGGTGATGCATTTTGGAAGATCCAGTTCATGAGCGCACTATATGGTAAATGGAAAAGCCCTGAGGAAATTTGATGTACAGAGAGATCTGGGTATTAAGTCCCATTGTCCCTTGAATATGGCAATGCAGGTCAATAGAGTGGTCAAGAAGGCATATGACATGCTTTGCTTCATTGGACAGGATATTGAGTACAAGAGTTGGAAGGTCATGTTACAGTTGTATAGGACTTTGGTTCCGCCACATTTGGAATACTGCATACGGTTTTGGTCATCACTGAAAGAATGTAGATACATTGGAGAAGGTGCAGAGGAGGTTCACAAGGATGTTGCCTGATATGGAAGGTGCTAGCTATCCCGATGTGGCCTCCTCTATATTGGTGAGACAGGCCGCTTACTTGCGGAACGCTTCAGAGAACACCTCTGGGCCGCCCGAACCAACCAACCCAATCACCCCGTGGCTCAACACTTTAACTCCCCCTCCCACTCCACCGAGGACATGCAGGTCCTTGGACTCCTCCACCGGCAGAACACAACTACACGACGGCTGGAGGAGGAGCGCCTCATCTTCCGCCTGGGAACCCTCCAACCACAAGGTATGAATTCAGATTTCTCCAGCTTCCTCATTTCCCCTCCCCCCACCTTGTCTCAGTCGGTTCCCTCAACTCAGCACCGCCCTCCTAACCTGCAATCCTCTTCCTGACCTCTCCGCCCCCACCCCCCTCCGGCCTATCACCCTCACCTTGACCTCCTTCCACCTATCCCACCTCCATCGCCCCTCCCCCTAGTCCCTCCTCCCTACCTTTTATCTCAGCCGGCTTGGCTCTCTCTCTCTTATTCCTGATGAAGGGCTTATGCTCGAAACGTCGAATTCTCTATTCCTGAGATGCTGCCTGGCCTGCTGTGCTTTGACCAGCAACACATTTGCAGCTATGAAAAGAGGTTGAGTAGATTAGGATTATTTTCATTAGAAAGACGAAAGTAGAGGGGAGACCTGATCATGAGAGGTTCAGGCAGGATAGAAGCTTTTCCCCAGATTAGGGGACTCAATTACTAGGGGTCACGATTCAAAGTGAGAGGGGAATAATTTAAGGGAGATATTGTGGAAAGTTCTTTACGCAGAGGGTGGCGGGTGAATGGAACGTGTTCCAAGTGGAGATGATAGAGTCAGGCACAAAATTATTATTTAAGATATATCTAGACAGATACATGAATGGGCAGGCAACAGAGGAATACAGATCTTTAGAAAATAGGTGAGAGGTTTACACAGAGGATCTGGATCAGTGCAGACTTGGAGGGCCAAACGTTCCTGTGCTGTAATTTTCATTGTTCTTTGTTCTATTGTCTAGAAGAGAGAAGTTGATGAGGGAAGGGCACCTGATCAAGCTCTTTAATACAGTAAACATAGCAGTGATGTTTCTGCTGATGGGAAGGATTAAATGAGAATCTTTAAATATGAAATAGTGATGATGCAAGCAATCAGAAATTCAAGATCACCATTTTGACCGAGAGAGTGGTCAGACTGTGGATGTCACTGTTGGTATGGTTTGGGATTGGGCTGATGAGTGAAATGTCCTCTGCAACAATGGGCCAGCCAGCCCTTTACATCTGGCTTGGTTTGTCCAGGTACCTTTAGTGCTGCTTCAGACAATATATCCTGCCAGTAATGTGGAAATGGACATGGTATAGTAATTCCAAACCTTTACACACACTATCTTCATGACTAAGTTAGAACCACATCTCTGTACACCAGAATTATACAATCCCTACAATGTGGAAGCAGGTAATTCAGTCCATCATGTCTACACCACCCCTCCAAAGAGCTCCCATTCAGACCCACCCGACAATCCTGCTTTTCCATGGCTACCCCATCCATAGATATTACAGTATGGCTAATCAATCTGATCTGCACATCTTTGAACTGCGGGAGGAAACCACACAGACACGGGGAGAATGTGTGAACACAAGGTTAGAATGGAACCCGCATCCCTTGTGCTGCGAGGCAGCAGTGCTAACCACTGAGCCACCATGATACCCTAAGCAGGTAGGGAGGACAGAGTATCCAAGATCCTAACTGAGTGTCACTTCTCTCTGAATCTCTTCAGACTATTTTGGTAATGTTATGTTCACATCATGATTTTCATCACTTACTGATTTACATTGACTTATTCCACAGATACATTTATAAAGAAACTGGATCAATATGTTGGAGAAAGGAATTGAAGGATCTGTTGATAGGAAGAGAGATCAAGGAGGAGGCTCATATGGAGTATAGACTATAGACTAGCTGGGCTGAATACCTGTCTCTGGCCTATAAATGATATATATTATATATAAAAGATCATTCCATTTCAGAATAATAGCAATCATATTGCCCAGACTGGGCAGGTTAAGAAGGAATCTAGTAAATTTAAATAATTAAAAAACATAGCATTCAGAACTATGAGCAGGACTGGGTGAGAACATTTCTCAGCAGTAGAATGGAAATTCCTGAAAATAATTGGATTAACTCTGTCATTATGACAGTGCTCATAAACCTTGGAGACTGCGATAGATGCTGACCTCTGCAGCGCTGAATAGAATCAGCAAAATGTTTTGATGCAAAAGAACATCCTTGATCAGCTACTGGGAGATGGGGTGGGGTCTCACAGATCCTAAATTCTGGGGCTTTGTTAATTTTGAATCTTCATGGAGTGGGCCAATATCAAATAGTTACACATCATGCTCTGTTTAGCAATTTTAGTTCAGATGACTAAATGGTTTGCCAAAGATATTGATTTTAAGGAGTCCTGCACAAGGTGGAGAGGTTTTGGGAAAGTAATTTGAAGCTTGAATCCAGACAGCTGAAGGTGTCAGTGTGTGGACTGCAGGACAGTCCAGGGCTGCCAGCTGATGAAGTTCCCTATTTTCTTAAGTCAATGTTCCTCACTCCATCCCCAGTAAGCTAAAAGTGAAGGATTTATGCAAAACATTTCTCCTTTGCTACAGCTATTTAATTGGGAAATGAGCACTACAATGTTTATTAGCTTCAGTTAACCTTCCTTTTTTTTATTCCTGTCTAGGAACATGGGAAAATAGGAAACAGGAATAGGCCATTCATCCCACCTAACCCATTCTGCCCTTCAACAGAATCATAGCTAATCCTCTGAATCATAGTTGATCCTCTGTTTTAGACATCTATCTATTTCTTTCCTGAATATATTCAATGACTTTGCTTTTATAGTCTTCTGTGGGTGACAATTCCACAAGGTCATCACCCTCTGAGTGAAGAAATCTCTCTCAACTCAAGCCAAACAGTTTACCCTGCATCCTGAAATTGTGATCTCTTAATTTGGAACTCCGAGTTAGGGAAACAGCATTGCCATATCTAATCTGTTACATGTTTTAATGGGATCTCCTGTCATTCTTCTAAACTCCAGTTAATACTAGCCAAGTCAACCTACTTTCTTGTTATGTGACAAACGCATCATCCGAGGGATCATTCTGGTGAATGCACTTCCTCCATGGTAAGTGCATCAGGTTAGGTGATCAAAACTGCACACAATATTCTAGATGAAGTCTTACCAAGGCCTTGTACAGCTACAGAAAGAATGTCTTGCTCCCGTACTCAAACCCTCTTGCAAAGAGGTCAGCATAACATTTACCTTCCTAACTCCTGGACGTACTTGCATGCTTGTTTTCAAAGATTAGTGTCCAAGAACTTGAACATTTGTCTTCACTAATCTTCTTCTTCTTTTATACTTAAAAGGATCTTACAGTCTGCTTTTGTGTTTCTTGCAAGTTTACTCTTATGTTCTATTTTTCCCCTTTTAATAAACCTCTTGGGCCTCCCTTTTGAATTATAAATTGCTCCTAGTCCTCAGGCTTGTTATTTTTGCTAGCAACTTTGATGGCTTCTCTTTTGATTTAATGCTTTCTTTAATTTCTGTTGTTAAACATGGTTGGGCCACTTTCCTGGTATGTTCTTTTGCCTGTAAAAAATGTACAACCACTGTGATGTATGCATTTGTTTCTTAATTATTAACCATTATCTATCCATCATTATGCCTTTTAATGAAGTTACCCAGTTTATCACAGTCAACTCATCACCTTATACATTCCTTTGTTTGCATTTCAGATTCTGGTTTCAGATTGAACAGCTTCACTTTTGAACACAATGAAGAATTCTGTCACATTGTTGTCAATTTTTCCTAAAAATCTTCTCACAACAAAATTATTATTTAACCCCTTCTTCTGTCACAAAATCAAATCTAGGATAGATTGACCCCAAGTCGTTTCCGCAAAGTATTGGTCTAATGTATGCACATCAGGAATTCACCTGCTACACAGATTTGGTTTGCTCAGTCTATATGCAGATTAAAGTCACCCATGATTACTGTGGCATCTTTGTTGCATGCATTTTTAATTTCATGTTTAATGTTACATCCCACTGTTTAAGAAGGATGGTATGGACAAGTCAGGGAACTATAGACCAGTGAGCCTGACATCAGTGGTGGACAAGTTGTTGGAGGGAATCCTGAGGGACAGGATGAACATGTATTTGGAAAGGCAAGGACTGATTAGGGATAGTCAACACGGCTTTATGTGTGGGAAATCATGTCTCACAAACTTGGTTGAGTTTTTTGAGGAAGTAATGAAGAGAATTGATGAGGGCAGAGTGGTAGATGTGATCTATATGTAAGGCATTAGTAAGGCGTTCAACAAGGTTCCCCATGGGAGACTGATTAGCAAGGTTAGATCTCACAGAATACAGGGAGAACTAGCCATTTGGATACAGAACTGGATCAAAGGTAGAAGAGGATGATGGTGGAGGGTTGTTTTTCAGACTGGAGGCCTGTGACCAGTGGAGTGCCACAAGGATCGGTGCTGGGCCTCTACTTTTTGTCATTTATGTAAATAATTTGGATGCGAGCATAAGAGGTACATTTAGTAAGTTTGCAGATGACACCAAAATTGGAGGTGTAGTGGACAGCGAAGAACGTTACCTCAGATTACAGCAGGATCTTGGCCAGATGAGCCAATGGGCTGAGAAGTGACAGATGGAGTTTAATTCAGATAAATGTGAGGTGCTGCATTTTGGGAAAGCAAATCTTAGCAGGGCTTATACACTTAATGGTAAGGCCCTACGGAGTGTTGCTGAACAGATACCTTGGAGTACAGGTTCATAGCTCCTTGAAAGTGGAGTTGCAGGTAGATACGATAGTGAAGAAGGCGGTGGTATGCTTTCCTTTACTGGTCAGAGTATTGAATACAGGAGTTGGGAGGTCATGTTGTGGCTGTACAGGACATTGGTTAGGTCACTGTTGGAATATTGTGTGCAATTCTGTTTTCCTTCCTATCAGAAAGATGTTGTGAAACTTGAAAGGGTTCAGTAAAGATTTACAAGAATGTTGCCAGGGTTGGAGGATTTGAGCTATAGGGAGAGGCTGAACAGACTGGGGCTGTTTTCCCTGGAGTGTCGGAGGCTGAGGAGTGACCTTATAGAGAGTTACAAAATTATGAGGGGCATGGATAGGATAAATAGACAAAGTCTTTTCCTGGGGTGGGGGAGTCCAGAACTAGAGGGCATAGGTTTAGAATGAGAGGGGAAAGATATAAAAGAGACCTAAGGGGCAACTTTTTCACACAGAGGATGGTACGTGTATGGAGTGAGCTGCCAGAGGAAGTGGTGGAGGCTGGTACAATTGCAACATTTAAAAGGCATTTGAATGGGTATATGAATAGGAAGGGTTTGGAGGGAGATGGGCCGGGTACTGGCAGGTGGGACTAGTTTGCGTTGGGATATCTGGTCAGCATGGATGTGTTGGATGGAAGGGTCTGTTTCCATGCTGTACATCTCTATGACTCTTTCTCACCTCGACAATCTGGAGGCCGAGAAACAATTTCCTAGTGTTTTCTGTTTGTTGCATCTTAGTTCCTTCCAAACTGATTCTACATCTCGATTTTCTGTGCCACTATTCTTTCCTACTATAATACTGATTTCATCTTTCACTTACAACACACTCCATCAACCTTTCTCATTTGCCTGGTACTTCCTAAAGATTGAATATTCCTCAATATTCAGTTCCCAGTCTTGGTGACCCTGCAGCCTGTATAACCATAATCATACCATACCCACTTACCACAATTTGCACTTTTAGATTGACTGATGTTTTTGTTTTCATGTGTATTTTGTTACAGAATACAGTGAAAAGTATTGTACAGTGCTGCCACTCTCCGACATAACACAGAAAATAAACCAAAACATGGAATATGAAGGCAGGAAAATAAAGACATTGTGTACCTTATTGTGAAGGCTCTTTACATTGAGTTATAATACCTTTTACAAATTACATATTTTAATGCATCTTTCTTTGTAATCTGACAATGGAATCCATTTGCTTGATTATCAATAACCAGAGAAGGCCTCAGGATCTTAAAAAAATGAAAGAACTGCAGATGCTAGAAATCACAAACAAAAACAGAAATTGCTCAAAAAGCTCAGAAAGTCTGGCAGCATCTGTAGAGAGAAATCACAGTTAACCTTTTGGGTCCAGTGACCCTTTTTCAGCACTCATCTGAGGAAGGATCACTGGACATGAAATACTAACTCTGATCTCTCTCCAACAGATGTCGCCAGACCTGCTGAGCTTTTCCAGCAATTTCTGTTTTTGTTTCGGAGTCATAAAGCTATTTGTCCCCAGAAATCGACTCCTTTCAGCAGGAGCATTTCGTGCTTCAGTTTCGATTCCAATGTTCAACCACAATCTTGATACATTGATAAAGGAAGTCATGAACACATAATGACAGCCGGTAATCTCTGGCAAAAGTCACGAGAGTGGGGTTCAACAGACTTGCAGTGATTCTCTCTTCCTCTAGACTGACAGTACCACCTTGGAGCTGCCAATACAGTATCTGATAGATTTCACTTAGATACAAAATGTAAATAACAGCAATCAGTATCTCTCACAGTCAGTTGCCATTTCTCAGCTTTGTCAATGTGTCAGTGTCCTTGTGAAATGTCTGTGGAACATTCTGTTAAGGTAACCTCATAATATTTTGAGAACTTTCCTGTGAACCTCAGAGAACTCTAGCAAATATTTCCTGGAAGGCTGTAAGAACTATCCCATTCCATGTGTCCTAAAGGCAGCTCCATGGTTTATTGAAGCATTCTTTTTGTCAGTTTTGACAGTGGTGATTGGGCCTACCAGGGCAGGTAGGCAGGAGCCAAGCCTACCTCCGCCAGAACAAGAACCAGAATCAAAGCTGTACTGTTAGCTTTGTCCTGAACCACATACTAACTATCTAGTCAACTGAGCTCACCATGGAGACATAGAGATGTACAGCATGGAAACAGATCCTTCAGTTCAACTTGTTCATGCCAACCAGATATTCAGACATTAATATTTTACATTATTCATGCAAGAATACTTTACATTTCAAAGGATTCAACCGGGGAAAGACAGGTAAGGGCACCCTAAAGACTTGATACAGTTGGATAGTTTCTGTAGGTTTGTGTAACAGTAAACTGATGATGCTGGAGAATAAATGAGAATTTATTTTGCTATGTGTGTTATGGCCTTTCCAACTGTTATCTATATTCAGGGAGCCTGGTTTGTTTTGTGTCCTGTTTTATTGTAAAAGAATGTCTGTAGCTTTGTGTGTTTGTGCTCGACCTATTGACCACCATGTCAAATAAAAGAATACTATTGATGAGGCATGGATTTCATTCTGAGATCTATCTTGTCCAGTAGTAACATCAGCTGGGATCATAACATGACTACTTAATCTTATTACTTGAGAAATGTTTTAAATTGGTAGTATCTGAATGCTGCTTTATTTTGTTAACTGCAAAGATTTATCGATTCTGTGATAGAGGAGTAATGAAGGTTTTAAAAGTTGTCATCTTGAATTAATTCAATGGTGTTTTAATCCTATTGCCTTAGAACCTCTTCTAAGTTTTAAACTCTCGCAAGTTTGTATTTTTTTTTAATCTGCAAACTTTTGAAGTCTGTTTTATAGTGAGGTTCTCATATTTTCTTATTATGGTGGTTTAAATTCTATACTACAATAATGTTCAAATTCCTTTCTCAATATTAAAACTGTAGCTCCGTCCTGCTTATTGGAGATTTTTCCAATTGAAATGGTGATTTCCAATTTCTCGAGTTTTTCCTACCATTTGCAGTTTAGGTGGAAGGTTTCCTGTTTTTCCAGTCAGGCACAATAACAAAAACCATCCCAGGCCAAAGAGGATAAGTCTGTCTCCATCAGGGCCTTGCATTAGACTCTTCTCTGACCAAAGACACTATAAACTCTTGACCGAGTGGAGTTTAACAGAGCCACAATATTAACTCTTTTGGATTTACTACCAATATAACACACAGTCACACATTGACATATGCATACACAGATCCACACATACTGATAAACCAACAATGTAAACACACACTGACCACAGACATACAAACAGATGCACACTTTCCAGTGGACAGTACGATATATTAAACATCAGCCACAACAATTAAGATTGAAACTTTTGTCTCTACATCAAAGAAGTTATGGAATTGCTACAGTTTGGAAGCATCGAGTCTACATTAACCCTCTGAAGAGCCATGCCCACCTATCCAGTAACCCTCCATTTCCCAGGGCCAATCCTCCCCGCCTGAACACCCTGGACACAATCGCCAACTTAGCATGGCCAATCCGCATCTTTGGATTGTGGTTGGAAACCGAAGCACCTGGAGGAATCTCATGCAGACCTGGGGAGAATGTGCAAACTCCACACAGACAGTTCCCGAAGGTAGAATCAAACCTGGGTCCCTGGCGCTGTGAGGAAGCAGTGCTAACCAGTGAGCCACACTGCTGAAATGGCAAACTGAAGCTGGGTCACATTGATAGTTAAGATAGTTTACCTAACCAGCCTGTTCAGAGATGTTATTACACAACACTGGAGCAGGTGAGTCTTGAACATGGACCCTTTCGATTCAGAAGTAGAGATACTAACACCACTCCACAAGAGGCCCTCTCCAGCTTGACATTATTGCTACACCAGATTAGGTTTTTTTTTCAGTTGGTCATTACGTGAGATTAGATTAGATTACTTACAGTGTGGAAACAGACCCTTTGGCCCAACAAGTCCTCACCGACCTCCGAAGAGCAACCCACCCAGACCCATTCCCCTATATTTATCCCTTCACCTAACACTACGGGGCAATTTAGCATGGCCAATTCACCTAGCCTGCACATGTTTGGACTGTGGGAGGAAATCGGAGCAGCCGGAGGAAACCCACGCAGACGCAGGGAGAATGTACAAACTCTACATAGACAATTGCCAGAGGCAGGAATTGAACCCAGGTCTCTGGCGCTGTGGGGCAGCAGTGCTAACCACTGTGCCATCGTGAGACATCGTGAGGCATCGTGAGATAACACAAAACTCATGCATCTCTCTCCAAGACACATTTGCCCATTACTTGGTTGTTCCTTGAGCAAGTCTAGATCAAGTCTCTCTATACATCCATTCTTTGAATTGATTCATTGCTCTGATTTCAGTCTTCCATCATTTTATAGAGTCATAGAGCCATATAGCATGGAAACAGACCTTTCAGTCCAACCAGTCTACGTCAACTATGTTCCCAAACTAAATTAGTCCCATCTGCCTGCACTTGGCCCATATCCCTTTGATGATGTTGGTCTTTCGGCAGCAGCAAGCCATGTAAATGGAGTTTACAGATGGAAGGTTGGCTCTCGTGATGGGCTGGGCTGGGCTGCATGCACCACACTCTGTAGTTTCCCATGATCCTGAGCTGAACTGTTGCCATGCCAAGCTGTTATGCACCTGGACAGCCAGGGCCATGAGGATGGGGATATTTGTGGAGCCTCATCCTCCAATGAGTTGTTTAATTGTCCACCATTATTCACAACAGGTTGTGGCATAACTGCAACTGATCAACAGATCAGATGAAGAATCTTAATTTTCTCTCATTAGTGGCTTCTTCTGTTTTCACAAACTGCACCAATTTCTCTGAAAGGCACCCATAAAATAATTTGCTGTTGGATTAGCTCTTCCTGCAAAAAAAATTCACAATTGCCTGCGAGTCACTATGACTCATTCACAAACATTGGTGATGCACCAGTAGAAGTTGGTGAGGATCCTGATGGACATAACAAATTTCCTGAGCCGCCTGAGGAAGAAGAGGAGTTGTTCTGCCTTCTTGACAATACAACTACATGGGAAGACCAAGACAGGTTGTCAGTTATTATCACTCTGAAGTACTTGACACACCGTCCGTTGAGATGGTTCGGACTGTCTTCTCCTCCTTTCTTAGTGACTTCAATAATCAATCTTTAGTTTTGGCAATGTTGAGAGAGAGGTTGTTCTCATTGCACCACAACACTGAACCCCTATTTCCCTTCGGTATTTTAACTCATCATTGTTAGATATCCGTCCTACTTCAGTGGTGCCGTCAGCGAACGTATAGATGGCATTCATTCACAATTTGGCAACACAGTTGTGGGTGTACAGGGGTTACAAGAGGGGGCTGAGGATGTATCTTAGGGGGAGACCAGTATTGTGGAGGAGGTACAGACCGCAGTCTATGGATCACAAAGCTGAGGATCCAGTTGCAGAGGGCGTAGAGAAGACCAAGGTCACAAAGTTTTGAGATCAGTCTGGAGGAGATAATGGTGTTGAAGGCAGAGCTGTTATCAATGAGCTGTCCTTGTTGTCCAGATGCTCCAGAGATTAATGCAGGACTAGGGATTACATCCACTGTGAACCTGTTATGCCGGTAGGCAATTTGTAGGGCATCAGTATGTGGAGTTAGGCAACAGATCAGCCATGATCTCATCGAATTGCTGAGCAGGCTGGAGGGGCTGTATGGCCTGTTCCTATGTTCCTAATTCATGGCTCAAGAAATAATAAGCCTTAAGATGTGATAAGGCTGTTCAATGGTGAGGCTGATGATGGCTCAATACTGCTATGAATTTAACAACAAGATATATTTATCTGGTGCATTTAACATGGTGAGACTAGTCTATTGTGATAGGAGGTTTGTTATGTCAATCACTACCACCATGAGGCAGGATTTGGTGTAGCAGTCCCTCGACTTATAGTCAGTCTACAAACAGCAGTAGTTGAGGTCAGACATTGATGCTTCACCTCCTAGCTAATTTTATCTCGAGTAAAGAACTCACATTATTCACCTTGTGAATGATTGGCACATTTACCTTGGAGAACAGACGAACATAAGTGCCCCAAATCTCTTTACTGAAGGACAATAAGCAAAACAAAACCATGAATTACAGAGAGAGATTTCAGGTCAGAGGACCAAAAACCTCATCAGAGAGGCATGCTAAGAGAGTGCCTTAAAGAAAGAATGTGAAGTTGAGAGTAGGGAGAAATCCCAGAGCTTGGTGCCAAAACATTAGCACAGTCACTGGTATTATGCAAATCTAATTGTGAATGCCCAGAAACCAGATTTAGAGAAATACAGATATCTCAGCAGGCTGTGGGGTTGGAGGAGATTAGCAAGATAAGGAGAAGCAAGGAAGGATTTGAAACAAAGGTGAGAATTTTAAATCAATTATGCTTAATCTAGAAGTCAGCGAGCACAGGGGTGATGGGGAACAGCGCTTATAGTCATGGAGTCATACAACACAGAAACAGACCCTTCAGTCCAACCAGTCCACGCCGACCATAATCTCTCATTGAACTGGTCCCACCTGTTTACCAATCTTTTAAACATTGCATAACTGTACCCACATCCACCACTTCTTCTGGAAGTTCGTTCTACGCACAAACTATTGTGTAAAATAAATTGCCCCTCATGTCTTTATCCATATCTTTCTCCTCTCATCTTAAAAATATTCCCTCTAGTCTTGAAATCCCACACCCTCTGGAAAAAATACCTGCCATTCACCTTATCTAAACCTTATCTCATTATCTTATAAACCTCTCTAAGGTTTATAACATCATATGCTCCAGTGAAAAACATCCCAGACTTTGCAGTCTATTTTTATAACTCAAACCTTTCATCTCTGGCAACATCCTGGCATATCTTTTCTCCATCCTCTTCAATTTAATAATATCCTTGTTATTACAGGGCAACCAGAACTGGACACAGTACTCCAGAAGAGGCATCACCAATTCACTATACAACCTCAACGTGACATCTCAACTCCAAAACTCAAAGGCCTGAATAAAGAAGGCAAGCGTTAATGTGAGTTACAAGAGAGACAGCAAGGGTTCAGATATTGTGAGTATATGTGTATGAGAGGGACACTCAATAAGCATAACGTTTCCTAAAGCATACCCCAAATGAATGCTGGCAGTCACATCACACTTCATTTCTATTGATTTCTAAGCAACTTTTAAAAGGCCATTACGTGGATGACAGGAAATTCTATGGCTATCAATGATGAGATCAATTGTCCTTCTTGAAAAAAGATGACAAAGCAAATTTAGAGGAAATGGTTTCACTGAAAGAGCGTGCTGGGGAAATAAAAACACACTGAGAACATTATTCATCATGTGACCAGATTTCGGGTCCTGAGGGAAATCTCCCTCTGATTCATCTGACATTACTGGATCGGATCACATAATTAAAGCAGAATCTGCAAAACAGACGACTGGATAGAAGCAGACTCCAGTTGTTCTGAGTTTACAATATGAACCCATGAATCCTGAAGCAAATCTAAGAGCTTTGCAACAGACTGTGAGAGGGATTAGTTTAATAAAGTTCATTATGGGATTCTTATGGTGACTCATTGGAAGAGAAGCTATGTTTAGATTCAAGAATATATTAGATAGATGTTCGAAGGAAAAGAGGTTGCCCTGGGAACAGGGTAAATATGATTAGAGTTTGAATGGAGGTTAAACGGCTGACATCGTCTGATTGGATCAAGTGGTCTGTTTCTGAATCTTTGCGCTAAAAGCTCAGTGATTTAGCACTTTTTTCTCAGATTGCTCTTGTTTTCTAAAGCCTTTTAACCAGTGTTAAATGGGTGTTAATGACCACAAATAGGGATTAAGTAGAAGAAAGTGAGGACTGCAGATGCTGGAGATCAGAGCTGAAAAATGTGTTGCTGGAAAAGCGCAGCAGGTCAGGCAGAATCCAAGGAGCAGGAGAATCGACGTTTCCGGCATAAGCCCTTCTTCAGGAATCGGGTTAGGGATTGTCTGCTTCATATTCTGTTAACATTTGGTAATGTGTCTGGTTCCACAGTTCTGTGCACCTTTCAGAGAGTTACATGACATCAAAAGTGTAAAAATCCTTGTGCTCTGTTACTCACCGCAGTGCAGTTCATATGGTATGCTATTGAGTCATGTATATGTAATGTAACATTAGTTGCCAGTAAGCACAGAACCCAGAGTATATGTAAAAGTGAGGAGTGCAATGCTGGAAACCAGAGTGTAGATTCTGGTTTCCAGTATCTGCAGTGCTCACTTTTGTCTAGTTGATTTTAATATTACAGCGAATCCTCTTGCAAGGATGCCTACCTTGAAGAAGTTCTCCTCTCTCTACAAGAATCTCAGTGAGTCTGTCTCTCACTGAGTCTGCAACTCCTAGGTCATCTCCTCTGCCCTGAAGCTCTTCAACCATGCCCTGAAACAGACTCGCTACCACAGCCACATTTGCTTCCTCAGTACCTGCCTTCGTAACCAACTGATCCCACATGGACTCCGGACTACATTTAAACCAGCACAGTTTGGAACTGAACAGGACAACCAGTACAGACTACAGATTCAAACCCACCAGCAACGGTTCTCCTTCAGGATCCTCTGCTCCACATTCGCAGCCATGCGCCAGCACCTAACCTCTCTACAGTACATTTCCACCACCTCCAAACGGACCCACCACCATCGATATATTTCCCTCCACACCCATTTCCGCTTTCCACAAAGAACTGCAGATACTGTAAATCAGAAACAAAAACAGAAATTGTTGGAAAAGCTCAGCGAGTCTGGCAGCATCTGTTGGAGAGAGATCAGGATTAATGTTTCATGTCCAGTGACACTTACTCAGATGAATACTGCAATTTCTGTTTTTGTTTCAGAGTCATGAAGTCTTTGTCCCAGGAAATCAACTCTTTTGAGCAGGAGCATTTAGTGCTTTGGTTTCAACTCCAATGTTCAACCACAATCTGGATACATTGATAAAGGAAGTCATGAACACTCTGGCAAAAGTCATGAGCATGGGGTTCAACAGGCTTGCAGTGATTCTCTCCTCCTCTAGACTGACAGTACCACCTTGGAGCTGCCAACACTGTATCTGATAGATTTTCACTTAGATACAAGACATAAATAACAGCAGTCCGTATCTCACACAGTCAGTTGCCATTTCTCAGCTTTGTCAATGTGTCAGTGTCCTTTATGATTAAATATCTGTGGAACGTTCTGTTAAAGTCACCTCATAATATTTTCAGAACTTTCCTGTGAACCTCAGAGAACTCTAGCAAATATTTCCTGGAAGGCTGTAAGAACTATCCCATTCCATGTGTGCTGTGTCCTGAAGGCAGCTCCACAGCGCATTGAAGCATTCTTTTTGTCAGTTTTGACAGCGGTGGTTGGGCCAAGCCTGAGGAAGGGTCACTCGATCTGAAACATTAACTCTGATTTCTCTCCACAGATGCTGCCAAACCTGCTGAGCTTTTTCAGCAATTTCTGTTTTTGTTTATGTCCCCCCACACTTCCTGGCAGTACATTCCATAACCTCACTCATCATTGAGTGAAAAGGTGTTTTCTTCTCTCATATCACCCTTCTGTTGCACATCACTTTAAATCTATGACATTCCTTTCTTATTCATTTTATGAGTGGAAACAGCTTCTCTCTATCTATTCTATCCAGCCTGCTCATGAAATTGAAAACCTTTGTCAAATTTCCTCTAGCTTCCTTCTCTACAAGGAGAACAGTCCCAACATCTTCAATCTCCTCTCATAACTGAGGTCTCTTATTCCTGGAACCATTCTTAAAAATCATTTTTGCACTCTCTCTGATGCATTCATATCTTTCCTATAATGTGGCACCAATAATTGTACACAATACCCCAGCAGAGTTCTAACAAGTGTCTTAGACAAATTCAACATCACCTCCTGATGAATATGTCCTGATGAATAAAGCTGAGAATACTGTATATTTTATTTACTGTTCTCACCAATTGTATCAACACCAGCAATCCCTCTGCTCTTACACTCCCTTTAGAACTTTACCCCCACATTATGTTGTTTCTCAGTGTTCTTCCTACAAAAGTGCACCATTCTATACTTCTCTGCACTGTACCTCATCTGCCACCTCTCAATTTTGAAATTGTCCCCTGTATACCAAGATCCAGGTTATTAATATATATCAGGAAGAGCAAGGGACCCGGTACTGATCCCTGGATACTCCTCTACAAACCTTCCTCCAGCCACAAATTATCCATTCACTATTCCCTATCACTCAGCCAATTTTATATTCATGTTTTTACGTCCTTTTTAAACCATGACGGATAACTCCCCTCACTGTGTGAGGGTTGTGCAACACTGTATCAAATGCCTTCTGGAAATCTATGTACACCATGTCAACAGCAATACCTTCATTGAGTCTTTCGGTAACCCTTTTGAGAAAATTTCAGGCAAATGCTGTTGTCACTGCCTGTCTGCTCTGCATTCTAAACAATAACACAATGGTTGTCATTCCAACGTTTTGATGGACCTCTGAGTTATCTGAATGTTCTGTTCAGGTTCAGAAAAGTAATCCGGGCCCATTGCTCAAGGTCCTGGAAATCACTGTAGTATCCTGACCCCTTCAAGACTATTTGGAATTTACAACAATACAGCCAGGTTTGGGAGAGGGAGCAAGAGCAGAAATTTGGTTGCCACTAGTTGACAATCTCCTAACCTTTAAGGTAAGTTCCTATCTATTTATCCCTGCATTTTTAAATACTTTTTTGCGTATAAGGCACTCATGAGCACAATTGTCCAAAGATTTTGGGTTTGCCATGGGGCCAAAGTAAATTTCATTCTGATATTTATTCAGATATCTGGCAATAACTAGTGTTGGGTGTCAGTCTCTACCTTGTTCTCTATGGCGGTTCTCCACCACCTTTGACCTCTTGGCTTTGCGAGGATCTGCCTGCTCCAATTGGCATGAGAGCAGCAATCCCCAAAATGGCTGCTGTCTGACTTCGCTGCTTGGACCAGGAAGGCAGCTCCCTCCTCCTGCAAGTGCTCAGCCTCATTGACTGGACCATCAGCTCACATTTGGCTAATTAGGCAATTTACATACTAAGAACAGCACTGCAAATTCGGGATCAGAACTTGGATTAAATCTGGTTCCCCACACTGAATTGAAAATCTAGCTCTCTGAATCTATGATCTACTGCCTGCATGGCGTGGAGATGTATATGTTGCCTTGTTTAATCCAGTAAACTCCTGATTAAATCCATAGGAATTCATTGTTGCAGCACAAGCATGAGAGGGGGTTTGATTGAAAGGTATAAAATTCAAACTGGGGCTAGACAGACTGGATGCAGGGAGGATGTTTTATATGGCTTGGGAAGTCTAGAACCAGGGGACATGTTCGCAGGCTGAAAATGTGTTGCTGGAAAAGCGCAGCAGGTCAGGCAGCATCCAAGGAACAGGAGAATCGACATTTTGGGCATAAGCCCTTCTTCAGCCTTTCCTGAAGAAGGGCTTATGCCCGAAACGTCGATTTTCCTGTTCCTTGGATGTTGCCTGACCTGCTGCGCTTTTCCAGCAACACATTTTCAGCTCTGATCTCCAGCATCTGCAGTCCTCACTTTCTCCTCGACATGTTCGCAGGGTACAGGATAGTAGTCTATTTAAGACTGAGATAAGGAAACCTTACCACACTCAGATTGTATAAAGAGGAAAACTAACTGTATGAAAGGAGAATGCTAAATGTTTGGCAGGTGATCGCAGATTGGTAGAGATGCTGTCCCGTCGATTGCAGCTGTTAATGATGATTGACAGTTAACTGCCAGACTTTGTTTAGATTTCAAAACAGGCACATTGATTAATCAACACATTGCCATGACAAATGGACCAGAAATGGCTGCCAGCTCAGCAAGGTTGTGTCATAGGATCAGTTTAAAGAGTGCAGAGAGCTTTGCTTGATATTTAACCCCAAAGAAATATATGCAAAAGCACAACACTCCTTTAGAACTGCATTATAGCATCAGCCTAAACTATTCTCTTGATAGGGAAGTTTAACTATCCAGCCTTCAGGCTTAAGAGTACTACCACAGAGTACAGGTAAAGCTTTTCCTTCCATTCAAGTAACTTGATAAGATTCAGAATAAAGAGAAAACCAAGGTCTAAAATAGATTTTCAAACAATAAGAGAATAATTTTTAATAAGAGCATAGATTAAAATTAAAGTTGACTTTAGGTCATAAGCATTTGCTAGCATATAGCAATTGTTCCAATGGGATTCTAATTCCTGCATCCTCTGTGTAGGAGCGTGAGTATTAACAAGAGATTCCGGGGTCAAGGTATATGGCTCACCGATCAAAGAGACAGTTTAAGGAGCCTTTGTTTGAAATTCCTGAAAGACAACTGAGAGTAAATAGGAACTGATAGCTATAAACTGGGCAAAGCTGCAAAGAAAGAATTAGAGAGGATGGGCATTGTGGAATGGAATAGCTCGAGATGGCATGGAAAGATAAGATGGAGGAATGAGAAGGATATAAAACAGAATGGGTATGGAGAACAGACAGAATCACAGAATCCGTACATGTGGAACCAGGTCATGCAGCCTATCAAGGCCACACTGACCCTCTGAAGAGCATCGCATCCAAACCTATTCCTGTAACCCTGCATTTTACATGAGCAGTCTACCTAGCCAGCACAGCCCTGGACACAGTGGGTAATTTAACATGGCCAATCTACCTAACCTGATCTACCTAATCGTTGGACAGTGAGAGGAGACCCACACAGACATGGGGAGAATGTGCAAACTCCACACAGACACCTGAGGGTGGAATTGAACCCAGGTTCCTGGTGCTATGAGGCAGCCATGCTAACTACTGAGGCACCATGCTGTCCCAAGGAAATAGGACGGAAGAGAGATGGGAGAGTTGGGGAGGATACAAAGAGTGTGGAGAAAGTCTTTGGAGCCCATGAAAGAGAAGAGGGATTGGAAATACGTAAAGAAAGTAAAAGGGAACCAATAAATTTGTAGTACAGTGTGTCAATGGTTACCTGGATAATTCCCAAATCTCTCAATTACAAGCCTACTTCAGTCTACATCACCATTCCAGCTGAATGGATAATGGCTCACGTCCTAATCTTGAATAAAGCAGTGTTATTGAAATCAGCACAGATTCTGACACACCTGGTGTTGTGATATAGACCGGAGAGTTGACTATGCTGAGAGACAATATCCGAACTCGTACCCATTCCCTTGAGATGGTGCAATTTAACAGGTGCAACAATCAGTAACTGTGTCCAGAAACCTGAAAATGCTTGACTCTACAGATGGAGGGATTTAAAAGAAAACTCTAAACCATTGACAGTAACGATTGGTTGGAAGTAAGTACAATAGAGCAGCAAGCATTAGAGTCAAGTGAGTGTTAAGTTCTAACTCTCTCCATACAATCAGCAGGGTCTGGAGATGCTTGTTTTGAAAAATGTTCAGAGGAGATCTCACATCTGGAGTAACGAGGACTTGAACCTAGGTCACCTCACCTAGCCAAGGGGCAGGGACGCTACTGCTGCACAACAACAATCCACCTTGGCACAGTTTTTCACTGAGCCAAACCTACATCCTATCAGAAGTATTAGCTTAACAGTTAATAGCTTAGTGGTCCCAGTGATCTCCTGGACTGGGATTAATCCCCTGGGGGTTTCAAGAGGTATCATCTGTTGCTGATATTGGTCCTTTGTTATTTTATCATCTTGTGACTGAGGAGAGAAGGTTGGAGACAGGGTTTGGAGATGGGCTTGATGGACCAATTGATCTTTCCCTTGCATCCCATTATTGGAAGGTTCAAATTCCAAGGCAGAGAATTGCAAGTTAAGCATTGAATTGGGTAAATTCCCACTTGTCCAGTGAGGAACGGAATTTAATGGATAGAGATGATTGGAGGCAAAGCTTTAACACTTACTTTCTGAGTCAAACTCCCTCTCCTGATGAATTTGCCTCTGATGACGATGAGACATTGTATAAGAGCTATGGGGAAATTACCAATGACGTAGGCAGAGGGACAAAGGAACAAATTTTATAGATTAGTGTATCAGAAAACCTAATTGATAGAAGAGTTTATAGATGAGCACAGTGGAATGGAAATTAGACTTTGTTGGATCTGATTTTCAAAATAGGCTCCCCACCCTGTGGATAAAGAAAAACAAGAGGCATGTTAAACACTCCATAAACTCTTTACATTTGCAGATTTGGGGCTAGGAGCTTGGGATTACCTTCAGTAGGATCACTGGCCTACCCTGGGGCTACTGGTACTCAGAGAAATTTGTTCTCAGCCTTGCCAAATGGAGTAAGCAACTAAGCTAGATGTGAGATCCTGAGCAGCAGGATTGTCAATTACAACATAAAGTTAATACCCCCAATCCTGTTATCACCAATTCACACTGCTCGATGATCTGCCCCCAACTACACAACTCAACCCTGATCCCAATCTCTCTCTGGATCCCATCTTTTCTTCTCCACACTTGTCATTTCTACTCCCGTTCATCATTTCCTCCCTTTATCCCCTAACTCCTCTCCCCAGGCTTTAGCTCCCCATTTCTCCACCTCCTCTCCTGACCTGTTACCTCCTCCCCATTCCCTACCTCCTCCTCTGCTTCATCACCTCTCCCCTTCCCAAACCCCTCTACCATTGCCAATCTCCTCTCCTCATCCCCACCTCCTTCCCCTTCCCCTTACTTCCTACCCCCAACTCCTCTCTTCATCGTCAGTTTAACCCCTACTCCCAGGGGTGACATGGTGGCTCAGTGCTGCTGCCTTACAGCGCCAAAGACCAGGGGTCAATTCTAGCCTTAGGTGACTGTCCGTATGGAGTTTGCACATTCTCCCCGTGTCTGCGTGGATTTCCTCTGGGTGCTCTGGTTTCCTCCCACAGTCCAAAGAGGTGCAAGTTAGGTGAACTGGGTTCAGGGCTGTATAGGGTAGGTCCACTAGTCAGAGGTAGTGTAGAATAATAGGGTAGGAGAATGGGCCTGGGTGTTACTCTTCAGAGGGTTGGTGTGGACTTGTTGGGCCGAAGGGGCTTTTTCCACACAGTAGGGAATCTGTAATTCTATGATTCCCCCAAATCCACCTCCTCCCAACCCATATCTCCTCCCTGACCCTTCACCCTCTCCCCACCCTCATCTAACCTCATCTTCAATTCAGATTCCAGTCTCTACTCCCTACTACACAACCTCCTTGTCCCTCCATCTCCCCAACCCCACCCCATTGGTAATGTCGCCAGTAATCCAGAACTGGAGTACAATGTTCAGGAATCAGATATTTGAATGCCAAAGTGGCAGACACCATGTTAATTGTTGTAATAGACTCACCCGATTTAATCATGTCCTGTAGGGAGTGGGAGGAAATTTACTGACCTTAGCCAGTCCGGCCTACATGTGACCCCAGACCCACAGGGATGGAGTTAATTCATAACTGCCCTCTGAAATAGCCTAATACACCTCTCAGTTTAAGGGTAATGAAGGCAATAAATGCTGGCCCCGCCTCTTATAATGAGTAAAAAAATCTCCCCAACCCAGCCTACTTTCTGCACTTTCTCTCTCTTTCCCCCTACCTCCTCTCCTTACACCCTTACACCATTCACTATCCCCCATCTCTACTCCCTATCGTGCATCACCTTTCCCTATCCCCCAGTGCCACTCTCTATTCTCCCTTCCACTCCCTAGTGCCCTCTTTTCCCTGTCCCCACCCCATCTCCCTATCCCCACCCACTCTCCTTGTACCAACCTCCACTCCCTATTCCTCATCTCTCCTTCCTATTTGCATCTCCTCTCCCTAGCCCCACCTCCAATCACTATTCTCTCCTCCACTCCATATTCTCTCCTCCACTCCCTATTCTCTTCCTCTCCCTATCTGCACCCTCTCTCCTTATATTCTAGCTCATCCCCCATCCCCTCCTCTTCCAATCCCCCTTCTACTCCCTATCCCCATTCCACTCCCATTCCCCACCCACTCTCCCTTCCTCCACCTCCTCTCTTTATCCTCCACTTACTCTCCCTACCCCACCTCCTCTCCCTATCCCCACATCCTCTCCCTACCCCACCTCCTCTCCCTACCCCACCTCCTCTCCCTATCCCCACCTCCTCTCCCTACCCCCCCATTTCCTATCCCTTACCTCCATACCCTAAACTAAAACTCCTCTGTCTATTCCCATCTCCTAACTTCTCACCATCTCCCCTCTGCCCTCTTTCCCTCCTCCATACAAGCCCAACATACATTACAGTTTCCATGCTGAGAATGTAATCATTGCATCTTGTATTAATAAAATATTTGAACATTGGTGTGGAGATGAAAGACCTTTAATGCTGTAATCTCTCGTTAGTAGCAAAGAATTAGTCATGTTTTACTTCCTCAAAGAGCAGATTTCAATTTGAAATTAAGATTCAATTAAGTTTGAATAGCTCAGCTCTTATGAAAATATTTCCTTAATGTCTTTTAAATTAGTTCCCCCATTTCACATTTGATTTGTTTTTAATACATTCACTCATGGAATAGGCTTGCTTTTTGTGAGAAATAATGTTTTTCAAACTCTTGGGATCTATTGTACATAGAACATAGAATAATACAGCACAGAACAGGCCCTTCGGCCCACGATGTTGTGCCGAACATTTGTCCTGGCTTAAGCACCTATCCATGTACCTATCCAATTGCCGCTTAAAGGTCACCAATGATTCTGACTCTGCCACTCCCACAAGCAGCGCATTCCATGCCCCCACCACTCTCTGGGTAAAGAACCAACCCCTGACATCCTCCCCTATACCTTCCACCCTTCACCTTAAATTTATGTCCCCTTGTAACACTCTGAAAGGTGAAAATTGTGAAGGTGAAATGTAGTTGTTTAGTTTTCCATCTTGTTGTTCAATCAATGTCAAACAGCCAGAATCAGATCCAATGCTCTTACTAGGGGCAGCATGGTGGCTAGTGCTGCTGCCTCACAGTTTTGATGTCTGCTTTTTTCTTACTAGGGGCAGCATGGTGGCTAGTGCTGCGGCCTCACAGTTTTGATGTCTGCTTTTTTCCACAAATCTGGATGACGCAAGTTTCTTGTTCAACAACGGTAGCTTTATTATCGGACAGCCGGCGAGAGATTCAAAGCATCACTAAAGTAGCCGAGTGTCTACTTGCAGCAGCTCTTCTTCCCGAACCTCTGCCTTACACCCAGAGACAGGATATTTTATAAGAATTGAACAAAGACTTATCGGTCACGTGGATGATTGACATCACATAACTTATGGCAATTATGGTTTTACAAAACCTGATGAATGTCGATGTCCTGAAATGATGGGTGAATGGACTATATAAACCAATTAGCGTATTTCCCATGATTACGTGTTAATGGAAAGGCATTAAAGCAGAAAGGTTTTGCCTGCTATAAATGGGGGACTCACATACCTATGCTAATTTGGAGGTCATAGAGTCATAGAGATGTACAGCATGGAAACAGGCCTTCGGTCCAACTTGTCCATGCCGACTAGATATCCCAACCCAATCTAGTCCCACCTGCCAGCACCTGGCCCATATCCCTCCAAACCCTTCCTATTCATATACTCATCCAAATGCCTCTTAAATGTTGCCATTGTACCAGCCTCCACCACATCCTCTGGCCGCTCATTCCATACACGTACCACCCTCTGCATGAAAACGTTGCCCCTTTTATATCTTTCCCCTCTCACCCTAAACCTATGCCCTCTAGTTCTGGACTCCCCAACCCCAGGGAAAAGACTTTGCCTATTTATCATATCCATGCCCCTCATAATTTTGTAAAAGTTCTATTAGGTCACCCCTCAGCATCCGACGCTCCAGGGAAAACAGCCCCAGACTGTTCAGCCTCTCCCTGTAGCTCAGATCCTCCAACCTTGGCAACATCCTTGTAAATCTTTTCTGAACCCTTTCAAGTTTCACAACATCTTTCCAATAGGAAGGAGACCAGAATTGCATGCAATATTCCAACAGTGGCCTAACCAATGTCCTGTACAGCCGCAACATGACCTCACTGGGGGGATTCACGTACCCACACTAATATGGAGGGGATGTGAGACAATGGAAGAGGGAGGCAGCTAGCTGGATTGGGGCTCGGCTATTAGTCCTGTCTGGAAAGGATAACGGTCTTGTCTAGACTTACTGGTGTGGAATGTGAGAATCCACATGTGTGGATTGAAAGAGTATGGGCTTTCAGATGTTGTTGCAGTAAGTTTTTTGGTGGTGGGACTTTTAACCCTAAAATCCCCAATGCACCCTGGAAGAGAAGCTAAGTATGGAACTAACCACCCCCCCCCCCCCCCCCACCCCCGTAACATTTTAACTTCCTCAACAGTACCAGGGACTCAGGTTTGATTCCACCCTTGGGCAACTGTGTGGAGTTTGCATATTCTGCCAGTGTCTGCTTTGGTTTGTTCCCACAGTACAAAGATGTACATGTTAGGTGGATTGATCATGATAAATTGCCCATAGTGTCCAGTGATGTACAGGCTAAGTGGGTTAGCCATGGTAAATAGAGGATTACAGGGAAATGGTAAGGAGCGGGTCTGGGTGAGATGCTTTTTAGAAGGACGGTATGGACTCTATGAGTTGAATGGCCTGCTTCCACATAATAAGAATTCTATTTTTCAGGCTTCTTAAATACTGCTTTGTTCAGGGTTTAGAGCCATCACTGAGACTGCCTAATAGGAGCAAATTACCATAATGCTGTAAATATGAAATAAAAACAGAAAGGCCGAAAAGTCTGAGCTGGTCTGGCAGCATCTGTAAGAGAGACCAGAAGAAACCTGCAGATGCTGGAATCCAAGACAGACAAGCAGGAGGCTGGAAGAACACAGCAAGCCAGGCAGCATCAGGAGGTGGAGAAGTCATCATTTTGGTGTAGCCCTTCTTCAGGACTGGGGGTGTAAGCGAGAAACAGAGTCATTGTTTTAAGTCTTCTTTTATTCAGATGATTGGCTTTTTGAAACATGACAATTGGCTCATTCAGTTATTAACTGTCTTATGCAACCTAACATAGACATACATTTGTCCAGTAGGGCTGTTTGTTGTAGCTTACTGTGTAACAACTGGCCACTCCATTTCCTACGCTAGAATAGTGACTACACTTCAAAAGACACTGGAAGAGGTTTTGGAATGATCTGATGTCATGAAGTATGACTCTTTTCTTCCTCCATTAGAGCAGTATTTATAATGAAATGGAAACACTGGGGTGGGGGGGGAAGGGGGGGGGGCGGGGTAAGTTGACGGCTTCAAAATATTATTGCTAAACTATTAAGCCAGAGATCCAAGTGTGGAGTTGTCAGGAAGTGAAGGTGCCGGTGTTGGACTGGGATGGACAAAGTCAGAATTACATGACATCAGATTATAGTTCAATAGGTTTATTTGAAATCTTAAGCTTTCAGAGCATTGCTCCTTCATCAGGTAGCACTGAGTAAAGATGGTGAAGCCAATGAGGTGGGAATATAGGGAACAGAAGGAAGATGGGAAGGGACAAGGTAAAAGATGGGAAGGAACTTGGTAGAAGCGATGGTTGTCAACTCTCCAGGATAACCCTGAAGTCCTGAGGAAGTGAATAACTTCCTGAAGCTATTTAGGAGAAGTTTTCATTTCCTTTCCTAGTTGTTTAGTTATTGGAAAGGTGCTAGTGGGAGGTAACAGATCACACAATTAGACATCCAGGAACATGTTCAGCTGGGAGCTGAGAGGAAGTGAGATGGTGGGAATTGGGTGGAATTGGTGAAGTAAGTAAGATAAAAGAAAAGCGGGGGCCGGTGGAAGATTTGCGAAAGCTGAATTTTACCACATGCACTATGAGGAGGTGACACTACCAATGCCCAACAGTGCAGATTGGCCAGGCACCAATGTGTTTAGAATTCACTGATTTGCTGCTTGTTTTAAGAATTGTGCCCTGCACCAAACCCCACCTCCCCACTTAAAACATTAGTCATGTTCTCTGTGCTGAAACTCAAGCTCACTCTAAGGAACTGAAGCTTTATATGAAAAAATAATATCCTCATATTTTGTTTGCTGACCTAAATATAAGAGGTCCAAACCAATGTGCCATAAATATTGCTAGGATCCCACAGGCTGTAATTTTCCTGTTCAGTCACATCAATCTTCATCACTGTCTCCTATATTATTTTGTATCACTGACAGGCCTCAGAATACAAATATTCTGCATCGTACAACTGATCGATCACCAAATATTCCTACATTCCTGGTTAACTGTGCTTTAGCCAGGAGTTGTCACATCCAAAACACTTGAATTTGCAACATTTCCTACACCACTCCCAGTGAGTTTGACACAGAATAATTCAGGATGAGTTCTTTGTTGACTCCTGCAGAGCATTTCACAAAGGCTGCTGCTTCCAGAAAGGAACCAGCTGGCATCAAATAAATAGAAGAATCACAGATTTAATGTCAACTCACGGGCAGTGCCCATCAATGCCTCAGAAACCTTCACTTTCACACTGCTCTCAAGTGTATTTTCACAATGGATAGCGAATGATTACTTTCAAGGTGGAGAGAGTTAGATTCTTGTTAGGCAAGGGAGTTATCGGGGTTGATGGGAATGTAGAATTCGAAGTAGAGATAAGCTATGATCTTTTCAACTGGCAGAGTGGACTTGAGGGGCTGAATGGCCTACTTGAACTTCTAGTTTATATATTCATATGGCTGTATTTCAGCACTATGACATGGGCTATTGTGAGAAGCCAACAGCAGAATACAGAAAGAGATAATCGTGAGAGTTTTGAGGGAGTTTAATGCTTAACTCTATGGGCCTTGGAATAATTAACATGTATAAAAGCATGGTAGTCTGAGGTGCTCTATAAGTGCATTTTCATTACTGTGCTCCCGCTGGTTACTTTTGGAGTGTCAGTAAAGTCCTACCATTCACAGGGCTTTGATCCCTGTAAATATCATTGAAACAGTGACTTCCACAATCAGCAAAGATGGCAGATAGTGCGGTGCACACTTCCTATTTCAGGAAGTAAGTTTCCATTCTTCTCTTTAAACTGCAGATAAGTGAAGTTTAGACTCAGGTGGTCAGTGAAAAGGCATAGAGTAAACTTTGTGTTGACAGACAAATTCATGAAAGTTGAACATGTGAACAACAGGACTTGATTCAAATCCAGACTCCAGTAATAGCATCTGAACCCTAGGTAAACTGCATCTGAAAAGTGGAATAATTGTTAGCTAACAGGAACTGCTTGGGATGAATCAAGAATCTAGTCATTAGTCATCCTTGATCCATTTATCGACATCCACAGTACTTCATTCTTAAAAAAAAATCCGATTGCCCTCCATGCTGTCCTCAGAATATAAGTTGGAAGAGATCCAGAACATGTTCTGAATTATTTAAAATCTGGTAACAAACTCATCTTTGGCTCCAGATCTCTGAAGAATTCATAAATTAGAACTGAAAAGAAGGATAACATAAATACAGATGGCAATGCAATCTGCAAAAAATAAATGACTACATTTCTCAAGCACTGACATAGTTACTGTGTAAACCTTTACTATGTGCTAAATGCACTCAATCGAACCAGTGGTTGTGACTAATAGGGTGAAAGCTAAAGTGCTTCTGAGTTAAAAATAAAATATGACAAAAATATAATCTAAGTTTTGGTTAATCCTTCTAGATACTTGCTTACTGTCTTGGTTGTTGTCATGGACACTATCACTGTGTCGAATGAACCATGAACCTGGCAAGTTCCATCACCAGAGACCTGCCAAGTCTGCTTCCTCAATGTATCACCAGATCCTCAAGTTCTAGGACATCTAACATGAAACCTACACAGGGGATTGCAAGCCTTCTTTGCAGCAGTATCCCACATCATGGAAAAGTAGATAAGATAAAACACAAGTTGTACTTTTCAAAATTTAGACAAGCAATCTAAAACAAACAA
Organism: Hemiscyllium ocellatum; assembly: GCF_020745735.1. Lineage (NCBI taxonomy): Eukaryota > Metazoa > Chordata > Chondrichthyes > Orectolobiformes > Hemiscylliidae > Hemiscyllium > Hemiscyllium ocellatum. The sequence continues at coordinate 13,067,295 of NC_083432.1, read as the reverse complement.
ATGGCAAAATTGTCTCACATCTCATGATAAACCTCCTTAGTTAAATAAGAGCATTTTCTTCAATTTTGCAAAGATAAGAACATATGACAGTGCTCCCAAGCCCATAGTTTAAAAAGAGGTTGTTGACAGTTAAATAGATTGGGAAAGTATCATACAGATTTATACACATATTGGGAGGTAGAGTTAGCAACATAAATAGCTCTGAAGAGGTAGATAACAAAGGGATGCATAGACTGATGGAAGGAAGGAAGGATTGATGGACAGACTGAGGGATAGAAGAATGAATGGATGAATGGACAGATGGATGGATGGATGAAGTGAGGGATGGGGGAATGAAGGGAGGAATGAATTGATGGATGGATAAAGAGATGGCTGGATTGGACAGCAAATGGATTGATGGACAGTTGGATGAATAAACCGATGCAAAGAAGGGTTGGAGAAACGGAGCAATGGGTTCATGGATGACTGGATGAAAACCAGGCATGGGATTGATTGATAGATATGGATTGCTAGGTACAGATGGATAGATATTGTGTTATTTGTCGCATTCATTTGAGCCTAGCAGCATCATTGCCAAGTTAGAGAGATGGACATCGTTCTTGGAAGGAAACAGAGATTGTTGATTTTGTGCAGAGGGTAACTTGATAGGGTATGCATGGTTATTCTGTTAGGCAAAAATGGGTACTGCAGATGCTGGAGATTAGAGTCAAGATTAGAGTGGTGCTGGAAAAGCACAGCAGGTCAGGCAGCATCCAAGGAGCAGGCCTCATTCATGCTCAAACCATCAGTTTTCCTGCTCCTCAGATGCTGCCTAACCTGCTGTGCTTTTCCAGCATCATTCTATCTTGATTGTTATTCTGTTACTTTAAAAAATGAAATAAAGAGAACAGGGATAGGATAGGGGCTGGGGCTGGATGGGCTGCTCTTCAGAGGGTCATTGTGGTCAATGGGCTGAATGGTCTGCTTCCATGAGATTCTATGATTCTAAGTGGGGAAAGCAGTGCCATCTTTTATTTTGCATGCATTGAAGCTGTGCATCAGATCATCAGAATTAGGGACAAGAGTAGGCCATTTGGCCCCTTGAGCCTGCTGAACTGTTCAATACAAACATGGTTAGTTTAGTTCTAAGTCAACTTCACTTTCCCGCCTGTTCCCATAACCTTGAGTCCTTTGTGAATCAAGAATCTGTCTAATACAGCCTGGAATAAATTCAATGACCCATTTTTCACTCCTCTCTGGGAAGAGAATTCCAGACATAAGAATCTCATAGAGAATACTTTCCTTCTAATATCTGTCTAGAAGGGGCAACACTTTATTTTTAAATTGTACCCCTTCATTCAAGAATTCCCCATAAGGAGAAACATCTTCCACAGCATCCACCCTCTCTCGCTTCCTCTCAATTTTACACATTACAATAGTATCACTTCTCATTTTTCTAGTATCCTGTGAGTATGGAACCAACCTTAATCAGGCAACTTTAATCTCATCTATTAGCCTGTATATTTCACCATACCAAGCATTTTAAAGATTAAAGCTAAACCTTGCCTCGTCTAACACAGAAACAGAAATTGCTGGAAAATCTCAGTAGGTCTGGCAGCATCTTGGAGGGAAAACAGAGTTAATTTTTCAAGGAAAGGCAATTGTTACATCCCTGGGATCTGTTATAATGTAAAGGCGTGTGAGTAAGTTTTCATAATGATTGAACATTCAGATCACCCAAAGCACCACCCTATCCTCAAGGATAATTTTGGGAAAGTGAAACTGGTAGTAACTTGCCAACCACATCAGGAATGTTTTTAGCTTTGAGAGTTGGATGCTGGGCCTGTTTAAGGACTTGGTTTGTCTTTCTTCCCAGTGGATTCGCAGAAACTTGCTCAGGCAACATGGTGATACTGCTCCAGTGTCTTGAGATGTCTGCTGTCGATGTAAACAAAGCCCTCATGACGACCATTCGTGAGACTAAACTATTTGGCAAAAACGCCAGGTGTTAAGAAATGATGAGGCTTATCTAAGTTGTTAAATCAGATTCTAATTCATTAAAAAGAAAAGTTAATTAAAATATCTTTAGATGTTGAGTAGAAAAGAACTCTTTTAATCTGGAATGCTGGAAACCTGTGTGTGAAGGATAAGTGAGGCAGCTTTATGTTTCTTGTCTGAGCTATTTATTTTCTAACTGCAATGGTGAAACAGAATTCTGAAAGAAAATATGTGTTACAGTTATCAAAAGCATTCAGATAAAAGATTCTGAAAATTGCTGTAGAGTCAGTTTAAATTATCTGGTCTCTGGATTGGCATAGCCAGATGTAAATTGGGATTTGTGTTCATGACTCTAGGGATGTCCTGACACACAGACGTACAGAGATAGTGCCCACGGAGCTGAAACTCCTGCCTGGCTGGATCCCTCTGTGGATTTTTCCTACCCTCAGGGCAGAGATTTGGGGCTGATGGATATCACTTTCTGGTGTATCACCCCAGAAACATCCTCATCTTATCACAACTCTGACTAGCCATCTACCTCCTTTCATTTCACTCAACTGAGGTCGGCTGAAGGGCCTGCTCTGTGCTGTACTGTTCTATGTTCTATGTTCTATGTTCTATGACCCCTCGATACCTCCCCATTAATCCTCCTGATCACTGAGATACTGACCTAAATGGGCTTGGCAACTCCATTAACCACCAAACTGTCATGAACACGATGAACCCCCTGACTATACCCCAGAGTGAACCTGACTAACTGAAGACCCTCCTGACTGCCATTACCTGATTATGTACTCCTTCAGTAATACACTTCACCCACTTTGTTCACTCACCCACTTTACTCCTAATCCATCTCTCTCACTCGTCGACCGATCTCAAACCCTCTCACCACATCATCCTCCTCCTTATCTCACCCACCTTGCTCACTCACCCACCTTACTCCTAATCCATCTCTCTCACTCATTCACTTACCAACCTCAACCCCTCTCATCGCATTGTCCTCCTCCCTATCTCACCCACCTTGCCCACTCAGCCTATCTCACCCTTTCACTTACTCATCACTCACCTTCCCACTCCTTCACCCCCTCATCTCCGCACCCGCTCATCCTCTCAGCCCCTCAACTCCTCACTCTCATCGTCATCCATTCAATCATCCACCCCTTCATTCCCTCATCTACCTCATCCATTCAACCACCTCACCCTCTTACCCCCCCCGAAGCTCTCACCCTTTCACTTCCTCATCCACCTCCCTCTCTCATCCACCTCACTCCCTTATCCACTTCGCTCCCTCAACCTCTCAGCCATGCAGCCCGTTCACCCATTCACACATCTCACCCATTCATTAATACACTGACTTACTCAAAGATTCGGTCCTTTTAAAACTAACCTGCGTAGAGCACCTCTTGTCCAAGTAAGGGGAGGTATTCTCCCTTCCTCTGTTTTATCTGACAGCTTTCACTAGAGAATGTGTGCTGACCTTTAAATAGTTCAACATGGATCACAGTATAGGGCTGAAAAATCAAGCAAGGGTGAGGGTGCAGTAATCTTTGTGGGCACCTCAGCATCAGCAATGATCAGAAGACTTGGGCAGCGGTTATGTATAGTGGAACCTAAAGTAACATTTGGATTAAGTATTGTATCACAGGGAGTTCTATTGTTCTTTCTTATTTTACCTCTGTAGCTTTAAATTGGTAAGTAAATGTGATTATTATTCTTCGGCTGTACAATGTGATCTGAGAAAGCGGGCTGTTCGGTGTATGAGGAAAATAGGATGGGACGATGGTCATCCAATTCAAACTCTGCAATAATGAGGAGAATTGGAGAATTCTCAAAGTAAAGATTTGATTTGGTTAGGTTGTAAAAAAATGAAAAATCTAAACTGCAACCCGAGCTGACCTTTTCCAGTTCTGGAAGACAGATGACAGATGACACCAAAATTGGAGGTGTAGTGGACAGCAAAGAAGGTTACCTCAGATTATAACAGGATCTTGATCAGATGGGCTAATGGGCTGAGAAGTGGCAGATGGAGTTTAATTCAGATAAATGTGAGGTGCTGAATTTTGGGAAAGTAAATCTTAGCAGGACTCATACATCTAATGGTAAGGTCCTAGAGAGTGTTGCTGAACAAAGAGACCTTGGAGTGCAGGTTCATGGCTCCTTGAAAGTGGAGTCGCAGGTAGATAGGATAGTGAAGAAGGCGTTTGGTATGCTTTCCTTTATTGGTCAGAGTATTGAGTACAGGAGTTGGGAGGTCATGTTGCAGCTGTACAGGACATTGGTTAGGCCACTGTTGGAATATTGTGTGCAATTCTGGTCTTTTTCCTATCAGAAAGATGTTGTAAAACATGAAAGGTTTCAGAAAAGATTTACAAGGATGTTGCCAGGATTGGAGGATTTGAGCTATAGGGAGAGGCTGAATAGGCTGGGGTTGTTTTCCATGGAGCGTCGGAAGCTGAGGGGTGACCTCATAGAGGTTTATAAAATAATGAAGGGCATGGATAGGATAAAAAGACAAAGTCCTTTTCTTGGGGGTGGGGGAGTCCAGAACTAGAGGGCATAGGTTTTAGTGAGAGGGCAAAGATATAAAAGGGACCTAAGGGGCAACTTTTTCACGCAGAGGGTGGTACATGTATGGAATGAGCTGCCAGAGGAAGTGGTGGAGGCTGGTACAATTGCAACATTTAAAAGGCATTTGGATGGGTATATGAATAGGAAGGGTTTGGAGGGATATGGGCCGGGTGCTGGCAGGTGGGACTAGATTGGGTTGGGATATCTAGTTGGTGTGGACAGGTTGGACCGAAGGCTCTGTTTCCATGCTGTACACCTCTATGACTCTATGATTCTAAACTGAGGATGATCAACTGCCTGAGGAATGAAGTCTCTCATTTCAATATTCCAGGGAGATGATGTGCTTCAGATTTATTTGTCATGTAGGTTTAACCCTATCTGATTGGTCCTTGACAAACTGAAGCTGAAGGATTGTGAAGATTGCCGATAAAAAAGATAAGTTCTTTTTCAGCATTGCTTGTGGTTCAAAAGGAACAGAGATACATCTCTCCATGTGATATAAGCCCCTCTCATATACTCAAAACTTTCCCACTATTATCGATATCTGCTTGCAATCTGACAACTGCCATAATCATGTACCCCTCCAATCACCACCCCTTCCCTCCAAAACCTTTACCTACCCCCAAGTGATCACCTCATACATGACAGCAACTTTACAGTCAACCACACCTCCAACAACTGCCACTAACTTTTCCCCTCACTCAACAAGTCCCACCCTTCATTGCAATGTCTAACCCAGCAGCAACATTAACGTTCTTGTTACTGGTTTTTGTCCTTTCTGCAGCTTCCATTTCCAAACTGGTGACCAAACTAACATTCCAGCTGGTTGCTAGGTGCAAATCTGTTGTAACAAAGGCACCTATACTGCAGAACATCTCAGATCTCCTGCCCATTCCCCAAATAGAAATCCAACCTCTGCAAGATCACAGCCAATACATTTTGTAAAGCCTGAGACATGCTATACAGTTCAATGGGCCCAGTAAAGACTCAGACCATAATGAATTCAGATATTGCTTACGGAATACACATTTTATGCTGAACTCAAACGTGGAGAGGATCCAATCTGTTAAACATTTAATGCCAGTGCTTAGAAGGAAATGCAATAAAATTCCAGCTGAATAATGGAATGCCCACAGTTAGATGGTTATTACTGAATAATAATATCAGATATTAATCTCCATTTCCACCATGTAAATTCTTCCAGGATTTTATAATTGGCACTAACTATCCATGGCTTCTGCTTCAGAAGTGAATGGTGCATATTATGTACTCATGCACTTGGATTTGAATGACGCTTGAATTAAATAAAGTGAAAAACACAAAGAAAAGCAAGAAAGAAATAAAGGAGGGGAGAAACCGCCAAAACAGAAAAAAAGAAAGAGAGAAAGAAAGAATATGGAAAGAATGAGAGAGAGAGATAGAGAAAGAAACACCTGCATTTTTATAGCACCTTTCATTACCCTGGAGGACCTTATAGGCAATGAGGAACTTTCAGAAGGTTGTCACTGCTTTTTGCTGTATTTTAGGATAATGCTGCCATGTCCAAATTGAGACTGCTGGCTAGAGTATCCGGGTTGTAGGTGTCCGTGCACACATTGCCCTTAAAGCTGCTTGCACCTTATTGTTGAATAGGAGTAGACACTGTTCTCTGAGGCTAAAGTCAGGATTGCAGATGCTGGAGATTAGAGTCGAGAGTATGGTGCTGGAAAAGCACAGCAGGTCAGCCAGCATTCGAGAAGCAGGAAAATCGACTTTTCGGGCAAAAGCCTTTCATCAGGAATGCCCCTCATTTTCCTGCTCCTCGGATGCTGCCTGACCTGCTGTGCTTTTCCAGCACTATTCTAAGGAGAAAGGGAGGACTGCAGATGCTGGAGACCAGAGTTGAAAAATGTGGTGCTGGAAAAACACAGCAGGCCAGGCAGCATCTGAGGAGCAGGAGAGTCGATGTTTCGGGTGTAAGCCCTTCTTCAGGAATGAGGCTGGTGTGCCAAGCGGGCTGAGATAAAGGGTAAGGGGTAGGGAATTTGGGGAAGGGGCACTGGGAATACGATAGGTGGAAGGAGGTGAGGGTGAGGGTGAGGGTGATAGGCCAGAGAGGGATTGGGGGCAGAGAGGTCGGGAAGAAGATTGGAGTTCAAGAGGGCGGAGCTGAATCCGGGGGTTGAGATTGAGATAAGGTAGGGGGAGGGGAAATGAGGAAGCTGGAGAAATCTACATTCATCCCGTGTGGTTGGAGGGTTCCTAGGCGGAAGATGAGGCGCTCTTCCTCCAGGTGTCGTGTGGTCAGGGTCTGGTGATGGAGGAGGCCAAGGACCTGCATGTCCTTGGCGGAGTGGGAGGGGGAGTTAAAGTGTTCAGTCACGGGGTGGTTGGGTTGGTTGGTGTGGGAGTCCCAGATGTGTTCCCTGAAACGTTCCACAAGTCGGCAGCCTGTCTCCCCAATGTAGAGGAGACCACATCAGATGCAACGGATACAGTAAATGATGTGCGTGGAGGTACAAGTGAATTTGCGATGGATATGAAAGGAGCCATTGGGCCTTGGAGGTAGGTAAGGGGGGAGGTGAGGGTGCAAGTTTTGCACTTCTTGCGGTTGCAGGGGAAGGTACCGGGAGTGAAAGTGGGGTTGGTGGGGGATGTGGACCTGACGAGGGAGTCGCGGAAGGAGTGGTCTCTCCGGAACACTGATAGTGGTGGGGAGGGAAATATATCCCTGGTGGTGGGGCCTGTTTGGAGGTGGCAGAAATGACGGTGGATGGTATGATGTATCTGGAGGTTGGTGGGGTGGAAGGTGAGGACCAGTGGGGTTCTGTCCTGGTGGCGATTGGAGGGGCGGGGTTTAAGGGCGGAGGTGTGGGAAGCGGAGGAGATGCGGTGGGATTATTCTAATCCCAGCCACCTTGAGACTGCCAAAAGCTGTGTTGCCTTCCTGGTGCCCAGGTTCAGGATATTTCGTCTGGGCTGCAAAGGAACCTGGATTGGGAGGGCAAGGATGCAGTTGTTACAGTCTATGTAGGTACCAATGATGTGGTGGAGAAAGGAACGAGGTTCTGCTGAGGGAATACAAGCAGCTAGAGGCTAAATTACAAAGCAGGGCCAAAAAGATAATAATCTCCAGATTATTACCTGCGCCACAAGTTAATTGGCACAGGGTCAACAGGATGAAAGAACTGCAGATATTGTAAATCAGAAACAAACCAAAAACAGAAATTGCTGGAAATGTCCAGCAGGCCTGGCAGCATCCATGAAGAGAAAGTCAGTGGCCCTTCCTCAGAACTAATGGTAGCTCAGAAGTTATTTTTTATGAGGAAGATAGGGTGGGGGCAGGGGGTAAGGAGTACATGATAGATGGAGATAGATCCCAAAGACAGAGAAGAATAGTTGTACAGACAATGAAGTGGATAACGGTCAGCCTGGGAGAATAAATAGTTACTAATGAGGTCTATTAGTGCCTAGTGATAATAGCAGACCATGTGGTAACAAGGCCTGGTGTGTGTGTGCTGAGATAAGGACATGTGAGATGGAACCTCACGCCCTAAAATTGTTGAACTTGATATGATGTCCTGAAGGCTGTAGAGTTCCTAAGTGAAAAATGAGATACTGTTCTTCTAGCCTGTGTTGAGTTTTGCTAGAGCAAGCCTGAGACAGAGATGTTGGCTAGATGTTGACGTGCTGAAGTGGCAGGCAACTGGAAGCTCAGGGTCTTTCTTGAAGACGAAACGTAAATGTTCTGCAAAGCAGTAATCCAGTCTACACTTTGTTTCCTCAATGCAGAGGAGAGCACATTGTGAGCAGTGAATACAGTGGACCAGATTGGGTGAAGTGTAGGTAAAGTGCTGCTCCTGCTGGGAGGTATGTATAAGCGCTTGGATACTGAGGAACGAGAGATCAATGGGTAGGTGTTACACTTTCTGCAGTTGCAGGAGAAGATGTGGTGGGGCTATGAGGGGGTGTTGGGAGTGAAGGAGAAGTGGTCCACTGTGTTCAGGGGGAATGGTCATTTATAGAAGGCCGACAAGGGAGAGAAGGGGAATATGTGTCTGATGGTGGCATTAAAAGAGTAAATGCATGGCTTAAAGATTGGTGAGGGAGAAAGAAATTTAAATTCAGAGGTTATTGGCACCAGAACTGGGGAAGGAGGGAGCTGTTCCAATGGGATAGCCTCCACCTGAATCATGCTGGGACCAGAGGCCTGGTGAATCACATATCTAGTCTTGTAGATAGGGCTTTAAACTAAATAGCAGGTTCAGTTGCATGTAAAATTATAGAAAAAGTTAAAGGTGGGAAGGGCTCCACCGAGATTATTAAGGTTCCCAGAACCAGTAGTAGGACAGAGAGATGGAAAGGGTCAGCAATCTAACTTCAGACACAGGAGATAAGGGGACAACTATGAGAAGTAGGGATGGTCAAAGCAGGAGTAAGGATGTTGTCTGAACAAGCAATTCTGGATTGGTGATATTGTAATGAGGCAGATCTGATTAGGGAGCTGAAGGAGAAGGAATCCCTACGGGGCCGTGACCATAAATATGATACAATTTGCCCTGCAGCTTGAGAAGTAGATACTGGAGTCAGACATAATGGTACTACAATTGAATAAAGGTACCTAAAAGGCATGAGGGAGGAGCTGGCCAGCGTTGATTGGACCGGGAGCCTAGCAGGGAAAATGGTGAAGCAGCCATGGCAGGAGAGTTTCTCGGGGTAATTTGGGAGGCACAGCAAAAGTTCATCCTAAGGATGAAGGAACATATTAAGGGGAGGATGAGGCAACCATGGCTGAGAAGGGGAGTCAGGGACAGCATTAAAGAAAAGAAAAACGTAGTGAAGATTAGTAGGAAGCCAGAGGGTTAGGAAACCTTTAAAACCAGTTGACAGTAACTAAAGTAAATGATAGGAGGGGAGAAGATGAAATATGAGGGTAAGGCAGCTAGTAATGTAACAGAAAAATACATAAGTCTTTTTAGCTATCTAAAGGGTAAGAGAGGGAAGACTGGACATTTCACTGCTGGAAAATAAGACTGGAGAAGTAGTAATGGAGAATAAAGAAATGGCAGAGGTACTGAATAGGTACTTCACATCAGGTTCCCAGTGGAAGACACCAGCAGTATACCAGGACCACAAAAGATCCAGAGGTAGTGGTGAGTGTGGTGGTCATCACCAAGGAGAAGGTTGGGAAAGCCGAAAGGTCTGAAGGTGTAAAAACAGTTGGACCTGACGGATACACCCCAGAGATCTGAAGGAAATAGCTGAGGAGATTGTAGAGGCATTGGTGGTGATCGTTCAGTCATCAGAGAGCTAGAATACAAGAGCAGAAATTTTTTGCTGAGGCTTTATTCAGCTATGGTCAGACTGCATTTTGGAATATTATGAGCAGTTTTGGGCCCCGTTTCTAAGCAAGGATGTGATAGCTTTGGACGAGGTCCAGAGGAGGATTACAGGGATGAAGGGATTGTCATATAAGGGAGCATTGAGGACTCTGGATCTGTACTCGATGGAGTTTAAAAGAATGAGGGAGGACTTAATTGAAACTTACAGAATACTGACAGGCCTGGATAGAGTGGACCTGGAGAAAGGGGTTCCACTAGTAGCAGAGATTAGAACCTCAAGGCACAGCCTCACAGAGTGAAGGGATGGCCATTTAGAACAGAGATGAAGAGGAATTTCTTTAGGCAGAGGTTGATGAATCTGTGGAACTCACTGTTGCAGGGGCTGTAGAGACCTAGTCATTGAGTATATTTAAGACAGTGGGATATACATTCTTGATGAATGAAGAATCTATACTTGATGGAGTTTCGAAGAATGGGGGGGATCTAATTAAAACTTACAAAATACTGAATGGCTTGGACAGAGTGGATGTTGGGAAGATGATTCCATTGGTAGGGGAGACCAGGACCGGAGGGCACAGCCTTAGAGTAAAGAGAAGACCTTTTAAAACAGAGATAAGGAGAAACTTATTTCAGTCAGAGGATGATGAATCTATGGAATTCACTGCCACAGAAGGCTATGGAGGCCAGGTCAGTGAGTATATTCAAGACACAGACAGATAGGTTTTTGATTGTCAAGAAGATGTCTTAAAACGGTTAAAGGTTAAAGGTGGATAAATCCCCAGGACCTGATCAGATGTACCCAAGAACACTGTGGGAAGCTAGAGAAGTGATTGCTGGGCCTCTTGCTGAGATATTTGTATCATCGATAGTCACATTTGAGATGTAAGAAGACTGGAGGTTGGCTAACGTGGTGCCACAGTTTAGGAAGGGCGGTAAAGACAAGCCAGGAAACTATAGAGCGGTGAGCCTGACCTTAGTGGTGGGCAAGTTGTTGGAGGGAATCCTGAGGGACAGGATGTACATGTATTTGGAAAGGCAAGGACTGATTTGGGACAGTCAACATGGTTTTGTGTGTGGGAAATCATGTCTCACAAACTTGATTGAGTTTTTTGATGAAGTAACAAAGAAGATTGAACAGGACAGAGCAGTAGATGTGATTTATATGGACTTCAGTAAGGTGTTCGACAAGGTTCCCCATGGGAGACTGATTAGCAAGGTTAGATCTCATGGAATATAGGGAGAACTAGCCATTTGGATACCAAACTGGCTCAAAGGTAGAAGACAGAGGGTGGTGGTGGAGGGTTGTTTTTCAGACTGGAGGCCTGTGATCAGTGGAGTGCCACAAGGATTGGTGCTGGGTCCTCTACGTTTTGTCGTTTACATAAATGATTTGGATGCGGGCATAAGAGATACAATTAGTAAGTTTGCAGATGACACCATAATTGGAGGTGCAGTGGACAGCGAAGAGGGTTATCTCAGATTACAACAGGATTTGGACCAGATGGGCCAATGAGCTGCGAAGTCGCAGATGGAGTTTAATTCAGATAAATGTGAGGTGCTGCATTTTGGGAAAGCAAATCTTAGTAGGACTTATACACTTAATAGGAAGGTCTTAGGGAGTGTTGCTGAACAAAGAGATCTTGGAGTGCAGGTTCATAGCTCCTTGAAAGTGGAGTCGCAGGTAGATAGGATAGTGAAGAAGGTGTTTGGTATGCTTTCCTTTATTGGTCAGAGTATTGAGTACAGGAGTTGGGAGGTCATGTTACAACTGTACAGAACATTGTACAGACCACTGTTGGAATATTGCATGCAATTCTGGTCTCCTTCCTATTGGAAAGATGTTGTGCAACTTGAAAGGGTTCAGAAAGGATTTACAAGGATGCAGCCAGGGTTGGAGGATCAGAACTACAGGGCTATTTTCCTTGGAGTGTCGGAGGCTGAGGGGTGACCTTATAGAGGTTTATAAAATTATGAGGGGCATGGATAGGGTAAATAGACAAAGTCTTTTCCCTGGGGTTGGGGAGTCCAGAACTAGAGGGCATAGGTTTAGGGTGAGAGGGGAAAGATATAAAAGAAACCTAAGGGGCAACTTTTTCATGCAGCGGGTGGTACGCGTACAGAATGAGCTGCCAGAGGATGTGGTGGAGGCTGGTACAATTGCAACATTTAAGAGGCATTTGGATGGGTATATGAATAAGAAGGGTTTGGAGCGATATGGGCCGGGTGCTGGCAGGTGGGACTAGATTGGGTTGGGATAACTGGTTGGTGTGGACGGGTTGGACTGAAGGATCTGTTTCCATGCTGTGCATCTCTATGACTATGACTTTAAGATTAAGGGTTAGGGGGAGAAAGTGGGAGTATGGTGTAGAGAAACCTATCAGCCATGATCGAACGGTGGAGCAGACTTGATGGGCTGAATGGCTCCTTTGATTTATGGTCTTATGGGTCAGGGGTTATTAGAAGAAGGCAGGAGAAGGTGTTGAGAGACATATCAGTCATGATCAAATGAAGGAGCAGACAAGATGGGCCAAAGGGCCTATTTGTGCTCTTACATCTTACAGTCTTATGGCCTTTCAATTCTCTATGTACTGTAATTCTCATTTATTCTTGTTTGTACAGGATAGGTTCTTCAGCCGAGCTGTCTGATGCAGTATTGAAGCATCCTTCTTCAAATAGAGTCATAGAGACGTACAGCATGGAAACAGACCCTTCAGTCCAACTCATCCACACCAACCAGTTATCCCAACCCAATCTAGTCCCACCTGCCAGCATCCGGCCCATACCCCTCCAAACCCTTCTTATTCATATACCCATCCAAATGCCTCTTAAATATTGCAATTGTACCAGCCTCCACCACATCCTCTGGCAGCCCATTCCATACACGTACCACCCTCTGCGTGAAAAAGTTCATCCTTAGGTCTCTTTTATATCTTTCCCATCTCACTCTAAACCTATGCCCTCCAGTTCTGGACTCCCCGACATCAGGGAAAAGACTTTGCCTATTTACTCTATTCATGCCCCTCATAATTTTGTAAACCTCTATAAGGTCACCCCTCACCCTCTGATGCTCCAGGGATAACTGCCCCAGCCTGTTCAGCCTCTCCCTATAGCTCAAATCCTCCAATCCTGGCAACATCATTGTAAATCTTTTCTGAACCCTTTCAAGTTTCTCAACACGTTTCTGAAAAGAAGGAGACCAGAATTGCACGCAATATTCCAACAGTGGCCTAACCAATGTCCTGTACAGCTGCAACATGACCTCCCAACTCCTGTACTCAATACTCTGACCAATAAAGGAAAGCATACCAAACACCTTCTTCACTATCCTATCTACCTGCGACTCCACTTTCAAGGAGCTATGAACCTGCACTCCAAGGTCTCTTTGTTCAGCAACACTCCCTAGGACCTTCCCATTAAGTGTACAGCTTCTACTAAGATTTGCTTTCCCAAAATGCAGCACCTCACATTTATCTGAATGAAACTCCATCTGCCACTTGTCAGCACATTGGCCCATTTGGTCCAGATCCTGTTGTACTTCTTCGCTGTCCACTTCACCTTCAATTTTGGTGTCATCTGCAAACTTACTAACTGTACCTCTTATGCTCGCATCCGAATCATTTATGTAAGTGACAAAAAGTAGAGGACCCAGCACCGATCCTTGTGGCACTCCATTGATCACAGGAATGTTCATTCCAGATTGGTATTTTCTCTCTCACTGACTTCAGAGTCATGTGATCAGTTATAGCAACTCACAGCTATAGTAGAAAAGCAGCAGTAAATATAAAAACAAGGAGATCCCACAAGCAGCAATGAAATCATTGTTTTCAGTGTTGGCGAGGTGATAAATATCAATCAGCAAACTGTTTTACCTCCAACGCCCTGATGAAAATAGCACTGTCAGATCTTTTGTATCCATCTGAGCCTTGGTTTGCCTTCCCTGTTAATAGACAGCACCTCCGACAGTGCACATTCCCCCAGTACCAGACTGGAATACTACTACTGTACTGCATTCCTTTATCAATGTCACAGGGATACACAGGGGCACTTACTCCATATAAACTGCTCCTATGGATGCTCTGATCATGCTGTAAAGGCTGCTGGAAGATTTGCCCTGGGCTCATGTGCCAGTGATATTGTAAAACATTGGGAGGACTTGGGAGGACATCCTCCGTGATTCAGGCTAGTTGTCAGCATGAGAATTTAGAGAGCATGCTGAGATTTCTTTCAAGATTCAATTGTTCGAGAGTGGCTGATCACTCAAGTTAATGAGTTGCTCCAAAAATTAATTGGGTTCATCAGCATTTAGTAAAAATCCTAGCAATTAAACAGCAATTGATAAATGACAGGTCAATGTATACATAAGTGCACACACATTGCCATCTTTTTCAGCAAAGGCTTATAAACAAGTTACAGTCCCAAAGCAAATATTTCTTGATCATTCAGACTTTAAAAGTTTCTTTTCCAACAAGTACTTTATAAAGTTTTATTCCCACTATGGCTTTCTAAGAAGCAGCATGGTTTGGATGACCTAATTCACATTTATCATTCAGCACTGATTTGATTGTTCCTGCCATTGCATCAATCACAGTCCCTTATCCTCTTACAAGCTCCTTTGCTTTGAGGATATGGAACATTCCTGAGGGGGAGACCAAGAAGGAATTAACAAGAACAGTTGCTCATACACATGAAGACTCTCCTCTGCTTGGTATCATGTTCACTGCTGACCTGAACAGTGAAACATACTGAAAAAAATAAACATACAAGTTTACACAAGGAGATTTTTAAGATAATTTAATTAACCCTTTCCTCATGAACCTCGTGAACAGGTGGCACAGTGGCCACGGGTGGCACGGTGGCTCAGTAGTTAGCACTGCTACCCCGCAGCACCAGGGTCCCAGGTTCGATTCCAGCCTTGGGCGACTGTCTGTGTGGAGTTTGCCCATTATCCCCGTATCTGCGTGGGTTTCCTCCCACAGTCCAAAGATGTGCAGGTCAGATGAATTGGCCATGCTAAGTCACCCGTAATGTTGGGTGCATTAGTCAGAGGGAAATGGGACTGGTGGGTTACTCTTCAGAGGGTCGGTGTTGTTGAGCCGAAAGGCCTGTTTCCACACTGTGGGGAATCCAAAAAAATACTGAGTGACAACACAGAAAGCCTCAGGGTAAAGCATTTTCCAACTATCAACTTCAATCCTATACTGAAACAGCAAGACAGGGACAACAAGAAAATCTGCATGCAGCCGCTCAATTAGTTTCAGCTTCACTGAAGCATAGTGTGCTGTAAAATGGTGTGATTTATCTTGAATGCATTGCATAACCATTCTGTTACAATAACTGCACTTTTATAACATCTAAGTAACTTGGTAAAAGATCCCTAGTTGCTTCACTGCATCATTGAGTCAATGGACTAAGGAGTGGCAGATGGAGTTTAATTTGGATAAATGCAAGATTTTGCAGTTAGGTAAAACAAGGACAGGACTTATACAATTAAAATAGGGCCTTGTGTAGTGTTGTAGAATGAGAGACCTTGGAGTTCAGATGAATTGTTCTTGGAAGTTTGCATCACAGGTAGTCAGTGTGGTTAAGAAGGTGTTTAGTATAGAACATTACAGTGCAGTACAGGCCTTTGGCCCTCGATGAAGCATACTTGCTTCATTGCTCAGAACTTTGAGTATCAGAGTTGGGACGTCATGTTGAGGTTGTACAAGATGCTGGTGAGGCCTCTTCTGGAAACTATGTGCAGTTCTGGTAACCATGTAATAAAAAGGATATTATTGAACTGGAGAGACTTCAGATAAGATTTACCAGGATATTGCCAGGAATGGAGGGTTTGAGTTATAAGGAGAAGCTGAGTAAGCAAGGACTTTTTTTCACTGGAGCATAGCAGGTTGAGGGGTGACCTTAAAGAAGTTTTTAAGATCATGAGGAGCATAGATAAGGTGAATGGCAGGTATCTTTTCTCTAGGTGGGGAATTTCAAGACTGAGGGCACATTTTTAAGGTGAGAGGAGAAAGATTTAAAAAAGACATGAGGAACAAATATTTTACGCAGAGTGGTTCGTGTGTGGAATGATTTCCAGCAGATGAAAATACTGTTCCAGCATTTAAAAGACATTTGGACAAATTCATGAATAAGAAATGTTTAGAGAGATATGGGTCAGGCACAGGCAGGTGGGTCTAGTTTAGTTTGGGATTATGGTTGGCATGAACTGTTTAGACCAAAGGATCTGTTTCTGTGCTGCATGACTCTATTATCAATCAAAGTTTAACAACAGGACAAATAAGGCAGTAACAAGTGCCCTAAAGTAGGGTCACAGGGTAAGATTTAAGCAATAGGGGTTTGGAGTTTTTCAGAAGAAGGAAATGAGTGTGAATGGCAAGGACTGTAGCTTTCTTAAAGGGACCTCTTCCTGTAATCGCCCAGATCACATTGCTAAATGTCCCCAAACTGCCTGATGTTACAATGAAACATAAAGAGTTAACAGTGATTGCACATATTTATCTTTAGATGAAACACCAAACCATGACCCCGTGTAGGAGCAAATTACTGCAGATGCTGGAATCTGTATTGAAAACAATACTGTCTGGCCCGTTTTGATCTCCAGCACTTTTTCTTTCCGCACAGTTGTCTCTCAGCACCAGGGACACAGGTTCGATTCCAGCCTTGGGTGATTGTCTGTGTGGAGTTTGCATATTCTCTCTGTGTCTGTGTGAGTTTCCTCTGGGTAAATTGGCCAGGCTAAATTGTCTCATAGTGTTCAGGGATGTGTAGGCTAGGTGCATTAGTCAGGGGAAATGTAGAGTGATAGGGTAGAGAAATAGATCTGGATGGGATACTTTTTGGAGTCTTGGTGTGGACTTGCTCGGCTAAATAGCCTGTTTCCGCATTGTAGGAATTCTATTCTATGAAAGATGGAAGAGATCTCGTGAAGCTTTTACTAGGAGGATCAGAGCCATCCTCCCCAGTTCCTGAGCAAATGACTATCTCTCAATGGGCATACTAAAGAGGTGGAGGTGGATACTGCAGATGCTGGAGATTAGAGTCAAAATTAGAGTGGTGCTGGAAATGAACAATAGGTTAGGCAGCATCTGAGGAGCAAGAAAATCGACATTTCAGGCAAAAGTCCCTTCAGGAATGAGGCTGGGAGCTTCGGGGGTGGAGAGATAAGTGGGAGGAGTGGTGGGGCAGGGGAGAAGGTAGCTGGGAGCGCAATTGGTGGATGGAGGTGGGGGTGAAGGAGACAGGTCAGACAGGAGGGTGGAGTGGAGAGGTGGGAAGGAAGATTGACAGATGGGACAGGTCAGGAGGACAGCGCTGAGCTGGAACTGGGGGAGGGGAAATGAGGAAACTGATGATGTCCACATTGATGCCATGGGGTTGCAGGGTTCCAAGGTGGAAGGAGAGGCGTTCTTCCTCCAGAGGTCGGGTACTGAAGAAATGGTGATGGAGGAGGTCCAGGACCTGCATGTCCTCGGCAGAGTGGGAGGGGGAGTTGAAATGTTCTGCCACAGGAGGGTGGGGTGATTGGTGCTGGTGCCCTGGAGGTGTTCCCTGAAGCGCTATGCGAGAAGGCATCCTGTCTCCCCAATGTAGAGGAGACCCAATCGGGAGCAATGGACACAATAAATGACATGTGTGGAAGTGCAGGTGAAACTTGGATAGATGTGGAAGGCACCTTTGGACAGAGGTAAGGAGGGAGGTGTGGGCGCAGGTTTTGCAATTCCTGCGGTGGCAGGAGAAGATGCTGGGAGAGGAGGGTGAGTTGTTGGGGGCATGGACCTGACCAGGTAGTCACGGAGACCTGGTAGTGCAATTATCTAATTACTCAAGCAGTATGGGCCCGGTTTCAATTACAGCCTTGGGCGGCTGTCTATGTAGAGTTTGCACATTGTCCCCTTGTATGTGTGTGTTTCCTCCAGATGCTCCAGTTTCTTCCCACAGTCCAAAGACGTGCAGATTAGGTGAATTGACCATGCTAAAATTGCCTATAGTGTTGAAGGGTGTGGGGTTAGATGCATTAGTTAGGGTTAAATGTAGCATAATAGGGGAGTGGGGCTGGATTGGTTACTCTTCAGAGGATCGGTGTGGATTTGTAGGTCTGAATTGCCTATTTCCACACTGTAGGGATTCTATGATTCTATGATGCACATTGAAATGAAAAAGGAACTACGGTCCGGTCCAATTCACAAAGCTAAAACTAGCCAACCATGTGAACATGAGTGAGAATGGGAACATAGACATAGTAGAACATATCAGAAGGAGAGAATGAGTGCGATAAGATGTCACAATGAGGGAATAAGCAATTCCATAAGAAGAAAGAGAAAGAAATGGTGGATTCGCTGAAAATATCTTGGTATTTGGCTTGTAACTCTGTAAGAGAAAGACTTTATTTAGTGTCTTTCACAATCATCAGACACTTCAGGCCTTTACGTTCAATTACATATTTTTGAGATGTTGTTGGTGCAATGATGACAACCTCTCTCTCAACGTTGGCTTAATAAAAGAACTGATCATTGATTACAGGAAGGAACAAAGGAGGGCAAGTCTCTATTCACATCAAAGGAGCTGAGGGTCAAGAGCATCAAGTTCCTAGGAGTGACAACAACTAAAAATCTGTCCTGGGTCTCCCACATAGATGTGACAGTCAAAAAGGCACAACAACGCCTCTTTTTCCTCAGGAGGCTTAGGAAATTCAGCATCTCCATAAGGACCCTCCCCAACTTTTATAGATGTATCATAGAAAGCATTCTGTCTGGGTGGATAACAGCCTGGTGCAGCAATTGTTCTGCCCATGATTGTAAGAAACTACAGAAAGTTGTATGCACAGCCCAGACCATCATAAAGCCATCCATGGACTCCATTTACAATTCTCATTGATATGGAAAGACTGCCAACACCATCAAAGACCCATCCCACCCTTGCAATGCTCTCCTCCAACCCTTCCATCAGGCAGAAGATACAGAAGCTTGAACACACGCACCAGCAGGTTCAAGAACAGCTTCTTCCCTGCCATTGTCAGACAGATGAATGAACTCTCTAACCATCAAATAATGTTGATCTTGCTTTGTGCAGCTGTAACATCATATGCCTTGCTCTAAGCACCCTATGATCTGCCTGTATTGCTCGCAAAACAAAATCTTTCGCCATACTTAGGACATCAATAAATCAAATCAAATCAAATCAAATTGAAATGAGTCTGCCTGTTTGATTACAGCAAGTTTTCAAAAACAGTAAAGTTATAATATTCAGTTCATCTGGGTTTTTGTGAGGGTGACAAGAGAATTAATAATAGCCGGAACATTAGAGATAGCCCAGTAATCTTCTTTAAAACAGTGGACAAGAGATTTTCTACATCAACCTGAGAGAGAGCAGATGGATACTTAGCTTCATGTTTCACCTGGTAATATGCTGTTAGAGTTTGCACCATGTTTCAGGAATTAATATAATCTGATAAATCAAAGCCCATCTTGTTGAGTTCCACTCAAAGCTTTTTTGACTATTAGTACAATTCAGGTTTGTGATGCAGGCATTACAAAAAGCATTTCCAACACTGAAATAAGCCTCCATCTTTATCTAGCCCCATCAACAAACATGCAAATATTTCTTTCTCTTAGCGAGTTTTGTGAAGATTTGTAGCTCAGGTTGAGGTTTTGGATGTAGGTTTGCTCGCTGAGCTGAAAGGTTCATTTCCAGACATTTTGTTACCTTACCAGGTAACATCTAGAAAGAAACCCAAACACATAAATAGAAAGCAGGAATTTTCAGCATTGCTTCGCGTGAGGTCCACTGAAGATGTTACCTGGTAAGGTAATGAAATGTTTGAAAATGAACCTTTCAGCTCAGCGAGCAAACCTACATCCAAAATTTCTTTCTCTCTCATGTTCTCCTACTTCATTTTTATAAATACATCTCTGCTATGTGCCATTCTGCTCCTTATGGTGTTACCTCCCAGACTGAAGGAATGCACCTCCCCTCTGGCCCCATTATTCCATGGACCACAAGTTAAAATGGCAATACTTCTTCCAATGACCAATTAATTACCTGATCCATTTGTGGTTTTAAACAATGTTGTCTATTTACCTGGTTACTCAAGAAACTTAATTATGGTTTATTATGAAAATCGATTCTATTCAGTGGAGATGCAATAATTGGTTCACATATACAGTCAGTAATATAGATAGAATATATAAACTTCTAAGTAATCTGAACTCTGAGAATCGAGACTTACATTCATAGAAGCAGTTGGCTCCCTCTCTTAGAGTAAGTCACTCCTTCATAATCTCAGAATAAGACGTCTTACTTTTAAGGCAGAGATGAGGAAAATTTCTTCTCTCAGAGGTTATGAATTTGCAGAATTCTTTACCACTGAGGGCTATTGAGGCTGGTTCATGAAGTATATTCAAGGCTGAGAAAGTCAGGTCAATATGGGAATCAAATGTTATATGGGTAAGGTAGGAAAGTTGATTTGAAAATTATCAGATCAGTCATAATAAAAATGTAGACATATAATATATCCTCCTAAATATCCCACAAACAAACACACATCAGGAAATAAATCTGAAAAAAAATTCTGTGTGAAAGTTGTTCTCATGATGAAAAACTGTTTGGCTCTTAAAGGTCACAGAATGATGTGCGGCATGTTTCCATAATTACTAATCCCTCACAGTTCTCTTTAAAATCTTGCCATCAGAATTTGCTCAGGAAATATAGTCTTGAAATGTCCCTATAATCAGTCTTTCAGAAGACAAATAGGTTTCACCTTGGATGAAACAGGAGTGTTTGCTTTTTGGAATGAGAGAGATCAGCTGGGTAGCTTGTCCTTAGCAAGCCCTCCTTGAACTGAAACAGATAGAACAAAAACCTCTCCAAGCCAGTCACTATCAAAACAACCCCAACAGGGGTCTATGACAAAACAAGCAATTATCAGTAGTCAAAGAAGTCCCTGAGAAGCCTTTTTA
This sequence comes from Hemiscyllium ocellatum, assembly GCF_020745735.1. NCBI lineage: Eukaryota > Metazoa > Chordata > Chondrichthyes > Orectolobiformes > Hemiscylliidae > Hemiscyllium > Hemiscyllium ocellatum. The sequence goes on along the minus strand of NC_083432.1, from coordinate 13,046,471 downwards.
AAAAAAAACTTAATGCCCACATTACCTTTTCAAAAACCTATCTAAATATTTTCACAATGCTTAAAATAAATCAACATTTTCCACAATATTTCTTTTGACATTTTGGAAGGCTGTTGAGAAGGTGACAGCACCATGTTGAGGCCTACCCATCCAAGCATGCCAGAAGGAACCCCAGTGTTTCTATAGAACATAGGCCAACTTGGAATCTGCTCTCTGCCTGAGTAGCATGCTGGGTTGTCTGATCCAGCATTAGCTTCTCCTTAGATTGAAGGAAATCTGATAGCTTTTCATCCCTACAACTATTGGGATGTAATTTCTAATTTTATTTGTCCTTTCAAGTTCTGTGCCCACAATATCCTGCCAATTGGTATAAAGCTTAAGAGAAAAATCTCGATTGATTTTTCCCATCACTGAGATCATTGATTTGATTTTGCCCTTTTCCTAATCAAATTCCTTTTGGGGCTAAAAGTGTGCATTGAGCACCTTGATTATGCCTCACATTCTGTTATACTTTCTTCCACACTTTGTCTTATATATACTATTGTACATACAGCATAGAGGAACATGCTGACTTGATATTAATGCTCGTTTCAACAACAAGATTCAAGATGGCACTGATGCACAGTGACTCTGCAATCTCTCCGCAGCAGAGCTGATTCTTACATTTTTTACAATCATTCTGTTCTTTTAAACCTCAGTTCTAAGTACTGTCAATGTTACTAACCATGTTCTATTAGACTTCGGAACGGACCTGTCAAATATTAAATTCAAATGTTGATCTCACCTCTCTACATCTTCTCTGCAGCGAAAATATTGTGTTCCTCTCTCTGTTCTATTAGCCTAATGCACTTTGTATAGTATGATCTGCCTGTACAGCAAGCAAAACAAAACTTTTCATTGCACCTGAGTGCATGTGACCATAATAACTCAAATCAAATCTTTATTTGCAAAGCCTGATGTTGTTCTGTGTCATTGCCACTTCCAGGACCCGCCCGGCTGGTCTCATTCTGCTTTTTCTAAAACCCTGTGGCAATGGCAGTTTTTCTGATCCAGCTCCCATCCCAATCACTATGCCATGTGACCTGGGAGAATATTTGTGTTTTTTCTTTCTTTTAGTCAAAGTGTTTCACTTCTAGTGTTTTCCCTCACCAGAGTTTTCCCAATGGTATTGACATTCCTATCCTTCAGATTCCATCCACTCTGCTGCTTTGTGTTAAAAGATTTTCAGAGTCTTAGTGAGTTTTGAGAAGATTTGTAGCTTAGGTTGAGTTTCTGGATGCAGGTTTGCTCGCTGAGCTGGAAGGTTCATTTCCAGACGTTTCGTCGCCCTACTGGGTAACATCTTCAGTGGGCCTCCGGGTGAAGAACTGCTGCTGATTCCTGCTTTCTATTTATATATTTGGGTTTCTTTGAGTTGGTGGTGTCATTTTCTGTGGTGACACTATTTCCGGTGGTGACATCATTTCCTGTTCTTTTTCTCAGGGGGTGGTAGATGGGGTCTAACTTGATGCGTTTGCTGATAGAGTTACGATTGGAATGCCATGCTTCTAGGAATTCTCGTGCGTGTCTCTGGGATGGACGTGTTGTCCCAGTCGAAGTGGTGTCCTCCTTATCTGTATGTCCTTCCTTATCTGTATGTAAGGATACTCGTGAGAGATAAGGAAGGACATACAGATAAGGAAGGACACCACTTTGACTGGGACAACACATCCATCTTAGGGCAAGCCAAACAGAGACACGCATGAGAATTCCTAGAAGCGTGGCATTCCAACCATAACTCTATCAACAAACACATTGAGTTAAACCCCATCTACCACCCCCTGAGAAAAAGAACAGGAAATGACATCACCAACCCAAAGAAACCCAAACATATAAATAGAAAGCAGGAATCAGCAGCAGTGGTTCGCCCGGGGTCCCACTGAAGATGCTACCTAGTAGGGTGATGAAATGTCTGGAAATGAGCCTTGCAGCTCAGTGAGCAAACCTACATCCAGGCCTTCAGAATCTCCCTGCTTTGCTGTTATGCTTTGTGGCCTGTAATCCTACTTCAGATCACGGCTCAGGAACTTTCCCCTAGCTGCTACTATATTTTATTCAAAAACAGAAATTGCTGGAAAAACATCAGCAAGTCTGGCTGCATCTGTGGAGAGAAAGCAAAATTAATGTTCATTTTCAGTGACCCTTCTGAAGAGTCTTTTGAAGTTAATTCTGTTTTCTCACCTCAGATGCTGCAGGACCTGCTGAGGATTTCCAGCAATTTCTGTTTTGGTTTCTGATTTCCAGCATCTGCAGTTCTTGTTTTTTTTTAAACCAGTTTTTATTCTATGATTTAGGCTAATAGCGATAATTACATTGTTAGATATTTCTTTGAAATAAGTTTGGACTCTGGATGTCTACACACACACACTCATAAGGGCAGCTGGCTGCTTATCCTAGAGTCTCTTACACTCCTTCATAATCTCAGAATAAGGGTCTCACATTAAAGGCAGAGACGAGGAAGAGTTTATTCTCTCAGAGAGTTGTGAATTTATGGAATTTTTTATCACAGAGTGTTGTTGATTTGGATCACTAAGTAAAATCAAAGCTAAGAAAGACAGGTCAGGAAGGGAATCAAGCATTATAGGAGGAAGTGGAGTTGAGGATCATTAGATCAGCCATGATCTCACTGGAGCAGACTTAATGGACTGAATGGCCTACTTCTGCTCCCCCACCTTATGGCCTTATGTAATTGTGGAATTACCCAAGAGTACTAGAGCAAAGAGGTGATGCTAAGCTTCTATAACATACTTGCTAGGCCTCAGCTGGAGTATTATGTATATTTCTGAGCACTGCACTATAGAAAAGATGATGTAGACAGCATTGGAAAAAGTGTAGAATATGATTCCAGGATGAGAAACATCACTTATGAGGATAGATGGGGAGGTTGGGACTGTTGTCGTTGTAGAGATGATGGCTCAAAGGGCATCTGATAGAAATTTTCAAAATAATAAGAGACCTGGACAGTGTTGATAAGGAGAAACTTATTTCACTTGTAAAATAATTCAGAACAAGAGGACAAAGATTTAAACTGATTTGCACAAAAATAGCAAATGTGCCGTGAGAAAAATGTTTTCACACAGCAGGTGGTTTGGATCTGGACTGCACAGTCTGCGCATAACTAAAGGAAAGTTTTTGAGACGAGTGCCTGGAACAAGCAAAGGGAAGATTTAGAAATTCAGTGGCTTTTGTGCATGGCACTTATAATAGTAAGAGTTAACGAGATAGAAAAATCCAAGATGCTGAGGGGTCTTGACAGGAATGGTGTGGAAAGGATGGTGCCTTCTGTGAGAGGATCTAAAACTAGGGATCACTGTTTTACAATGAGAGATCATCCATTTAAGACTGAGATATAGAACATTATTTTCTCAAAGTGAGTCATTAAGTCATAGAGATATACAGCATGGAAACAGATTATTCAGTGCAACTCATTGATGCTGACCAAATAGCTTACATTAATCTGCTTTCATTTGTTAGCATTTGACCTGTATCCCTGTAAACCCTTCCTTATTCATATACCCATCCAAATGTCTTTGTACCAGCCTCCACCGTATCCTCTGGCAGCTCATTTCATGCACACATCACCCTCAGCATGAAAAAGTTGCCCCTTAGATCCCTTTTAAATCTTGCCCGTCTCATCTTAAACCTACACCCTCTACTTTTGGACTTAGCTACCCTGAAGAAAAGACCTTGAATTTTCACTCTATCGATGCTCCTCATGATTTTATAAACCTCTATGAGGTCGCCCCTCACTCGCTGATGCTCCAGGGAAAACAGTCCCAGCCTATTCAGTCTGTCCCTACAGTTCAAACCCTGAAAACCTGGCAGCATCCTTGTAAATTTTTTCTGAACCCTTTCAAATTACACAATTACATCCTTCCTACAGCTGGGATACCGAAACTGAATGCAGTATTACAAAAGTGGCCTAACCAACATCCAAGGTTTATGGAACTCTCTTCCTCCAAAGAGAAATGGAAACAGAGTCTTTGACTAATTTTGAGGCAAAGCTAGATGGATTCTTATTCAACATAGAGAGTGGAGTGGAGTGTTGGGTCCGCAGGAAGATGGTGGAATCAGATCAGCTTGTTTTCATTAAATTGCGAAGCAGGTTCAAGGTCCTACTCCTGCTCCTGACCTGCATGTTCATACATTTGTAAAACACACAGTGATGTGTTCAGAGGAGATGGCTGCTGTTCAGAGAGGAAGAAACTGCAGTCTGTGACAGACAAAGATATGCTCTGGGGAAAAATCAGGCTTCCTATCTATATCTTGATGGTGAGCTTTGCACAAAAAAAAATCCTGAGGCTCTTTCATCCTGCAGGCAGCCTTAATGGCATCTTTTTTGATCATTACTAAAGAGGAGCATTGAATCGAAGCCTTTAGTCATCAGAATAGAATCACTCCTGACGAGGGCAAGATGAAGAGCATTAGCTTTTCGTTTCCTGTTAGCAATGTTTGACTTCTCCACTAACAAAACTTGATCTTTCTTGGCACTCAAGCCCACTTCTGAAGACACCAGTCGCTACCAAAAGTGGCTTTTCTCATGGTCCTAACATCTGTAACTGTGGAATTAATTATACAACATTCCACACATCTTCTGTCAGCCTGAATAGTCTTGAAGCATTTGTCAAAGGGTTTAAGAAGCACTTTGTCACCAGGATGGTTCCACCTGAATGCTATCCTAGTGAAGTATAAAACTCACATTCCAGCCACAACAAGCTGACCAATAATCTGTCAGAAATTATTGATCCTTTCATTTCTTCCCCATACATGTTTATCTCTGGCCCAGACTGAACTGTAAGCTTGAATTGGTCCAAATGGTTATTCTAAAGACAAGCAGAGGCTGGGAAAATCAGTGGGGGTGGACTTTGGGACAATCATGGTCAAGGACCCTGAGCCAATCAGCAATCCAAGCACAAGACTTGGTTAATCAATCAAAGAAGACACTGGGCTAATTGTGTTAGATGGCACTGGGTCAGTCCGCAATGCAGGAGACTGATTGCCGAAGGAGAATGTCCAGAAGTCAAGACTTGCCCTGAAATGAAAATAGCTGATGCAAAGATGTGCTTGGATTATTCCAACTTGTAGCTCAGAAAGTGTGGTGTGTCTTCAGATGACCAGGATTCTGGAACTGCATTCACTTTGCACATTGTGGGCTCTAAGCAAACCTGCTGAACTCCTTGTGATCGTGAAAGATCAACTGTTTGTTATTTTTGCAGAGGGATGCATGAAGCCAGATTTGTTCTCCAATTATGTTCTGATAATACAAGATTCTGATAATACAACTCTGCCTGATGGCCAGTCAGATCCCAGAATGAAATCTGGAATGACAGATTTTTTTATTGTTAATATCACAGTTAGTGAAATGCAGTCTCGTGAAGCTGCCGAGTTTCTTTAACAATAGAACAGAGTTTTATTGCACAAAAGAAGAAAGAAACAAAAGAAGCTGCCTGAGTAGAGACGACAGTTTAGAAGAATCTTAAAGCAGGCAGCAAAATAAAGTTTTTAACCTATACCATCAATTTACAAAATTCCAAATCCAAACAAAGATTCTATTTCACTGACTCCTGACTGTTTCATTGCTGTGGATTGTGGAGAGAATTCCATGAGTATTTTTCAAATCTGCCAACATGACCTCTTCCATAACTCTGAAAGCCTCAGTTCTCCTAACCTGAAGATTTCTAACTGAACTCTCTAGATTAGATTAGATTAGATTACTTACAGTGTGGAAACAGGCCCTTCGGCCCAACAAGTCCACACCGACCTGCCGAAGCGCCACCCACCCATACCCCTACATTTACCCCTTACTTAACACTACGGGCAATTTAGCATGGCCAATTCACCTGACCCGCACATCTTTGTGACTGTGGGAGGAAACTGGAGCACCCGGAGGAAGCCCACGCAGACATGGGGAGAACGTGCAAACTCCACACAGTCAGTCACCTGAGGCGGGAATTGAACCCAGGTCCCTGGCGCTGTGAGGCAGCAGTGCTAACCACTGTGCCACCGTGCCACCCTCTAGGTTTAGAACTTCCTGAAACGAGCTTTCTGCTCAAATAACTGTGTTTCTCCTGAACTGTCCTAAAGTCCTAGCAGGAGAGTGAACTATCGTTGTTTCTGGAAGCACCTGTTAGTGTTGGCTAAGTCTCCAGGAATGTGTCTTCCTTTGTCCTTCGCAACATTGCAGAGAGAAGGGGAGCTGCAGGAAGGGGAAATTTCAAAATGAGTGACATCCAGTGAGGATGAACCAGGTGTAGCTGGAGTGAAGCTCCTGTCCACTTCTTCTGACATGAGTCATTCCTTCCATCCTCCTTACTTTCAATTGCTAAAGCAGCACGTCTACCAGCAGAGATTCTGAAGCCCCCCATTTCAATGGCAATAACTACCATGAGGGGGGATAGCTTTAAATTGAGGGGTGATAGGTGTAGGACAGATGGCAGAGGTAGTTTCTTTACTCAGAGAGTTGGAGGGGTGTGAAATGTACTGCCTGCAACAGTAGACTTGCCAACTTTATGGGCATTTAAATGGTTATTAGACAGGCATAGGGACAAGAATGGAATTGTGAAGGTTAAATGGGCTTCAGCTTGGTTTCACAGGGCAGTTCTATGTTCAATGTGCTATGTAATACAGAGTCTCCTTTAATAGTGTGCAGGTCATCATTGCTCTTGTACCCAGCAACTGGCCAGAATTCCTACATTTGTTGGGGTCAGCTTCAATTGCAAAGGACTTATCTCCTTCTAAGCTTCTCCCTGTATTCAGATCTTCAAGTTACGATTCCTCCTTCCAGTCTCCAATCTTCCTTTCCTTCCTTTACAATGTGAAAGCCTGCAGAAGGCCATTCATCCCATCATGTCTGTGCTAATTATTTTATGAAAGCAAATCTACAATGTATCCCTTGGTTAACAGTAAACGCTACCATTCTATAGTTCTGTGTCTGCCACTGCCTTATGTTCAAACTCTCAATTAGTCAACGGTGATTAAAACAATTACTTTTGTTCACTGTTGAAGTGGTTTTATTAAGTCTTTCACACTACATTTGTTAAGCAAACAGACTTTTCAATCTAACAGCAAGGTTGTTTTGAGTGGGAATCAAAACACAGATCTTAAACTATTAAATCAATTTCTTTTATCACCAGGTGCCTCTGTAATATAGCAGGAATTCTTCTCGTGAAATTCAGGACTTGCTTCACAACTCCTCACTTTACTCAGATAATGAGATCATCTTTCTATGACTTCCTTCTTTAAGTTAACCTTTTCTCTGCTTTCCTTACTTTCGAATTTGTTTCAAAATGTGACATTGTATTTTGTTGGTCAGAGATGGATCATTGTCAATGGACAAACAATACAGAGTTTCATAAACAATATTTCACTCACTGCATCATTTAATTCTATTTAATGTTGAATGAGATATTCTTGTTTGTAATGTGTCATCTCAAATTGTCCACACCAAGAGATTTGTCAGGATGATACTGGTAAAGGAAGGTTTGAGTTTTAAAGAGGGTTTGAGTTTTACGGAGAATTTGAGTTTGAAGGAGGGTTTGAGTTTTAAGGAGTGGCTGGATAGACTGGGACTTTTTTCATTGGACTTTAGGAGGTTAAGGAGCAACCTTACAGAGGTTTATACAGTCATGAGGGGTAGCAATAAGGTGAAAGGCAGGAGTTTTTCTTTCCCCCTAGTGTGGGGATTTCAAAACGAGGGGGCATATTCTTAAGCTGAGAGGAGAAAGATTTTAAAAAGATATGATGAGCAAATGTTTTACACAGAGAGTTGCTTGAGTGTGGAATGAACTTTCAGAGGCAGTAGTGGATGTGGGTACAGCAACAATGCTTAAAAGACATTTGAATAAGTACATGAATGAGAAATGTTTGGAGAGGTTTGGGCCAAGCGTAGGTAGGTAGGACTAGTTTAGTTTGGGATTATGGTGGGCTCAGACTGGTTGGATTGAAGGGTCTGTTTCCATCCTGTATGGCCCTATGACTCTATATGTGTTAAAAAAAAGTTTACAATTATCACCTTTATTCGAATCTTTGAAACAGCTTACACTATTAATAATTTTGCAGTAAACTGAGTGGTTCAGCTACAAATTGAAACATCTTGTGAAGGCAAACTCACACAAGTAGTGAGGAATTATCATTCAACATGATTTACAGAGAATATTGGTTTGGAGCCCAGGAGAATGCAGTCACCGTTAAACAGTGCAGTACAATTTTCACTTGCCATTGAAACTATTGTGAAGTCACAACTACCAATATTAAAATCTGTCTCCTTGTGGTCACAGTATCAACTGTTTGAATATGAAATGGGTCTATAACAATTGAAACGTTTCAACTTCCCCCTCCCACTCAGCTGCGGACATGGAGGTCCTGGGCCTCCTTCACCGCCGCTCCCTCAGCACCCAACACCTGGAGGAAGAACGCCTCATCTTCCGCCTCGGAACGCTTCAACCCAGGGCATCAATGTGGTCTTCATCAGTTTCCTCATTTCCCCTTCCACCACCTCACCCCTGTTCCAAACTTCTAGCTCAGCATCGCCCCATGATCTGTCCTATCGGCCTATCTTCTTTTCCACCTATCCACTCCACCCTCCTCTCTGAGCTATCACCTTCATCTCACCTCCATCCATCCATTGTACTCTTCGCTACCTTCCCCCACCCTCCTCCCTGACCTATCACCTCCATCCCCACCCCCACTCACCTATTGTACTCTATGCTATTTTATCCCCACCCCCACCCTCCTCTCATTTATCTCTCCACCCTTCAGGCACTCTGCCTGAATTCCTGATGAAGGGTTTTTGCCCGAAACGTCGATTTCCCTGCTTCTTGGATACTGCCTGAACTGCTGTGCTTTTCCAGCACCACTCTACTCCAGAATACACTGATAAAACGTCAAGTTATCTCAGGGCAATGACTTGAAAGAAATTCTAGGATTTACACATTAACCGTTAAACCTGCATTTCTGTTCCAAGTGATTAAAGACTTAACAGCCATCTAGGTTAGTCTAATACATTACATTAGTTGCATGACATTTTGATCTTTACATATAAATTCTGTGTGTTACGTATCTGCCTCACTAGCTACTTGACAAAGGAATAGTTCTCCAAAAGCTTATACTTTCAAATAAACCTGCCGAACTATTACCTGGTGTTACATGATTTTTAGATTTATCAGCTTGAAGGTGGTCTATTGGGAGCTTGCCAGTGGCTTAGGGGCCCACTTTGTCCTGAGGCAGTCTGGGACCCATTGGACTCACCAAATCACAAAAAGGGGACTGTGAGCATCAAAGGATGCCAAACACAGATACTGTTTCCCCGTTGATCAGATATTTCCTCCTTCCCAATATTTATTTCTATTGATCATTCTGAGGATGCCTCCATTTTGAGGCATATCTTTGGTCTCCTACTTGTCCAAAGGTGCCCATCCTTCCTTGTAGAGGGCTACCAACCAAGCCTCTGAAATGGTCAGTAGGATTGGACCAGCAGGATTGGAAGCCCACCTTGGTCGGGTAAAGTGTATGGAGGCAGATGGGTATGGGGTGTCTTTGAGAAATAGCTCTCCTGGCTCCTGGCAGAGCGATTCCAGAATATACATTTGGAGCCAATACTGGTGTCAGAAAGCTCTGGAGAAAGTTTTATTTTATACATTTGATTGATAACCTCAGGGATACATACAACATTTAACTGGTCGATTCACACAAATATTTTATGATGTTTCAATAAGAAAAGCCTTTCACCATCATTGGGCCTGCTAAGATTTACAGCCAATCATTACTCTTCAATTGTCGTTATTTATTGAAGAGTGTATTGTCAAAATTGTACTCAGCACAGGGAGGAGTAAAAGCTTCTGTTTTAGTGTTGTTGGAGATATAACTGCTAGGTGGGACACTGGGATATTAGTCTCCTCACTTTCCAATGGCTCCACAGGATATTTTAGATCCACCAGAAAGTGCAAGCAAAATCATATTTTAACATTTCAACCAAAGATATTGCTTCAGCAGTGAAGCAGTCTGCTGACAGTGCAGCACTCCATCAGTTTTTTCCATTCACAGTCCAGCATTACCTCAGGAATGTGCTATTGACAGTGCAGTGCGCTCCCAATACGGCCAACCCGGCAATTCCTCAGTGCTGACACGTCGACAATGCAGCACTCCCTCAGCACTAACCCTCCAACAGCGCAGGACTTCCTCAGAACTGACCCTCCGACAGTGCGGCACTCCTCAGTCCTGAGCATCTGATAATGCAGCACACCTCAGTCCTGACCGTCTGTTAATGCAGCACTCCCTCAGTACTGATTCTCTGGCAGTGCAGTGCACCTCAGTAATGACCCTTTGACAGTACAACACTCCCTCAGTACTGACCCGCTAATATTCCTGATGAAGGGCTTATGCCTGAAGTGTCGACTATCCTGCCCCTCAGCTTGCTGCCCTTTTCCAGTGCCACAATTTTTGACTAAGCACTCCTGCCGTACTGTGGAGTGTTTGTGGGTAAAAATACTGGGACGGACAGAGCTGTGTGCTCATTGTTAACCCATTTTACACTGTGCGTTATCCTCTTTTCCAATGACGTCAACCTTGTTCTGTTGGTGTAGTTACTTAACGTCTGATTCTGAATCTTCAGCCTTGCTCTTTAAATATACTCAATGATAATTATGAACCTCTTAGCCTTTGTCCTCTGGTCTCTTCCCAATTGTATCACCGAGTGACACCCAAGACCTCTACAGTCTCTCACTGCAAACCTGCCTAACTCAATCATTTCTCTTGGTTACTCAGAAGTCATTTCATTTCTCCACACTGTGAGACAACTAATAAAATGGAATCTAATTGTACCCCTTGAATGAAGTAATGAATAAATTCATGGACCCAGGCAGGAGAAAAACCTTCATTACTTCGACAGAAATGTAAAAATCTAGTGTCGTTAAAGTAGTCCCATTCTTTAGAGAATCAATTGTCACTGTGGAGTGAATGGTTCCCATTAGATTCTGACTGTGCTCTGTAAAATAGCTGAATATATACGTCATAGCAAGGAGTGGATTGAGAAATACTCTTTGAAGAGCCAAGGGTTATCATATATTTCTCCCTGCGGGGTTACAGGAAAATCCTCCCAATTATTTACAATGAACATCCCAATCTAAGAAAGGTTTATAATGCATTAGAAAGATCCCTCTGCATCATGTAAACATGGTTCGGATGAGGCCGAAGGTGGAAAAATTCCTAAATTGGAAGAAGTATCTGGAGGTGACGAATCTGATATAATGAGCCATCCCCGGAAGAGAGTGTTTAGAACATGACTCACCCACCTCTTCAAAATGCCTGAGGGATGTGAAGATATTCTCTTATAAACGACCCTGAAATCAGCCAACCCAAGAGATTAATTCCACATTGCACTAAAATATCTCTTTCTTCAAAAATAATGAATCAGGTAAAAAAAGATTACGATGTATCATTAACCACCCCTGAGACTGATGAAATACATCGTCAATTATATTATATGTGTTATAATTTCTACAGTACACAAGCAAGAAATCCGTTTATATGTCAAGGGAGAGAGAAAGGCTAAATGTTGGTGCAAATTGCTCCGGTCAGTGAAGAAAAGCCTTGAATTTATATAACACCTTTCACTATGGCAGGATATTCCAAAGTTCTCTGAAGCCAATGGATTACTCTTGAGGTATAGTTAATGTTGTTGTAGAATGGATATGAAGCAGCCAGCTCCTACAAACACCAGAGTGACAATGTCCAGATCACTCTTTAGCACAGAGTGGTGCTGGAAAAGCACAACAAATCAGGCAGCATCCGAGGAGCAAGAAAATCGATGTTTTGGGCTAGATTCCTTTATCAGAAATGAGGCTGGGAGCATAGGGGGTAGAGAGATAACTGGGAGGGGTGTGGGGCTGGGGAGAAGGTAGCTGGGAGTGCAATAGGTAGATGGAGATGGGGGTAAAAGTGATAGTCAGAGAGGAGTGTGGAGGCAGACAGGTGGGACAGGTCACGAGGATGGTGCGGAGCTGGAAGGTTGCAACTAGGGTGAGGTGGGGGAAGGGGAAATGAGGAAACTGTGAATCCACATTGATGCCCTGGGGTTGAAGGTCCCGAGGCAGCAGATGAAGTGTGCTTCCTCCAGGCGTCGGGTGGTGAGGAAGTGGCGATGGAGGAGGCCCAGGACCAGCATGTCCTCGTCAGAGTGGGAGGAGGAGTTGAAATGTTCCGCCACGGGGTGGTAGGATTGATTGGTGCGGGTGTCACAGAGATGTTCTCTGAAGCGTTTTGCAATAAGGCTACTGTTCTACGTAGCCGACGAAGAGACAGGCAGAGCCGGGGCCCAACCAAAACATACTTTTGCCCCCCGCCCCGCTGCCGCTGCCGCAGCCACTTCCGCGCTCTCTGTTATCACCAATGCCACGCGTTCCGTGACTTCCGCCCCTTTCACAGCCGTTGCCACAGCCAATTCCGCTCACTACAATTTCACCCACTCCGCGCGTTTCATCACTTCTGCCCGCTGCGTCATCATTGACATCACACGTTCCACACTTTCTGCCCCCGTAGCTTCAGTCATCTCTACCACTTCCGTCTCCACTGACACCACACATCTGCACACTGCCAACATGCTCCCCACAGATTCCACTGTCACTAAGTCCACCCCCCAGAACCCCGAGGTGAGCATCACTTCTGTTAATGACTCCACCCTCAGTCCTCCTACTACCGTGCCCACTCCAGTTACAGTCTCCGCCTCCACTCCTAGCTCCAGCCCTATACCTGGTCCTTGCTCTGGAGTTTTCACCATCACCCCAGACCTCCCCCTCACTGAGGACGAATGATCAGTTTTCAGCAAAGGCCTTATCTTCATCCCCTTCCGTCCATGCATCAACCCAACCTCACCATCAAACGAGCGGACAAGGGGGCTGCATTGGTAGTTTGGCGTACTGGGGCCAGGTGCCAACTCGAAGACACCTCCTCCTACCACCCCCTCAGCCATGACCTCACACCCCGTCACCAAACCATCATCTCTCAGACCATACATAACCTTATCACCTCAGGAGATCTCCCACCCTCAGCTTCCAACCTCATAGTTCGGGAAACCCGCACCACCAATTCTACATCCTACCCAAGATCCACAAGCCTGACTAACCTGACCAACCCATCGTCTCAGCCTGCCGCTACACCAGCAAATTCATCTCTCCACATACAGTCGGGACACTGGCCATTTCCCCGGCCCCCAACACCTCATACTCACCATGGACATCCAGTCCCTCTCAACCTCCATCCACCATGACCAGCCCTCGATTTCTTCTTCTCCCGACGTCTCCACCTGTACCCTTCCATTGATGCTTTCATTTATCTGGCTGAACTGGTCCTCATCCTCAACAATTTCTCTTTCAAGTCCTCCAGATGAAAGGGGCAGCCATGGGCACGCATATGGGCCCCTGCTAAGACTGTCATTTTGTCAGCAACATGGAACAGTTCATCTTCTGGAGTTACACCGCCACCATTCCCCACCTTTTGCTCCACTACATTGATGACCATAGCGGCGCCACCTCATGCTTCCATGAGGAGGTTGAACAGTTCATCAACTTCACCAACACATTCCACCCTGACCTTAAATTCACCTTGACCATCTCTGACACCTCCCTCCCCTTCCTAGATCTCTCCATCTCCATCAACAATGACCAATTCAACACTGATATTTTTTACAAACTCACGGATTCCCACAGCTTTATTGGATTACACCTCCTCCCACCCTACCTCCTTCAAAAATGCTATCCCATATTCCCAATTCCTCCGCCTCCGCCATATCTGCTCCCAGGAGGACCAGTACCACCACAGAACATCCCAGATGGCCTCCTTCTTTAGAGACCGCAATTTCCCCTCCCAAGTGAAGATGTCCTCCAGCTCATCCACATCCCGCACCTCTGCTCTTGAACCCCAGCCCTCCAACCGCAACAAGCACAGAACACCGCCCTCTGGTCCTCTCTTTCCACCCCTCTGACCTCCACATAAACCACATCATCTGCCAACATTTCCGCCACCTTCAAATGGACACCACCACCAGGATATATTTCCCTCCCCACCTCTATCCGCTTTCCGCAAAGACTGTTTGCCCGGTGAGACAGCAGTGCTTACTACTGAGCCCCTAAGAGGGAAAGAGAGGAATGTAAAATCCAGTGGTTCTCTTACCCATTGTGTGTTCTCCTACCTTTGACCTCTCTGAAAGGTTACAAGGTTGGAGAGGTATCAAGCTCTTGAAGTCATTGAGGCCCTTAGCTGTTTAATGGCCACTCAATGGCCTCTTTGAACCGCACCAATACTTTACCATAACAGGGAAAGCCAAACCATACAGGAAGCCTTGCAACTTTAATTGGTGTTGGGGAAGTGGGATCATAGAGACACAACACCAAAGTTTTCCCCACTTTAATCCGACCATCCCTGGTCTCCTAATTCCCTCATATTCCCTGAGATCCCTGAGATTCCTCAGCATGTTGAGCCCATTGTCCTGGCAGTGCCCATTGTTCCCATCTGGTGCTACTGAGACCACATTTTGGCCAGGAGCTTTCCAATATAGGACCTTAAAGTAAGTAACACGACTTCCAGCTTTCATTTGTTGTCAGTTAGAAGTCAGGTATTTGGACAGGCTCCCCACCCCAGACTATTTCGTCAATTGGGGAGCATCTGTGGAGACCTCAGCACTCAGTGAGCAATCAAAGGATATCAGTCTGTTTTACTCTCTCACTAACTAAGGAGAGGCTAGACAAACTCCAGTTGTTTTCTCTGGAGTGGCAGAGGCTGAGAGGAGATCTGACAGAAATCTATAAAATGATGAAAGGCATAGATAGGTTGACAGTCAGAATCTTTCTCCTAGAGTTCAAACGTCTAATACTAGAGGGCATGCATTTAAGGTGAGAGGGGGCGAAAGTTTAAAGGAGATGTGAGAGATGGCTTTTTTCAACAGAGAGTGTTAGGAGTCTGGAAAGCGCTCCAGGCGTGGTGGTGGAAGCAGATGTGATGGGAAGGGGGTGGATGGTTTAGGGGATTTTTAGATAAACACATGAATAAGCAAGGAATGGAGGGATATGGACCAAGGGCAGGGAGAATGGATTACTTTAACTTGTCATCATGTTCAGCACAACACTGTGAGCAGAAGACCTTGTTCCTGTTTTATGGTCTACATTCTCACCTTTGTTTCTATTGAAGTCAGTGGAACATTGGGAGAGAAATAAAACTGACTGCAATTGAGCTATCAGTTACTTTACAAAGTCTCACAATCTCAAAATTACTCCCCATTATTTCAAAGATAAAATTGTACTTAACCCATAAACAGAGCTGATCTATGACCTTCGTTTTGCTATTGGGACAAACTGTCCAACACAAAGTGAGGACAATTTACGTCATGTTAAGATGTGCTCTGGCTTATTCTCAAATAGTTGAACAAACTCTGGGTAAAGGAAAGGTTCAAAACAAATGGAGAAATAATGGTGGCGATGCCAATGTATTTGCCAAAGACAATCATGTGTAATCCCATAGTTTATAAAACTCATTAAATGTTGGGAGATTATGTTCAGGTCACACACTAATAGCTCAGTCAACAGTAAAGTCTTTGATAGACAAGCCCTCAATAGTGGTATAAACTGTACTCATTGTTAGATCAGAATCTCATTCAGTCAAGTGGTGCTTATTTGCATTATCTCCATATCTGTATCATATGCTTGTTAACCCTTCCAATAACATAAACTGAACAATTCACTTATCACCTCGTTTCTCATATTTGTTTCAGTTGTAAGCTGTAGAATAAACTTTATGGCTTTGGCATTGAACATCTAAATATCAGGGAACTAAAACTCAACACTGTAAGAATGTAAAGCTTTTTAAACTTAGTGTTACTGCAGAAATGTTTCAGCAAACAAGGGGACTTGGAAGGGTTGGAGGCAGTCTTTATATTAATTCAAGAATCATACAATCCCTACAATGCAGAAAGAGACCACTCAGCACATCAAGTCTGCACCAACCCTCTAAAGAGCATCCCACACATCCAACCTATCACTGTAACTCTGCATTTCCTGTGGCTAACCCATCTAATCTGCACACCATGAGCAATTTAGCATGGTCAATCCACCTGACCTGCACATCCTTGGACTGTGAGAGGAAACCCACACAGACTTGGGAAGAACATGCAAACACCAAACAGATGGTCACCATAGGATGGAATAGAACCCAGGTCCCTCACGCTGTCAGGCAGCAGTGTTAATCACTGAGCCACCATGCCACCCTGAAAATCCCCCTTGACTTCGAAATGGACTTTGTAGTTCTTGTGAGCCCATCCCCGGGAAGTGACAGAGCTTTTTTTATATACTTCCATCAGATATGAGCATCACTGACGAAGCCAGCACTTGGCTTCCCATCCTTAATTGCCTTTGAGAAGATGGTGGTGAGCAGCCATCTTGAACTACAATATGGAGTTTGCCGATGACACCAAAAGTTGGTTCCTCTGAACAAAACAGGATCTTGATCAGATGGGCCAATGGGCTGAGGAGTGGCAGTTTAATTTAGATAAATATGAGGTGCTGCATTTTGGAAAGGCAAATTATAGCAGGACTTAGAATTTAATGGTAAGGTGCTGGTGAGTGTTGCTGAACAAAGAGACCTTGAAGTACAGGTTCATAGTTTTTTGAAAGTAGAGTTGCAGGTACATAGTATTGTGAAGAAGGTGTTTGGTATGCTTTCCTTTATGTGTCATAGCAGTGAGTATACGAGTTGTGAAGTAATGTTATAGCTATAGAGGACATTGGTTAGGCTACTTTTGGAATAGTGTGTGCCAGTCTGGTCTTCCTCCAACTGGAAGGGTGTTGTGAAACTTGGAAGGGTTCAGAAAGGATTTACATGGATATTGCCAGGGTTGGAGGATTTGAGCTACAGGGAGATGCTGAATACAGCTTGGCTGTTTTCTCTGGAGCATCGGAGGCTGAGGGGTAACCTTATAGAGGCTTAAAAAATCATAAGGGGCATTTTAGGGTAAATAGCCAAGGTCTTTTCACTGCAGTGGAGGAGTCCAGAACTAGAGTCATAGAGTCATAGGGATTTACAGCATGGAAACAGACCCTTTGGTCCAACCTGTCCATGACGACCAGATATCCCAACCCAAACAAGTCCCACCTGCCAGCACCCGGCCCATATCCCTCCAAACCCTTCCTATTCATATACCCATCCAAATGCCTCTTAAATATTGCAATTGTACAGCCGCCACCACTTCCTCTGGCAGCTCAGTCCATACACATACCACTCTATGCGTGAAAAAGTTTTCCCTTACGTCTCTTTTACATCTTTCCCCTCTCACCCTAAATTTATGCCCTCTTGTTCTGGACTCCCCGACCCCAGGGAAAAGACTTTGTCTATTTACCCTATCCATGCCCCTCATAATTTTGTAAACCTCTATAAGGTCACCCTTCAGCCTCTGACACTCCAGGGAAAACAGCCCCAGCCTGTTCAGCATCTCCCTGTAGTTCAAATCCTTCAAGCCTGGCAACATCCTTGTCAATCTTTTCTGAACCCTTTCAAGTTTCACAACATCTTTCTGATAGGAAGGAGACCAGAATTGCACGCAATATTCCAACAGAGGCCTAACCAATGTCCTGTACAGCTGCAACATGACCTCTCAACTCCTGTACTCAATACTCTGACCAATAAAGGAAAGCATACCAACCGCCGTCTTCACTATCCTATCTACCTGCGACTCCACTTTCAAGAAGCTATGAACCTGCATTCCAAGGTCTCTTTGTTCAGCAACACTCCCTAGGACCCTACCATTAAGTGTATAAGTCTGCTAAGATTTGCTTTCCCAAAATGCAGCACCTTGCAGTTATCTGAATTAAACTCCATCTGTCACTTCTCAGCCCATTGGCCCATCTGGTCCAGATCCTGTTGTAATCTGAGGTAACCCTCTTCCCTGACCACTACACCTCCAATTTTGGTGTCATCTGCAAACTTACTAACTGTACCTTTTATGCTTGCATCCAAATCATTTATGTAAATGACAAAAGGTAGAGGACCCAGCATCGATCCTTGTGGCACTCCACTGGTCGCAGGCCTCCAGTCTGAAAAACAACCCACCACCACCCTCTGTCTTCTACCTTTGAGCCAGTTCTATATCCAAATGGCTAGTTCTCTCTATATTCCATGAGATCTAACCTTGCTAATCAGTCTCCCATGGGGAACCTTGTTGAACGCCTTACTAAAGTCCATATAGATCACATCTAGTGCTCTGCCCTGTTCAATCTTCTTTGTTACTTCATCAAAAAACTCAATCAAGTTTGTGAGACATGATTTCCCACACACAAAGCCATGTTGACTATCCCTAATCAGTCCCTGCCTTTCCAAATATATGTACATCCTGTCCCTCAGGATTCTCTCCAACAACTTGCCCACCACTGAGGTCAGGCTTACCTGTCTGTAGTTTCCTGGCTTGTCTTTACCGCCCTTCTTAAACAGTGGCACCACGTTTGCCAACCTCCAGTCTCCCGGCACCTCACCTGTGACTACTGATGATACAAATATCTCAGCAAGCGGCCCAGCAATCACTTCTCTAGCTTCCCATAGAGTCCTCAGGTACACCTGATCAGGTACTGGGGATTTATCCACCTTAAACCGTTTCAAGATATCCAGCACTTCCTCCTCTGTAATCTGGACATTTTGCAAGATGTCACCATCTATTTCCATACAGTCTATATCTTCCCTATCCTTTTCCACAGTAAATACTAATGCAAAATATTCATTTAGTATCTCACCCATTTTCTGTGGCTCCACACAAAAGCCACCTTGCTGACCTTTGAGGGGCCGTATTCTCTCCCTAGTCACCCTTTTGACCTTATTGTATTTGTAAAAACCCTTTGGATTCTCCTTAATTCTATTTGCCAACACTATCTCATGTCCCCCTTTTGCCCTCTTGATTTCCCTCTTAAGTATACTCCTACTTACTTTGTACTCTTCTAAGGATTCGCTCGATCTATCCTGTCTGTACCTGACATATGCTTCCTTCTTGTTATTAACCAAACTCTCAATTTCTTTAGTCATCCAGCATTCCCTATACCTACCAGCCTTCCCTTTCACCCTGACATAAATATACTTTTTCTGCATTCTTTTTATCTCATTTCTGAAGGCTTCCCATTTTCCCCTTTACCTGCGAAAATCTGCCTCCAATCAGCTTTCGAAAGTTTTTGCCTAATACCATCAAAATTGGCCTTTCTCCAATTTAGAACCTCAAATTTTAGACCCAGACTATCCTTTTCCATCACTATTTTAAAACAAATAGAATTATGGTCGCTGCCCCCAAAGTGCTCCCCCACTGACACCTCAGTCACCTGCCCTGCCTTATTTCCCAAGAGTACGTCAAGTTTTTTAGATTAGATTAGACTTACAGTGTGGAAACAGGCCCTTCGGCCCAACAAGTCCACACCGACCCGCCGAAGCGCAACCCACCCATACCCCTACATTTACCCCTTACCTAACACTATGGGCAATTTAGCATGGCCAATTCACCTGACCCGCACATCTTTGTGACTGTGGGAGGAAACCGGAGCACCCGGAGGAAACCCACGCAGACACGGGGAGAACGTGCAAACTCCACACAGTCAGTCGCCTGAGTCGAGAATTGAACCCGGGTCTACAGGCACTGTGAGGCAGCAGTGCTAACCACTGTGCCACCGTGCCGCCCACAAAGTTTTGCACCTTCTCTAGTAGGTACATCCACATACTGAATCAGAAAATTGTCTTGTACACATTTAAGAAATTCCTCTCCATCTAAACCTTTAACACTATGGCAGTCCCGTTCAATGTTTGGAAAAATAAAATCCACAAACATAACTACCCTATTATTCTTACAGATAGCTGAGATCTCCTTACAAGTTTGTTTCTCAATTTCCCTCTGACTACTAGGGGGTCTATAATACAATCCCAATAAGGTGACCATCCCTTTCTTATTTCTCTGTTCCACCCAAATAACCTCCCTGGAAGTATTTCCAGGAATATCCTCCCTCAGCACAACTGTAATGCTATCCCTTATCAAAAATGCCACTCCCCCCTCCTCTCTTGCCTCCCTTTCTATCCTTCCTGTAGCATTTGTATCCTGGAACATTAAGCTGCCAGTCCTGCCCATCCCTGAGTCATGTTTCTGTAATTGCTATGATATCATAGAAAAAAAATACAGCGCAGTACAGGCCCTTCAGCCCTCGATGTTGCACCGATCCAAGCGCACCTAAGCAACACTAGCCCACTTTCCTCCATATGCCTATCCAATGCCCGTTTAAATGCCCATAAAGAGGGAGAGTCCTATTTTCCTAACCATGCCCTGAGTTCATCTGCCTTCCCTGTTAGGCCCCTTGCATTGAAATAAATGCAGTTTAATTTATCAGTCCTGTCTTGTCCTTGCCTGCCCTGACTGTTTGACTCACTTCTGTTCTCAACTGTACCAATCTCAGATTGATCTCTTTCCTCAATATCTCCCTGAGTCCCACCTTAATAGTTTAAATCCTCCCAAGCAGTTCTAGCAAATTTCCCTGCCAGTATACTAGTCCCCTTCCAATTTAGGTGCAATCCGTCCTTCTTGTACAGGTTACTTCTACCCCAAAAGAGATTCCAATGATCCAAATATGTGAATGCTTCTCCCGTACAACAGCTCCTCAGCCATGCATTCATCTGCTCTACGTTCCTATTCCTGCCCTCACTAGCTCGTAGCACTGGGGACCTCCCTTGAGGACCTCCTTCTTAAATTTCTGCCTAACTCTCTGTAATCTCCCTTCAGAATCTCAACCTTTTCCCTTCCTATATCCTAGGTTCCAATGTGGACAATGACCTCTTGCTGGCCCCTCTCCCCTGTGAGAACATTCTGCACCCTCTCTGAGACATCCTTGATCCTGGCACCACGGAAACAACATACCATTCTGCTTTTTCTCTGCTGGCCACAGAAACGTCTGTCTGTACCTCTGACTACCGAATCCCCTAACACAATTGATCTCTTGGAAGCTGACGTACCCCTCATTGCATTAGAGCCAGTCTCAATACCAGAAACTTGGCTGTTCATGCTACGTTCCCCTGAGAATCCATCAACCCCTACATTTTCCAAAACAGCATACCTGTTTGAAATGGGAATGTCCACAAAAGACTCCTGCACTAACTGCCTACCTCTCTTACCCTTCCTAGAGTTAACCCATCTATGTGACTGTATCTGAGACTTTCCCCACTTCCTATAACTGCCATCCATCACGTACTGTTGCTGTTGCAAATTCCTCATCGCTTCTCTCTATCTCTCCAACCGATCCACTCGATCTGATAAGATTTGCATCCAACAGCATTTATGGCAGATATAATCCTCAGTACCCCTTAAACTCTTTTTAAACTCCCACATCTGACAAGAAGTACATGTCACTGCAAAGGCCATTTTTGCTCCTTCACAATCTACAGACTCAGAAAATAACACCATCTTATTCCTCTACAAACACTGCCCCAAGTTAAATTAATAGCTATGGCTTATATTTTATATTTAATCAAGAGAGTTATCTCCAAAAATGTATAATCAAGAAAGAACCCACTGTACTCACTAATACAGTCTTTCTCTTGGACAGACTTAACTTATCTAATTCTCTGTTGTGAACTTCACCCAAACCCGTTCCTCCAAGATTAGTTGTGAAATTCATTGTTTGTTAATTTTCCCAGATGGACTCCAATGTCCAGCGACACATGAATTCAAAAACAGCAAAGGCAGAACTAGAAGGCATTGGTTTAGAGCGAGAGGGGAAAAAATTAAAAGGGGGCTAAGGGGCAATGTTTTTATGCAGAGAATGGTGCATGTGTGAAATGAGCTGCTCGAGGAATTTGAGGAGGACAGTATAATTACAACAAAAGGCATCTGGATGGGTATGTGAATAGGAAGGGTTTAGAGGGATATGAGCCAAGTGCTGGCAAATGGGACTAGATTAAGATAGGATATCTGATTGGCATGGACAAGTTGAACCAAAGTGTCTGTTTCCCCACTTTACATCTCTGTGACTCTGACTCTATGTGCTGTAGAGGCATCTGAAATTCTGCCATTGAGGGAGGATATTGACCCAACAACATTGAAGAAACAACGATATATTCCCAGGTCAAGATGGTGTGTGTCTTGGAGGTGAATCTGCAGGGGCTTGTGTTCCCTTGTATCTGCTGCCCATGACTTCAAGCTGGTGGTATTTATGGGCTTGGAAGGTGCTGTCAGAAGAGCTTTCATGATTTGCTGTAATGCATCTTGCAGATGTTACACACTGCTGCCAATGTGAGCTGCTGATGGAGGGAATGAATAAGTAAGACCTGCAAGAAATAAATCTACCAATCTGCAGTGCCCTGACAGGAGCAGTGACCCAGCTTAAACCTGCCACCATTCCTGAGAACTCTCAGGTTCTTGCGTCAGTTTGCTGGTCATATTATGTGCCTGTCTTGTGATGTCGTATCAAGTGAGTTCAGCTCCTGAAACCTGTACTTTATTTACTGCAGCAGATAAAGCGTACTCAAGGGCATATCCAAGTTTGCATGTTAACTCAAATATAATCAGATTCCAGAATGTCCCAAAGTGCTCTAGCACTACTGACATGCAGCCACTGGTGTAATGGAAGGGAAGCCTAATCATCTGTACACTGCAAGCTCCAGCAACCAGCAATGTAACCATGGCCAGATAATCTGTTTTTAAATGTTGGTTCAATGTAAGTATCAGTCACAACACCAGGGAGAACTGCTATCCTCTTCTGTCAAACAGTATGGTACAATCCTTTACATCCACTGGGATGGGAGCAATAAGATAAGGGATTAGAGTCACAGTCTTTGATTTAGCATCGCACCTGAAGAATGACACCCCCAACAATGCATTGCTTTCTCAGTATAGCATTATATTCAGCCTAATATGATTTACAAGATTTACAAGGATGTTGTCAGGTTTGGAGAGTTTGAACTATAGGAAGAGGCTGAATGGGCTGGGGCTGTTTTCCCTGGAGTGTCGGAGGCTGAGGGGTGACCTTATAAAGGTTTATAAAATCATGAGGGGCATGAATAGGGTGAATAGGCAAGGTAAAGAATAGGTATAAGGTGAGAGGGGAAAGATTTAAAAGGGGCCTAAGAGGCAACTTTTTCACATAGAGGGTGGTGCGTGTATGGAATGAGCTGCCAGAGGAATTGGTGGAGGCTGGTACAATTACAGCATTTAAAAGGCATTTGGATGGGAATACGAATAGGAAGGGCTTAGAGACATATGGGCGGATATGGGCAAAGGTGACTAAATTGATTGAGGATATCTGGTCAGTGTGGACAAGTTGGACCAAAGAGTCTGCTTCCACACATTTCATCTTTATAACGCTTTGACTGCTCATGACAGCAGTGGCTACGTTTCAGTGGTACATATTATCCAGGTCAGACTCTGTTTGAGAGATTTCAGGTTTCTGGGAAAACTAATACTGAAACTGAACCAGATAAAAGACACCGAGTGATTTGAGCTCAGGCCCAGTGCTGCAATGCAGGCACACTTAAGACAAAGATGAGAAAATATTTTTTTTCTCTCAGCAGGTTGTGTGCCTTTGGAATTCCCTGCCTCAAAAGGCAGTAGATGCAGAATCTTTCATTTATTTTCAGGCACAGGTAGGATTCCCAAGGGTGTGGGTATGCAGGAAGGAAGAGTTGAAGCCAAAGTCAGGCCAGCAATAATCGTATTGAATGGGATAGCAGGCTCGAAGGGCTGAGTAGCCTACTTTTGCTTCTTGTTTGTGCGTTCATAAACAAACTGCTCAGTCAGCACCAGCCAAAACATGCACAGGGCTGTCACTGAGGATTCAGATGAAGGTTATTCTGATTCCTGAAGGAGGGCTTATGCCCGAAACATCGATTCTCCTGCTCCTTGGATGCTGCCTGACCTGCTGCGCTTTTCCAGGAACACATTTTCAGTTCTATTCTGGTGTTGCCCAGGGTTTGCTCACATGTAAAAACAGCAGCTTGTGAACTGAAGTTTCCGAACTCCAGCCATTGGAACCATTTCAAACCAGGGTCAGCTCAGAGGAATGACCTAAGGTGTAAATCCCCATTTGGTGGAAGAGCAATAAGGTAATCCTAATGGTGTAATTGGAGTCGGCCTATAGTGGAAAGACACAGGCTCGCCAGATGGGCCAGAACCAATGAGGAAAATACACCGCAGTTCAGGAAGACAAGGAAAAGGGATAGAAATGAAGAACTTTGGACATGTCAGCAGTGAAAACTCCAGAGATCAAACTTTGTCAAAGATGGGAACCTGATGCTTGAAAATGTGGAGATTACACTGAAAACCTGGGGGAATCACCTGGCCAGCAGGAATTCCTATTCACAGGATTTGCCTTGATTTTCTGTCACTGTTCAAGGAACGTCAGAGAATCCTCGTGGGTGTACACATAGATTTTAGTCTTGTATGAATTGCATGCCTTCCTTTTTTAGCCAAATGGTGTGAGTTGTAAGTCTATTTTACCTAAACTAATAAAGTTAATGATTAGTAGATACAGACGTGACTCTTTTCCGGCTTGGGCTGAGCCAACACTGTTGTTGAGGTGGTAATCAGGCAACACTTGGGATGCCACACGATCAAGAGCTGGGAGAGTTCTGCGGCAGTGCACCATTTTGCTGAAGGCTGAGGCCATGGAATGTGGGTTGGTTGGCAGCAGCAGTCAGATGAGGATCAATGGATATTTCCACAGGGAAACGGAGCTGGAGTTCTACCTGAGAAGGTTGAGCTTTGAAGGGCTTTGTGGCTGAAATCAGTACCATCTGTGCGGCCTTGCAACTTTGTGAAATCTAAACCTATTGTCTCTGCTACTTAATGAGTTATTTACAGTTTATATTGACTGCAGTTTGTATTTAATTTATGTCAATTTTGGTTCAATTGTTAAAATAAGACTTTTTCTAATAAAAAAGAAAGATGTTTTCTCCTGTCAGTGTTCTTGTTAGGGTAATTTGCTAATTTTGATTCTATTGGCTTGTTAATCTCAATCAATGTGAAGCTAGAAAAGCACAGTAGGTCAGACAGCATGTGAGAAGCAGGAAAGTCAGCGTTTCGGGTTAAAACCCTTCACTCGGGTCTCCAGGCTAGTTGGTCGTACCAGGAATCATAAACTGCAAATTACTTCTGAATTTGTCCATCAGAGCTACTGGAAAAGTATTTGCACTTCCTTTATCCATTGATACTATTTTTGTTTAGGTTTTGGTTAATACTGTCACCTGATAGTTGTGATTTCAATAGGCATTTTGCTCTTACAAAGCATGACAACAGGTTACTATCCCAGGTCACATACTTACAAATCAGCTTCAAGTCTGCTTGTCTTCTGAGATTAAGCATTTTCAGAATAGTGTTAATTGCTTTGAATAGAATGAGCCATAATTTGTTTCAGAGTAAACGTAACAGCACCTGCCATTAATTAGACTTGTCCGTGCATGTTGCAATTTTTACTCTTTTGCACATTTGAAGGCAGATGAGTATTTCTCCTTTTTCTCTCCAAATAAGGGCATGAGATAAGTCAGACACTGAGAAATAAAAAAGGTTCTGTGCACTGGATTGATAAGGCGACTAGTCTTTTTTTCCTCTGTTTTAGTTTTCAGTAGTCTCGTTGGGAAATTAGAATGGGGGAATGGCGGTTAGGGCAGTTGAATGTTTCTCCTGCAGAATGTGAGAGGTAAGGGTCACCAGTAATGTCCTTGCTGACTGCATCTGCAGGAAGTGCACCCAACTCCAGCTCCTCGAAAACTACTGTTATGGAACTGGAGCTGGAGCTGAATGAACTTCGGATCATTCAGGAGGCAGAGAGGGTTATTGAGAGGTGTTACAGGGAGATAGTCACACCTCAGGTACAAGACGAAGGTAGGTTACTGTCAGGGGACTGAAAGGGAACCAGCAGGCAGTGCAGGGATTCCCTGTGTCCGTTCCCTCAATAACAAGTATGTTGTTTTGGATAGTGTTGTGGGGGAGTGGGTGGTGACTTACTGGGGTAAGCAATGGGGCACAGGTCTTTGGCGCAGAAAGAAAGGGGGAAAAGGAGCAGAGCATTAGTCACTGGGGACTCCATAGTTAGAGGGAGAGATAGGAGGTTCTGTGGGAACGAGAGAAAATCACAGTTGGTGTGTTGCCTCCCAGGTACCAGGGTTCGTGATGTCTCTGATTGTGTTTTCGGGATCCGTGAGGGGGAGAGGGAGCAACCCCAAGTCATGGTCCACGTAGACACCAATGACATAGGTAGGAAAAGGGATGGGGATTTAAGGCAGAAAGTCAGAGAGGTAGGGTGGAAGCTTAGAGGTATAACAAACAGCATTGTTATCTCTGGTTTGTTACCCATGCCATGTGCTAGCAAAGCAAGAAATGGGGAGAGAGAGAGGAGTTGAACACGTGCAAAATGGATGGGGCAGGACGAGGGTTTTGGATTCCTGGATAGCTGGGGGTCTTTCTGGGATAGGTGGGACTTCTACAAACAGGATGGTCTACACCTGAACCAGAGTGGTACCCCCAATAACCTGGGGGGACATTTGCTAATGCTCTTCAGGTGGGTTAAAACTAATTCAGCAGGGGCATGGGAACCTAACTTGTTGTTCAAGTATAGTGGAGGTTGAGATTAAGGAGGTCCGAAATAATGTTTCAGGGGCACAAGAGGGCATCAGCAAGCAAAATGTTAGTTTGAAGTGTGTCTATTTCAATGACAGGAGCATCTGGAATAAGGTGGGTGAACTTGCAGCATGGGTTGGTACCTGGGATTTTGATGATGTGGCCATTTCAGAGACATGGATAGAGCAGGGATAGGAATAGTTGTTGCAGGTTCCAAGATTTAGATGTTTCAGGAAGAGCAGAGAAGATGGTAAAAGAAGTGGGGTGTGGCATTGTTAATCAAGGACAGTATTAGGACTGCAGAAAAGACGTTTAAGGACTTGTCAACTCAGGTCATATGGGCTGAGATTAGAAACAGGAAAGGAGAAGTCACCCTGTTGGGAGTTTTCTATATGCCCTCCGAATAGTTCCAGAGGAAAGCATAGCTTTCGAGAGAAGACAGAGTAACAGGACAGTTGTTATGGGGACTTCAACTTCCCAAATATTGACTGGGAATACTATAGTTCAAGTCCTTTAGATGGGTCTGTCTTTGTCTCTTGTGTGGAGGAGGGTTTTCTGACACAATATGTAGACAGGCCAACAAAGGGTGAGGCCACATTAGATTTGGTACTCAGTAATGAACCTAGCCAGGTGTTCGATTTGAAGGTAGGTGAGCACTTTCAACTTAGG
Source organism: Hemiscyllium ocellatum (assembly GCF_020745735.1). NCBI lineage: Eukaryota > Metazoa > Chordata > Chondrichthyes > Orectolobiformes > Hemiscylliidae > Hemiscyllium > Hemiscyllium ocellatum. The sequence goes on along the minus strand of NC_083432.1, from coordinate 13,019,164 downwards.
GTTGTTAAGAAGGCATATGGTGTGTTAGATTTTATTAGTAGAGGGATTGAGTTTCAGAACCATGAGGTCATGCTGCAGCTGACCAAAAACTCTGGTGCAGCTGCACTTGGAGTACTACGTGCATTTCTGGTCACTGCATTAAAGGAAAGATGTGGAAGCTTTAGAAAGGGTTCAGAGGAGATTTAATAGGATATTGCTTGGTATGGAGAGAAAGTCTTACAAGGAAAGATTGAGGGACTTAAGGTTGTTTTTGTTAGAGAGGGGAAGGTTGAGAGGTGACTTAATTGAGACTGAATGTGCCCAAGTGTCCAACAATAACAACATGGTCAAATAAATATTAACTCAAGCTGGTACCAATGCAAGACAGTCCTTTCTTTATTAGGAACAAAGTTACAATACCCTTTAATACTGAACATGCTATCTCTAATCCTATTTGTCTCCTTATGCTTACAATATTTCCCAAGTCTCCTACACAGTTGAGATTTCTGCAGTAGCTTTCTCGCTAGCTCTGAGGAACTGCAAAACTGCTTTCGCTCTTCCTTTCTCTCTTCCCGGACAGCCAGTGGGTGTCTGCCTTTGGCCATGATCATCTCCTAGAAGGTCCAAGATAGTCCTAGAAATTGGATGGCTTACTATATTTTGTGTCTTTGTGTAGGAGGAGGACCCAGTTCCTTCTGTCTGGGTCCTCCTTTGTTTAGTGGTTGGGTCTGTCCAGGATAATTGTTACCTTTTACATTATTCAAATGTCATTAACTGCTATGTTTACACTATGTCTGGTGTCGAGGTTTTGTGATTTCAGATTTTATTTGGCCATCATACCCAGCATCCCTTGCTGTTTGGCCAAGTTAGTAATCTCTTTGTTGGAAGCTGCTACACAGTAATTCAAAAAAGAATCAAAGCTAAAACACATTATTGTGGGTCAAATAATGATTTATTTCCATGCCTGTGAATGGACAGCAAGTCTTATCACTATGAAAGGTAAAACTAAACTCTATCCGGTTACAGACACTTCCAAGTTTCATACGAAACGTGAAGATGATGGATGTGGAGCTGATCAGTCATTTTAAACATTGAGAGAAATAAACTAACAGAATTTTGAGGAGTGAGTGAGGCAATGGATCTGATTGGTTTCTATACAGAGAGCCTGCATTAATCTGATGGGTGGAATGGCCTCCTCTTGTGCTGGTTGACTCGGAGTTGGATTTTATAGGGCACAGCAGGATCCCAGGCCCCCAATGTAACAATCTGGGGCATGCTCATCCTTACATATCCAGCTAACCCCATATCGATTTAACGCTGTCATAGAGATATACAGCATCTTTGTTCCAATCTGTCCATGCCGACCAGATAATCTATCCCAATCTAGTCCCGCCTGCCAGCACCCGGCCCATATCCCTCCAAACCCTTCCTATTCATATACTCATCCAAATGCCTCTTAAATGTTGCAATTGTACCAGCCTCCACCACATCCTCTGGCAGCTCATTCCATACACGTACCTCCCTCTGCATGAAAAAGTTTTCCCTTAGGTCTCTTTTATATCTTTCCCCTCTCACCCTAAACCTATGCCCTCTAGTTCTGGACTCCCCGGCCCCAGGGAAAAGCCTTTGTCTATTTATCCTATCGATGCCCCTCATAATTTTGTAAACCTCTATAAGGTCACCCCTCAGCCTCCAACACTCCAGGGAAAACAGCCCCAGCCTGTTCAGACTCTCCCTATAGCTCAAATCCTCCAATCCTGGCAACGTCCTTGTCAATCTTTTCTGAACCCTTTCAAGTTTCACAACATCTTTCTGATAGGAAGGAGACCAGAATTACATGCAATATTCCAATAGTGACCTAATCAATGTCCTGTACAGCTGCAACATGACCTCCCAACTCCTGTACTGAATATTCTGACCAATAAAGGAAAGCATACCAAACGCCTCCTTCACTATCCTATCTACCTGCGACTCCACTTTCAAGGAGCAATGAAACTGCACTCCAAGGTCTCTTTGTTCAGCAACACTCCCTAGGACCTTACCATTAAGTGTATAAGTCCTGCTAAGATTTGCTTTCCCAAAATGCAGCACCTCACATTTATCTGAATTAAACTCCATCTGCCACTTCTCAGTCCATTGGCCCATCTGGTCAAGATCCTGTTGTAATCTGAGGTAACCCTCTTCGCTGTCAATACACCTCCAATTTTGGTGTCATCTGCAAACTTACTAACTGTACCTCTTATGCATCCAAATCATTTATGTAAATGACAAAAAAGTAGAGGGCCCAGCACCGACCTTTGTGGCACTCCACTGGTCACAGGCCTCCAGTCTGAAAAACAACCCTCCACTACCACCCTCTGTATTCTACCTTTGAGCCAGTTCTGTATCCAAATGGCTAGTTCTCCTTGTATTCCATGAGATCTAACCTTGCTAATCAGTGTCCCATAGGGAACCTTGTCGAACGCCTTACTGAAGTCCATATAGATCACATTTACTGCTCTGCCCTCATCAATCTTCTTTGTTACTTCTTCAAAAAACTCAATCAGGTTTGTGAGACATGATTTCCCACGCACAAAGCCATGTTGACTATCCCGAATCAGTTCTTGCCTTTCCAAATAAATGTACATCCTGTCCCTCAGGATTCCCTCCAACAACTTGCCCACCACCAAGGTCAGGCTCACTGGTCTATAGTTCCCTGGCTTGTCTTTACCGCCCTTCTTAAACAGTGGCACCACATTTGCCAATCTCCAGTCTTCCGGCACCTCACCTATGATTATCAATGATACAAATATCTCAGCAAGAGGCCCAGTAATCATTTCTCTAGCTTCCCACAGAGTTCTAGGGTATATCTGATCAGGTCCTGGGGATTTATCCACCTTAAACCATTTCAAGACATCCAGCACCTCCTCCTTTGTAATCTGGACAATTTGCAAGATGTCACCATCTATTTCCCTGCAGTCTAAATCTTCCATATCCTTTTCCACAGTAAATACTGATGCAAAATATTCATTTAGTATCTCCCTCATTTTCTGTGGCTCCACACAAAGGCCGCCTTGCTGATCTTTGAGGGGCCCTATTTTCTCCCTAGTTACCCTTTTGTCCTTAATATATTTGTAAAAATCCTTTGGATTCTTCTTAATTCGATTTGCCAAAACTATCTCATGTCCCCGTTTTGCCCTCCTGATTTCTCCCTTAAGTATACTCCTACTTCCTTTATACTCTTCTAAGGATTCACTCGGGTAAAAAGTGAGGTCTGCAGATGCTGGAGATCACAGTTGAAAATGTGTTGCTGGTTAAAGCTCCCATTTAATGGAATTGAACGCTTCCATTTATTGTTCCCCTGAGGGTCTCATCTTACAAATACCCGAGTTGCACTACGTTATGAAACGTGCAGCCATGACTGAGCCCCCACCATTAGCTCCATCGGCTGCTGCAGTGTACAGCTGGCGCTGTGCCACTGAACTAATTCACTCGCTTTTCACTCCTTGTTACAGAACTGCAAGTCGCCCCTTCATCCCCTCGTGTTTCTTTTCTGCGCTGAGTCCTTTTGACAGGCCATCCCTTTAAGAATTTTCATTGCACCAACTCTGCACTCCTGACCTGTCATTCTCTGCACTTGCTGACCCTCACCTGCATACAAATTCTGATATTATCATCACTGGTCTTTATTATGTTAGGCACCAGGGAGTTTCTGCTGATGTTTCCCTTTCAACTCTGCAATCTCTGTTTTCCCACTCTACGGCATCCCCTTTTATTTCCATTGTCCTTAAAAGTCCCTGGACATTTCATGACTTGGCCTCTATTCATGCACATCTTCGTGCACTTCCCTGTTCATTCCATCCCCTCATCCCTGGTGGTTTGGCATCATTATGCAATGCTGCACTCAACCCCGACGATTTCTAATTGTGCCTACCTGCTTCTGTCATTAAAACTAACTTCACTACGTTGGATTCCTCGGTCATGTTCACCTACGGCTTTTAAATGATTTGCCACCGGTGCTATAGGCGCTCCATCCTAACCGCACTGGTTTGGTTATCTCTGCCCCTCCACTCCACACTGAAGGCTGGCGCTGGCCTTCCATCAGTCTGTCAGTATTCACTCACACCCGCTGCTACCGAAGGGATCAGGCCTGTTATTGCTTCCTTCCTGGAACAGGGCATCCTTGTTCCTACACAGAGCCCCTGTAATAGCCCCACCTGCCGGTGCCGAAACCTGGTAAACCTGACAGGAGGAGGTTCGTGCAGGATCTACGTGCTGTCAATGCTGTTGTTGTTCCTTGTACCACTGTAGAGCCTGACACGAATGCTATTCTTACTAATGTCCCTGCGTCAGCCATTTGTTTTCAGTGGTTGACCTCTGCTCAGCCTTTTTCTTGATTAAATTGTCCCTTGACAGTCAGCACTTTTTTGCCATTACTTTCAGTGACTGCCAATAGACAAGGACTTGGCTTCCCCAAGAGCACATGGAGAGCCCAACTGTTTATGCTTCTGCTGTTCAGCGGACCCTTGAAACCTTCCACATGCCTTGCAACAGTGTCCTTGTTCAATATGGTGATGCGATGGAAAGTTTCCATTGATAATATGCAGCCCTGCCAACCCATGGTTCATTTCTTGGGTTTCACGAACTCGTAGGGTACCAGGACCCTCGCCCCTGATCGCCTCAATGCAATCACAAGTCTCCCTCCTCCCCAACACGCACTGAACTTGTGTCATTTCTGGGGATGATGAATTATTGCAGGCGCTGGATTCCTGATCTTCGTGAGATTGATGAGCCTTTGTGAGAACCACCATCGAAACTACAGTGGACCCCTGAAGTGACACAGGCTTTCGAACAGTTGAGATTTGTACTAAGCTCTGCGCCTGCTTTGGGTCTTCCGGATTTCTCACAGCCATTTCAACTTTATGTTGCTGAGAGGGAGGGATATGCTTCGGGAATTCTGACACAGATGCACGGGGATCTCTGGCACCCTGTAGCTTTCTACTCTGTCCAGTTGCCTCCAGTTGTAAAGGGAATGCCGGTGTGTTTATGATCTGTGGCGGGTGCCTTGGTAATGGTTGAAAAGTCTAACCCCCCTTGTGCTGGATCACCCATGCATCACTTTATTCCACATGCTGCTGCTGAACTCTGCAGCATTTTACTGTTTCCAGGTGTACAGGCTATGAGGTCATCCTACTCTCCCAGTCTAATCTTACTCTGTGCTGTGCCTGGCTTTGAATCCTGCTACAATTCTTCTTGCCACCGACCTCTCAGTGACACCTACCGTGATTGTTTACACGTTGTCCATGATGTTGTTACCCCTCTCCCAAATCTTTCGGAAACCCCTCTGGATAATCCTGATATGGTCCTTTGCACTGATGGCTCCTCCTACCTGCCTTCTGATCATATAACACTGACAAGCCCATGCTATGTGCAGGCCTTCTGATGTCCTTGAATCTACAGAGCTCCCTAATGGTACTTCTACACAGGCAGCCGAGCTCTTTGCTCTCACAAGGGCATGCATTTTAGCTGCTGGAAAATCTGTTAACATTTATACAGACTCTTGCTCTGCTTTTGGAGTGGTGCATGATTTGGCACCCTCTGGAAGCATAGGGATTAAATCACTTCATTAGGTAATCCCTTAAAACACAGTCAGTTTATTAATAACCTTTCGGAAGCCATTCTCCTTCTTCGGCTATAGCTGTCATTAAGTGCACTGCTCACACAACTGCTGGGGATGGTGTCACCTGTGGCAATGCTTTTGCTGATATGGCCGTTCGTGTGACTGACACTGACCAACTATGCAGGTCTTGCATCCCCCTAAGATACTCCAGTTTCCCATTGTTCCTAACCTTTTGGAGGGCACCTGTACTGCTCAACAGGATGTCCCTCAATCTGACCAAATTTGTTGGGTCCTTTTAAGTGAACCTGGATCCCTTTGTCTTCCTACGCATCCCGACGACCACATCATCTGCCCTAAGTCTCATCGACCTGGCCCTGCCCTGGCCACTCATGGAGTTGGCTCTGTTAGCAAGTGGGGCATGTGCCATGCAGTCATACATTTTTGGTATGCCCCAGATTTCGCTACTGCTGCTTGCACTTTGTTATCACGCTGTCTTATTTGCCTACCAAACAATAACTCTAAGCCACTGGTCACGTTTGACCATCTTCCTTTTGACCCTGCTGGTCCCTTTGTGAAACTGCAGGTAGATTTTACATATATGCCAACAAGGTTGGATTTCCATTACCTATTGGTGATTATTGATATGTTCTCCAAATGAGTTGAGGCTTTTGCCACCAAAAAGGACGATGCTAGGACAGTTATTAAATATTTACTAAAAGGTGTCATCCCTAGATTTGGTGTTCATGGATCTATTTACAGTGCTAGAGGCACTCATTTCACTTCTGGTGTCATAAAAGCTATTAACAGGGCTTTGGGGATTACCTGGAGGCATCATATTCCTTATTAGCCGCAGTCCTTGGATATGGTGGAAGGGATGAATGGCGTCCTTAAAACAGTCCTTACTAAAATATCACAGGATACGGGCTTGCCCTGGCCTGATGCTCTGCCCCGTGCTCTATATTCCATTCAGAATCAAGTTAACCGGCCAACAGGCCTCACTACTTTTGAGGTACTGATGGGCAGACCCATGCCTACTGCGACCAGGCCTCCTATTCTCTCTGCTGATGTGGCTCTGCTCCTGATACAGGAGTCTCTAATTGATTACACGAAGGCCCTGTCTCAACTTATTATTCGGAATCATGACATTGTCAAAGCAGCCATTCCTGTTCCTATGGCTGATCACATGTATCCTTTCCAGCCAGGGGACTATGTTATGATTATATAGTTTGAAAAGAATTCTCTCACTTCTAGATGGAAAGATCTATTCCTTGTCCTTCTGGTGACCTGAACTGCACTCAAGGTCAAGGGGTGACCAGAATGGACTCATACCACACAGTGAAGAGGATACCACCCCAGAGGGACACCAGTTGAACTCTGCAAAGTTACCTGTAAAGCCTACAGCCACAAATGGTTCAGCATAATTGCTATTACACTTCTTACGTTGTTTTTGCTTATTTTTCTGATATTACATATATTTAGCTGGGGCCCTCGGTATAACCTGGGGGCCTACAACAAAAAAAAAATTGCATTTCAACACCTTTCCTGATGTGACATAACTTTATGCATAGAAGGTCAACCACACTAGCTGTTGGGTTTGTGCACACATTCCTTTCCATTCTAAAGGTGGGATTCCCTTGAGAGCCATTCCTTTTAATAAGTCTGACACTGCTGAATGGTGGCTACGTCAGGGTCGTTCTACTGCTATAACAATGTTTCGCATCCCTCCTAGCTTCCTGCAGCCAATAGGTGCCCCATCCTCTTACGGCAATAATTCCTGCTTCCGCTGGCGATCATTAGGAGATCAGATGGACTCATTTAAAGGCTGGTCCTAGCCTCACTACAATCTATCACACACACATCCCGTCCCTGCTCCTCACCAATCTCATGGCCACGACTACATCCCTAGGAAGTATTTGCATTAAAAGCAAATATTCTCCAGGATGGCAAGTTGGTTTCAGTAAGTGCCTACATTCCATCCTCCTTTCTTCATCTGTTTACCAGTCCACTGCAGATGGAAGCATACTTGATCTCAGTGTTGCCATCGATTGCTCTTTTATCATCTTTTGGACTGGAACCCAACACAATCATTTATTGGCTTTCAATGACACTGATTTCATTTGTGACCAGAAGGCCTATCCCTAGCTGCCTACCTCCTGGACTGGCAGCTGTTATTTAGGTTATGTTGTCCCTTTCCTTTCCCACTCCCACACTTCAACTTTTGAGACTTTGAAACCTCATATCAAGAGGGCACTCATTCCCTTTCAGCATCTTTTCCTCTCCCCAAGCCACTCTCCAGCTTGAGGTGGAGGTGCACCGTATTGCAATCACTCTGAAAGAGATTCCAATGCCACATCCTCAGCCTTTGACCTGCTCAATGCAGAGACGGCGGCTATTCGCACCATTGCTCTCCAAACTTGCATGGCCCTCGACTATCTCTTGGCAGAGAAAGAAAGCACTTTGTACCCTTATCAGCTCTGACTACTGTACCTACATCCCTGACTCCAGTGAGAACATTACAAACATTGCTGCCCATATTCACAAGGCTGCCTCCTTCCTCCATGACATTACTCTCCACCTTTGGAATCTTTGGATTTGGATGGGTAGTTTGCTTCTACATTCCTCCAGGGCCTTGTGGTTTCTCATTGTTGTTTTTGTTTTGCTCTCCCTTCTCATTATTTTCCTAAAACAATGTTGTGCTCGCTTTGACTCCCTACTGATGTCGAATACCCCTGCTTCTTCCCAGCTTGTACGGTTTCCTGTTTCTGACATTCCCCCACCAGTGGATGATTTCATTGACTCCTACTTTCTCGATCCTGGTGACCTTGACTCTGAGACTTAACTGGATGACTCTATATCGGACCGCCTAACAACTCCCTGGGTCCGGCTATGTCCCTCCTTTTGCCAGTTCCTCTGAATTGCCCTTCTGATTTGGTAAAAAGGAAAAAGGAAGGAATTGTGGGAGATTTGTTAGAGTCAAAGCAGACATTTTGTCACATATTAAAAGCCTGGAAACCAATTTGAATCTCATATTAGTGTCTGCTTGCTAAGTTCATACTTTCCCAGGCTCAGTGAGGTGGTTAGCCTTGCAGCCGGAATGCTGCCTGGTAAATGAATTCTTTCTCAGCATGGGAATGTTCTTCTTTTACAAGAACCTGTTGTATACTAACACTTGCTTATCAGCTACTAACCAATACTATCCAAATACTGCGTGACTGAGGCTAGTGACTGGCCAAAGTGCCTAACTTGCTCATTATGCTGCAATTCACAGTTTGCTAATTGTTAAATGATTTTAACCTATATAATCACGCAACTCTCTGTGTCTCATCGGAGTGACCTGTGACCATTCGGTTGGCTTGTCTCTCCACATGACCTCATGAATAAACAGTCAATAACTCAAGGTTTGTGTGGCACAATTTACCTTTCCCCTAAATTGGACCGCTACGAGCGAGTCACCCACTGCATAACTTCATCCCATCCCCAACACTCTGATTGGAGCCAGGTACTGAGGTAACGGAAGGCTGGGGGCTGACCTGTCCCCAAAAAGAGGCAGAGTCAGAGGGATGGAGGGAGGTGAAAAACGAAGATGGGATGGCTGGGGATGGTGTCCTCCAAGATGCATAGCAAACCCATAAAATAGACCCTTTTTCCTTTTGATCAGATTTCAGTCACATTTGAACCTACTTCCACCACACTCTGAGGCAGTGTCTTCCAAACTCAACCACTGACTGCATGACTAAGTCCTCAATTTCTTTAACTAATTCCCTTAAATCAGTGGCCTTTCAATCTCCATCCTTCCAACTACGCAAACAGTTTCTCCCTTTCCACTCTCGCCAGTTATCTTCTTTTACATTTCGTTCAAATCTCTTCTTAATCTTCTCTTTTGAAAAAAAATCCCAGCTTCGGGAGAGCAGCCGAGCACTGAGCAGACTGGGAAGGTAAATAGTGTAAAAACGCACTGCGTCGACTTGGGGCCTTCACTTCAGGAGACCAGCCAAGCGCAGAGCAGTCTGGGAAGGTGGGTGGATTCTGTTTCTGAATCTGAGTGGGAAACTGAAAGGTGTCATCACAGTGGGTTGTGATTTGATTCGTGATAAGGGGTCTGCTAAATTTGAACCTGTGTTAAATTGAATCTTGTTTATTTATTGGTTACAACTTGGGAGTGGGAGGGGAAAGGTCCAATGATCCTGATTCACATAGGTACCAGCGACATAAATAAATCTAGGGCAGAGGTTCAGCTAAGGGAGTATGAACAGCTGGGAGCTAAATTAAAAAGCAGAACCAAAAAGGGAATAATCTCTGGATTACTACCTGAACCACAAGCTAATTGGTCAATAAAATTAAGCAGGTAAATGTGTAGCTTAAAGATTGGTGTGGGAGAAATGAGTTTGAATTCATGGGATATTGGCACCAGTACTGGGGAAGAAGAGACCTTTTGCCATGGGACGGTCTTCATCTGTGTTGGGACCAGAGTCCCAGTGAATCGTATAACTAGGGTATAGACAGTGCTTTAAGTGAAATGGGAGTTAGGAGAGGGTTCAGTTATAGGGGAAATTAGAAAACCCAAATTAAAAAATGAGGTAAGAGCGCAGACTCAGGAGAGGTTATTAAAATCTCCAGCACAGACACAAATATGACAGAAGGGTAGCAATCAAACTTCAAGGATACTGGACAAACGAATGGCAACGAAGAGGTTACTACAGGACTGAAGGTGTTATATCTGAATGCATGCAGTATAAGGAATAAGGTAAATGAGCTTGTAGTGCAGATCTAAATTGGCATATACAATGTGGTGGACTTCATGGAGATGTGGCTACAGGGGATCAGGATTGGGAGGTGAATATTCAAGGACAGACATCCTATTGAAAAGATAGGCAGGTGAGCAGAGGGAGTGGGGTTGGCCTATTAGTAAGAAATGAAATTAAATCAATAGTAATAAACAAAGTAGGGTCAGATGGTGTAGAATCTGTGTGGGTAGAATTGAGGAACCGCAAAGGTAAAAAACCATAGTTGAAGTTATGTACTGGCTTCCAACTGGAGCTGGGGTTCAAGATACACCAGGAGATAGGAAAGGCGAAGTTACAGTGATCGTGGTGAATTTCAATATGCAAGTGGACTGGGAAAATCAGGTTGATAGCGGTTCACAAGGAAAGAAACTTGTGGAATGTCTACAAGATGGAGCAGCTTGTGGTGGAGCCCACTAGGGAACAGGCAATACTGGATTTAGTGTTGTGCAATGAGGCAGACTTGATAAGGGAGCTTACAGTGAAAGGACCCTTTGGAGGCAGTAAACATAATATAATTGAATTGACCATGCAATTTGAGAGGGAGAAGATAGAATCAGAAGTAACAGTATTGCAGCTGAATAAAGGCAACTACAGAGGCATGAGAGGGAAGATGGGTAGAATTGACTGGGAGAGGAGCCTAGGAGGAAACACAGTGGAACAGCAATGACAGGAGTTTCTGGGAAAAACTCAGGAAACACAGCAGAGGGAAAAGAAGCATGGTACAGGGAGGATGAGGCAGCCATGGCTGACTAGGGAAGTCAGGGTTAGCATAAAAGCAAAAGAGAAAGCATATAAAGTAACGAAGAACAGTTAGTCGATTGGGAAGCTTACAAAGCCCAACAGAGAGCAATAAAAAAGGAAATAATGAGGAAGAAGATTAAATATGAGGGTAAACTGACCAGTAAGATGAAGGAAAACTATAAGAGTTTCTTCAGATATATAAAGAGCGAAAGAGAGGCAAAAGTGGACATTGGGCTGCTGGGAAATGACACTGAAGAGACAGTTGTGGGGAACAAGGAAATGGCTGAGGAACTGAATCAGTCTTCATGATGGAATATACGAGTAATATCCCTAACATTCAAGGAAGTGAGGAGATAGAGCTGAATAGGTTGGCCATCAACAAGGAGAAGGTGCTAGAAAAACTCAATGACCTGAAGGTGGATAAATCACCTGGACCAGATGGACAATACCCCAGAGTTCTAAGGAAAATAGCTGAAGAGATAGTGGAGGCATTAGTGGTGATTTTTCAGAAATTGCTAGAATCAGGGAGGGTCCCAGAGGACCAGAAAATCACTAACATAATACCCCTGTTTAAAAAAGGGAGTAGGGCAGAAGATAGAAAGTTACAGACCGATTAGCCTAATCTCAGACATGGGTAAGATCCTGGAATCCATTGTGAAGGATGAGATTTCTGAATACTTGAAAGTGTATGGGAAAATGGGGCAAAGTCAGCATGGTTTTATCAAGGAAAGATCATGCCTGACAAATCTGCAAGACTCCTTTGAGGAAATAATGAGCAGGTTAGACCAAGGAAAGCTAATGGATGTTATCTACCTGGACTTCAAGAAAGCCTTTGACAAGGTGCCACACAGGAGGCTAAAGTAAGGTAAGGGCCCATGGTGTCAGAGACAAGATGTTAGCATTGATAGAAGCTTGGCTGTCTGGCAGAAAGTAGAGAGTGGGGATAAAAGGGTCCTTCTCAAAATGGCAGCTGGTGACAAGTGGTGTTCCGCAAGGCTCAGTGTTAGGATCACAACTTTCCACATTATATAATAATCTAGATGAAGAAACTGAAGGCTAAGTTTGCAGATGATACAAAGATACATAGAGGAACAGGTAACATTGAGGAGACAGGGAGGCTGCCGAAGGATTTGGACATGTTAGGAGAGTGAACAAAGAAACATCAGATGGAGTACAACGTGGGAAAGTGTGAGTTAATGCACTTTGGTAGGAAGGATAGAGGCATGGACTATTTTCTAAGTGGGGAGAAAATTCAGAAATCTGAAGTGCAAAGAGACTTGGGAGTTCTATTCAAGGATTTTCTCAAGGTAAACTTGCAGTTTGAGTCAGTAATTAGGAAGGCTAGTGCAATGATGGTATTTAATTTGAGAGGACTTGAATATAAAAGCAGGGATGTGCTTCTGAGGCTATATAATTCTCTGGTCAGAACACATTTAGAGTATTATGTTCAGTTTTATGTTTGTAAACTCCTTACTCTTGTACTCTCTGCTCCTTGGAGATAGTTAGAACTGCAGATGTTGGAGACCAGAGTGGATAAAGTGTGGAGCTGGAAAAAGCACAACAGGTCAAGCAGCATCAGAGGAGGAGGGGAGTCAATGTTTCAGGTCAGAAACTTTCATCAGGATTGGGGGAAGGGAAGGGGAGTGCAAAATAAATGGGGTAGTGGGGTTGGGGAACAGGTGGGTGGGATAACGATAGGTTAGATGCAGGTGGGAGGAGGCTGTCATTGGGCAGTGAGAAGGGTGGAGCGGATTAGTAGGAAGGAAGATGGACAGGTAGGATCAAGTAAAGGGGGAAGGGATGGAGAGGGCCTGGGATGAGGTGGGGACATTTGAAAGCTGATGAGTTCTACGTTAATGCCACATTGTTGTAAGCTCCCGAGATGAAAGATGAGGTTTTCTTCCTCCAGTTTGCATGTGGCCTTATGTTGATGGGAGAGGAGACCCAGGATGGACATGTCATGGGAGAGTGGGGAGGGGGAGTTGAAACGGATGGTAACTAGAAGGTGGAGTTGATTGGAGTGTATGGAGCATAAATGTTTCCTGAAGCACTCTGCAAGTTTGTGTTCAGTCTCCCCTATGTAGAGGAGACCAGATTGACAGCAAAGGATGTAGTAAATCAGGTTAGAGGATATGCGCATGAATCTTTGCTGTACTTGGAATGATTCTTTGGGGCCTTGGATGAAGGTGAGGAGGTGATGGGTTGGGGGCAGGTTTTTCAGGGGAATGTTCCGGGTGTGGAGGGGGGTTTGGTTGGGGATGTGTATCTAAACAAGGGAGTCGCAGAGGAAACAGTCCCTGCAAAAGCAGGTAGGAGTGGGGACAAGTATGTCACTTTGATGGTGGGGTCAGAGATGGGGGAAGTGGCGGAGGATGATGCATTGAACTTGGAGATTAGTGGGGTGGAATGTGAGAACCAGGGGTCCCCACCCTTGTTGCAATTGGAGACGCTTTATTTGAGGGCAGACGTGCGGGAAGTGGAGGAAATGCGGTTGAGGGCATTGTTGATAACAGGGGAGGGGAAATTACGGTGCTTGAATGGCCTGGAGTGGAATTGTTCATCCCGGGAGCAAATACAGTGGAGGCAGGAATTGGGAGAATGAGATCACATTTTGCGGGGGGGGTGGAGATGGTAGGAGGTGTGAACATAGCTTCCAAATCTTCCCACGCCCCAGCTCATCCCGGGCCCAACCTAGTGGTTCATCTTCCTTCCCACCTGTCCATTTCACCCTTCCCACTGACCAATCACAGCCACCTCCTGCCTGCATCCATCTATCACCATCCCACCCATCTTTACTCAGCCCCACACCCCTCCCTTTATTTATTTCACAGCCCCCTTTCACTCCCTCAGACCTGAGGAAAGGTTCTGACTTGAAACATCAACTCCCCTCCTCCTCTGATGCTGCTTGATGTGGTGTGCTTTTTCCAGCCCCATTCTTTGTCTACTTTGTGCTCATGTTGATAAAGCCAAAGATACTGTGTTCTTTATTATCCACTCTCTCGATCTGTTAGGCCACTTTCAATGACCTATTGCCTGCATGCCATATCTTTCAGTCATACTGTCTATTTTATGTTGTATCTCTGTATTAGTCTTGAAGCATTAATTTCACACTTCCCTGTGTTGAATTTCATCTCTCACTTATCTGCCCATTCCACAAACGGTTTACATCCTTGTAATTTTTCTAGCTATCCTCCCCATTGTTCACAGTGCTTCCAAGTTTCATATTATCCACGATTATGGAAATTAAAAAGCAAAAAAACTTCTGCAATTTCTGAAACATGCTGCATTTGGTGTACATCAATGAGGATTAGATGGCTTGAGATATTAATTTTCACACTTGGGGGAATAATCAAGTTCATAATATTCTGAATTTTTAACACATATTTAATATTTCACGGATCTTCTAACCACTGGAGGGAAGAAAGTCTATTTTTAGAGTTGCGACTGTGGGAACAAAAGTGTAACTGGCTCTGGGTGAAGTCAAAAAAGTTGCTATGGTGAGCAAGTGAACCAATAGGTATCACAATGGGGCAAAGCCCATTATGTGAGATAGCCATCATTGAAACTGCAATCACCAATACAATCTGCAGCACAATATCAAACTGTACCTGCAATTATGAGGAGAATTTAATGCCTAATATTGACCTAAAGCAAACTCACTTTAATTTCCAGCTGTCATAGTTATTCTAATCAATTATCAACTAACCTGTGCAATTAAATAGATAATTTATCATACCAGTAACCAGCCTCATTGATGTATAGCCACAAAAATGGCTGAAATTAATGATGTGTTTTCACCTCAAAATATTCTGAGTACACAGTATTTTGTACCTCTCTGAAAAGTGTGCCTGTATTTTGGGCTGTTTTCTGATGGCACTAGGGGAAACCAGGTTCCTTTATACAAGAGGCTGATTCTTCCCAATCCTGTTTGATGACCATCCACTCTTTGTTCTTGCACATTAGCTACTGTGAGCTCTATTTGCCAAATGACACATTACACTTATTCAGTCACTGACACATTTACTCTATCATTGGAGAAGGAATGTTTAGTTATTCACACAGCACTTCCAGAGTTCTGGTAGAAGATCATCATCATGAAATATTAGTTCTCTTCATCTCTGCACAGTCACGACCTGACCTGATTAGTCATAGAAATGTTACAGCACAGAAGTTGGCCCATTTGGCCCATCTTGTTCATACTGAGTCTTTCTGTCATTCATTATTTTTGTTCCAGGGCACAACGTCCTAAACTGATCATAAAAAAGCTAATAGATGAAAGGAACACAACATCGGTGCAGCTGTAGGAGCAAATTGCTGCAGATGTTGGAATTTGTACAGAAAACAAAAATTGCAGGAAATCACAATCGGCCAAGCAGGATCTGTGGAGACAGAGCAAGTTAGCCTTTTGAATCCAGATGAACTCTAATGAAGAGTCATCTAAATATGCAATGTTAGCTTGCTGTTACTCCACAGATGCTGCCTGACCCGCTGTGATTTCCAGCGTATTTTGTTTTCAGCATCGGTTAGCTGTATTTTATTGATGTTAAATTACTCACATTCTTTGTTGCCAGTAACATTGCAGAAAAATATTTGACACAGAAATTGGCCAGACAAGGTATAATAAATAAACCCAGATGAGTTATATGCCAGGATGTCAATAATCTATAAAACAGTAAACTGTGCCTGGATCCTAAGATGATTGAGTTTTATGATGTGTTAATTACAGGTTGGTGCCATTCTGTTGAATGGTCTCTATGGTACCAGGTTAGGTAATAGGTTAGCTCTTGGTCTGCACAGGCACACACTAAATTATACACTTTTCACTTATCAGCTTTTTATAATCACTTTAGAAGATTGCATTCTGGAAGAAAAACAATAATGGCAAGGCTCAGCAGATCAGATTGCAACTATGCAGACAAGGAAGAGGGCAAATAGTCCACGATAAAGACCTTTCAGTAGAATTCTGAACCTGTGATTTAAAACTTTATAAAAACACAACAGTCACTAACCAATTGATATAAAGAAAGATGAGCAGTTATACAGTTCTTTTCCCAACCAAAAGATGTCCTAAAGTACTATACAGAAAATGAATTACTTTTAAATGTAGGAAACACAGAAACCAATTTACGCACAACTGGTTCTCACAGGCAGCAATGAAGTAATGATCAGATAAGCTAGTTCTTCCCGAAGCTGGGTGAAGGGATGAATGTTTAGCAGCCATCAGAAAGAACATTTCCATTTGTATACAGAGGGCAACTCCTTTAATAGCCAGCAGCTGAGAGCAGAAGAATTGAGTAATTGGTGGAGTTTGGATGTTAATGAGCATGAACTAGAGAGGAAAGGATCATGTTCACACCCTCAGCTCTATCCAAGATGTGGTAAAACAACCACTGATGGAGCACTATAACAAAATCACAAATGAATGGAAACCACCTCATGATCTCTGGTCCAGTATTACCTCGATTTCAAAGTTCTTATCCTGAATTCAACCCCCCCCCCCCCCCCCCCAGTGCCCTCACCCCTCCCTGTTTCTTTTTGTTATCTAGACCAACAACTCTCTGAATTATTTGCACTAACCTCATTCTGGACATCTTGTGCCTTCTCGATTTTAATCACAATATCATTCAGTGGTGGATATGCTGCCAACTGTCTTTTTCTCCAAATCTGAAATTCCCTCCCCTCTCTGTATGCCTGTTTGTCTCTCTCTCTCTCCCTTATGTCAATCCTTGAAGTCAACATCTTATATCTTAATATTTCTTTACTTGGCTGGACGACAATTTGTATCTCATAGCACTCCTGTGATGTAACTTGGATGTTTTTATGGAGGTAAAAGTACTATATAAATGCATGTAGATGTTGTATTTGGGTAAGAATGAAAGTGAGAACACTGAATATCATTTTGCAGAAGAAGAATAATTTGCAGCAAAGCAGAAGGACTGTTAGCCCCACTTCAGGAGTCTTTGGTCATTGCGCATTTACCCTGTCTAATCTCATTAGAACTTTCAGATTTCTACAAGATTCCATCCCCCTATACTTTTTTCTAAACTCCAGTAAATATATGCCTAACCGATCTAATCTCCCTACATGTGTCAGTCCTACCAAGTTAGATCCGATCCCAGGCGGATGGCTGTGTGGAATTTGCACATTGTCCCTGTCTCTGTGTGGGCTTCCTCCAGGTGCTCCTGTTTCTGCCTACAGTCCAAAGATTAGGTAGACTGGCCATGCTAAATTGCTCATAATATCCAGGGATATGTAGGTTAGATGGGATTTGCATGGTTACAGGATAGGGAAGAGTTTGGGACCCTCTTCATAGTGTCAGGGTGGACTTGATGGGGCAAATGGGGGCAAGATTGGAGGGGCGCTGGAAAAGCACAGCAGGTCAGGCAGCATCCGAGGAGCAAGAAAATCGATATTTCAGGCAGAAGCCCTTCATTAGGAATGAGGTTGGGAGCCTCGAGCATGGAGAGCAAGTCCACATTGATGCCATGGGGTTGAAGGGTCCCGAGGTGGAAGATGAGGTGTTCTTCCTCCAGCCCTCGGGTGGTGAAGGAGTGGCGATGGAGGAGGCCAAGGATCTGCATGTCCCCAGCAGAGTTGAAGGTGCGGGTTTCTCGGAGATGTCCCACCCTCCTATCTGACCTAATACCTTCACCCCCACTTCCATCCACCTATTGCACTCTCAGCTACCTTCTCCCCAGGTCCACCTCCCTCCCCTTTATCTCTCCACCCCGAGACTCCCAAAACGGCTGATTTTCCTTCTCTTCGGATGCTGCCTGGCCTGCTGTGCTTTTCCAGCACCACTTTAATCTTGACTCTAATCTCCAGCATCTGCAGTACGCACTTCCACCTTGATGAGGCAAATGGCCTGCTTCCACACTATAGGGATTTGATGACCCTTAACTGCCCTCTGCGTAATTAGGAATGGGCAATAAATACCAGCTTGGCCAGCAACATTCACATCCCATCAATGAATTTTTAAAAAACACATTCTATAATGGAACCTTTTCCTTGGCCTGTCTAATTTATTGTTGACCCACATACACAGTGGCACAGTAGCTAGTACTGCTACCTCATGGTGCCAGGAACATGGGTTCAATTCCCACCTCTGGTAACTGTTTGTGTGGAGTTTGCGCATTTTCCCTGTATCTGTGTGGGTTTCCTCTGGGTGCTCTGGCTTCCTCCCACAATCCAAAGATGTGCAGGCCAGGTGAATTGGCCATGCTAAGTTGCCCATAGTGTTAGGTGCAGATATCAGGGGTGTGGGTTACTCTTTGGAGGGTTGGTGTGGACTTGTTTCCATACTGTAGGGGATCTAATCAAGCAATATTATGTACAGCATGATACCCAAACAATTGCTGCTGTCTGTTTACTCCCACCTTGCTTCAATCTTAACACAAAAGAGACTTTGGTACTATTGCTGAGGCCAGGGCTCCAGTGCTGAATGTTTGGTTGGAAGAACAATTCTCAAAAGACCTTGCAGTACTGACTACAGTTCTGTTCTCCATATTGTAAAGGGAAGATAGATGCACTGGAGGGAATGTGAAGCCAATTCACAAGATGATACCAGATTAGAGAAACCAGAAATGTTTTCATTTTATTCTGAAATCCAAAGTCACAGGGATGTACTAAAAAAGGAAGCCACAAAGGTTCATGGTTTAAACAAAATAATTATACTATTCACAAATCAAGCCTACATACTAATAACTATATTCTTTCTTAAATAATCAATTATGTTAAAGATAATAAAAGTACTGTGTACACAATTGCTTAAATCTGAACTGAACTTCTTAACTCAAACTTCCTTCTGCCTCCATTTGTTATACATCACCAAAATGCAAGTCAGATACTTAGCAGAATTTGAAGATTAACCCTTTGGTGTGACTATTGTTTCAAATATTTCTATAAAGGCTGAAATCTGGTGGAATGTTTATCTATTCTTGGATGTTTTCCAGTATTTATTCAAGTATCCTTCAACTGTTCGAGTTTTAAACTTTAATTTCATCGCAGACATTGCAAGTGTCTTAAAGTTAGTTAACTTTGAAATCTCGAATCTAAAACTTTCCCTCTTTTCCTACTTGGCTCTTCCAGAAGTTCAATTCACTTGAGTAGAATCCTTCTGTTATCAAGAATTTTAATCTTTCTTACCCAGCATACAGAATTTCAGCTCAATCTTGTTTGTAAGAGATGTTGTCTGCATTTAGCTTGTTCTAAACTGAAAACTAAATGCAAACTGCTTGAAGACAGAAACATATGAGAAATATACTTTCACCCATAATTGACTACTTGTTGACCCTTCCTTGCTCTTATTTATCTCCAAGGCATCTTAGCGACATAATCAGTTACTGGAAGCAAGTTGCTTTATAAAAAACTCCGCTTTTCAGGAAATGCACTTCCTAAATTTACCATTGCTTGAGCATGGATATGTCTTTTTCTCCCCAAAAATACACTGATGTTTCCATTATAATTACCAGTCTGTGGCTCTTTGTTCTTAAGTAGAGAAGACTGAGAGATGGCCTAAAAGTGAACATTAAATTATGATTGGATTTAATCAACCAGACATAAAGACCAAAACTAGGGATGAAACATTCAAGGACAATAAAAATAAGCTTAATAAATCCTGTAGGAATTCTGCAGAAACTTCATTACCTAGAGAGTGATGAAACTGTGGAACCCGCTACATAATATAGTTGAAACACAAGAATGTAAGAATTAGAAGGAGGACCACGCCATTTGGCCCATTGAGCCTCCTCCACCATTCAATAAGATTATGGCTGATCTTTTGGTGGACTCAACTCCACTCACCATAATTCTTAATTCCTTTACTGCTCAAAAATCTGCCTCCCCTTATTTTGGGACTATGCTCCCTGGTTCTAGTTTCACCTTTCAGTGGAAACAACCACCTTATTTCAGTCTTATCTATTCCCTTCATAATTTCATAGATTTTTAGAGGAGTTCCCCCCTCATTCTTATAAATTCCAATGAGTACTGTTCCAATCTACTCATAAGACTACCTTCTCAACTCCAGAATCAACCTACTGAACCTCCTCTGTACCCCCTTCCAATGCCAGTACATCCTTTCACAAGGAAGGAGACCAAAACTGTGCACAGTGGTCTCATCAGCACCCAATGCAGCTGCAACATAATTTTTCTGTTTATATACTCCATTCAGAGACAACTAGTGTAAATGCATTAAAGGGAAAGTTAGGAAGTACATGAGGCAGAAATACCGGAAGGATATTTAGCTGTAGGGTTAGATTAATAAAAATGTGAAGCAGCTTATGTGGAGCATTAACAACAGTATGCAGAATTTGGGCTGAATGCCCTGTATCTATGATGTATGTGCAATTTCTATGTGCCTCTGATTGACCATATAGAAGTTGTGGAATAATTTCAGAACAGGTTGTATTTTCCCACTAGGTTTATACAGAGTAGGTTCAATTGGGGCAATCTTCCTATCACCCTCAAAACACAGAAAAATTGGACCTGGGCTAAAGAGAGGGGACAGAGAATTCCAGAAATGTGGTGGAAAGATTGTGTCTGAGCAGATTTGCAAAATGGCGCATAGTATAGACAGGACTAAAGGTGTCTACAGGCAGAGGGAAATGAAAATTGATGTCAAAAAAGCTCAGGAACAAATGCAGATATCCCAACCTGTTTGTTTTAAAATGCTGGCAAAGGGGTCTAATTTGATAACAATTTGACAGCACATGGATCTCAGGAAGATTTAAATGGTGCAGGAGAACATTTCCAATGGTAATAGATTCATTGTATTTGCAAATTTTACAGTAATGCAGAATAAATCAGACACTTCCCAGGCATTCTGAGAATTAAGAATGCATTGCTTTGCCAATGTATCTAATCACCGGATCAGCAATCGTACTGCAGTGGTAATGTTCTGCAGTGTGACTGTGCTCTCTTTGGAAGAATGTTGCATCTATTGAGCATTTGTTTCAAGATAGTCTTAGTTCACAATCAATAGAGTTCTTTTAAAAAAAACATGAATATTTATTCCACAGAAAGTCTATTTTTATGTTTTGCTCAGGCAAAGTGGTTAAAATGATCCAGAAAGCATTGCCTGAAGGAATGATGGTGGCAGACTCGTATTCCAAAAGGGAATTGGATGAATACTTGTAAAGTAAAAATAGCTGCAGGGAAGAGCAGGATTCTGAAATCACAAATTCTTTCCAAGAGTTTGTACCACCCTCTGTGTTGGCTTGATTTTTGATTTTATTGTCACGTGTACTATGTAGTAGGAATACAATAGCATACAGCGAAAAGCTTTCATTTGTCAGCACAAAACGGTGCCATTTTGAATAATTTAAGAAGGACAAAAAAGAAGGATTGAGCTAGCAGAGTGTCTATTGGCACTGAGCCAGCTCATCACTGTCAATGACGTCTGCGCCTCTTTCCCTCCACCACCAATTCACCGCCGTCTATACCGGACCCAACCAACATCAAAGTCGCCGATCCTCAGGCAGCATCTTTGCCATTGGTTCGATATTCCTCTGTCACCACCTGCACTGGACCAACCAATGTCAGAATCACATCTCTTACTGCCGTGTCCACCTCATTGATGTTGTCGTGATGCCCTTCCACCACCGTTTCATTGCCACCGGCGCCAGACCCAACCAACAATGAAGTTCCTGAACCTCAGGTGCCATCTTTTGTCCTTGGGCCTGCCTTGCCTCTGCTAATGTAGCAGCTGCCAATTCCAGGTCCTGTGCTTGCTCCAGAAAGATAAGTAGGAGTTCATTGTCCTGCATTCTGGGCCTTCTTGAGGTCTGTGCCCTAGGCCTGCTTGACCTCTACGCTCTGGGCTCTCTCCACCATGTATGCTGTCCAATCGCAGGACCAGAGTAGGTAAGTAAGAAAGACAGGGGATGCAAGAGAAAAGAAAAAAAACAAAGAAAGGCAGTCGGAGCAGTCGAGCTCCAGCATAGGAGCCCTAGTCTGCCACCATCTTGAACTAGAAATTATGTTCTTTGTAGTTCCTGTCTATTAATTCAATAACCTATCTCACAGATCGATGGGTTCAGCTCGAGTTAGAAATTTGAAGGTTATTTATAATGCTAACTACTTACAAGGTTACAATATCAAGACTTACAAACACATTCTGGGTTGGTGCTCACTGAATTTACTGTACTTTACACACACATGCTGATCACATTGAAACCATGGCACAGAGAGAATGATTGAATGTGAGATGAATATTGCAGCAGCCTCCCAGCTGCTAAAGTATAGATAAATTGCCAACTTGACCGAACAGCAAGGAATGCTGGGTACATTGACTTCAAGTAAAACTCTGAAGCCACAAAACCCAGAATCCAAACACAAACAGCAACGTACTACTTACCCTGGATAGATATATCAACTAAACAAAGAAAGGATGCATCTTATCAACCAAGAACTAGACACTCAAGCTCAAAACAATGGAACAAACATGAATAGGACTTTTAATGACTTTAACAAAGCCATTCAAACCATCGGTAGCCATCAAGCAGCAACTCCTGATTGGCTAACGGTATGGAAAGATCCAGAAGCTGAGGAAAAAGATATAAAAGTAGGATTTAGATCAGGCAGGAGACATTCCAAGGAGATCGGCATGGCAAATGGCAGAGAGCAGCTGACCATTGGGACAAGGAGAGAGAGAGGGGGAAGAAGAGAGAAAGCAGTTTCGCTGTCCCACCAAGATAGAGAGAGAGAGTTCATAATCTATGAGAAATTTGGGAAGTATTATAAAGTAAAGGGAATGAATAGGGTTAGAGATGGTATTGTTTAGTAATAAAGGCTTGTTTCTTAATAAAGATGAGACAGTTTACATTAGTATCAGCTTGTGTTCGGAGTGATTTGACCGCTTCAGTATTGTGGGACCCCTGGGCAAATTTATTCATGACATTCTGCTTGGAGAGGGACTCGATAACAATACCTTTATAACCAAATATCACATATCTTGTCTCAAAGCTACAGAACTCTCTGAGTTGTCTCCTTCTATGCTCAATGATCCTCTGTTTTGATAAATCAACTGCAAGGCTGTGTGAATTGCTTCACCATAGCTAAGTTGCAGTCCCTGTCCCCAAAGGACATTAGTGAACCTGGGGAATTCATGTTTAAGTCTGACAGCTTCTAGCAGACTTTTCAGGTGCCAGTCTTTATATTCAATTTGACAATTTATAATGATTAGTTATAGTGGGAAACTAGGAGATGACAGATTAATTACATACGTACTTCAGTTCTGTATTCACAAATAACATTCCAAACATGTTGGGGAACTCAGGAACTCAGGGTCTGTTTTTAACTGAAGCCCATCCAGTTGAGAAGTACCAACCTCTAAAGGCATTATTTAAGCCATATACATTATTTGTTTAACGTCCAGAGCATCTCCACTGCATTTAGTGCCTGTTTTGGAAAATGAAGAACCACTTACCCCTTGAGCTGATCTCCCTGCAGAAATGCAGCTTTAATCTCCATTCCCAACCATTTGATGTTAAGAAAGCCAAGAAAATTCTCAAAATTGAAGTGAAAAATGAAAAGGCAGCAAAGTGGAGTTGAGGATTATCAGATCAATCACGATCTAATTGGCTGGCTGAACAGCCTTATAAAACCCATCAGTAGACACCTTTTCAGTGCATGTTCACCTATTTGATAGCCCTCACTGTCGCCAATCTGGTACTTCTGCATACATCCAAAATTGTAGTTCTTGCTGTTTGGCATCTTTTTAATAATTCACCTTCTAGTTTGTTCACTAAGAATTTCCAATCACATGGGCTTCTGTTCCTCAGGGTATTCTTGGTCTGTACTTATTCCTAGTCTTTGTTTAACTAGACCTTCTATTTTTGTCTTCTCTCTAACTGGACTGCTACTGTTTTGATCTTCTGTTCTTGGAGGATTTCTAACAATGCTTCATGATCCCTTCCTAGGCATGTGTTGTTGAGTTTACATTATCTTGCCTTCCATCTTCATATTCCCAAACCATGGACCAAACCTCCTGCCCCTCATCCTCTGTATTTATCCAGATTTTTACATTTTCCAGTGCCCTTCTTTGCTTGAATTAAAATTGTCACATTTCTCCACTGCTTTGTGGAGTTCCAGAAAAGAGTCATATTGGACAGACATTGCTAGGTCTGTTTCTCTGTCCACATATGCTGCCATACCTACTGAGTTTTTCTAGTACTTTCTGTTTTTATTTCAGATGTTTGGCATCACAGGATTTTGCTTTTATATCTCTCATTGAAACTCATTTCCTATCACATTATCTTATATCTTCAGATTAATCTGATGTTTTCAGACTTCAGCTTTAATGGAAGCCATTCTGTTTGCTTGCTTATTGGAGCTCTTTCCTAAACTAGGGACTGATCACTTAAAATCTTAACTTTTATGGGCTACTGAACCAGGGTTTTCGGATGGATAGCCCATACTAGTGCGGACACTAAAATACAGTTTGCTCAATCTGCCTAAAATTAATGAACGATTTGTCTATTATCACTTGGTTCTTTTCACAAAATGGCAGTGGAAAAACAGTGCAGTGGGTGGGTGTTTTAGCCCAGGAGTCCAGAGCTCACCAACTGCATTTGCTTTTACATTTTTTCTTACTCTGCTTTTTTTAATGTTTACAGTTTTACAGTTATATTAAATATTAATTTTCCCTTCTTTTAATGACTTTAGCAGAAGGCTCCTTTTGCTCCAGTGATGGAATGGCTTCTAACAACCCGTCATGGAGGTCTCCTCCCTGTGTGCAAGTCTTCTTCGGATTGGCGTGCAGATAATCCAGCAGCCTCACCTGCGTTCTCATTCAGCAGCGACGGTCTTGCCTGGCAGGTGGTCTTCTTTGGCAAAGGCTTCCAGCCCAGTTTTCTAGTGGCTTGGCATGGTGTCCTGATCTGAAATGGTGTTCTTATTCCGGTTGCGTCTTCCTGGTATTCCATCATTGATTAATTGGCTTTCCATGACTGTTAATTGAATTGTGCTGAGCTTTGTTTTAATGTGGTGGCTCAGTGGTTAGCCCTGCTGCCTCATAGCACCAGGGTCCCAGGTTCAATTCCAGCCTTGGGTGACTGTCTGTGTGGAGTTTACACATTCACCACGTTTCTGCATGGGTTTCCTCCCACAGTCCAAAGATGTATAGGTCAGTTGAATTGGCCATGTTAAATTGCCTATTGTGTTAGGTGCATTAGTCAGAGGAGGGAGGGTTGGTGTTGGTCTGAAGGGCCTGTTTCCACACTGTAGGTAACCTAACCTTAACTTTTCATTATTACGTAATGACTTTTTTTTTAGATTAGACTTACAGTGTGGAAACAGGCCCTTCGGCCCAACAAGTCCACACCGACCCGCCGAAGCGCAACCCACCCATACCAGTACATTTACCCCTTACCTAACACTACGGACAATTTAGCTTCGCCAATTCACCTGACCCGCACATCTTTGGACTGTGGGAGGAAACCGGAGCACCCGGAGGAAACCCACGCAGACACAGGGAGAACGTGCAAACTCCACACAGTCAGTCGCCTGAGTCGGGAATTGAACCCGGGTCTACAGGCGCTGTGAGGCAGCAGTGCTAACCACTGTGCCACCGTGCCGCCCACCTATATTAATGACTTCTGTCATTAATATAGGTGCCATGGGAGGGTGACTTATAAAACTTTTTACTGTATTTTCATTTAAAAGTATTTGTGACAATAAAGTTTTATTCTAGATTTCTGCTCTATTCATATTCATAAGACCACAAAATATTTGAGCAGAGTTAGGCCATTCAGTCTATCGAGTTGGCTCCACCATTCAATCATTGCTAAAAAGAATTACTGTTGCTTTACTCATAACAATTATCCATGGTGGAACAGCAGTTAGCACTGCTGCCTCACAGCGCCAGAGACCCAGGTTCAATTCCCGTCTCAGGCAACTGTCCGTGTAGAG
Source organism: Hemiscyllium ocellatum (assembly GCF_020745735.1). NCBI lineage: Eukaryota > Metazoa > Chordata > Chondrichthyes > Orectolobiformes > Hemiscylliidae > Hemiscyllium > Hemiscyllium ocellatum. The sequence goes on along the minus strand of NC_083432.1, from coordinate 12,993,154 downwards.
TTTGCACATTCTCCATATCTGCATGGGTTTCCTCCGGGTGCTCCGGTTTCCTCCCACAGTCCAAAAAATTGTGCAGGTTAGGTGAATTGGCCATGCTAAATTGCCCGTAGTGAAGGGGTAAATGTAGGGGGGTGGATTGCTCTTCGGAGGGTCGGTGTGGACTTGTTGGGCTGAATGGCCTGTTTCCACAGTGTAAGTAATCTAATCATATACTCACACACACCTCTAAATTGGTTGTTAGCACATTTCCTCCCCCAGCTATTCATGGGGAAATTTTGTCAGTGGTCTAAGTTGGGTCTATATCTACTTTTCCATTCTCCAGTTATTTTCTTATTTTCTATGTATTATTGGTGACTAACAAAATCTGGTTGCCAAATCTACAAAATGTCAAATGAAAATATTTTCTTCTCTATGCCATATATTTAAATTCCTAGCTACTACCTCCCATTGAAATCTCTTGTTAAAGGCAGGCTTATTATAAGCAGTGGCAGTGACCTTCAATATTTATTGCAGAACTCATGTCTATCACTTATCTCTTCTATGAGCTCAATGTATTCCCCATCTCCTACTCCTTCAACTTCTACTAAAAGTTTCTAAAACTAATGGATCTATAAGCTGCTGCAAGTCAACATCAGGCTAAAATGTCAGCACTGTATTATCAACGAAAAACAACATTTAACTGAATCACCAAAGACAAACAATAGCAGCTTGGAGAAAAATATGTCACTGTAAGAATAGTATGAAAAGAAATCTGGTTTCTTTTAATTTTGTGTTTTCAATTACTCATTACAATAAGGTTTATTTTATGGAGTACTCAAAGTTGAAGAAGTCTGCACTGCACAGATAATTAGACACTTGCTGTTTTGATAAAAGGTTTTCCAGTATTTTCAACTGCATGCAATAAAATTAGGATAATGAGGTAATAAAGAAAGCTGACCCAGTCATCACAGGAGTACTGGTGTATCAGACAACACTGAGAACAACAGAGAATAACAGCCCATAGGAGGTACCGATACAAGGGTAGGGAGAGGGAGTGACATTAGTGATACAAGGGTTAGTGTCTTGTTTCTCTCCCTCCACTTTTGTGCATTGCTTTGACAGTAACTGTAAAACCTGCAATCTTTGTTTAACAGTTGACAAACAATGAACTGGTTCAGCAGCTTCTTATTCACAAGAAAATGTTTAATGATTTGAAGCTGGAGACTGTTGGAATACAGAGTCTGTGCCCACATAATAGACAGGGAAATTCCTGCACAGATTTGCATGCTGAACAATGTGACTCTATGCATATTTTCTCAAACTGACAAGATCAAAGAGTTATAGACAGAGAGACTGCTCATTAAGAGTCATTCCTAATTGGAGTCATCAGCATGTTTTCATTTCCAAGCTTCTTGTTGTGAGTGAATTTAATATGACTCATTAGTTACTTTGGTTTACTTTAGTTCTTTCATATTGCCAATCTCTGGTTGCCCAGCATAGATGCATTGGGCTAAATGGTCACTTTCTGTGGCAGAACAAATGTCTGATTCTATGAAGGTGATGGTAAAACATGTTTTGATCCAGTGATAGTGAAAGAATGTATATATTAGAATGCTGTGTGACGTAAAGGAAGCAATACAGGTGACGATGTTCCAAAGTGTTTGCTGTCATTGCTCTTTTAGGTGTTACAGATCATGAGTTTCAAAGCAGCTTTAGTTAGTTGCATTGTATATGGTTCTGAAAGGGATAAAATATGAGGTTGAGTGTCGTAAGCAGGTTTTACTGTATGGTACATGGGGACTTAACCACAGCAAGAAGGAACTTGTAGGGGCTAGCCTTATAGCTCATGTAACAGACTATGCACTAATGTAGGTTACATTCATGTCATCTATAAATCAGTGGAGTATTGCAACAAACATCATGTAGTTTACTAAACAAAACTCTTCTGATTAGACCAGAAAGCTGGATATTCAAATTCACTCCAGGCCACTTTGGGCTTGGCGAGACCCACACATATATTACTGAAGTGCATCTTGTAGATGGTACACTGCCACAGTGCATTGGTGATGGAGAGAGTGAATGTTTAAATTATTAGGTGGGGTTTTCAGCCATTCCAATGAAGACATTATTTGGAATTCTACTTCAAACCAATCACTCCTTCCCCATCCATCTCTCCTGAAGAGAAAATCAATGAAATTCAAGTTTCCCAATTGGTTTCACCCTCAAAGCTAAAAGCTTACCAGGTGCCTGTTTTATTAAATCCTTGAGTAACAAATGGCTGCCTCCATTTTCAAATGAGATACCTCATTAACATAACAAAGCTACTTGTTTTAAAAGTCTTGGAATGACATTCCTTGTAAAACTAAAATGATAAGAAATGCATTTACTATCCAAACACCAACATGGAGAACATAGAACATAGAAAACATAGAACTTAGAACCGTACAGCATAGGAGTGAGCCCTTCACCCACGGTGTTGTGTCGAACATGACACCAAATTAAAGTAATATCTTCTGCCTGCCCTTGGTCCATATACCTCCACAGAAGCCTAATAATACAGTATTTGAATTTGTTTTTGGTGTCTCACCTTCCCTCTGTTCACCTGAACACATTGACTCAGGGTAATGTACGCTGTGCTCTGCAACCTCAATTAAAGGCAAAGATTGTATTAAATTTTTGATTAAGCTGAGCAGCAAACAGATTTGTTTGTACAATTTTATCTGATGCTCGTTGTGCACAACACACTTCAGATCAGCACTTGTATGTATAGAATTGTTACAATCACTCGATTTTATAAGAGAGTAATGTTTAAACTGTCTCCTTTAACTTAAGATGAAAATGAAGTATCTAGAATATGACCTCCAGGTATGATGTGGCTGATGTGACGGGGTTCAGGCCAAAACCTGTTGAAATTGAGGTAGAAATTTTAACACCTTAATATGGCAACTCACAGACTACCAATCATTTGAAGAAGCAAAGCCTGTGGAGGGTTAATTGACAACAGGTCATTAGTGAGTGTTTTGCTACAGGAAGTCTATTCATCAGAAGATTGGGTGAAGGGAATGTTATTGAAAGGACACTGGAAGATTCACTCTGGTGATGCAGGGAGAAGAGATCCTGTTAAAGCTGAGAGGACCTTGAGCCCTTAAACACAAAACGACATTTCCGCCAAGAATGGGTTGTAATTCAGAAATGCATTGTGAGGTTTTTACTTATATTAAGAAGTTAATAGGGAGCACCTTGTCAATTGTTTATAATGTAATGGATGCCCTCTAGGTATTCATAGAATCCTACAGTGTAACAAGAGCCCATTAGGTCTGCACTGACCTTCCAGAACCCCACATTTGCCATGGCTAATCCACCTATCATGGGAAGAGACCAGAGCACCTGAAGGAAACCCATGGAGATACTGAGAAAACGTGTAAATTCCACACAGACAGTTACCCAAGGCTGGAATCGAACCCGGGTCTCTGGTGCTGTGAGGCAGCAGTGTAAATGACTAGACACCATGCTGCCCCTAAATGTGGCTAACTCTTAACTGCCCTCTGAGTGAGCAGAAAAAAAGTCTGAAAAAAATAGAAAAAGTTTGAATGATGAAATTTTTAGCAACCAACTGAGACAACAGGAAAGGCAAATCACAATAGAATTCAACTTATCAACTCCTTTAGAATCAGAGAGCTGTACAGCACAGAAACAGACCTTTCAGTTCAATTTGTCCATGCCAACCAGATATTCTAAATTAATCTAGTCCCATTTACCAGCACTCGGCCCATATCCCTCTAAACCCTTCATATACTCACCCTGATGCTTTTTAAATGTTGTAATCGTACCAGCCCCCACCACTTTCTCTGGCATGTGCATGAAAAGGTTGCCCCTTCAGTCCCTTTTAGATCTTTCCCGTCTCATCTTAAACCTATACTCTCAAATTTTGCACTTTTCTGCCCTGGAGGAAAGATCTAGGCTACTCAACTTACCCACAGCCCTCCTGGCTTTATAAACTTGCCTTAGGTCACCTCTCACCCTCCGACACTCCAGGGAAAACAGCTTCAAACTATTCAACCTCTCCCTTTACCTTATACTCTCAAACCCTGGCAACATGCTCATAAATCTTCTCTGTGCCCTTTCAAGTTTAACAATATCTTTCCTATAGCAGGGAGATCAGGTTTAATGCAGTATTCCAAAAGTGGCCTAGCCAATGTGTTGTAATGCCACAACATGACATCCTAACACTTGTACTCAATGCACTTGAGAATGTTTATAGGGTATAAGCAGGCAGGGAAAGAGTTAAGTTCTGAGTTTTGGGAAACAAGTGGTTCAGCTGAGCATGACTCAGATCAGATAAGAACTTACAGTTAACAATGGGGTGCTGGAGGCAAGGGTAATTGGTTAACAAGGTGGAAAAGCAGTCATTATGTAGACCCACTTAATAATATTGGAAGTATTCAGTATACACAAAGTGAGCTAACAAGGGGAAAAGTATCCATTGTATGAATCCAGTTAACAAGGTTAAAAACATTCATGGTATAACAGTAAAGTGCTTGGTCTCTGCTATTGATGCTCGGTAATTGTAATGGTCACCCAATTAATATGTATGTTGCTTTATCTGGATGATCCTCCTTGTAAAATGACTATATAGTTCATTGAGAAACTGTTGTCTGAGAGAAGACCGTGAACTCATGTCTCTGTGCACATGGGTAATTGTTCTCTCTCCCTCCAAGTCCTGGAATAAAGATGAAGGAGATCAAACGATACTGTGTCTCTGAGCATCTTGCTTTGACTGGGTGGGAAATGGACCTACACACTGACCAATAATGGGAAGCATACCAAACGCCATCTTCACTACCCTGTCTACCTGTGACTCCATCTTCAAGGAACTATGCACCTGCACCCTTAAGACTCTTTATTCAGCAACACTCCCCAAGGCCCTACTCCTGCCCTGATTGGCCTTACCAAGTGCAATACTTCACATTTATCGAAATTAAACTCCATCTGCCACTCTTTGATCCATCGGCCCATCTGATCAAAGTCACATTGAACTCTGAGATAACCTTCTTCACTGTCCATTACACCACCAATTTTAGTGTCATCTGCAAACGTAACAACCATACTTCCTATATTCCTTGCCTGAAGGAACTTTGGCAGGAGGCATGGCACTAGGTCACCATCTTCTCCTTCAAAGTGTAGAAGTGATGATTCTTATCAGCAGAAAAGCTGCAACGTTTCTCAGCTGAAAACCGATGCTTATCCATTCCTTCTCACTGATGAGACATGAGCAAAAATGAACCCTCCAGAATGAATGGTTGGGGGAAAGGTTTTGGGTTGGAACATTGATGGAGGGAGTTTGTTGGGGAGTTGGCACAACATCAATAACCTCATATCCATAACAAAGATAAAGATTCCCAAGAACAAAAACTGCCATTTTGAGATGGTGAGAATAGAGCTGTCAAAATCAGACTCAGTTCTCTTTCACATGGCCAGGCTATAAGTCTGCATTGTGTTGTCTGAAGGTACATATTAAATATCCTGATAGAGGATTTCAGCCCTGTTTCATGCTGTCAAGAGTGTGGTGCTGAAAAGCACAGCAGGTTAGGCAGCATCCGAGGAGCAGGAGAATCGATGTTTCAGACATAAGCCCTTCATTAGGAATGACTTTCCTGATGAAGGCTTATGACCAAAGTGTCAATTCTCTTGCATCGGATGCTGCACGACCTTTGTGCTTTTCCAGCACCACATTGTCGAATCTGATCTCCAGCATCTGCAATTGTCCCTTTCTCCCTGTTCCATGCTGCTTTGTTGTATTCATTATGACAGTAAAACTAGATAGTAAAGAGAAGGTGCTTCACAATGTATCTTTTAGCATTTGGCCTTTTTGCTATGACTTAGAATGTATCATCACAGCTTAGTGTTCTACTGAGGCCTATATGAAAGGTAATGAGATCATAAGGAATGTAAGACTAGATTTGTATAAACTGAGAGATTTCTCAATCAAAGACATCATTTAAACAGTTGGGTTCAAAGCTGCCATTTATTCTCACAGTTTGCCAATTTATTCAAAACTACAGCTTATCACAGATTGTCCTGTGATGTGTGATTTTTATCCTTTACGATTCCAGTAAAGAGACCCCTACACAGCAATTAATTCAGAGTTGGCTTTCTCTGGTGGCTTCTGTTCACAGCACTTTGATTTCAATTGCAATTGATTATACATGGGTTAGCTGACGGAATTGCTGAATCTTGCATACCGTCATTCTCAGTACTACAAGAAAGCATAAAAGCAGCCAATACAATACTATTTGCTGTGGCTCAGTTTGCAATACTCTGACTTCCACAACAGAAGTCTATGGTTTCAAATTCCAGGCCAGAAACCTAAATGTTTCTGGTGTAGGCTGATCCTGAGAATGGCACAAAGGGAGTACTGCACGGTTGGAGTTATTACCTGTCAAATAGAATGGTAAACTGCGGTTTTGTCTATCTTCACACTTAGTGTGTATGAGATTATTCACACCAATTTCAAACAGCAGTAGGAGAGACTTCGGTTTGATCTATATGATATCTTTTTCCTCGACCAGTTTTACAAAAACAGGATAGTGTTAAGCGCAGTTCTGATGAAGAGTCATCTAGACTTGAAACATCAGCTTGTTCTCGCTCCGCAGATGTTGCCTGACCAGTTGTGATTTCCAGCATTTTTTATTTTCTGTACAGATTCCAGCATCTGCAGTAACTTGTTCCTAGTATCAATCTGTTGTTTGTGGGACCTGTCTCCTACATTGCCAAAGTGACCAATGCACAGAGAGTTCCTCAGAGAAAGTGAAGACTGCAGATACTGGAGGTCAGAGTCAAGAGTGTGGCGCTGGAAAAACACAGCAGGTCAGGCAGCATCCAAGGAGCAGGAGAATCAACATTTCAGGCATAGCCCCTTCATCAGGAGTCCTGATGCTGCCTGACCGGCTGGGTTTTTCCAACACCACACTCTTGCCTCTGACGTCCAGTATCTGCAGTCCTCGCTTTCTCCTTCTGCAGCATTGTGTCCAGTTCTGGTCACCTTGCTATTGGAAAGATATTATTAAATTGGACAGGGTTCAGAAAAGATTTACAAGGACATTACTGGGACTGGAGAGTTTGAGTTATAAGGATAGGCTGGAGAGGCTGGGACTTTTCCCCTGGAGCGAAGGAGGTAGAGGTTTGGATAATCATGAGGGGCATAGATAAGGTGAATAGCAAAGGTCTTGTCCTTAGGGTAGGCGAGTTCAAAACTAGGCAGTATATTTTAAGGTGAGAGGAGAAAGATTTAAAAGGGTCCTGAGGGGCAACTTTTTCACACAGAAGGTGGTTCATGTGGAGAATGAACTACCAGTAGAAACAAGTACAGTTACAACATTTAAAAGACATTTGGACAGGTACATGAATAGGAAATGTTTGGAGGGATATGGGCCCAATGCAGGCAACTGGGACTAGTTTAGTTTGGAAACCTTGGTCAGCACAGACCCAAAGGGTTTGTTTTCATGTTGTATGATTGTATGACACTATTATTCAACATGAAGCAGGGCTTGGAAGTGTTTCTTTCCGATGGCCAACTCCATGACAACACTTGCAGACTCAGCCGTAATGCAATGCTTAGTGAATCTCAGGTCCCATTCCATCACAGAAGCAGAAGCTACCCAAGAAGCTCTGAGGGAGGCGATAGAAGCCCAGTGATCGTGAGCACCAGGATTATTGCTGGGTTCTTTCAAAAAGCTGCCAGCATTTCTACTGCCCTCAATGCTCACTCTACCATCCCCCAGTCTCACTCCAGCATGTTGATAAGGATTGAGCGTATGAGAATATAGAGCAAACTGACAAGGGGCTTCATGGTAAAAGAGCTAAGTTGTAAATTTGAATCATGTTGGAGATGGTGCAGAGAGGGAAAAGATATTGCTTTTTCTCTTTTTCCCAGCCTCCAGAAGCTGATCAGTGTCCAAAAGTATCAATTAGGTGAACACAGAAGCAATGTTTCATGAGCTTTAAGTTTTAGCCCTCTGAGTCAAAACTGGGAAGCATTGCATTATATGCACAGCTTGTAGATTTAAACTATTTAATGAAACTGTAAAAAAACAGTTGAGTGATATATATAATAGCGCAGCAGGTCAGGCAGCATCCAAGAAACAGGAGAATCGACGTTTTGGGCACAAACCCTTCATCAAGAATGAGGCTTGTGAGCTGGGGGTGCTGAGAGATAAATGGGAGGGGTGGGGTGGGGCTGGGGTGGGAGGTAGCTGAGAATGCAATAGGTAGATGAAGTTGGGGGCAATGGTGATAGGTCAGAGAGGAGGGTGGAGCGGATAGATGAGAGGGCGATGGACAGGTAGGACAGGTCAAGAGGGCAGTGCCAACTTGGAAGGTTGGATCTGGGGGAGGGGATATGTGGAGACTGGTGAAATCCACATTGATCCATGTGGTTGGAGGATCCAAAGGTGGAAGATGAGGCATTCTTCTTCCATGTGGCAGGTGGTAAGGGTCTCTCCATCCCCATCAATGGTAACCAACTCAACACAGACATCTTCTACAAACCCAATGACTCCCACAGCTACCCACAGCTACACATCCTCCCACCCTCCCTCCTGTAAAAATGTTATCCCTCGTTCCCAATTCCTCCGCCTCCACCGCATCTGCTCCCAGGAGAACCAATTCCACACAGAACATACCAGATGGCCTTCTTCTTCAGAGGTTGCAATCTCCACTCCCACGTGATCGATGATGCTCTCCAGTGTATCTCATCCACTTCCCGTCCTCAAACATCACCCCTCCAATCACAAGGACAGAATCCCCGTGATCCTCAACTTCCACCCCACCATAGAACATAGAACATTACACACAGTACAGGCCCTGGTCCCTCAATGTTGCACTGACATGTGGAACCGATCTGAAGCCCATATATCCTACATTATTCCATTTTCATCCATATGTTAATCCAATGAAAACTGGATACATCTCTGCATACAGCCTCCAGATAATTTGCATCATCCTCCTCCATTTCTGCCACCAACAAATGGACCCTACCACCAGTCATATTTCCTTACCCACTCCTATCTGCATTCCATAAAGACCATTCCCTCTGTGATTCTCTTGTCAGGTCCACAATCTCCACCAACCCACCCTCGCGTCCTGGTACCTACCCCTGCCACCTCAGGAATTGCAAAACTTGTGTTCATACCACCCCTCACCTCTGTCCAAGGCCCCAAAGGATTCTTCCACATTGTCAGAGGTTTGCCTGCACTTCCACATACATCATCCAATGTGTCTGTTGCTCCTGATGTGGCCTCTTCTACAATGGGGAGACAAGACACCCTTCTTGCAGAACTCGTCAGAGAACATCTCCAAGATACACATACAAAGCAACCCACCACCCCATGGCCAAACATTTTAACTCCCCCTCCCACTCCCCCAGGGACATGCAGGTCCTGGGCCTCCTCCATCGCTAAACCCTAACAACCCGACGCCTGAAGGAGGAATGCCTCATCTTCCACTTTCGGACCCTGCAGCCACATGGGATCAATGTGGATTTCACCAGTTTCCTCATTTATCCCACCTTATCCCAGATCCAACCTTACAACTTGGCACTGCTCTCTTGACCTGTCCTACCTGTCTATCTGGATCAGAGTGGTGCTGGAAAACCCAGCAGTTCAGGCAGCATCCGAGGCGCAGTAAAATCGACGTTTCGGGCAAAAGCCCTTCATCAGGAATACAGGGAATACCTGTCTATCTTCCTTCCTACCTATCCATTCCACCCTCCGCTCCGACATATCACCACTACCCCCATCTTCACCTACCGATCACATTCCCAGTTACCTTCCCCCAGTCCCACCCCAGTCCCATTTATTTCTCAGCCACCTGGCCCACAAGCCTCATTCCTGATGAAAGGCTTATGCCCAAAACATCGATTCTCCTGTTCCTCAGATGCTACCTAACCGGCTGTGCTTTTCCAGCATAATAATCTTGACTCTGATCTCCAGCATCTGTAGTCCTCACTTTCTCCTGATATATGTAATAGCAAATTGGTAGGTGGCACAGTGGCTCACAGCACCAGAGACCCGGGTTCAATTCCCGGCTCAGGCAACTGTCTGTGTGGAGTTTGCACATTCTCCCCGTGTCTGTGTGGGTTTCTTCTGGGCACTTCGGTTTCCTCCCACAGTCCAAAAATGTGCAGGTTAGGTGAATTGGCCATGCTAAATTGCCCATAGTGTTAGGTGAAGGGGTTAGGGGAATGGGTCTGGGTGGGTTGCTCTTCGGTGGGTTGGTGTGGACTTGTTGGGCTGAAGGGCCTGTCTCCACAGTGTAAGTTACCTAAAGCAACCTAATCTAATCTAGTGAAAGAAAACAAAATGGAGATGGCGAACGGGTGATGTGTTGCAACTACAATATGTGGGTGCTGATGGACACCGATGTGATCCATGTGACTAGAACAGTTGCAGGTAACTGCAACTGAAGGGATGTTAGTTTAGAGTTGACGAACAGAAGCTTCAGATATTGTGTGGTACAAGGGAGGAAGACACTTCATTTCAGGAGACAGTCATGCCATTTAGGTTAGGGTCATCTGGTTTGATTCATGGTCAGGGCATAAGGGTGTGACTGTAAGTGAGATGGATATGGAGATCAAGAAGGTAGTAATGTAGGAAGTTCAGCCCTTGCAAATGTCTGAAAGTACTGCATTATTACAGCCTGTGTGGATGAGAGTAGAGACTGTAGAAAAGATGAGCAAACCAATCATGGCACCATGGTGAAGAGAGCCATTAAAGAGGGGAGAATAAAAAGGCATGTAATTATAGTAGATTGTAGGACATTTAGGAAGAAAAGCTCTGTTCTCTGCACTTGAGATCTTAAGTCCTGAAAGCTGTGATGCTGAGCCAGAGTAAGGGTTAAGGACATCTCCTCAGGACAGGAGATGGCCTTGAACTGAGAGTTGTTCTGGTCTATGTGGATACCATTGATGCAGGTAGGACCAAGAAAGAGGTTCTGTTTTGAAAGCTGCTGCTAAATCAGTGCTAAATGTGAAAAGCAGAACCATAAGGCTATAATCTCTGAACTGCTATGTGAATCACAAACAAACTGACATAGGGTAAAAGGGTAAACAAGATCAGGAATTGAATGCATGACTTCAATAGTCATCTTGAAGAAATGAGTTTTGATTCAAGGGATATTCCCATTAATGCCAGGGAAAGAAGGAGCTGTGCCATTGGGATGGTCCTCACTCAAACCACATTGAGACAAACAAAAACAGAAATTGCTGGAAAAGTTCAGCAGGCCTGGCAGCATCTGTGGACAGAAATCAGAATTAACGTTTCAGGTCCAGTGACCCTTCCTCAGAACTGATGGTAGGTAGGAAAAAGTTGTTTTTTATGCAGAAGGCAAGGTGAGGGGGAGGGGTAAGGAGTAAATGATAAGTTGGGTTAGAGCCCAAAAAGAGAGAAGAATTGTTGTACTGACAAAGGTGTGGGTAACAATCTGGCTAGGAGGGTGAATAGTAAGAGTAAAAAGTGATGTCTGCAGATGCTGGAGATCAGAGCTGAAAATGTGTTGCTGGTTAAAGCACAGCAGGTTAGGCAGCATCCAAGGAACAGGAAATTCGACGTTTCGGGCCAGAGCCCGAAAATTCCTGATGAAGGGTTCTGGCCCGAAACGTCGAATTGCCTGTTCCTTGGATGCTGCCTAACCTGCTGTGCTTTAACCAGCAACACATTTTCAACTAGGAGGGTGAATAGGTATGAATGGGGACTGTTAGTGGCTAACAATGGGTCGTGTGTAATAGCAGATTCTGTGATAAAAAGCCCTGGTATGTTGGAGTTGGGGTAAGGACAAGGGAAAGCTCAAGCACTAAAGTTGTTGAACCCAATATTAAGTCAAGAAGGTTGCACAGTCCCCAAGTGGAATATGAGGTGCTGTTCTTCCAGCTTGCACTGAGTTTCACTGGAGCACTGCAGCAAGCCTGAGACACATGTTGGCCGGGATACAGAGTGGGATAAGTAACCAGTTATATTGATGACTTCATGAAGAGGCAGAGTTAATATGTTTAGATCTGCTGCTGAAATGAAGTTAGATTGGAATGCAAGCCTCGAGAAGGAGAAAAAGATATTGCAAAAGTACATAGACAGTTTAGTGACTAGAGAACAATGTCACTATCGGAACATGACATAGGAATTGTGAAATTATTCAATTTGCTTGTAAGTATGGAAAATCTGAACACTTATTAAAGGCATCAAACTTATAAATGTTGATGTTCAGAAGATTTGGATAAAATGAGAAAGTGAGGACGGCAGATGCTGGAGAATGTTAGAATCGAAAAGTGTGGCACAAGAAAAGCATAACAGATCAGGCAGCATCTGAGGAGCAGGACAGTCCATATTTCGGGCATAAGCCCTTCTTCAGGAATTCGGATATATCGATATAAGGAGGACAAACAAATAGCCAGCAGGTACAGAATACAATGAAGAAAGCAGGTGGTATGTTGGAATTTGTTACAACGAAATTGGCGAACAAGAATAAAGGAGTTTTGCTACAATTGTCCTTGGGATAAGACTGTATTGAGTGGATGAATACATTTGTCTTCCACTCTCTGGAATTTAGGAAAATGGGAGGAGATTTTATCAAAACAAATAAGTCTATGAAGGTGCTTGACAAGGTAGACACTGAGAGATTGTTTCCCTAGTTGGGGAATCCAGAACATAGAGACGCAGGGACAAACATTTAGGACTGAGGTGAGGAGTAATTTCTACACTCAATGGATTGAGTGTCTTTGGATTTCTGTACCCCAGAGGGTTGTGGATAGAGTCATAGAATCATTCATATGGAAATAGCCTATTCAGTCCAACTCGTCCACACAAACAGATATCCTAATCTAGTCCTACTTGCCAGCATTTTACCAAACTCCCTCTAAACCCTTCCTATTCATATACCCATCCAGATGCATTTTAAATGTTGTAAGGGAGTAGATCTCTTTGTGGTCCTGTCTATCTTCTCCATTGAGCGGTGTTGACTGTAAAGGCATATGGGTAGAGATGTTGATTCCCTGATGCATTGGGAATCCTGAGTTCCTTGAAGGTCACATCCAAGTCTGTCTTCTATCTCTGTATTGAAGGAAGACCAAGAAGTGCCTTCTCCTGGTATAGGGGGCCTGTTGCAGTCTCCCTGATATAGTAAATGGCAATGTTGCTGTTTCCAGTTTGAAAGAGGTCCTGAGGTATAGAGATTGAGGGCAAAAGTATGATCACTGGCAACACCATCCTCAATTCACTGAGATACAAAGATTGACAGGAAAGCAAGTTTTGAGGAGAACACAAAGAATCTGCAAAGGGAAATTAGGTGGCTTAAAAGAGTGCCAGAAAATTATCAGCTGGAGTATAATGTAAGAAATAAGGAGATGGTCTCGTTTCAGGAAGAATGGAAAGTATGGATATTATTTAAATGAAGAATGCCTACATAAAGATGCAATACAGAGGGATCTTGATGTCTTTGTAACTGAAACACAAAGGGTCAGTGTGTAAGTGCAGCAAGGAAGGCAAGTGGAAATTTGGCCTGTATTGCAAGTGGGATAAAGTATAATAGTGGGGGAGATGATAGTGTCACCCAACTAGCAATCCAGAAATGCAGCTGATGCTGTCGGTATAAGGGTTCGAAACTCACAAGTTGATTGTGAAATATGAATTCAGCAACAACCTGAAATAAAAAAAAGCTAGCCTCTTGGTAACCATGCTTCCATTTCTTTCTGTTGTTAAAAACCCAAGTGGTTCACTAATGTTCTCGAGGAAAGGTAACTTCCATATTTACCTGACCTGGCCTTTATGTGACTCCAAAACCAGAACAATAGGCTTGACTCTTAAGTGCCCTCTGGGTAATTAGGGAATACAATACCTGTGAGCCTATGTCCCATGAACGAATACATTTTTGAAAGTTTTACTATTGATGTATAGGTCTACGGTGAGACATACACTTTAGGTCACTTTACTTAAGAAGGGTTAAAATTGCACAGGATATAGTTTGGAGAAGATTAACTAGGCTGGTTCCTGGAATGAAAGGAACTTAGATTTGGATTTAGATTTAGGTTTTATTGTCTTGTGTACTCAAGTACAGGGTACAGGAGCACAGTGGAATGTATATAATGTCGCCACACACGGCACCATCTTGGGTACAAAGTACCTCAGTACAAAATCTTAGTTATAGTAGTAGAAAAATAAAGAAATTATTTAAAAAGTTCAGCACTATACTTTTCTTGGTATAAAAATGGAAAATAAAGAAATAAAGTTAAAAAGTCAAACATTACCGACCAAAGCTGGGCTTTTCCCAAGAGGGCTTGCTCCCCCCTGCGCTGTACCCATGCTTGCCAGCCATCTTCACCTCTGACCTCTGCTGCTGACCTCCATTGGGCAGGGTAGGCCTCACTGCTGCCTGCAAGGCTTTGGCCACAATTGTTGTTTCACTGTTGCTAGGAGACAGTGTGGTCTGCAGATGCTGGAGATCAGAGTTGAGAGTATGTTGCTGGAAAAGCACAGTAAGTCAGCAGCATCCGCGGAGCAGGAAAATCGATGTTTTGCGCCGGAGCCCTTCATCAGGAAGGAGGCTGGGAGCCTCGGGAGAGATAAATGGGAGAGAGGTAGGGCTGGGGAGAAGGTAGCAGAGAGTGCAATAGGTGGATGGAGATGGGGTAAAGGTGATAGGTTGAGAGGAGAGTGGAGCAGATAAGTGGGAAGCAAGATGGATAGGTCATGAGGGGGGGTGCTGAGCTGGAAAGTTGGAACTGGGGTAAGGTCAGGGAGGGAAATGAGGAAACCAGTGAAGTCCACATTGATGCCGCGGGGTTCAAGGGTTCTGAGGGGGAAGATAAGGCGTTCTTCCTCCAGGCTTCGGGTGATTTAGGAGTGGCGATGGAAGAGGCCAAGGACCTGCATGTCTTCAGCAGAGTGGGAGGGGGAGTTGAAATGTTCAACCACGGACTGGTGGGGTTGATTGGTGTGGGTGTCTCGGAGATGTTCTCTAAAGCGCTCAGTGAGAAGGCGTCCAGTCTCCCCAGTGTAGAAGAGACTGCATCGGGAGCAACGGATTCAATAAATGACATGAATGGAAGTGTAGGTGATGGATGTGGAAGGCTCCTTTGGGGCCTTGGATGGAGGTGGGGGATGGGGGGCGATGTTCACGCTGGTTTTTCAATACCTGCGATGATAGGGGAAGGTGCCAGGAGGAGAGGGTGGCTTGTTAGGGGACGTGGACCTGACCAGGTGGTCTTTGCGGAAAGCGGATGGGGTGGGGAGAGAAATATATCCCTGGTGGTGAGGTCCATTTGTAGGTGGCGGAACTGTCGGCGGATGATGTGATTTATGCGTAGGTTGGTGGGGTGGAAGATGAGGACTGTCACTGCTGCTGCCGTGCAAGCTCACGCTGGGCCCCAGCTGCTGTCATGTTCCATTGTTGCGTTAGCTGCCTCACTGCAGAGTCCCGCGCTGGTATCGCTCCAGACATCAATGAATCTGCGATGCTGCCAATGGTGACCAGCCGCCTCATGGCCAATCTCAAAGTCCCCCACACATTGCTGCTGCCTCCATGACTGAGCTCGAAAGACTAAAGAACTAAAAGAAAGATAGAAAAAAAAAGCATGAAAGAAGAAAGAAGAAGAAAAAAGGCAGTCAGAACAGATGAGCTGTAATGAGAAGCCCTACTCCATGGTTATCTTGTCTGATGAATGTTCTGAGGAAAGGAGGAGAAGGTTAGCCTCATACCCACTGGAGATTAGAAGAATGAGAGTTGATGTCACTGAAACACATAGGATTCCAGCTGATCTTTGCAGAGTGGATTCTAAGAGAATTCCTTCAAGGGGGATCTGGATCGAGGGGCATAGCTTCACAATATGGTGTCGATGTAGATGAGGAGAAATTACTTTTCCCAGAAGTTTTTGGAATTCCCTACAAAATGGTCTTTGAAATTTTCTTTCCCTGCAGTCAGTGAAGTCTAGATATAAGCAAATTACTGCGGATGCTGGAATCTGAAACCAAAAAAGAGAAAATACTGGAAAATCTCAGCAAGTCTGGCAGCATCTGTAAGGAGAGAAAAGAGCTGACATTTCAAGTCTAACTGACCCTTTATCAAAGCTTTGACAAAGGGTCAGTTAGACTCGAAACGTCAACTCTTTTCTCTCCTTACAGATGCTGCCAGACTTGCTGAGATTTTCCAGCATTTTCTCTTTTTTGGAATGGAGTCTAGATCATTGACTTTATTTAAGGCTGGAGTTCAGCTGATTTTTGATTGACAAGGAATCAAGGTTTATAAGTGCCAGGGACCCGGGTTCAATTCCTGCCTCGGGCAATGGTCTGTGTGAAGTTTGCACATTCTCCTCGTGTCTGTGTGGGTTTCCTCCAGGTGCTCCGGTTTCTTCCCACAGTCCAAAGATGTGCAGGTTAGGCGAATTGGCCATGCTAAATTGCCTGTAATGTTAGGTGCATCAGTTAGGGTCGGTTGCTCTTTGGAGGGTCGGTGTGGAGTTATTGGGCTGAAGGGACTGTTTCCACATTGTAGGAAATCTAATCTAATAGGTTAGTGGAAAGTGGAGTTCAGATAACTGCCAGGTCAACCATGATCTTACTGAGTCACAAAGCAGGCTTGACAGGCTGAATGGCCTACCTATTCCTTCACCTAAATTTTGCATTTTTATTTTTATCCATCTTAAGAACTGCAGGTTCTTTCAGAGGAGCTGCAATAGTTCTATGTCTATTTGGAATATCAGTTTTTGGCCCCATATCTAAAGAAGGATGTGCTGGTATTGAAGGGAGTCCAGATGAGGTTTACAAGAATGATCCCAAAGATGAAGGGCTTGTCATATGAAGAACAGAGAGGGCTAACTAGATTGGAAAAGATGTTCTCACTAGTAGGAAAGTCGAGGACCTTATAGCCACAGAAGGCTGTGGAGGCCAAGGTATTGAGTGTCTTTATGAGAGAGATAGATAGATTCTTGATTAGTAAGGGGATCAAGGGTTACAGAGGGAAGGCAGAAAAATGGGATTGAGAAACATATCAGCCATGATTGAATGGTGGGGCAGACTTGATGGGTCAAATGTCCTAATTTTACTCCTAGATCTTATGGCTTTACCTCCTTAGTACATCATCACCACCTCAATTACTGCTCATTGTTGAAAAAGGCGAGGAGATGTACTGTCTGAATATTTTGGAATTTATATAAAATTGTATTGGATGTGAGCATCTACTTTCTCACCTTGCACACAGCTCTCTGTCTCCCTTCAATGTTGCAGCCAGGCAGAACCATTCCATTCAGCTATTTTTTCAGGTTAGGCTTTCATCTTGAAAGACCTTCAAACTCCATTGGATTCCCTGAAAAAATCCAATGCCACATCTTTCTGATTCTAACAACTTGTCTGAGTTCTTCCAACAACTCAGTCTGCAGTACTTCCGAAACAGGAAATAGAAAGTGTCCTGCTTGAGGATCCCACAGTGATATCTTTAAAGAATGCTGTTAGGAAAACAGAGAATCCTTAAAGTGTCAAAGAGGCATTTAAAATCAGAGAATCCTGACAGTGTGGAAGCAGGCCCTTTGGCCCAACAAATCCACACCCTACCCTCGCCTCCACCCACAAAGAGTAAACCACCCAGTCACATTCCCCTATATATCCCCTGACCACTGCACCTAACCTACACATCCCTGATCACAATGGGAAGTTTAGCATGGCCAATTCACCTAACATGCATATCTTTGGACTGTGGGAGGAAATCCACAAAGACACAGGGAGAATGTGCAAACTCCAGACAGACAGTTTCCCAAGGCTGGAATCGAAGCTGGGTCCCTGGCACTGTGAAGCAGCTGTGCTAAAAACTGAGCCACCATGCTGCTACGACCCATCAAATCCACTTCATACCTCCAAAGAGCATCCCACCAAGACCCACCACCCCCACCCGAGAACCCTGCATATCCCAC
Organism: Hemiscyllium ocellatum; assembly: GCF_020745735.1. Taxonomy (NCBI): domain Eukaryota; kingdom Metazoa; phylum Chordata; class Chondrichthyes; order Orectolobiformes; family Hemiscylliidae; genus Hemiscyllium; species Hemiscyllium ocellatum. The sequence goes on along the minus strand of NC_083432.1, from coordinate 12,975,231 downwards.
AGTTAATCCACCTGGCCTGCACATCTCTGAACACTATGGGCAATTTAGCATGACCATCCAGCTAACATGCACACCTTTGGACTATGGGAGGAAACTAGAATATGCAGAGGAAACCCACACAGAGACAGGGAGAATGTGCAAACTCCACACAGACCAAGGGTGAAATCGAACAATGTTAACCACTGAGCCACTGTGCCACCCAGTGTCCATGTCCATCTTGAAGAGAGGGTAATTACAAGGAATTCAGACAGCGAATATCTCCACTAGTGTGGCTCTACTGACATTAATACGTCATGGGCGGCACAGTGGCTGGCACTGCTGCCTCACTGCATCTGGGTACAATTCTAACGTCAGGTGACTGTCTGGGTGAAGTATGCATGATTTGGAGATGCCGGTGTTGGACTGGGGTGTACAAAGTTAAAAATCACACAACACCAGGCTATAGTCCAACAGGTATAATTGGAAGCACACTAGCTTTCGGAGCGATGCTCCTTCACCTGTTGGACTATAACCTGATGTTGTGTGAAGTATGCACATTCTTCTTATGTCTGCTTTGGTTTCCTCCCACAATCCAAAGATGTACAGGTTAGGTGAATTGGCCATGTTAAGTTGTCCATATTAGGTGCATTAGTTAAGAGGTAAATGTAGAGTAGGGGAATGGGTCTGGATGAGTTACTCTTCAGAGAGTTGGCGCAGACTTGTTGGGCCATATGGCCTGTTTCCACACTGTAGGGATTCTATGTGAGGGGCTAAAAAATTGGCAATAGACAGAGGTGCACTGGGATGTGTTCATACTGTTTGCTCTAGTGCACGCACACCTCTCTCAATCCTGGTTAGGCTTTCATTTTCAGACTGTCCAGACTCCAAAACCATCAATAGCAACAAACCCAGATCTGCAGCCTTGCTTTCTGAACTCTAATGCTGGGAAATGATATCTAAGGATTTGCTTTTGATTTTTATAACAGCTGGATATGAGTCACTCAAAACAAAACTGAAGATACGTCTTAACTCAAGAAAAATATTCAGGCAGCAATCATCCCTGTTTTCTTTGCTCCCCATCACAAAGAAACATTCCTGGCTGTAATCGCAGGGCTTGTGTGTCTACAAACAGTTTAGAAAATAAAATGACATGAATGTCTATTGTATTTGCTTGAAAGAAAGCTTTGAGTATTCAATACCCAGTTTTGTGCGTGATCTTCTGGAAAATCTCAATGTAGAGTCAGACCCTTACAATAACGACTAGATAACCTTTCATCATTAAGTCATATTATTCTGCAAATCCCTTAGCTGGGGATTTCTGCAGACTGCATTTAGTAGCGATACAGATATGAGGTCAGAATCACAATTCAATGCATCAGCCTAGAAGTTAGGAATTAGGTTTTATTGTCATGTGTACTCAAGGACAGAAGTACAGTGAAATGTGTGTAAAGTCATGACTCCCAGTGCCATCTTAAGTACATCGTACGAGGTACAATATTTTAGGAACTAGTAGAAAAATAAAGAAATAAGTTAGAAGTACAACATTCCAGTTCTTTTCAGTATAAAGTATTAAATAAAGAAAAGCAAATAAATAAGTCTAAAGTATCTTATTTACCTCATTCTTCTGAGAAAGGAAGCTTTAAGAAACAGATTAAAAGATGTGAATAATTTAGGGAACTTATTTTAAAAATAAGGAGTTTTGGCAACTTTGGTATCTGTAAAAAGGGTCAGCTGCTCTCAATATTAAAAAAGAATGAGCATTCTCTCTCTCTCTTATTATATATACACACACACACATAGTTTAAGCCTTTGGGTGCTGCATAGTCAATAAAGTGCTTTGACGTATAGACACTGTTGTAATGTCAGAGCACAAGAATAGTAGCAGTTAATTTACATACTGTGAATTTTAAAAGCAACAAACAATAAAGACCTGTTTTAGTGTGGAATTTAAACATAAGTATTGGCCAGAGCACACGGGCTGTAGGGGGAGGGGTAGTCATGGGGGCTGAGCTGAGAGGGGAAGTGGGTAGTTGAGGGGGAGGAGAGGTATTAGGGGCTGGGCTGTGGCTGAAGGGAGGAGGACTTGAGTTGATGGGGGCTGGGCCATTGTTGGGGAGGGGGGGGGGGGGAGGTTGAGGGGGAGGAAAGTGATGGTGACTGGGCTGTTGGGAGAAGGGAAAGAAGAGTTGATGGGGAATTGGGCTGTTGAGAGAAGGGGAAGAGGGGTTAATGGGGCCTGGACTGTGGAGGAGGAGGGGAGTTGATAGGGGCTGGGCCATTGTGGGAGAACGGGAGGGGACTTGATACTCCTACACAGGAAAGTCAAGCTCCCTGTCTTCCTGGGCCATCCATGATGTGATGATGAATCAGGTTGGGCTCTTTCTAGATGTTTGAACTGAGAGTGGACTGTGCTGCTCCTGAGGATGTGGTCTGATACCTTTGAAGTCTGGAATATGCTAATCGGTTACAGTGATATATTTTGATATATCTGCAAATCTTATCTTTTCGCTACAGCTGTGTACAAGAAATTTATTCAAAATTCACCTATTATCAAACCACCCACAGTTAGTTTAAAGTCTTTGAATGTTTGACTCATGCTAGAAATTGGTTATTTTTTTGTTTGCTTTTATAAAACATTTGTCCCTTTAAAAATTTTAACATATGATTGAATCAAGCAGATTTTATTTTGTCTCTCCTCACCTCCTTTTTCTTCCCACTCCATCCTCTCACACGTTCTCATCTTTCTTCACCTTTCTTCCCTCTCAACTTCCAACACCTCCCTTTGTCTATTCTCACTTTTCCCCTCACTCTCTTCCCTTCTTTCCTCTCTTTTCTCCTTCCTTCCCATCCACTCCCACTTCCCTCCTTCCATTACCATTCCTCTCCTTTCCTCTTCCTTCTCCCCTCATTCTTCTCCTCCTGTGATGCCTCACTGCTCCCCTCACCTCATCAATCAGTTGAGGATGGTTGAGAATGGACAACTGGTTGAGAATGGGTGACATTAACATTGCCTACTAATGGCAATGAGAATAAATGCCAGAATAAAACAGTCCAGTATTTCTCAATGCGAAGAGCAGGACTTAGACCTATCATTCCCAGACTGAAGCCACACGTGCGACAATGAGACAGCCCTGCAGAATATTTTACTTTCATATCCCTGTCCTTTTTGCTGCCAGAGACACTTTGCAAACTAGAATTATTATGATGATAAAAACAAGCCAATTCTCCTCATGTAATGCATGTTTATTGTTCACTGACACTGTGATTTTTATACTATCACAGGATGAGGGGATCACCAGATAGACCCATCCCTAATTACCCAGAAGGCAGTTTAGAATCAACCACATTGCTGTGGGTCACATGAAGCCCAGACTGGATAAGAACAGCAGAGCAAATTACTACAGATGCTGGAATCCATCGAAAACAACAAATACTGGAGATCACAGCAGGTCAGACAGCATCTTTGGAGAGAGAGCAAGCTAATGTTTCAAGTAAGGATGGCAGTTTTCTTCTATAAAGGACATTAGTGAATCAGATGGATTTTCCCCTCACAATTGACTCATGGTCATCATCATTAGTCTTTTAATTCCAAATTTTATTGAATTCAAATGCCACCATCTGCTGGTGGGACTTGAACTCAGGTCCCCAGAGTATTACCTGGATCTCCAGATTACTAGGTGTTAGTGATAATATCATTAGGCCATCACTTCCCCAACAATACTCTTTTTGGTCTCAGTCCGGTAATCTACAAACATCCAATATCTTGGCACATCTCTGCTGCACAGACAAGGTGCACATGACAAGATGATGCAAACCTATGAAAAAGGAGAACCTTCAATCTCTGACCCCTTGCAAGAGGTGAAATCCTGGAGCTGGAAATCAGGGCAGTGAAAGCAGAAACCAAGTTCCACACAGAGAGTTGATATCAGTCTCATTCTGCGTTCCTTACACCACTCACTGGTTCGGAAAACAGACTGGGGAAGCAGATGGATCATTTTCCAGTTGGCAAGCTGTTATCTGGAGTGCTACAAAGGTCAGTGCTGGGACTACAATCTGAACAGATGATTTGTATGAAGGAACCGAATGTAATGTACCCATGTTGGCTGATGATATGAAGTTATATTTGGAAATAAGTTGCAAGAAGGACACTAAAGGGTGAATTTTCAAGACCTGTTAAAAAGGAAAATGAACGTGGACACAACCTGTGTGGCAACTTGATGACCCCATTCCCAATGTCCACCATTTTAACTGATGCATAGTTATTTCAGTCATATGATGTGGACATCACTGACAAGACCAGTAATTATTATTCATGCTTAATTGTCTTTTATATGACTTATTTGTTAAGCCCATTTCATAGGGCTGCTCAGTATTAAACATATGACTGTGGATCTGGAGTTACATGTCAGCCAAAGCAGGCAAAGATGGCAAGCTTCCTTCTTTAAGTGAACAATGAACTGAGTCCTAGGAAGGGCACACACTTCCAGGAGAGTGTTATTTAGGAGCCTTGTTGAATAGGGATTAAGGAGACCTTTAGGAATTTTCCAATCAGTCTCCAGGTTACCCATGGTGCAGTACAACTGCCCAGAGGCCAGCATCTAGCAGTATATTTGTTTAAAAGGGAGTGTTGTGCATACAAGAATCACAGAGCCACGGAGATGTACAGCACAGAAACAGGCCTTTCGGTCCAAATTGCTCATGCTGACTAAATATCCTAAATTAATCTAGTCCCATTTGTTAGCACTTGGCCCATATCCCTATAACCCTTTCCTATTCATATACCCATCCAGATACCTTTTGAATGTTGTAATTGCAGCAGCCTCCACCATTTCCTCTGGCAGCTCATACCATGTACGCAACTCCCTCTTCATGATAAAGTTGCTCCTTAGATCCCTTTTAAATCTTTCCCTCTTGCCCTAAAACTATGCCTCTAGCTCTGGACTTGCCCATCTCAGAGAAAATACCTTGCCGATTCAGCCTATCCATGTCCACCATGATTTTATAAACCTCTACAAGGTCACCCCTCAGCCTCCGACGCTCTTGAGAAACAGTCCCAGCCTATTTAGCCTCTCCCTATAGCTCACACCCTCCAACCTGATATGCATGTATCATATTTAGCCATATATAAATGTTCTGAAGGGCGATCATGCCATCAGTATTCTCATACTCTCTCTTCTGTTTCTATTGATGACACTAGGCCCAGCATGATCTTTCAGACAGATGGAACAAGATAGTATTTCACAAAGCTCCCCATCGATTAATCAATCTCCCAAGGGTCAGTCAACGTAGTACTGCAGGTCTGCTATTCTAGACTCTGAGCTGAAAATAGCTTGTTGCCAGCACAATCCAAGACTTATCAAACAGGACACAAACTGACTGTGTTCTAATTGGAACTGAGTTTTCAAACTTATTGTAAACCAGCACAGACAGTCAGGGATAGAAAAACAAATCTAATGTCACAACCCCAACCTGTGAAGTCTTTATGTTCATGTTGGTCTGCTGAAATGGAGCGTCTTCCTGCGCCAGCTCTGAAAACATTGTAATGAAACAAAAATAGTCTAACAGCTTGAACTTCGTTGGAGATCATGTCAAGGCTTTCTGTCTGTGTAAACGCCTGGAGTACACAGGGCAGTAAAGATAGCTATCACTTCAGATGGCATCCTTATATGCACCAGAAAACACTTCTCGCCTTTACCAATTGGATAGGAATCAAAAGTCACGGAGTCTATGCTTATCCAATATTGTGAGTTTCTAAAATATAAATTACCTGCTATCTGTCTTTCATGTCATTGAGTCATAGAATCATATAGCATGGAAACAAACCCTTTGGCCCAACTCATCCATGCCAACTAAGTTTCCCAAACTGAACTGGTCCCATTTGTCTGCACTTGGCCAATATACCTCGAAACCTTTCCTATCCATATATCTGTCCAAATATCTTTAAAATGTAATTGCACTCGCCTCTGCCATTTCTTCTGGAGGCTAGTTCCATATACGCACCATCCTCTGCATGAAAAGGTTGCCCTGTAGGTCCCTTTAAAATCTTTGAACTCTCATCTTAAACCAATGCCCTCTAGTTTCGTGATCCCCCACCCTGGGGAACAGACTTTGGCTATTCACCCTATTCATGCCCCTCATGATTTTATAAACCTCGAAGTTTCTTGCTCAGCTGCTTAAGCTCCAGGGGAAAAAGCCCCAGCCCATCCAGCCTCTCCTTATAACTCAAACTCTCCAGTCTAATCTTTATTGCATCCTTTCCTAAAGCAGGAGGCATGTCACGTACAATCTTTCACATGAAAGCTTTCCTTTCTGAAACACAATTTGAGATATGCTTTTGGATTTCCATTCTGAGCTGGAGAAACCACCATGGTCAGGGTCAGTAGAAGGGTACTACATTAGAATGGGGTAAATGAGAACAAGCTCCTCTTTGGATCCTGTCTTTCCATGCTTTCCAGAAACACTGTGCCCATATGTGTCCAGTGGGAAAGAGGATTGAACAGGGCTGGGTGGGGTGGGGAGTAGTTCTAAATTCTTTGACTACCCAGGCCATTTGTCAGGCTCAGTGTCCAATGTGAGGTCTACATCCGCCAGGATTCCTAGTACTTTTCCAATTCCACACCTACTGCTCTTGCATCCTGGATGTAGAGTTTCCACAGTGTGGTGGCCAGAAATATCTCCACTCATAACACATCAAGGAAACTTCCCGGAAATATCAGCCAAAATATTGGAGTCCCAGGTAAGTGTACTCCTGCCACTTTGCTGTAATAATGAATGTTTCTCACCATAGCCCCACAGAAACTGAGTATAGTCATTTAGCTCCTTAAATCTGTTCCATTATTGAATTTGATGGTTGCTGGCACGTAATTAAACTTTACCTGTGTTTTATTTTTACCTGAGATAATCACCAACAAAGATGTGCAAGTTAGGTAGGTTGGCCATGCCACATTGCCCATAATATCTAGGGATGTGCAGGCTGGAAGGGTTAGCCATGGGAAATGCAGGGTTATTGGGATAGGGTGGTGGGTTGGGTTTGGGTGGAATGCTGTTCGGAGGGTCGCTGTGGACTTGGTAGGCTGAATGGCTTGCTTCTACACTGTAGGAACTCTATGATTCTGGGGAGAGAGTTAAACATTTCCACTTGTATTGTGTAAATGTCTCCTGAATGACTCAGCTCTAATTTTAACGTCTTAGACTCGTAGAATTTTCCAGCACAGAAAAAGGCCTTTTGGCCCACTGCGTCTGCACCAGACATCAAGTAACTAACTATTCTCGTCCTATTTCTAGAACTTGGCTCCTAGCCTTGTACACTGTGGTGTTTCAATTATCATTGAAATGTTTCTTAAATATTGTGGTATTCCCACCTCTGCCACCCTTTCAGGTAGTGAGTTCCAGATACCCGCCACCCACTGAGTAAAAGATATCTTCGTTAAATCCAATCTAAACCTTCTGCCCTTTACCTTAAATTTATGCCCCTCGTTATTGATCCCTCAACTAGGGGGAAAAGTTTTACCCTCTCTACCCTATGTATATACCTCTCATAATTTTATAGGCCTCAATCACGGCCCCCCTCAGCCTTTTCTGCTTTAAGCACAGGGCGGCACAGTGGTTAGTACTGCTGCCTCACAGCACCAGGGTCCCAGGTTCGATTCCGGCCTCAGGCAACTGTCTGTGTGGAGTTTATACATTCTCCCAGTGTCTGCGTGGGTTTCCTCCAGGTGCTCTGGTTTCCTCCCACAGTCCAACGATGTGCAGGTCAGGTGAATTGGCCATGCTAAATTGCCCATAGGTTAGGTGTGTTAGTCAGAGGGTAATGGGTCTTTGGAGGGTCAGTGTGGGGCTGAAGGGCCTGTTTCCACACCGTAGGGAATCTAATAAATATAATAAAAAAAACATCCAACCCCTCTTCATAGCTGAAACACTCTCGCCCTGGCAACAGTCTGGTGAGTCTGTTCTGTACCATCATATTCTTCCTAGTGTGTGGAGACCAGAACTGTACACAGTTCCCAAGCTATGACCCAACTAAGGATTTATACAACTCCACATATTGTCTCTGCTCCTGTATTCAAAGCCTCCACTAATAAAGACATGTTTCCATCTGCCTTCTTAACAATCTAATCATCTTTCCTTTTGCCTTTAAATATCTGTGCCAAGGTCCCACTGTTCCTCTATACTTTCTAGATTACTACTATTCAGTATCTGCTCCCTTGCCCTGTAATTTCTGCAAAATGTATCATCCTCACACTTTTCAGGATTATATTCCATTTACCACTGTTCTGCCTGTCTGAATCATCCTGTAATCTAAGTCTTTCCTCTTTGCTATTAACTATAGGACCAAGTTCTGTCTTATCTGTGACCTTTCTGATCATGCTTCCTACATTCATGTCTAGCGCATTAATGTAAACAACAAATAGTAGGGGACCCAGCACAAATCCCTGTGGTACACCACTAGTCATAGGCTTCCTGCCACTAATCCAACTCTGGATCCAATTTGCCAAATTGTCCTGGATCCCATAGTCTCTTACTTTTTGACAAATCTATTATGTTAAGCCTTGTCAAAAGTCTCACTAATGTCCATATAGACTGCATTAACTTCATAATCCTCATCTACACTCCTGCTAACCTCTTCAAAAAACTCAAACCTGTCAAACATGATCTCCCCCTGACAAAACCAGTGGTTAGTAATACAGCACCAGAGACCCAGGTTCGATTCCACCATTGACAACTGTCTGTGAGGAGTTTGCACATTCTCCCCGTGTCTGCGTGGATTTCCTCCGGGTGCTCCAGTTTCCTCCCACTGAAGGAAATCCACGCAGGTTAGGTAGATTGGCCATGCTAAATTGCCCATAGGGGTGTGCAGGCTAGCTGGGTTAGCTGGGGGTAATGTGGCACATGGGGATAGGTGGGTCTAGGTTCTATGCTCTTCAGAGGATCAGTGTGGTCTCGATGGGCTGAATGGCCTGCTTACACACTGCATGCATTCTATGATTCTAAAGCCATGTGGACTATCCTTGATTGGCTCTTGAAGTGGAACTTAATTCTGTCCCTCAGAATTTTTTCCAACAGTTTTCCTACTTTCCTATTCCCTTGTTCTGGATTATCCAACGCACGTAAATGTTTCCATCTCTCTGAACTAGATTACCTGACCTATTACACAGGGAGCCTGATGACATGCCTAAGGAATTTCAGGATTACTAGCCTTCCTTTACTGATAGGTTGTCCCCAGCGCTCTGGTCTCAGACCTGTGAGTGATTTATATGTCTCCCATCCACTGACTCAGTTGTGGTAGTAGGGGGCAGGACTTAAGATGAGGAGGGTGATCAAGGTTTGTGCGAAGATTTGTAGCTCGGGTGCTCGTGTTGTGGTTCTGTTCGCTGAGCTGGAAGTTTTCGTTGCAAACGTTTCGTCCCCTGGCTAGGCGACATCATCAGTGCTTTGGAGCCTCCTGCGAAGCGCTTCTTTGATGTTTCTTCCAGTATTTATAGTGGTCTGTCCTTGCCGCTTCCGGTTGTCAGTTTCAGCTGTCCGCTGTAGTGGTTGGTATATTGGGTCCAGGTCGACGTGTTTGTTGATGGAGTTTGTGGATGAGTGCCATGCCTCTAGGAATTCCCTGGCTATTCTCTGTCTGGCTTGCCCTATGATAGTGGTGTTGTCCCAGTCGAATTCATGTTGCTTGTTGTCTGTGTGTGTGGCTACTAGGGATAGCTGGTCGTGTCGTTTCGTGGCTAGTTGATGTTCATGTATGCGGATTGTTAGCTGTCTTCCTGTTTGTCCTATATAGTGTTTTGTGCAGTCCTTGCATGGTATTTTGTACACATTAGTTTTGCTCACGTTGGATATTGGGTCCTTCATTCTAGTGAGTTGTTGTCTGAGCGTGGCTGTTGGTTTGTGTGCCGTTATGAGTCCTAAGGGACGCAGTAGTCTGGCTGTCAGTTCAGAAACGCTCCTGATGTATGGTAGTGTGGCTAGTCCTTTGGGTTGTGGCATGTCCTCATTTCGTGGTCTTTCTCTTAGGCATCTGTTGATGAAGTTGCGCGGGTATCCGTTTTCGGCGAATACCTTGTATAGGTGTTCCTCTTCTTCTTTTTGCAGTTCTGGTGTGCTGCAGTGTGTTGTGGCCCTTTTGAATAGTGTCCTGATGCAGCTTCGTTTGTGTGTGTTGGGGTGGTTACTTTCATAGTTTAGGACTTGGTCTGTGTGTGTTGCTTTCCTGTATACCCTTGTGGTGAATTCTCCATTCGGTGTTCTCTGTACTATCACGTCTAGGAATGGGAGTTGGCTATCCTTTTCTTCTTCTCTCATGAATCGGATTCCTGTGAGTATGGCGTTGATGATCCGGTGTGTTTTTTCTATTTCCGTGTTTTTAATGATTACAAACGTGTCATCGACATATCTGACCCAGAGTTTGGGTTGAATTTGTGGTAGGACTGTTTGTTCTAACCTTTGCATAACTGCCTCTGCTATGAGTCCGGAGATTGGTGATCCCATGGGTGTTCCGTTGATTTGTTCGTATATCTGGCTGTTGAATGTGAAGTGTGTAGTGAGGCACAAGTCAAGTAGTTTAAGTAAGCCGTCTTTGTTGATAGGTTCCGCGTCCTGTTTTCTGTTCTGTATGTCCAGTAGGTTGGCTATTGTTTCTCTGGCTAGGGTTTTGTCAATCAAAGTGAACAGTGCCGTCACATCGAATGAGATCATGGTTTCTTCTTTGTCTGTGTGTATATTTCTGATGATGTCCAAGAATTCCTGTGTTTCATCAACAGATGCCTAAGAGAAAGACCACGGAACAAGGACATGCCACAACCCAAAGGACTAGCCACACTACCATACATCGGGAGCATTTCTGAACTGACAGCCAGACTACTGCGTCCCTTAGGACTCATAAGGGCACACAAACCAACAGCCACGCTCAGACAACAACTCACTAGAACGAAGGACCCGATACCCAACATGAGCAAAACTAATGTAGTGTACAAAATACCTTGCAAGGACTGCACAAAACACTATATAGGACAAACAGGAAGACAGCTAACAATCCGCATACATGAACATCAACTAGCCACGAAACGACACGACCAGCTATCCCTAGTAGCCACACACACAGACAACAAGCAACATGAATTCGACTGGGACAACACCACTATCATAGGGCAAGCCAGACAGAGAATAGCCAGGGAATTCCTAGAGGCATGGCACTCATCCACAAACTCCATCAACAAACACATCGACCTGGACCCAATATACCAACCACTACAGCGGACAGCTGAAACTGACAACCGGAAGCGACAAGAACAGACCACTATAAATACTGGAAGAAACATCAAAGAAGCGCTTTGCAGGAGGCTCCAAAGCACTGATGATGTCGCCTAGCCAGGGGACGAAACGTTTGCAACAAAAACTTCCAGCTCGGCGAACAGAACCACAACAATGAGGAGGGTGACTATTCCACCACGTTATTGTTCCCTACCATCCGCTCATATTAGAGTCTGTTGCTAAGTTTTAAGACTGTCCATTCACCCATAGACAGATTGAGGCCCTTGTCTGACCAATTAACAGCCTCAATCCACCCTCCACCACACGTTCTGTGGGGAAGGCAAAGAAATGACAAGAAGCCATTGGCTTTCACTGCACAGGAAGCTGATTGGTAGGAAGGAGGTTTATCTCCTTCAAGGGGCTCTTGTATTTCCATTGAGGCAGTACCCAAGATCGCAAACTCCATTTTAACGTACATTCTATACGTCTAAAATTTGACACCTCAACACCCTGACCTCTTCCCCAACCTGATCACCAACCTAATTCTCCTGTAGACCCAATCCCCAAAACCTAACTGGGTTTTGCAAGGTAGGCCAAGCTCATATTAGGAAGGATCACGGGAATTTAATATGAATGCTCCTGAATACAACATGGTCATTTCAAGGGCAGCTAGGAGTGACCCATATTGCTATGAAGCCAGACCAAGAAAGGACATCTGTATCTTTCCTTAAAGCAGATCAGCAAACTGTTTGGGTTTTTCTCCAACAATCAACAGTGGTCATCATTAGATCCTTAATTCCTGTTTACTTTGAATTCAATTGCCCCATCTGTCATGGTGGGATTTGAACCTGGTTTCTTAGAACATTTACCTGGTTACAGTAAGGAAAACCAAACTAATCAATGAGTGATAATACCACAAGGCCACTGCCTCTGATAGTGTGCTGAGGGAGGTGTCAGAGTAGATCTTTGAGCCTAAAGAAACAAGAAATCCACCCTAGAGAACTGACTGACTGGCCAGCAGCTTTGCAGTCCCAATGGCCACCATATGATTGCTCCCAGGTCCTTAACATGAAGATCCAGGCTTCCAAAGTCATTGGCACTTATGAGCTTTAGAGATTGAGCAGAAGGAAGAGGTTGTATATTGCTGATTACTGGAGGGGAAGATGATGGCCTTGTGATATTGTAGTTGGACTAGTGATCTAAGTGATCTGGGGGCTTGGGTTCAAATTTCATTCAGAGCAAAATTTAAATTCAATTTTAAAAATTGACATTGCAACTCTAATGATGTCCATGAAGTGATTTATAAAAATTACTAATTTTTCTAATTCAAGAATGAAACTATTGCCTACCTGTGACTCCAGACCCAAATATGATTGACTCTTAACTGCTGTCTAGACAATTAGGGATGGGCATTAAATGGGCAGAGATGCCAACATCCCAAAACAAATCAAAATAATATCTATCACCACAGGCTGTTTGACATAAAATGGAAGGTATTACCAGCCAAGGGTTGGAGACGGTGGGTAATTCCTCCTCTGGGATGTTTACCCTTTGGTTTCAATTAGAAAATTAATGGTCTTGTCCCAGCAGAAGCTTCAATACTGATAGAGTAAGTTTCATTCCTGTACCTCCCAACATTGAGAGATATCACTGCAGACTCAACTTGTATTTATACTGTTTTCCAGATCCCTAAAGTTGAATCTCTTTGGGAGATAGTTTTCTGTGTTTAGGAACCAGTGAGGACCAGTTGCAGAGTGCAATCCTAGACAATGTCATTCCACCAAAGCTTTATAAACAGCAATACAACAGTGCCCCGTGATACACTTGATTGTGACTTGTCACAAGTCAGCAAACTCCTGGAGCTGTTGCAAAGTTTGTTAATGCACTTGTTGCTTGGGAGACCCACGAAGATGGTTGCCTGACAGCCAACAGTGAAAGAAACCCACATAATTCAAGAGGCAAACAGCCCAATGAAACACTGTCATCACTGCACACTGAAATTAAACCATATTTCATTAAATATTGTATTTGCTCATTGTTCTGTTGAGAAAGGACAAACACTGTGACTCCTAAGGTAAAAACAAGGTAGTACAGGTAGAAGATCCTTTCTCCGAACAACCGAAAACCAAAACGCTCTGAACTCGGAAGTTTTTTTGTGAAGTCTTTTTCTCATCAACAAGGTTGTCTGGCAGCAAACAGTTAACTCATGTCAATACCCACTTAATGTGTGTCACTCAGATGCGACGTGTGGAGGTGTGGCCAAGCACGTTCTTGCTAGGAAGTCTACTCCTCCACGTAAGATTTTTTAAAACTTCACCATTAAACTGTCAGTATTCTGAAAACCAAAAAAATTCTGAATTCCGAAAAATAGCTGGTCCCAAGCATTTCGGATAAAGGACCTTCTACCTGTACAGAAATCTAAAACAATAACCGACAGTGCAGGAGAAGCTCATCAAGTCTGGCAGCATCTGAGAGGAGAGAAACAGAGGTAATGTTTTGGGTCCAACCCAACTCTTCTTCCAGATGTCTGATGCTCATCTTCTTTTAAGATAGCTTCTGTGAGTATGTGGAAGGTTCATGGACTATTAAATTGCTACCGACTGTAGTGATAGTAATAAGGTCAGCCAGATGGATCTCTTAGAATAAGACTTTTCTGATCAGGGCTGTTAATCTGGTCCAATCAGGGAGCATTGTCTGACAGAAATAAACAGGAGATGCCTGCCCCACTTCCGCAGTTATGTTAGAGCCCGGGTGTCCTTGGAGAAGGAGCATGTGGTGTCCACCAACACCTTGGAGTTGTTCAGGGAGAGGTGGGCGCCGCAGGGAGTGGAGTGCATCATTTCCCCCTCCAACTCTATTTTGATTTAGTCCCTGCCCTCCCCTTCACTGTTTTTGATCACACAGCATTGCCCTTTGTTGAGAAGGGCACTGCTGGTCACTGGCCACTCGGGTGTTTTCCCAGTAAGGAGTTGGACCAGTGGCAGTGTCGTGCCTGTGGGAGAAGAGAGAAGAGAGAAGAGAGAAGACCAAGGAGGAGGTGGAGGAAGGAGGTGAGAGCTTTGTGTTCTGGGCCCTGTGTTTGAGCTGACCTGGGGCCCACTCCCACTGCTGGTCTCTGGGACCCCGCCTGGGCCTGCCCTCCACCACCGCAGCCTGGGACTCGCCTGAGGCCCCTTCCCACAACCTCCTCCACTGGTGTGACCTGAGGCCTACCTCCACTGCTGGGACCAAGGGCCAGCCTGGGACTTGCCGGAGGCCTGCCTCCACCAGCGCTGCCTGGGACTTGCCTGAGGCACCTTCCCACAACCTCCACCACTGCTGACTGGAACTCGCCTGGGGGTCCCTCCCCAACAGGTCCGCCTCCACTGCTGGGACAAAGGGCCAGCCTGGGATTTGCCAGAGGCCTGCCTCAACTGCTGCTGCTGCTGCCAGAGGCCTGACTCCACCACCACTGCCTGGGACTTGCCTGGGAGTCCCTCCCCAACTGAGGGCCTGCCTGGGACTCGCCAGAGGCCTGCCTCCACCACTGCAGCCTGGGACTTGCCTGAGGCCACTCTCCACAGCCTCCACCACTGCTGCGACCCGAGGCCCACCTCCACTGCTGCTGCCCAGGACTTAATTTTGGGGCTGCCTGGGACTTGTCTTGGGGACCCTCCCCAACAGGCCTGCCCCTACCGGTGACCAAGGGCCTACCTGGGACTCGCCCGAAGCCTGCCCCTGCCATTGCCTGAGGCCGGTTTCCACCGTCGCTGCCTGGGACTCTCCTCGGGTGACTGGCTTTGGGCACGACCCCAGGACTTCCGCCACTGCTACAGCCAAAGGCCCACCTCCAGCAGCAGAATATGGCGAGCCCGAAGGTCGCAGGGCCCAGCCGGACCTACGCCGGGGTAGCCGCTGCCTTGGGCTCGGCTGGCCCAACCCCGGCCGCAACCGCATCCCCCTTCAGGCACCTGACCAAACGCCTGGGGGTCAAGGCCTATCCCCATCCCAACATGACCATCGAGGCCTGCAGTAAGGCCATGGCTAGTGTGGTCGGCCCACTGGCCATCGTCGCTGCGGCCCGCATGTACGGGAAGGCCGTCTTCTTTCTCAAGACCGAGCAGGCGGTCCACCTGGCCGTGGAGAGGGGGCTCACTGTGGGCGGGACGTATTTGCCAGTCGACCCTTTGGAGGTCACGGCCCAGAGAGTCGTGATCTCCAACGTCCCGCCCTTCATTGCCAGCGAGCTCCTTCTTCCCCACCTCAACACCTTGGGGGAGATCCGATCAGGTGTTCAACCGCTCCTGCTCGGTCTTAAGGACCCCACCCTCCGTCACGTGTACTCCTTCCGACGCCAGGTGTTTATTTGCCTGGCCCGGGAGGAGGTCACGGAGGGCTCATTCACCGTCCTCCACGAGGGCGCGGCATACCGCGCCTTCTGGACGGCGGACGGCGTGCGGTGCCACCTGTGCCGTGAGGTGGGGCACATTAGAAAGAACTGCCCCACCCAGAAGGCTGCCCAGCCCACACCAACGGCTGCGGGTGGTGCCGCCGCACCCACTCCCCCTCCCCCAAAGTCAACACCACAAGCCCCGGCACCGGGGGCTAAGCCGGAGGCTCCCAATGCCTCAGCCTCTGGCAGGGAGGGGGGTGAGCGTCCGACCGAACGGAAGGCGCTCAGGAAGACGCAACGCGTCAAGCCCGCCCACGGGGAGACCACCCTATCCCCATCCCCTTCCCCTTCCCCTCCACGTAACCCACGACCTGCCCCGCCCCGGCACGACAATGCCCCTGCGGCCGTGCCAGCGTCGCCCCGGCGCGGGAACCCTGACCCCCGAACCCCCAAACCCGTACCTGATCCTGGCCCCACTGACTCCAACCCCCACCTCGCCACGGAAACTCATAGAACATAGAACATAGAAGGATACAGCGCAGTACAGGCCCTTCGGCCCTCGATGTTGCGCCGACCGAATCCTACCTAACCTATACTAGCCCAATAACTTCCAAATGCCTATCCAGTGCCCGCTTAAATGACCATAAAGAAGGAGAGTTCACCACTGATACGGGCAGGGCATTCCATGAACTCACAACCCGCTGTGTGAAGAATCTACCCCTAACATCTGTCCTATACCTACCACCCCTTAATTTAAAGCTATGTCCCCTAGTAACACCTGACTCCATTAGCGGTAAAAGGTTCTTAGTATCTACCCTATCTAAACCCCTAATCATCTTATACACTTCTATCAGATCTCCCCTAAACCTTCTCTTCTCCAATGAGAACAGCCCCAAGTGCCTCAGCCTTTCCTCATAAGATTTTCCTACCATTCCAGGCAACATCCTGGTAAACCTCCTCTGCACTCGTTCTAAAGCTTCCACATCCTTCCTATAGTATGGCGACCAAAACTGCACACAATACTCCAGATGAGGCCGCACCAGAGTCTTATACAACTGCAACATGACCTCAGGACTCCGGAACTCAATTCCTCTGCCAATAAAGCCCAGTACACCATATGCCTTCCTCACAGCACTATTTACCTGGGTGGCAACTTTCAGAGATCTGTGTACATGGACACCAAGATCCCTCTGCTCATCCACACTACCAAGTAGCCTACCATTAGCCCAGTAATCCATCATCTTGTTATTCCTACCAAAGTGAACGACTTCGCACTTAGCTACATTGAATTCCATTTGCCACATTTCCGCCCAGCTCTGCAACTTATCTATATCCCGCTGTAACCTACCACTTCCTTCCTCACTATCCACAACTCCACCGACTTTTGTGTCATCCGCAAACTTGCTTACCCAGCTTTCAAGTCCTTCCTCTAGATCATTTATAAAGATAACAAAAAGCAATGGTCCCAAAACAGATCCTTGTGGTACACCGCTAGTAACTGCGCTCCAAGATGAACATAATCCATCAACTACTACCCTCTGTCTCCTTCCAGCCAGCCAATTCCTAATCCAAACCTCTAATGTATCCTCAATGCCATACCTCCGAAGTTTTAGCATTAGCCTACCATGGGGAACCTTATCGAACGCCTTACTAAAATCCATATACACAACATCTACTGCTTTACCCTCATCCACTTCCTTGGTCACCTTCTCAAAGAACTCAATAAGGTTTGTGAGGCACGACCTGCCCTTCACAAAACCATGCTGGCTATCCCTGATCACGTTATTCCTACCCAGATGTTCATAAATCTTATCCCTTACCATTCTCTCTAAGACTTTGCCCACCACTGAAGTCAGACTCACTGGCCTATAGTTGCTAGGGCTATCCCTACTCCCTTTCTTGAACAATGGGACCACATTCGCTATCCTCCAGTCCTCTGGTACTATTCCTGTTGACAACGACGACATAAAAATCCAGGCCAATGGCTCTGCTATCTCCTCCCTAGCTTCCCATAGGATCCTGGGGTAAATGCCATCAGGCCCAGGAGACTTATCTATATTCATCCTTTCCAATATTCCCAAAACCTCTTCCCTGCATATTTCCAGGGCATCCATTCTAATTATTTGTGATTCCATATTCACATCAGCAACAGTGTCCTGTTCCTGAGTGAATACTGAGGAAAAGTACTGATTTAATGTCTCTCCAATCTCCTCCGCCTCCACACACAACTTCCCACTACTATCCTTGACTGGACCGATACCTACCCTAGTCATCCTTTTATTCTTGACATATCTATAGAAAGCCTTTGGGTTTTCCCTAATCCTACCAGCTAAAGACTTTTCATGTCCCCTTCTCGCTTCTCTTAGCTCCCTCTTTAGCTCCTTCCTGGCTACCTTATAACACTCAATCGCCCCTACTGAACCTTCACGCCTCATCTTTACATATGCCGCCTTCTTCCCTTTCACAAGGGACTCCAATTCCTTACTAAACCACGGCTGCCTCACAAGGCCCTTTACACCATGCCTGACTGGTACATACCTATCGAGGACACGCAGTAGCTGCTCCTTGAACACTCCCCACATCTCATTAGTGTTCTTCCCTTGAAGCCTGTTTTTCCAATCCACACATCCTAAGTCATGCCTCACTGCATCATAATTTCCCTGCCCCCAGCTATAGCTCTTGCCCTGCGGCACACGATTATCCCTCTCCATCACTAAAGTAAAAGTCACCGAATTGTGGTCACTGTCCCCGAAGTGCTCACCTACCTCCAAGTCTAACACCTGGCCTGGTTCATTACCTAGAACCAAATCCAATATAGCCTCCCCTCTTGTTGGCCTGTCGACATATTGTGTCAGGAAACCCTCCTGCACACATTGGACAAACACCGACCCATCTAATGAACTCGAGCTATAGCTCTCCCAGTCAATATCTGGGAAGTTAAAGTCCCCCATAACAACCACCCTGCTACCTTCACTCTTTTCCTGAATCATCCTCGCAATATTATCCTCTACTTCTCTAGGACTATTAGGAGGCCTGTAGAAAACACCTAACAGGGTGACCTCACCTTTCCTATTTCTAACCTCAGCCCAAACTACCTCAGATGGCAAGTCCTCTTCCATCGTCCATTCCACTGCTGTGATACTGTCTTTGACAAGTAATGCCACGCCTCCCCCTTTTTTACCCCCATGTCTGATCCTACTAAAACATTTGAACCCTGGAACGTGCAACAGCCATTCTTGTCCCTGTTCTACCCACGTCTCTGTAATGGCCACAACATCGAAGTCCCAGGTACCAACCCACGCTGCAAGTTCACCTACCTTATTCCTTATACTTCTGGCATTGAAGTATACACACTTCAATCCACCTTTCTGGTTACAGGCACCCTCCTTAGAGATCACTGCATTATTCCTAACCTCCCTACACTCAAGGTCCTGTACCCTAAAGCTACAGTCCTGGTTCCCATGCCCCCGCGGAGTTAGTTTAAACCCTCCCAAAGAGCACTAGCAAACCTCCCCCCAAGGATACTGGTGCCCCTCAGGTTCAAGTGTAGACCATCCTTTTTATAGAGGTCCCACCTTCCCCAGAAAGGACCCCAGTTATCCAGAAACCGGAATCCCTCCCTCCTGCACCATCCCTGTAGCCACGCATTTAACTGCTCTCTCTCCCTGTTCCTCGACTCTCTATCACGTGGCACGGGTAACAAACCAGAGACTACAACTCTGTTTGTTCTAACTCTGAGCTTCCAACCTAGCTCCCTGAAAGCCTGCCTTACATCCTCACCCTTCTTCCTACCTATATCGTTGGTGCCAACGTGGACCACGATCTGGGGCTGCTCCCCCTCCCCCTTAAGGACCCGGAAAACACGATCAGCGACATCACGTACCCTTGCACCTGGGAGGCAACATACCAAACGTGAGTCCCTGTCGCCCCCACAAAACCGTCTGTCTGTACCCCTCACTATCGAGTCCCCAAGAACAATTGCTCTACCTTTCTCCACCCTACCCTTCTGAGCAACGGGGCCAGGCTCCGTGCCAGAGGCCTGAACCTCGTTGCTTACCCCTGGTAAGTCATCCCCCCCACAAGTATCCAAAACGGTATACTTGTTCTTGAGGGGAATGACCGCAGGGGGTCCCTGCACTGTCTTCCTCCTCCCACTCCCCCTCACTGTCACCCATCTATCTTGAACTTTCGGAGTAACTACTTGCCTATAGCTCCGATCTATGACCTCCTCTGCCTCCCGAATGATCCGCAGTTCATCCAACTCCAGCTCCAGTTCCCTAACACGGGTTTGGAGGAGCTGGAGATGGGTGCACTTCTTGCAAGTGTACTCAGCAGGGACGCTAATGGCTTCCCTCACCTCATACATGTTGCAAGAGGAACATTGCCCTCTCTGCACTGCCATCCCTCTAAAAGTAAGCTTTCCTTAAAAAAAAAACAAAAACCAACTAAATCTAAAGAAACAAACAAGGAAAATGCAGCACTTACCCGCTAGTCACAATTGGTCTTATTATTAGGTTAGAGGAGGTGGAAGGGTGGGAGGCACTACTCGTGTAGTGCCTCGGGTGACTCGCCTACGCGTTTAAATAAGGGGAGAGAGAAAAAAAACCTTACCCAGGTAACCTAGCGCGCCTTCCGGGTCTGCTACCACTTTTTTTAAAGGGTTTTTAAACTCCTGGGGCTTCAACCCCTCGTCCGGAGACCGAGCCCCGCCCCACCCATACGCCCCCTGACACTAACCTGAGGGGAACCACCGCTGCCCTACCACCTCCAGAGACTGATTCTCCTAGCCCTGGAGAGGGAACTGGGCCCCTGCCCCGCCCGCCATCACCTGATATGCCAGGGGCGGGGCAGGAAGTGACACGGCTGACCCTCCCCACCCTGGCCACGACCCCTGCATTCCCCCAGCCAATCATATTCCGGGAAAGGCTGGGGGGAGGGACCTCGGGCCCCATGACCACCAAGGCGGGCGGAGAGGAGAAGGCTCATAAACTCCCCCCTGTCTCTCTGGGGAAGAGGCACTGGCCCTTGGAGGGGGGAGAAATCCCATCAGCGCGCCGGCGGCGCTGCCCCTCTCCAGGGGATGAGCCGACGGTGCCCCCCCACTGTCCTGCACCATGGCCCGACCTGCCCAAACCCCCAGGGGCGACAGCTGGGCCTTCCACCGCCATAATTCCTCCAGCCCCTGGGGAGGATTTTATTAACAACACGGGCCATGGTGCAGTCGACAGACTTTTATTCACTGCTGGGTCGTCGAGCGGTGGAGGGGAGGAAGGTGTTATCCTCGCTCCTCCCTCCCAGACTGTTTTTCCGGGGGCCTTGGCCCTGGGGGAGGACCTTTTCCCCGAGGAGCCGGGCGTCCCGGTGTCGGGAGAGAAGCGGGGCCCCGAGCCTCTGCCGCCCGGCGACCCGAACTCGGGGCGTTCCGGGAAGGGGTGCGCCGAGGAAGATACGGAAGGTGACCCTGGGGGTGGGGTCACTGGAGGTTTGAGGCCAGTTGGCGGTGCCGGACCAGCCCCCAACCTCTCGGTGGGGGAGGGGTCGGTGACCGAAGGCGACCTCCCGGAGGAGGGTTCTGGATCGTTGGCGGACACCGGGGACGACGCGGAGTCCGTCTCCAGCGACATTTTCGAGTCCCAGGTGCCCCCCACCGATCTCCCCCTCATCCCCCTCGAGGAACTCCGGGAATTTGTCGAGGAAACTCGGAGTTGCCGGGATAGAGCCCAACTGGCGCTCGACCGCTGGAGCTCCTTCGAAAGAGTCTACTGGTCGGCCCACGCTGCGCGCCAGGCGCCCGGGCTTGACGTTAACGAGCGAAAGCGAGTCAGGAACTTCCTGGGAGCACTCCTGGTGAGGGCGAGGGACTTCTGTGCCCCTCTCTCGTCCTCCCAGTAAATATGTACATAGTTTTTGTTAACTGTTTACTGGTGGTGGTTGCACTATACTTTCGACATGGAGACAACTATAGCCAGCCTCAACATCAACGGCAGCAGGGAGTCACAGCGCAGATTCCAGACCCTCTCGGCCCTTCGGGACGGGAGGTATGCGGTGTGCTTCCTGCAAGAAACCCACACTACCCCGGGAGACGAAGCCACCTGGCTCCTGGAGTGGCGAGGGGGGGTCTACATGAGTCACCTCACCCGCAGATCTGGCGGGGTGGCTATCTTGTTGGCCCCGCAATTTCAGCCGGAGATCTTGGGGGTCAGGGAGCCAGTGCCAGGCCGTTTGCTTCACCTGACGGTTCGGCTGGGGGGCGCGGTGCTTCACTTGGTGAACGTCTACGCTCCCCTGGCCGGGCCGAGGCAAGCGAGCTTCTTTGAAGAAGTGTCCGCTCATCTTGCTTCCATCGACGAGAACCAGTGCGTCGTCCTCGGGGGAGATTTTAACTGCGTCCTCGAGGACAGGGACCACGGCGGTGCCCGCACGAGTTCGACGTCGGGGAGGAGGTTGGGGGACTTGGTCAAGTCCTTGGACCTGGTGGACGTCTGGCGGAATCTCCATCCTGACTCCATCGCCTTCACCTTCGTGAGGCCTGGGGTCGGAGCGTCCAGAATCGACCGCCTGTACGTTTCGCGGGCGTACGCCTCCTGTTTTCCGAAGGCCTCCACGCGGCAGGTGTCGTGCACGGACCATCACCTGGTGTGGGCGGAACTCCTTCCGTTCGGCGCCAGGCTGGGCTCCGCGTACTGGCACTTTAACAACCTGCTGCTGGAGGACGAGCGGTTCCGGGACTCGTTTCGTCGTTTCTGGGCCGGCTGGAGAAGGAAGCGGGGAAGCTTCCCCTCCCTGAGGCTATGGTGGGACGTGGGCAAGGCTCACGTCCGCGTCTTCTGTCAGGAGTATGCGAGGGGGTCGACGAAGAGGCGGAAATCCAGGATCGGGGAGTTGGAGAGGGAGATGCTCGACCTGGAGTCACGCCTCGGTCAGCCCGACGCGGACCCGGCCCTGCGCGGGGTGTACGAAGAGAAGAAGGCCGCGCTCCGGGACCTGCAGCTCGTCGGGGCTCGGGGCGCGTACGTGTGGTCGCGGCTCCAGCTCCTCCAGGACCTGGACCGCGGCTCCCCCTTCTTCTACTCGCTGGAAAAAAGGCGTGGCACCCGTCAGCAGCTCCTTGTGCTGCTGGCCGACGACGGGTCCCTCGTCTCGGATCCGGAGGGTATCAGGGCCCACGTCCGATCCTATTACACGGCCCTGTTCTCTCCGGATCCGTCCAGCGAGGATGCTCGCAGAGTTCTGTGGGAGGACCTGCCGCAGCTCAGCCCGGAGGACGCCGGAAGGCTCGACGCTCCCGTCACCTTAGAGGAGCTGACCGGCGCCCTCGACCGGCTCTCGAGGGGTAAATCCCCGGGGCTGGACGGGCTGACTGTGGAGTTCTTCAGGGCGTTCTGGGACGTCCTGGGGAGCGACTACGCACAGGTCCTGGGGAGTGTCTAAATGCTGGAGAGCTGCCCCTTTCTTGGCGCAGGGCGGTCATCGTCCTGCTGCCAAAGAAGGGGGACCTTCGTTCGTTGAAGAACTGGCGTCCGGTCTCCCTCCTCAGCACGGACTACAAAATCTTCGCCAGGGTGTTGTCTTCTCGCCTGGCTTCCGTGCTGGCCCACATGATTCACCCGGACCAGTCCTACACGGTCCCGGGCCGGAGGATACAAGACAACGTCCATCTGGTCCGGGACCTGATCCATTTCTGTCGACGGGCTGGTCTGCCGAGCGCCTTCCTGTCTCTCGACCAGGAGAAGGCGTTCGACAGGGTCGATCACGAGTACCTGCTCGGGACTCTGCGGGCGTTCGGGTTCGGGACGCAGTTCGTCGCCCGGATCCGACTTTTGTACGCCGCCGCAGAGTGTCTGGTTAAAGTTAACGGGTCCCTGACGGCGCCCCTTCGCTTCGGGAGAGGAGTGCGTCAAGGCTGCCCCCTGTCCGGCCAGCTGTATTCCCTGTGCGTGGAGCCTTTCCTGCGCCTCTTGCGGAGGAGGTTGTCGGGGCTGGTTCTGCGCGGCGCGGGCGCGGGGGTGGTCCTCTCGGCCTACGCCGACGACGTGCTCCTCACTTTCACCGACCCGGCTGACCTGGGGAGGATGCGCGAGTGCCAGGCCGTGTACTCGGCGGCGTCTTCCGCCAGGATCAACTGGGCCAAATGTTCCGGGCTACTGGTGGGTCCGTGGCGGGTGGACTCCCTGCCGGAGGAGTTTCGGGGGTTCAGCTGGAGTACCACCCATCTCCTCTACCTGGGGGTCTACCTCAGCCCGACCGAGGAATCCTGGCTGGCCAACTGGCAGGAGCTGGAGGCCAAAGTCTCGGCTCGCCTAGGCCGCTGGACAGGACTGCTCCGAGTGCTATCTTACAGGAGCCGAGTGCTGGTCATAAACCAGCTGGTGGCCGCCATGCTGTGGTACCGGCTGGTCACTTTGGTCCCTCCTCCTGGCTTTGTCGCTGACATCCAGAGAACGTTGGTAGACTTCTTCTGGGACAAAAAGATGCACTGGGTCGCTGCGCAGGTTCTGAGTCTCCCCATTGAGGAGGGCGGTCAGTCGCTGGTGTGCGTCCGCACCCAGGTCGCGACCTTCCGCCTTCAGACCTTGCAGCGATACCTTTACGTCGAGCCTCCTCCTAGGTGGTGCGCCCTGGCGACGTATTTTTTCCGCCAGGTGCGTAACCTCAACTACGACACGCAGCTCCTGTTCGTCGACCGTGACGGTTTGGAGGTCGCCCTCAAGGTGCTGCCTGTCTTTTACCAGGACCTGATCACTGTCTGGAGCATGGTCGAATCGCGTCGCGCCTACCCTCCGGCAGGAGTAGCGGCTGTCGTCAGGGAGCCGTTGCTCAGGAATCCGCACCTCCGTGCTCGCGGGTTCGAGTGGCTGTCGGAGGAGAGGGCCGTGGCGGCGAGGGTGACCAGGGTCGGGGACGTGCTGGGTGCCGGGGGCCTGGGCTGGACGTTGCCGCAAGACATAGCGAGCAGGGCAGCGGTAGACGTCCGGTACGTGGTCACCGGCATCCGACGCCTTAAAACGGCGGTGCTCGGACCCGACGTAGTGCACCAGGTGGAGGACGCTCAGGTGTGCGGTGGGATCCCGTCCGCGCTCACCCCTGCCCGGACGGAATTTCACATTGGCCCCAAGGTCCCATACTTCCCGCGGGAGCCTGTGCCCCACAACCTGAGCCGCCTCCGAAATTTTAACTTTGTCCCGTTCAAGGACGTTAAAAGGTGTGTCCTATATCGACTGCTGCTGCACACCGTCCACCTCTTCTCCCTCATCCACCGCCCGGACACGCCCTGGCGTGCCCATTTGCCACCGGGCGGTGGGGATCCCCAGTGGAGGGCCCTCTACGCAGGAGTCCTCCCCCTTTCTCTCGGGGATCTGGGGTGGAGGGTGTTGCACGCAGCAGTCCCCTGCAACCGCAGATTGCGGTGGTTCACGGACTCCCAGCCCAACTGCTTGTTCTGTGGCGCTGTGGAGTCCGTGGACCATGTGTATGTTGGGTGTGGGCGTTTGCACTCCCTTTTTGATTTTCTGAAAAACCTTCTCCTCTGCTTTTGGTTGCACTTCAGTCCCACGCTCCTGATCTTCGGGCACCCAGTGCGGAGGAGGGAGGGCAGGTCTGAAGACCTCCTCGTGGGTCTGCTCCTGGGCCTGGCCAAACTGGCCATAAACAGGTCCAGGCAGTGGGCCGTGGAGGGGGTCGTTAGGGCCGACTGCCTGCCCCTCTTCCGCGGTTACGTTAGGGCCCGGGTGTCCTTGGAGAAGGAGCACGCGGTGTCCACCAACACCCTGGAGTTGTTCAGGGAGAGGTGGGCGCCGCAGGGAGTGGAGTGCATCATTTCCCCCTCCAACTCTATTTTGATTTAGTCCCTGCCCTCCCCTTCACTGTTTTGATCACACAGCATTGCCCTTTGACGTGAAGGGCACTGCTCGTCACAGACCACTTGGGTGTTTTCCTACTTTTCCTGGTGGTGGATATTGAATAAAGATTTGTGCACTTTGCGTCTCTCACTATGTCTCACAACTACACACACACACACCATGGGTGCTGGGGAAAATAAGCACTACCGCAGTTAGGCGGTAGTGTGGGGTTAATAAAAAAATAAAAAAATAAAAAAAAACAGGAGATGCCTGCCCGCCTTCCGCAGTTATGTTAGAGCCCGGGTGTCCTTGGAGAAGGAGCACGTGGTGTCCACCAACACCTTGGAGTTGTTCAGGGAGAGGTGGGCGCCGCAGGGAGTGGAGTGCATCATTTCCCCATCCAACTCTATTTTGATTTAGTCCCTGCCCTCCCCTTCACTGTTTGTTCACACAGCATTGCCCTTTGATGCGAAGGGCACTGCTTGTCACTGGCCACTCGGGTGTTTTCCTATTTTTCCTGGTGGTGGATATTGAATAAAGATTTGTACATTTTGTGTCTGTCACTGTGTCTCACACCTGCACATACACACTATGGGTGCTGGGGGAAAAAAAACCCCAACGCAGTTAGGCGGTAGTGTGGGGGGTTAATAAAAAAAAAGAAAAAAGGAAAAAAAGAAAAAAAATAAATAAATAAATAAACAAACAGGAGTGAAGGGCACTGTTGGTCACTGGCCACTCGGGTGTTTCCTTTCTGCCTGGTGGTGGAAATTGAATAAAGATTCATACACCTTGTGTCTCTCACTGTGTCTCACACCTGTACACACACACAACATGGGCGCTGGGGAAAAAATAAGCACTACCGTAGTTAGGTAGTAGTGTGAGGGTTAATTGAAAAAAAAGAAAAAAAAAGGAAAAAAAATAAGCAGGAGATTAATGTTAGGGGGTCTATTCACTCAGAGCTGGCACTGAGGGAGCTGGACCAGTGTGTGCACGCAAGGACTCTCCTCCTTGAAGGTAAAAGAAGGGAAGAACAGGAGTGTCAGACATCCTGTTCACTCGCTGAGACCTTGCTCTGAGGGAGCTGGATCAGTGTGTGTGTAAAAAAAATCAGAGTGAAGGGCACTGCTTGTCACTGGCCACTCGGGTGTTTCGTTTCTTCCTGGTGGTGGGAATTTTGAATAAAGATTTGTGCACCTTGTGTTTTTCACTGTGTCTCACACCTGCACACACACAACATGGGTGCTGGGGAAAAAATAAGCACTACCGCAGTTAGGCGGTACTGTGGGAGTAATTAAAAAAAACAGGAGTGTCAAATACCCTGTTCACTCTGAAAGCTGGCTAAAAATTAAAAAAAAATAAATAGGAGATGCCTGCCCTCCTTCCGCAGTTATGTTAGAGCCCGGGTGTCCTTGGAGAAGGAGCACGTGGTGTCCACCAACACCCTGGAGTTGTTCAGGGAGAGGTGGGTGCCGCAGGGAGTGGAGCGCATCATTTCCCCCTCCAACGCTATTTTGACTTAGTCCCTTCCCTCCCCTTCACTGTTTTGATCACACAGCATTGCCCTTTGATATGAAGGGCACTGCTTGTCACTGGCCACTCGGGTGTTTTCCCGGTTAGGAGTTGGACCAGTGGCAGTGTTGTTCCTGTGGAAGAAGGAAGAAGTGGAGGAAGGAGGTAAGAGCTGTGTGTTCTGGGCCTAGCTTTGGAGCTGCAGTGGGGCCCACTCCCACTGCTGGTCTCTGGGACCCCGCCTGGGCCTGCCTCCACCACTGCAGCCTGGGACTCGCCCGAGGCCCCTTCCCACAACCTCCACCACTGGTGTGACCTGAGGCCTACCTCCACTGCTGCTGCCTGGGACTTGCTTGGGAGTCCCTCCACTGCTGGGACCAAGGGCCAGCCTGGGACTCGCCAGAGGCCTGCCTCAACTTCTGCCGCAGCCAGAGGCCTGCCTCCACCAGCGCTGCCTGGGACTTGCCTGGGAGTCCCTCCCCAACTGAGGGCCTGCCTGGGACTCGCCAGAGGCCTGCCTCCACCACTGCAGCCTGGGACTCGCCTGAGGCCACTCCCCATAGCCTCCACCACTGCTGCGACCCGAGGCCCACCTCCACCGCTGCTGCCCAGGACTTAATTTTGGGGCTGCCTGGGACTTGTCTTGGGGACCCTCCCCAACAGGCCTGCCCCCAGCACTGCAATTGAGGGCCTGCCGAGGACTTGCCTGAGGCCTGCTTCCACCACCGCTGCCTAGGACTGGCCTCGGGCACCTCCCCAAGGACTCCACCGCTACTACTGCCAGAGGGCCACCTCTACCGCTGCTGCCGGGGGCCGACGGAGTATGGCGAGCCCGAAGGTCGCAGGGCCCAGCCGGACCTACGCCGGGGTAGCCGCTGCCTTAGGCTCGGTTGTCCCAACCCCAGCCGCAAACGCAACCCCCTTCAGGCACCTGACCAAATGCCTGGGGGTAAAGGCCTATCCCCATCCCAACATGACCATCGAGGCCTGCAGTAAGGCCATGGGTAGTGTGGTCGGCCCACTGGCCATCGTCGCTGCGGCCCGCATGTACGGGAAGGCCGTATTCTTTCTTAAGACCAAGCAGGCGGTCCACCTGGCCGTGGAGAGGGGGCTCACTGTGGGCGGGACGTATTTGCCAGTCGACCCTTTGGAGGTCACGGCCCAGAGAGTCGTGATCTCCAACGTCCCGCCCTTCATTGCCAGCGAGCTCCTTCTTCCCCACCTCAACACCTTGGGGGGAGATCCGGTCAGGTGTCCAACCGCTCCTGCTCGGTCTTAAGGACCCCGCCCTCCGTCACGTATACTCCTTCCGACGCCAGGTGTTTATTTGCCTGGCCCGGGAGGAGGTCACGGAGGGCTCGTTCACTGTCCTCCACGAGGGCGCGGCCTATCGCGCCTTCTGGACGGCGGACGGCGTGCGGTGCCACCTGTGCCACGAGGTGGGGCATATTAGAAAAAACTGCCCCACCCAGAAGGCTGCCCAGCCCACACCAACGGCTGCGGGTGGTGCCGCCGCACCCACTCCCCCTCCCCCAAAGTCAACACCAAAAGCCCCAGCACTGGGGGCTAAGCCGGAGGCTCCCAATGCCTCAGCCTCTGGCAGGGAGGGGGGTGAGCGTCCGACCGGACAGAAGGCACCCAGGAAGACGCAACGCGTCAAGCCCGCCCACGGGGAGACCACCCTATCCCCATCCCCTTCCCCTCCACGTAGCCCACGACCTGCCCCGCCCCAGCACGACAATGCCCCTGCGGCCATGCCAGTGCCGCACCGACGCGGGAACCCTGACCCCCGAATCCCCAAACCCGTACCTGATCCCAGTCCCATTGACCCCGACCCCCACCTCGTTACAGGAACACCTGGGGCTTCAACCCCTCCTCTGGAAACCGAGCCACCCCCTGGCACTAACCTGGGGGGATTCACCGCTGCTCTTCTTCCTGCAGCAACCGTATCTCTGGGTCCCAGAGAGGAAACTGGGCCCCTGCCCTGCCCTCCATCACCTGATAAACCAGGGGCTGGGCAGGAAGTTACACGGCTGACTCTCCCCACCCTGGCCACGTCCCCTGCATTCCCCCAGCCAATCGTATTCCGGGAAAGGCTGGGGGGAGGGACCTCGGGCCCCATGACCACCAAAGGGGCAGGGAGGGGAAGACCCATAAACTCCCCCCTGTCTCTCTGGGGAAGAGGGACTGGCCCTTGGAGGGGGGAGAAATCCCATCAGCACGCCGGTGGTGCTTCCCCTCTCCAGGAGATGAGCCAACAGTGCCTCCCCACTGTCCTGCACCATGGCCCGACCTGCCCAAACCCCCAGGGGCGACAGCCGGGCCTTCCACCGCCATAACTCCTCCAGCCCCGGGGAGGATTTTAACAACAACATGGGCCATGGTGCAGACGACAGTTTTATATTCTCTGCTGGGTCGTCGAGCGGTGGTGGGGAGGAAGGTGTTATCCTCGCTCCTCCCTCCCAGACTGTTTTTCCGGGGGCCTTGGCACTGGGGGAGGACCTTTTTCCCGAGGAGCTGGGCGTCCCAGTGTCGGGAGAGGAGTGGGGCCCCGAGCCTCTGCCGCCCGGTGACCCGAACTTGGGGCGTTCCGGGAAGGGGTGTGCCGAGGAAGGGACTGAAGGTGACCCTGGGGGTGGGGTCACTGGAGGTTTGAGGCCAGTTGGCGGTGCTGGACCAGCCCCCAACCTCTCGGTGGGGGAGGGGTCGGTGACCGAAGGCGACCTCCCGGAGGAGGGTTCTGGATCGTTGGCGGACACCGGGGACGACGCGGAGTCCGTCTCCAGCGAGATTTTTGAGTCCCAGGTGCCCCCCACCGATCTCCCACTCATCCCCCTCGAGGAACTCCGGGAATTTGTCGAGGAAACTCGGAGTCGCCGGGATAGAGCCTAACTGGCGCTCGACCGCTGGAGCTCCTTTGAAAGATTGTACTGGTCGGCCCACGCTGCGCGCCAGGCGCCCGGGCTCGACGTGAACGAGTGAAAGCGAGTCAGGAACTTCCTGGGAGCACTCCTGGTGAGGGCGAGGGACTTCTGTGCCCCTCTCTCGTCCTCCCAGTGAAAATGTACATAGTTTTTGTTAACTGTTTACTGGTGGTGGTTGCACTATGCTTCCGACATGGAGACAACTATAGCCAGCCTCAACATCAACGGCAGCAGGGAGTCACAGCGCAGATTCCAGACCCTCTCGGTCCTTCGGGACGGGAGGTATGCGGTGTGCTTCCTGCAAGAAACCCACACTACCCCGGGAGACGAAGCTACCTGGCTCCTGGAGTGGCGAGGGGGGGGTCTACATGAGTCACCTCACCCGCAGATCTGGCGGGGTGGCTATCCTGTTGGCCCCGCATTTTCAGCCGGAGATCTTGGGGGTCAGGGAGCCAGTGCCAGGCCGTTTGCTTCACCTGACGGTTCGGCTGGGGGGCGCGGTGCTTCACTTGGTGAACGTCTACGCTCCCCTGGCCGGGCCGAGGCAAGCGAGCTTCTTTGAAGAAGTGTCCGCTCATCTCGCTTCCATCGACGAGAACCAGTGCGTCGTCCTCGGGGGAGATTTTAACTGCGTCCTCGAGGACAGGGACCACGGCGGTGCCCGCACGAGTTCGGCGTCGGGGAGGAGGTTGGGGGACTTGATCAAGTCCTCGGACCTGGTGGACGTCTGGCGGAATCTCCATCCTGACTCCATCGCCTTCACCTTCGTGAGGCCTGGGGTCGGAGCGTCCAGAATCGACCGCCTGTACGTTTCGTGGGCGTACGCCTCCTGTTTTCCGAAGGCCTCCACACGGCAGGTGTCGTGCACGGATCATCACCTGGTGTGGGTGGAACTCCTTCCGTTCGGCGCCAGGTTGGGCTCCGCGTACTGGCACTTTAACAACCTGCTGCTGGAGGACGAGCGGTTCCGGGACTCGTTTCGTCGTTTCTGGGCCGGCTGGAGAAGGAAGCGGGGAAGCTTCCCCTCCCTGAGGCTATGGTGGGACGTGGGCAAGGCTCACGTCCGCGTCTTCTGTCAGGAGTATGCGAGGGGGTCGACGAAGAGGCGGAAATCCAGGATCGGGGAGTTGGAGAGGGAGATGCTCGACCTGGAGTCACGCCTCGGTCAGCCCGACGCGGACCCGGCCCTGCGCGGGGTGTACGAAGAGAAGAAGGCCGCGCTCCGGGACCTGCAGCTCGTCGGGGTCCGGGGCGCATACGTGAGGTCGCGGCTCCAGCTCCTCCAGGACCTGGACCGCGGCTCCCCCTTCTACTTGCTGGAAAAAAGGCGTGGCACCCGTCAGCAGCTCCTTGTGCTGCTGGCCGACGACGGGTCCCTCGTCTCGGATCCGGAGGGTATCAGGGCCCACGTCCGATCCTATTACACGGCCCTGTTCTCTCCGGATCCGTCCAGCGAGGATGCTCGCAGAGTTCCGTGGGAGGACCTGCCGCAGCTCAGCCCGGAGGACGCCGGAAAGCTCGACGCTCCCGCCACCTCAGAGGAGCTGACCGGCGCCCTCTACCAGCTCGCGAGGGGCAAATCCCCAGGGCTGGACGGGCTGACTGTGGAGTTCTTCAGGGCGTTCTGGGACGTCCTGGGGGAGTGTCTAAATGCTGGAGAGCTGCCCCTTTCTTGGCGCAGGGCGGTCATCGTCCTGCTGCCAAAGAAGGGGGACCTTCGTTCGTTGAAGAACTGGCGTCCGGTCTCCCTCCTCAGCACGGACTACAAAATCTTCGCCAGGGTGTTGTCTTCTCGCCTGGCTTCCATGCTGGCCCACATGATTCACCCGGACCAGTCCTACACGGTCCCGGGCCGGAGGATACATGACAACGTTCACCTGATCCGGGACCTGATCCATTTCTGTCGACGGGCTGGTCTGCCGAGCGCCTTCCTGTCTCTGGACCAGGAGAAGGCGTTCGACAGGGTCGATCATGAGTACCTGCTCGGGACTCTGCGGGCATTCGGGTTCGGGACGCAGTTCGTCGCCCGGATCCGACTTTTGTACGCCGCCGCAGAGTGTCTGGTTAAAGTTAACGGGTCCCTGACGGCGCCCCTTCGCTTCGGGAGAGGAGTGCGTCAAGGCTGCCCCCTGTCCGGCCAGCTGTATTCCCTGTGCGTGGAGCCTTTCCTGCGCCTCTTGCGGAGGAGGTTGTCGGGGCTGGTTCTGCGCGGCGCGGGCACGGGGGTGGTCCTTTCGGCCTACGCCGACAACGTGCTCCTCACTTTCACCGACCCGGCTGACCTGGGGAGGATGCGCGAGTGCCAGGCCGTGTACTCGGCGGCGTCTTCCGCCAGGATCAACTGGGCCAAATGTTCCGGGCTACTGGTGGGTCCGTGGCGGGTGGACTCCCTGCCGGAGGAGTTTCGGGGCTTCAGCTGGAGTACCACCCATCTCCTCTACCTGGGGGTCTACCTCAGCCCGACCGAGGAATCCTGGCTGGCCAACTGGCAGGAGCTGGAGGCCAAAGTCTCGGCTCGCCTAGGCTGCTGGACAGGACTGCTCCGAGTGCTATCTTACAGGAGCCGAGTGCTGGTCATAAACCAGCTGGTGGCCGCCATGCTGTGGTACCGGCTGGTCACTTTGGTCCCTCCTCCTGGCTTTGTCGCTGACATCCAGAGAACGTTGGTCGACTTCTTCTGGGACAAAAAGATGCACTGGGTCGCTGCGCAGGTTCTGAGTCTCCCCATTGAGGAGGGCGGTCAGTTGCTGGTGTGCGTCCGCACCCAGGTCGCGACCTTCCGCCTTCAGACCTTGCAGCGATACCTTTACGTCGAGCCTCCTCCTAGGTGGTGCGCCCTGGCGACGTATTTTGTCCGCCAGGTGCGTAACCTCAACTACGACACGCAGCTCCTGTTCGTCGATCGTGACGGTTTGGAGGTCGCCCTCAAGGTGCTGCCTGTCTTTTACCAGGACCTGATCACTGTCTGGAACATGGTCGAATCGCGTCGCGCCTACCCTCCGGCAGGAGTCGCGGCTGTCGTCAGGGAGCCGTTGCTCAGGAATCCGCTCCTCTGTGCTCGCGGGTTCGAGTGGCTGTCGGAGGAGAGGGCCGTGGCGGCGAGGGTTACCAGGGTCGGTGCCGTGCTGGTTGCCGGGGGCCTGGGCTGGACGTTGCCGCAAGACATAGCGAGCAGGGCAGCGGTAGACGTCTGGTACGTGGCCACCAGCATCCGACGCCTTAAAACGGCGGTGCTCGGACCCGACGTAGTGCACTCAGGACGCCTGAGGACGCTCAGGTGTGCGGTGGGATCCCGTCCGCGCTCACCTCTGCCCGGACAGAATTTCACATTGGCCCCAGGGTCCCGTACTTCCCGCGGGAGCCTGTGCCCCACAACCTGAGCCGCCTCCGAAATTTTAATTCTGTCCCCTTCAAGGACGTTAAAAGTCGGGCCCTATAGCGACTGCTGCTGCACACCGTCCACCTCTTCTCCCTCATCCACCGCCCGGACACGCCCTGGCGTGCCCATTTGCCACCGGGCGGTGGGGTTCCCCAGTGGAGGGCTCTCTATGCAGGAGTCCTCCCCCTTTCTCTCGGGGATCTGGGTGGAGGGTGCTGCACGCAGCAGTCCCCTGCAACCGCAGATTGCGGTGGTTCACGGACTCCCAGCCCAACTGCTTGTTCTGTGGCGCTGTGGAGTCCGTGGACCATGTGTATATTGGGTGTGGGCGTTTGCACTCCCTTTTGATTTTCTGAAAAACCTTCTCCTCTGTTTTTGGTTGCACTTCAGTCCCACGCTCCTGATCTTCGGGCACCCAGTGCGGAGGAGGGAGGGCAGGTCTGAAGACCTCCTCGTGGGTCTGCTCCTGGGCCTGGCCAAACTGGCCATAAACAGGTCCAGGCAGCGGGCCGTGGAGGGGGTCGTTAGGGCCGACTGCCTGCCCCTCTTCCGCGGTTACGTTAGGGCCCGGGTGTCCTTGGAGAAGGAGCATGCGGTGTCCACCAACACCGTGGAGTTGTTCAGGGAGAGGTGGGCGCCGCAGGGAGTGGAGTGCATCATTTCCCCCTCCAACTCTATTTTGATTTAATCCCTGCCCTCCCCTTCACTGTTTGATCACACAGCATTGCCCTTTGATGTGAAGGGCACTGCTTGTCACTGGCCACTCGGGTGTTTCCTTTCTTCCTGGTGGTGTAAATTAAACAAAGATTTGTGCACTTTGTGTCTCTCACTGTGTCTCACACCTGCACACACACACCATGGGTGCTGGGGAAAATAAGCACTACCGCAGTTAGGCGGTAGTGTGGGTGTTAATTAAAAAAGAAAAAAAACAGGAGATTAGCATTGCCCTTTTTGATGTGAAGGGCACTGCTAAAAGAAAAAAAAGAGAAAAAAAAGAGAAAAAAATAAACAGGAGATGCCTGCCCCCCTTCCGCAGTTATGTTAGAGCCCAGGTGTCCTTGGAGAAGGAGCACATGGTGTCCAGCAACACCCTGGAGTTGTTCAGGGAGAGGTGGGCGCCGCAGGGAGTGGAGTGCATCATTTCCCCCTCCAACTCTATTTTGATTTAGTCCCTGCCCTCCCCTTCACTGTTTGTTCACACAGCATTGCCCTTTGATGTGAAGGGCACTACTTGTCACAGGCCACTCGGGTGTTTTCCTACTTTT
The DNA here is from genome assembly GCF_020745735.1 of Hemiscyllium ocellatum. Taxonomy (NCBI): domain Eukaryota; kingdom Metazoa; phylum Chordata; class Chondrichthyes; order Orectolobiformes; family Hemiscylliidae; genus Hemiscyllium; species Hemiscyllium ocellatum. Next base: position 12,940,717 of record NC_083432.1, on the reverse strand, counting down.
CCTGGTGGTGGAAATTGAATTAAAAAAATAAATAAAAAATAAACAGGAGATGCCTGACCCTCTTCCGCGGTTATGTTAGAGCCCGGGTGTCCTTGGAGAAGGAGCACGTGGTGTCCACCAACACCCTGGAGTTGTTCAGGGAGAGGTGGGCGCCGCAGGGAGTGGAGCGCATCATTTCCCCCTCCAACGCTATTTTGACTTAGTCCCTTCCCTCCCCTTCACTGTTTTGATCACACAGCATTGCCCTTTGATATGAAGGGCACTGCTTGTCACTGGCCACTCGGGTGTTTTCCCTGTCAGGAGTTGGACCAGTGTCAGTGTGTGGCTGTGAAAGAAGAAGGAAGAAAGAAGAAGAAGAAAGAAGGTGGTGGTGGAAGGAGGTGAGAGGTTGGAGTCCTGGGCCTACTTTTGGAGCTGCAGCCTGGGCCTTGCCCAGGTCAAGTCAGTGTTTGAGCTGACCTGGGGCCCCGACAGGGCCTGCCTCCACCACTGCAGCCTGGGACTCACCTGAGGCCCCTTCCCACAACCTCCACAACTGCTGTGACCTGAGGCCCACCTCCACCGCTGCTGCCCAGGACTCAATTTTGGGGCTGCCTGGGACTTGTCTTGGGGACCCTCCCCAACAGGCCTGCCCCCCCCCACTGCAATCGAGGGCCTGCCGAGGACTTGCCTGAGGCCTGCCTCCACCACCGCTGCCTAGGACTCACCTCGGGTGACTGGCCTTGGGCACCTCCCCAAGAACTCCTCCGCTACTACTGCCAGAGGCCCACCTCCACCGCTGCTGCCGGGGGGCCGAAGGAGTATGGCGAGCCCGAAGGTCGCAGGGCCCAGCCGGACCTACGCCGGGGTAGCCGCTGCCTTAGGCTCGGCTGTCCCAACCCCAGCCGCAAACGCAACCCCCTTCAGGCACCTGACCAAACGCCTGGGGGTAAAGGCCTATCCCCATCCCAACATGACCATCGAGGCCTGCAGTAAGGCCATGGCTAGTGTGGTCGGCCCACTGGCCATCGTCGCTGTTGCCCGGATGTACGGGAAGGCCGTCTTCTTTCTTAAGACTGAGCAGGCGGTCCACCTGGCTGTGGAGAGGGGGCTCACTGTGGGCGGGACACATTTGCCCGTTCACCCTTTGGAGGTCATGGCCCAGAGGGTCGTGATCTCTAACGTCCCGCCCTTCATTGCCAGTGAGCTCCTTCTTCCCCATCTCAACAACTTGGGGAAGATTCGGTCAGGCGTTCAACCGCTCCTGCTCGATCTTAAGGACCCCACCCTCTAGCACATATACTCCTTCTGCGTTAGGTATTCATTTGCCTGGCCCAGGAGGAGGTCACGGAATGCTCTTTTACCAGCCTCCACAAGGGCGAGGCCTATCGCGCCTTCTGGACGGCGGATGGTGTGCGGTGCCACCTGTGTCATGAGGTGGGGCATATTAGAAAAAACTGCCCCACCCAGAAGGCTGCCCAGACCACACCAACGGCTGCGGGTGGTGCCACCGCACCCTCTCCCTCTTCCCTTCCCCCAAAGTCAACAGCACAAGCCCCGGCACCGGGGGCTAAGCCGGAGGCTCCCAATGCCTCGGCCTCTGGCAGGGAGGGGGGTGAGCGTCCGACCGGACGGAAGGCGCCCAGGAAGACGCAACGCGTCAAGCCCGCCCACGGGGAGACCACCCTATCCCAATCCCCTCCCCCTCCCCGTAGCCCACTACCCGCCCCACCCTGGCACGACAATGTCCCTGCGGCCGTGCCAGCGTCGCCCCGGCGCAGGAACGCTGACCCCAGAACCCCCAAACCCGAATCTGATCCTGGTCCCACCGACCCCGACCCCGTTACAGAAACACCTGGGGCTTCAACCCCTCCCCCGGAGACCGAGCCCCGCCCCACCCAGCCACCCCCTGGCACTAACCTGGGGGGAACCACCGCTGCTCTACCAACTGTGTCTCTGGACCCCTGCCCTGCCCTGCCCGCCATCACCTGATAAGCCAGGGGCTGGGCAGGAAGTGACACGGCTGACCCTCCCCACCCTGGCTACGCCCCCTGCCTTCCCCCAGCCAATCGTATTGCGGGAAAGGCTGGGGGGCGGGACCTCAGGCCCCATGACCACCAAAGCGGGCAGGGAGGGGAAGACCCATAAATTCCCCCCTGTTTCTCTGGGAAGAGGCGCCTGCCCTTGGAGGGGGGAGATATCCCGCCAGTGCGCCGGCAGCACTGCCCCTCTCCAGGGGATGAGCCGACGGTGTCTCCCCACTGTCCTGCACCATGGTCCGACCTGCCCAAACCCCCAGGGGTGACAGCCGGGCCTTCCACCGCCATAACTCCTCCAACCCCTGGGGAGGATTTTAATAACAACACGGGCCATGGTGCAGACGACAGACTTCTATTCACTGCTGGGTCGTCGAGCGGTGGAGGCGAGGAAGGTGTTATCCTCGCTCCTCCCTCCCAGACTGTTTTTCCGGGGGCCTTGGCCCTGTGGGAGGACCTTTTCCCCGAGGAGCCGGGCGTCCCGGTGTCGGGAGAGGAGCGGGGCCTCGAGCCTCTGCCGCCTGGCGACCCAAACTCGGGGCGTTCTGGGAAGGGGTGCGCCGAGGAAGGTACCACTGGTGACCCTGGGGATGGGGACGCTGGAAGTTTGAGGTCAGTTGGCGGTGCCAGACCAGCCCCCATCCTCTCGCTGGGGGAGGGGTCGGTGACCGAGGGCGACCTCCCGAAGGAGGGTTCGGGATCGGTGGCAGACACTGGGGATGACGCGGAGTCCGTCTCCAGCGACATTTTCGAGTCCTAGGTGCCCCCCACCAATCTCCCCCTCATCCCCCTAGAGGAACTCCGGGAATTTGTCGAGGAAACTCGGAGTCGCCGGGATAGAGCCCAACTGGCGCTCGACCGCTGGAGCTCCTTCGAAAGAGTCTACTGGTCGGCCCACGCTGCGCGCCAGGTGCCCGGGCTTGACGTGAACGAGTGAACGAGTGAAAGCGAGTCAGGAACTTCCTGGGAGCACTCCTGGTGAGGGCGAGGGACTTCTGTGCCCCTCTCTCGTCCTCCCAGTGAAAATGTACATAGTTTTTGTTAACTGTTTACTGGTGGTGGTTGCACTATGCTTCTGACATGGAGACAACTATAGCCAGCCTCAACATCAACGGCAGCAGGGAGTCACAGCGCAGATTCCAGACCCTCTCGGTCCTTCGGGACGGGAGGTATGTGGTGTGCTTCCTGCAAGAAACCCACACTACCCCGGGAGATGAAGCCACCTGGCTCCTGGAGTGGCGAGGGGGGGGGTCTACATGAGTCACCTCACCCGCAGATCTGGCAGGGTGGCTATCCTGTTGGCCCCGCATTTTCAGCCGGAGATCTTGGGGGTCAGGGAGCCAGTGCCAGGCCGTTTGCTTCACCTGACGGTTCGGCTGGGGGGCGCGGTGCTTCACTTGGTGAACGTCTACGCTCCCCTGGCCGGGCCGAGGCAAGCGAGCTTCTTTGAAGAAGTGTCCGCTCATCTCGCTTCCATCGACGAGAACCAGTGCGTCGTCCTCGGGGGAGATTTTAACTGCGTCCTCGAGGACAGGGACCACGGCGGTGCCCGCATGAGTTCGGCGTCGGGGAGGAGGTTGGGGGACTTGATCAAGTCCTCGGACCTGGTGGACGTCTGGCGGAATCTCCATCCTGACTCCATCGCCTTCACCTTCGTGAGGCCTGGGGTCAGAGCGTCCAGAATCGACCGCCTGTACGTTTCGCGGGCGTACGTCTCCTGTTTTCCAAAGCCTCCACGCGGCAGGTGTCGTGCACGGACCATCACCTGGTGTGGGCGGAACTCCTTCCGTTCGGCGCCAGGCTGGGCTCCGCGTACTGGCACTTTAACAACCTGCTGCTGGAGGACGAGCGGTTCCGGGACTTGTTTCGTTGTTTCTGGGCCGGCTGGAGAAGGAAGCGGGGAAGCTTCCCCTCCCTGAGGCTATGGTGGGACGTGGGCAAGGCTCACGTCCGCGTCTTCTGTCAGGAGTATGCGAGGGGGTCGACAAAGAGGCGGAAATCCAGGATCGGGGAGTTGGAGAGGGAGATGCTCGACCTGGAGTCACGCCTCGGTCAGCCCGACGCGGACCCGGCCCTGCGCGGGGTGTACAAAGAGAAGAAGGCCGCGCTCCGGGACCTGCAGCTCGTCGGGGCTCGGGGCGCGTACGTGTGGTCGCGGCTCCAGCTTCTCCAGGCCCTGGACCACGGCTCCCCCTTCTTCTACTCGCTGGAAAAAAGGCGTGGCACCCGTCAGCAGATCCGGAGGGTATCAGGGCCCACGTCCGATCCTATTACACGGCCCTGTTCTCTCCGGATCCGTCCAGCGAGGATGCTCACAGAGTTCTGTGGGAGGACATGCCGCAGCTCAGCCCGGAGGATGCCGGAAGGCTCGACGCTCCCGTCACCTTAGAGGAGCTGACCGGCGCCCTCGACCGGCTCGCGAGGGGTAAATCCCCGGGGCTGGACGGGCTGACTGTGGAGTTCTTCAGGGCGTTCTGGGACGTCCTGGGGAACGACTACGCACAGGTCCTGGGGGAGTGTCTAAATGCCGGAGAGCTGCCCTTTTCTTGGCGCAGGGCGGTCATCGTCCTGCTGCCAAAGAAGGGGGACCTTCGTTCTTTGAAGAACTGGCGTCCAGTCTCCCTCCTCAGCACGGACTACAAAATCTTCGCCAGGGTGTTGTCTTCTTGCCTGGCTTCCGTGCTGGCCCACCAGTCTTACACGGTCCCGAGCCGGAGGATACACGACAACGTCCACCTGGTGCGGGACTTGATCCATTTCTGTCGACGGGCTGGTCTGCTGAGCGCCTTCCTGTCTCTGGACCAGGAGAAGGCGTTCGACAGGGTCGATCACGAGTACCTGCTCGGGACTCTGCAGGCATTCGGGTTCGGGACGCAGTTCGTCGCCCGGATCCGACTTTTGTACGCCGCCCCAGATTGTCTGGTTAAAGTTAACGGGTCCCTGACGGCGCCCCTTCGCTTCGGGAGAGGAGTGCGTCAAGGCTGCCCCCTGTCCGGCCAGCTGTATTCCCTGTGCGTGGAGCCTTTCCTGCGCCTCTTGCGGAGGAGGTTGTCGGGGCTGGTTCTGCGCGGCGCGGGCACGGGGGTGGTCCTCTCGGCCTACGCGGACGACGTGCTCCTCACTTTCACCGACCCGGCTGACCTGGGGAGGGTGCGCGAGTGCCAGGCCGTGTACTCGGCAGCTTCTTCCACCAGGATCAACTGGGTCAAATGTTCTGGGCTACTGGTGGGTCCGTGGCGGGTGGACTCCCTGCCGGAGGAGTTTCAGGGGTTCAGCTGGAGTACCACCCATCCCCTCTACCTGGGGGTCTACCTCAGCCCGACCGAGGAATCCTGGCCGGCCAACTGGCAGGAGCTGGAGGCCAAAATCTCGGCTCGCCTAGGCCACTGGACAGGACTGCTCCGAGTGCTATCTTACAGGAGCCGAGTGCTGGTCATAAACCAGCTGGTGGCCGCCATGCTGTGGTACCGACTGGTCACTTTGGTCCCTCCTCCTGGCTTTGTTGCTGACATCCAGTGAACGTTGGTCGACTTCTTCTGGGACAAAAAGATGCACTGGGTCGCTGCGCAGGTTCTGAGTCTCCTTATTGAGGAGGGCGGTCAGTCGCTGGTGTGCGTCCGCACCCAGGTCGCGACCTTCCGCCTTCAGACCTTGCAGCGATACCTTCACATCGAGCGCACCACCTAGGAGGAGGCACTGGCATTTTTTTTTCCGCCAGGTGCGTAACCTCAACTACGACATGCAACTCCTGTTCGTCGACCGTGACGGTTTGGAGGTCGCCCTCAAGGTGCTGCCTGTCTTTTACCAGGACTTGATCACTGTCTGGAACATGGTCGAATCGCGTCGCGCCTACCCTCCGGCAGGAGTCGTGGCTGTCGTCAGGGAGCCGTTGCTCAGGAATCCGCACCTCCGTGCTCGTGGGTTCGAGTGGCTGTCGGAGGGGAGGGCCGTGGCAGCGAGGGTGAGCAGGGTCGGGGACGTGCTGGGTGCCGGGGCCTGGGCTGGACGCTGCCACAGGACATAGCGAGCAGGGCAGCGGTAGACATCCGGTACGTGGCCACCATCATCCGACGCCTTAATACAGCGGTGCTCAGCCCCGACGTAGTGCACCAGTTGGAGGGCGCTCAGGTGTGCGGTGGGATCCCGTCCGCGCTCACCCCAGCCCGGATGGAATTTCACATTGGCCCCAAGGTCCCGTACTTCCCGCGGGAGCCTGTGCCCCACAACTGGAGCCGCCTCTGGAATTTTAATTTTTTTTTTGTGCCCTTTTTGGGGTTAAAAAGGCGGGCCCTGTATAGACTGCTGCTGCACACCGTCCACCTCTTCTCCCTCATCCACCGTCCGGACACGCCTTGGCGTGCCCATTTGCCACCGGACAGTGGGGATCCCCAGTGGAGGGCTCTCTACGCGGGAGCCCTCCCTCATTTTCTCTCGGGGATCTGGGGTGGAGGGCGCTACATGCAGCTGCCCCCCCTGCAACCGCAGATTGCGGTGGTTCACGGACTCCTAGCCCAACTGCCTGTTCTGTGGTGCTGTGGGGTCCATGGACCATGTGTATATTGGGTGTGGGTGTTTACACTCCCTTTTCTTGATTTTTCTCAAAAATCTCCTCCTCTGCTTTTGGTTGCACTTCAGTCCCACGCTCCTGATCTTCAGGCACCCGGTACAGAGGAGGGAGGGCAGGTCTGAAGACCTCCTCGTGGGTCTGCACCTGGGCCCGGCCAAACTGGCCATAAACAGGTCCAGGCAGCGGGCTGTGGAGGGGGTCGTGAGGGCCGACTGCCTGCCTCTCTTCTGCGGTTACATTAGAGCCCGGGTATCCTTGGAGAAGGAGCACTCAGTCTCCACCAACACCCTGGAGGTTGTTCAGGGAGAGGTGGGCATCGTAGGGAGTGGAGTGCATTATTTCCCCCTCCAACTCTATTTTGATTTAATCCCTGCCCTCCCCTCCCCTTCAGTGTTTGATCACACAGCATTGCCCTTTTGTGAAGGGCACTGCTTGTCACTGTCCACTCGGGTGTTTTCCTCTCTTCCTGGTGGTGGAAATTGAATAAAGATTCGTGCACCTTGTGTCTCTCACTGTATCTCACACCTTCACGCACACAACAGGGGTGCTTGGGGAAAAAATAAGCACTACCGCAGTTAGGTAGGAGTGTGGGGGTAAGGAAAAAAAATTAAAATAAATAAAAACAGGAGATTCAGAGTGTCCTCAATGGGGACTGACTCTAGGTTGACTGGTGTTACAGTTAGTTTCTGCTTCTCTTTTTTATTTGGAGGTGGAAACCCAATTACTGAACTGGCTGAATTATTTAGCCAGTTTGTTAACTGGCATTCCTCTTGGTGAGGATGATTGTTAAACTCCTGATGCACATAATGTGTTTCAGGTGTAGCTCAGTTCTCATTAGGGGATTGTTGTTTCACTGACCGGTTATAGCCTGTGTGTTGCTCTTTTTTACCCTTTTTTGAGAAAAGGATAATGTTAATTTTGTGGTAGGGCTTAACCCTTGGACTCTAGTTTTCTTTGTTTTTTTTTTGTATGTGTCTTCACTCTTTATTGGTGGTTGGACTGAGTCTTTGTGGAAGACATACATTTCACCAGAGGAGCTGTTCCTGTGGGGAGGCCTAGCCCTGGGACTGGGCCTCTGAAGATTGAACATCTGTGTGTGTGCTAGGAGGTGAGCACTTGCTGTATCCTGGAGTTTGGGTGAACTCCTTTCCTTTAAGAGTGGACTGAACCCCTGTGAGTTAACTGCACTTGTACAATGTAATGTTCCTGTGAGTGGTCCTCATTTTCCAAGGACTCTATGGAGACTGAACACCTGTGTGCTGTGGTGTGTGCATTTGCTGCCTTCAGGAGTGGACTCTGCCCTTGGATTCTGCCCTCTGTTTTTAGCAACAGACTCTGCAGTTTGGAGGGGACTCTATTTCTGACAATACACATTGTATACTGGAGTGGACTCTTCCTGGAAATGGATTCTATATTTTGAAGACTGTATCGATTTGGACTGTGTACCATACCAGAAAGGACGCTGTGTTTTATTTTGGTAACTAACTGTATTGTGGTGTTTCCTGGGTCTATTACCTGCACTGTCTTGCATGTCCCTGGGTCTGGCAGGTCTTGCTGTGAGCTGGGAGGCTCATGGGTTGTCCTGAAAGCTGTCACCCTGAGAGCCAGAGGGTGGGTAGGCCACCCTGATGCTAGTCGCCCCGAGAGCCAGATGATGGGTAGGCCGTTCTGAGCACTGTCGTCCCGAGAAGGGGTAATCGGGACGGGCTGCCCTAGAGGTGGCCGAAAGGTGTCAGGGCAGTAGAGTACCAGAAGGTGTATAGGGGCGGGCTGAGATCCGGAAGGCTTGTGGGCTAACCTGCACGCTTTCGTCCCAGGGAAGGGGACGAGCTGTCCTAGAGGTGGCCGGAAGGTGTGCAAGGATAGCCCACTGGCCGGATGGCGCATTGGGGTGAGTGAGAGCCCAATGGTATGTAGGGGCAGACCGAGAGCCAGAAGGTGGGTAGCCATCCTCCGCGCTGTCACCCCGGGCAGGTACTAGGGCGGGCTGCCCCAGAGGTCGTCTGAAGGATCTGAGGGTGGTTAGTGAAGCTGGAAGGTGGGTAGGCCGTCCTGACCGCTGTCACCCCAGGCGGGTATCGGGGCGGGCTGTCCTAGAGGTGGTCGAAATGTGTCGGGGCGGACCAAGAACTGGAAGGGGCATGGGGTGTACCGAGAGCCGGAAGGTGGGTCGGAATGGGCTGCCTTAGAGTGGTCAGAAGTTGGGAGGGACGGGGGCTTGCTGGGTCTGTATTGTCTGCACTTTTGTATGTAACAGTATTGTCTAATGTACACATGTCATTGTCACTGTCTTGTCATATGTGGAACTGGGATTTGAGGTTTGTCCCCATCTCCCTGTAAAATGGTTGAACGGTAGGGTTTGGGACCTAGCTTTGCTGCTCCTCTCCCTTGTAAAATTGCTGTCTCTTGTACAGCTGTAAATGTTTTTTGTAAACTGTTTTGTAATTTGTTTAATAAAACAAGTAAACAGGAATACCCTGTGGTGCTGTGGAGTCCGTGGACCATGTGTATGTTGGGTGTGGACGTTTGCACTCCCTTTTTGATTTTCTTAAAAACCTCCTCCTCTGCTTTTGGTTGCACTTCAGTCCCATACTCCTGATCTTCGGGTACCGGTACGCAGGAGGGAGGGCAGGTCTGAAGACCTCCTCGTGGGTCTGCTCCTGGGCCTGGCCAAACTGGCCATAAAACTGCCCAGGCAGCAGGCCGTGGAGGGGGTCGTTAGGGCTGACTGCCTGCCCCTCTTCCGTGGTTATGTTAGAGTCTGGGTGTCCTTGGAGAAGGAGCATGCGGTGTCCACCAACACCCTGGAGTTGTTCAGGGAGAGGCGGGCACCGCAGGGAGTAGAGTGCATCATTTTCCCCCTCCAACTCTATTTTGATTTAATCCCTGCCCTCCCTCCTCTGTTTGATCACACAGCATTGCCCTTTGATGTGAAGGGCACTGCTTGTCACTGGCCACTTGGGTGTTTCCTTTCTTCCTGGTGGTGGAAATTTGAATAAAGATTCGTGCACCTTTATGTCTTTCACTGTGTCTCACACCTGCACACACACACAACATGGGTGCTGGGGAAAATATAAGCACTACCGCAATTAGGTGGTAGTGTGGGGGTGGGGAGAAAAAAAGAACAGGAGTGTCGGACATCCTGTTCACTCTGAGGAAAAGAAAGAAAAACAAATGAAATAAACAGAAATATCAGAGGTTCTGCTCACTTTGAGAGTTGGCTCTGAGGGTGCAGGATGAATGTCAAGGACATTTCACATGTAAATAAAGGTCGACTGGGTGACAGGATATTTGCTTCTGTGGAGTTATTTCACTGATGAAGTATTTAAATGCCTAACAGGCCATACAAATCTTTACAAGCCGCTAGCCTGCACATCTTAGTAACAGCCTCCATACTTCTCATTCATGCCTAGCTACTCCTCAAGGCTTGAGTTCTTATTCAAGTCTTAACCTCCTGCTTATTGCTACTTTGCATTCTCGCTTCGTCTGATATGTCCAGCTGTTTTCAAAGCAAGTTTTTAAAAAAAAACATTCATGGGATGTGTTATTGGCTAACCCTGCATTGGCTATCCCTAATTGCCCAGAGGGCAGCTACAACTCATCCACATTGATCATTAACTCTGGGTACCAATAACCCAAGACTCACAAATTACAGTTTGCAACTTTATTCGCTGCTTGAACATAAACTCACACTCGGTAAGACTGATACTCACACGTCCCCAAGTACCAGGTTGCATGAGCTCATCTAATAGAGGGAATGATCAGATTTCTCTTTCTGGTCTCCTAGTACAGTGGTAAACCAGACTGTATCAATTCCATTCCTGATGAAGGGTTTTTGGGTGAAATGCCGATTTTCCTGCTCCTCGGATGCTGCCTGACCTGCTGTGCCTCTCCAGCACCACTCTAATCCAGACCGTATCAACCTGAGCTAACAGTTCTGTCGGGACTCAGTTCTTTGTACCCAGCTCAATGCTTGCAACCTGCATGATCGGCTCCAGATAAGCTGAGATTGCCTTGTGAGGCCCTGTGTTTGGACAGTTCCCTTTTAGCAGCCTCACCATGTTTTTGGCTATCTTAGAAAACTAATTATCTGCTCCTCAGTATTCACATGATCAATGAGGTAAGAATCACATCTCTGCTAACTTCTCGGTTTCCAAACAGCCATTGATTTAAATTGTTTATTACAAAGTTAACGTATCAACTTAATATTTAATCTAATTTAGAGCATCATCCTGCAGTTTTTTCTCCATTCTGTTCTATTAAGAAAGTTACAATATAGTTTGTTTACTATAAACAAACCTCATGCCAGTCCTTAAATGTGTAACATGGAGTTGAACTCCATGTTACAGACTCAGTATAATCCACCCTCACCCACTGCATCCTTCCCTTTCTATAGACACTTGGTTTTTTTGTCCCAGTTGGTTGTGATTTATATACATCACCTCCCCCTTCGCCAGGTATCATACCAATCACAGGGGCATTAGACAAAGGCAGGGAGGATTGCTAACACTATTATGGTGGTATTTTGTACGCATATCTGCAGCTTGGGGCTCTGGATTATTAGTTAAACTACATTTCTTAGAATAATAGAAAACCTATAATGTGGAAGCAGGCCATTCAGCTCATCGGGTCAACACTAACCCCCTGAAGAGCATCCCACCCAGACCCACTCCTCTACTCTATCCTTGTATCCCAACATTTCCCATAGCTAATCCTCCTAACCTGCACATCCATGGACACTATGGGAAATTTGGCATGACCAATCCATCTAATCTGCACATCTTTGGACCATGGGAGGAAACTGGAGCACTGGAGGAAAATGACGCAGACGCAGGGAGAATGTGCAAACTCTACACAGCTAGTTGCTTGAGGGTGGAATTGAACCCGGGTCCCTGGTGCCGGGAGGCAATATTTATTCCATAAATAAAGCTCACTTCTGCATTGTTGCATTCTATTTTGAAGTCACACCATAGGCCAGAGTAGAAAAGGATGCCATATTTCCTTCCCTGCAGGACAATAGTTAAGCAGATGTGTTTTTGTGACAATCAACAACTGGTAAATGATTATTGAGACTTGCTTTCAGTTTCAGATTCTTTAATTCAGTTTAAGTTCCACCAGCTGCCATTACTTCATGCTGTTACTTCATAATTCTCCTGCAGGTTCCCCTCTCTGAGCAACTCTAAAATCATCACCCAGTTACAAACTGCTGTTTTGTTTCCAAGCGAAAATGGTTTATTCTTGTTTGTTTCACCAATCTTTGTTCAGTGTATTTGGCCAATGTTATAGACAGAAACGAACATTCTGTACTCATCTCCTGCTGGCACCTACACCCACTTGTACTTCTGTCTAATTTTGGTAACATTACAGAACAGGAGAAATCATGTATTTAATGTCACACAAGATTATACTGTGACAAAGCTTTGATTATGTTTTCCTTTTCCTCCTCCAATTTCTGTGTTTCTTCACAAGAAAGCACTGAGTCCAACTCCACCTGGAACAACTATCATTCAATGTCAGGTCAAATGCCATGCTTCCTGTTTGAGTCTCGGCTGAGTGGCAGCAGGCTAATACATGCCTGGATCTCAAGAATATCATCAGTCTCAGCTGCAATGTTTCAGATATCACCATTTGATCCTAGCCTTAACTACACTCATACCCGGGAATGTTCCAGCATCTAGTCACATCAAATCATTAACATAAGACCCAAGCTGATCTTCTGTTGATATTTCTATCCTATGTTAATCTTCTGTGACTTTGAAATTTGTTTCCCCCTTATAAAACCCTTAAATGTATGAACTCTTATTCTGAGATTGTGCCCTCTTATCTATGACTTTCCAACAAGAGGAAACTATCTTGCCACATCTACTCTGTCAAGTACTCGAAGAATCATATCCAAAAACACAAATTACTGGAGAAACTCAGTAGGTTTGGCTGCATGTTTGGAGAGAAAGCAGAGTTTATATTTCAGATTGAGTCACCCACTCTAAGGATCTTGTAATTTTCAATAACGTCACCTCTCAATCTTTTATATTCCAATGAATACAGGCCTACTCAACCTCTCCTCATAAGACAATTCCTTTGTGCCTGAGATCAATCCAGTGAACCTTCTCTGGACTGCCTCCAATATCAGGATATAATTCCTGACAAAAAGGGCACAAAACTGACCACAGTATTGCAGTTGTGGTCTGATAAGTGCCTTATCTAGTTTTATCAAAACCTCCCTACTTTTAGAACATAAGAGCTAGAAACGGAATAAACTGTCTGGTCCTTCGAGCCTGCTCCGCCATTCAATAAGATCATGGCTGATCTTTCCATGACCTTCACTCACCCGCCCTTACCGTAACTCTTAATTCCTTTATCATTCCAAAAAAAATCTATCTTATCTTTAAAACCATTTACTGAAGTAGCGTCAACTACTTAATTGGGCAGGAAATTCCATGGATTCACAAGCCGCTGGGTGAAGAAGTTCATTCTCACTTCAGTCCTAAATCTGCTCCTCCTAATTTTGAGTTTCACCTGCTAGTGGAAACATCCTGACTACGTGTATCTTATCCATTCCTTTCATAATTTTATTTGTTTCAAAAGATCTCCCCTCATTCTTCTAAATTCCAATGAACATATTCCCAGTCTACTCAGTCCCTCCTCATAAGCCAAACCTCTCAACTCTGCAATAAACCCAGTGAACCTCCTCTGCATCCCCTCTAGTGCCAGTACATTCTTTCTCAAGTAAGGAAACCAAAACTGCACTCAGTACTCCAGGTGTGGCCTCACCAGCACCCTGTACAGCTGTAACATAACCTCCCTGTTTTTAAACTCAATCCCTTTAGCGATGAGGGGACAAAATTCCACTTGCCTTCCTAATTACCTGCTGTACCTGCAGACCAACCCTCTGTGATTCATGCACAAAGACACCCAGGTCCCATATATAGCAGTATGCTGCAACTTTTTACTGTTCAAGTAATAATCCTTTTTACTGTTACTCCTACCAAAATGGATGACTTCACATTTACTATCATTGTATTCCATCTGCTGAACCTTTGCCAACTCAAAGTAACTATGTTTCTTTGCAAAGTTTCCCTGTCCTCTGCACGCTTTGCTCTGCCACTCATCTTAGTGTCATCTGCAAACTTTGACACATTACACGTGATCCCCAACTCCAAATAATCTATATAACTTGTGAATAATTGCAGTCCCAACACTGATCCCTGAGGCACCCAATTAGTTACTGATTGCCAACTAGAATAGCACTCATTTATCCACATTTTTTGCTTTCTGTAAGTCAACCAATGCTCTATCCATGCTAATACTTTACCCATAACACCTTATCTTATGCAGCAGATTCTAATGCAGCACCTTGTCGAAGGCTTCTAGGAAATCTAGGTACACCATACCCATTTGTCCCCTGTTGTCCACCATGTTAGCGATATCTTCACTGAATTTCAAAAGATTAGTTAAGCATGACCTGTCTTTCATGAACCCATTCTGCATCTGCCCAATGGACAATTTCTATCTAGATGCCTTGCTATTTCTTCCTTGATAATAGACTAAAGTATCCTCCCCACTGCAGAAGTTAAGCTAACCGGTCTATAATTCCACATCTTTTGAATACTGCCCTTTTTAAACAGTGGCATCCATTGATTCTCCATTGGGCTACCATGCTGCATCATTGAATAAGCTGGAAAATTGGTGCAGGTAGCAGCTGATGGGTGTCTCAGGTATAAGCTGCTGATGTTGGTATTGCAATGGTTGCTATTGCTGGTCTTGTAAAGATGTTAGGGGGCTGGTTAGCTCAGTTGGTTGGACAGCTCATTTTCAATGTAAAGTGACGTCAATTCTCACAACAGCTGAGGTAACCCTCACAACAGCTGAGAGCAGCCTTATGATCTGCTAGGACTAGGGCAACTTTATCCTTTTTTTAAAGAGGTCAGAAGTCAGATTTGAGTGGGAGCAGCGGCTGAGTAAAAACGAACCCAGAAGATTACAGCTAAGGTAAGACAGTTTGTTTTAAAATTACTTACCTGTAGCGGGCAGCGGTGTTTTTTTTTCTCTCTCTTCACAGAAAGAGCGGGAGCAGCAGGGGAAGTGACGGCTACCAGAGGGGCAGCCAGGAAGGAAAGCAGTGAGAATATAAATCAGGAAGGCGGCAAGTGTTGGTTGCTGGAAGTTGATGATCTGGAATCTGAGCTTCAAACATTGCAGCACATCCGGGAGGGGGAGAGTTACCTGGACGCTTTGTTTCAGGAGGCAGTCACACCTGGGAGATTAAGTAATTCACATTCAGCTAGTGATCAGGCACATCAGAGTGTGACTGTAAGTGAGGCAGGTAGGAGGAACCTGAGTGCAGGAGTGGAGGGGCCTCAGCCCATGACCTTGTCCAACAGGTACGAGATTCTTGCTCCCTGTTCGGATGAGGAAACGGGCTCTGGACAGGATGAGCCAACTGACCAAGGCACCATGGTGCAGAAGGCCATTCAAGAGGGGGGAGCTAATAGACAACTAGTGGTTATAGGGGATTCTATAATTAGGGGGACAGACAGTATCCTTTGCAAGCCAGATCGGGAGTCTCGCATGGTGTGTTGCCTGCCCGGTGCCAGGGTGCGGGACATCTCCGACTGGCTTGAAAGGATGTTAGAATGGGAGGGGGAGGATCCAGTTGTTGTGGTCCATGTTGGTACTAACAACATAGGCAAGACTAGGGTGGAGGACCTGTTTGGGGATTACGAAGCACTAGACAGGAAATTGAAGAACAGGTCCTCAAGGGTCATAACCTCCGGATTACTGCCCGAGCCACGTGCCAATTGGCATAGGGACAAGAAAATTAGGCAAGTAAACATGTGGCTAAGAGATTGGTGTGGGAAAGAGGGATTCCACATCATGGGGCATTGGCATCAGTTTTGGAACAGGAGGGATCTGTACCATTGGGATGGTCTCCACCTGAACCAATCAGGTACCAATGTTCTAGCGAAGAGGATAAATAGGGTGGTCAGTAGGACTTTAAACTTCTGAGTTGATGGGAAGGGAAAGTGAAAGCGACAGGGAGTATGGCATTAAATGGAAAGATAAGCAGCAGGATAGCATGTGTCCAGCCGGATTTAAAGTTGAGGCAGACTGGGAATGCAGAAAAAAGGAAGGATAACTTAGGACATCTTATGACTTCCAATATCTCTAATGATAAGGAAGTTAACATTAAGGCACTTTACCTGAATGCTCGTAGCATTCATTACAAAGCAGATGAACTAATGGCACAGATCATAGTGAATGATTATGATGTGGTAGGCATCACAGAGACTTGGTTACAGGGGGGTCAGGACTGGCAGTTAAATCTCCAAGGATTTTCAACTTATCGAAAAGACAGGGAGGTCGGCAGAGGGGGTGGGGTTGCCTTGTTAGTTAAGAACAAAATTAAATCTATGGCACTGAATGACATAGCGTCAGATGATGTGGAGTCTGTGTGGGTGGATCTGAGGAACCACAAAGGCAAAAAAACCATAGTTGGAGTTGTGTACAGACCTCCTAACAGTGGTCAGGACCAGGGGCGCAACTTGTACCGGGAAATAGAGAAGGCATGTCAGAAAGGCAAGGTCACAGTGATCATGGGAGACTTCAATATGCAGGTGGGCTGGGTAAATAATGTTGCCAGTGGATCCAAAGAAAGGGAATTCATGGAATGCTTACAGGATGGCTTTTTGGAACAGCTTGTCATGGAGCCCACAAGGGAGCAGGCTATTCTGGACCTAATGCTTTGCAATGAACCAGACTTTATAAAAGATCTTAAAGTAAGGGAACCCTTGGAAGCAGCGATCATAATATGGTAGAGTTCAGTCTGGAGTTTGAAAGAGAGAAGGCAAAATCAGATGTAATGGTGATACGGTTAAATAAAGGTAATTATGAGGGCATGAGAGAGGAACTGACAAAAATAGACTGGAAACAGAGACTAGCGGGGAAGATAGTAGAGCAAAAATGGCATGAGTTTGTGGGTATAATTGAGAATACTGTACAGAGGTTCATCCCCAAGAAAAGAAAGATTATCCGGGGAGGGATTAGACAACCATGGCTGACAAAGGAAGTTAGGAAATGTATTAAAGAAAAAGAGAGATCCTATAAAGTGGCCAAGAACAGTGGGAAATCAGAAGATTGGGAAGGCTACAAAAACAAACAGAGGATAATAAAGAGAGTAATAAGGAAGGAGAGGATTAAATATGAAGGTAGGCTAGCCAATAATATTAGAAATGATAGTAAAAGTTTCTTTCAATACATAAGAAACAAATGACAGGCAAAAGTAGACATTGGACCACTTCAAACTGATGCAGGAAGCCTAGTGAAGGGAGATAAGGAAATAGCAGGAGAACTTAACAAGTACTTTGCTTCAGTTTTCACAGTGGAAGACATGAATAATATCCCAACAATTAAAGGGAGTCAGGGGGCTGAGTTGAGTATGGTTGCCATTACAAAAGAGATAGTGCTAGAAAAGCTAAAAAGTCTTAAAATTGATAAATCTCCTGGCCCCGATGGGAAACATCCAAGAGTTCTGAGAGAGGTGGCTGAGGAAATAGCGGAGGCATTGGTTGAGATCTTTCAAGAGTCACTGGAGTCAGGGAAAGTCCCGGAGGATTGGAAGATCGCTGTTGTAACCCCCTTGTTCAAGAAAGGATCAAGACAAAAGATGGAAAATTATAGGCCAATTAGCCTAACTCGGTTGTTGGTAAAATTCTAGAATCCATCATTAAGGATGAGGTTTCTAAATTCTTAGAAGAGCAGAGTCTGATTAGAACAAGTCAACATGGATTTAATAAGGGGAGGTCATGCCTGACAAACCTGTTGGAATTCTTTGAAGAGGTTACAAGTAGGTTAGACCAGGGAAACCCAGTGGATGTGATCTATCTAGACTTCCAAAAGGCCTTTGATAAGGTGCCACACGGGAGGCTGCTGAGCAAGGTGAGGGCCCATGGTGTTCGAGATGAGCTACTGGGATGGATTGAGGATTGGCTGTCTGACGGAAGGCAGAGAGTTAGGATAAAAGGTTCTTTTTCGGAATGGCAGCCGGTGACAAGCGGTGTCCCACAGGGTTCAGTGTTGGGGCCATAGCTGTTCGCATTATATATTAATGATCTGAATGAAGGGACTGGGGGCATTCTAGCAAAGTTTGCCAATGATATGAAGTTAGGTGGACAGACAGGTAGTACTGAGGAAGTGGGGAGGCTGCAGAAGGATCTAGACAGTTTGGGAGAGTGGTCTAGGAAATGGCTGATGGAATTCAACATGAGCAAATGTGAGGTCTTGCACTTTGGAAAAAAGAATAAAAGCATAGACTACTTTCTAAATGGTGAGAAAATTCGTAAAGCCAAAGTACAAAGGGATCTGGGAGTGCTAGTCGAGGATTCTCTAAAGGTAAACATGCAGATTGAGTCCATGATTAAGAAAGCGAATGCAATGTTGTCACTTATCTCAAGAGGGTTGGAATATAAAAGCACCGTTGTGCTACTGAGACTTTATAAAGTTCTGGTTAGGCTCCATTTGGAGTACTGTGTCCAGTTTTGGTCCCTACACCTCAGGAAAGACATAATGGCACTGGAACGTGTCCAGCGGAGATTCACACGGATGATCCCTGGAATGGTAGGTCTAACATATGAGAAACGGCTGAGGATCCCGGGATTGAATTCATTGGAGTTTAGAAGATTAAGGGGAGACTTAATAGAGACATACAAGATGATACATGGCTTGGAAAGGGTGGATGCTAGGTAATTGTTTCCATTAGGCGAGGAGACTAGGACCCATGGACACAGCCTTAAAATTAGAGGGGGTCAATTCAGAACAGAAATGCGGAGACATTTCTTCAGCCAGAGAGTGGTGTGCCTGTGGAATTAATTGCCGCAGAGTGCAGTGGAGGCCAGGACGCTAGATGTCTTCAAGGCAGAGATTGATAGATTCTTGCTGTCTCGAGGAATTAAGGGCTACGGGGAGAATGCGGGTAAGTGGAGTTGAAATGCCCATCAGCCATGATTGAATGGCGGAGTGGACTCGATGGGCCGAATGGCCTTACTTCCACTCCTATGTCTTATGGTCTTATGGTCTTAAGTCACGCACCATCAAGTTATAGTCCAACAGGTTTATTTGAAATCACAAGCTTTTGGAGTGCTGCCCCTTCATCAGATGAAGTGAGAAGAAGACACACAGGCACAGAATTTATAATCAGAAAGGTCAAAAGATCAGGCAAATAGTGTGAGTGGAGCACGGACAGGATCAGTAATAAGTCTCTGCAGGTGATCAAGAATGTCAGACAACGTGAGTAAAATGTTAACAGCTGAATAGCAAGTGAAGGGATGATCTGTAATCTGATTAATTAAGACAGAGAGATGATTACAAAAAATTAAAAATAAGGTGGTGCTGGAGACAAATCAAATTACTGGAATAACGATAGCTATAAGAGTCACATGTCAAGGATCTAACCAAAGTAACAAGTAACCCAAAACTGTTCAAACCAACTAAAGTAAAGTGATCATAACAAGTTATCAAGGCGATGGTGTCAAAATAGGACAATAAGGAAGATTTTACAGATACAGAACAGTATGATGGGGTTACATGTAGCGCGACATGAACCAAGATCACAGTTGAGGCCACCTTCATGAGTACGGAACTTAGTTATCCGTTTCTGCTTGGCGATTCTGCGTTGTTGTATATCCTGAAGGTTGCCTTGGAGAATGCATACCCCAGGATCGGAGTCTGAAGTGTTCCCCGACTGGAACACTTTTGTTTAGAAGGTGTCAGTGCAGCTGTTTTGCCTGGTGTTCTGGTGTATATTGATTTTGTTTTAAAGCCAATAGTTGAAGTGAATACTGATGATCACAGTGCAATTGGTGACAATGATCTTATTACTGTTGATGAAAGTGTCTAGCAGCCAGTGTTTACATGAGGAAAGAAACAAAATTAGACACAGTAATAAATGAGACTAATTACAAAGTATCGCTCCGAAATCATTCATTGCACTGGTACCTGAATTGTCAATGATGAGGAAATGTTAGAGACTGAACTCCTTCCTGGGCAGAAGGCGAGCTGAGGATGTAGAATGAGGTTTTATTATCATTTGCATAGGGTTTCATGAGTACAAGGAAAACTTTACAATGCCGGCAATCGTCCCTGGGGTAGGAGGGTGGGTAATGTACATCACCATCCCCGGGGATAGGAGAGTGAGTAATATACATCTCCATCCCTAGTGTAGGAGAGTGGATAATATTCATCATCATCCCTAGGATAAGGTAGTGAGTAATATACATCATCATCTTTGGTGTAAGAGATTGGGTAATACACATCATCATCCCTGGGGTAGGAGAGTGGTTAATATACATCATCATCCCTGGGGTAGGAGAGTGGTTAATATACATCATCATCCCTGGGGTAGGGGAAAGGGTAATATGCATCATCATCCCTGGGGTAGGGGAGTGCATAATCAATGTTATCAACCCGGGGGTAGGAGGATCAGTAATTTGCATCATCATCCGTGGGATAGGGGAGTGGGTAAGAACATCATCATTCCTGGGGTAGGGGAGTGGCTAATATACATTATCATTCCTGGGGTAGGGGAGTCGGTAATATACATCATCATCCCTGGGGTAGAATAGTGGGTAATAGATATCAGCATCCCTGGGGTAGGGTAGTGGGTAATATACATCATCATCTTTGGTGTAAGAGAGTGGATAATATATATCACTATCCCAGGGGTAGGAGTGTGGATAATATACATCATCATGCCTGTTGTAGGAGAGTGGGTAATATGCATTATCATTCCTGGTGTAGGAAAATGTGTAATATACATCACATCACTGGGTTAGGGGAGTTGATAATATATATCATCATGCCTGGGGTAGGAGAGTGGGTAATATACATCATCATCCCTGGTGTAGAGGAGTGGCAAATATATTCCCCTTGGGTTGGGGAATGGGTATTATCTATCATCATCCTTGGGGTAGGATAGTAGTGGGTAATAGACATCATCATCCCAGGCTTAGGGTAGTAGGCAATATACATCATCATCTTTGCTGTAGGAGGGTGGGTAATGTACATCATCTTTCCTGGGGTAAGAGAGTGGGTAATATACATCATCATCCCTGGGTTAGGAGAGTGGGTAATATACATCACATCCCTGGGATAGGGGATATGGGTAATATACATCATCATCCCTGAGGTAGAATTGGTAATATACATCATCATCGCTGGGGTAACGAGTGGGTAATATACATCATCATCCCTGGGGTTGGATAGTGGGTAATATGCATCACCATCCCTTGGGTTGGGGAATGAATATATTATCATCCCTGAGGTAGCGACTGAGTAATACACATCATCATCTCTAAAGTAGGGGAGTGTGAAAAATACACATCACCCCTGGTGTAGGAGGGGGGGTAATGTACATCATCTTTCCTGGGGTAAGAGAGTGGGTAATATACATCATCATCCCTCGGGGGAGGGGAGTGGGTAATATACATCATCATCCCTCGGGGTAATGGAGTAGGTAATATACATCATCATCCCTCGGGGGAGGGGAGTGGGTAATATACATCATCATCCCCGGGGTAAGGGAGTAGGTAATATACTTCATCATCCCTGGTGGTAGGATAATGGGTAATATGCATTATCAACCTTGTGTTTGGGGTGTGCGTAATATATATCATCATCCCTGGTGTAGGAGGGTGGGTAATATACATCACATCCCTGGGTTAGGAGAGTGGGTAATATATATCACATTCTGGATTAGTGGTGCTGGAAGATCACAGCAGTTCAGGCAGCATCCAAGGAGCTGCGAAATTGACGTTTCGGGCAAAAGCCCTTCATCAGGATTCCTGATGAAGGGCTTTTGCCAGAAACATCGATTTTGCAGCTCCTTGGATGCTGCCTGAACTGTTGTGCTCTTCCAGCACCACTAATCCAGAATCTGGTTTCTAGCATCTGCAGTCATTGTTTTTACCTCGTGAATATAATAACACATCCCTGGGATAGGGTATGTGGGTAATATAGATCGTCATCCCTGGGTTAGGAGAATGGGTAATATACATCATCATCCCTGGGGTAGGGGAGTGGGTAATATGCATCACCATCCCTTGGGTTGGGGAATGGGTAATATACATCATCATCCCTGGGGTAGAGCAGTTGGTAATAGACATCATCATCCCTGGGGTAGTGTAGTGGGTAATATACATCATCATCCCTGGGGTAGGAGAGTGGGTAATATACATCATCATCCATGGTGTAGGAGAGTGAATAAAATACATCACATCCCTGGGATAGGGGATGTGGGTAATATACATCGTCATCCCTGAGGCAGGAGAATGGGTAATATACATCATCATCCCTGGGGTTACGAGTGGGTAATATACGTAATCATCCCTGGGGTAGGGGAGTGGGTAATATGCATCATCATCCCAGGAGTAGAAGGGTGGGTATTATACATCATCACCTCTGGCGTAGGAGGGTGGGTAATGTACATCATCTTTCTGGGGGTAAGAGAGTGGGTAATATACATCAACATCCCTCGGGGTAGGGGAGTTGGTAATATACGTCATCATATGTGGGGTAGGGGAGTGGGTAATATACATCATCATCCCTGGTGGTTGGATAGTGGGTAATATACAACATCATCATTCGGGGTAGGGGAGTGGGTAATATACATCATCGTCCCTCGGGGGAGGGGAGTGGGCAATATACATCATCATATGTGGGGTAGGGAAGTGGGTAATATACATCATTATTCCTGGGGTAGGGGTGTGGGTAATATACATCATTATTCCTGGGGTAGGGGTGTGGGTAATATACATCATCATTCTGGGGCTAGGGGGATGGGTAATATACATCATCATCCCTGGGGGTAGGATAGAGAGTAATATGCATCATTATCCTTGGGACGGGAGGATAATATACATCATCATCGCTGGGATAGGAGAGTGGGTAATGTACATCATCATTCCTGGGGTAGGGAGTGCATAAGAGATATCATCATCCCTGGGTTAGGGGAGTGGGTAATATGTATCATCATCCCTGGAGTAGTGTTGTGGATAATGTACATCACATTCGGGTGATAGGCGGGTGGGTAATATATAACATCATCCCTGCGATAGGGGAGTACGTAATGTACATCATCACCTTGGGGTAGGAGGGTGGGTAATTTACTTCATCATCCCTGGGTTAGGGGAGTGAGTAATATACATCATCATACGTGGGGTAGCACAGTGGTTAATGAACATCGTCAATCCTGGGGTATGGGAGTGGGTAATATACATCATCATATGTGGGGTAGTAGGCTGGGAAATGTACATCACCATTCCTGGGGCATGGGAGAGGGTAATATACAGCATCATCCCTGGCGTGGAACAGTGGATAATAGACATCAGCATCCCTGGGGTAGGGTAGTGGGTAATATACATCATCATCTTTGGTGTAAGAGAGTGTGTAATATACATCATTATGCCTGGTGTAGGGGAGTGGGTAATATGCATCATCATCCCTGGGCCAACGAGTGGGTAATATACATCATCATCCCTGGGGTAGGGAGTGCAAAAGAGATATCATCATCCCTGGGTCAGGGGAATGGGTAATATATATCATCATCCCAGGTGTAGAGCAGTTGGTAATAGACATCATCATCCCTGGGGTAGGGTAATGGGTAATATACATCGTCATCTTTGGTGTAAGAGAGTGGGTAATATGCATCATCATCCCTGGTCTAGGAGAGTGAGTAAAATACCTCATCATCCCTGGAGTACCAAGTGGGTAATGTACATCGTCATCCCTGAGGTAGGAGAATGGGTAATATACGTCATCATCCCTGGGGTAGGGTAGTGGGTAATATGCATCATCATCCCAGGTGTAGGAGGGTGGGTATTATACATCATCACCCCTGGCGTAGGAGGGTGGGTAATGTGCATCATCTTTCTGGGGGTAAGAGAGTGGGTAACATACATCAACATCCCTGATGGTAGGGGAGTGGGTAATATACATCATCATCCCTTGTGGTTGGATAGTGGGTAATATACAACATCATCCTTCAGGGTAGGGGAGTGGATAATATACATCATCATTCCTGGGGTAGGGGTGTGGGTAATATACATCATCATTTCGGGGCTAGGGGGGTGGGTAATACACATCATCATCCCTGGGAGTAGGATAGAGAGTAATATACATCATCATCCTGGGACAGGGGAGTGGGTAATATACATCATCATCGCTGGGGTAGGAGAATGGGTAATATACATTATCAACCCTGTGTTTGGGGAGTGGGTAATGTACATCATCATTCCTGGGGTAGGGAGTGCATAAGAGATATCATCATCCCTGGGTCAGGGGAATGGGTAATATGTATCATCATCCCTGGAGTACTGTTGTGGATAATATACATCACATTCTGGTGATAGACGGGTGGGTAATATATAACATCATCCCTGCGATAGGGGAGTAGGTAATATCCATTATCACCCCTGGGGTAGGAGGGTGGGTAATTTATATCACCATTCCTGGGTTAGGGGAGTGGGTTATATACATCATCATACGTGGGGTAGCACAATGGTTAATCAACATCGTCATTCCTGGGGCATGGGAGTGGGTAATATACATCATCATATGGGGGTAGCAGGCTGGGAAATATACATCATCATTTCTGGGGCATTGGAGAGGGTAATATACATCATCATCCCTGGTGTAGGAGAGTGTGTAATATATATCATCATCCCTGGGGTAACGAGTGGGTAATATACATCATCTTCCCTGGGGTAGGGGAGTGGGTAATATACATCATCATCATCCTTTGGGTTGGGGAATAGGTAATATACATCATCATCCCTGGGGTAGAACAGTGGGTAATAGACATCATCATCCCTGGGGTAGGTAGTGGGTAATATATCTCATCATCTTTGGTGTAAGAGAGTGGATAATATACATCATATCCCTGGGGTAGGGGAGTTGGTAATATATATCATCATCCCTGGGGTAGGAGAGTGGGTAATATGCATCATCATCCCTGGGGTAGGAGAGTGGGTAATATGCATCATCATCCCTGGTGTAAGAGAGTGAGTAATATACATAACATCTCTGGGGTAGAGGAGTTGGTAATATATATCATCATCCCTGGGGTAGGAGAGTGGGTAATATGCATCATCATCCATGGTGTAGGAGAATAAGTAATATTCATCACATCCTTGGGATAGGGGATATGGGTAATATACGTCGTCATCCCTGAGGTCGGAGAATGGGTAATATACATCATCATCCCTGGAGTAACGAGTGGTTAATATACATTGTCATCCCTGAGGTAGGAGAATGGGTAATATACATCATCGTCCCTGGGGTAAGAGAGTAGGTAATATACTTCATCATCCCTGGTGGTAGGATAGTGGGTAATGTACATCATCATCCTTTGGGGTAGGGGAGTGGGTAATACACATCATCATATGTGGGGTAGGAGAGTGGGTAATATACACCATCATTCCTGGGGTAGGGGAGTGGGTAATATACATCATCATCCCTGGGATAGGGGGCTGGGTAATATACATCATCATTCCTTGGGGTAGAATAGAGGGTAATGTACATCATCATCCCTAGGACAGGGGAGTGGGAAATATGCATCATCATCCTTGGGGTAGTGTTGTGGGTAATATACATCACATCCCGGGGGTAGGAGGTTGGGTAATTTACGTCATCATCCCTGGGTTAGGGGAGTGGGTAATATACATTATCATACGTGGGGTAGCAGGCTTGGTAATGAACATAATCATTCCTGGAGTTGGGGAGTGGGTAATATACATCATCATACATGGGGTAGCAGGCTGGGTAATATACATCATCATCCCTGTGGTAGAACAGTGGGTAATGGACATCATCATGCCTGGGGTAGGATAGTGGGTAATATACATCATCATCCCTGGGGTAGGAGAGTGAGTAATATACATCATCATCCCTGGTGTAGGAGAGTGGATAATATAAATCACATCCCTGGATAGGGGATGTGGGTAATATAATCGTCATCCCTGAGGTAGGAGAATAGGTAATATACATCATCATCCCTGGAGTAACGAGTGGGTAATATACATCATCATCCCTGGGGTAGGGGAGTGGGTAATATGCATCATCATCCCTTGGGTTGGGGAATGGGTAATATATATCATCATCCCTGGGGTAGAATAGTGGGTAACCGACATTATCACCCCAGGAGTAGGGTAGTGGGTAATATACATCACCATCTTTGGTGTAAGAGAGTGGATAATATATATCATCATCCCTGGGGTAGGAGAGTGGGTAATATGCATCATCATCCCTGATGTAGGAGAGTTGGTAATATACATTACATTTTTGCAAGGTTTATGAAGGTTTGTAGCTCAGGTTGAGGTTTAGGGTGTAGGTTTGCTCACTGAGCTGTAGGTTTGATATCCAGACGTTTCATTACCTGGCTAGGTAACATCATCAGTGGCGATCTCCAAGTGAAGCAAAGCTGTTGTTTCCTGGTTTCTATTTATATCTTTCTCCTGGGGTTCCTGGGGTTTGTGGTGATGACATTTCCTGTTTGTTTTTGAGGGGTTGATAGATGGCATCTAGATCTATGTGTTTGTTTATGGCATTGTGGTTGGAGTGCCAGGCCTCTAGGAATTCTCTGGCCTGTCCCAGGATAGATTGTCCTACGTAGTGTTGGTGGGTTTGTGTGCTACTAGGATTCTGGGGAGTCTTAGTAGTCTGGCTGTCATTTCTGAAACTTCTTTGATGTATGGTAAAGTGGTTAGGGTTTCTGGCACACAAACCCACCAACACTCTCAAACGAAAACTAACAAACTTAAAAGACCCAGTACAACCCATGGACAAAACCAACATCATCTACAAAATTCCATGCAAGGACTGCCACAAACAGGAAGAAAGTTAGCCTCCAGGCTACACGAACACCAGCTAGCCACAAAAAGACATGACCCTCTCTCCCTCGTAGCCCTACACACGGATGAAAGAAACCACCATTTCGACTGGGACAACACATCTATCCTGGATTAGGGGAGTAGGCAATATACATCATCATTCCTGGGGTAGGGGAGTGGGTAATATACATCTTCATCTGGGGCTAGGGGTTGAGTAATATACATCATCATCCCTGGGGGTAGGATAGAGGATAATATACATCATCATCCCTGGGACAGGGGAATGGTAATTTACATCATTATCACTTAGGCAGGAGAGTGGGTAATATACATCATCATCCCTGGAGTAGAGGAGTGGGTAATATACATCATCATCCCTGGGGTAGGAGAGTGGGTAATGTACATCATCATTTCTGGGGTAGGGGAGTGTATAAGAGATATCATCATCCCTGGGGTAGTGTTGTGGGTAATATACATCACATCCCTGTGATACACGGGTGGGTAATATATAACATCATCCCTGGGATAGGGGAGTGGGTAATATTCATCATCATTCCTCAGGTAGGGGAGTGGGTAATATACATCATCATCCCTGGGGTAAGAGGGTGGGTAATATACATCCTCATCCCTGGGTTAGCGATTAGGTAATATACATCATCAACCCTGGGGTAGGGGAGTGGGTAATATACATCTCTGGAGAGGATGGCTGAAACAGGCAGTTGAAATGGTTCCAAGTGACAACTTGCTATGTTTCTTGTGAGGGAGGATTTGGAGAGGTATGAGATGTTGGATTGGGTTCAGTGTAAAACGACAGGATGGTTAGCTTTCTGGTGCTTATTTTATTTCTAAAAGATCTATAATTTGGTTCATAACTATTCATTCTTCATTGTGCGTCAGGTGTGGTTTAAATTGGATCTTTTTAATCCTTCAATCGCTCATGTGTGGCAACATTCACCTCTCTGCAAAGGAGATGTTGGGACCAGGTCAGGAGGGGTATTTGCCCTCTCCACATTTGACTACAAAAGGTTTTTGTAACAGAATAAAATACCCATAAATTCCATGAGTGTTTAACTAGTTACACGTTGTGACCATACATAGAATCGCTATAGTGTGAAAGCAGGCCATTCGGCTCATCGAATCCACACCGATCCTCTGAAGAGCATTTCACCCAGACCCTTCCCATCCCTGTAACCTTGCATCTCCCATGGCTAATCCACCTAGCTTGCATATTTTTGGACTGTGGGAGGAAACTGGAGCCCCCGAAGGAAATCCAAGCAGAGAGAGATTGTCCACACAGACAGCCACCCAAGGCTGGAATCAAATCTGGGTCCCTGATGC
Source organism: Hemiscyllium ocellatum (assembly GCF_020745735.1). Taxonomy (NCBI): domain Eukaryota; kingdom Metazoa; phylum Chordata; class Chondrichthyes; order Orectolobiformes; family Hemiscylliidae; genus Hemiscyllium; species Hemiscyllium ocellatum. Next base: position 12,912,920 of record NC_083432.1, on the reverse strand, counting down.
TGTGAGACAACAGTGCTAACTACTGAGCCATCATGCTGCCCTAATGCATACATGATCAGACAAATTCCCCTGAATTTGTAAAAAGCAAAATTTCTTTTGCATAAAACACAGTCTAAGTAAAAAAAAATAAAATCCTCCAATTCTCTCTCATTTACATAGACACAAACCAGAGTAGGAGGAGAGATTACATAACTTGGAATCTAGAAAAATGAAAGAGTGAGCTTGTGAAGTTTGCTGACTTCTCCAGTTTAATGTTGAAATTTGTGGTTTCAGCATTTTGAGCATCATAGCAGTTTAAAAATGTTGTTAAATATTTATCTGTGTTGCTGGACACAACAGCACTGGATCGAACATTTTTAACATCTCTGTGGCACTTGAACAGTCAAAACCAGCAGTCAGGGTTCAAAAGATTGGATAGAGAAACACAGCAGGACAAGGAATACATCAGGGTCTTTTTCCTGCAGTATCTCTGTCATTTGTCCCATTATGCAGAAAAATTAAGAGCACAGGGAGTCAAAGAGTTAACTTGTTATAAGATAGTCTCTCACTAAATGCTCAGTGAACCAAATATGTTCCTGAATAGTTTTATTATTATTTTATTAAGGCATTTGTTCAATTTAGGTAAGAAAAAGAATCATATCAGACTCAAAACTCTGTTTTTCTCTCCAAAGATGCTGCCAAATCAGTTGAGTTTCACCAGGATGTTTGATTTTAATTTCAATTGTCATTTGGATGTAGCTGAGTATTTCACCCCTAGCCATGGTCATCTTGACAAAGTGATTTTATCTAAGGGTTTGACTTCACCCAGGTGAATATTTGGATACTTTACTGATGGGACAGGGCATGGCCCCTCCATCACAGTCAAGGCAATTGTGCAGGGTGTGGCTTTGCAAACAGGTCACCTCCATTTCAACAGCATTTTAAATGTGGATGGTGTGAATATACCAAATAGAAACCGAACAGCAACTGAGATGAGAAGAGTTTAATTCTTCCACATAACTTTTGTGGATCCGTCTTGCTGCTGATCATATTTCAGCTCTGTGTGTCATAGAGTCAAGGTGGTCTACAATACAGATAAATGCCCTTTGGCTCATCAGTGCTTTACTGATCAAAAGCAAACATGTAACTTTTCTAATCCCATTCTCCTGCACTTGGCCCATAGCCTTCTATGTGTTCAAGTGATGTGTTAACTGAAGTGTTGAGCTCCAAAATGCATGCTGACTTGGACAACAGTGGGAAAGATAGCATCCTGCTCTGCCATGATTTGAATTAGTGTATAAAAGTAGCAGAGCTGGCATCAAATCTGCATTACACACTGGCTAATCTGCCCATCAACATATTTCAGTGAAGGTTCCCTGCCTATATGCTATCACGGTCATTAGAATGAAATCCAGCACAGGTAGAAGTCCACAGAAATGGTGGATAACTGAGGAGGAACAGCTACTGAGCACTAAAATGCTGAATTTTGCACCTTTCTGAGATATCAGCGACATGAGATGATCAAAATCATTTCTAAAAATGTTTCCCAGCAAAAATAGTCCCAATTGGGGAAGTGATCCAAAATTTCAGGCAATGTTCTGGGGACCTGGGTTTGAATCCACTGGTGGAATTTAATACAATACAAGCCTGGAATTAAGAGTTTAATTATAAACATCCATCCATTGCTGACTGTTGGAAAAACCCATTTAGTTCACAAATGTCCTTTAGGTATGGAAACTACCATCCTTTCTTTGTCTGGTCTACATGTGACGGCAGACTCATAGCAACGTGGTTGACTCTTAACTGCCCTCTAGGCAATTAGGGATGGACAATAAATGCTGGTCTAGCCAATTATGGCCTCATCCCATGAGTAAACAACAACAATTAGAATCTCCAATTGTTTGTAAATTGGAAATTCTCCAAATCAGAAAATGGTTGCATGATTATTAAAAAGGCAAGGAGTATTCACTAAGGTCTGCATTTGTCAACATAACTCAGAGAGGCTCTGAGGTTCACTGTACAAAGTTGATGTTGTGCAAGAGGCTAAATATAGCTCACACGACTATTTAGTGCTGGGCTCATCACCTGGGTAGAGAGGGTCAAATATAAGGAGGCGTTTTAAAAGGCTGGATAGAATCAAGTTAAACTCAAAGATCTTTTCCAGAACAGTTAAGGGGTGGTAGGTATAGGACAGATGTTAGGGGTAGATTCTTCACACAGCGGGTTGTGAGTTCATGGAATGCCCTGCCCGTATCAGTGGTGAACTCTCCTTCTTTATGGTCATTTAAGCGGGCATTGGATAGGCATTTGGAAGTTATTGGGCTAGTATAGGTTAGGTAGGATTCGGTCGGCGCAACATCGAGGGCCGAAGGGCCTGTACTGCGCTGTATCCTTCTATGTTCTATGTTCTATGTAGTTCAAGGTTGCCAACCCTGGCTGATTTCTTGGAGGCTTCATCCGTGATATTAACCAAGTCGCGTTGATGTTGGCCATTTTCAGTTGTTTCAGCTGAGCCTCATCATCCCAGCTGCAGGGCCAAGGGATCCGTGCAGCAATTCCCATGGAAGACCCTCAAGTTCAGGAGAACGTGGGAAAGAGAGGACATACATGGCTTTTTACAATATTAGTTGTCCTCTCATTGAATTTCAAATGTCTCAGGTGAATGGACAATTGTGTGAGTATTTGGTGACAGGATAGGTGAAAGTTGAGTACATGGGTGTGAGAGGTAATGAGAGTGAGTGGCTAAGTAAATGAGACCGAGTAGGTAAGGGGATGGATGTATGAGTGGGTGGGTTTATGAGTGAGTGGTTGGGTTAATGAGAGGATGAGTTGGGTGGGTTTGTGGCTGAGAGGATAGGTGATTGAGTGGGTTGGAAGTGTGTGAGCACATGGGGGTGAATGAATGAACAGTTGAATTAGTGAATGAGTGAGTAAGTGTGAGTGAGTCAGTGAGTTAGTAGATGGGTGAGTGAATGTGTGAGAATGGGTGGGTGAATGGATGGGAGTGTGTAAGGGCGTGGAAGTGAATGGATGAATACATGAGTAAGTGAATGACTGAGTGCGAGTGAGTCAGGGATTAGTGAATGGGTGAGTGAGTGAGTGAAAGTGAGTCAGTGAGTGAGTGAGAGAATGGGTGAATGAGTGAGAGTGGAGTGAATGAGTGGATGAATGAGTGAGTGGGTGATTGAGTGAGAGTGAGTAGGTGAGTGAGTGAGTGAATGAGAGGTAGAATAGGTAAGTGAGTGAGAGTGAAAGTGAGTGGGTGGAAGAGTGTGAGAGGATCGGGGATGGATGAATGAATGGATAGATGGGAATGGGTGCTACCTGGGGGTCAGCCAGATCTGGAGACTGTTGAGAAAGATTGTAAGCAGGTCATATCGGGTCAGGGGTGTGGGAGAGTGAGGATTGGGTCAGGGGTGTGGGAGAGTGAGGGCTGGGTCAGGGAGTTGATTGGGTGTTGACTATAACACTTGGTTCAGTTGCAGTATTCACTAAGTTTGTCTGGTTATTAAGCATGTTAGCCATTCCCTGGGCATGAATACCTGGGTTAGTCCGGCATGTCTGTCCCGAGCCACTGAGTCTGGGGATTGAGGTAGTTACGGGGAGTCCCAGGCAGAGAAATTAGCTCACTGGGTGTTTTAACCTGACAGCAGCCATGAGCTGACACACACCTCCTGGGTTCAGTGCAGGTTTGGAGAATACAGAATTTGGAGGATTTGGCCCACTGTACATTAGCAATAGAATAAATGGGTTCATCTAATAAACAGCAGTAAATTGTGTTTCCTAGAGTGCTCAGGAGATTTAGTTTAATTCCCTGAAAACTCCAAAACAATTCTGGAAGGTCTGAAATCCTCATTAGATTTGAGTTTATTTCCTGTTTTTTTGCAGTTGACAATGAAGGAAAGTGGCAATATCTGGATGTGAGCAGCAGAGCAGGCAAACAGTAAATAAATAGATGCTGCCTTTAAATTGGAGATGTTTCTACAAGGCACCTCAAGAAACCTGATATCAGTCAGTGACAGGCTGCTGTTATCAGGAGGAACCCAAGCAAATCAATATGTGAACGTCATTTTGTCAAAGATTTTGGTCTCAGCAAATTGGCTACAGGAGATAAGGAGCAAACTTCTGGAAAGAGTGATCTGTCAACAGATTAGAGGGATCTACAACAGCTAGGTGGAAAGATCAAATCTCAGCCACAGACTGGATAGCAGTGGGACATTTGACCCTCTCAGGGGCCTGGGCACTATTTAAAGGCATTGAGTTGTCAGCTGCTCCAGACGTCAATGTACTCAGAAATGTTGGACAGGGGACATGTGAGGCATCAGGGCAGGAGTCAATGTCGAGGACAAACTTCACAGGGAAGGAGCAGACAGGTTCCAATTGGCAACGGAAGGGATGGTCAGCAAAGCAATTTAGTCTGTTCTGACAGTAAGTCCTTGGAACTTGTTTGAATTGAAGGAATACAACACATCTGGTGACAGAGGGTGACAAGCCTTCTGTAGGGAGAGCCCTGAAACTAAGGACACAGTCCAGAATACAGATCATTCTGCTATAATGTGACAGCTGTGTTCCTCTGCAACCATACGCTTCAGAAAACTGTGTTATTGAAAATCGTTACAGAAAATCACTATACCCATTCAGCAGGACGTTTACCTTATCCAAACAAAGTCCACAATTTGTCAATCGCGTTGTAACCAATTCATGCTGACAAAACATGGGTTAGAGCAGAACGACCTGTATCCCCTTCAAATACAGACAGCCCTGAATACCTCATTTCAAATAAATTACCCTCTTCAATACAGACACTCCTCTGAAACCCCTCTTCAAATATAAACACACTTCTGAAAAAGAGCTGTAAGTACTGACACAGTCCTGGGTAGCTGATGTTTCAAGTTTTTCTATAAATATTAACACATTGAAGGGGAGGGAGTGCATTTTTTTTATTCATTCATGTGATGTGGGTGTTGCTGGAAGAGCCAGCTTCTATTCTCCTTCATCATTTACCCTTGAGAATGTGCTGATGTGCTGCCTTCTTGAACTGTTGGAGTCCACCTGCTGTGTGTTGATCCACAAGGCCCTTAGTGAACGATTTCTAGGATTTTGACCTAGTGATAGTGAAAGAATGGCAATAAATTTCCAAGTCAGGATGGTGAGGTGCTTGGAAGGGAACTTGAGGGTGAAGATTTTACCATGTATCTGCTAGGTGAAAGTGGTCGTGGGTTTGGAAGGTGCAGTCTAAGGATCTTTGGTGAACTTCTGCAGTGCATCTTTTAGATAGTATACACTGCTGCAATTGAGTGTCAATGGTGGAGGGAGTGAATGTTTGTAGATTTAGTGACAATCAAGTGGACTGCTTTGTCCTGAATGGCATTAAGCTTTCTGAGTGTTGTTGGAATTGCACCTATCCAGGCAAATGGGGAGTATTCCATTACCCTTCTGACTTGTACTTTGTACATGGTGGACAGCTTTTTGGGAGTCAGGAGGTGAGCTTCTCTCCCAGTGTCTGACCTGCTATTGTAGTCACTGTGTTTGTATGGCTACTCCAGTTGAGTTTATGGTCAATGGCATCCCCCAGGATATGATAGTGGTAGAATCAATGATGGTAACACCATTGAATGTCAAGGGTCAGTGGATAACTGGTCTCTTCTTGGTGATGGGCATAGCCTGGCATTCGTGTGGCACAAATGTTATTTGCCACTTGTCAGCTTAAGCCTGGATATTGTTCAGATCTTGTTACCTTTGAACATGGACCTTTTCAGTGTCTGAGGAGTCATGAATTGTGCTGAACATTGTGCAATCATCAGCGAACATCCCCACTTCTAACCTTATGGAGAAGGGAAGATTATTAATGAAGCAGCTGAAGATGATCGGACCTGAGGAACTTCTGCTGAGATGTCCTGGAGCTGAAATGACTGACCTCCAACAGCCACAAACATCTTCCTATGTGGCAGTAATGACACTTCTACAAATTGCCTCAATACAACTATTGGAATTAGACAAGGAAAGCCAACTGTACAAAGCAGCTGAGGTGTGGTCTCGCATGTCCTTTACAGTTATATCAAGACTCTTCTCCTTTCATTTCAGGAATCAGTGATTGGTTAATATACCTTTTCTGGTGTTGCTTATGGGAAGAATGTTGTCAGGACAATGGGAGATTTTCCCACATTTTCCTAGGTGCTATGAAAGTTTGAGTGAACCACTGAAATAGGTAGCTGCAATCTCAGTTTAATGAATAGCCTGAAGATAAGACAAACAAGACCCACTGGAATCAGATGAAATCTTGAAGCCTTGAAGCCAGATTTCAATCTAAACTCCTTACAGAATGAAAACACTGCCAGCTGAGCCAAGCTGAAAACACTTTAGTGCATTAATGATACAGGAGACAACAAACAAGAGTTGCAAATTATTCAAATGGTGTGATGAGATCATAGCTAGGACAGCAAGCTTCATGGTATAGAATCAGTTCCATAGGCATCTGAATCCACTTTTCAGATTACTGAGTGAAAATAGAGAGTTTTCTATGTGTCATTGGATACCCATTGATAATGTTCTCCTTGTATCTGACAGGGATAATTTGTGTTATAAGCTGGTGACCGATTAAAAGACAAATATAGCAGATTATGGAGATCTGAAATAACAAAAAAATTGGACATTCTTATGAGAGCAAACAATTTCTTTCTCACTTATATATTTATTGTAAATACCTTGTCATATATCACTCCTTTATCCTTTCACCACTGCGTTTTGTGATAAAAATGGGTGACAAATTTAAACTTCCTCACTTTGTCCTCTCTGTAACCAGCTTCTGGCTTACTCTGATCATTCCCTCTGCTTTTACACCTCCAGCAGCCTGGACATGAATACCAAGCAGCTGAATGCAATCCAGTCAAGGGTCTTGCAGATGTTTAACACAGTTTGGCAATACTGGTGTGGTGCGGCAGCCTCGCAATGTGGCATCATCTTGGCCTGGCATGGTGTTAATGTGGAGTCCCGGTCTCAAGATGATTCCAGAGCGGCTCCCCAGCCTCATCAACCTCATGGCGAATCCTGGCATGACCTGGAGCCAAGGTCCGATGCAGGCTGGAAGCGAGGTGCCAATGTGCTCTGGGTTGGAAGACTGTTGTTCTGGACTTTTATTTCTGCAATTCAGGACTTTCTTATTTCTCTATCTTCTAAGATCTTGTACTTAGGTACCTTTGTATCTAGGATGGTGCTATAAGTGGTGGCTTCTAAACTTTTCACTGGACCCATTTGAGTACATGTGACAATAAAGCTAATTCTAATTCTACAGGTCATACACAGAAACCATTCCTTTAGTAACAGGAATCCAGAACAAGGGGGTGAAATTTTAAACATAGGCACATCGAGTATGCTAAGAATGAAGTAAAGAAGTGATTTGTCATACAAAGAGGATATGAAAACCTGGGGTGCCTCTGGTGAGGTTGTTGGCACTGCCAAGTTGAATTCGGTGAGTGGATGGTGACCTGTTGTCTTCCTACCTTTGCCCTAATTGAGGAAGACTTTTGGATGATCTCCATCTCCCTCAATGCCAATCAACATCTTTGAGTAAGTGGGATTTAAATTCAATGAATATATCTGGAATGGAAAGTTCTTCTCAGTATCGGTGACCATGAAATCACCGTCGTTAGTTCCATCTGGCTCATCGATGTCTTTTAAGAATGGAGGTCAACCACTTTTTACCTGGTCAAGCCTATATATGACACCAGAGTGACAGCAACGAGTTTGACTCTTAACTGCCCTCTGAAATGGTCCAACATTTCTATTAATTCAGTTGGGGATGGGTAACAAATGCTGGCTTGGCCAGTCATTCCCATATCCCAAGAGAAAAAAAGAAAAGTAAAACTTCCCCTCTTTCTCATCTGATATCTACTGACCATATCTACTAGATGCAGTGAATACTCCATGTGATAGTGAGTTTCACTTCCAAATACGCTTTGGGTAAAGATTTGTTCTTGAATTATTCATTGGATTTATTAATGATGATCTGTGTTTCTGATTCCTGGTCCACTTGGACTGCCCATAAGCTCAAAACATCAAATCCGTGTCTACTATCATTTCAAACATTTCCAAAACTTTCAGAGACATCAATCAGGTCAGTCCTCATTATGTCCCTTCCTCCAAAATCAGACTTTGTGCATTCCTTCCATCCCATCATCATTGACTCCTGCTTCAGTGGTCCAAATTGTTTGTGGTCTCACTTGATCATGCTCACCCCTTCCTTGGTCGTGGCAGTCTCCCTGCTCTCTATCTCCTCTCTCGCTGAGGTTGTTTGTACCTGCTTTACAATACCTTAGCCCAACTCCTGTATTCCATCCTTTTTTTATTCCGAAAGCTATGTTGTTGCCATGGTGATAGCTAGGACTGAGCTTCACGTTTTCTCTTGAATGAAGATTAAAGTTGTGAAGAGGGTGATAGAGCAAATGATATTCCATTTAAAATCATAATACCTAGGTAAAAGGAACATTCAGGAGAAAGAGTCAATTTGAGTATCATTTGTATCTTGACTGTAATCTAAAGGAGTGTAGGAGGTTATGGGGTGATTTTATAAAGGTTTATAAACTCATGCCAGGTATGGATAGGGTGAACGGCAGGTGTCTTTTTCCTAGGGTGGAGGATTTCAAGACAAGGGGGGCATACTTTTAAGGTGAGAGGAGAAAGATTTAAAAGGGCATTAGGGACAATCTTTTTATACAGAGAGTGGGTTTGTGTGTGGAAAGACTTCCAGAAGAAGTGATGAATGCGGGTACAGTTACAATGTTTAAATGACATGGATAACTACATGAATAAGAAATGTTTGGAGGGATATGGACTATGCTCAGGCAAGAGGGACTGGTTTTGTTTGGGATTATGGTTGGAATGGATCGGTTGGACCAAAGGATGCGTTCCCATGACTCTATGACTCCATTCACCTTGCCTCTATACCCTTGTTACTTGGCAATCTCATTTATCTGGTCTCAACTTCCTTCAAAACAACATGACAAAAAAATTATTCTTAAGCTTAGTTGATGCTCATAGCAATTCCTGAAGAGTTCAGAGCAATCCTGGAAGAATGTGAACTCATCCATTAGAAGATGTGGGTTGGCATGGACAAGATGGGCCAAATGACCCCCTTCTGAGCTGTATCATTTCTGTGGTTTTATGGTTCCAATTTGCCGTCCAATTTGCAAGTCCTTCATTAGCTTCTTACGCGGCACTAGCTTTTAATTTTCCTTCCTTTCTTCCTCACAAAAGGCAAAATTAAAACAGTGATGAAGATAATTGCTCTTCTCAAACACAGTAGCTCGGCCACAAGCTTTTACCGAGAGGTAATTTTCTCCTGGCTGCATCTTGTCTGTACTATGTAAATTATTTCTGTCGCACAGTGAGAGGCAGCTCTCTCTCCACTGACAGCCTCCATTGAACTGTAAAATAAACAAGGTAATTTGTACTGTGCAACAGGGCTCCATTTGATCAGGTTTGTCATCATGTAGGGTGGATATAATGAGGGAGAAGTCAACTCGTGTAATATGTAGAGGAGAAATAATACAAAACAATTGAGTTATTTGGAAATCGGTTGTTTTTTCAAATGATTCATTCCACTTAAAGTGCATATTTCAAAAGGCTGAAATTCTATTAAATTGTACAAGAGGAAGAGTCAATAGAAAACTAGTATTAAGAAGTAATTTAATAATGTAGGTTTTGTTTATTTGAAGCACTCACCAGAGGCAGAGGGGGTTAAGCCCCATTTCAGGACCAACTATTGAATTTGCAGAGACAATATTGAAGCAGGTGGTCCTAAATAATCCTGATTTAAGACAGCAAGAGATTACATTCGGGATGCCTCAAAGGTTGTTTATTTGGATACAACACATGACCTCACACCCACAGACCCACTCACTGCTGACCGACCTTAGGAATCTGTTTAAAATTAAGTTTTAAGTGAATGGCTGCAATTTGAGAAAAAGGAAAGATATTTCTGAGCTCTTTTCAGACAGTGAAGGCATTTTTTTGATGTGCAGTCGTTGCTGTTGTAATGCAAGAAGGAGCACAGCCCATTTCTGCACAGCAAGATCCCACTGACAATATTGCAAATAACACGCCAGATATTTGAGTTAGTGCAAACCACAGAGAATTAAAATCATAGGCTTGCAGACAAATGGTCACAGAGCTGAAATATTAATTTGGTTTTTCTTTCCATGGATTCGAGCCAAACTCCATTTCTAGCATATTCTGTTCCTCTTTTATCAAATCAATTTTAATGATGTTGTTTGATAGATTATCATTGTCTAGGAGGTTGGGGACAGCTCCCCTGCACTTCTTGAAAATTAATTGAATCTCTACAGAGTGGGAAGAGGCCACTTGACCATAGAGTCTGCAACGAACCTCTGAAGTGCATCCCACCCAAAACCAGCCCCTATTCCCATAACTAATTTCCCAAGCCTGCACACTACAGGACAATTTCCCATGGCCAATCTACCTGACCTGCACATCTTTGGGCTGTGGGAGGAAACCCACACAGACATGGGGAGAATGTGCAAACTCCACACAGACAATCACCCAAGGATGGAATCAAACTCAGGTCCCTGGTGCTTTGAGGCAGCAGTGCTAACCACTGAGCGACTGTGCAATTATTTACATCCATCTCTGAGGGCAGTTTCAGGCCTCAGTTTGACATCTCATCCGAAAGGCAACATCTTCACTGGCCTCAGTAATGCACTGATGCGATGGTCTAGATTTTGTACTAAACTAGGGTCAGCCTTGAAGCTATACAACACAAAGAGGAGTTAGCTACAAACTCAAAATAGCTAACAATGTTCAGAGTAGCCCAGACATCAGCACTGTTCCAGTTTTGTTTGCAAGCTACCACTCAGAAAAGGCATCCTATTTTTTCTCAATGTCCTGGCTTAAGTAATATCAAAATTAATCATGTTTCCCGACTGCTGCTGAAGAGTGTGTTGTGTGTAACTGTCAAGGTGCAGTCAACCCAAAATTGGGAACATTCAGAAATGTAAGGTAGATAATGATAGATTTCAAGAGGAGATAGGCTAGACGATTGGGTGGACATGTTGCAAATGAAACTTAATGGAATTAAGTGGGAGGGAATTAATTTCGGTCAGAAGAACAAAGAGAGACAAAATGAAATAAAAAAAGCATTCAGTTAGGGGATGTTGTAGCAGAAATTCCTGGATGTAGAGTTGCACAGATTAGTCATAAATTCATACAGTGCAGAAAAGGCCCTTCAGCCCATCGAGTCTGCACCAACATAACTACCACTAAAGGTGCACTAATCCCAATTTCTGTCCCTGATCATTGAATGTTATGATATTGCAAGTGCTCATTCAAATATTTTGTAAGAGTTGTAAGGTTTCCAGCCTCCACTACTTTCCCAGGCAGTCCATTCCAGATTCCCATCATCCATTGAGTGAAAAGGTTTTTTTTCCCCAAATCCCCTCTTAATCTCCTGTCCCTTACTTTATAACTATGCCTTCTCATGACTGACCCCTCAAACAAGGTGAACAGCTGCTCTCTATTCACCCTGTCCATCCCTCATATTTTGATACATTTCAATCATGTCCCCACCCGCAGACTTCACTACTGTAAAGAAATCAATCCAAGCTTATCTAGTCTCTCTTTAGAGCTCAATCTCTCCATCCCAGGCAATGTCCTAGTAAACTTCCTATGTATTCCCTCTTGTGCTATCACATCTTTCTGGTAGTGAGATCACCAGAATTGCACACAATACTCCAATTGTGGCCTGACTAATGTTCTGTACAATTCTACCATTACCTCCTTGCTCTTATATTCTATGCCATGACCAATGAAAGCAAGTTTCCTATGTCCTTTCCTTACTATCCTATTCAAATGCACCTTGGGAGAACATATTGAAAAAAATGGTAATTTTAATTTTATTCTTTCTTTGGACATGAGCACTGCTGTTTAGGCCCAATCTTACATGAACAGATTAAACTTCCATGACTTTAGCCCTATTCTAGCAATTAGTGTGAAGCACACTTAACTCTCACACCTTATTGCCAATACCCCAACAGCTAGCCCCCTCACTGTTATACCTGACAACCTTTAGACCAACCCCAACCCACACATCTAGCTTCTGGTGTAAACAAATTCTTAAGTCCTCTAACAACATTTCAAAGATTTGGAAAAGCTTATAAACTAGTCAGGATAAGCAAACTATTACTTCATTTGAAACTCATTATACTATTTAAGAACCTTGTATAACTGCCAATATTCTCCTTATGCCGAGAGTCTCCTTAAACACTGTGACAAGAAAACTTGCTGAGCAGTATCTATTAGTGTGTTAAAAGCCAGCTGAGCTCTCATATAATGAGATTCTACAGAACAATTCTTCCAATAAATCTTTTTGAGTAAAACCCGTTAAAGCCTTTGAACACAGATAAAGAAACAGGTAGAAGTTCAGTCATCGGTCAAAGCCTTGCAATAGCGAAATAGATTGCTGAGCTGAACTCAAGGGAAAAAAAAATCAAACAAATGGAGACAGTGTGCGCCACCATACCTGCATTTCACAATTGAAAAGCAGTATTTATCTGGTGGATATCATATTCTAATCATTTGGAAGACTTTTCCTCATTTACAATATTGTTCTTTCTCATGACATCTTAGCTGTTGTCAGAAGTGAAAGATTAACATTCATATTATCTAATCGGAAGTTACCTTTTGAAAACAAAGCACTATGGTTACATACTGTGCTAAAAACATATATACATTACAATACAGAATTTGATTATGACATATGAAGTAGGCAACATCTACTTATCTTTCAGAAAGATCTAGCCTTCAAACCATGGATTTCCCCATGGTTCATATCACTTCTGAATTGGTGCAATTCAGATTACCTTCTGAAATGACAATGTTGGGACCCCCAATGCACACCCTCAGCTCAGTTTCCCGTGCCAACAGGATTTCTAATTCCAGAAATAGCATAAAAGATCCCCAGACTCCATATTTTCTGTTTGAACTTTAAGAAACAATCAGGCTAAAGATAAATTGTGTTGTGTTGAATGGGCCAAGTTAGCTACTTCCATTGCTAACACTGAGGTTTGTAACATGTTAATTCAAATGGAAGTAAGCACATGTCCTATTACATTAAATAAGGTCAATACAGAGAAAATACATCCACCCAAAGGGAAAATCGGGACTGGGTAAACAACTTTAAGGTAGTCATTAATAAAGTTCAGAAGAAATGTCCTATAAAGCAAATGGTTATAATAGAAATTCACTGCCACAGGTAATGGTTTGGGTGAATAACTGTATTTAAGTGATGGGTAGATTAGTACACAAGGGAGAAAGAAATAGAGGATTTTTTGATGACAGGTAGCTCAAAGTGGAGTGTCAACATGTCAGGCCCAATGTCCTATCCTGCGAAATTCTAATGAATTTTATGGAATGACAGAATGCTATGAATGAGACTGAAGGAAGGAAGGTGTGAGCAGTTGCATAAATGGTTTAAAACTGTGAGTATGCTTAAGTCATCAACACCATCAGGTCATGGATCAGTGGTGCTGGAAGAGCACAGCAGTTCAGGCAGCATCCAACGAGCAGCGAAATCAACGTTTCGGGCAAAAGCCCTTCATCAGGAATAAAGGCAGAGAGCCTGAAGCGTGGAGAGATAAGCTAGAGGAGGGTGGGGGTGGGGAGAAAGTAGCATAGAGTACAATAGGTGAGTGGGAGAGGGGATGAAGGTGAATGGCCAGGGAGGAGGGTGGAGAGGATAGTTGGAAAAGAAGATAGGCAGGCAGGACAAGTCATAGGGACAGTGCTGAGCTAGAAGTTTGGAACTAGGGTGAGGTGGGAGAAGGGGAAATGAAGAAACAGTTGAAGTCCACATTGATGCCCTGGGGTTGAAGCGTTCCGAGGCGGAAGATGTGGCATCTATCCTGGGACAGGCTAAGCAAAGACATGCCAGAGAATTCCTAGAGGCCTGGCACTCCAACCACAACGCCATAAACAAACACATAGATCTGGATGCCATCTATCAACCCCTCAGAAAACAAACAGGAAATGACATCACCACAAACCCCAGGAACCCCATCCAGGAGAAAGATATAAATAGAAAGCAGGAGACAACAGCTTTGCTTCTCTTGGAGGTCACCACTGATGACGTTACCTAGCCAGGTAATGAAACATCTGGATATCAAACCTACAGTTCAGCAAGCAAACCTACACCCTAAACATCCACTAATATCATTTATTGCATCAGTTGCTCCCGATGCAGTCTCCTCTACGTGGGGAAACTGGAAGCCTCGTAGCAGAGCGCTTTAGGGAACATCTCCCGGACACTCGCACCAATCAACCCCACCGCCCTGTGGCCCAACATTTCAACTCCCCCTCCCACTCTGCCGAGGACATGGAGGTCCTGGGCCTCCTTCACCGTCACTCCCTCACCACCAGACGCCTGGAGGAAGAACGCCTCATCTTTCGCCTCGGAACACTTCAACCCCAGGACATCAATGTGGATTTCAACAGTTTCCTCATTTCCCCTTTCCCCACCTCACCGTAGTTCCAAACTTCCAGCTCAGCACTGTCCCCATGAGTTGTCCGGACTTGCCCTACCTGCCTGTCTCCTTTTCCACCTATCCACTCCACCCTCTCCTGGAGAAAGTAGCATAGAGTACAATGGGTGAGTGGGGGAGGGAATGAAAGTGATAGGTCAGGGAGGAGAGGGTGGAGTGGATAGGTGGAAAAGGAGATAGGCAGGTAGGGCAAGTCCGGACAAGTCATGGGGACAGTGCTGAGCTGGAAGTTTATGAACAGTAAATACATATGCTTAACTTTGTTTCCTGGGAATCAAGTGGATGCTGTGCATGGTGCTTGATCTGGGCAAGCAGTGGGGTTAATGACATTTGACTTTCACTTGTTTAACATTCCTTACCTCCTTATAACAAGGGTTTCTTTATACATGTGCATCCTGGAAGTTGTCAAACATTCTCAAACTCAATGGCAACAAATTGCTGCTTTATGCTAAAGCCAATTAAAGGCATTACTTTTTCAAAAAAGATCCAAAACATTTGATTTTTGTCATCTTTGGCATCAACTTTCAGTTAGTTCTCAAAATAAATCAGCAGCAAAGCAAAATTTTCAAAAAATTGTGTTTCTTGATGGGAAAAGAAACATTCTTCTAACAGCTGAGAACTAGTCAGTTAACATAATTGTTTAAAGACTCTGCTGTGGTCCAGTAGATAGAGAAATATTAGATTACTTACAATGGAAACAGGCCCCTCAGCCCAACAAGTCCACACTGACTCGCCCAAGCACAACCCACCCAGACCCATTCACCCAACACTACGGGCAATTTAGCGTGGCCAATTCACCTAACCTGCACATTTTTGAATGGTGGGCTAAACCGAAGCACCCAGAGGAAACCCACGCGGACACAGGGAGAATGTGCAAACTCCACACAGAGAGTCGCCTCTGGTGGGATTTGAACCCAGATCTCTGGCGCTGTGAGGTAGCAGTGCCAACCACTGTGCCACCGTACCTCCTGCTCCAGAGATATGTAATAACATATCTGAAAAGGTTGATTAGAAAAATCGGTTAATTTTTCATAAAAAGACTCACAATCCATTCTTCAATGAGTTTTTTCTTATGTTTTTCAAATGCTCTTTTGGCAAAGACAGTGTGATCAAACAGGACAATCTGATGGAAAGTCACCCTCAGCATCTCCCTTAGCATTACCTGGAGCCGTCAGCCTGGACTGAACCACTCAATTCCAATTGAGGCTGGTCAAAGCCAACGCCTTCTAAGTCTGAGGTAAGAATGTAAGTCCCCAATCCAATCTACTGCTCAAAATTCAGAAGAGAAATCAATTGTGGTTAAGGTAAGTGATTAAGAAAATAGTGACCTGGGCGAATCAGCTAATTCCTGCTCCTAAAAATATTTCTATTTGTTCAAATTGCATTTACAGTCAAAAGAATACTAGAACTTAGGAAAGTTCAATATCTATCCCTTTGGATTTAGTTTTTGTTTATAATCTTTAAGAATTTTGATGAAATCCTACATCTTAAACCTCAACCCTCTTCATTTATGTGACCAATATGAAAAATAGATAAGAATTTTGCATTTATATATCACCTTCACAACTTCAAGATGTCTAAAAGTACTCTCTGTCAAGGAGGTACATTATAAACTTCGTCACTGCAGAAAACATGGCACCCAAATTGAGCATAGCAAGCTCCCACAAACAACAGTATGATCACAACCTAACAAACAACGTAGGTCTTTTTCAATATATAGTTTGAGTTACATCACACTGTACGCTTTTGCTATACATTCTGTGTCCTATGATTTTATTCTCCACAACCACCTGATGAAGGAGCAGCGCCCCGAAAGCAAATGCTTCCAAATAGACCTGTTGGGCTATAACCTGGTGTTGTGTGAATTTTAACTTTGTACAGCCCAGTTCAACACCAGCACCTTCAAATCATGAAGATCATGACCAGATAATCTATTTTGATGATAACCGTTGTGAAAACCAAGATTCTTAAATGCATAAACACTGCAAATAACAGCAAGAATAGGCCATTCAGCCCTTCATGTCTGCTCTACCATTCAACGTGATCATGGGCTGACCATCTAATTCATTCTCCCCACATCCTTTGATCCCTTTAGACTCAAGAAATATGTCTAACTCCTTCTTGAAAACATTTAACGTTTTGGCCTTTCTATGGCAGAGAATTTCACAGGCTCATCACTCTCTGAGAGAAGAAATTTCTTCCGATCTCAGTTCAAAAAGGTTCACGTTGTATCCCTTAACACCGACCCCTGGCTCTGAATTACTGATCGGGGATACCCTTATGTGTTTATCTTATCTAGAATTTTATACGTTTCCACATGATTCCCCCTCATTTCTATAAACTCCAGTGAGTATAGTCCAACTGATCCAATCAGTCCTGCCATCCCCAGGATCAGTTTGGTAAACCACTGTTGCTTTCCCGCCACAGCCAAAACATCCTTCCCCAGATAAGGAGACCAAAACTGCACACAATACTCCACACGTGGGCTCACCAAATCCAATGCACAATTGCAGTAAGACATCTCTGCTCCTGTACTCAAATCCTCTCACTTTGAAGGCTAACGTACTATTTGCCTTCTTCACAGCCTGCTGAATCTGCATGCTAATTCTCAGCACCTGATGTGCAAGGACACCCAGGTCTCACTGCTCCTCCCTCTGTCCCAATCTATTGCCATTTGGAAAATCATCTGAATCTCGCTCCGCTCTTTTTCAAATAATGCTGTGCATTCTCGGGCAGATATGGCATCAGGATAGGATCTCATCCAAAAGGTGGCACCTCTGACAGTGCAGTACTCAGTCAGTACTGCAGCATGAGGGTCAGTTTGTACATTTTGTAGTCGAGGGCTGGATTTTCTGTCACGGGCAGGAACAGGAAATTAGGATTTGTTCCAGGTCATATTGAGATAGGTTGCCTTCACCAATGAAAGGGCAAGGATTGGAATTGCTGTCAGATAAGTTGAGCCAAATGGGTGACTATGCACTCAGTATTCAGGAGTCCCACTCGGCAAGCTGCTAGTTGCTGTTGTGAATGTGGAGTTAGTGATAGACAAGTTGAAGTGAATTTATTTCAATGCTTTAAACTACCATATCTGCTTGGCCATGCATGATTCTACAGGGATAAACCTATTAGAGGGCAGATACTGGATAAAAGGTGGGCTGGGGTATGAAGAGGTGGTTATCCTCAAGTGATCTATCAGCATCTCACACATAGGATCACTACAGTGTGGGAAGAGACTATTTAGCCCATTGAGTCTGCACTGACCCTCCAAAAAGCATCCCACCAAGACCCCCACCCTATTTCCCTAACTCTGCATTTACCAGAGCCAAATCACCTGCCTTGTACAGCTTTGGACTGTGGGAGGAAAGTGAGCACCCAGCAGAAATGGGCAGAATGTGCAAACACCAGACTGATAATCACCCAAGGCTGGATTGAACCTGGGTCCCTGGCGAAGCACCAGTGCTATCCACTGAGCCACTGTGCCAGCCGCTATGGTCCTGTGCTGAATGTGGGCTCTCTGCCTGACTGGCTGTAAATTCCGGTTGGCTGGGTAATGCGCCGTAATTGGCCTCTCTCCACTGCCTACAGCTTGTTGGCCGACTCATAGAATCCCCAATCACACCCAAACAGCTTCAGGCCAGGATTACGGTGGTAAAAATCAAACTGCTTGTTTGCCCACCGATGTCTGATCTTGATTCCAAATCGTTATAAAATCCACATCCAAGTCTCTAAAAAAAGATTGGCTCATGATCGAAGAGCCAAGTGTGCCAAATCTGAGGCACAGCTGCCAAAATCACAAACTGACCTAACCTGTCAGCATCATCACAATATCCATCTCTAAATGAGCTTATTTCTGACAGACAGTGTTTGTATTTGTCCTTTATCATAACTGCAATGTTTGATCAGTGTAACAATTACTCCTCTCTGTCCTTAGGTGACTGACTCCTCTCTAATTACAGTCTATTCTGATAAAAATCACTGGGTGCCTTTCGTGCATGCATTCAGACTGTTGTTCTGGGTATATGATACCTCCTGTCTCTGCCCCCAGTTATTAGCGTATTTATATGAATGAGCAATCATTTTCTACTTTGCCAAAGTCCCTTTCAAACACTATCATTTCACGGAAGATTAAAAGAAATCAACATAATTGCTGGCTTCGGAGGCAGTGGCTATTCTTAGCTGTGAATGGTTCAACCGTGCTGAGGGTGGGTTAGCTTGAAAAGCTATCCCAAGTGGGGGTCAGCTCTGTGCTCCCATAATAACTGAGATACAAAATGATTCAATACAAGCAAAAATCATTGTGTTCTCTGTGGGAGTCTTGCTCATACCCAAGTATTGTGTGCATTTGGCTATTGGCCAAATGTTAGAACATGGGATTAGGATTGTTGGGCACTTGTTCTTAACCATTGCAGCCTCAATGGGCTGGAGGGCTTTTTCTGGACTCTAGACAACTATGATATGAAAGACCTCTAGCATGACAGCAGCACTTAAGATAAATGCTTATGTAACCTGTACAGTGCTTGCAGCAATATGATAAATTGGAGCACTATGTACAGTTCTGTTTGTCCTGCAATAGAAGCATGTTATTAACTTGAAGAGGGTGCAGAAAAGATTTATCAGCATGTTACTGGGACTGGAGGGCTTGAGTTATAAGGAGAGGCTGGATAGCCTGGAGTGTGTAAGGTTGAGGGATGACATTTATAAAATCAAGAGGGGCATAAATAAGATGAATAAGGGTCGGAGAGTCCAAAATGAGAAGGCATAATTTTAAGGTGAGAGGAGAAAGAATTTAAAGCAATCTGAGGGGCAACATTTTCACACAGAGGGTGGTTCGTATGCAGCATGGACTGGCAGAAGAAGTGCTAGATGTAGATACAGTGACAACATTTAAAAGACATTTGGACAGGTACATGAATAGGAAAGGATAGTGGTAGATGCAGGTACAGTTACAACTTTTAAAAGACATTTGGAGAGGTCCACGATTAGGACAAGTTTAAAAGGGATATGGAGCAAATACAGGCGAATGGAACTGGTTTAGTTTGGGAACATGGTCAGCGTGGATGAGTTAGTCAGAGAGTCTGTTTCCATACTGTGTGACTCAAAGACTCTAATTCTTAGAATGCAACCAGTTAAGTCAAAAGGGTAGCTTACCCTCATCCACAACAAAACTCAACACTAAATTGGACCCAGCATGCTAGGATTGGTCCCAACCAAAGCTTTTGCAAATGTAACAAATCATTGGAACTATAACCCCAGCTGCAATAAATAGCCATTAATTTTCTGTGTTTCCTATAGAAAAACATCCAAATCCCTTCAAACATGAACATTTAATAGTTTACTGAATATCAGCTAGATACCTTCTGATCTACGGAGACTGGGTCAGGAGCTGTAGTTTCTTTAAAGATCACAATTCCAATTTTGGAAGATCTGAAGCTACAGGTCGTTCTGCTATAACACGGGTTTCATCAGCGCGAATTTGCTATTACACGATTGATGAATTGTGGATAATACAAACTTTCTATTAGCGACTTTCTACAGTGTGATTTTCTGGAGCAGTTTTCCATTGTGCAATGTTTTATAGCGCAAGGTGGCAGAGGAACACAACTGTTGAGTAATAGCAGAATGACCTGGACCACTTTTTGAATCTGAGGATTAAAGGTCGTTAGCTCCACACTATTTGCTCATTTCCCTGCCATGAATTGCTTGAGAACCTTCTCTTTGTTTTTATTAATTATGCCAAGTTAATCACTTCCATAAGCCTTCTGAGTTTCCATGATCTCTAGTATGTTTTTAGAGTTTTCTACACTGAATTCGCCATTTCAATTTAACTTCTCTCAAACACGAAGGCACTCATGTTTACTTTTATTAATACCTTCCTGTGTACATACTTAGAAATGATCATACAATTTGTTTTTATATTTCTTACTAACTTAATCTCAAAGGTTTGACTTTAAGAGAACACTTTAGTTGCTGTTCTCCAAGTTAACAAGTGAAGCAGCCTCCTGGAATAAAATTGATCATTTGTCCTTAATTGTATTTGAGGCAGAAACTCCACCCCTCAGAGCACTGCTAACCAACCAGTTGCCACTGTTGGGACAGCATGAGACTAGGGATAGAGCAGTGGATCTAACTCAACAAGTGATCTGGGGTCATGCCATTACCTAGTTGGGCAAAACCCAGCCAGGAAAGCAGGCTGTTGGAACAGAAGGGCCAGAGGTGGGGGCACAGTAGTGTCACACATTGTGGGGACGCCTCTGTTGAGCTGAAGTGTTGCATTCAGGAGGGACAGTCCAACCACCATCCTGATCAGAGAGGCTGCTGGGCTAGCCACTGCCAGTTAAGCCCAGCAGTGGTGGCATTAATTACCAAATTAAGGGTGTCAATTGGCTCAGGTTGGGGTACTGCCCAAAATGCACAAATTGCAGGGGAGAGGGAGCTAGGACAGAGATGGAGCTGGTACAGGAAGCATGTTATTAATTGAGAAGAATTGAGAGAATGCAGAAAAGTTTTACCAGGGTGTTACCAGGACTGTAGGTGTTGAGTTGTAAAGAGAGGTTGGACATTTTCCCCTGGAGGAAGAAGGTTGAGGGGTGACCTTACAGAGTTTTATAAAATCATAAGGGGTATAGATAAAATGAATAGAAAAGGTCTTTCTCCCAGGTAGGAAGTTCAAAAATAGAAGGCATATATTTAAGGAGAGAAGAGAAAAATTTAAAAGGGACCTGGTAGGTAACTTTAACACACAAGGGTGAGCTGCCAGAGGACATGATGGATGCAGATGTAATTGTAACATTTAAAAGACATTTGGATAGGTATATGCATAGGAAAGGTTTAGAGGGACATTGGCCAGGCACAGGAAAATGGGACTAGTTTTGTTTGGGAAGCCTGGTTGGCATAGACAAGTTGGATGGAAGGGTCTGTTTCCATGCTGTATGACTCTATGACACTATGTTCACAGATCCAGAACTGGTCACAGAGAGAGGGCTCGTCACAGAGCGAGGGATGGTCACAGTACCTCTGCATTATACACACTATGAGGGAAGAAACCAGTTCAATCCTACTTCTATTTTCTCATTCATCTTTAACTTTTCATTTGCCATTAGGCTCTGCCAGTCCTCAGGCTGAACTGTTCACCTCCTCAATATTATAAAATCCCATCTATTTAATCCATTCTGAGCCTTAGCTACTTGAGTTAACTTCCTGTTGGGATTTTATTTCTCAATGAAATTAGTTTTGTGAGAATTATGAATTAATTATTTATTTTAAATATCGTTCATCTACTACCATTTCTTTCAATTTAATTTTCCAGTATTCCTTAGTAGTTTGACCCTTGAGCCAACATAATTATTTTTCTACATGTTCAGTACTTAGCTGGGAATGCTGTGCACAAGTCAGGTTAAGCAGTGGCCCATGGGAAGCATTTGAAGGAATGTAGGAACAGTGGACAAAATTTAACAGTTGGGAGATGGACAGCAGGCGACTCCTCTAACTGGGCATGATGATGTGAGACAAGGTGTCCAGTATCACAGCTGAACCCAACATTGCAACGCTTAAAAGTTGAGATCCCACTTACCTTCGTTTAAGGCCAACAGATTCAAACAGAGAGTGGTACATGAATGAAACGTGCTGCCAGAGGAAGTGGTAGAGATGGGTACAATTGCAACGTTTAAAGGACAGGTACATGGGTAGGAAAGATTTGGAAGGAAATAGACCGGGCACAGGCAGGTGGGACTAGTTCAGAATGGGATGCCTGGTTGGCATGGACGAGTTGAACTGAAGAGTCTGTTTCTGTGCTGTATGACTCTATGACTGATTAATTTCAGTGCTCATCAAAACCTTTGTGGGGTACATCGTATGACAGAGTAGTAGTCTCCCTACTTCTGATTTAATGCAGTCTGTATGATTTAATGGTGATTGTACAGGAATTGGGAATTGTTGACTTAGGGAGCTGCAAACTGGGATGAAAAAACAGGAGAAGAGAGCACTAGGGCAGGGGAGCCTGTTACCGAGCATGTAAGTAGAGGTCAATTTTTCCTCTGAGGAGATGAAGGGTTAATGTCTGAGAAACTCATTTGCAAGAAGGGCTTGAGCTGAGGGGTATATGATTTCAGAGCAGTCTGCAGCAACAGTTGCTGGGAGAAATATTCAACCTGATCCAGAGAGAAGGAGGGAGAAGAGCTCTGATTTCCATGGTTACCAGAGAATTATTATGATGCAGAAGAAGGCTCTTTGTGCCTGCATCAGCTCTATTATCTGCCTTAACTCCATATTACCTCCAAAAAAAAAGTATTCTCATTCATGTTTCCATTGAACTGGCCTCCCTACATTCCCAGCAACCAACCCACCAGCTACATGAGTGAACTTGGACAACCAGTAAGACCAGGGAAGGGAACATGGGCAGGTACATTCCAGGAGAAGACACAACCCTGAGTAAAGGTGTTTCCAGGTTGTGCATCAGCTGCCTTCAGATGGGTGAGCAGTGCAGTCAGCTCTGCCTATCTTGGGAGGAGATAACATTGCTATGTGACACGAGTGGTGGGGAGCTTATTTTCTCTGGTGTGGCTGGCTATCCATCGTCTGTAGGACTGAAGATAATGACGCCACTGAACTTCCATGTATCAAGATCATTTTGAGCATTTGTAGATGATCTGTGTGCAGTCTCATATCCTGTGGGTCACCGTTGTGTTAAAGACATAAAAATGCACCGTTCAGGGGAGTGGAAATCTTCATTCATTTCACCATTGATGGCAAGACCAAGGCTGAAAGATTGATCGGCTTCGAGGCTGTGCTGGAGTTCCCTAACATACAAAGAATTCATTGATTCTTCTCATGTCATTATTCGGAAAACAAGGCCAAAGCCGGGGGTTTTCGACTCTCCGAGCAGTTTGCCCATTCCAGAACATGGAGAGTGTCTGTTATTCCCAACCTTATATATCCTACAGTGTGTGCATACCACCTTAGGGATAGTCAAAATGCCTTTTTTCTCAAACGTTCATTCATACAACATCTCTTTGTGCTCAGTTGGAGAGCTGGTTGATTGGAGATGAGAAGGAGTGCCTTCTTGATGCCTGTCAGATATCCAGGGTCTCGAAGGAAGAGAATTACAATGCCAGCTATGCCTCCACCAGAGTGATCATTGGGAGAACAATAGGTCGGCTTAAGATACAAACTTGTTGCCTCAGCTGTCTGATACAGCATCATAATATCTCATAGATTATTTTCCCCACAAATATTGGGGTCGAGAGTGTGGTGCTAGAAAAGCACATCAGTCCTGATGAAGGGCTTATGCCTGAAACGTTAATTCTCCTGCTCCTCAGACGTTGCCTGACCTGCTGTGCTTTTCCAGTACCCTACTATCGACTCTGATCTCCAGCATCCACAGTCCTCGCTTTCTACTAGTCTCAGATATTGGGTAATCTGACAACGCAAAGAGCAGCTGAGGAGATGTTGAGCTGCCCTGATTCCTTAGATGCTGAGTCAAGCCATCACTCAGTGGGTGAACAAGACATTGATGATGACCTTGACAGTCCACACGGAGGGCGGGTGCCAGGGACAATGAGAGACTGAGGTGATTCAGCTAAGGCATTGTTGTTAGTGCATAGGCTGCAATATAGAGGCACTGTATGATTTACATCCTAACCAGTGAATCAAGCACTGACCACATTCTGGAAATGTTCCTACAAAGGCCTTTGATTTTCTGTTGCCAATACATTGTATGTTAGTCATCACTTCAGCATTTCATGATCAAATATCTATCATAATGGACATGTAATAAAGAGGAGGTGGAGATTAGAGTGGTGCTAGAAAAGCACAGCAGGTCAGGCAGCATCCGAGGAGCAGGAAAATCCACGTTTCAGGCAAAAGCCCTTAATCATTCCTGCACTACCTTTTCCAGCACTAATCAAATCTTGACTCTAATCTCCAGCATCTGCAGTACTCACATTCACCTATAAAGAGGAGATGAGCAATGCAACACTCAGCTGTACACAGACAGCAAACCCCAGCACTAGTCTCTCTGTGACTGTCGTGACTTACGTTTGGTTATGGATGGCTAACCTCAGCATTGGGCTTCTGTCAGAGTCACAGTCTCTCAATGGAGGAGACCACAGGTTCAGAGCACAGGGAGATCCCAGAGTTCACAGTCAGGACGAAAACATCCACTGACCAAACCCAAGAGCAAATAATCAATCTGTCAGTTTTTCGCACACCTCCTACATACAACAAACTGCTGCACAACACAAACAACTCCAAAGCCTTAATATTATCCCGGGACTCAGTTTCAACCTGGGACTCAGTTTCATCCTGGGAGTCAGTATTATCCCGGGACTCAATATTATCCTCGGGCTCAGTATTATCCTGGGACTCAGTATTATTCTGTAGCTGTTCCAAAAACGATGCTGTGCCACTAACTGTCAGTGCTACTGTTTGGTTGTTGCATTTAACCCCTCGGTGGTCTAAGTAGGCGATCGAGAGGGAAGTGCAAAACAAGTCTGGGAAAGTACATGCACCCTCTGTGTGTCCCTCCTCCTGCAGAGAAATCAATGGTAGGCCTGTGAAAATGATATCTGCTCTCATTGCTGAATGATCTGATGAAGAGGATACACAAAATATATAACCGCCTTACAAGGAGTTCAAAGAAGATTATTCTTGGTATGAAGGGCTTGTCTGATCAAGAAAGGCTGAACAATTTAGAAGGATACCCATTGGAGTTGAGAAGATTATGAGTGATCTTATTGAAGCATATAAGATATTGAGTGGACTGCTTAAGATGGATACCCAGAGAATATTTCTTCCAGTGGTGGAGATTAAAACTAGGGAACATGCATAAACAAAAAGATATCTCCCTTTTATGATGAAGAGTTTAACTGACAACTAAACTTTCAATTGTCCACCTCATGTGTTTTGCATAATGCTGAACAGGTAGTGCTGGAGTTGGGGAATTGTTGTAGTAGGAGGTAGGGAATGATTGTTGGTGTGGGAGTTCATGGATTTGAACTGCAAGACTGTCCAGCCCTCACACCCATCCCTCCCACTACAAATCACACGCCCCCTAAGAATTCATTCCATCCCACCTCACAACCTCAGCACCAACCCCTAACCATCAGCAAAGGGACAAGAAATTAATATGATGGAGGATATTTGAGGCACAACCTGTCATGGAATGTTGGGCCTGGGGACAGAGTTGTGCATTGTCCAGCGACTGGACTTGATGACATCACTCAGACCTGACCTGGGGTTACTTCAAAGTACAGCAGCATGTAGTGAGGAGGTGGCTCAGGCATGCAGACCCATGGCAGTACATTTCTGGTGGATGTGAGCAGGAGGAGAGAGGTCCAGCCAAGGATGAGGGGTTGAATGGCCTTGACCCCCAGAAAGGGCAAGGGTATCGGGAAAGATTTGGGGTCATGAGGGATCTGAATTGAAAACTGTTTTTATTCATTTAAAGTCATAGGATCATGGAGTCATAGAGATGTACAGCATGGAAATGGACCCTTCAGTCCGACTTGTGCATGCTGACCAGATATCCTAAATTAATCTAGTCCCATTTACCAACACTTGACCCATATCCCTCTAAACCCTACTTATTCATGGAACTATCCAGATGCCTTTTAAATGCTGGACCAGCGTCCACCACTTCCTGTGGCTCATTCCATACATGCACCACCCTTTGCGTGAAAAATCCGAAGATCCCTTTTAAATTTTTCACCTCTCACCCTAAACCTATACCCTCTAGTTCTGGACTCCCCCACCCCAGGGAAAAGACTTTGTCTATTTATTCTATCCATGCCCCTCATGATTTTATAACCTTCTATAAGGTCACCCCTCAGCCTCTGACGTCCTGGAGAAAACAGCCTTAGCCGATTCAGCCTCTCCCTATAGCTCAAATCCTCCAACCCTGGCAACATCCCTATAAATCTCTTCTGAACCCTTTCAAGTTCATAACATCTTTCCGATAGGAGACCAGAATTGCACACAATATTCCAAAAGTGGCCTAACCAATTTGTGGGGTGTGGCCGTCGCTGGCTGGCCAGCATGTATTGCCCATCCCAGGTTGCCCTTGAGAAGGTGGGGATGAGCTGCCTTCTAGAGCTGCTGCAGTCCATATGCAATGGGTTGACCCACAATGTCATGAGGGAGAGAATTCCATGATTTTGATCCATTGACAGTGAAGCAACATTAATACATTTCCAAGTCAGAATGATGAGTGACTTGGAGGGGAACGTTCAGGTGGTGGTGTTCCCATGTATCTGCTGCCCTTGTCCTTCTCGATGGAGGTGGTCATTGTTTTGGAAGACGCTGTCTGGGGATCTTTTGTGAATTTCTGCAGTGCATCTTGCCATAGTACACACTGCTGCTACTGAGCCTTAGTGGGGAGGAAATTGATGTGGTGCCAATTAAGCGGGCCACTTTATCCTGGATTGTGTGAAGCTTCTTGGGTGTTATTGGAGCTGCATCGCTCTAGACAAGTGGGGAGAATTCCATCCCACTCCTGACATGTGCTTTGTCGATGGTGGGCAGGCTTTGGGGAGTCACAAGGTGACTTACTCACTGCAATGTTCCTACCTTCTGACCTGCTCATGTAGCCACAGTGTTTATGTGGTAAGTCCAGTTGAATTTCTTGTCAATGATAACCCAAGGATGTTGATAGTGGGGTTTCAGTGATGGTGACACCATTGAATGTCAAGAGGCAGTGATTAGATTGTCACTTGTTGGTGATGATCAAAGCCTGGCATTTGTATGGCTGGAATATTACTTCCTACTTGTCTGTCCAAGTCGGAATATTGTCCAGATCTTGTTGCATTTGAGCTTCAGTATCTGAGGAGTTGAAAATGGTGCTGAACATTGTGCAATCATCAACAATCATCCCCACTTCTGACCTTATACGGAGGGAGATTCATTGATGAAGCAGCTGAAGATGGTTGGGCCTAGGACACTACCTTGAGGAACTCCTACAGATATGTCCTGCATCTGCGATGACTGACCTCAATCATGGCCAATTTCCTAATTGCCAGGTATGACTCTAACCACTGGAGATTTTGCCCCTGATACCCATGATCTCCAGTTTTTCTCGGGCTGTCTGATGCCACACTCAATCGAATGCAACCTTGATGTCTGGGGATGTCACTCTCACCACACCTCTGGAATTCAGTTCTACTGTCCATGTTTGAACCAAAGCTGCAATGAGTGGTCCTGGCAAAACCCAAACTGGGCGTCACTGAGCAGGTGTATGCTGAGCAGGTGCTGCTTGCTAACACTGTTGATGACACCTTCCAGCACATTACTGATGATCGACAGGAGACAGTTTGGGACAGTAATTGACTGGATTGGCTTTATCCTGTTTGTCATGTGCAGGACAGAGCTGAGAAACTTTCCACATTTTCAGGTAGTTGCCAGTGGTGTAACTGAATTGGAAGAACTTGGCTAGGGGAGCATCAAATTTTGGAGCACAAGTCTTCAGTACTTTTGCCAGAATGTTGTCAGGGCCCATCCACTTGGCATTTCAGACTAAAGATCTCTGCGAAAGCTTCAGCCTTATCTTTTACACTGACATACTGAGCTCTTCCATCATTGAGAATGGGGATATTTGTGGAGCTTCCTACTCCAGTTAGCTGTTTGGTTGACCACCACCATTCGTGACATGATGTGGCTGAACTGCAGAGCTAGATCTGATCTGTTAGTTGTGGGATCGCTTAAGTTTGTCTGTCACTTGCTGCTTAAGCCATTTGGCATGCAAGTAGTCTTGTTTGGTAGTTTCACCAGATTGAGGCCTCATCTTCAAGTGCTGTTCTTGGCATGCCCTCTACATTCCACTGAACAAGGGTTGATCCCCTGACTTGATGGTAATGGTTAAGTGGGGGATATGCCAGGCCATGAGGTTACAATTGTATTAGAGAACAATTCTACTGCTAATGGCTCCCAGCACCTCATAGATGCCCAGTCTTAAGCTGCTTGATCTGTTCAGAGTTTGTCTCATTTAACAGGTTGATGCACACAATATGACAGAGGGCATTCTCAATGTAAAAGCCAGATTTTATTTTCACAGGGACTGTGTAGTGGTCACTCTTACTGATAGTGTTATGGACATATGCACTTGCAGCCAGCAGATTGGTAAGGATGAGGTCAAGTATGCTTTTCCTACTTGTTGGTTCCCATACCTCCTGCCACAGATCCAGTCAAGCAGCTGTGTCCTTTAGCACCTGAACAGCTCGATCAGTGGTACTGCTGCCATCCTCATTCTATTCCCTTGCCATCCTCAGCACTTCCTCTAAGTTCAACATTGAGAAGTACTAATTCATCAACTGAGGCAGGACGGTGCATTGTAATCAGCAGCAGGTTTCCTTGCCCATATTTAACCTAAAGCCATGAGGTTTCATGGGACCTGGAGTCAATATTAAGGACATCGAGAGCAACTCCCACCTGACTGTGTACCACTGTGCTGGTCTCTCGGCAGAATCTGTCCTGCTGGCAAGACAGGATATATCCAGAGATGGTGCTAGTCGTGTGTAGGACGTTGTCTGTTAGATATGATTCCGTTAGTTTGACAATATCAGGCCGTTGCTTGACCAGTCTGTGAGACAGCTCTGCCAATTTTCACACTAGCCCCAGATGTTAGTGAGGAGGACTTTGGAGGGTCAGCAGGCCTGTGTTTCTGCCATTGTCTTTTCTGGTGCCTAGGTCAATGCCAGGTGATCTGTTCAGTTTTATTTCTCTGAGATGTTGCAGTGACTGGTGCAACTGAATGGTTGTCTGGAGTCACATGTAGTCCAGACCAGGTAAGGATGGCAGTTTCCTTCCCTGAAGAACATTCATGAGACAGATGGGTTTTTAAAAACAGCAATGTTTTCTTTGCAATTCTGTTTTATTTCGTTCAAATGAACCTACATCCTAGGACATTAATCTGGGATCTATGCTATTAATTATTACTACATTATAATTGTGACATTGTCATAATGGCACCATCTCCCATGGAAGATGCAGGGCTGCCCATTCATTCACACATGATGAGAGATAGACGGGGCACTGCAATATCATGCAATGACAAACTCTGAAAACTGCAGGTATATGGCAACAGAATGTGGCTCATGTCCAACTCTGCAGCACATATTAGATTGTCTGCAGTTCACACAAAAAGCTAACGTTTTGTCTCCGTGTAGCATCATTTGTGAGCTCAAGATAGCCCAAAGTATTTTCCAAGCAACAAAGGATTTTTGAACTCTGGTCATGTTGCCAGGAAAAGCAGCAGCTAATTTGTGCACAGCCAAACGCCCTCCAACAGAAATGCGTTAATGACCAGGAAATCTCTCTTTAGCAATGTGAGTTGAGTGATAATGACAAGAACACCACAGAGAACTGCTCCACTTTGCTCAAAAATTATACTGTGATATTTTCTGTGCTTACTTGATGTCTCCTCTGAAAGACAGTTCATTTAACAGAGATGCACGGACTCAGAACTAAACCGGTGAGTCCGGCTGGATTACATGTATGCGATGTATGGATAAGGTGACCATCTATTACTTTTTCTAACAGCCAATTAAATTACCACAACGAAATTCCAAATTCATTTCTTGAAATCACTAAAATGTTAATGCATGACTTTAAAAGGATGAGGAGTTTCTCTTGGAAACCTCTGTCATTCTAACAGGACTAGACAGGCTAAACACAATCAGCACTGGTGAGTCCAGAACTAGGGGTCACAGTTTGAGGATGGGAGTAGGTCATTTAACTCTGGGATGAGGCAAAATTCATTCATCCAGAGTAAGATGGGCCCATGGAATTCTCTGCCACACAGAAAACAACTAAGAACAAAGGATTGAATGATTTCAAGAAGGAGTTAGGTGTGGTTCTTCAGGTTAAAGGGATCGAAGGCTACATGGAGAAGGTAGGAGCGAGGTAATAAGTTGGATGATCAGCCATGATCATAATCAGTAGTGGAGCAGGCTCAAAGGGCTGAATGGCCTACTCCTCTTTTCTATGATGAGGACTCAGGCGTTCCAATGAAAAATCCTGGGGTGGATTTTTATCATCATCCACAGCTGCCTCAGGAGCAAATCACTTTCACCAGGCAATTTCCGTCCAAGGATTTTAAAGGTGGGTAATTCATTTTAGCATGATACCACTGACAGAGTGACATTGAGGATTGACTCCAGCAGTTCTTTTCCACTTTTCTTGCAGCCACAAACTGTAAATAGTCATCAATTGTTTTGAGATTTATTTAAATCAACAAGACCCAGTGGTCCAAATCCACTGAATGTGAGATCAGACAGCACAGGTCAATGCTTGTTGTAGGGGCAGGTCCCTCATCTTGCCAGAAGTGCCTACATGTGCTAACCTTCCAAGGAAGGACCTCAGCATCTCAGAGGACCCATGACAAGGCTAAGTGATTAGGGTATGGGGAGATCTCAGGAAGAGAGAAAGAATGTGGCTCCCAGTGACAGCTCACTACTTAATTTCCAGTCTCTCAATTAGCCACTGATTCTGTTTGAAAGAGAACCCCCACCTCAAGTTGGAAGGGAGTAACTATTGGGAACTCAGCTGACTTAATCCCAATGATGGTGGGCTATAGCGCTTAAACAATTATACCACCATCCCTAATCCCCATATCCACTGTGTCACCACCCACAAGTTTACCCAAGCGGGATTCACAAAGAGCACCATTTCAGTTACAAAATCCTCAACTGACCCAACCTCATGACTCATCATTGGCTCATTGGCTCATCATTGTTACAGGAAGGAAGTGTGTTTCTATCTTAGAATCCCTGCTGAGGCAGGTAAAGGTTTTTTGAGACTGCACCAACATCTGAAGAGCACCCCATCCAGACCCAACCCCTCCCCCAACCTATAAGCCCACATTTTCCATGACCAATCAACCTAGCCTACACATTTTTTCACACAGAGTTGGACATGGGAAGAAAGGGTTAACTCTACACTGTCTGTGGAGGCTGCAATTGAACCTAGGCCCCTAGTACTGTGAGACAGCAGTGCTGACCACTGAGCCACCGTGCCATGTGTTTGTTGAAAAGCCCGAATGTCAATGAATGCTCAAGGTTTCCAAGTGTAACTGTGACAGTTCAATCACCTTGTCACTGCTTATCCAGTAATGGCCATAATAGACACCCTCAAGTGGAACAGTGCAACTCAAGTGGATAAAAACTGTCAGCTTTAGTTTGCATTTTACTTAATGCTCAGTCCCCTGCTCCTGTAGAAAATATGCTGGAATAATTCAGAGCAGATTACTGTCTGAGGTGTAGCTAAAGATAAATAGCAGCCATGAGTATTCAATGCAGTAAGACAATTAACCTCCACCCTACTGGAGCTGCCTTTCTTAACCCATTGTCTATCACCACAGTTACAACTTTTCGCTTCTTTAATATTTCTTTGATTTGTCATTTGACATATTTATCTTCATGATGAATTTGAGAACAATTTAACTGAAGAAATATACAATTGTAGTGAGAATGTGAAGCCCACTACCACGTGCAATACTCGAGATGAATATCTTTGGTGCATTTAGGGGCAGCTCTTTAACCAGATGAGGAAGAAAGGAATAGAAGCTGCAGCTTTGGTATTCTACATAATTCTAATTAATGTGGTCTGTAGGAAGAGGGAACATGTTTAGGAACTGGAAAATACCTTTTCAGTTTATTAACTCCTTCAGATCCCTATGCAATGTCTCCCTTTTCTCATTTTATTTTGCCTCATCCAATTATTGTTATACATTTGCTGATATATTACAATCACCACTAGCCTGTCTCCCTCCAGGTCTTTGATTCAGACAATTTGGAGGTTTCACTATTTTGCCTGATTGTGTTCCCTATGGACTTGGAAGTATTGTAGCTTGTCGGGCAGAAGGTATTGACTTGGACTGTCTTCCTAATGATCTAAAGTCTGTCATTCTCTCTTCAACTGTAGGATCTTTAACTACTTGTATTCCTTTAGTAGAAGACGTTGGTGATGTGCATCTAATCTACATAGTGGTCGTCTATAGCAGGCAATATGTTTCTTTGCAGTTTCTTGGATTTGTGCATGTTGTCTGTCTCTTTTTAGTGGTCATTTGTGGAGCTGGATGCACAATATATCAGAGTTGTGTCAGTGAAATGTGATACTCACTGTTTCTGTCGATATTTGATAAAGTGAGTAGACATTTTGCTCCAATTTCTTGAACATATTGGGGTTTTGCCTTCTCCTCCAGCAATTGGTGAAACCAACTTGTTCACTCCCTCAATTGTGTTAAGTAGAGATTAATTCTTGCTTGATGTAATACCCTTCAATGTTGTTCGGGTTTCTTCTCTGGAAGGAGGTGAGGTTGGACATTTTGTTTAAGCATTTCCCTTCCCAATCACCTCAGCCCCTAATCAAGGACATGAATTTAGAGGAAAGGGTTGTTCACTACTGTGTGACAATCTGATTCAACTTAGTTTTTTCATCTATCAATCATTGTACATCCTCTCAAGTATTGTTGGCTGTTCAGAGGCCTCTGGGTTTGTATTTATTCTCAAATGCTGTAGCCACTTGCAATCTGAATTCTTTCAGTTTTGATGACAATGAACAACATTCCAACCAAGCTGCTACAGTCACAAAATTCCACCTCATTTCCAATATGAAACGATTAGTGATTTTTGTGAAGATTTGTAGCTCAGGTTGATGGAAAGTGTGTAAGTTAACTCGCTGAGCTGGAAGGTGCAGGACATGCCACCAGAGTTTCACCAGAGACTCTCACTGATGATGTTACCTCGTCATGGTGGTGCAACTTCTAAAAACAAGTCTTCCAGCTCAGCAAGTTAATTTACATACTTAGTACGAAGCAATTCTTTTATTCCAATCTAACTATTCTGGAAAAGATTCTCAAAAATTGTGTGTTAGGCCAAAATTGCATATTTCTTTACATTATAGAGTCAAGCAAATTAACCAACACTTATCTGATTCAAGCATCTTGAATTGCAATTTTGCAGAATTCTCTGGTCCATGAATGTAGGAGTTCTCTGTTAGAGTCATAGAGATGTACAGCATTGAATCAGACCCTTTGTCACAACTCATTCATGCTGACCAGATATCCTAAATTAATCTAGTCCCATTGGCCAACATTTGGTCCATATCCTACTAGACCCTTGCTATTCACATACCCATTCAGATGCCTTTGAAATGTAACTATCAGCCTCCACCACTTCCTCGGGCAGCTCATTTCATGCATGCATGACTCTCTGTAAGGAAAAGTTTCCCCTTAGGTGCCTTTTATATCTTTCCTCCAGTTTTGGATACCGTCACCCTGGGAAAAAGGCCTTGGCTATTCACCCTATCCATGTCTCTCATGATTTTATAAACCTCTTTAAGGGCACACCTCAGACTCTGACGCTCCAGGGAAAATAGGCTTAGCCTATTCAGCTTCTCCCTGTAGCTCAAGTCCTCCAATCCCAGCAACATTCTTGTAAATCTTTTCTGAATCATTTCATGTTTCACAACATCTTTCCTATAGCAGAGTGACCTGAATTGAATACAGTATCCCAAAGGTGGCCTAACCAATGTTCTATAAAACCAAAACATGATCTCCCAACTCCACATTCCTGATGAAGGGCTTATGCCCGAAACGTCGAATTTCCTGTTCCTTGGATGCTGCCTGACCTGCTGCACTTTTCCAGCAACACATTTTCAACTCTGATCTCCAGCATCTGCAGACCTCACTTTCTCCTCCCAACTCCTATACTGATTCCATTTAGTCAGCCCTGCCTTGTGGTATCCATGCACTCTGGCAGTGATCAGAGGTAACAATTGTGCTTTCGGCCTGAATTACTGCATCATTTAAGGTTTCCTCTTTGGTACAAGCGTTTGTTGACTTTAACGCACACAATCTGAAATGTCAGGTTGGTTCAGTAGCTCAACCCAGACACAGACCGGATCCACAGAGTGCCATCTCATGATATAGTCTGCACCTTCCCTTGAAGCTATAGATTTCTTCTGTTTTTGTGTGTCTTCTGTCAGAAACGCTTTGTGTGTTATTCTTTGAAATATTCTTCTGTGTTGAATGTTGCCACAAGGTTTGTGGTGTTCACTGTCATCGGCAATCAGCAGCAACTGTTTGTTTTGAACACTTCTGGGTCACCAGCACAATATTCTCCATTTTTTTTTGTTTTCTCTGGAAGGCCCTGATTGACACCATTTAGAAATAGTACTATTGTTGATCCACACCTCTGCCACCATATTGTGTATTTGAGCTCCTTCGAGGACACCCATATTTCTGGTCTAACTAAAAAAAATCTGTTCAGCAAACAATAGGAAGTTTACTTACAGATTGCACAAACATGGCCCAGACGACCACAGAAAGCACTATAGTTTCAGGTCTGTCTCCAACAAGCTCTTTTTTAATTCTGACAAAGTCCCCATGATATGATCTTGGTGAATGCTACTTACTGCACTCTGACCATTTCAGCAGATCCATCTATAACAGGAACAGGAGGAGGATGGCACAGTGGTTCAGTGGTTGGTACTGCTGCATCACAGTGCCAGGGATCCAGGTTCAATCCCACACTTAGTGACTGTCTGTGTGGAGGTTGCACATTCTTCCCATGTCTGCATGGGCTCCCTCCAGTTTCCTCCCACTATCCAAAGATGGACAGGTTAGGTGGATTGGCCAAGCTAAATTTCCCATAGTGTGCAGGCTTTGTGGGTTAGAGTCGAGAGCATGGTGCTGGAAAAGCACTGTAGGTCCGGCAGCATCCGAAAAGCAGGAGAATCGATGTTTCAGGCATAAGCCCTTCATCTCCTGCTCCTCGAATGCTGCCTGACCAGCTGTGCTTTTCGAGTACCACACTCACGACTCTGATCTCCAGCATCTGCAGTCCTCACTTTCCCTCGGCTTTGTGGGTTAGCCATAGGAAATGCAGATTACAGGTATGGGGTGGATCTGGGTAGGATGCTCTTTGGAGTTTTGGTGTGGATTCAATAGGCTGAATGGCCTGCTTCCACACTGTAGAAAGGGTGGCATGGTGACTCAGTGGTTAGCACTGCTGCCTCACCGCACCAGGATCCCAGGTTCGATTCCAGCCTTGGGTGACTGCCTGTGTGGAGTTTGCACATTCTCCCTGTGTCTGCGTGGGTTTCTCCGGGTGCTCTGGTTTCCTCCCACAGTCCAAAGATGTGTAGGTCAGGAGAATTGGTCATGCTAAATTGCCCATTGTGTTAGGTGCATTAGTCAGAGGGAAATGGGCCTGGGTGGGTTACTCTTTGGAGGGTCAGTGTGGACTGGTTGGGCCGAAGGGCCTGTTTCCACACTGTACGGAATCTAATCTAATTCTATCACTTAGCAGCCAAAAGAAACACACCTTAGTTTCAGTTCCATTTTGCAGCTGAGGCTGGGTTTGGGTGTAGGTGTGTGAGTGGCTGGGGCTGTGAGTGGGGGTTATGTGTAGTGCAGAGATCTTTGGCACCAGACTTGCAGCTGGTGAGCACAAAAATTTACAAAAGGATCAGAAAGGCTTGAGTACAAGAGGTAGGTTATTACGAATTGATTTAAAATTACCTTCAACTATTTAAAGATTTAGAAAAGGGTTATGGAGTGAGTTTCAGTGTTTAGAGACTTGCTGATTGAAGGCACTTTCACTGATAATGGGGTGATAATAATTGTGATGCTTACAAAAGCAGAATTGGAGGAACATAGAGAACTGAAAGAACCCAGATATCGGTGGAACTTGACGAGCCACTGGAGAAGGATGATCTGTTTCTATAATGATGTAATTGGGTCACACCAATGGGCTCATGACCTTGACCCACACTCTAGAGTGTAAATGATGGATAAATGGCAGACTGAACTCCAAGTGTCATGGAGTCAGGAAGATGCCGAAGCAGAAACTCAAGGCCATTTGCATTATCATCTCCATGCCAACGGGACATGGTTCCATTGATTTCGCAATCCCCAGTCGGGGGACAGTGCAGAGGGCTCTTTAGGAGAACCGCAGCCTGGAATCTCAGGAGCTCTCTACATCTCTAAAGTTTAATGGTGCCATGACAGTAATTGCCTATTTGGATTGCATAACTGAATCAGTTAGAGTGAGGAACCGTCTATTGTAAATTATATAAAAAGTACTCCTAATCACACTGACACTTTTTTATTGAACTTTAAAAAGAATTACTGACAATCTCTAAAGTTGTTTGGAGCATAGTAGAGACATTAGGAACTCCTCTCCAAGCCTTCATTATAAACTTCCTCTTGATTTCAGCTGACAAGGAGATTTGGGAGTAATAGCTGGTCACGTTATAATGGTGCTAAATATTTTCAGACCTGATTGATGTAGGTCTTCAGGCTTGTCTCACAATCAATACAATTCCACCATTACCCACTGTTACAAACAGATTCCAGTAGCAACTATTTTGCCATTCTCTGATGGCACATCCAAAATTCCAGATCAACCATGATTAAATTCAATGGGTGGTCTAATTTTCCAATGTGCTGCTGATTGCTAAACCCTTCTTCTTATTCAGCACTGCTATTACCCTCATCCAGTTTCATTCCTCTCATCCAGTCCCATTACTCAATCACAGGCAGTGCTCCCATCCATTGCCATTATTCCCATCTGCTACAATAGCTTTCATCACTGCAAGTACTCCCACCACTGACAATACACCTTTTACTACCAATAATCTCATCCACTGCCTTTATTCCCAGTTCCAGTCATTACTCCCATTCACTCTCATTACTCCTATGCTCTGCCATTACACCTGTCACTGACAATGCTCCTATTGACTGCCATTACTCTTTCCATTATCATTATTCACGTCCACTGCTACTATTTCTTTCCTCTGTTATTACTCCCATCACTGACAATACTACCATCTCTGCCATTGCTCCCATCCATTCCCATTACTCCCAACCACTGCAGTCAGTACCATCCACTGTCATGACTCCCACTCATTGCCATCACTCCTACCCATTGCCATCACTCCCACCCAATGCCTTCTCTCCCACCTACTGCTGTCAGTCCTACCCACTACTGTGACTCCCAATCACTGCCATCACTCCCAAAAATTGCCATTACTCCAACCCACTGCCATCATTCCCAGCCATTGCCGTCACTCCAACCTAGTGCTGTCACTCCCAGCCATTGCTATCACACCAACTCACTGCCATCTCTCCCAACCATTGCCATTACTCCAACTCACTGCCATCATTCCCAGCCATTGCCATCACTCCAACCCACTGCTGTCACTCCCAGCCATTGCTATCACACCCAACAACTGCCATCATTCCCACCCACTGCCATTACTCCAACCCACTGCCATCACTCCCAAAAATTGTCATTACTCTAACCCACTGCCGTCACTCCCAAAAATTGCCATCACTCCAACCCACTGCCATCATTCCCAGCCATTGCCATCACTTCAACCCACTGCCATCACTCCCAAAAATTGCCATTACTCTAACCCACTGCCATCATTCCCACCCATTGCTATCATTCCAACCCACTGCCATCACTCTCACCCATTGCCATCACTCCAACCCACTGCCATCACTCTCACCCATTGCCATCACTCCAACCCACTGTCGTCATTCCCACCCATTGCCATCACCCCCTTGCTTCCATCACTACCATTACACTGATCACTGCCACTAGT
The DNA here is from genome assembly GCF_020745735.1 of Hemiscyllium ocellatum. Lineage (NCBI taxonomy): Eukaryota > Metazoa > Chordata > Chondrichthyes > Orectolobiformes > Hemiscylliidae > Hemiscyllium > Hemiscyllium ocellatum. Next base: position 12,874,794 of record NC_083432.1, on the reverse strand, counting down.
CTTACACACAAACATTATTCCCATTGACTAGCACTGCTTCCATTAAGTACCATCACTTTTATTGCTGTCATTATTCTTATTAATTATCATCACACCCATCCATTCCCATCATTCGGTTTACTCCAATCTTTTCTTCCTTCCTTCATTCCATGATCTCTTCCTACATTGCATCACTGCTCTTCCAATACCTATCAATTCCCTGTCCCCTATTCAATGTTATTCCAACAGCTACTGACCCACCCTCAAACTCCATCCAACCCCTTCCTTTCTTTTTCAACAAAAAATCTCTTTGAATGGTCCTTCTGGATCCCCACTCTCTATCCTATTTCCTTTCTGATTGTGTTCAGTGTCTCCTTTATCCACATCAAAGTGAAACTCTTTGAGACATCTTCCTGCCCATTGAAAGGGGTTGTTACCAGTATTAGGATGTAGTTCATTTGGAGTATCCTCAGGAAACTGCAACTGGGAGGGTGGTTAAAGCTCAGATATGATCAGTGCAGCTTTGCTCCAAAATAACTCATAATTCAGAGAGAATAAAAAAGGCTGAGACTGAAAAGGCAGCAGTGAGTTTCCACAACATAACCATTAGAATATCTTTTGTTATGAAGAGTGACAGAAGTTGACAGGCTACCAGAGGTGTAAAAAGCAGCTGCTGTGCATTTCATCACAGTGCCAGAAATCCCTGCCACCATCCTGGGGTCCTCTATGTGAATATCTGGTGATTTTACAATCCAATTATGACTAAGTGCGAAGATATATGTCACTTGCCATGTCACAGAAAATGTAAATACATTGCTGTTGCTAGGTAGGTGGATATTCCCCAGTATCAACTAAGCATCGTCAAAAGTTAACCTAAAGGCCAGAACACCCAGCTGTGTGAGTGCATTGTCACCTGAAGGCTGTGACTGAAGCCACACAATATCCTGAGTTGGCTATATATCACAGCTCTTTCAGCATTCCTGGGTTAAAATCCAGGAATTCACTCCCTTACAGCATGAAGTAACAACTTTCACCGTGTCCACCACTGTGGTTCAAGAAGGAAATTGGCCACTACCTTCTCAGTTAGGAGGGCCAATAAATGTCAGCTTTGTCAGTATTGCCCCTCAGAGTGAATGATAAAGAAACGTTGCTTGATAGACCAAACAATTCAATGTAAAAAATAATTCTCTAACAGTGTGGAAATGAGTCAAATGAATATACTTCAAAAAGTGATGTTCAAATAATGAATACCTGGCCCATTCAGTCTTACTCTTACAGTAGTGATATCTTGTGTATTGCAATACATGCACTGTCTATCCCATCCAAATCTCTGTGATCCCCTGGGAGAGGCAAGAAACCAAATAAATGCCCATTTAAGTGGGGGAAAGAGAATCAAAAAAAGTGCCTTTCCAACTGATGGAAGTGATTTCAGAATTCTTTGAATCCCTTACTTACTGGAAAAGGTGATGTTTTCCCATGTCTAGCGCTGACTTGAAAGAATTCTCTGCATCAGTATCCTGTAACATGAGCTGTTCAGTTCATGGAGAAAAGAATTCAACATCAATCCTCAATGTTTACAATATAAAGCTGATCTTTTCTAATCTATTAAACTAGAACATATTGTCAATTGGAGCCCAATTAATTCTCTTTAGAATGAGAGTAACTGAAGGCAGTGGAGGTCACTGTTCAGTCCATTAAGAGTGATAATGATTGAAAAGGAGATTTCCTGGTAAAGCCCACTTATCATCTCTTGGTCTGTGGTTTTGTTACTTTTGTGATTTTGATGCACCACCAATTGCTTTCTTTAAAAATATGATGTGAGCTTTTAGATTTAGATTACTTACAATGTGGAAACAGGCCCTTCGGCCCCACAAATCCACACCGACGCACAACCCACCTAGACCCATTCCCCTACACCTAACACTACGGGCAATTTAGCATAGCCAATTTACCTAACTCGCGCATTTTTAGATTGTGGGAGGAAAGCGGAGCAAACCCACGCAGATACGGGGAGAATGTGCAAACTCCACACAGAAAGTCGCCTGAGGCAGGAATTGAACCTGGGTTTCTGGCGTCATGAGGCAGCAGTGCTAACCACTGTGCCACCATGCCTCTGTCAGCAAAAAATTCCAGATCCCCACCACCCCCTGGGTGAAATTATTACTTCCAACATCTCCTCCATCCCAATCCTTTCGCCAATTATTTGAAACCAATTGTAACTGGTTATGGGCTCACTGCCAACAGGAATAGATCCTTCCTATCCATTTTATCTAGACCCCCCCATATTCTAATGCACCTTAGCTAAACCTCCCTCAACTTCCTCTGCTATAAGGAAAGCAAGCCAGGCCTATCCAATCTTTCTTCTGAGATAATATTCTCCATTCCTGGCAGTATCCTTGTAAATCTCTTCATTGACTTCTCAAACTCAATCAGAGCAGGTTCCTAACACTACAACTCTCCAAATGATGAATTTTTAGCTTTCTTAATAATAAAAGTGCTTTAATGTGAGCAATTAGCAACTTCAACGCTTCCAAAGCCATCTCAATTTCATCTAATGTACAACAAGTACAAAACTAGCTGGTATATTCCAAGTGAGGGCTGACTAAGGTCTTGGGAAGATGAAATAGCACATTTCATCTTTTAATCAATTTTGCTATGAATGCAACCAAACAAACAAATTGTTTCAGCTTGAATCATTGTGTTACACATCTATCTTTAATGATGTGCCTGCTAAAATTCACAGATCTTGCACCTCCTCCACCTGTTTGATATCTTCCTCTGAAAGGGTAATTGGATGTTGTGCACTAACCTTGCCTATTTCTCCTACTTTACCAGCCATGATCCTTCGTGCAGTCTTTCACAGTATTTGTATTAATACATCAGTTCAGTCAATACATTTTGGAGGTCTTGCCTTTTCTTAGTTGGGTGAACTTTCAGCGTCTCCTGGCCACTCTCAATGACAGCAGCTGAATCTCTAAAGCAATAGGGTTACAGGGAAAATGCAGATCAGCACCAAGTTAAAGTGTTTTAAATATACTCAATGACCTGACCTCCTCACAGATTCACCACTTTCTGGCTGAAGAAGTTTCTCCTTATCTCCGTTCTAAAGACCTTTCCCTTTATTCTAAGGCTGTGCCCTACGGTTCTCATCTCTCCTGATGGAGGCACCTTCCTAATATCCACTCTGTCCAGACCGTTCAGTATTCTGTAAGTTTCAATCAGATCCCCTCTTATCCTTCTAAACTCCATCAAATATAATCCTAGAGTCCTCAAACATTCCTCATATGTCAAACCTTTCAAAGCTGGGATCATTCTCGTGAACTTCCTCTGGACCTGCTCCAGGGCCAGTACATCCTTCATGAGATACGGGGCCCAAAGTTGCTCACAATACTCTAAATGTTGTCTGATCAGAGTCTTATAAACACTCAGAAGTACATCCCTGCTTTTATATTCTAGTCCTTTTGAGATGAATGACAATATTATATTTACCTTCCTAACTACTGACTCAATTTGCAAGTTAATCTTGAGAAAAACATGGACTTCAGTATTCTAAATGTTCTCCCCATTTAGAAAATAGTCCATGCCTCTGTTCTTCTTACTAAAGTGCACGGCTTCACACTTTCCCATATTGTATTTCATCTGCCACTTTTTAGCCCACCTGTGTCTATATTTCTGCAGAGTCTAGATTAGAGTAACGCTGGAAAAGCACATCAGGTCAGGCAGCATCCGAGGACCAGGAAAGTTGACGTTTCAGGCAAAAGCCCTTCATCAGGAAATCTATATATTAGCCCATTCTCCTAACCTATCTAAATATCTCTGCAGCCTCCCCACCTCCTTCATACTACCTGCCCTTCCACCTATCTCTGTATCGTCTGCAACTTAACCAGATTACCCTCATTTCCTTCATCCTGATCATTAATGTATAAAGTGATCAGTTTATCACTGACCCATGTGGAACACTACTGGTCACTGACTTCCATCTTGAGGAGGACTTTTTTATCCCCACTCTCTGCCATCTGCCAGACTGCCAATCTTCTAACCATGCTAGTACCTTGCCTCTAACACCTCAACACTACTCAGCAGCCTCCTATGCAGCACTTTACCAAAGGCTTTCTGGGAGTTCAGATTGATAACATCCATTGGCTCTCCTTGGTCTAAGCAGCCCTTTACCTCCTCAAAGAATGCCAGCAGATTTTTCAGATGTGATGTTCCCTTGATGAAACCATGCTGACTTTGCTCTATTTTGCTATACACTTCCAACTTTTCAGAAATCTTATCCTTCACAATGGACTCCAAATCTTATCAAAAATGAGGTCAGGCTAATCGACCTATAATTTCCCATCCTTTACCTTACTCCTTTCTTAAACAGGGGGATTACATTAATAATTTTCCAGTCCTTTGGGACTCTCCCTGACTCCAGTGACACTTGAAAGATCACTACTAAAGCCTTCACTATCTCTTCAACTATTTCCTCAGAACTGATCCAGGCAATTTATCTGCTTTTAGATGTTTCCATTTTTCTAGCACCTTCTCCTTAGTGATGGTCACTGTTCTCATCTCTGCCCACTCCCCACCCTCCTGCCCCCTCCACTGACTCCCTTGACTTTTTGGGATATTACTCATGTCTTCCACAGTGAAGACTGAGGCAAATTACTTATTCAGTTCCTCAGCCATTTCTTTGTTCCCCATCATTACTATGCCAACACCATTTTGCTGTGGCCCAATGTGCACTTTTGCCTCTCTTTTGCCCTTTGTATATCTAAAGAAACTCTTGCAAGCTTTCCTAATATTACCAGCTAGCTTACCTTCATACTTAATCTTCTCCCAGCTTATTTCTTTCTTCTCTGTCCTCTGTTGGTCTTTGTCGGCTTCCCAATCCTCTGGCTTCCCATTGCCCTTCACAACATTATATGCTTTCTCTTTTGCTTTTATGTGATCCCTGATTTCCCTAGTCAGCCATGGTTGCCATACCCTCCCTTTTCTTTCCTTGGGATGAGTTTTTGCTGTGTCTATCGAATTAATTCCGCAAACTTCTGCTACTGCTGTTCCACTGTCCTTCCTGCTGGGCTCCTCTCCCAGTCAATTCTGCCCAGCTCTTCCCTTATGCCTCTGTAGTTGCCTTCATTCAACTGTAATACTGTTATATCTGATCCCACCTTCTCCCCCTCAAATTGTAGAGTATGATCATACCCTCCTAAGGGTTCATTCAACTTAAACTCCCATATGAAGTCAGCCTCATTGCACAATGCTAAATCCAGAATTGTCTGTTCCTTAATGGGCTCCACTACAAACTGCTCCAAAAATCCATCTCGTAGACATTCCACAAATTCCTCTTCTTATGATCCACTACCAACTTGGGTTTCCCAGTCCACCTGCATCTTGAAACCCCCCATGATCATTGTAACCATGCTTTTCTTAGATGCCTTTTCTATCTCTTGAAAAAGGGCAAGATGGCAGCTCAATATTCTTGGGTTTTCAGACAGGTTAGAGAGGGGGATAAAAATAAGAAGTGGCTACAGTATTGGTTCAGTAAAAGGTTTTCAAATGAATGAAATTATTGACCGTGAACTCTTGCTTTTCTTTCCACAGATAATGACAGTCCAATTCCACATCTGACTTCTACACCCACAACAAAGTTTAATCAAGGTGAACTTGACTGCTTTAGGAAAAGTTTATGCCAAAGTTGCTTCAGTCTATGTTCCATTTGAGAGAAGATCAGGTCTTTTGCCTGGAACGTTACCAAACTCCTCTATTTGAAAACATCTCTCAGCCCTGCTGGGGAACCATGGCCTATGAATTGGCATGTGCTGAGACCAAAATTACCACTCACTGAGCTCGTGTCAAAGTTCAATCCCATAGGGGGTCAAAATGTTCATTATAAGCCAATGATCTCCCCCATTGTTGTCGTAGGGAGGATATAGAAGTTGCTCACAGATTTTTCCTGGGATAATGGGATTTATCGGGTCACTGCTGAGGTGCACAGTCTCCTCTGGGTGGGTAGTCACACTTGATGTGCCTTCACACCTACGTGACAACCTTGCACTTTCTGACCCTGCAATGATAACTTTATTCTATGCCCCGTGCTGGATGGTGTGACCTAGCAATGAATTGTTTCCATTAGATGTACATTCTCAACAATGAGCTGCAGCCTTTGTCTATTGAAATGGAAGGTCCTCATAACATTTTGGAAGGAGTTGGCCATTGTTTGCCAGGAACTGATGAAGGTTTGGAACATAATTGCATCATGCCTGAGCTCTCTTCTATTAGGAGTTGCAGCAGGTGCCAGAGTGTCACAACTCCAACAAAAAGCAAATGGATTCATGCGATGGGGACACTGGGGTGGCCAGATTCAAGGCAGGGAATTCTTAATGACAAGAGCATAAGCTGGTTTGATACTGTAGGAACCTGAGTTCCAGGCACCCAAGGATGTCAAATCTCAGCCAAAACCATTTAGAGTCCTAAGAAACATGGCATTCAGATTTGTGAATACCTATGCCATTGAGGAAGTTCAAGTATGTGATGGACATCCCTCTGAACTGACCCTCAATCAAGCACTATTCATATTGGCCCTGGGCCCTAGAATTTCTGTCCAGGAGCCCAGGCCCACAATTTAAACCATTGCATGGGAAAGCTCTGGGTGTTGTTCACCTCTGACTGGAAGGGTTACCCACAGGGATGGCTGCTGCACCCTCCGCCTCCACAAGGTGGCAGGGTCCCTACTGGGTCACTCTCTGCAGAGTCCCCGCCCTTCCACATCAGGGATTTGGTGGGGTACATGCTCCATGCACATCCTAAACAATAAGTGATTCCAGTGGTTCACTATGTCTCTGATCGAGTCTACAAGATTCTGAAGGAGAAAAGTGTGCAGTCAGAAGTCTTGGTGCGCACTGGCACCAATGACATAGCCAGGAAAAGGGATGAGGATCTAAAAAGTGATTTCAGGGAGGAGGGTTGGAAACTAAAAAACAGGGCAAGCAGAATACTAATCTCAGGATTACTATCCGTCCCACGTGCTAGTGAGGCAAGGGACAGGGAGTCAGTGCAGCTAAGCACGTAGCTTCCGGGCTGATGCAGGAGGGAGGGTTTCAAATATGTAGATCATTGGGGTACCTTCTGGGGAAGGTGGGGCCTATACATGAAGGACAGGGTGCACTTAAACTGGAGGGGCACAAATGTCCTGAGCAGGAAATTTGTTAGTGCAATTCAGAAAGGTTTAAGTTAACTTGGGAGGGGAATGAGAACCAGAGCTACAGATCAGAGGAGAGGGTAGTTGTTGAATGCGCTGCAATGGAATGCAGAGAGTCTGTCAGGAAGGATACACAGTTGATATTTCAGTTGGAATTTCTGGGAAGTATCAAGATAGATAAGCCCCTAGGGTCAGATCAGGTATATCTAAGGTTACTATGGGAAATGAGGAATGAGATAGCTGCACCTCTGGCAATGATCTTTATATCCTCACTCTCCACGGGAGTAGTACCAGATGATTGGAGCGAGGTGTACGTTGTTCTTCTGTTCAAGAAGGGAGTGGGGAAATCCCTGGGAATTACAGACCAGTCAATCTTACGTCTGTAGTAAGTAAGGTACTGGAAAGGATTCTGAGGGATAGGATTTATGACTTTTTCAAAAAGCATTGTTTGATTAAAGATAGCCAGTATGGCTTTGTGAGGGTAGGTCATGCCTCACAAGCCTTATTGAGTTATTTGAGGATGTGATGAGACAAGTTGACAAAGGTCGAGCAGTGGATACGATGTATATGGGTTTCAGTAAGGCATTTGATAAGGTTCCCTATGGTAGGCTTACTCAGAAAGTTAGGGGGTATGGGATACAGGGAAATTTGCCTTTATGAATATAGAATTGGCTGGCTGAAAGAATACAGCAAGTGGTAGTGAATGGAAAGTATTCCGCCTGGAGGTTAGTGACCAGTGGTGTCCCAAAGGGATCAGTTCTTGGGCCTCTGCTCTTTGTAGTTTTTATAAATGACTTGGATGAAGAAGTGGATGGATGGGTTAGTAGGTTTGCCGATGACACAAAGGTCAATGGTGTTGTAGATAATGTCGAGGGCTGTTGCACGCTACAACAAAATATTGACAGGATGCAGAGCTGGGCCGAGAAGAGGCAGATGGAGTTCAACCTGGATAAATGCAAAGTCATTCATTTTGGAAAGTTTAATTTGAATGCTGATACAGGGTTAAAGACAGGAGTTTGGGCAATGTTGAGGAACAAAGGGATCATGGGGTGCATGCACATAGATCCCTCAAAGATGCCACCCAAGTTGATAGAGTTGTTAAGAAGGTGTATGGTGTTCTGGCTTCTATTAACTGGGGGATTGAGTTTAAGAGCCACAATGTTTTGCTGCAGCTCTATAAAACCTTAGTTAGACCACACTTGGAATATTGTGTCTAGTTCTGGTTGTCTCATTATAGGAAGGTTGCATATTCTTTCGAGAGGGTGCAGTGAAGATTTACCAGGATGCAGCCTGGATTTGAGGGCTTATCTTATGAAGAGAGGTTGAGTGAGCTCAGGCTTTTCATACTGGAGAGAAGAAGGAAGAGGGGTGACCTGATAGAGGTGTACAAGGTAATGAGAAGCATAGATAGAGTAGCTAGCCAGAGACATTCCCGAGGGTAGAAATGGCTGTCACAAGGGGTCATAATTTTAAGGTGACTGGAGGAAAGTATAGGGGTGATGTCAGAGATAGGTGAAGGCTGGGTGGATTGCACTGCCATTGGTGGTAGTTGAGTCAGAGACATTAGGAACATTTAAGCAACTGCTGGACAAGCATATGGACAAAAGTAAATTGAAGGGTATTTGTAGGTTAGATTCAGATAAATGCTTGGCACAACATTGTGGACCAAAGGGCCTGTAGTGTGCTGTACTGTTCCAAGTTTTGTTTCTATCTCCCCAACAGTCTGAGATCTTTGTGGCCTTGAGGACTCTGTGAACTATATGTTACATAGTTTGTCTGAGGTTGAGCTCATGTTTTATTGTTTCCCAGGGATTCTCCTTTACTTTTGTTTGCACTTCAGCCAAATGCTCCTACTCCTTAACCATCCAAACCTCCTTCCCAGCCAGATCCTCACCAAGCCAAGGCAGTTCTGAACAGCAGCAGACAACACACTCCTCAGGAGGGCTTACCAACCTCAGTGACAACATTCCAGCCTGACTGTCCCTGGAACAGGAGTGTGCAGTGCCTACTGGGACACTCACTGCAGAGAGAGGATACCACTTGGCACATTTCAGGCTTCCATGACACTGGGGACCACATGGCCTGGAGAGTATCATCTGTCCAGGCAATGATATTTCAAGGCAGTTTTATAAATCTTTGCTAAAGTTTTGATTTTTGTGAGAGTTCCTTTAAGTTCTTGTTCATCAGGCAATTTACACTCCCACTGTGATGGATCTGCAGACTTGGCTCCTATGCCTGATTTTCCTTTTCCTGAATTGATTGCTCCAGATGTATCACCCGATCCTTCACAGTAATTCAGGGATTTCTATTGCAGCAGTATCCACATTTCTCCAAGGGTGGTCTGTGCTCCTCTCCCCCATGAATATTGAGGATTCGGTGTAGTCAGTTTGTGCATTCCGAAAGCGTTTGCAACAAATAGTGCAACACTGAGAATCACAGAAAATCAGAGGGAGCTGGGCGTGCATGCTCACCAAACCCTGAATGTAACAGGAAGGCAAGATAAAGTGGATGAAGAAACATTCAGGATACCTTATTAACTGTGTAATAGAATATACCAGCAGAGAGGTAATGGTGAAACTGCATAAAGTATAAACTGATCTCAGACAGAGTAGTGTGTAATTCGTGCTCATCACATTATGGAAGGAAGGAAGGCAATGCCAGTAGAGTGGGTTCAGATGAGATTTACAGGATTTTGTCAGAAACTGTAACTGATAGCTGTGAAAAGGGATGGAGAAGACTCAGAGGAGATCTAACTGTGTTTAGAAAAGTGAAGGGCTGAGTAAAAGTGGATAGGAAAGAACAATTTGGCAGACAGATCAATAACCAAGCAGACGGGAATGAAGCTAATGAGCAGAAGGATTTGATTCTTTTAAATCCAATAGTGGTGAAATTCTGAATCACGCTGGAACCCCATCACATTTGCAAATTACTTGAGATTCTGAAATCCCTGAAACTAAAGACTAAAAGTTGCACCTAGATAAGTTTTATTGGCCCAGCACTGGCAGAATGGGCTGAGTGGCCTGTTTCTGTTTCATCGCTTTGTTCACATAATAGGTATTTGCAGTGGGTTTAAAATCTTCTTATCTTCATAATTTGGACAAATTGAATTAATGCATAAGTGGCAGCAACATTTGCAAAAGCTTTGCTACAACAAAAGCTTAAAGCAGCTCAGGCAGACCTGGTGCTATCATTTTTCCCAGCATTACAACAGTGACCACACATCAGAAGCAATTACTAAATTCGCTGGAAAACACTTGGGAACATCCCTGAGGTCACAAATGGAGCTATATATATGCAATGTTCTTATCCCCCTGCAATACTGACAGGGTCCCTTTAAAACACTACTTCAGACTCAAAGCTTTCCTTAAATTCATAAACTGCTCAAGATTCCCTCTCAGGATTTATAACCTCATTACAACCCTCAGATTGAATTATTGCTCTATAACTCCCCATCAGCCATCCACATCTAATATTTATCGCCTCCTCTTTAAAATGATGTTAGTATTATATCCTGGTCATTTTTCTTTTTAAAGTGATCAATTTGGCAGCAGTAATCTGTTTACTTATTGTACTGCACTTAGACCTGCTGGCGTACAGAATGATGTTGGAGAAGTGGTTTGAGCAATGTGCAGGACTCATGGCTGTGAATGAGAGATTGTGTGGGTGGATGAGGGAGATGGGGTGATCATTTTCACCACTCATTGTGGCAGCCCTTTGCCATGCACAGTAGAGAAATAGCGCCTGCTCTCTGAATTGCTATACAGGACAAATATTGACTTGGATAAATCATCTCATTTATCAGAAGCAGCGTTGAGTCAGTGAAAGGTGGAAGCAAAATAGTAATAGATCTTTCTGCCTGTTAACATGCAGGATGTCAGTTTTGCAAATTGAAGTTACTGAACTTGATATGCCCAGAATTATATTATCACAGCTCACTCGAAAGTGGCTTCAAGTCAGGTTCTCTGGTATCGAGTACAACTACAAAGACAAGCACAAAATCTAGTTGGACACTCCAGTCGAGTCCTAATGGAGTGCTGTACTCTCTAGATACTATCTCTCAGATGAATCATTATTGCAAAGCCCTGTCTGCTTCTCTGCTGGATGTCGAAGTTTCCACAACACTGTTAAAAAGTTTTCCCCTTACTCTTCAAGCAAGAAGCATTTAAACACTGCTTTGAGTCTTGAGTTCATGAAAACATAAATGGGTCCCAAACTGTCCGCTTGTCCAGCAATCCCATCTCTGAGTCATTCTTTCCTTCCAATATTGCATTCCTGCTGAATACGGCACTGCAATTGGAGTCATTCATTAATGGTGATCTGACAATAATGATAATCAATTTCTATGTATGTTAAACAGTTTTGTAGGTATGTTTTAGAGTGTAGACTGGCTACTTATTTGCAACAGAAGCATAGCGCAAGTGTGTTAGAGAGTCCCAGAGTGTGGAGTAGATATTTAGGAGAGTACATTAGGCCAGGATTTTTAAATAAATGGTGGGTCCACATCACAACATGGGCTCTACCTTTCGCTTCTGCATCATGCTCCCAATCTCGAGCCATTTTGAATATGACAAGTGCCTAATTCAGGACAAACGTTCATAATTGTGCAGCTTCTCCAGTTTCTGGCATCAATGTAGGCAAGCCCTGCCAGCCTGGACAATGTCTCTGGCATGGTTGGGGTATTGGGGGGAGGGGGTGAAAAGTTACTGAGGCAAAATTTTTACTTCATTATTTAATGGATGCCTTGCCCATTCCTCATTGTACTTGAACTGAGTAGGTTGCTGGGCTAGGTCAGAGGGCAGTTAAGTGTTAACCGCATTGATGTGAGTCTAGAGTCACATATGGAGTTGCTACAGTGTGGAAGCAGGCCATTCAGCCCATTGAGTCCACACCAACCTTCCAAAGAGCATCCTACTCCCCATCCTATCCCTGTAACTCTGCATTTCCCATGGTTAATCTATCTAGCCTGCACACCGCTGGACACTATGGGCAATTTAGCACAGCCAATCCATTCCAAACTGCATATCTCTGGACTGCAGGAGAAAACCCACGCAAACATGGGGACAATATGTAAACTCCAGACAGACAGTTGCCCCAGGTTGGAATTGAACCCAGGTCCCTGGCACTGTGAGGCAGCAGTACTAACCATTGAGTAACGTACCACCCTAAAGACCAGACCAGGTAAGGATGGCAGATTTCCTTCCCTAAATGACATTAGTGAAGCAGGTGGGTTTTACAACAATTGACGGTAGTTGACTTGATGGCCATCTTTGAGAATAGCTTCACATTCTAGATTCCAGTATAGATTGAAACTTCAAGAATATGCTGATATATGAGCTTTTTTTTCCAAAAAAGAACTCATAGAAACGCAAATCAAATTGGCAAATACCTCTGCATTAATCAAAGCCTTCAGGAAAGATCTTCTGGGAAATAAAAAGAATTGTACCATTAACATTGTGCTAGGAGATGGACTCCAATATGAAGCCATAGTGGCAGAGCAACATTAATGATATGCTTTAGGTAAGTCAACACTATGGCTGCAGTCAGTAAAGTTTACCTCCCCAGCATGTTTTGTCATTGAAATGGCTTTTCACACCAACCCAAAAATTGTTTGATGTTTCTTCACATTAGTAAAGTATCTGGCACCAAAGAATTCTGGGTGACAAATGTGGAAAATCTGGTTTCAAAAGCCAAACCAGACTACAGAACAAGACACAAATTGTCAGAATCATTGGCGACCTTTAAGCGGCAACTGCATAGATACATGGATAGGTGCTTAAGCTAGAACAAATGTTCGGCACAACATCGTGGGCCGAAGGGCCTGTTCTGTGTTGTATTGTTCTTTGTTCTATGTTCTATGTTCTATGTTCTATGTACTATGTACTATGTTCTATGTTCTATGTTCTAGCCAACAAGATGGTACAATACTGGGAACAAAGACAATCTCAAAAACACAAGCAAACACAAACACAACGATGAAGTGCACAGACCACACAGTGACAAGCAAATGTCAGACAATGATCCAAGCTTTCATATCATTAACCTCACACGCTGTCTCAATAGTGCTTGGCAATCAGAAGCTTATAGACTAGTTCCAATACGTGTCCCCAAAAAGTAGATTGATGCACTGAAATCAATGTAGGAATGGGCGGCACAGTGGCATAGTGGATAGCATTACTGCCTCACAGCGCCAGAGATCTGGGTTCAATTCCTGCCTCAGGCAACTGTCTGTGTGGAGTTTGCACGTTCTCCCTGTGTCTGCGTGTGTTTCCTCCAGGTGCTCCAGTTTCCTCCCACATTCCACATTGATTAGATTACTTACAGTGTGGAAACAGGCCCTTCGGCCCAACAAGTCCACACCAACCCTCCAAAGAGTAACCCACCCAGACCCATTCCCCTACATTTACCCCTTTACCTAACACTACAGGCAATTTAGCACGGCCAATTCACCTAACCTGCACATAGAACATAGAAAAATACAGCGCAGTACAGGCCCTTCGGCCCTCAATGTTGCGCCGATCCAAGCCCACCTAACCTACACTAGCCCACTTTCCTCCATATGCCTATCCAATGCCCGTTTAAATGCCCATAAAGAGGGAGAGTCCACCACTGTTACTGGCAGGGGATTCGATGAACTCACGACTCGCTGAGTAAAGAATCTACCCCTAACATCTGTCCTATACCTACCACCTCTTAATTTATAGCTCTCATCCTCAGCATGGGAGGGGATCAGGACCTTAGTGGTAGGGTTTTGGCATTGCTGGAGGCCTTTAGTGTTGGGGAGATGTTTATGAAGAGAGCTATTAGTGCAGGTCTTCCCTGGTGAGCATTACTGGAAGGGTTATTCTGGGATTTGATCCAGATCCCTTCTTGTGCAAAGAAGGGAATCAAAGATTCCCTAAAATCCCAATGAATGGCAGAGACGATTCAATGGACTGAATGGCCTAATTCCATTCCAATATCTTATGGACTTATTTCTTTCAGAATTAAACTAGTTATCTTTTTAGGTAATCTTAGAAAATTATATATCTTGGACATTCAGTGGATTTTAACCCCAAATTCCTGTGTTCTGGATATTGATTTCCTTCCATTCCTTAGTTTATATGAGACTCTCAAATTAAAAGTATTAGACTTGGACGCTGAAAGCCGATTCTGAAATTGTGCGGCCATTCACATGTCACCCTTCAATCAAATTGACCAAAGTTCAACCGAGTGTCACAGATTTCATCTCCCACAGAAATGTGAGCAAAAGTACTCAGCTCCAATTAAAACTATCCAAGCCACACATCACTGGAGCTACAGCAGATATTTCCATGAACAGAGAGAGGTGGAGAGGGATGCAGAATGTGAGCGACAGAGAGAGAAGCACGTAAAAACACTGGACCAGAAGTCGGCTATCCAGCCCCTAAAACCTTTTCTGCCACTGAATTCAATCTCAAGAAAGGGAAATGGGGAATAAGAAGGGCAGAGTGTGAAATGGATAGAGAGTGAGAGAACAGGAGAAGGATAGAAAGGGAGTGAAAGGAATGGGATGGTAATTGGGATAGAAAAAGGGAATAAGAGAAAGAATGCGGGTGAACAAGGGAGAAGGAGAGAGAGGGTGTGTATGTGTCTGTGTGTTTGTGTGTGTCTGTGCATGTATTTTTGTGTGTGTGTGTGAGAGAGGGAGAGGGGTTGGGTCGGGGACATGTTAGAAACAGAGAGTGATGCCAAAGGACAATGAAAGACAGTGGAGGCAGGACTGAGAGCACATGGTGAGGGACAATGATGAGGTGACAGTTCACTTTAATCTGGATGTTAAGCAGAACATAAAACTTCACAAAACTCCATTTCAGCCAGTTTGTTAGCTCTGAAGAAAACATTCCCAGCCTAAAGTTCAGCAGACTGTCAGCTGAATAGCATGACATTGTTGAATAGGGTGATGGAGTGGGTCAGAACCAGAGCAGCATTCAGCTGTTAGACAATACAGGAGCACCAAAACATCCTTCTAATTAGCTTCCACATGGTATTGAGGACAAATAATCTGCAACTCACTCTGCACATTGCCTATTGAATCCCTCATTCACTGAGGTTAGTGTGAGCATCACAGACTCATCAAGAAAAATGTTCATTCTCTCTTCCTAGTAATTAGTTTGAACAATCTCTACAATTTACCTTACTTCTGACGATCTTAACATTTGATCCCCACCCTCTTGTCCCGCCCCCACCATGCATTGTTCAGAGACATCAAGGCAGGTTAACTTGTTTGAACTACAATGAACAAGCTGAATTGTTTGATTGTCCCTCTATAGCTCTTATCTTGCTCCGTTATATCTATATTCCACCTTAGCTAGTCATTACTCTTTGGATGGAAAGCACTTTGCAGTATGGGCTCCACAAAGGTGTCATATAAATGTAGATTTTCTATTTCATCCACCAGCTCTCATTTCTCTTTAATTTTATTCTGATTATCTCATTCCCGCATTTAGTTTTGCTCCCCTCACAGTTAGGAAACAATTACCATTGTCAGCATGAATCAATGAACATAAAGAGTTAATTTATGCTCCTGCTCAATCTGTATGAATTCAGTGGGGGAGTCACGCAAACCAGAGAAATAAAATTGGCATCACCAGCTCTGTCACAGAGTTAACAGTAGGAATTCACCCACCCACCCACCACCAACAGCTCCATTCCCCTGCCACCTGTCTTGTGTAATATTGTACAGACTGTTAATGTGCTGGAAACATTAAGTCAGGGTGACCTTTTAACAGAACAGACAAAGCAGTAAGGCACATGCTTTGTAATTGCTTTCCCTTGTTACCAACAACACAAGTGTCTCCCCTGATATCTTTGAGTTTCGCACTCTCCTTAATTCCCTCCCTTTCTCTCTCTGTCTTACTCTCTGCTTCAGCTGTCACCTATAAAGTGAAAGCACTTGCAGCTGGGATAAATGACATGACCTTGCAAAACAACTCTGTAGATTTGCATTTCATCAAACTTTCCCCTCAAAGCCAAAGTGTACTGCCATTTGGTAGTACATTATTCAAGTTATCTCATAAAGGTGATGAGCAAAAAAAGAATTACTCATGAACTACATTGTGATAATTCCCACTTTCATCAGTCTCTGCATATGTATTTTGTCCTTATGTCTTAAAGTATTCAGATCTTGCAATGACTTGCATGTGAATCGTAGTCATTTTAGATATATCTGCCTGGTCCTGGGCTTATGCTGCAGCACAGTGGCTCAGTGGTTAGAACTGTTGCCTCACAGCACCAGCACCTAGGTTTGATTCCACCCTCAGGTGACTGTTTGTGCGGAGTCATAGAGTCATAGAGATGTACAGCATGGAAACAGACCCTTTGGTCCAACCGATCCATGCCAACCAGATACCCCAACCCAATCTAGTCCCACCTGCCAGCACCCAGCCCATATCCCTCCAAGCCCTTCCTATTCATTTACCCATCCAAATGCCTCTTAAATGTTGCAATTGTACCAGCCTCCACTACTTCCTCTGGTAGTTCATTCCATACATTAACTGCCCTCTGTGTGAAAAAGTTGCCCCTTAGGTCTCTTTTATATCTTTCCCATTTCTCCCTAAACCTATGCCCTCTAGTTCTGGACTCCCCCACCCCAAGGAAAAAACTTTGTCTATTTACCCTATCCATGCCCCTCATGATTTTGTAAACCTCTATAAGGTCATCCCTCAGCCTCTGACGCTCCAGGGAAAATAGCCCCAACCTGTTCAACCTCTCCCCATAGCTCAAATTCTCTAACCCTGTCAACATCCTTGTCAATCTTTTCTGAACCCTTTAAAGTTTCACAATATCTTTCCTGTAGGAGGGAGATCAGAATTGCACGCAATATTCCAACAGTGGCCTAACTAATGTCCTGTACAGCCGCAACGTGACCCTCCAACTCCTGAACTCAATACTCTAACCAATAAAAGAAAGCATACCAAACGCCTTCTTGACTATCCTATCTACCTGCGACTCCACTTTCAAGAAGCTATGAACCTGCACTCCAAGGTCTCTTTGTTCAGCAACTCTCCCTAGGACCTTATCATTAAGTCCTGATAATATTTGCTTTCCCAAAACGCAGCACCTCGCGTTTATCTGAATTAAACTCCATCTGCCACTTATCAGCACATTGGCCCATCTGGTCAAGATCCTGTTGTAATCTGAGGGAACCCTCTTCGCTGTCCACTACACCTCCAATATTGATGTCATCTGCAAACTTACTAACTGTACCCCTTATATTCACATCCAAGTCATTTATGTAAATGACAAAAAGTGGAGGACCCAGCACTGATCCTCGTGGCACTCAAGTGGTCACAGGCCTCCAGTCTGAAAAACAACCCTCCACCACCTCCCTCTGTCTTCTATCTTTGAGCCAGTTCTGTATCCAAATGGCTAATTCTCCCTGTATTCCGTAAGATCTAACCTTGCTAATCAGTCTCCCATGGGGAACCTTGTCGAACGCCTTACTGAAGTCCATATAGATCACATTTACTACTCTGCCCTCATCAATCCTCTTTGTTAGTTCTTCAAAAAACTCAATCAAGTTTGTGAGACATAATTTCCCATGCACAAAGCCATGTTGACTATCCCTAATAAGTCCTTGCTTTTCCAAATGCATGTACATCCTGTCCCTCAGAATTCCCTCTAACAACTTGCTCACCACCGAGGTCAGGCTCACTGGTCTATAGTTCCCTGGTTTGTCCTTACCACCCTTCTTCAACAGTGGCACCACGTTAGCCAACCTCCAGTCTTCCAGCACCTCACCTCTGACTATCGATGATACAAATATCTCAGCAAGAGGCCCAGCAATCACTTCTCTAGCTTCCCACAGAGTTCTAGGGTACACTTGATCAGGTACTGGGGATTTATCCACCTTTATGCATTTCAAGACATCCAGCACTTCCTCCTCTGTAATATGGACATTTTGCAAGATGTCACCATCTATTTCTCTACATTCTATATTAGATTACCTACAGTGTGGAAACAGGCCCCTTCTGCTCAACAACATACCGACCCAGCGAAGAGGAGCAACCCATCCAGACCCATTCGCCTACACCTAACACTATGGGCAATTTAGCATTGTCAATTCACCTAACCTGCCCATCTTTGGACTGTGGGAGGAAACCGGAGTACCCGGAGGAAACCCATGCAGACATGGGGAGAATGTGTAAACGCCACACAGACAGTTGCCTGAGGTGGGAATTGAACCCAGGTCTCACTGTGCCAACGTGCCGCTATATCTTCCATTTCCTTTTCCACAATACATACTGATGCAAAATACTCATTTAGTATCTCCCCCATTTTCTGTGGCTCTACACAAAGGCCGCCTTGCTGATCTTTGAGGGGCCTGATTCTCTCCCTAGTTACCCTTTTATCCTTAATGTATTTGTAAAAATCCTTTGGATTCTCCTTAATTTATTTGCCAAAACTATCTCATGTCCCTTTTTTGCCTTCCTGATTTCCCTCTTAAGTATACTCCTACTGCCTTTCTACTCTTCTAAAGATTCACTTGGTCTATTCTGTCTATAGGTAAAAAAATGAGGTATGCAGATGCTGGAGATCACAGTTGAAAATGTGTTGCTGGTTAAAGCACAGCAGGTCAGGCAGCATCCAAGGAATAGGAAATTCGACGTTTCGGGCATAAACCCTTCATCAGGAATGAGGAGAGGGTGCCAGGCAGGCTAAGATAAAAGGTAGGGAGGAGGGACTTGGGGGAGGGGCGATGGAGATGTGATAGGTGGAAGGAGGTCAAGGTGAGGGTGATAGGCCGGAGTGGGGTGGGGGCGGAGAGGTCAGGAAGAGGATTGCAGGTTAGGAGGGCGGTGCTGAGTTGAGGGAACCGACTGAGACAAGGTGGGGGGAGGGGAAATGAGGAAACTGGAGAAATCTGAGTTCATCCCTTGTGGTTGGAGGGTTCCCAGGCGAAAGATGAGGCGCTCCTCCTCCAGCCGTCGTGTTGTTATGTTTTGCCGGTGGAGGAGTCCAAGGACCTGCATGTCCTCGGTGGAGTGGGAGGGAGAGTTAAAGTGTTGAGCCACGGGGTGGTTGGGTTGGTTGGTCCGGGCGTCCCTGAGGTGTTTTCTGAAGCGTTCCGCAAGTAGGCGGCCCGTCTCCCCAATGTACACCACCCACGCCCTCCACCTCCTCCAGGATTTTCGCTTCCCCGGTCCCCAACGCCTTATTTTCACGATGGACATCCAGTCCCTGTACACCTCCATCCCCCATCACGAAGGACTCAAAGCCCTCCGCTTCTTCCTTTCCCACTACACCAACCAGTACCCTTCCACTGACACCCTCCTCCGACTGACTGAACTGGTCCTCACCCTGAATAACTTCACTTTTCAATCCTCCCACTTCCTCCAAACTAAAGGAGTTGCCATGGGCACCCGCATGGGCCCCAGCTATGCCTGCCTCTTCGTAGGATATGTGGAACAGTCCATCTTCCGCAACTACACTGGCACCACCCCCCACCTTTTCCTCCGCTACATCGATGACTGTATTGGCGCTGCCTCGTGCTCCCACGAGGAGGTTGAACAGTTCATCAACTTTACTAACACCTTCCATCCCGACCTGAAATTCACCTGGACTGTCTCAGACTCCTCCCTCCCCTTCCTAGACCTTTCCATTTCTATCTCGGGCGACCGACTCAACACAGACATCTACTATAAACCGACTGACTCCCACAGCTATCTGGACTACACCTCCTCCCACCCTGCCCCCTGTAAAAACTCCATCCCATATTCCCAATTCCTTCGTCTCCGCCGCATCTGCTCCCAGGAGGACCAGTTCCAATACCGTACAGCCCAGATGGCCTCCTTCTTCAAGGACCGCAGATTCCCCCCAAACGTGATCGACGATGCCCTCCACCGCATCTCCTCCACTTCCCGCTCCTCCGCCCTTGAGCCCTGCTCCTCCAACCGCCACCAAGACAGAACCCCACTGGTTCTCACCTACCACCCCACCAACCTCCGCATACAACGTATCATCCGCTGTCATTTCCGCCACCTCCAAACGGACCCCACCACCAGGGATATATTTCCCTCCCCTCCCCTATCAGCGTTCCGCAAAGACCACTCCCTTCGAGACTCCCTCATCAGGTCCACACCCCCCACCAACCCAACCTCCACTCCCGGCACCTTCCCCTGCAACTGCAGGAAATGTAAAACTTGCGCCCACACCTCCTCCCTCACTTCCCTCCAAGACCCCAAGGAATCCTTCCATATCCGCCACAAGTTCACCTGTACCTCCACACACATCATCTATTGCATCCGCTGCACCCGATGTGGCCTCCTCTACATTGGGGAGACGGGCCGCCTACTTGCGGAACGCTTCAGAGAACATCTCAGGGACGCCCGGACCAACCAACCCAACCACCCCGTGGCTCAACACTTTAACTCTCCCTCCCACTCCACCGAGGACATGCAGGTCCTTGGACTCCTCCACCGGCAAAACATAACAACACGACGGTTGGAGGAAGAGCGCCTCATCTTCCGCCCGGGAACCCTCCAACCACAAGGAATGAACTCAGATTTCTCCAGTTTCCTCATTTCCCCTCCCCCCACCTTGTCTCAGTCGGTTCCCTCAACTCAGCACCGCCCTCCTAACCTGCAATCCTCTTCCTGACCTCTCCGCCCCCACCCCACTCCGGCCTATCACCGTCACCTTGACCTCCTTCCACCTATCACATCTCCATCGCCCCTCCCCCAAGTCCCTCCTCCCTACCTTTTATCTTAGCCTGCCTGGCACCCTCTCCTCATTCCTGATGAAGGGCTTATGCCCGAAACGTCGAATTTCCTATTCCTTGGATGCTGCCTGACCTGCTGTGCTTTAACCAGCAACACATTTTCAACTATTCTGTCTATACCTGACATAAGCTTCCTTCTTTTTCTTAACCAAACCCTTAATTTCTCTAGTCATCCAGAATTCCCTCTACCTACCAGCCTTTCCTTTCACCCTAACAGGAGTATACTTTCTCTGGATTCTTGATATCCCATTTCTGAAGGCTTCCCATTTTCCAGCCGTACCTTTACCTGTGAACATCTGTGCCTAATCAGCTTTCGAGGGCTGTTGCCTAATACTGTCAAAATTGGCCTTTCTTCAGTTTTGGACTTTAACTTTTAGATCTGTTCTATCCTTTTCCAACATTATTTAAAATCTAATAGAATTATGGTCGCTGGCCCCAAAGTGCTCCCCCACTGACACCTCAGTCACCTGCCCTGCCTTATTTCCCAAGAGTCAGTTAAGTTTTGTACCTTCTCTAGTAGGTACATCCACATACTGAATCAGAACATTTTCTCGTACGTACTTAACAAACTCTTCTCCATCTAAACCCTTAACACTATGGCAGTCCCAGTCTACTTTTGGAAAGTTAAAATCCCCTACCATAACCACCCTATTTTTCTTACAGATAGTTGAGATCTCCTTACAAGTTTGTTTCTCAATTTCCCTCTGACTATTAGGTGGTCTATAATACCTACCACCCCACCAACCTCCGTATACAACGTATCATCCGCCGTCATTTCCGCCACCTCCAAACGGACCCCACCACCAGGGATATATTTCCCTCCCCTCCCCTATCAGCGTTCCGCAAAGACCACTCCCTTCGTGACTCCCTCGTCAGGTCCACACCCCCCACCAACCCAACCTCCACTCCCGGCACCTTCCCCTGCAACTGCAGGAAATGTAAAACTTGCGCCCACACCTCCTCCCTCACTTCCCTCCAAGGCCCCAAGGGATCCTTCCATATCCGCCACAAGTTCACCTGTACCTCCACACACATCATCTATTGCAATCCCGATAAGGTGGTCATCCCTTTCTTATTACACAGTTCCACCCAAATAACTTCCCTGGATGTATTTCCAGGAATATCCTCCCTCAGCACAGCTGTAATGCTATCCCTTATCAAAAATACCACTCCCCCTCCTCTCTTGCCTCCTTTTCTATCCTTCCTGTAGCATTTGTATCCTGGAACATTAAGCTGCCAGTCCTGCCCATCTTTGAGCCATATTTCTGTAATTGCTATGATATCTCAGTCCCATGTTCCTAACTATGCCCTGAGTTCATCTGCCTTCCCTGTTAGGCCCCTTGCATTGAAATAAATGCAGTTTAATTTATTAGTCTTACTTTGCCCCTGCCTGCCCTGACTGTTTGACTCACTTCTGTTCTCAGCTGTACCCGTCTCAGATCGTTCTCTTTCCTCACTATCTCCTTGAGTCCCACCCACATCCCCCCCTCACCTTACTAGTTTAAATCCTCCCAAGCAGCGCTAGCAAATTTTCCTGCCTGTATATTAGTCCCCTTCCAATTTAGGTGCAATCCGTCCTTCTTGTACAGGTCACCTCTACCCCAAAAGAGATTCCAATGATCTAAAAATGTGAATCCTTCTTCCATACACCAGCTCCTCAGCCATGCATTCATCTGCTCTATCCTCCTATTCCTGCTCTCACTAGCTCATAGCACCGAGGTAATCCAAATACTACTCTCGAGGACGTCCTTTTCAAATTTCTGCCTAACTCTCTATAATCTCCTTTCAGAATCTCAACCTTTTCCCTTCCTATGTCATTGGTTTCAATGTGGACAATGACGTCATGTTGGCCCCTCTCCCCTGTGAGAACATTCTGCACCCTCTCTGAGACATCCTTGATCCTGGCACCAGGGAAACAACACACCATTCTGCTTTTTCGCTGCTAGCCACAGAAATGACTCTGTACTTCGGACTACAGAATCCTCGAACACAATTGATCTCTTGGAACTCAATGTACCCCTCATTGCATTAGAGCCAGTCTCAATACCAGAAATTTAGCTGTTCATGCTACATTCCCCTAAGAATCCATCACCCCCTACATTGTCCAAAACAGCATATTTGTTTGAAATGGGTATAGCCGTAAAAGACTCCTGCACTAGCTGCCTACCACTCTTACCTTTCCTGGAGTTAACCCATCTATGTGACTGTATCTGATGCTTTCCCCCCTTCCTACAACTGCCATCCATCACATACTGTTGCTGTTGCAAATTCTTCATTATTTCTAACTGTCTCTCCAACCGATCCATTCGATTTGATAAGATTCAAAACTAGCCGCATTTATTGCAGATATAATCCGCAGTAACCCTTAAACTCTCTTTAAACTCCCATCTGACAAGAAGCACGTATCACTCTACTAAAGGCTATTTTTGCTCGTTCACAATCTTCAGACCCAGAAAATAACACCGTCTTATTCCTCTACAAACACTGCCCCATGTTAAAATAATAGTTAGGGCTTATATTTTAGTTTAATCAAGAAACATATCTCCAAAAACATATAATCAAGAAAGACCCCACTCTACTCACTACTGCAGACTTTCTGTAGGCCACACTTAAACCAAAATACACTTCTCTGATTCTGTGCTGTGAACTTTGCCCAACAGTTCCTCCAAGATTAGTTGTGAATTTCACAGTTTGTTAATTTTCCCAGACACACAACGATGTTCAGTGATTCATGAATTCAAATAGCAAAGGCAATGTCAGTTTCTCTCTCTCCTGCACTGACGCAGAGTCATGGAGTCATAGAGATGTACAGCATAGAAACAGATCCTTCAGTCCAACCCGTCCATGCCAACCCAATCAAGTCCCACCGGGCGCTGGCACTGCACCATGTGCTTCCTTTGTTCTTTTCCCTTTTAAAACTACTTTGTTTTGACTTTTTTTTCCAAAATTCCAAAACAATGCAACAGTGTGTGAAACAGTAATTGTTGCTCCTGGAATTTGAGAAAATCACCTCCAGCACCTAAATTACCTCAAAAAAGGAGCAACTGTTACAGCCAGAAACTTTTCCTGTCCTCCATCGTGCTGAGTTTGCATATTTTCCCCGTGTCTGCATGGGTTTCCTCCAGGTTCTCCATGATTATATTAGATTACCTACAATATGGAAACAAGCCCTGCAGCTCAATAAGTCCACCCAGACCCATTTTCCTCTGTCTAATGCAGCTAACATGAATGGGCAATTTAGAATGGCCAAAAAAACCTGACCTGCACATCTTTGGACTGTGGGAGAAAACCGGAGCATTCGGAGGAAACCCACACAGACATGGGGAGAATGTGAAAACTCCACACAGACAGTCACCCAAGGCTGGAATCAAACTCAGGTCTCTGTCACTGTAAGGCATCAATGTTAATCACTGAGCCACCATGCTGTCCAGTTTCCTCCCACAGTCCAAAGAAATGCAGGTTAGGTGGATTAGCCATGCCAAATTGTCTATGTGGTCCAGGAATGTGCAGGCTAGGTGGATTAGCAATAGGAAATGCAGTGTTACAAGTATAGGGTAGGGAGTAAGTCTGGGTAGACTGCTGGTTGGAGGGTTGGTGTAGTCTCAATGCACTGAGCTTCCACATTGTAGGGATTCTGTGTTCCATTTTTGTACAGTGGACCTACTCTTGGTGAGTGTGTGGTCAGAACAAAACCATTTGTCTTTCAGATTCAATGTCGCTGCTGAGTTGATGACTTCCAGAACATGTTGTACCAGTTTTCTTGAATGAGTAAAATCTGCTTCATATCATGAGCTTGTGTAGAGATTCATACTGTGGTAACAAATTAAGTAAGAACTTTGCCAGATAGTGCATACACCTAATTGATCATTACACTGTTCTCATATTTGTTCATAGAGTCATAGAGACGTGCAGCACGGAAGCACACCCTTCAATCAAACTCATCCAGGCTGACCAGATATCCTAAATTAATCTAGTCCCATTTGCCAGCAGTTGGCCCATATCCTTCTAGCCTCCTCCTTTTCATGCCTTTTAAATGATGCCATTGTACCAGCCTCCACCACTTCCTCTGACAGTTCCATACATGCACCATTTGGTTCACTAATGTCCTTTAGAGAAAGAAACTGCCATCCTGACTAGTATACCTAACAACGTGGGCAATATAGCATGACCAATTCACCTGACCTTGGACTGTGGGAGGAAAGCGGAGCACCCAGAGGAAACCCACGCAGACACAGGGAGAATGTGCAAACTCCACACAGACAGTCACGCATGGCTGGAATCGAATCTCCATGTGACTCCAGACCCACAGCAATGTGATTAACTCTGAACTTACTTTTGGGCAATTAGGGACAGGCAATAAATGCTGGCCTAGCCAGTGACACTCACATCCCATGGACAAGTAATCAAACACATATTTCTCATCCTACCCCATTCCCTGCTTCTCAGATTTCCAGCCTATTTCCCCAATCCCAATCTCTATTCCATTCATTCTTTTATTCAAAAACCTAACTCCCTCATTCTCACTCTCTCCCCTACCTTTCTTATTCTGTCTACAATTATGCCATTGTCTCATTCAATCTTTCAATACTGTGGTGTTTTGGAATTCTACCTCAGCTTCTCATCAACTTTTCTACCTTTTCTCATCTTTTCCTCTCTCTAGTTGTGTCTACTGTTGTAATTGAAATGAAAGGTCTTGGGCAGTGATAAATGAGAACAATTTGAAGGCCTCATTGCACATCAATGCATGGTGCACTAACTCTCTTCAGGGCCCTGTCATTCTGCTCATCTAACGTCTCTTGATCCATAAATTCTGGCATTTTAAACTCTCTTACACTCAATGGGAGAAAAATGCACCAATGAAGTACCCAGGGTTTGTCCATTTATACCAATGGCCACTCAACACTGAGTTCATATGGGCAGCATGGTGGCACAGTGGTTAGCACTGCTGCCTCACAGCGCCAGAGACCGGGGTTCAATTCCTGCCTCAGGCGACTGACTGTGTGGAGTTTGCACATTCTCCTCATGTCTGGGTGGGTTTCCTCAACAGTCCAAAGAATGTGCAGGTTAGGTGAATTGGCCATGCTAAATTGCCCGTAGTGTTAGGTGAATGGGTCTGGCTGGGTTGCGCTTCGGCGGGTTGGCGTGGACTTGTTGGGCTGAAGGGCCTGTTTCCATACTGTAAGTAATCTAATCTAAAATATCTAATAAGCAGGTGGTAAAAGGTTCCCTATTCCTGAAGCTTTGAGAGAGGTTTACCTTAAAGTAGACTGGTTTCTGTCTATATAGCTCCTGTGCTTGATGATACTTACAGCAAATCTAGACTTGTTTTTATTCATTCATGGGATGTGAGCTGGCCAACATTGATTTCCTGACCCTAGTTACCATTGAGAAGGTGGTGGTGAGTTGCTGCCTTGAACAACTGCAGTCCATTTGTTGTGGCTAGACCCACAATGTCATTAAGGAGGGAATTTCATGATCTTGACCCAATGCCACTTAAGGAACTGCACCAGGTGGTAAATCTCATCAGCCTCAAACATTGGTGTTGGTGGAAGTGAATATTGAAGGTGGTAAATGTAGCATCAATCAAGCGTGTTGCTTTGTCCTGGATTGTGTCAAGCTTTTTGAGTGTTGTTGGAACTGCATCATTCAGGCAAGTGGAGAGTATTCCATCCCACTCTTGACTCACGTCATGTGGATAGGGTTTGGGAAGTCAGGTGATAAGATACTTGCTGCAGTATTCCCAGCCTTTGATCTGCTCTTGTAGCTACTGTGTTTATCTCACATATCTAGTTGAATTTCGGTCAATGCCACCCACAGCATGTGGTTAGTGGTAGATTCAGTGATGGTAATTCCATTAATATCAAAGGGTGATGGCTGGATTCTCTCTTGTTAGAGATAGACACTATCTGGCATTTGTGCGGTGTGAATATTAGTTGCCACTTGTCAGCCCAAAACTACATATTGTCCAGATTTTGTTGTACTGTTGAGCTGTAGGGAGAGGCCAAATAAGCTGAGACTGTTTCCATGGAGCACTGTAGCCTGAGGGTGACATTATAGAGGTTTATACAATCATGAGTGTCATGGAAAAGGTGAAAAGCCAATGGTAGAGGGTTCCAAAAGTATAGGGCACAGGTTCAAGGTGAGAGGGGACAGATTTAGAAGCGAGCTAAGGGGCATTTTTTTCATGCAGATGGTGGTGCATTTATGGAATGAGCTGCCAAAGGAAGTGGAGGAAGCTGGTGCAATTACAACATTTAAAAGGCATCTGGATGGGTATATGAATAGGAAGAGTTTAGAGGAATATGGGCCAAATGCTGGCAATTGAGACTGGATTAATTTAGGATATCTGGTCAACATGGATGAGTTGGACTGAAGGATCTGTTTCCGTGCTGTACACATTTATGCTCCTATGACTATTTGAATATGGACTACTTCATTATCTGAGAAATCACAAATTTTTTTTGAATGTTGTGCAATCATTGGCGAACATCCCCACTTCAGACCTTATGATGGAAGGAAGGTCATTGATGAAGCAGCTGAAGATGGACACTACCCTGAGGAATTACCGCAGAGATGTTCTGGATCTGAGGTGATTGACGTCTAATAACCATGACCATCTTCCCATATGCCAGGTATGACCTGAGTCAGCAGAGCGTTTGTCCCCTGATACCCACTTTTTCCAGTTTTGCTAGGGTTCCTTGATGTCACATTCAATTGAATGTTGTCGTGATGTCTAGGGCTATCACTCTTCCTTCACCTCTGGAATTTAGCTCTTTCCAGGTTTGTGCCAAGGCAGTACTGAGGTCAGGAGCTGGGTGGCCCCGATGAAACCCAAACTGAGTATCACTGAGCAGCTTATTGCTGAGCAGGCCCTGCTTGTTAACATTGTTGATGACACCCTCCAAGAGTAGATTGGCAGTGAGGTAATTGGCTGAGTTGGATTTGTCTTAGTTGTTCTATACAGGACAGACCTCGGCAATTTTCCATAGGTTGATGCTAGAGCTGCCACTGTACTGGAACAGCTTGTCTAGGAGAGCGACAAGTTCTGAGGCACATGTTTTCAGTGCTGATGCTGGAATATTGTCACAGCCTACAGCATTTGCTGTGTCCAGTGTATCGAACCATGTCTTGTTATCACGTGAAGTGAAATGAATTGGCTGAACACTGATATCTGTAATGCCGGGGAACACTGGAGGAGGCCGAGATGGTTCATCCACTCAACAGTTCTTGCTTAAGATGGTTACAAAAGCTGCAGCCTTACCTTTTGCACTGATATCACTTGGACCTGCCTATCACTTACTGTTTAAACCATTTTGCACGCAAGAACTTGTAGTTTGTAACTTCACAAGTTAACCTGTCATTTTCAGGTGTGCCTGGTACTGCTCCTGGCATGCTCTCCTGCACTCTCCTTTGAACAAGGGTTGATCTCCTGGCATGATGATAATGGTTAAGTGGGGGATATGCTAGGCCATGAGTGATTTATGGTTGTGGTAGAGTACAATTCTGCTGCCATTAATGGCCCACAGTGCCTCATGAATGCCCAGGCTTGAGTTGATAGATCTGTTCAAATTCTGTCTCATTTAACAAGGTGATGGTGCCACACAACATGATGGAAGTTATTCTCAATGTGAAGGGGGACTTCATCTCCACAGGAACTGTGCGATGGTCACTCTTACTGATAGGTCGTTGCATCTGCAGCCAGCAGGTTGGTGAAGATGAGGTCAAGTAAATTTTTTCATCTTGTCCTTTCTCTTACCAGCGGCCACAAATCCAGTGTGGCATCTATGTCCTTTAGGACCTGACCAGCTCAATGAGCAGCATTGCTGCTAAGCCATTCTTGGTGGTGGACATTGAAATTCCTCACCCAGATGCCCTTACCATCTTCAGTACTTCCTCCAAATGCTGTTCAACATGGAGGAGTACTGATTCACCAGGATGGTACATGGCAATCAGCAGAAGGTTTTTTTGCCCATGTTTAACCTGAAACCCATAAGGCTTCATAAGGTCCAAAATCAATGTTGAGGACTCCTCGGGTAACTCCTCCTGATTGTGCCACTATGTCTGCCAGGTCTGCCCTGCTGGTGCACCAGAACATATCCAGGGATGGTCATGTTGGATCTGGGACATTGTCTCTAAAGTATGAATCCGTGAATATGACTATATCAGACTAGTAAAAAGTGAGGACTGCAGATTCTGGAGATCAGAGTCGAGAGTGTGGTACTGGAAAAGCACAGCAGGTCAGTCAGCATCTGAGGAGCAGGAGAATCAACATTTCAGGCACCAGGAATTCCTAATGAAAGGCTTATGCCAGAAATGTCGATTCTCCTGCTCCTCGGATGCTGCCTAACCTGCTGTGCTTTTCCAGTGCACATTCTTGACTATGTCAGACTATTGCTGGACCGATTTGTGAAACAGCTCTTCCAATTTTGGCACCAGCCCCCAAATGTCAGTAAGGAGGACTTTACAGGGTTGACAGAGCAGGGTTTGTTGTTGTTGTTTCCAGTGCGTTTTGTCCTTAGCTGGTCCTATTCTTTGCTATTTGAAGGAAACGTTATAGCATGAGTTTGCTCCCCAGGTATTTCCTTTACATGTATTTTTCTCAGTTAGTGTTGGACCTGTCTCGTTTCTGGAGAATTGTTTTTAAAGAGTCTTTAAACCTTAGTATCGGCCTGTCACAGACATGACCACGTTTGAAAGTTTATCATCTGTTTTATGTATTGTCTGTCCACTCTTCTGAGCTGATCATGAGTGCATCAATTTCTGATCTTTATCTCAAACAAATTATCAGGTTTATCAAATAAATAATCTTTTATAAACATGGATTCATAAATCCATGTTGACTCTGCAATTATTTTCTAAATAAATTGTCACTACATCTTAGACTTAGACTTACAGTGTGGAAACAGGCCCTTCAGCCCAACAAGTCCACACCGACCCGCCGAAGCGCAACCCACCCATACCCCTACATTTACCTCTTACCTAACACTACGGGCAATTTAGCTTGGCCAATTCACCTGACCCGCACATCTTTGTGACTGTGGGAGGAAACTGGAGCACCCGGAGGAAACCCACGCAGACATGGGGAGAACGTGCAAACTCCACACAGTCAGTTGCCTGAGTCGGGAATTGAACCCAGGTCTACAGGTGCTGTGAGGCAGCAGTGCTAACCACTGTGCCACTGTGTCGCCCAGATTCTAGCATTTCTCTCCTACTGATGTCAAGCTAAAAGATTTGTAGTTCCCCATTCTCTCTCTCTCTCTCTCTCTCTCTGACTCCCTTCTTAAACAGTGGAGTTACCTTTGCAACTTTCCAATCTGCAGGCTTACTATTGCAGAATTAATAGAATTTTGAAAGATAATACATCTATTATCTATGCAGCTAAGACAACTCCAGCAACACTCCACGACGAAGGTCATTGGATTCGAGATGTATCATTTTGCAGTTCAATAAATTTCCCCTCTATTCACTGTTATTGATCTAATGTATTTCAGTACCACACTCTCACTCGCCTCTTGGATCTCAATCATTTCAGAGCAATATCTTGTATCTTCCACTGTTAAAGCAGACATGAATACCTATTTAGCTTTTCCACCATTTCTCTATATCCTATTATAAACTTTCCTGTCTCTGACTAGAATCGACCCATATTTGTCTTTGCTAATGTCTTTACAAACATGTGAATTTTTTATATTAACCTGTTTTCTTATGTTTCTTATGATTTTACATTCATACTCTGTTCCATCTTTATTAATTTATTTTCTCCTCTGCTTACAACAAAGTTCTCCCAGTCCTCAGGCTCACAATATTTTTTGGCAACTTTATAAGCCTCAGTACTCACTAACATGTTGTGGATGAGACAAATAGGTGAAGATACAATAAATTTATCCTGCACTTTGGAATATAGTGACTCTATTTGCCTTGTGGGTTGCCTCGATTTGTGGTATAGTGGTAATGTTACTGGACTAGTAATCCGGAGCTCCAGGACTGATGATCTAGGGGAATGGACTTGAAACCAACCATGGCATATGGTGAAATTTGAATTCAGTATAAAAGCTAACCTACTGGGGATTATGTAACCTCTATTGATTGTCGCAAAATCGCATCTAGTTTGCTATTACTAGATTATCTGGTTTACAGTGAATTAGTTATAAGGAGAGCTTTGACACACTTGGATTGTTTTCACTTGAGTGGCAGAGGCTGTGGAGTGACCTGATGGAAGTATATAACATTATGAGAGGCATGGATAAGGTGGATAGCCAGGGTAGAAATGTCAAATCTTAGGGGGCACAGGCTTAACGTGAGAGAGGAAATTTTAAAGGAGATGTGTGAGGCAAGTTTTTACACAGACGATAGTAGGTGCCCAGAATTGGGAAGTAGTGAAAGCAGGTAAGTTAGAAATGTTTAAGAGGCATTTAGACAGATATATGAAAAGGCAGGGAATACAGGCATATGGACCATATTCAAGAAGATAGAATTAGTTTAGAATGGCATCATTTTCAGCACTGACACGGTAGGCTGTTCCTCTCCTCTACTGTCTTACATTCTATGTTCTACTTGTCAAAAACAACAGCCCTCAGTCACAGTAGAGAATGGTTCTAGTAGACAAGGCAAGTTTAACTATCATGTGTGAGTGCCAGTGGCTGGATAAATGAATAGAATCATTTATGTCCATCTGAGAACCATACAAAACTTTGCAGATGACATCAAATTTGCACTCAGCCCCTCGAGCCTGTTTCACCAATCAACCTGACCGTGGCTGACCATTGAGCTCAATATCCTAACCCCACCCTCCCCCCAAATCCCTTCATCTATTTAGCCACAGGGGCTAGATCTACCTCTTCCTTGAAAACATGTAATGTTTTAGCCTCCACTACTTTCTATGGCAGTAAATTCCTCAGGCTCACCACTCTCTGAGTGAAGAAGCTTCTCCTCATCTCATTTGTAAAGGATTTGCCCCTTATTCTTAAACTATGACCCCTGGTTTTGACTCTCCCCATCAGGAACATCCTTCCTGCAACCTCCTGTCTAGTATGTTAGGATTTTATAGGTTTCTAAAAGATTCCCCTGCATTCTTCAAACACCAGAGAATACATTCCTAATTAATCTCTCCTCATACATCCGTCCTGCCATCCTAGGAATCAATTTGGTAGACCTTCACTGCATTCCCTTCTCAAAGGAACATCCTTGCTCAGATAAGGAGACTGAAACTGCAGACAATATTCCAGGTGTAGTCTCACTAATGCCCAGTATTATTGCAGCAAGATATCCTTATTCCTGTACTTGAAATTACAAACTTGTAGAAATTTCAGAATGGGTATGAAATTGGCAAATTAATTGCAGCATTGCAGCAAGTGTGTTGGTGCGCTTTGTGGAAATTATGATTCACCAACAACTTCATTTTGTGCCATAACACACAGGATGGCTAAAGATGAATTAGATGGAACTTGTCCTTTTTGCATGCTCTTATTAATCACACCATGAATTGCAATGAGTTGTTAAATAATGTTACATTGGCAAGCTCACCTACAACTGTTGTTAATTTTTAAAGTACTACTATGCTCTGGAGGCACTCGACCTGGGTTTGTTGCAAGTGACAATTTGTCCTGCAGTTCCTGCACCTCACCTTTCTATTTACGTAGTGATTTGAATGAGGACCAAGGTAGATCTCATTGAGTATGGGATCCCTGATTGGGGTTGTTAACCTCAGCCAATCAGGGATCTCTCACGCGAAGAGATCCACTTGACCTGCGTTCCAATCACTACAATTTAAAATGAATGAATTAGTCATTGGAGACTCAATAGTTAAAGGCTCAGATTGAAGGTTTATTTGGAACAAACGAGACTCATGGTTGGTGTGTTGCCTCCCAGATGCCAGGGTCCGTGATGTCTCGGATCGTATCTTTGGGGTCCTGAAGGGAGAGGGTGACCAGCCTCAAGTTGTTGACCATGTAGGTACCAATGACACAGGTAGAAAGAGGGATAGGGATGTAAGGCAGGATTTCAGGGAGCTATGGTGGAAATTAAGAACTTACCTAATTCTAACTGGCACTCATTGCCATCACTCCTACCCATTGCCATCACTCCTACCCATTGCCATCACTCCTACCCATTGCTATCACTCCCACCCATTGCCTTCTCTCCCACCTACTGCTGTCAGTCCTACCAATTACTGTGATTCCCAATCACTGTCATTACTCCCAAAAATTGCCATTACTCCAACCCACTGCCATCTCTCCCAGCCATTGCCATCACTCCAACC
The DNA here is from genome assembly GCF_020745735.1 of Hemiscyllium ocellatum. Classification (NCBI taxonomy): domain Eukaryota; kingdom Metazoa; phylum Chordata; class Chondrichthyes; order Orectolobiformes; family Hemiscylliidae; genus Hemiscyllium; species Hemiscyllium ocellatum. The sequence continues at coordinate 12,841,632 of NC_083432.1, read as the reverse complement.
CACTGCCGTCACTCCCAAAAATTGCCAGTTCAGACACAACATAGCCTCTTGGACACATGGTCTCCTGCTGCGCCATCACAATTACCTGATTGCTAAGAGGATCAAAGGTTATGACAAAAACACAGGAAAATGGTGTTGAAAACACTATCAGCCATGATTGAATTGTGGAACAGAATGGATGGAGCGAATGGCCTGTTTCTGCTCCTATGTCTTGTGGTCTTCTTCAGACCAATTTCATTCATGGTTATGATATCAAACTTTCAAGGGCTTGGCTATGCAAGGGCATTGGTTTGGCTCGGTGCCTGGCTTGCAATGTAACATGGTATCACCAGTATGGGTTAAATTCTTGTACTAGCTGGGGTTACTATGAAGGATTACCCTTACCTAAGGCATGATGACCCTCAAGTTCAACCTCTATTCTCTTAAATGGGGGAGTAGTCTATTGGTCTGGTAAGATTATGCTAACTTTATCTGTGCAATCACCTTATCTACTAGACTCATTTTATTACAGTAAATACCATTAATCATTGAGGATCTCCTTAGCTGTCTATTTTGTTCTTTGTTGTTCATATTCACTTGATAATTTCTTGTTCTCATTTCAAGCTTTGCTTCTCCCCTTGCTGAGTGCATATCTGTCCAATATTTGTCTTTTAAATGGTTTAGTTGAGGCCTTAGACTGACATCCTGTGTTTTTGTCATAACCTTTGATCCTCTTAGCAATCAGGTAATTGTGATGGTGCAGCAGGAGGCTATGTGCCCAAGAATACGTCAAAACCAGTATTTTACTTATGCTGAATAATTCACCTTTTCCACTGTTGTTACCCGTACCATGTGATAGCAAGACAAGGAATAGAGAGAGATAGCAGCTGAATATGTGGCTGCAATGGTGCAGGAGGGAGGGTTTCAGGTTCTTGGATAATTGGGTCTCATTCTGGGGAAGGTGGGACTTGTACAAAAGGACGGTCTTCACTTGAACCAGAGGGGTACTAATATCCTGGATGGGAAATTTGCTGGTGCTATTCGGGTGGGTTTAAATTAGCTCAGCAGGGGGATGGGAACCGGAAGTGTAGCTGCAGTGCACAGGAGAATGAGAGTAGGAAGGACAGAGACAGGATTTCAGGGTCACAGGAATGTGCTGGCAGACAGCGAAGTGGTTTGAAGTGTATCTACTTCAACGCCAGAAGTACCTGAAATAAGGTAGGTGAGCCTGCAGCATGGATAGGTATCTGGGACATCGTTGTTGTGGCCATTTCGGAGACATGGATAGAGCAGGGTGAGGAATGGACATTGCAGATTCCAGGGTTTAGGTCTTCCATTATAAACAGGCAAGGTGGTAAAAGAGGGGGAGGTGTGGCCTTGTTAGTTAAAGATAGTACAATGGTGCCTGAGAGAAATTTTGATGAGGACTCGTCTACTGAGGTAGTGTGGGCTGAGGTTAGAAACAGGAGAGGAGAGTTCACACTTCTTGGAGTTTTTTATAAGGCCTCTGCAGAGTTCCAGGGAGGAGGAAGAGAAGATTGGCAAAATTATTCTGAGTAGGAGTGAAAGGAACAGGGTAGTCATTATGGGGGACTTTAACTTCCCCAACATTGACTGGAAATGTTATAGCTCTAGTATGTCGGATGGATCAGTTTTTGTCCAATGTGTACAGGAGGGTTTCCTGACACGGGAAATCAAAGGGCCGACAAGAGGGGAGGCCACACTGGATCTGATGCTTGGTAATGAACCAGGCCAGGTGTTTGATTTAGTTGTAGGTGAGCACTTTGGAGAGAATGACCGTTATTCAGTTACATTAAGTTTAGCCATGGAAAGGGATAGGTACATGCCACAGGTCAAGAGTTATCGATGGGGCAAGGGCAATTATAATGAAATTAGGCAAGAATTAGGATGCATAAAATGGGGTAGCAAAATGCAGGGGATGCAGATAATCAAAATGTGGAGCTGGTTTAAGGAATAGATATTGCGTGTCCTTGATAGGTATGTCCCTATCAGGCAGGGAGAAAGTGATAAGGCAAGGGAACCATGGTTTACAACAGAAATTGCAACTCTTGTTAAGAAGAAGAAGGAGGCTTGTTGTGTTGATGAGGCAAGATGGTTCAGATGAGGCGATGGAGAGTTACAGATCTGCTAGGCAGGATTTAAAGAGAGAGTTAAGAAGAGCAAAGAGAGGATATGAGCAGTCTTTAGTCAATAGAATAAGGGAGAACCCTAAAGCTTTCTATAAGTATGTGAGGAATAAAAGGATGATTAGGGTAGGAATAGGGCCAGTCAATGACAGAAGTGAAAGTTGAGTGTGGACCCTACAGAGATCGGAGAGGTGCTAAATGAACATTTCTCATTGGTGTTCGTTCAGGAAAACAAGAATATTGTAGAGGAGAAGAATGAGGTATGAGATATTAGACTAGAAAGGATCAAGATTAGTTACACACAGGTGTTATCCTTTCAAGGAGGAGTGAAAGTAGACAAGTCCCCTGGGCCGGATGAGATTTATCCAAAGATTCTCTGGGAAGCTCGGGAGGACATAGCAGAGTCTTTGGCTTTGATATTTGAGTCGCCATTGTCTACAGGTTTAGTACCTGAGGACTGGAGATTTGCAAATGTTGTGCCATTGTTCAAGAAGGACAGCAGAGGTGAGTCAGGTAATTATAGACCATTGAGCCATACTTCTGTTGTAGGAAAGGTTTTGGAAAGGATTATAAGAGATAAGATTTATAATCATCTAGAAAGCAACAATTTGATTTCAGATTTCGTCAAGGGCAGGTTGTGTCTCACAAATCTCAAAGAGTTTTTTGAGAAGGTGACCAAGCATGTAGATGAGGGTAGGGCAGTTGACATGGTATACATGGACTTCAGTAAAGCCTTTGATAAGGTTCCACATGGTAGGCTATTGGAGAAAATGCAGAAGCATGGAATTGAGGATGATTTAGCACTTTGGATTAGAAACTGGCTTTCTGAAAGAAGGCAGTGAGTGGTAGTTGATGGAAAATATTCAGCCTGGAGTCTGGTTACTAGTGGTTTGCCACGAGGATCTGTTTTGGGACCACAGCTGTTTGTCATTTTTATAAATGACTTAGACGGAGGCATAGGTGGATGGATTAGTAAATTTGCAGATAACACTAAAGTTGGTGGAGTAGTGGACAGTTTGGAAGAATGTTACAGGTTGCAGGGGGACTTGGATAAACTGCAGAACTGGGCTGACAGGTGGCAAATGGAGTTCAATGCAGCTAAATGTGAGGTGATTCAATTTGGGAAGTATAACAGGCAGGCAGAGTACTGGGTCAATGGAAAGATTCTTGATAGTGTGGATGTGCAGAGGGATGTTGGAGTCCATGTGCATAGATCCCTGAATGTTGCCACCCAGGTGGAGAGTACTGTTAAGAAGGCATGCGGTGTGTTAGGTTTCATTGGTAGAGGGATTCAGTTCTGGAACCACAATATCATGCTGCAACTATACAAAATGCTAGTGCAGCCACACTTGGACTATTGTGTACAGTTCTAGTCGCCCCATTACAAAAAGGATGTGGAAGCATTGGAAAAGGTGCAGAGGAGATTTATCAGAATGTTGCCTGGTCTGGAGGGAAGGTCTTATGAGTAAAGGCCGAGAGATTTGGGTCTGTTCTCATTGAAAAGAAGAAGGCTAAGTGGGGATTTGATAGAGACATACAAGATAATCAGAGGATTAGATAGGGTAGACAGTGAAATACCTTTTCCTGGGATGATGACGTCAGCTTGTACGAGAGGGCATAACTACAAATTGAGGGGTGATAGATTTAAGACAGATCTCAGAGGCAGGTTCTTTATGCAGATAGTGGTAAGGGCGTGGAATGTCCCACATGCTAAGATAGTTAACTCAGCCACATCAGGGGGATTTACACAATCCTTAGATAAGCACATGGATGATGATGGGATAGTGTAGGGGGACGAGCTGGGAATAGTTCACAGGTCAGTGCTTCATCGAGGGCCGAAGGGCCTGTTCTTCACTGTATTGTTCTATGTTCTATGAACTCTGTGCAGAGCATCTCTAAGACTGATCAACTTATCAACTCTTATCAAGTACAAATGAAAGATGAGGTTGTATGACAGAGAAGAGTAAATTTTACATTCACCAAAATTGACATCTTTGTATTATTGATATAAATTCCACCCTTTGGTCATGACACAAGGAACAATGTGAAGATCTGTAACAGAACTGCACGATTGTCTCAGAGCAGCATTGAATTGCAGCACAGCTGATGGACAGCATCTGGATTTCAATACAATTTTTCTTGAAGCCACTGTCAGTAGTTTGAAGTTGTGGCAAAGAAAGATGGTGACATCTCTCACAATCCATTCTATTTTCTGCAGTGCTGAAGCTGCACAATCACCACTGCATGATTGTAATGGGCCTCCTGGGACCCACTAGCATGAAGTAACTGAGCATTCTTGGGGAGTTGGCTGAGGGTTTTAAAGCTAGCCCCAGGGTACAGTCTCCTGACTACTGAAAGAGAAGGAGCATGAGAAATTTGGGAGTGTTCGCACAATAGGTACAGGCTCCTCCAAACCTGTCTACTGTCTACAAAGGCACAGGTCATGAATGTGTAGGAATGTTCACCACTTGTCTAATTGAGTGCAGTTCCAATAACATTCAAGTACCTCGACTCGATCAAAGGAAAAGCATCTGTTCAATTGGCAGACCATCCACCACTTTCATCGTTCAGTCAGTCTGCCACCAATGCACAGTAAGGGTAATGTGTTTCCATCAAGAAACAACTTATCAAAGCAGCACCTTTCAAATCCATGAAGGATACCACCTACAAGAACAGGGGCTGTAGACAAATGTGAAAACCACAACCTGCAAATCTTCCAAACCACACATCCTCACTTGGAAATATTTCACTGCTCCTAGTGTGTTGCTGGGTTAAGTTCTTGTCGTCTCTTTACTAACAGCACTGTGGATGGGCCTACACCAAATGGACTGCAGCAGTTACAGAAGGCAGCTCACCCCCTTCACAAGGGCAATTAGATTAGATTAGACTTACAGTGTGGAAACAGGCCCTTCGGCCCAACAAGTCCACACCGACCCGCCGAAGCGCAACCCACCCGTGCCCCTACATTTACCCCTTACCTAACACTACGGGCAATTTAGCATGGCCAATTCACCTGACCCGCACATCTTTGGACTGTGGGAGGAAACCGGAGCACCCGGAGGAAACCCACGCAGACACGGGGAGAACGTGCAAACTCCACACAGTCAGTCGCCTGAGTCGGGAAATGAACCCGGGTCTCAGGCGCTGTGAGGCAGCAGTGCTAACCACTGTGCCACCGTGCCACCCACAAGGGATGGGCAATAAATGCTGGCCCAGCTAGCAATGCCCACATACCATGAAACAATTTATTAGAAATGGTAAGATTCATGTGATGAGGCCTTGTACTGAGACTCCCTGGATAGGCCTCAGGCTTTAATAATATTGAGTCAACAAAATACAAACAGTTGGGCTGTGGAGTATGAGATGGTTGGACACATGCTAGCATCACAGCACTCTCAAGTAAATGAATACCAAAGGAAGAGGAGATCAGAGGTGGGCAGATCCACAGTAGGGGTTAAGATCTGGGGGATCAGGGAGTGAATGGGAGGCTAAGGTAGGAGAAGGGGAGAATTATGACAGGGCCTAATTCAGGGAAGGGCAGAAATGAATTCACAAAGACTGTCCTAGTTACCAGACAGGTTTATAGGTTTTAGTTTGTCCCAGATTTTTGTGAAGATGTAGAAGAGCTAAGTGGGTGATCTAGAGCAGTAGGTTTATTAAATGTATGCCTTTCCTTCTTTCATATGGGAGACTCCTGAAAGTACAGTCTGCTTTTGGTGCAGAAAAACTCTTTTCTATCTCCCTAACTCTTCCTCTCTGGCCAACGTAAGTGAAGCAGAAATCTCGCTCTCAAATGGATCATCCCAATGTTGTGGATGCACCAAAACCAACAAACAATGGTATCTCTTGGTGCAAGACTTCCTGCCCAAGCCATTTTGAGAAAAAAGCTTCTAGAAATAGCAACCAATCTTGCTCCTAAAATAAATCCATAAACAAAAGTAATAAAAATTGTAAGGCTATGGTGAAACAGCAGAGTTGTGGGATTAGTTGGGTAGATCCACCAGTACAACAGGCATGATAGGCTGAATGGCCTCCTTCTGTGCTGTATTTGGAAGTGTGTCATTTTTCAATAAAACATTGGAGATTGTGGTAGTTTCATTGAGATGATTTAAATTACGCAGGAGTAAAACATAAGAGCTAGAAACCAAGTATTTTCAGTCAATGCAAAAATAGAAAATGCGGGAAAAGCTTAGCAGTATCTGTGGAGAGACTTCAGAATTAATTAGCACTGATGAAGGGTAATTCAGCCTGAAACATTAATTCTGATTACTCTCCACAAATTCTGCCGGACTTGCTGAGTTTTTCCAGCAATTTGTCTTTTTGTTGCTGATTCACAACAACCACAGATTGTTCAGTATCTTGTCCGGTATGAAGTGGCATTCATTTAAGATTAATGATATCAAAAAACTGGAGAGACTTCTTTTTAGATGAATTCTGATGCTATAAAACTCCCATCCAAATGCTATCTCATTACTTCCAACTTCAAAGAAGCGATCTGTTCCATATGTTGCTTGAAAACATCCAATCTCTCTTTTTCACTAAAATAGCAAAAAAACAAAATGATTTTACCTTCATACAATCAGGTAATTGTGATGGTGCAGCAGGAGGCTATGTGCCCAAGAGGCTATATTGTGTCTGAACTGGCTCCCCGAGCACTTTAACTTAGTGCTGATCTGCATTTTCCCTGTAACCCTATCCATTGTTTCTATTGAAATAAGCATCCAATTCCCATGTGACAGTCTCGGTTGAACATGCATTTGTCGCACTTCCAGGCAGTGTCTTCCAGACCTGATCTACTCACTGTGTAAAACGTTTTTTTCTCACCACACATTTGCTTCTTTTGCAAAACATTTAAAAACTGTGCTCTTCATGGTGTTTATACTTTTGATAAGACTTCTTTATGTTCTCATCAGTATTAGAGACATTTTATAAAACGAAAGATACCAACCATTTAAAACCAACTCGCATCCGTGTGTGAGGGACATACTGTAGCAGCTCATGTGATACCTTTGATTTGATTTGATTTGATGTGACTTATTATTCTCGCATGTATCTGTACAGTGAAAAGTTTTGTTTTGCGTGCAGCACAGGTAGATCGTAACATACAAAGATCATAGAGTGTCAAAGTGACCTGAGAACAGAAGGGAAGAAGCTACAAATGTATTCATATCTGCTGTTTGCTTTCCAATTTTAGATTTGTCTGGAAAGGGCATATTCACTAAACTTATGAGGAGCTCAGAAACTATCAAAAACAAAAAAATGCCAATTACTGTCAAAAGTAACTTCATTCCTTAGTCAGATTTTTCTGTCTCCAACTCGTCACGTATTAAAACACTCTCAACTGCAAAGTTAGCAAACCTGCATAAATTCATCAAGCTGTGATCAAAGTATAGTTTGAAAATTAGATTATGAAGTACTCAATGTCAATTTTATCAACATTGGCCATGATATGGAGGTGCCAGTGATGTGGAGATTCCAGAGATACGGAGGTGCCGGTGATATGGAGGTGCTGGTAATATGGAGGTGCCGGTGATATGAAGGTGCCGGTGATATGGAGGTCCCAGTGATATGGAGGTGCCCAGTGACATGGAGGTGCCAGTGATGTGGAGGTTCCAGTGATAAGGAGGTGTCGGTGATGTGGAGGTGTTGGCGACAAAAAAAAGGCCTTTGATAAGGTGCCACACAGAGGCTGCTGAGCAAGGTGAGGGCCCATGGTGTTCGAGGTGAGCTACTGGTATGGATTGAGAATTGGTTGTCTGACAGAAGGCAGAGAGTTGGGATCAGACGTTCTTTTTCGGAATGGCAGCTGGTGACAATTGGTGTCCCGCAGGGTTCAGTGTTGAGGCCGCAACTGTTCACGTTATATATTAATGATCTGGATGAAGGGACTGGGGGCATTCTAGCAAAGTTTGCCGATGATACGAAGTTAGGTGGACAGGCAGGTAGTACTGAGGAAGTGGGGAGGCTGCAGAAGGATCTAGACAGTTTGGGAGAGTGGTCCAGGAAATGGCTGATGGAATGCCATGTGAGCAAATGCACTTTGGAAAAAAGAATACAAGCATGGACTACTTTCTAAACGGTGAGAAAATTTGTAAAGCCAAAGTACAAATGGATCTGGGAGTGCTAGTCGAGGATTCTTTAAAGGTAAACATGCAGGTTGAGTCTGTGATTAAGAAAGCGAATGCAATGTTGTCGTTTATCTCAAGAGGGTTGGAATATAAAAGCACCGTTGTGCTACTGAGACTTTATAAATCTCTGGTTAGGCCCCATTTGGAGTACTGTGTCCAGTTATGGTCCCCACACCTCAGGAAGGACATACAGGCGCTGGAGCGTGTCCAGCAGAGATTCACACGGATGATCCCTGGAATGGTAGGTCTAACATACGAGGAACGGCTGAGGATCCTGGGATTGTATTCATTGGAGTTTAGAAGATTAAGGGGAGATCTAATAGAAACTTACAAGATAATACATGGCTTGGAAAGGGTGGATGCTAGGAAATTGTTTCCATTAGGCGAGGAGAGTAGGACCCATGAACACAGCCTTAGAATTAGAGGGGGTAAATTCAGAACAGAAATGCGGAGACATTTCTTCAGCCAGAGAGTGGTGGGCCTGTGGAATTCATTGCCACAGAGTGCAGTGGAGGCCAGGACGCTAAATGTCTTCAAGGCAGAGATTGATAAATTCTTGATGTCACAAGGAATTAAGGGCTACGGGGAGAATGCGGGTAAGTGGAGTTGAAATGCCCATCAGCCATGATTGAATGGCGGAGTGGACTCGATGGGCCGAATGGCTTTACTTCCACTCCAATGTCTTATGGTCTTATGGTCTGAAATGGAGGTGTCGGTGTTGTTCTGGGATGGACAAAGTCAGAAGTCACACAAAACCAGGTTATAGTCCAATAGGTTTATTTAAACTATGGCTTTAAGAGATGGATTTTGTCCTTCTTTTTCAAGAAGAAAGGTTGCGAGAGAGGTGACAAGTAGTCCACTCAGAGCTTTAAAGTAAACAGCTTGTGAGGCTTTGTGATTTTTCCGAGGTCGGAAAAATAAAAACAGCCTGAATGGGTTGGGACAAGCTCCAGAAGCTTGTGATTTTAAATAAACAAGCTTGGACTGTAACCTGGTGTTGTGTTTATTTATCAATATTGGAATGGACAGTCCCAGCTGGATGTATTCTAATACGTTTTCTGGTTAATGTTTCTCCCAACTCTAAATGAACGTTGAACAGTATTGTTGAACATTTGAACAAGCTCATGAACAGACCAAGCCTGTGAGTGGAAACCTGTTGGGCTATGACCTGGTGTTGTGTGATATTTAACTTTGTACACCCCAGTCCAACACCAACACCTCCAAATCAAGTCTGTAAGTGAGCAGGATTTCATTATACAATATTCAGGCTTAGGTTCAGACATACTTTAAACTCAAACCTTCCTGATATGTTCCTCTCAGTATTTTGTGATTGTGAATGTGTGAGGCTATATATGTGTGAGCGTATGAGAGAGAACTTGCGTATGAGAGAGGGTCTGTGTGAGTGTATGGGTCTGTAGGAGTGTGTGTGTGTGTGTGTGTGTGTAGGAGTGTCTGTGTGTGTATAGTACAGTGGGATCACCTGTAGTGTGACATGAACTCAAGGTCCCAGTTGAGGCCATCCCCATGGGTATCAAACCTGGCTGTCAGCCTCTGCTTGGCCCCTTTGTGTTGTTGCCTGTCCCAAAGTATCCCTTAGAGGATGGCCACCCAAAGGTCCGAGGCCGAATGTCCCAGACCGCTGAAGTGTTCTCCAACTGGGAGGGAACATTCCTGTCTGTGGATTGTTGTGTGGTGTCCATTCATCTGTTGCCATAGTCTCTGCTCGGTCTTGCCAATATACCATGCCTCAGGACATCCTTGCCTGCAGCATATGAGATAGACAATGTTGGCTGAGTCACATGAGTACCTGCCACGTACATGGTGAGTAGTGTCCCCATGTGTAATGTGTGTCTCATCTGTGTCTACAGTCTGACACGTCTTGCAGCTTCTGCTATGACAGGGTTGTATGGTGTTGTCCTGAAGACTGGGCAATTTTCAGTGAACAATGATCTGTTTGAGGTTTGGTGGTTGTTTAAAGACAAGAAGTGGAGGTGTGGCACAGGTCTTGTCTAGGTGCTCATCTTTATTGATGATGTGTTACAGACTGCAAAGAACATGGCATAGGTTTTTGGCTCCTGAGAAGTATTGGACAACGAAGGGCACCCTATCGATTGCATCTTGAGTCTGTCTCCTGAGGTGATCATCACGGTTTCTTGCTGTGGCATGTCGGAACTGGCAGTCAATGAGTTGAGCATCGTACTTCTTCCTTATGAAGTCATCCTTGAGTACTTCCAAGTGCCTGTCACATTCCCCCTCATCTGAACAGATCCTGTGCATAGGGCTTGTTTGTAGGGGATGCTATTTTAATGTTTCAAGTGGAAGCTGGAGAAGTGTAACATCATGAGCTTATCCATGGGCTTGCGGTAGAGTGAGGTGCTGAGGTGTCCATACTTGATGTGTCCAAGAATGAGATAGATACTAAAGGTGAGTTTGATGGTGGGATGAAACTCATTGATATCACTGTGTGGTTCTTTCAGTGACTCCTTGCTATGAGTCCAGAGGAAGAAAATGTTGTCAATATATCTGGTGTATAGTGTTGGTTGGTGGTCCTGCATAGAGAAGAAGTCTTATTCAAAACTGTGCATGACAATGTTGGCATATTGTGTCCCTGTGGCTTTCTGTGTGTCTGGATGAAGAACTGGTTGTCAAAAGTGAAAACATTGTGATTGAGATTGACGTGGATGAGTTGTAGGATGGATTGTAGTCTCACATATCGACATACTCTGTCACAAACACTCACGTGCCCTGCCCTACACACAAACACACACACAAAATGTAATTTTTGGGGTGAATTTGTACTTGCAGAATTGCATTTTATTTTGCTCAAAAACTACATGAATCCATGTAAGATTCTGCAAATCCCTTTTTTAAAATTAGAATCAGTCTGAACAATGAGGCACAGACAGCCTCACACACCTTCAGTGCATTACCTATTGTTAAATGGCACCTATTGTTAAAGTTCACTTGAGAATGTAACTTTAAAAACAGTTTTGGGGTTTACATATGAAAGAACTGAAACCAACATGGTTTTTCTAAAAGATGAGAGGTTTAACAAACAATCCAGGTCTTCTTCAAAATATAATTTCATTTGCATCACACTGTAAACTTTTGCTATAAATTCTGTGTGTTTTTCGATTAGATTCCCTGCAGTACAGAAACAGGCCCTTCGGCCCAACAAGTCTACACTGACCCTCTGAAGAGTAACCCACCAGACCCATTTCCCTACCCTATATTTATTCCTGACTAATGCACCTAACTCTATGGCCAATTTAGCATGGCCAATTCACCTGAATTGCACATCTTTGGATTGTGGGAGGAAACCAGAGCACCCGGAGGAAACCCAAGCAGACACGGGGAGCATGTGCAAATTCCACACTGACAGTCACCCAAGGCAGGAGTCAAACTCAGGCCCCTGGCACTGTGAGGCAGCAGTGCTAACCACTGAGCCACCATGCCACCCTCTTTCATTGAGCGCCACCTCCATCTAATGTTAACCCCATCCCTCATTCACCACCCCTGCTCTGTCTTCAGCGTATATACCAACCCTTTCACATCTATAATCAGTTCTGAAGAAAGTTTACCAGACCTGAAACATTAACTCTCTTTCTCTCCACAGTTGCAGCCACACCTGCTGAATTTCTCCAACAAACCTCTGATTTTCTTCAGATTTCCGGTATTCGCAGTTCTCTTTTTTTTGTTGTTTAATGGTTCTGGAAAGATCATTGTTGGAGATTGCATTGGGCACTTTACAATATAATGATGTCACAAAATCTTTTGGTAGAGCAGAAACTGTAGTGACTGGAACAAGGTCAGCCAGGTAGACCGCATATAATATGAGGTCGCTGATTGGGGCTGCTAACCCGGTCCAACTCGGGAGTCCTGGCTGACAGATATAATCAGGAGTGTGAAGGGTTCTGTTCACTCTCGGAGCAGGCTCTGACCTAGCTGGATCAGTGCCATATACCATTCACATACAAATAGGTGACTTGGTGACGTTACACAGGCCTCCATGGAGTTATTTCAGAAACAGTTGAAAATGTGTTGCTGGTTAAAGCACAGCAGGTCAGGCAGCATCCAAGGAATAGGAAATTCGACGTTTCGGGCATAAGCCCTTCATCAGGAATGAGGAGAGGGTGCCAGGCAGGCTGAGATAAAAGGTAGGGAGGAGAGACTTGGGGGAGGGGCGATGGAGATGTGATAGGTGGAAGGAGGTCAAGGTGACGGTGATAGGCCAGAGTGGGGTGGGGGCGGAGAGGTTAGGAAGAAGATTGCAGGTTAGGAGGGCGGTGCTGAGTTGAGGAAACCGACTGAGACAAGGTGGGGGGAGGGGAAATGAGGAAACTGGAGAAATCTGAATTCATCCCTTGTGGTTGGAGGGTTCCCAGGCGGAAGATGAGGCGCTCTTCCTCCAACCGTCGTGTTGTTATGTTTTGCCGGTGGAGGAGTCCAAGGACCTGCATGTCCTCGGTGGAGTGGGAGGGAGAGTTAAAGTGTTGAGCCATGAGGTGGTTGGGTTGGTTGGTCCGGGCGTCCCTGAGGTGTTCTCTGAAGCGTTCCGCAAGTAAGCTGCCCGTCTCCCCAATGTAGAGGAGGCCACATCGGGTGCAGCGGATGCAATAGATGATGTGTGTGGAGGTACAGGTGAACTTGTGGCGGATATGGATGGATCCCTTGGGGCTTTGGAGGGAAGTGAGGGAGGAGGTGTGGGCGCAAGTTTTACATTTCCTGCAGTTGCAGGGGAAGGTGCCGGGAGTGGAGGTTGGGTTGGTGGGGGGTGTTTTATTTCAGAAACAGTCTAGCTTGAGGTTTCTTTTGAAGCAGATATGTCATCTCAACTTCCTGATAGTCTTTGTAATGATACCTAACCAGTCAAGTGCATCTTGCTTTCTGAGGTACATAATGCTTCTTGCTAAGACTCAATAGTAGTTTATCCTTGACCACTGTACTTTACATAGGCCCTGGATGCAGAATAGAAAGGGAGGTTAGCATGCAGCATCTGATGGTGCACTTCAGGTCTTTCTGTGATTGGTGGGTACCACAAGATGAGCCCCCAAAATGATGCTTTAATTTGAAATGATAAGGTTTTTAATATTTGTCCGAGGGATGTAGGTATCACTGGTATTTATTGCCTGTTCCTAATTGCTCTGGAGAAGGACATGGCTATCTGTCTTTTTGAACTGCTCCAGTCAGTGGAAATATTGGCTCCCTCAGCATTACGTTTCCTTTGGAATTTTTGATTTTTCTTCTAATGCTGTCAGTCCTAATTTGGTACAATTTGGTATAACTTGGCTAATTGCTTTGTAAAGGAGTACAAAAGGGGATTGTTAGCAGCATTCTATCCCATCCTCGAGCTCCCAATGGTCACTATGGCAACCGATGGCAGATGCTATGTAACCAATGTTAATCACTCAATTAGAGCGATATTAACATGGGTTTTTAACTTTGACAACGTATCCATGGGTTTCCTGGAACTCATCAGTGAAAGTAAGTGAACTTTACAGTTGACTGTCACTTCCCTCAATTTGAGTTTTGCCTGCACCGTGGCACAGTAGTTAGAACTGCTGCTGCACAACGCTAAGGATCCGGTATGATTCCAATCTTGATCTACTGCCTGTATGGAGTTTGTATTTTCTTCCTATGTCTGCGTGGGTTTCCTTCAGGTGCTGTGGTTTCCTCCCACAGTCCAGCAGGTTAGGTGGATTGATCATGCTAAATTGTCCCTCAGTGTCCAGGGATGTACAGATTAGCTAAATTAGCTTTGGGAAATGCAAGGTTACAAGGATAGGGGCTGGCGCTGGCTGGGATGCTATTCAGAGGGTCACTACAGACTCAATGGGCTGAACAGCCTTTGAATTTAGATCAAAGTGGCACTGGAAAAGCACAGCAGGTCAGGCAGCATCCGAGGAGCAGGAAAATCAACGTTTCAGGCAAAAGCCCTTCATCAGGAATCTGAAGTGCCCTGAATAGCCTATTACCACACTGTAGAGATGCAATTATTCTAGTTTCACCGCCTTGGGTGCTGCCAGGGGTCTGCTGGAAACATTTGCAGGATCTTGCTGATAGCAGCTTTCAAATACACAAGGCTGATTTTGTTTTTGCTGCAACAGATACTACATCAACTTTTAACAGGCAATTGAACGGAGTGAATGGAAAGTTTTTTCACCCTGACTGACTACTTCTTTATCTCGTCTACATGTTACCCCAGACACACAGAAATGTGACTGACTCAAAACTGTCCTCTCAGTAATTAGGTCTGGGCAATATGCAGTGGACAGGTCAGCAACACCCACATCCCTTGAATAAAAAATGAAAATTCACAGGGAAACATTGTTAATGTATCTGTTAGATACAGTAGGCCTCTCTCACTGAGTCCTTGCTTTTTTATTCTATTATGAACCAGCGGTTGTTACCAATCCCTAATTGATCTGGTGAATGTGTTGCTAAGACAACTTATTGAGTCACTACAGTCCATCCGAAGAGCACAGTGCTGCGAGGGAGGGAGTTACAGGATCTTTTCCCAGTGACACTGAAGAAACTGCTCGATTATATTTCCAAGACAGGAAGGTGAGTGGCTTGGAGGGCTACTTGCAGGGTGTGATATTCCCATGTATCTGCTGTCCTTGTCTTTATAGGTAGAAGTGGATTTGAAGGTACAATTGGAGAAGTCTTGCATATTGCTTCACTTCTTGTTATAGATGATCTATGCTGTTGCCAGTGTGCGTCAGTGGTGGAGGAAGTGAATGTTTACTGTGGTGGATGAGGTGCCAAAAAACACGTTGCTTTGTCCTTGGTGATGTCAAATGTTTTGTGTTATTGGAGCTGCACATATCCAGGCTATTTGTAATTATTTCATCACATTCATTACTTGTGCTTTGTAAATGGTGGAACAGTTTTAGGGTGTAGGAGATCCACATCGAAGAAAGGTTCTGATCTATTCTTGTAGTTACTGTATTTATATGGGCAGTCCAGTTCAGTTTCTGATCAATGTTAATCCTCAGGATGATAATAGTGGGAGTTTTGATAGTGACAAAACCAAGGAATCTCAAAGAGAAATGGTTAGATTCTGTCTTGTTGGAGATGGTCATTGGCTGGCACTTGCCTGATGTGAACATTACTTGCTAATTATAAACTAAGGTCTGAATGTACAGTTGTGGACTAAACAGTCATGAATGATGCTGTATATTGTACAATCATCAACCATCCTGACTTCATGTTTCAAGGAAGGGGTCATTGATGAATCAACTAAAAATGGTTGGGCTAAGGGAATACCATATGAAACTTTACAGTAATGTTGTGGGGCTGTTGTGAAGTGACATTCAGTGCTCATTCTGACCCGGTCCCATACCCTCAGCTCCATTCCCCGACCTGAGTCCAATGGGGAACCTGGAACCAAAGACCTCAGTTATTGGGCCTTAGTAACCCATGTCCTGGGCCCTGGCTCCAACGACCACCACTATCTTCCTTCATGACTCCAATGACTCCAATCCGGAGAGATTTCTTCCAATTCCCATTGACTTAACTGGGGCTCCTCAAAGCTACATTCAGTCAAAAGCTGCCTTGGTATCAAGGACAGGCACTCTCACCTGTTATGGATGAGACCAAATCTCCTCAAAGTATATTCAGAAGATAGTCAAGACCCTTAACATTTTCTTATTTTAAAGGTAAGTATACGGCGCAATTTGATCAGTCAAACTACTCAACATTGGGCAGAACAATTTACTTTTAGACTACAGTTAAAATACAGACAAAATGAAAACATTGGCTTAACTGAAATTCTACCAAAATGTTTAACCAAATATATGCATTAATTTCTATTAATTAACTGTGTCATGAAGTTAGTGTGTAAAAATGGTAAAATTAATGGTAAAATCACTTGAGAATGTAACTTTTCAAAAATGTTTTGTGATTTACATATGAAAGAACTGAAACCAACATGGTCATTCTAAAAGATGAGAGACTTAACAAATAATCCAGGTCTTTTTCAATAAATAATTTCAGTTACATCACACTGTAAACTTTTGCTATAAATTTTGTGTCTTACAATCTTACACTCCACAACCACCTGATGAAGGAGCAGCGCTCCGAAAGCTAGTGCTTCCAAATAAACCTGTTGGACTATAACCTGGCCTTGTGTGATTTTTAAAAATGGGGGAAAGCATCGTGATGTCCCTTTAGAAGTTAAAATGTTTTTCACTACTTAAAGATTTATGCAGAAAAAAATGTGTTTGTGGGTAAGCGACTGCAGGTGCCCAAAATTGAAACAAGTGCATCAAAAGATTTTTAAGTTAGAAGGCCCAAGCACGATTTTACCAGCTAACAGCTTAAATTCAGCCAATTAATTTAAAAAGGCACTTGGAGACAAAGGACTAATTGAATTAAAAATGGATTGTTTTGACACCTGGAAGCCAATCCAATTATAAGAATTTAATATGTAATCACAGGCATAACAGATGTGGGCACTTGAAAATTAATGGAGCAGTGACTGCCCACCTAACATGAAAAACTCTCAAAGAAATCTCTAGGAAGGCACCATCTATTTAAAAGGTACCAAGGCATTTGATAGCTAAAAATACTCATTACAAAAGACCCAGGAGAAAACAGCAGATTCCGAAAGAAGAGGAAAGAAAGCTAAAGGAAGAAGAAGGCAAATGGAGTTTAATGTAGAAAAGTGTGAGGTGATTCACTTTGGAAGAAATAACAGGAATACAGAGTACTGGGCTAATTGTAAAATTCTTGGCAGTGTAAATGAACAGAGAGATCTCGGTGTCCAGGAGCACAGATCTCTGAAAGCTGGCATCCAAGTTGACAGGGTTGTTAAGAAGGCAAATGGTGTGTTGGCGTTTATTGGTAGTAGGATTGAGTTTCGAAGCCATGAGATCATGCTGTAGCTGTGCAAGACCCTGGTAAGGCCGCACCTGGAGTATTGTGTACAGTTCTGGTCGCTGCATTGTAGGAAGAATGTGGAAGCTTTGGAAAGGGTTCAGAGGAGATTTACTAGGATGTTGCCTGGTATGGAAAGAAGGTCTTATGAGGAAAGGATGAGGGAACTGAGGCTGTTTTCATTGGAGAGAAGAAGGTTGACAGGTGACTTAATTGAGACGTATAAGATAATCAGAGGGATAAATGGGATGGACAGTAAGATCCTTTCTTCTTGGATGGTGAAGACTAACATGAGGGGACAAAGCTTTAAAATGAGGGGTGATAGATTTAGGACAGATATTAGGGGTAGTTTCTTTACTCAGAGAAGTAGAGCTGTGGAACGGCCTGCCTGCAACAGTAGTAGATTCATCGACGTTAAGGGCATTTAAACAGGCATCGGACATACATACGGATAATAATGGAACGGTGTAGATTAGATGGGCATCAGATTATTTTCACAATTCGGCACAACATCGAGGGTTGAAGGGTCTGTACTTCGCTGTAACGTTCTATGTTCTAAGAGAAGACCATCTGTGTGGACTTTAATGGATTAAGTGCTAATTTACCATTATTAATAACTGTGTTATTGGAACAGCATATTAATAGAACTGTCGTCAGCTAAAGGATAATGGTTAGTTGGGGAAAAAGTGTTCAGTTTGTTAATAGTTTTGTTAGTGTTCACTGTTAGGGTTAAATAAATAAATTGTTACTTTATTTATACAGTGGAAACCAGGAATCTATCTTCATTCACATGTTTTTAACAGATTTTGAGGTGAGGCAATACTCTCTGAGTATTTTAGTTTTATTAGCAGAGGCAACCTCCTCATTGTAACACTGTTACACATCCCCTAACCAATCACCAGCAAAGGCAAATTCAGAAAAATAGATTGACTCACAGGCAATTCTCTAGTTAAGAGGAAAAACATCAAGAGAAAACTCAGAGAGAGAGAGCAGCAGGGAGAGCTGCAGCTTCCAAACCCAGCAACTGCTACAGAAAAACTAAAACTAAAAATCCTAGCTCTGGGGGAGTTTGACCATACCCATTCAGGCTGCTTCTCCTGTTCCAAGCTTAGAAAAAAACTGCAAGGCCTCACAAGCTGTTTGTAGCTCTGAGTAGACCGACCATCACCTTTACCTCAACCTTTCTTCATAAAATTATACCAGGACAAAATATATCTCTTAAATCCATAATACTGTTACATACCTCACATCTTGAATGGTCCATTTCCTGTTTGGGTTAGGGATGTCATGAGGTCAGGAGTTGAAAAGCCCTGGCAAAACCCAAACTGAGAGCAGTGAGCATTTTTGATCTTAGACTGATCAGGTAGTAATTGGTCGGGTTGGATTAGTGCTCCCTTTTGGGCACTTTTTCACATTACTGTGTAGATACCAGTGTTTCAATTGTGTTGGACCAGCTTAGCTAGAGGCATGGCTAGATCAGGAACACAAGTCTTCAGCACGATCACTGGAATATTGTCAGGGCCTGTAGACTTTGTCTGTGCCCTCAGCCATTTCTTAATGCTATGTGGAATGGGTCCAATTGGACACAGACTGGCATCTGTGATCCTGGCAACGTCTGGAGGGGCTGAGATGGATCATTCACTTGGCACTTCTGGCTGAAATGTTTGTAAATGGTTTAGCTATGTCTTTTGTGTTTAGATGTGCTGGGGATGTTTGCATAGTCCTCCTTCTTTTGGTTGATTAATTATCCATCCCTAATCCGAGCACAATGTCAGATTGTTAGCTTGGGGTGGCATGGTGGCTCAGTGGTTAGCTGCAAATGTGTTGCTGGTCAAAGCACAGCAGGTTAGGCAGCATCTCAGGAATAGAGAATTCGACGTTTCGAGCATAAGCCCTTCATCAGGAATCTCGAAACGTCGAATTCTCTATTCCTGAGATGCTGCCTAACCTGCTGTGCTTTGACCAGCAACACATTTGCAGCTGTGATCTCCAGCATCTGCAGACCTCATTTTTTACTCGAAGATTTTTGGCTCAGTGGTTAGCACTGCTGCCTCACAGTGCCAAGGTCCCAGGTTCGATCCCAGCCTCAGGCAACTGTCTGTGTGGAGTTTGCACATTCTCCCCTGTTTGTGTGGGTTTCCTCCCACAGTCCAAAGATGTGCAGATCAGGTGAATTGGCCATGCTAAATTGCCTATAAAGGGAGGGAAATGGGTCTGGGTGGGTCACACTTCAGAGGGCTGGTTGGGCCAAATGGCCTGTTTCCACACTGTAGGGAATCTAATATGAATCGTTTCCATTTAGAATAGTGGGAGCACCACACAACGCAATGGAAGGGACACTCAATATGGAAATGAGACTGCATCTTCAGGGGGAAGCTACAGCAGCCAATGTTATGAACATTATCATATACAGAAGCACTGACAACTGATAGGTTGGTGAGTGCAACATCCAGTTGATGTTTATCTCTTGGTGGTTCTCTTATCATCTACCGAAGCCCCAGTCTGATGGCATGACTTGTCCTTTAGATCAGGCAGTTTAAAACTACCAAGCCATGCTTGGTGATGTACTGAAGAGCATGACCCAAATTGTGCTATCTGCCCTTGCCACTTACTAATTCCTTTCTCAACATGGAAGAGGTACAAGGACGGGTACTCATTTGTCCGCTAATGGAGGGCAGCAAGTGGTAATCAGCAGGGGTTGTGTTATACTCTCTTTCAGGATGTAGCCAGTATTTATTACTTGTCCCTTGTTGCCCTTGAGAAGGTGGTGGTGAGCTGCCTTCTTGAACCGTTGCAGTCCATGTTTTGTAGGTAGACCCGCACTGCAATTAGGGAGGGAATGCCTGGATTTTGAGATTGCTACAATGAAGGAATGGCAATATATTTCCAAATCAGAATAATGGGTGGCTTGGAGGAGTACGTAAGTGGGTGTTCCCATGTATCTATTGCCCTTGTCCTTTTTGATGGGAGAGGTCATGAGTTTGGAAGTTGCTGTCTGAGGATCTTTGGTGAATTTCTGCACTGCATCTTCTAGATAGTGTACACTGCTGCTACACAGCATTAATGGTGGAGGGAGTGGATGCTTGTGGATGTGATGCCAGTGAGGGGGGATTTGCTTTGTCCTGGATAGTGTCAATATCCTTGAGTGTTGATGGAGTTGTACCTATTCAGGCAAGTGGGGTATATTCCATCACACTCCAATCTCGTGCCTTGTAGATGGTGGAGAGGCTTTTGAGAGTCAAGAGGTGAATTATTCACCAGCCTTTGACCTGCGTTTGTAGCCACTGTTGAGCTTCTAGTCAGTGGTAACCCTCAGGATGTTGATAGTGGGGGATTCAGTGAGGTTAATTCAATGGAATATCAAGGGGTTGGTGGGGGCGAGCAGAAATTGCCTTTTAGTTTAAATGGTAAATGCCTGGCATTAGTATAGTGTGAGTGTTACTTGCCACTTGTCAGCCTGAACCTGAATATTGTCCAAACCTTGCTGTACTTGACTATGGACTTCTTTGGTATCTGAGGAATTGTGAACGGTGTTAAACATTGAGCAATCATCAGCAAACATCCCCACTCCATCGTTGATGAAGCAGTTGGAAATGGTTGGGCATCGGACACTACTCCAAGGAACCCCTGCAGAGATATCTTGGAACTGAGATGACTGACCACTGACAACCACAACCATCCTCCTCTGTGCCAGGTATCATTCCAACCATCGCAGAATTTGCCCTCTGAAACTCATTGATTCCAGTTTCGCTCCGGCTCCTTGATGTCACACTCGGTCGAATGCAGCCTTGATGTCAAGTGCTGTCACTCTCACCTCCCCCCTTGAATTCCCCCCTTTTTCTATGTTTGGACCAAGGCTGTGATGAGGTCAGGAGCTGAGTGGCCCTGGTGGAACCCAAACTGGGCATCACTGAGCAGATTATTGCTGTGCAGAAGCTGCTTGATAGCACTGTTAATGACCCCTTCCATCACTGTATGAGCTGCTGTTTATGAGGAGGGTTACCACCTGCTGAAGTATAGGAAACTACAGGGCCTGGCTAATTGAGTGTGCTGGAGGAAAACGACTTTGTGATTGAATGAGAAGAGTCTCTTGCAATTAGCAAGCTTGCCAGGGAGGCGACAACCTAATGGTAGTATCGCTGCACTGTTAATCCAGAGACCCAGATTATGCTCTAGAGAGCCAGGTTCAAATCCTGCAATGGCAGATGGTGGAATTTGGAATTCTAATTCCATAAAATTCTGGGATTAAGAAACTAATGATGACGATGAAACCATTGTGGATTGTTGGGAAAACAAACTATCTCATCTACTAACGTTAGGGAAGGAAACTGCCATCCTTACCTGATCTGGCCTACATGTGACTCCAGACCCACAACAATGTGGTTGACTCTTACCTGTCCTTTGGGTAATTAAGGATGGGCAGGTTATTGCTGATCAGGTGCTGTTTGATAGCTTTGATGATGACACCTTCCAACACTTCACCGATAATCAAGAATAAAGTGATTGGGCAGTATTTGGCTTGGTTTGATTTTTGTATACAGGACATATCTGGGCAATTTTCTACATTGACAGATAAATACCAATGTTGTAACTATACTGAAACAGCTTGACTTAGAGGAGTGGCAAGTTCTGGAGCACAAATCTGGCCTAGCTAGTGATACCCTCATCCTGTGAACAAATGAAAAAGGAATCTGTTTATTGAACGTTAGCAGTTCACATAGGTTTCATTGATGGGATAGATGTAATTTCAGAGATTTTAAGGAGGACCCCATGTTAGGTCGTGCTCCTTTATAGCACACCTCAACATTAACCCTTCCAGACCCTTGTGCAATATGCTTCCCTCTCAGCTATGCAGCCAGGTCAGCTGAACGTTTGCAGTTCTTCATGGTTTTAACATCGAGCAGTGCTTGAGGTTTTTTTTGCAATTGCAGGATTCAAACCCTGTGGCTGCAGCAGAAGCAGACACAGGTTGCACACGTTCCTTCCTTTGACTGCTGCATTGTTCTTGGCTAGCATCCGCCGTGTTTCGGAACCTGTGATTTCTCCAGCCCTGCAAGTCCAATATGAATGCCATGATTTGGAAGGGACATTGTTGGACTGGGGTGGACAAAGTTAAAAATAACACAACGCCAGGTTATAGTCCAACAGATTTATTTGGAAGCACTAACATGCTGCTCCTTCATCAGGTGGTTGTGCAGTATAAGATCACCAGGCACAGAACTTATAGCAAAAGTTTACATGGTGATGCAACTGAAATAATATATTGATAAAGACCTGGACTGTTTGTCAAGTCTCTCATCTTTTAAAATGACCATATGGGTTTCACTTCTTTCATATGCAAATTCCAGAACTTCATTTTAAAGTTACATTCTCAAGTGAACTTTAACAATAGGTGCCATGTTGGCTCAGATAATGCACTGAAGGTGTAAGGGTCCTGTGTAAGGCTGTCTCTGTCCCAAAGTTCAGACTGATGCTATTTCTCAAAAATGGACTGACAGAATCTGATATGGATTCATGCAGTCTTGAGCAAAATAAAATGTAATTCTGCAAATACAAATTCACCCACAAACATGTGAGTGTGTGTTTCTGTGTATGTGTGTGAGTATGAAAGCGGTATACGTTTGCAAGACGGTGGGCGAGAGTGTGGAGGGTGTATATATGTGATCATGTGTGTGTGTGTGTGTGTGTGTGTGTGTGTGCACGCCGTGGGGTCACCTGTAGTGTGACATCAACCCAATGTCCCAGTTGAGGCCATCCCCATGGCTATCAGCCTCTGCTCGGTCATTTTGCGTTGTTGCCTGTCCCGAGGTCTGCCTTGGAGGACGGCAAACTGAAGGTCCGAGGTCAAATGTCCCGGACCGCTGAAGTGTTCTCTGACTGGGAGGGAACACTCCTGTCTGTTGATTGTTGTGCGGTGTCCATTTATCCGTTGCCATAGTCTCTGCTCGGTCTTGCCAATGTACCATGCCTCAGGGCATCCTTGCCTGCAGCATGTGAGATAGACAATGCTGGCCGAGTCACATGAGTACCTGCCACAAACATGGTGGGAGGTGTCCCCACATGTAATGGTGGTATCCATGTCAACATTCTGACACGTCTTGCAGCGTTTGCTGTGACAGGGTCATATGGTATTGTCCTGAAAACCTGATAGTTTGCTGTGAGCAATGATCTGTTTGAAGTTTGGTGGTTATTTAAAGGTGAGAAGTGGAGGTGTGGGAAAGGACTTAGTGAGGTGCTCGTCTTCACTGATAATGTGTTGCAGGCTGTAAAGAACATGACATAGTTTTACGACTCCTGGGAAGTACTGGACAATGAATGGTGCCCTATCAGTCACATCTCGTGTCTGGCCCCTAAGGAGGTCATCATAGTTTCTCACTGTGGCACGTTGGAACTAGCAGTCAACATGTTGAGAATTATACCCCATTCTTATGAGGGCATCCTTGAGTACTTCCAGGTGCCCGTCATGTTTCTTCTTATCTGAATAGATCCTGTGTATGCAGAGGGCTTGTCCATAGGGGATGGCTGTTTTTATATGTTTCAGATGGAAGCTGGAGAAGTGTAGCATTGTGAGGTTATCCATGGGCTTGTGATAGAGTTAGGTGCCCATCCTGATGGAGATGCATGTATCCAAGAATGAGGCAGATACTAAAGAGTAGTCCATGGTAAGTCTGATGGTGGAATGAAACTTATTGAAACAACTACACAGTGGTATCAGTGACTTCTCGCCATGGATCCAGAAGAAGAAAATGTTGTCAATATATCTGGTGTATAGTGTTGGTTTGAGGTCCTGCTTAGAGAAGAAATCTTGTTTGAATCTGTGCATGAAAATGTTGGCATATTGGAGTGCAAATTTGGTCCCCATGGCTGTTCCATGTATCTGGATGAAGAACTGGTTGTCAAAGGTGAAAATGTTGTGGTCGAGGTTGAAGTGGATGAGTTGTAGGACAGTGCTCAGAGATTGTCAGCTGTTGGTGTTGAGTACTGAGGCTGTTGTTTCAATGCTGTCATTGTGGGGTTCTAGTGTAAAGTGCTGAAACGTCTATTGTGACGAGGAATGTTCCCAGTTCGACAGGGTGCTCAGTTCCTGTAAAAAATCTGAAGTGTTGCGACAGAAGCCGGGGTCCCCTGTAGAATGGGTTTCAAGATGCCTTCGAGATGCCAGGCAGGTTCTCACACATAGTGCATATTTTAAACATGAATGCCAAGTGAGTGAGATGTTGAGGTACCTCGAGCAGAAACACGCTTCCAGATTTTGAACACTATCATCTTTCTAACGAGTAAGAATGATGGCACATGGTTATTTGATGAATGGAGAGTATTTCTTGAGGATGAATATGAAGCAGATGACCTTTCTAATAACTACCTGATGAGAGCTCACAAACTTAAATGTGAACCTGCTCCATTCTCCACAGAAGCCACGAAAACTGCGGAATATTTTTAACAGTTTCTCTTTCTATTTCAGCTTTCTTTACATCCTCTCAATCACATAGTAGATTCAGGAAGATGTCTGAAGCAGGGCAATGTCCTTGACCATTTATCTCCCACTGGAATACAGCCTTCTCCCTTAATGTAACCTTCAGCTGCTTCAACTTACCTATGTCTCTTTAAATGCTGGGCTTAGTCTTCCAATTTGGAGGTTTTTAACACTGACACAAATCGGAAATGAACTCAGAAATCAATTCATTCGCAGTGTAGCCACATCAAAAAGCCACTAAGTAGGGGTGCAACACATTTCCATTCAGCCCCTCCAATCCACCCTGCCATTTAATTTAATCAGGTGGCATGCTGCCTCACAGTGCCAGGGATCCAGGTTGAATCCCAGCTTTGTGTGAGTGCCTGTGTGGAGTTTGCACATTCTCCCTGTGTCTGTGTGGGCTTTTTCTGGGTGCTCCGGTTTCCTCCCACAATCCAAAGATGTGCACATCAGGTGAATTGGCCATGCTAAATTGCCAATTTAGAAATGAGTCTGGGTGAGTTACTCTGCGAGGATTGGTGTGAACTTGTTGGGCCGAAGGGCCTGTTTGCACACTGTAGGGAATCTAATCTAATCTCTTCTTCAGTTCCTTATGAGCAAAAACCTCTCGTTCTCCATCTCAATGGCAACAATCCTCAAATATAGCTGTGATGCAACTAAAAGAGGTTGAACCTCATTTCTCGACATTGTTCAGTTTTTTTATATCCATTCACAGGATAAAGGGCATTGCTGATTGGACCAGCATGTATTATCCAGAGAGGAAAGAGCCAAGCACATTGCTGGTAGGTCTGGCGTCACATGTATGGGTGGCATGGTGGCTCAGTGCTGCCTCACAGTGCCAGAGTCCTGGGTTTGATTCCAGCCTCAGGTGACTGTGTGGAGTTTACACACTCTCCCCATGTCTATAAGGATTTCCTTTGGGTGCTCTAGTTTCCTCCCATAGACCAAAGATGTGTAGGGTTCGGTGGATTGGCCAATGCTAAATTGCCCATAGTATAGGCTAGGCGGGTTAGTTATGGCAAATGGAGAGTTATCATGGGGGTAGTTTTGAAAGGGATGCTGTTTGGTGAACTGATGTGCACTCAGTTGGCCAAATGACTTGCTTCTACACTATTGGGATTCTATATAGGCCAGACCAAGCCCAGATGGCCGATCCCTTCCCTCAAGGATGTGAATCAGATGGGGTTTTCCCCAACAATCTTGCAATGGATTCAT
Organism: Hemiscyllium ocellatum; assembly: GCF_020745735.1. Lineage (NCBI taxonomy): Eukaryota > Metazoa > Chordata > Chondrichthyes > Orectolobiformes > Hemiscylliidae > Hemiscyllium > Hemiscyllium ocellatum. The sequence goes on along the minus strand of NC_083432.1, from coordinate 12,815,809 downwards.
AGTCATCATTAGACTTTTAATTGCAAATTTTTGAAATTCAAATTCCACTGTGTGCCATCTCAGGATTCGTACCCAAGTCCCCAAAATATTATCTGGATTAACAGTCCAGTGATAATATCACTCGGCCAAAGCCTGTCCTTATTTTGTTTTGTATTCATTCGATTTGATATTTATTTTTTCCCTGTTTATTGGTGTGGATTTTCCCACAGGACCATTCAACGTACTTTATCCAACAAGCATTGCCTTGCATATCACCTGTGCAGTGGGAGTGGCCAGCTTGTGCTTGATCTCAGCAAGAAGAAAATACCCAGTTTCAAATGCTGCTGCTAAGTACTCCTATTCCAGGGATACCACCTTCCCCGCCAGCTTCGCTGAGGGAGGGAGGGTCGGGTCATTCAAATACAGTGTGATCCATATCTATGCCAGCTATAGGTAGCACAAACAGAAGGAAAAGGAAGTTGACCCCATCAGAAAGTAACGGCGAGGAGCAGTCACTCTCGCAGTTATGGAGATGCCAGAGTTGGACTGGGGTGGACAAAGTCAGAAGTTACCCAACACCAGAATATAATCCAACAGGTTTATTTCAAATCACAAGCTTTCAGAGAATGTGGTTTAATCGGCTAATGCCTCCTATGACGACCATTTTAGTTTTATGGACAATCAGTCCAATTTAAACAAGGAATCTAGGGAGAACAGGAGGCTCTCCATACAACAGTAGCAGCAGGAGATGAAAATATTCCCTGGGCATCAAAGTGCCAGGAGCCCCTACTGATTCATAATGGTGCATATCACTGCTGATTCAACTCCCACTCATCAGGTCGCAATAGGATTGCATGAAGTTAAACACAGAGTGGGTGATTTATTCCAACACTTACCATATCACAGCAATAAGGCAGGTTTTACTTCGTTCTGTTGTAATTAACAAGTGAAATCCTGACTCTATTCTTTGTTCTTCCACTTCTGCAAAATCAGCTATGGTGTGTTTCATTGTGCTGAATGTGAATGTAAAATTATTTCTGAATCATTTCCCAGCTAATGGATTGTACTATAAGTCAAAAAAACTCAATGCAGGATGTCACCATAAAATTACCGGGGTATACCGTGTTGGTGGAAACATTCAACTCATTGTCTCTAAGCCAATTTTCTGCCTGATCTGATCTAACCAAATGACAGCCTCATTCCTGATGGAGGGCTTAAGCCCGAAACTGAGATTCTCCTGCTCCTCGGATGCTGCCTGACCGGCTGTGCTTTTCCAGCACCACACTCTCGACTCTGATCTCCAGCATCTGCATTCCTCGCTTTCTCCTAATCTAACCAAACCTAATCCTAGTACCCTGATTTTCCCAGCACTCCACATCTGCTTGAAATACTTCAGCAATTTCCCTTGAGGGAAGCAGCAACCTCACTGCAAACCATTACTTGCTGCAATAATCCATTAGGTTTCTCTTCACTCCCTGTAACAAGTCTTCACATGGAAAATTCAATAAATTCCATTAGGTTCCATTGAGACCATACCACAAACTCAAGTTACAATTAATCTTCCTCAGTACAAGCTCTCCCATCCACCATGTGACTTAAGGGACAGAAAAATGCAAGATTTCTGAAAGAGATCCTGGAATGTCTCACCTGGAAGGATGTCAAGGAATTTCGGAGAACGACTTCAAAGTGAGTATACAATGTAAAAACCAAAACTATCTCCTGTGTGTTATATCCTCTATCAGTGGACTTAATGTAAAATTAAAGAAAGCAGTCTGAAAACGTGCAAGCTAACTTTATTCCATTCGGTGCATGCTTATGGCACACTATTTTGAACAATGGCTTATATTTTATATCTATTGTGATTAAAACAAAATTCTCATTTCCATCCTGTAGCTACCTAATAATCTACATAATTCTCTCTGTAAACCTTGCCTGCGACTTGGATTTCCATTGCTCAGCCTATTTGGGTTCCCTGCAAATCAGGCAGATTCACTGGTATGTGCAATCACCAGATGAAGGTCCCCAGTTTGCTATAACCCAGGGTGTAAGGCAAAGAACTGGTTTCTTTTTTTGTATTCTACGCCTTGCCTCTGTTGGTCACCATAAGGTTGACTTAAACTACTCTCCCCTAAAGGATATTAGTGAACCAAATGTTTTTTTTCCCCAACAATCTGCAATGGATTCATAGTCATTATTAGACTCTTCATTACAGATTTTTTAAAAATTGAAATGGACTTTTCCCAGTTCTGAAGTTTGTAAAAGGATACAATTCAACCAGGCTTTCTTGAGTTAAAGAAAGAGTGAGTTTATTAGTTGATAAAATACAAGGAAAAACAAAATACACAGACACATAGCTTAGAAATGAGTAGTGAGTATTAGGAGTTATAACAGTTAAAAGATATACAAATCAGTCTTTGATTTCCATGCAGATAGGTGGCATAACATTTTGACTGTTAAGTGGGTGATTCCAGTTAGATTGACCCTCACAGTTGAGTACTTGGTTTGGAGGTTCTGGATTCTACAGAGTCACTGAGAGGAATTGTCCAGTTTTCCATTTGACAGTGCATTTTGACTGACAACTTACGGCAATTAGAGAGACCACGACACTTCCATTCTTTTCCATTTTACCAGCAAGCACAAAGGTGCCTAATAGATATTCTTTAGCTGTAACCTTTACAGAACACTGTACCCCAAGAGCACAAGACACACACTGACACAGACACATACACACAGACACTTATGCAAGCACACATGCAAACAAACATACTCACACATACACACATAAACACACGCACACAGACACACACACGGACACACATATGCGCACAGACACACACACACACACACACACACACACACAGATGTACACTCACTCACATACAGAGATACACGTTCATACAGACACACAAATTGACACACAATTCGCACACATACAAACATAGACACAGTAACACACAAGATACATATTCATACAGACACACAAACGGACACACATGCACAGACACACACACTCACACAGGCACACACACACACACACACACACACACACACGTAGACATACACACTCACGCAGATACGTATAAGCACAGAAGGTACACTTGGTTTGCAATCACTTCCCTTGTGTTTCCCTGGTAGGAACAAACACAGTTAAAAGGTGTACAAATCAGTCTTTAATTCCATGCAGATAGGTGGCATAACATTTTGACTGTTAAGTGGGTGATTCCAGTTAGATTGCCCTTTTGCCCTGACTTCTTTCTTTAACTCACAGAAGATGGTTTGGGTTTTACATTGTATACTCCCTTTGAAGTGGTTCTGTGAAATTCCTTGACACCCTTCCAATGAGACATCCCAGGCTCTCTCTCCAGGCTGAGTATAACCCATGGAGGAATTTTTGAGACTGTCATTGAATGGCATTCACAGCCACCTCTAGCTTGTCTGTCTTTTTATAAACATAGAAAACAAACTATCTCTATTCAATATGTCCATAACTAATCTGGGGCTATGATTGGTTGGCATGACAATACAAATACTTCCAGTATCCAGGTCAGGTATGTGCATTGGACACCACATGGAACCAAATACTAATCATTGGATAGCAGCCCCAGTTTGACAGGTTTTTTTTTCATTTTTCTGTTTTCAAGTGAACTCATTACTGGCCTCAGAAGCAGAGTCACTGGATCCGGAATGTTAACTCTGCTTTCTCTCCAAAGATCTTGCCAGATGTGCTGAGTTTCTCTCGCAATTTCTGATTTTGCTATTGAGTCCCATGTTTTATTCCAGATCCTCATGGCTCTTCATGTCATTAGAAATCCTTCAGGTGAAACATTATCAAAATCATTTCTCAAAGTCCCAAATCAATCCCACTATGTTTTCCATTTTAACTGTGAAGTCCTCAAAGAAATCAGAGTTTACAAAACAGATCCTGTCATTCTAAATCTACCCTAATTATTTCTTATTAAATGTTTGTGTTCAGCTCTGTGGTTCCCATTATATGGTGAGGTTTTCATGTTGGTTTAATGTACGCATATTTGTTAAGCTACCTTTGACAGTCAGGCATAGTTTGTACATTTTGATATTATCAGTGTGATGTACTGGCAATTGATGAGTGCTGTAATATATTACAAGGTTATGATCTATTAACGCACTCAGTTATTCAGAGTAAAGGGCCAGAATATACGCTCAACTTTTTCATTTAAGCTCTCCAAAAGGCATTAGCTCAGTCTGTGAACTTGAGAAATTGACTGAGATTATCTGGGCTTGGTTATTAACTGAAGGACTCGGAGAGTGGAATTTAATGCCCTCACTTAAGGCACTTGTAGTGACAGAGGACGTTACATCAAGCAGGAGAATGCCAGGTGAGGACACTGCTGCAATCCTATCTCTGCCTCTTACTTTTTAGTTTGTGGGCAGCCTTCAAACCCACTGCCAACCTGAGGCTCTCAAATGGCCACCTAAAAATAATTTAAGGACATTATCCTGTCAGCTTTTTCAGGGCAGGGCTAATTGCCACACTGGCACCCTGAAAAGCAAACTTACTGTGAGATCCCCTTCTAAGTGCCTGATGGAAGGATCTGGAATCAAGAAAGAGGGGTTGTATTAGTATCTAACCCTCCTTGCCCTTGCTTCCAACCACCAACTCCCACCACAACCCTCATCCTGTGACCCACATCCTACTGTCATTGACCTGTAGCCTGACTCCCTTGCTGCCTCTGGGGGCGTTTGCTGTGTGCATTTGCCATCTGCTAGTATTGGCACTGCATGCAATCAATAGTTGCCATCTTCAGATTAACTGACAGTTCTCAGGGGTATGACCTTCACTCCTGGATCCTCTGTCCTAGAAAATGATTGATTGGTACTTTATAGAGTCATAGAGTCAAACAGGATAGAAAAGGACTCTTTGATCCAAGTCATCAGCTCTGACCAGATATCCCAACATGCCCTACTCCCATTTGCCAGCATTTCGCCCATATTCTTCTAAACGCTTCCTATTCATTTACCCTTCCAGATGCCTTTTAAATATTGTAATTGTAACTGCCTCCACCACTTCCTCTGATAACTCATTCTGTATACACACCAACCACTGCATGAAAAAGTTGTCCCTTAGTTCCCTTTTAAATCTCTCCCCTCTCACCTTAACCTATGACCTCCAGTTTGGACTGCCCCACCCGAGGAAAAAGACCTTGGCTATTTATTGTCTCCAAGTCCCTCATGAGTCCTTCCTCAAAGGAGGCATTGCCAAGACCTTTCCAACTCTGAAGCCAACAGGTGAGACACTCTAGTCATATGAGTGTTCATTGGTACTGAGGGTAATCAGTAATGGGATAATGAAGAATTAGAATGACGAATTGTGATGAAGGACAATTCTGAGGAGATAATTGAGGTGGGATAATGCATTATGGTCACTGTTAGAGGGAATGTCATTTGTGACTTTGGTAAAGGCTGATTGATTTTGGACTGAAATAGTTGAAATGTGATTGGAGGAAGACAAATGGATTGTTGTGAAATGGATGGACACAGAAAGAGAGGGAGGTCAAATGCTTCAGGATATTGAAGAGCAAATGTTGGAAATGAGCTGCAGGTTTCCAATGAAAGAGGAATGAAAGGCAGATATTGTCAGAGATGACATTTCAGAAAGGTAGGAGCTCGAGACCTTGAAGTGGTGGTATTTATGGTGTCATCTAGCAAGGCCATTAGAAGTTTACTCTGTTCTCTAAGTGTGAATTAAACAATATTCTATTTAACTTGCACAAACCATTGCTGCTTTCGAACCTATTTCCCTAGAAATGCTTTATTCGTATTCTTTTAACTTGAGTTGCTACATCCAATTATTTTAAGAATTCCGTTTAATCCTTTGCTCCATTTTGTGGGTGGATCAGCTCAATTGGCTGGACAGCTGGTTCATGATGCACTGTGATGCTAACAATGTGGGTTCAATTCCTGCACCAACTGAGGTTACCATGAGGAACTCTCCTTTTCAACCTCTCCCTTCACCTGACACATGCTGACCCTCAGACTAAACTCACTATCAGTCATTTCTCTCTTTCTCTTTCTCTCTCTCTCTTTCTCTCTCTCTCTTTCTCTCTCTCTCTCTCTCTTTCTCTCTCTCTTTTTCTTTCTCTCTTTTTCTCTCTCTCATGACGGAGCAACCCAATGGTCTGGTAAGACTATGCCAATTTTACCTTTACCCTATTTAGACTCTTTCCAAGGTGTCAATAGTTTTCCTGTTCCACTGCTCTCTCAATTGCCATTTACACTCTGTGAGTTGATGAACATCCTACTGGAGTTCAGAATTAACTACATGAATGGGCAGGGAACAATGGAATGCAGATCCTTAAAAAATAGGCAACAGGTTTAAGTAGAGGATCTGGATAGGTGCAAATAAGGAGGGGCAAAGGGCCTGTTCCTGTGCTGTAAGGTTCTTGGTTCTTTGTTCTAACTCTATCTCCCAACTTACTGACCTCTTCTTGGAGAATCTGAATCTTCTGAAAATTCTCTCTGTTTGAGCAGGTCAAAGCACCGGTGAAGGTAACCAATTTAGGTTATTCCACAATTATATGTTTTTAAAAGTTTGCAAATCTTTCGAACTTTTGCTTGATAATAATCAACCAGTTATGTCTTAAAGATACAGAATATTGCTTTTTTATGTCAGTTGATGATCCCCTTTCAGATATAGAATTCAGTCATTTCTTATAACCAGGAATGATCAAATGCACATCCTACTACATGATAGTAAAGGATTTTCATTGCTAAGTTTTATAGCTCACCTTTGGGATTGCCAGGGATTGTCAAATGACTCCCCAGTGTTAATTGTGCAGTACAAGCTGATGGCCAATCTTTACCGGGCTGCTTTCATATATAACGTTCTACATTATGAATAATTGGGAGACAATTGCTGATATATGCAAAGATAAACTTTACAATCCACAGGCTCACACAGCAAGCATTAAGTAATTTCCTCTCACCAGATGGTTTAATTTTGCACATCCTAAATGATTTGTTTCTCTGATTCCTCTTCTCAATGCTTTACACTTAATCCACAGGGAAGGTAATTGCATCAACATTTTAATCATTCATGTGACATGGACATTTATTGTCATGCCCAGTGAAGGTGGAGCGAGCTGCCTTCTTGAATTGCTGCTGTCTTTTGAGTGCAGGGACACCCAGAGACCTGTTAAGATGGATGGTGCAGGAATTTGGTACAATGGCTGTGAAAGAAGAGCAATGTAGCTTCCAGTCAGGATGGAGTTATACTTGAGGGGAACGTTCAGGTGACAGTGCTCCCCTGCATCTGCTGCCAATGTCCTTCCGAGGTTTGGAATATGCTGTTGAAGGAATCTTAGTAAATGCATTATATAGGCTGGATGTGATGAGAACTGCCAGCAAAAACATCAATGTCATGTCCATCAACATCATGTCCACCCTTAACCCAGACTGCTGCCCCTGCAGCTACTTAATGCAGCATTGATTGCTTATAAACAAGGCTTTGACCCCTTTCCAGGCAAGACATTGGACTTTGAGAGGTGTCAGCTAATTCAATTACTTAGAAACTAACAGAAAGTCAAGAGTGGGGATAGATGGGTGGCTAGTGCTGTGCCTCAGGGATCAGTGTTGGGACCACAACTATTTACAACTTACACAGGTGACATGGAGTTGGGGACCAAGTGTAATCTGTCAACGTTTGCAGATGACACTAGACTGAGTGTTACAGAGAAGTGTGCAGAGGACACTGAAAGTCTGTAGAGGGATATAGACAAGTTAACTAAGTAGGCAATGGTCTGGCAGATGGAGTACAATGTTGGTAAATGTGAGGTCATTTATTTTGATGGTAATAACAGTAAAATGGACTATTATTTAAATAGTGAAAATATTGCAGCGGGGAGGGCTTGGGTATCCTTGCGCAAGACAAAAAAAGTTGGTTAAAGTGAGGACTGCAGATGCTGGAGATTAGAGTTGAGTGTGGTGCTGGAAAAGCACAGCAGGTCAGGCAGCATCCGAGGAGCAGGAGAGTCGACATTTCAGGCAAAAGCCCTTCATCAGGAATTAGGGTGTGAGCTGAGGGGGTGGTGAGATAAATGGGAGGGGGGGGTGGGACTGGGGGAAGGTAGCTGAGAGTTTGATAGGTATATGGAGGTGGGGGTAAAGGTGATAGGTTGGAGAGGAGGGTGCAACGGATTCCCCTCTCAGGTGGAAAGGAAGATGGATAGGTAGAACAGGTCATGAGGGCAGTGCCGAGTTGGAAGGTTGGATCTGGGATAAGGTGGGCAGAGGGGAAATGAGGAAACTGATGAAATCTGCATTGATGCCACGGGGTTGGAGGGTCCCGAGATGGAAGATGAGGTGTTCTTCCTCCAGGCATCAGGTGGTAAGGGAGTGGCGATGGAGGAGGCCCAGGACCTGCATGTACTTCGTGGAGTGGGAGTGGGATTTGAAGTGTTCGGACATGGGGCAACGAGCCTCATCTTCACCATGGAAAAACTGAACTGATTTCTACATACAGTGATACTGTCCTACTCCGCAGGAATTGCAAAATCTATGCCCTCACCACCCCCCTCACTTCTGTCCAAGGCCCCAAAGGAGCCTTCCACATCCTTCAAAGTTTCACTTGCACTTTCACATGTCATTTACTGTATCCATTGCTCCCGATGCAGTCTCCTCTACATTGGGGAGACAAGACGCCTACTCACAGAGCGCTTCAGAGAACATCTCTGGGACACCTATGCCAACTAATCACACCACCCCATAGTCAAACATGCAAACCCCCCTCCCCAACTCCGCCAAGGACACGTGGGTCCTGGGCCTCCTCCATCACCACTCCTAACCACCCGACACCTGGAGGAAAAACGCCTCATCTTCCACCTCGGGACTCTCCAACCCCATGGCATCAATGTGGATTTCACCAGTTTCCTCACTTCCCCTCCCTCCACCTTATCCCAGCACCAGCCTTCCAACTCAGCACCTCCCTCATGACCTGTCCTAACTGTCCATCTTATTTCCCACCTATTCACTGCACCCTCTTCTCCAATATCTCATAGGGTTTCACAGTGGCTCAGTGTTTTAGCACTGCGGCCTCACAGCAACAGGGTTCTGGGTTCGATTCCAACCTTCGGCGACTGTCTGTGTGGAGTTTGCACATTCTCCCTGTGTCTGCATGGGTTTCCTCTGGGTGCTCTGGTTCCCTCCTAAAATCCAAAGATTTGCAGGCCAGGTGAATTGGCCATGTTAAATTGCCCATAGTGCTAGGTGCATTAGTCAGAGAGAAACAGGTCTGGGTGAGTTACTCTTTGGAGGGTCGGTGTGGACTGGTTGGATCGAAGGGCCTGTTTCCACACTGTAGGGAATCTAATCTAATCTAAAACAAATCGCCATTATCCCCACCTATTGCACTCGCAGCTACCTTCCCCTCCAGCCCCACCTCCCTCCCATTTATATCACCACCCCCTTGGCTCACAGCCTAATTCCTGGTTGACTCTCCTTCTCCTCGGATGCTGCCTGACCTGTTGTGCTTTTCCAACACCACAGTCTTGACATAAAATTGGTTTGCAGGTGCAGCAGAAGAAATATTGTCCTTCAATGCCAGTTGGACGGAACTTAAAAGTAGACAGGTTATGCTGCAGCTGTATCTGGTGCTGGTGGGACTACACCTGGAATACTGTGAACTGTTTTAGTCTCCTTACTTGACAAAGGATGTACTGGCAATGCGGGGGGTTCACTAGGTTGATTCCAGAATTAACAGAGTTGGCCTACGAGGAGAGATTGACTAAACTGGGACTATAAAAATGGAAGAATGAAGGGAGTATAAATTATGAGGAAAATAGATAAGACAGAAATAAGAAAGTTGTTTCCACCGGAAGGTGAAACTCGAACTAGGGGGCATAGTCTCAAAATAAGGGGAAGCAGATTTCGGACTGAGCTGAGGAGAAACTTCTGCACGCAAAGGCTCGTGAACCCCCTATGGAATTACCTCAATGAAGTTATCTCATTGAATGATTTTACGGCAAAGATTAGATTCCTTACAGTGAAGAAATAGGCTCTTCGGCCCAACCGCACCGACCCTCTGAAGAGTAGCCTACCCAGGCCCATTTCCCTCTGACTAACGCACCTAACACTGTGGGAAATTTAGCATGGCCAATTCACCTGTCCTACACATCTTTGTGACCGTGGGGAGAATGTGCAAACTCCACACAGACAGTCACCCAAGGCAGGAATCGAACCAAGGACCCTAGTGCTGTAAGGCAGCAGTGCTAACCACTGAGCCACCATACCACCTAGGAGCTAAGGGTTATGGTAAGTGGGTGGGGCATTAGAACTGAGTCCATGAAAAGATCAGCCATGATCTTATTGAATGGCAGAGCAGCCTCAAGAGGCCTGCTCCTATTTACAATGTTCATATTTCCTGTGTTCTGGAGTCTCAGCAGCACCAGCCAGGATTAGTAGCCACTGATGGGACTGCATGTAGTCCCATCAGGTCAAGGGTTCCAAGTCCAGGCGTGGTCTCAGCAAAGGGAGTGGGTGAGGAGTTGGGAGACCCTGATCAGGAGGGTTAAAAGGGGGTGTGAGCTTTCTGGGCTGCCTTTCCTCATATAGTTAAAGCATGTGCTGTTCCTATGTGGTGTAGGCCTGCACAAAAGACAAAATGTCATGAGCATTGCAAAAGGTCCTTAAATGTTTGCATGGAACAAGAAATGAGGCAGCATGTGATAAAGATTTATAAATACACCATTATCGTTTGGGGGAATTTGGATTTCGAGTAGAGGTAAAGTTGATTTGTGGTTTCAGCTTTGCGATGGCAATTCTTTTTTAGTATGTGATGGATGGCAATTATAGGAAGGGGGGAATAGTCTCAGATACAGTCACATAATGGGTTAACTCCAGGAAGGGTAAGAGAGGTAGGCACCTAGGGCAGGGGTCTTTTGTGGATATACCCATTTCAAACAGGTATGCTGTTTTGGAAAATGTAGGGGGTGATGGATTCTCAGGAGAACGTAGCACGAACAGCCATGTTTCTGGTATTGAGACTGGCTCTAATGTAACAAGGGGTACACCGGACTCCAAGAGATCAATTGTGTTAGGGGATTCTGTAGTCCAAGGTACAGACAGACATTTCTGTGGCCAGCAGAGAAAAAGCAGAATGGTGTGTTGCTTCCCTGGTGCCAGGATCAAGGATGTCTCCGAGAGGGTGCAGAATGTTCTCACAGGGAGAGGGGCAGCAAAAGGTCATTGTCCACATTGGAACCAATGACATTGGAGGGGAAAAGGTTGAGATTCTGAAAGGAGATTACAGAGAGTTAGGCAGAAGTTTAAAAAGGAGGTCCTCAAGGGTAGTAATATCTGGATTACACTCGGTGCTACAAGCTAGTGAGGGCAGGAATAGGAAGACAGAGCAGATGAATGCATGGCTGGTATATGGGAGATGAATTCACATTTTTGGGTGATTGGAATCTCTTTTGGGGTAGAAGTGACCTGTACAAGAAGGACAGATTGCACCTAAATTGGAAGGGAACTAATATACTGGCAGGGAAATTTGCTAGAACTGCTTGGAAGGATTTAAACTAGTAAGGTGGGGGGTGGGACCCAGGGAGATAGTGAGGAAACAGATCGGTCTGAGACTGGTACATTTGAGAACAGAAGTGAGACAAACAGTCAGGACAGGCAGAGACAAGGTAGGACTAATAAATTAAACTGCATTTATTTCAATGCAAGGGGCCTAAAAGGGAAGGCAGATGAACTCAGGGCATGGTTAGGGACATGGGACTGGGATATCATAGCTATTACAGAAACATGACTCAGGGATGGGCAGGACTGTTCCAGGATACAAATGATACAGGAAGGATAGAAAGGGAGGTAAGAGAGGAGGGGGAGTGGCATTTTTGTTAAGGGATAGCATTACAGCTGTGCTGAGGGAGGATATTCCTGGAATTACATTCAGGGAAGTGAGTTGAGTGGAACTGAGAAATAAGAAAGGAAAGATCACCTTATTGGAATTGTATTATAGACCCCCTAATAGTCAGAGGGAAATTGAGAAACAAACTTGTAAGGAGATCTCAGCTATCTGTAAGAATAATAGGGTGGTTATTGGAGGGGATTTTAACTTTCCAAACATCGAGTGGGACTGCCATAGTGTTAAAGGTTTAGATGAGAGGAATTTCTTAAGTGTGTACAAGACAATTTCCTGATTCATTATGTCGATGTACCTACTAGAGAAGGTGCAAAACTTGACCTACTATTGGGTAATAAGGCAGGGCAGGTGACTGAGGTGTCAGTGGGGGAGCACTTTGGGGCCAGCGACCATAATTCTATTCGTTTTAAAATAGTGATGGAAAAGGATAGACCAGATCTAAAAGTTGAAATTCTAAATTGGAGAAAGGCCAACTTTGATGGTATTCGGCAAGAATTTCCAAAAGCTGGTTGGAGGCAGATGTTCACAGGCAAAGGGACGGCTGGAAAATGGGAAGCCTTCAGAAATGAGATAACAAGAATCCAGAGAAAGTATATTCCTGTAAGGGTGAAAGGGAAGGCTGGTAGGTATAGGGAATGCTGGATGACTAAAGAAATTGAGGGTTTGGTTAAGAAAAAGAAGGAAGCATATGTCAGGTATAGACAGGATGGATCGAGTGGCTCCTAAGAAGAGTATAAAGGAAGTAGGAGTATATTTAAGAGGGATATCAGGAGGGCAAAAAGGGGGCATGAGATAGCTTTGGCAAATAGAATTAAGGAGAATCTAAAAGGTTTTTACAAATACATTAAGGACAAAAGGGTAAGTGGGAGAGAATAGTTAGTTCTATTAGTTTTAAAATTCTATTAGTAATAATTTTAATAATTCTATTAGTTTTAAAACTAATAGAATTACGGTCACTGGCCCCAAAGTGCTCCCCCAACAACACCTCAGTCTCCTGCCCTGCCTTATCACCCAAGAGTAGATCCAGTTTTGTAGTTGGTACATCCACATACTGAAACAGAAAATTTTCGTATACACTCTTAACAATTCCTCTTGATCAAAACCCTTAGTTAAAATCCCTTACCATATCCACCCTATTATTCTTGCAGATAACTGAAATCTCCTACAAATTTGTTTCTCAGTTTGCCACTGACTATTAGGGGGTCCATAATAGAATCCCAAGAAGGTGATCATCCCTTTCTTGTTTCTTAGTTCCACCAAATAACTTCCCTGGATGCATTTCCGGGAATATCCTTCCTTAGTACAGCAGTAATGCCATCCCTTATCAAAAACGCCACTCCCCCTCCTCCGTTGCCTCCCTTTCTATCCTTCCTATAGCATTTGTATCCTGGAACATTAAGCTGCCAGTCCTGTCCATCACTGAGACACATTTTGTAATTGCTATGATATCCCAGTCCCATGTTTCTAATCATGCCCTGAATTCAGCTGCCTTCCCAGTTAGGCCTGTATTGAAGAAAATGCAGTTTAATTGATCAGTCTTACCTTGTTCTCTGCTTTGTCCCTGCCTGCCCTGACTGTTTGACTCTCTTCTGTTCTCAACTGTAGCAGTCTCAGATTGATCTCTTTCCTCACTATCTCCCAGGGTCCTAACCAGATCCCTTCTCCAATCACACCCTCCCCACCTCGCCCCCACACGACCACACCACCACCATCTTACTAGCTTAAATCCACCTGAGCAGCTCTAACAAATCTGTCTGCGAGTATATTAGTCTCCTTCCAATTCAGGTACAATCCATCCTTCGTGTACAGATCACATTTACCCCAGAAGAGATTTCAATGATCCAAAAATGTGAAACTTTCTCCCCTGCATCAGCTCCTCATAACACCGGGAGTAATCCAGATAGTACTACCCTCAAAGACCTCCTTTTAAATTCCTGCCTAATTTTCTATATTCTCCCTTCAGAATCTCATTCTTTTCACTTTCTACATCATCATTAGAGTCATAGAGTCATAGAGATGTAAAGCATGGAAACAGACCCTTCGGTCCAACCCGTCCATGCCGACCAGATATCCCAACTCAATCTAGTCCCACCTGCCAGCACCTGGCCCATATCCCTCCAAACCCTTCCTATTCATATACCCATCCAAATGCCTCTTAAATGTTGTACGAGCCTCCACCACTTCCTCTGGCAGCTCATTCCATACGCGTGCCACCCTTAGTATGAAAATGTTGCCCCTTAGGTCTCATTTATAACTTTCCCCTCTCACCCTAAATCTATGCCCTCTAGTTCTGGACTCCCTGACCCCAGGGAAAAGATTTTGCCTATTTACCCTATCCATGCCCCTCATCATTTTGTAAATCTCTATAAGTTCACCCCTCAGCCTCTGACGCTCTAGGGAAAACAGCCCCAGCCTGTTCAGCTTCTCCCAGTAGCTCAAATTCTCCAACTCTGGCAACATCCTTGTAAATCTTTTCTGAACCCTTTCAAGTTTCACAACATCTTTCCGATAGGAAGAAGACCAGAATTGCATGCAATATTCCAACAGTGGCCTAACCAATGTCCTGTACAGCTGCAACATGACCTCCCAACTCCTGTACTTAATACTCTGACCAATAAAGGTTTGCATACCAAAGTAAAGCCGCCTTCACTGTCCTATCTACCTGCAACTCCACTTTCAAGGAGCTATGAACCTGCATTCCAAGGTCTCTTTGTTCAGCAACACTCTGCAGGACTTTACCATTAAGTGTGCAAGTCCTGCTAAGATTTGCTTTCCCAAAATGCAGCACCTCGCATTTATCTGAATTAAACTCCATCTGCCACTTCTCAGCCCATTGGCCCATCTGGTCCAGATCCTGTTGTAATCTGAGGTAATCCTCTTCGCTGTCCACTGTATCTCCAATTTTGGTGTCATCTGCAAACTTACCAACTGTACCTCTTATGCTCGCATCCAAATCATTTACGTAAATAACAAAAAGTAGGGGACCCAGCACCGATCCTTGTGGCACTCCACTGGTCACAGGCCTCCAGTTTGAAAAATAACCCTCCACCACCACCTTCTGTCTTCTACCTTTGAGCCAGTTCTGTATCCAAATGGCTAGTCCTCCCTGTATTCCATGAGATCTAATCTTGCTCACCAGTCTCCCATGGGGAACCTTGTCGAGCACCTTACTGAAGTCCATATAGATCACATTTACCACTATGCCCTCATCAACCTTCTTTGTTACTTCCTTAAAAAACTCAATCATGTTTGTGATACATGATTTCCCATGCACAAAGCCATGTTGACTATCCCGAATCAGTCCCTGCCTTTCCAAATACATGTACATCCTGTCACTCAGGATTCCCTCCAACAACTTGCCCACCACTGAGGTCAGACTCACCGGTCTATAGTTCCCTGGCTTGTCCTTACCACTCTTCTTAAATAGTGGCACCACATTAGCCAACCTCCAGTCTTCCAGCCCCTTACCTGTGGCTATCAATGATACAAATATCTCAGCAAGAGGCCCAGCAATCACTTCTCTAGCTTTCCAAAGAGTTCTTAAGTACACCTGATCAGGTCCTGGGGATTTATCCACCTTTTCCCGTTTCAAGGCATCCAGCACTTCCTCCTCTGTGATCTGGACATTTTGCAAAATGTCACCATCAATTTCCTTACAGTCTATATCTTCCATATCCTTTTCCACAGTAAATACTGATGCAAAATATTCATTTAGTATCTCCCCAATTTTCTGTGGCTCCACACAAAGGTCGCCTTGCTGATCTTTGAGGGGCCCTATTCTCTCTCTAGTTACCCTTTTGTCCTTAATATGTTTGTAAAAACCCTTTGGATTCTCCTTAATTCTATTTGCCAAAGTTATCTCACGTCCTTGTTTTGCACTCCCGATTTTCTTCTTAAGTATACTCTACTTCCTTTAAACTTTTCTTAGGACATATGCTTCCTTCTTTTTCTTAACCAAACCCTCAATTTCTTTAGTCATCCAGCATTCCCTATACCTACCAGCCTTCCCTTTCACCCTGACAGGAATATACTTGCTCTGGATTCTCGTTATCTCATTTCTGAAGGCTTCCCATTTCCAGCCGTCCCTTGACCTGCGAATATCTGCCCCCAATCAGCTTTCGAAAGCTCTTGCCGATTAACATCAAAATTGGCCTGTCTCCAATTTAAAACTTTAACTTTTAGATTTGGTCTATCCTTTTCCATCACTATTTTAAATCTAATAGAATTATGGTCGCTGGCCCCAAATTGCTCCCCCACTGACACCTCAGCCACCTGCCCTGCCTTATTTCCCAAAAGTAAGTCAAGTTTTGCGCCTTCTCTAATAGGTACATCGACATGCTGAATCAGAAAATTGTCTTGTCCTCACTTAACAAATTCCTCTCTATTTAAACCCTTAACATTATGGCAGTCCCAGTCAATTGTTGGTAAATTAAAATCCCCTCCCGTAACCACCCTATTATTCTTACAGATAACTGAGATCTCCTTACAAGTTTGTTTCTCAATTTCCCTCTGACTATTAGGGGGGTCTATAATACAATCCCAATAAGGTTATCATCCCTTTCTTATTTCTCAGTTCCACCCAAATAACTTCCCTGGATGTATTTCCAGGAATATCCTCCTCAGCACAGCTGTAATGTTATCCCTTATCAAAAATGCCACTCCCCCTCCTCTCTTACCTCCATTTCTATCCTTCCTGTGGCATTTGTATCCTGGAATATTAAGCTGCCAGTCCTGCCCATCCCTGAGCCATGTTTCTATAATTTCTATGATATCCCAGTGCCATGTTCCTAACCATGCCCTGGGTTCATCTGCCTTCCCTGTTAGGCCCCTTGCATTCAAATAAGTACAGTTTAATTTTTCAACCTATCTTGTCCCTGCCAGCCCTGACTTCTGTTCTCAACTGTACCGGTCTCAGATCGACCTCTTTCCTCACTATCTCCCTGGGTCCCCAACACACCACCCCCACCCCCCCACCCCGTCACCCCATCTTACCAGTTTAAACCCTCCTGAGCAGCTCCAGCAAATTTCCCTGCCAGTATATTAGTCCCCTTCCAATTTAGGTGCAATCCATCCTTCTTGTACTGGTCACTTCTACAACCAAAAGAGATTCCAATGATACAAAAATGTGAATCCTTCTCCCATACACCAGCTCCTCAGCCATTCATTCATCTGCTCTATCCTTCTATTCCTGCCCTCACTCTCTCGTAGCACTGGGAGTAATCCAGATATTACTACTCTCGAGAATCTCCTTTTTAAACTTCTGCCTAACTCTCTGTAATCTCCTTTCAGAATCTCAACCTTTTCCCCTCCAATGTCATTGGTTCCAATGTGGACAAAGATCTCTTGCTGCCCCTCTCCCCTGTGAGAACATTCTGCACCCTCTCTGAGACTTCCTTGATCCTGGCGCCAGGGAAGCAACACACCATTCTGGTTTTTCGCTGCTGGCCACAGAAACGTCTGTCTGTACCTTGGATTAGAGAATCGCTGAACACAATTGATCTCTTGGAACCCAACGTACCCCTTCTTGCATTAGAGCCAGTCTCAATACCAGAAACTTGGCTGTTTGTGCTATGTTCCCCTGAGAATCCATCACTCCCTACATTTTTCCAAAACAGCATACCTGTTTGAAATGGGTATATCCAGAAAAGACTCCTGCACCAGCTGCCTACCTCTCTTATCTTTCCTGGAGTTAACTCATCAATGTGACTGTATCTGAGATTTTCCCCCACTTCCTATAACTGCCATCCATCACATACTGTTGCTGTTGCAAATTCCTCATTGCTTCTAACTGTCTCTCCAACCGATCCATTCAATCTGATAAGATTCGCAACCAACAGCATTTATTGCAGATATAATCTGTAATAACGCTTAAACTCTCTTTAAACTCCCACATCTGACAAGAAATACATATCACTCTATAAAGGCCTTTTTTCCTCCTTCACAATCTACAGCCTCAGAAAATAACATCATCTTATTCCTGTACAAACACTGCCCCAGGTTAAATTAATAGTTATGGTTTATATTTTAAGTTTAATCAAGAGACACATCTCCAAAAACATAATCAAGAAAGAACCTACTCTACTCACTGCTGCAGATTCTCTGTAGGATACACTTAAAACAACAAGTAACTTATCTGATTCTGTGCTGTGAACTTCGCCCAACAGTTCCTCCAGGATTAGTTGTGAATTTCACTGTTTGTTAATTTTCCCAGATGCACTCCGATGTCCAGCGATACATGAATTAAAACAGCAATGGCAGTAACTGTGCAGGTTCTTTCTCTCTCTCTCTCTCTCCTGCAATGACCTCACTATGTGCTTCCTTTTAAATCTTCTCCCTTTTAAATCTGCTGTTGTTTTGACTTTTTTTTCCAAAGTTCCAAAACAATGCAACAGCACATAAAACAGTAATTGCTGCTCCTGGAATTCAAGGAAATCACCTCCAACACCTAAAATACCTCAAAAAAAGGAGCAGCTGTTATAGCCAGAGACTTTTCCCATCTTCCATCTTGGATTACCCAGGATGTCGTTAGTTCCAATGTGTACAATGACCACCTGATGGTCCTTCTCCCCTTTGAGAACATTCTGCAGACTCTCTGCGGTATCCTTGATCTTGGCATTAGGGTGGCAACAAACTGTAGGCTGTAGGCTGCAGAAACGTCTGTCTGGCCTCTGACTATAGAGTCCCCTAACACAATCAATTGCTTGGACCCTGACATACCACTCATTTCAGTAGAGCCTTTCATGATGCCAGAAACTTGGCTGTTTGTGTTCTGAGAGTCCATCACCCCCTACATTTTCCGAAGCAGCCTACTTGTTTGAGATGGGGACAGCCACAGGAGACTCCTGCATTACCAGCCTTCCCCTCCTAACTTTCCTGGAGCTAACCAACTATCTGACTGTATCTGTGACTTTTCTCCCTTCCTATAACTGCCGTCCATCTCACCCCCTACCTCTTGTAAATTCCTCATCGCCTCTAACTGCCACTCCAAACGATTCTTAAAATCTGATCGGATTCGCAACCAAAGAGACTGCCTCAGACCTAACCACCAATAACATAGAAATTCTCCCTAAACTCCCACATCCAACAAGAAGAGCATATCACTCTACTAAAGGCCATCTTGCTCCTTCACAATCTACAGACCCAGAAAATAGAGCCATCATTTTGCTCTAAAAAGCAGTGCTCCAGACTAACTTAATACTTATTGTTTATATTTTAAAAATTTAATCAACAGGCAGATTTTACTAAAACATATAATGAAAGAACCCACCCTACACAATGCTGTAGCCTTACAGCAGGGTTAAACATTAAAAGCTATCTACTTATCTGTTCCTGTGCCGTGAGCTCTCCTGCACAAGTTCTTCCAAGGTCAGCTGTGAATTTCACGCTTGGTAAGTTTTCCAAGACACACTTCGATGTCCAGAGATACATGAACTCAACAACAAAGGCTGTAACTATGCAGATTTACTGCTGTGTCAGTTAGCAGTGTAGGTTTCTTTCCCTAGCTCCCTCACTGACCATGTGCTCACTGCCTCTTGTCTGTCCTTCTCCTTTTAAAAGTGCTGTTGTTTCGACTTTCATTTGCCAAAGTTCCAACACAATGCAACAGGATAGAAAGCAGTAATTGTTGCTCCTGGAATTCAAGGAAATCACTTCCAACACCTAAAATACCTCAAAAAAGGAGCATTTCTTACAGCCATCATTTGAGCAGTGAACGAAATACATCATTTTTAAGGAAGAAAGTGATTTATGTTAAATGTCGAGAAGATACATGTGGAGCTAATTGATGAACTGCTAAAAACACTGAACTTTACAACCGAGAGAGAAAAGGGGTGTGAGCAGTTTTAGTTCAGGTCAGATGGATCAGTTCTGTTGTGCAGAAGAGCAGTTTGAGAACAGCAGAAGGCAGATTATTAGTTGTGAAGAAATCTCCAGGCCATGAGAACTTATTTTGTGAAGTCTCCAAGCTGTGAGATTCTGTGTGGAAGTTTTCAAGCTGTCAACGGTGGAAAAGAGTCTTTAGGCTATCAGAACTGGAAACACTCAGTTAATTAAGACATTAGAAAGTTAAGATAGGAGTGATAATATATAGGGATTGAGTATCTGTAAAGGGTATTTTGGGTAACACAGTTGAATCTTTCTTTTAGCTTGTATTAAAATATTCCTAAACTGCTTTCTATGTATATACTGTTATTTGTTTTCATTTTGTATCTTTTTGTGTAATAAAATTGTTATTTTGTTAGAGAACATTGGTAGTCTTGTGTAAATGAATTTAATGACTAATCACCATGGTAACCAACAGCAAAAATAACCAAATAAAAGCCAAAAGAACTGCAGATGCTGTAAATCAGAAACAAAAACAGAAATTGCTAGAAATGACCAGCAGGTCTGGCAGCATCTGTGAAGAGAAATCCAAGTTATCATTTTGGGTCTAGTGACCCTTCCTCAGAACACAATAAAACAAATTCAAGGACTATCAAGCCAGCTTTTACACTGGATCCTAATCTGTCAGGGATTGCAATCACTTGGGAACATATTGAGTAAAAATGCTTCCTATGTACATATTGAACATTGATGCTGGGAATGCTTTCTGAAGTTAGCCCCATGTTTGAATTCCAGATATAAACCATGTGTTAGGGTGGGGAGACAGAGTACTGGGCAGGTTAGGTACAGGGCATTCTGTCACCAATTAAAACTCCTCTCTGTGCCTTTCCAGTGCTTCGGGTAGGGCAGGGGATGTGGGTCTAGGTGGGATGTTCTTTGGAGGGTCAGTGTGGATCCGATGGGTCAAATGGCCTACTTCAATACTGTAGGGGTTCTATAATTCTATTTTCCACCTTCATGTCTAACCACCTACGTTAGCCAGTTTTTATTCCCAGTTTCCCCTGTTCTTGATAATTTCACCACCCACTAACCGAGAGAATGATAATCAGCCTGTTCGCTCATGACTGTGGATTTTAACGATCCAGTCTTCCTTTCTAGAGATGGCAGTGAAAGAATATTCCCAGAGTTTTTAACCAGCCATCTAATTTCAACAATGACATCATGAATTGTCCTTATTATCATTTCATAAGCTGTTTGTATCGGGTCCACTACAATTCTCCAATTCTCTTCAATGATAGGTACCTCTTCAGAATTTGCATAGTGTCCAAGAGTCTGTGCATAACTAGTGGCAAGTATGATCATGTATAACAAAGATGTCCCAACTCTTTAACCAAGCAGTTGTACATGTAACTCTAATATCTCATTAATACTTGATAATATTACAGGTTCTCACAGTTGTAACAATTTATTCACTGTTTATTTTAACACTGTTGATTTAAAAGAAATTATGCAAAATGTACAATGTTTCCATGTTGATGTGAAGAGAAAACATGTTTTAGAACATTTTAGCGCAACACAACTGTATATTTAAACAGGGGAAAATACTGAGTGAGGGAAATACCTGTGGCTATTGCACCACAACGCTGTATTCATGCCAGGTCTCAGCCATTCTCCTCACATTACAAAATGGATACTTTATACATTTTTAGGATTAATTCATAGAATCTGTATGGCGTGGAAGCAGATCATTTGGCCTATTAAGTCCACACCAACTCTCCAAAGGGAATCCCATCCTATAATCCTGCATTTGCCACAGCTAATCCACCCAGCCTGCACAGTCCCAGACACTATGGGCAATTTAGCATGGCCAATCCAACTAATCTCTCATCTTTGGACTGTGGGAGGAAACCGGAGAATCCAAAGAAAACCCACACAGACATGTGGAGAATGCGTAAACTTCACAGTCGCCCAAGGCTAGAATCGAACCCAGGTCCCTCGTGCTGTGAGGCAGCAGTACTAACCTGAGACACCATGCCACCTTACTGTATACAGTTAATATCTGTAGGAGAGAATTGGTATCACATGATAAGTTCTGCCTTTCAGATGTACAGGACTGTTCCTAAAAGGTGCTAAATGTTCTCCACAGGGTCTTTGGTTTTCAGCAGTGTCTCATCAACTATCTCAGTGTTAACAGCAGGAAGCAGCAATGTGAGCCATAAGTTGAGTCTGATGTCTCACAAGAGACTATCATGTAATTCTGATGCAATGTAACTCGCTATTAAGTCATAGGCAATAAATCTATTTACTGCTCCTCAGCCTTTCTTCTGTTTATGGGCATTCTTCCCCATGTGGTTTCAGTAACATAAACTAATAGTAGCAAAAAGAATTGGTGATGGAACTTCTACCTAAGACATCCTGGATGGTATGCTAGAAGTGTAGTAATTGTTTTAATATGGCTACGTAGCAAATTGGATAGAAAATTGGCTTGATAGTAGGAGGCAGAGGGTGGTGGTGAAGGGTCGCTTTTTGGAGCGGAAGCCTGTGACCTGCAGTGGGCACAAGGATCAGTGCTTTGGATGAAAATATAGAAGGCATGGTTAGTAAGTTTGTGGATGACATCAAAATTGGTGGTGTGGTGGAC
Source organism: Hemiscyllium ocellatum (assembly GCF_020745735.1). Classification (NCBI taxonomy): domain Eukaryota; kingdom Metazoa; phylum Chordata; class Chondrichthyes; order Orectolobiformes; family Hemiscylliidae; genus Hemiscyllium; species Hemiscyllium ocellatum. The sequence goes on along the minus strand of NC_083432.1, from coordinate 12,793,472 downwards.
AGTGAAGAAGGTTATCTAAGAGTACAATGGTATCTCAATCAACGGGGCTAGTGGGTCGAGGAGTGGCAGCTGGAGTTTAATTTAGATAAATGTGAAGTGCTGCGTTTAGTAAGGCAAAACAGGGCAGGACTTATAGAGTTACTGGTAGGGTCCTGGGGAGTGTTGTCAAACAGAGAGAACGTGGGGTGGAGATGGATCTTTCCTTGAAATTGGTGTCACATGTAGACAGACTGGTGAAGAAGGCCTATGGCATGTTTGCCTTCATCGGTCAGAGCATTAGAGTACAGGAGCTTGGACGTCATGTTATGGCTGTACAAGATATTAGCAATGCCACATTTGGAGTACTGTGTACAATTTTCGTTGCCCTGTTATGGGAAAGATGTTACTAAACTGGAAAGGGTGCAAAAAGATTTACAGTAATGTTATTGAGACTGGAGGGTTTGATTTATAAGGGGAGACTGGATAGACTGAGAATAGTTTTCCTGGAGCGTCAGAGACTGAAGGTGACCTCATAAAGGTTTATAAAATGGATGTAGGTTTGCTTGCTGAGCTGGAAAGCTCATTTTCAGACATTTTGTCGCCATACAAGATAGCATCTTTAGTGAGCCTCTGGATGAAACATTGCTAATGGTTCTTGCTTTCTATTTATATGTTTCAGTTTCTTTGGGTTGGTGATGTCATTTCCTGGGGTGATGTCATTTCTTTTGGTGATGTCATTTCATGTTCTTTTTCTCAGGGGGTGGTAAATTGGGTCCAGGTCAATGTGTTTGATGGTAGAGTTCCGATTGGAATGCCATGCTTCTAGGAATTCTTGTGCGTGCCAATGTCTGGCTTGTCCTAGGATGGATGTGTTGTCCCAGTCAAAGTGGTGTCCTTTCTCATCTGTATGTAAGGATACTAGTGAGAGAGGGTCATGTCTTTTTGTGGCTAGTTGATGTTCATGTATCCTGGTGGCTAGTTTTGCCTATTGGTCCAATGTAGTGTTTGTTACAGTCCTTGCACGATATTTTGTAAATTACATTAGCTTTGCTTGTTGTCTGTATAGGACCTTTCAAGTTCATTAGCTGCTGTTTTAGTGTGTTAATGGGCTACCATGATGCCAAGGGGTCTAGGTAGTCATTTCTGAGATGTCGTTGAAGTAGGGGAGAGTTGTTTAGGGTTTCTGGATGTGTTTTGTCTGCTTGTTTGAGTTTGTTGCTGAGAAATCTGTGGACTGTGTTCATTGGGTACCCATCCATTTTGAATACATTGTATGGGTGATTTTCCTCTGCACTGCGAAGTTCCTCTGTGCTGCAGTGTGTGGTGGCTCATTGGACTAATGTTCTGATGCAGCTTTGTTTGTGGATGTTGGGATGATTGCTTCTGTAGTTCAATATTTGGTCAGTATGTGTTGTTTTCCTGCAGGCGCTGGTTTGAAGTTCCCCATTGGCTGTTAGCTCTACTGTGACATCTAGGAATGGCAGTTGTTGTTGTTGTTTTCCTCCTCTTTAGTGAATTTTAAGCCAGTAAGGGTATTATCACCAACCCAAAGAAACCCAAACATATAAGTAGAAAGTAGGAATCATCAACAATGCTTCATCCGGAGGCCCACTGAAGATGTTACCTAGTAGGGTGACAAAACGTCTGAAAATGAACCTTCCAGCTCAGCGAGCAAACCTACATCCAGAACCTCAACCTGAGCTACAAATCTTCTCAAAACTCACTAGGTTTATAAAATCATGGGGGGCATGGAGAGGGTAAATAACCAAGGTCTTTTCCCTGGGGTAGGGGAGTCTAAAACTAAGGGCATAGATTTAAGGTGACAAGGGAAAGATTTAAAAGAGACCTAAGGAGCTTCTTTTCACACTGACTGAGCTGCCAGAGGAAATGATGAGCCAATACACAATTTAAAGAACATTTGAACAGGCAGAATCATAGAGATATACAGTGCGGAAACAGACCCTTCGGAGCAACACATTCAAGCTGACCAGATATCCCAGATACATCTAGTCCCATTTGGCCCACATCCCTCTAAACCCTTCCTATTCATATATCCATCTAGATGCAAAGAACAAAGAAAATTTACAGTCCAGGAACAAGCCCTTCAGCCTTCCAAGCCTGAGCTAATCCAAACGTACTGTCTAAACCTGTTGGTCAATTCCTAAGCATCTGTACCCCTCTGTTCCCCACCTACTCATGCATTTTTCCAGAGGCATTTTAAATGAATCTACTGTATCTGCCTCGACCACCTCTGATGACACACGTTCCAAATGCCCACCACCCTCTATGTGAAATACTTGCCGTGTATACCCCCTTTAAACTTTCCACCTCTCATCTTGAAAATGACTTCTAAATATTGTAATTATACCAGCCTCCACCACCTCCTCTGACAGCTCATTCCATATACGCACCAACCTCTGCAAGATAAAGTTGCCCCTTAAGTTCCCTTTAAATCTTTCCCCTCAAACTTTAAAACAATGTCCTCTAGTTTTGGATTGAACTATCCTGGGGAAAAGACCTTGACTGTTCACCCTAACCACGCCCCTAACCACCTGATTTTATAAACTTCTATGAAATCATCCCTCAGCCTCTGATGCCTTCTAGTTTTGAATTCTCTAACCCAAGGGAGAAGACCTTTGCTATTCATCTTATTTCTGCCCCTTGTGAGTTTATAAACCTCTATATGGTCACCCCTCAACAAAAATGTCCCAGCTTAACTGATCATGTTATTTTGATGTATCTACAAGGCAGATATGTAGCAAACACCAGAGGTAAGTATGTAAAGTGAATGGTCTTAGATTTGATGCACTCAATATAAGCAGGATCTGGTGCCTAGGAGATGAGGGGCAAAACACTAGCTTTCTCTACATTAGAGAGCTATGTTCAGTAACCTGTACAGTTGTAAAGAATGGAATGTTAAAGTGCTGGAAGAGGATCACTCCAGGATAAGGACCTAGCAACTTCTGGAATGTATCTTTGCAAAGGAAGTCTGGAGAGAGATGCATTGGTTCTTGTCATAGTTCATCTTAATCAGCTCTGCGACAGGATTCTGTGCTATAGGGGTCTGTTCCCTGGGACACACACTGAGGCGAACATCGACTGCGCCTGGACAACCATCCAATTGGCGAAAGATGCTCTTTGGTCTGCTTGAAACTTGTTGGTCTTTCAGAGCAAGGAGTTAACCTTGACTGACTGTTGTAGACCGCCACATTCCAAGGTCCAAGACCATGTGTTGAGGAATGCATGAAAACTTGGGGCAGCTGCCACCAAGGCACAATGGAGAAAGACCACCGTTTAAGGACTTTCTGCCAAAGGTAAAGGAGGGATCCATTCAGTTATCAGACCTTCCTGATGCCTTAAATATATGTAAATATAATTTTGTACCAGTAAGAATTGCCTTTGGTTTTTATGTTAATAGAGTCAAACTCTAATATTTGTTTGTTCCTTCATATGCTATGCACAGAAGCAAACTTCTTCAGTGACCATGAAAATATAAAATACAGATAAAAATATTTTTTTGAAGAAAGTACATTTTTGAAGTAAGAAAAGTGCACATTTGGACACCCTCAACCCAGAGATATTAAGGAGAAATGTCGAACAACTGGGTCACGTCTGAAACAAACACCTAGAAAGGTGGAGAAACTCAGCAAGTTTGGCAGCAGCTGTGGAGACAGAAACAGGGTGACCTATTTGAGGTGGGAATGATCAGATGCTGCCAGATTTGCTGAGTTTATCCACCATTCTCTGGGTTCCTTTCAGGTTTCCAGCATCCACAGTAATTTACTTTCATTCAAAGGTCACATCTGGCCTCCTCCTCCTCCATTGATTTGGCTAATTTCTCTGTCTCTGTCTCTCTGTGTCTCTACTAGGACCCTAAATCTGTTCATCTGAAGTGAAAAACAAACCCCCATTTCAGTGTCCACGCTATCCTCTCTCCTCATTATCTGTGTATTTGCTAACCTCATATGTACTCATGAGGTCAGCTCCAAACCCCTTTTATTTTCTCATGGACTTGTTTGGTCTAATCACAGGGTCCTTTGTGGTAGATAGGAGACTGACAGAGGAGTGGTATCCATTATGTTCTGTTGTCCATGGGAACTCCATGCCCCCATTGTCTGTGGATAATGAGGATTTGGTGTGCTTCGATATAAGGTATATATTTATCCACCTTTAGCAGGATCTGGTGCAAAGAAAGTGAGGGAAAGGCTCTAGACACCATTTCTTTGGCCTGAGAGGTCTGGTACAGTAATTGTGGCAACTGATAATGCAGCCATCTGATTGATTTGGTAAAATCAGGCCTCTTGCATCAATCCCTATAGCTGGAAGCAATTGAAGATAAAGTTTGCTCTTTACCAGTTGTACCTCCTGCTCTCTGATCCTAGATTGCATCCATAGCTCATTTGTGCTTTTGGGATAGGAAAATGCATTATGGAGACCAAAGCTGCCTGATTCCACTTCATTAACAAGGCTTAGCCTGCGTCCGTTACGAAGTAAGCCTTGAGGGAAGGCAGAGACATTATGAGGCAATGTAATGTGACTGTGTCCTTTGTTACCTATTTTTGTGTCCTATATTAGTGTTTCCATATAAAATTGTGACCAACTCATCAAAGACAGCACATTAGAACTGCTACCTGTTCACTTCAGGAAGTAAGACTCTTATTCTATCTTCATCAGTTGTTGTGCAATTTTGTCTATCTGGCTGAAGACATTATACATTAATGACAAACTTGGCTGAATTGTGTTCAGTGTCCCTCCTATAAGTGAGCTTTGCCTTTTTAACTGACTACATTGGAAGGAGAAACAAACACAGAGATTAATTTGGAGAGTGTGTGCCAGCTTCAAAGGACAGGCAGCTTAATTTTATATTAATGGTAAATGACACATTAATTCCTTTCTTCCTACCTTCCTTGCTTTCTTGCTTTCTTTCTTTTTCTCTCTCCCTCTTTCCTTTTTTCTTTCTCTCTCTTTCTTAACATGATCCATATTAATGTAACCATTGCCACAATGGGTTTGTAAAACACAATGACACTGAGTCAATCTATGACTGTTATCCAAACTCCAGAGCTGTGCTAGAACTTTTAACAAACTCTCAACACTGCAGTTTGGTGCATACAGCTGCCCACTCATTTGTTTCCTGATGTTACTTTAAGTAATTCAGTTTGCTCTACTGAATTAGCCAATGTCTCAACCATATTGGTAACCGATTTGCAAAGACCACTTGATAAACAGACAGTGTATACAATGTCACAGCACCTGTTCCTGGCCATCCACAACATGTAGCTGGTTTGACATAGTTGGGGGTGTGTAAAAGGTAGTGGGCTATCAGTACCTTTTGTTAGTTACCCACAGGCATAGTGAGAAATGATAAAATAAAGTACATTTGCAGAGATGTATGCTATTTTCTTCATGGTGAACCAGCTCAACTGGACCCTGTTAATGGTCAGCTCCTGCTCACTAGGCTGCAATGGATGCACAGAAGTGCCTGTTGTGCATTGAGGAAATCGAGCTATTGGTGAATGTGTACAGCCAGTAGGGGGGCTGTGATTTAAAGAAAGGATTAGTGAATGCTTCACTGAAAGCAGCCATAATCTTATTATTTCGTTCAAACAGTGAAAACTATTTTGAGAGTATGGATTTTACATTCACTAGTCACAGTCCTTAATTCCTACAAATTATTATGGTCCCTCTGTCAATGGTTAATGTACTGTTCACTGTTAGCTGAATAGAACGAGAGATTGAAACTAGAATTCATATTTTTATCAGAGAAAAAATATTTTGTGGTCTGATGCCACACAATAGATTTGGCTTCATGACACACTGGTTGAAGAGAAGGCAAAGTCAAGAATTATCTTCAGGCTGAGATTTCATGCGTGATTGCGAAACACTGCTCTAAGTGGTAACCATAGATTCATGAGCACCTGATGTATAGTTACATTAAATGACAACTAAACTATGTTGTTTGTGTGTTCATGTCCAAGTGTTTTTTTTAAATAACTGATTAGAACCTTCAAGTAGGTACAGGCAAATTTTAATTCAAGAAGTGTTTGGTTAAGAAAAGGACTGCAATAAGAAAATATCTGCAGATGCAAAGTCAGCGATTGTCTGACCAAATGTCTTGTGTCATGGAATGTCACACCTATAAAGTGTCACAGAAACTTCCATGAGTGAGAGACTTACCAAGAAGTGATAACCAGGGTCTGACTATAACCCGTCTCAGCAGGATGGTGCCTCTTGTAGCATCAAAAATGTCTACAAGAATTTACAAACAAAATTCAAAATTCACTGCAACACCAGTCTGTTTGTGTTACTGACCAGACAATATAGTATGAGGACTAGAGTGTTGTGAGGAACTCAGCTTTGGCAACCTCAATTTTAAACACCCCTGCACTACAGGTAAAACAAAAGGAAACTCTCTTTTACTGTGAATGCTGGAATTCTGTCACTATTGAAGGGATTCAGAATAAGAGAATTTTAGCCAACCTGCAAAGTCTAAGAATTTGAAAACAACTGCTCAACTGCCAACATTAGTGCTATGGATGCCATTTGTAATGGCTGCAACGTCTTCACATTTGTTCCTGTTCACATTTGTTCAGAGACTGATCTGCATTTTTTGGATTTACTCTTGCTTCTAATCTATGCATATGTGTACTATTTCATTTTTACATTTGTTATGAAGTTGAAGGTGTGTACTGTATCTTTAAGAGAGACAGAATGCTATTCTGAACTGAGAGTTTACAAGCACCTGATTGACTAGATGGCAGACCCAGGGTGTACTGGAAAATTGAAAATATGTAACATTGGGCTGTACAATGGATACCCGAGTTGGTTTCTGGTTTGACAACAATTAGAATTTAACCAACCAGTTTAAATTATACCCCTGGATACCAAAACCCAATCAAGTTTGAACTTATTGTTTTGCTGACATTAAACCAATCAGACGATCTGATGCTAGGGATATAAAAATTTTGAAAATTGGAGGGAGAGCAACTGCCATCAAGAGAGACCCAAGAAATTAGGAAACCCTCTCTTTCAAAGGTCTCTTTTCATATGAAACATACGCATAGTAAAAAGAAAGAAGATAACGCCAAGAATTCGTTGGTGGCATGGTGGCACAGTGGTTAGCACTGCTGCCTCACAGCGCCAGAGACCCAGGTTCAATTCCCGACTCAGGCAACTGTCTGTGTGGAGTTTGCACATTCTCCCCATGTCTGCGTGGGTTTCCTCCGAGTGCTCCGGTTTCCTCCCACAGTCACAAAGATGTGCGGGTCAGGTGAATTGGCCATGCTAAATTGCCCGTAGTGTTAGGTAAGGGGTAAATGTAGGGGTAGGGTGGGTTGCGCTTTGGCGGGTCGGTGTGGACGTGTTGGGCCGAAGGGCCTGTTTCCGCACTGAAAGTAATCTAATCTGATTCAACAGCTGGAAGAGTGAAGTCAAAAAGCTGACAGGGGCTGTGTTGTTTTGAAATTAAGTTGATGTAATTTTAATAAGTGTCTTACTGGAACAGCATTTTGTGATAGAGTTGGAGGCAGAGAATAAGCAGTTAAGAGAAAGGGGGACGTTAGAGTTGTGAACCGTTGTTGTTTAATGTTCATTTTTAGATTTAAAAATAAACTAATACTATTTTCTTTAAATAATGGAATTTGGGAGCTCTCTATCACTCATATTTTAACAGATTATGAGGTGAGGTGAGCTTTTCTGGGTGTTTTGTTTAATTAACAAAAGGGTTCACCTCCATGTCAAAACACATTTAGTATTTAAGAATGTTACTCCTTTTTTTTAACTTAAAAAGGCATGATTGAATTGGTTGCTTTTAAATATAAATGCATGCTGCTTGGAAGAAAGGAATCGATTTTGCATTAACCTTATTATAACTGAACAAAGATTGAATAAGTAGTGAAGGGAAGCCAGAGTAAGCTTTCAGGGAAAGTGCATGAGGTTTAATCCCCTTTGCCTGGGATCAGAGCCATTCATTATAAGGCAGTAATAGAAAGCTAGCTTATATGCTTAACATTTGTGGGTGGCATGATGGCACAGTGGTTAGCACTGCTACGTCACAGTGCCAGAGACCCGGGTTCAATTCCCGACTCAGGCGACTGACTCTGTGGAGTTTGCACATTCTCCCAGTGTCTGCGTGGGTTTCCTTCAGGTGCTCTGGTTTCCTCCCACAGTCCAAAGATGTACAGGTCAGGTGAATTGGCCATGCTAAATTGCCCATAGTGTTAGGTAAAGGGGTAAATGTAGGGGTCTGGGTGGGTTGTGTTTTGGCAGGTCGGTGTGGACTTGTTGGGCCGAAGGGCCTGTTTCCACACTGTAAGTAAACTAATCATTTACTAATGAAGATATGCTATTGAAAATTCCAAATATGCCAGGAATTCAAAAGATTTAAGCAACTTTTCAGTGGGTATGGACACTTAAGATAGAAGCCACTGATGAGAATAATCCTTCTTGAGACATTCAAAAACTTTATGCTTTTTCACATAAGGACAAACTTCGAAGAATAGAAAGTGACTGGGTCCAGGCAGGCAGCCTCACTGGCTGATCCAAACACCCCTGTTTCTGAAAAAAACCCTCACTTTTAGGACTGGATAGGCTGAAAATGGGGAGAGTGATAGGAAACTGAGCAGCCATGGGGGAAAAGGGAAATGCTGAGAGCCCTCCCTTGGACAGAAATGTTTGTGCTGAAATAAAAGATGAGGCTAAGAAGCCTCTGTGTTTTAACAGCTGCGAATTAGGGCTTGTCCAGGCCAGCTGCTGGTAGGTACAGGACAAACTAGTAGGGTTTATCAGGGCACGTGCACCCTCTGCAAAGAATGGAGATCAGTCAGAGAGTGTTGCAGACTCTCACCACAGCTTCAGATCTCTGTAATGAAACTCCTGAGGTAGCAGGTAAAATCTCTGAGGGTAATTGGCGTGACCACATTTCCCCAACATAAGGCAAGCAGGTCTGTAATGATACTAAAGAAGTTAGCAAAACATTGCTGCTAGGAAAAGGCATGACCTTCACACCTAGAGAGTGCTATGATTGCCATGGTGCTGGTAAAAGGGATAGAGTCGATAAAATGTGGAGCTGGAAAAAGCACAGAAGGTCAAGCAGCATCAGAAGGAGGTTGAAACCTGAATGGAAGCACTTTAGAGGAATCCCAATGGATGAATATGATGATAAACAGCACGGAAAACAGAAATAATTCAAACAGGAAGACAGCTAACAATCCGCATACATGAACATCAACTAACCACGAAACGACATGACCAGCTATCCCTAGTAGCCACACACTCAGACAACAAGCAACATGAATTTGACTGGGAAAACACTACTATCATAGGGCAAGCCAGACAGAGAACAGCCAGGGAATTCCTAGAGGCATGGCATTCATCCACAAACTCCATCAACAAACACATCGACCTGGACCCAATATACCAACCACTACAGCGGACAGCTGAAACTGACACCCGGAAGCGGCAAGGACAGACCACTACAAATACAGGAAGAAACATCAAAGAAGCGCTTCGCAGGAGGCTCCAGAGCACTGATGATGCCTCCTAGCCAGGGGACGAAATGTTTGCAACAAAAACTTCCAGCTCGGCGAACAGAACCACAACAACGAGCACCCGAGCTACAAATCTTCGCACAAACCTTGAAGAAATAATTCAAATTCATTTACATCAGGAGGTCGGGGCATAGATCCAAACCAGAAATAGGCAAACTTGAAAGAAGGCAAGGTTAGACATGTATTTTGTTTGCACTTTATCAGTCAGTCATGCTCAATGTAACATGAACCATTGTTATGTTGCCAGATGTTGGGAACTTGCCCTTCATTAGAAGAGATTAGCATTTGGAAATGGATGAAAAACCGAAAGAACTGCAGATGCTGGAAACCAAAAATGAAAACAGAAATTGCTGGTAAAGCTCAGCAGGTCTGGCAGCATCTATGAAAAGAAAGCAGAGTTAACAGTTCTGAGGAAGGGTCACTGGACCTGAAATGTCAACTCTGATTTCTCTCCACATTTGAAATGGATGTCTGCAGAATCTGGTGGAATTACTGGAGAAGCATCTGGAAATTCTATGTTTTCGTCAGATGGCTTTACTGAAATAGATCCCTCTGTATATATCTATATCATGTGTCATGTGTTTCCATGAGTCTGTGAGGCACTTGGTGATTTGTAAATGAGGGAGGAATGGCTTTAGTTTGAGCATGTTTCCTTCCCCTGTAAATTAAGTGCTAAATAATTCATGTTGCGTTGCGGATATTGGAGGAAATATCTCAGCCTTCCTTTGATTAAAGGTTTACCTTTTTAAAGATGTTTTCTTATATGACATTTGAATGCTATTTTGGAGTTAAAATAATTAAAGCATTGATCATTAATTGTAGAGACAGTATCTTTTTATTTTGGTGCTTTTTTTAAAATTATGGACAGGAATGAGAGCAGAAGTGTTTAAAAAAACTGTTTTCAAGGATTGCTGCACATTTTAACTGGAAGTAAATTGACACTCATTGAAGGCCCAGAGTTAAATTGTGGTTACAGACAAATTGGAGCCAAGGGTTTGTGTACAGATGGACCTTTTGGTAACGATTGGACTGTGGACTAGTGACCAGTTATTAATGACAAATACCTCTTGCCTACCAATTCACGGGTAGCTGAACCACTTCAGGCTGTGAACAGAATACAGAGAAGCCTTCACACTATCACCAGCATAGGTGACCTCTCTCTGTTCTTTGCAGTGAGCCCCTTCCAGCCTGAAGAAAACCAGTATACATATTGCTTCAGCAGCTGCTGTAAGTTGTGACTTTTAATTAGTAAGTCAACGATCTTTTACAGATGAACCAGCCACCTTAGCTTCTTTGGTCTCCCCGAAACTTGTAGAACAGATACATAATGAATTGCTTTGGACTGCAGCAACTGTTGTTATGTATTGGTTTCTGCTGGAACTGTCTGGGATACCTGGGATTCATTATAATCGATCCCTCTTGCTACAGACTTTTTGTGGGGAAGGATGCCCACATGAATTCTTCAACAGAAGATGGGCTCTACCCTGATGAACAGTAAACAGATTTATTACATTTTACCTAGGAGCTAGTTACATGAAATCTCAGATGCATGATGGTCAACTTCAGATTAAGTATACATTATCATAAGACAAAGACCATTCAGCCCATCTAGTCTACTCCACCATTCAGCAAGATCAAGGCTGATCTGATAATCCTCGACTCCACCTTCGTGCAGTTTCTGGATAAGCCTTGGTTAACAGATTAAAAACCTATCCATCCCATCCTCGAAAAAATTTAATGGCCCAACCTCCACAGTCCTCTGTGGTAAACAATTCTACAGATTCATTATCTTCTGAGGGAAGAAATTCCTCCTCATCTGTGTCTTAAGATTAGATTAGATTAGACTTACAGTGTGGAAACAGGCCCTTCGGCCCAACAAGTCCACACCGACCCGCCGAAGCGAAACCCACCCATACCCCTACATTTACCCCTTACCTAACACTACGGGCAATTTAGCATGGCCAATTCACCTGACCCGCACATCTTTGGACTGTGGGAGGAAACCGGAGCACCCGGAGGAAACCCACGCAGACACGGGGAGAACGTGCAAACTCCACACAGTCAGTCACCTGAGTCAGGAATTGAACCCGGGTCTCAGGTGCTGTGAGGCAGCAGTGCTAACCACTGTGCCACCGTGCCGCCCACTAAAATTCCACTATAGCTGCACATTTTAACAATCAGAACAGTCACTGAGACACAATACACCATCAGTAAACATATCCTTGGACACAAACCAAACTCCTTCCAGGAACTATTCCAAGGAGCAAACTTCATCTTGTGATGTCAGTTAACCTTTTCAGGTACGAACAGTCTTAAATAACAAAATGTAACAATGTCCACAAAGCAAATCTTTTTGTGAGATCTTCCTGTTCATCTCAGTTCTAAATCTCCCTTCAATCTAAGGTTGTGCCCTCAGGTCCTAGTCTGTCCTACTGTCAGAACCATCATCTCCATGTCCACTCTATCCTAGCCCCTCAGGATTCTGTAAGTGTCAATGAGATCTTCTTTCATCTTTCTAAACTTCATCAAGTATAGACCCAAAGTCCTCAATTGCTCCTCATTTGACAATTCCCTCAACCTTGGGATCATTCTTGGAAATCTCCTCTCCAACTCGATCACATTTTTCCTTAGAAAGGTGGGGCCCAAAACTGCTCACACAATTCCAAATGGGGGCTGACCAGAGCCTTATATAGACTCAACAGTATATCTCTGCTCATGCATGCTATAGAATAGAATCTCTGCAGTGTGGGAATAGACGATTAGGCCCAACACGTCCACACTAAATCTCCAAAGAGTATTACATACAGACCAATCCCCACAACCCTATATTTCCAGTGGCTAACACATCTAACCTACACATACCTAGACATTACAGGGCAATTTACATAGCCTATCCATGTAACATGTACACCTTTGGACTGTGGGAGGAAACTGGAGTGTCTGTAGGAAAGCCATACAGACACAGGGAAAATGTGCAAACTCCACACAGACAGTTGGCCAAGGGTGGAATCAAAGCCAGGTTCCTGGTGCTGTGAGACAGCAGTGCTAACCATTGAGGCACAGTGCCATCCATGGTGAGTATTCTAGCCCACTTGAAATGAATGCTAACATTGCATTTGCCTTTCTAACTGCAAACTGAATCTACATGTGAACCGTAAGAGAATTTTGAACTAGGGCTCCCAAGTCCCTTTATGCTTCAGATTTCCAAGGCCTTTCCCCATTTAGAATACAGTCTACACCTCTATTCTTCCTACTAGTGTGCATTACCTCACACTTTCTCACATTATACTCTACCTGCCATCTCTTTGCCCACTGTCCTGGCCTGTCCAAGACTTTCTGCAGTCTCCCCAGTTCCTCAATACAACTTGTCCCTCCATCTTTTTTTTTGTGTCCTCTGTAAACTTAGCAACAATGCCCTCAGTTCCTTCATCCAACTCGTTAATGTATAACATGAATAGTTGTCCCAACATGGACCCCTGCGGAACTCCACCAGTCACCGGCTGCCATCCTGAGAAAGATCACTTTATTCCTAGACTATGCCTTCTGCCAGTCGGCAGATCATCTATCTATGCCAGTACCTTGGCCCTAACACCATGGGCTCTTATGCAGTCTTGTGAGTAGCACCTTGTCACAGGCCTTCTGGAAATCCAAACAGATAATGGCCACTGCCACAGATTTGTCTAACTTTCTCATTACCTCCTCAAAGAATTCTAACAGATTTCCCAGGCATAACTTCCTTTTGACAAAGCTGTGCTGACTCAGCCCTATTTTACCAATTTATCCAAGTAAAGCGCAAGCTCATCCCTAGTAATGAAATCTAAAATCTTACCAAAACTGAGGTCAGGCCAACCAACCTATAGTTTCCTGCCTTCTGTCTCACCCTACTTCTTAAAAAGGGATATAACATTAGTAATTTTCTTTGGGACCCTCCCTGACCCCTGTGATTCCTGAAAGATCACCACCAATGCCTCTACAATCCCCTCAGCTATCTCCTTCAGAACTCTGGGGTGTAGTCCAACTGGTCTGGGTGGTTTAGCCATCTTCAATCCTTTCAGCTTCCCAGCTCCTCCTTCTTAGTGATGGCCACAACACTTACCTCTGCCCAATTTTCTTGAACATCTGGTATGCTATTGGTATCTCCCATTGTGAACACAGGGGCAAAGTACACATTCAGTTCCTCCGCCATTTCTTTGTTCCTCATTATTACATCACTAGCATCATTTTTCAGTGGTCCAATATCCACTCTTGCTTCTCTCTTACCTTTTATATGTGTAAGAAAACTCTCGCAATCTTCTTTTATATTACTAACAAGCTTATCCCATATTTCATCTTCTCCCCCCTTATTGCCATTTTAGTTATCCTTTGTTGGCTTTTAAAGGCTTCTCAATCCTCTGAATACCCACAGATCTTCGCACATTATGTACTTTTATTTTGCTTTTATGCTGTCCCTGATCATCTCACAGACAGTCCACAGATTTCGTTTCTTGGGATCCACTTCCAATCTATTTTCCCAGTCTACCTGCATATTGAAGTCCTCCATGATTATTGTAATAGTGCCTTTTTTACATGCCTTTCCATCTCCTGATTTATTTTCTGCCCCTCATTCTAAAAACTGCTAGGGGGCCTACATAACTCCCTTCGGTGTCTTTTCCCCTTTGCAGTTCCTCAACTCTGCCTCCCGACTCTATATCGCTTCTTGCTATTGAATTAATTTCATTCCTTACTGACAGGGAAATCCCAGCCCCTTGCCCCTCTGCCTGTCTTTTCAATAGGACATGTATCCTTGGATATTTAGTTCCAGACCTGATCCCCTTGCAGCCATATCTGTGATACTGACAACATTGTACCTGCCAATTTCAATCTGCACTACAAATTCATTTACCTTATTTCTAACACTGTGTGTATTTAAATACAACACCCTCACTCCTGCATTGAGTGCCCCCTTATTATAGTTGTTCCCTTATCTGCTATGCCTGAAATTAGTTTCCTGACCCTTTCCATACTCTCTCTCTTATTGCTGGTTCAGGAAACTTCAATAACCTCGGCTGAGTTCTTACTAACATTTAACATTTTTTTTTGAAATTTTCCATGTGACTGAACCTACCGCCCATTACAATTTAGTTTAAAGCCCTGTCCACAGCCTGAGTTATGTGATTATCCAGGACACCAAAACCAGAGTTTTCCAAGTGGAGCCCATCCCATCAGAACAGTTCTCTCCTTCTCCAGTGCTGGTGCCAACATCCCCTGAATTTAAACCCATTTCTTCCATATCAATCTTTGAGCCACACATTTCCCTCTTTAGTCTTGTTGACCCTGTACAAATTAACTTATGGCTTACGTGGTAATCCCGAGATTATTACAATCCTGGACACAGAGGACAATGTCTATTCTCCTGACTATACTATCCCTTAACACAACTACATTTTTCTTTTCTCCCTCTTTTTTGAATGGCTTCCTATGACTTGATGCTATGATCAGTTTGCTCAACCTCCATGACTCTCATCTTGCTTTTGATTCTTATGTTTCTATGTAAAAAGACAAAATAAAACAAGAGAATGGATATTTTCTGATAAATCACTTAAGTTTCCATCCTGCACAAATCCTCCTTGTGATTAAAAACAGCCAGAAATATTGGAATTGCCAACTCTGGTTCAGTAGATTCCTGGGGATTTTATCACATGACCTCCTACCTCTAACTTCCTCCCACCATACTGTGCACAGGTCACTAACCAGGTGAAATTACCAGGATAATTTCCTTCCAGCCTCAAATGGAGAATCTTCATTCCCCAATTGGATACATTTTATCTCAGTCAACAAGTCTTTTGCCAAATCTAATATTTCTATAGCTAATAAAGATGTTCAAAGAAAATGTCTCTAAAAGCATTAGTTATAAACTTTTGTGTTATCATTCACCTGAGTTATTCAATTTACTGCTTTGGAGGTTATCTTTCATTTGTAGAAGGGGAGGTGGTAGTGTCACTGGATTAGTAATGTACAGCCCCATGCTAAAGCTCTGGGACTATGGGTTCAAATCCCAGCACAGGAGATGGTGAAATTCAAATTCAATAACGAAAAACTAGAATTTAAAGTAAAATCTGCTACAATGACAGCCATTCACTAATATACCCTTTAGGGAAGGAAGTCTGCCATCTTTACCTGGACTGGCCCACATTTTTTTTAATTGGTTTACTAATATCACATGTACCTAGGTACAGTGAAAGGTTTGTTTTTTTGTCCAGTACAGGCAGATCATACCTTACTAAGTGCATAACGGTAATAGAATAGAGCGAGGAATACAATGTTACAGTTGCACAGAAGGTGGACAAAGAGCAAGATCAACATTAAGTTTAAAATTTGAGAGCTCCATTCAGAAGTCTGATAACAGCAGGAAGAAGCTGTTCTTAAATGCCATATTGACTTAGTGTCACAGGTAGACATGGTAGTGAAGAAGGTATTTGGTATGCTTGCCTTTATTGAATATAGGAGTTGGGAGGTCATGTTGCAACTGTACAGGACATTAGTTCAGTCACTTTTGAAACTGCATTCAGTTCTGGGCTCCTTGATATATGAAAAATGTTGTGAAACTTGAAAGGGTTCAGAATAGATTTACATGGAGTTTGCCAGGGTTGGAGGTTTACGCTATAGGAAGAGGCTGATTAGGCTGGGGCTATTTTCTCTGGAGCATCAGAGGTGGGGGGCGATCTTATAGAAGTTTATAAAATCACAAGGGGCCTGGATATGGTTTTATTTTTAATTCATGTGTGGGATATGGACATCACTGGCAGACCAGCATTTATTGTTCATCCCTAGATGCCCTTGAGAAAGCGGTGGTGAGCTGCCCTTTTAAACTGCTGCAGTCCACCTGCTGTGCTTTGACCTGCAACACCCTTAGGGAGTGAATTCCAGCTTTTGAGCCAGTGGCAGTGAAGGGTAATGAGTGGCTTGAAAGGGAACTTGCAGGTGGTGGTGTTCCCATCTATCTGCTGCCCTTGTCCCTCCAGATGAAATTTATTGTGCGTTTGGAAGGTGCTGTCTGAGGATCTTTGGAGAATTTCTCTAGTGCATCTTGTAGACAGTATATACTGCTACTACTAAGCATTGGTGGTGAAGGGAATGGATGTTTGTGGATATGGTTCCAATTAAGTGGGCAGCTTTGTCCTGGATGGTGTCAAGGTTCTTGAGTGTTGTTGGAGTTGCAATAGTTGAGAGTGCAATAGGTGGATGGAGGTGGGGGGTATTGACGATAGGTCAGAGGGAATGGTGGAGTGGATAGGTGGGAAGGAAGATTGACAAACAGGACAAGTCATGAGGGTGGTGCCATGTTGGAAGATTTTATCTAGGGTAAGGTGGGGGAGGAGAAATGAGGAAACTGGTGAAATCCACATTGATGCCATGAGGTTGGAGGGTCCCGAGGTGGAAGATGAGGCGTTCTTCCTCCGGGCGTCGGATGGTTAGGGAGTGGTGATAGAGGATGCCCAGGACCTGCATGTCCTGGCTGAATGGGAGGGAGAGTTGAAGTGTTCAGCCACGGGGTGATGGGATTGGTTAGGGCGGGTGACCCAGAGATGTTCTCAGAAGTGCTCTGCAAATAGGCGTCCTGTCTCTTCAATGTAGAGGAGCAATGGATACAGTAAATGACATGTGTGGAAATGCAGGTGAAACTTTGGATATGGAAGGCTCCTTTGGGGCCTTGGATGGAGGTCAGGAGGTAGATGTGGGTGTAGCTTTTGTGATTGCTGCAGTGGCAGGGGAAGGTGCCTGGAGGGGAGGGTGGGTGTTGGGGGGTGTGGACCTGACAAGGGAGTTATGGAGGGAACAGTTTTTATAGAAGGCTGATAGGGGTAGGGAGGGAAATATATATCTGGTGGTGGGGTCGTTTGTACATGGCAGAAATGGTGGAGGATGATGCGATGCATACGGAGGTTGGTGGGGTGGAAGGTAAGGACTGGGAGGGGGATTTCTGTCTTTGTTGCGGTTGGAGGGGTGAGTTTTGAGGGCAGACGTGCAGGAAGTGGGCGAGCTGCGCTGGAGGGCGTCATCGACCACCTGGGAGGGGAAATTGCAATTTTTAAAGAAAGAGACCATCTGGTGTGTTCAGTGGTGGAGCTGGGCCTCCTGGGAGCAGCTGCAGCAGAGGTGGAGGAATTGGGAATATGGGATAGCATTTTTACAGGAGGCAGAGTGGGAAGAGGTGTAGTCCAGGTAGCTGTGGGAGTCGGTGGGTTTGTAGAAGATGTCAATGTTGAGTGGGACCCCATTGATAGAGATGGAGAGGTCCAGGAAGGGGAGGAAGGTGTCTGAGATCGTCCAGGTGAATTTAAGGTTGGGGTGAAATGTGTTGGTATAGTTAATGAACTGTTCAACCTCCTCATGTGAGCATGAGGTGGCAGCGATAAAGTCATCAATGTAACAGAGGAAAAGGTGGGAAATGGTGTTGGTGTAACTATAGAAGATGGACTGTTCCACATAGCTGACAAAGAGACAGGCATAGCTTGGGGCCCATGTGGGTGTCCATGGCTACTCATTTCATCTGGAGGAAGTGGGAGGATTCAAAGGAGAAATTATTGAGGGTGAGGACCAGTTCAGGCACACAAATGAAAGTGTCAGTGGAAGGGTACAGAGGAATTGGAGGTCCTAGTCATGCATAGAGGGACTGGATGGCCATGGTGAAGATGAGGTGTTGGGGGGCAGGGAAACAAAAGTCTTGGAGGAGGTGGAGGGTGTGGGTGGTGTCCCGAACATATGTGGAGAGTTCCTGGACCAGAGGGGATAGGACAGTGTCAAGGTATGTGGAGATGAGTTAGGTGGGGTAGGAACAGGCTGAGGCGATGGGTCAGCTGGGGTGGTCAGGCTTGTGGATCTTGGGTAGGAGTTAGGACCGGGCGGTGCAAGGTTCCTGAACTATGAGGTTGGAAGCTGTGAGTCCAGATGAGTTTCTGGTTAATAGTAACCCCCAGGATGTTGATAATGGAGAATTCAGTGATGGCCACACCATCTAATATCAAGGGGCAGTGGTTAGGTTGTCTCTTATTGGTGATGGTCATAGTTTGGCATTTGTGTAATGCAAATGTTAACAGTCAAGGTGAGTAGCCAACATCTCTTCCCTTGGGTAAGGGAATCCAAAACTAGATGGCATTGTTTTAAGTTAAGAGGGGAAAGATTTAATAGGGATCAATGGGACAATATTTTCACGTGGAGGGTGGTGCGTGTATGGAATGAGCTGTCAGAGGAGGTGGAGGGGCTTGGTACAATTATAACATTTAAAAGACATCTGGATGGGAATATGAAAAGGAAACTAGGAGAAAGTGAGGACTGCAGATGCTGGAGATCAGAGCTGAAAAATGTGTTGCTGGAAAAGCGCAGCAGGTCAAGCAGCATCCAAAGAGCAGGAGAATCGATGTTTAAGGCCTGCTTGACACAACTTCCTCATTCCTGAAGAAGGGCTTATGCCCGAAAAGTCAATTCTCCTGCTTTTTGGATGCTGCCTGACCTACTGCGCTTTTCCAGCAACACATTTTTCAGATATGAAAAGGAAAGGCTTAGAGGGATATGGGCCAAATGCTGGCATCTGGGACTAGATTAATTTAAGATATCCGGTTGGCATGCACAAGTTGGACCGATGGGTCTGTTTCCATGCTGTACAAAACTCTACGACTCTATATGTGTTTAAGCTCTGCCTGATGGAAGAGATTATAACCGGGGTGGGAGGGGTGTCCGATTATGTTGACTGCCTTCCCAAGGCAGTGAGAAGTCTAGATGGAAGGTTGGCTTGTGTGATGGACTGGGCTGTGTTCACAACTCTCTGTCCATCTGTCTCACTATGATCCTGGACAGAGTAATTGCTGTACCAAGCCACGTTGCAGCTGAATATGCATATCTATGGTGCATCCTATATTGTGACTGCAAACCAACTAGAATATGGTTTATTTGTAAACTGTTCTCTGGAAAAGCTAAGCAAGCCATTGCCAGTTTAAGGGCAATTAGAGATGGGCAATAATAGCCAAATTTTAGAAGATTCAGGGCTACCTTGCAGGGTTGGCTTCTGAAACCATTTGAAATCACATTACGGTGATTTAAAACTCCCTGTTAAAAGTGAATCAAAAGATTAACTTCAAATTTGAACACAGAAATAAGCACCTTCATAACATATTCATTTATTTGCTTTTTAGATGAAATTCCAGTGAGACAAACAGCACTATTAAGATCCCGAGGGAATGCAATAAACTGAAACACTTTAGTCATCACCAGGTAAGCTGCCGTTTTATTGAGTTACTATGGACTGCGAAGTTTAGTCCTAGTGAATAATTTATTCTGGTAATATTGTGAAAGCAATTCTTGGAATCCTTACAACAGGGCACAGAAAAGATTAAAATCTGCTACATTGTGCTAGTCATGTGTCCTGGGAATGTTTGTTTGATGGGAATGGAATTACAAATCATTCTGGTTAAGCTGCAGTTTGTGCAAACTGAGGGGGCCATTGCAACATGAGCTAGTGACCACTGCATATCTCTATAAATACTGGGCAGGAAATCATAACTTATCTTATGGCACTTTGTCCCTGCCCATTAACTTAAAATCACACATATAACAAGCACGTAGAAAGTAAAGGACTCCATTCAGCCCCTCGTACTTCTGTTTAATTAGATCCTGTACTTTCACTCTATAGACCAGCCTATGTCTTAATATCTTTGTCTCATAAACACCTTGTCAATATCAGTTTTAAATGATTTTCAAAGGTTTTACCATCACATCTGCTATTATGGAGAGATGTCTACTAACCTCCATCCAATAAGAAAAATAATTGACAATGATTTGGGTTTGGGATAGAAGTAAGGTTTGCACTGTTACAGATTGGAGACAGACAGTCAAATCGAATCTGCATTTCTCAGATTTCAGAGCACAGTAAAATTACAACCATCAAAAACATCCATAATTCACTCCAAGGGCTCCTAACCAGATTTTTGAATAATCTATTCAAGATTCAACAGATTATCAATTCTAGATATTGGTTTGTGTCATTACCAAAAATATAAACAATTTATTGACAATGCAGTAAGTTTAGCAGAGCAAAAAAGGAGTAAACAACAAAGTAACTTAATTGGTCTATATTTTAAACCCAAAAGCCTTTACTTTCAGTCCCATCCAGACAAAAGACAGACAGACAAACAAGAATGGTTCAGGGATAAATGAAATAAAATGATAAACTAGCCAGTTATCAACCAATTTTGAGGCAAGTTAATTACTTTTTTGGTTAATTGTTGTTTTACTAAAGTTACTGCATTGTTCAATGGCTTTCATGAGGCAAAGTATAAATGGTGGTTTTTAGTTGATTTTCTGAAGGCACTGAGTCACCTTTATTGTTCACTCAGATAGGACAGTAATACTTAGAACGTAGTTTTCTATCCTCTGAGCTTCCAAGAACAGTTCATAAGAAGTTGGGCAGTGATCTTTTAAATCCCCAGCCAACGACAACCATATCCAATGATTAAAAGAATCATGCCAGCAAAGATGACTTCATAGGAAAACAGAATATACTGCTAAATGTTTAGCATCTGCTGAAAATGAAACAAGTAGTGCTTCTGTCATCAGAATGTGTTACGTACTGCTCAGCATTTTCTCTTTTTCCTGAAATGTCCACCTTTTGCTTCAGAAAGATTTCTCCTATGTCGTCAACAATGCCCTCCAGCATATCACCACTGCAAAAGGAGTAAAACTGACGCCCACACCTCTCCCTCACCAGCACCCCAAGGCTCCAAAGAATCCTGACATATCCGGCAGAGATTTTCCTGCACATCCAAATATCTCATTTACCGAGTCTGTCACTCTCGATGTGGTCTATTCTACGCTGGGGAGACAGGACGCCAACTCGCAGAACATTGCAGTGAATATCTCGGGGACACATGCACTAAGCAACCTGACTGCCCTGTAACCAATGACTTCAACTCCCCCTCACACTTCGCCAAGGGCGTGCAAGTCCTGGGCCTCGTCCACTGCTAAATCTTAGCCTTCCGATACCTGGAGAAAGAACACCTTATCTTCCGCCTTGGGACCCTGTAACCATACGGCATCAACTTCGATTTCACCAGTTTCCTCATCTCCCTTGTCTTCACCTCATCCCAGATCAAACTTTCCAGTTAGGCACCACCCTCCATCCTCCTTCCCACCTATCCAATTCACCCCTCTGCTTTGACCTATCGCCATCACCACCCCCCCACCTGCAATTACCAATTGCTTTCCCAGCTACCTTCCCCTCAGGCCCACCCCACCCTCCTATTTATCTCTCAGCCCCTTTCCCTACCCACCACATTCCTGATAAAGGGCTTATGCCTGAAATGTTGTTTCTCCTGCTCGTCAAATGCTGCCTGACCTGCTGTGCTTTTTCAGCGCCACACTTTTCAATAAAGCTTAAATGATGCTGGACAATCTAATCACATACCAGTCATAGGGTCCCTACAGTGTAGAAGTAGGTCATTCAGCCCATCAAGTCCACACTGACTCTCTGAAGAGGATCCCACCCAGACCCACCTAGCCCTGTAACCCAGCATTTCCCATGCTGAGCCACCTAGCCTGCACATTCCAGGTCACTATGGACAATTTAGCATGGCCAATCCACCTAACATGCACATCTTTGGACTGTGGGAGGAAACCCATGCAGACACAGGGAGAACATGCAAACTTCATACGGTCGCCTGAGGCAACTGGTCCCTGGTGCTGTGAGGTAACAGTGCTAAGCAATGAGCCATCATGCCATGGAATCACCAGAGACAAAATGGGACAACCACTTGACGAATTTTTACTGCTTCACTGAAGCACATCTTGGCTGATTAAATTTGGAAGGAAATTGACAGTGTTGGGTATGGGAGATAGCAATGTTGGGTATGGGAGATAGCAATTTCTGATGACATGGTAGTATATTGGATAGGTAAATACATATTTCTGAGAGTCTTTTGTTTTTAAAGTTAATGTGGGGGCTAAGCATGGTCTTGGTGTTTAAGCTAGGCCTTTGAAGAAACACCCATGATTTATCTGACCCATTGATGCCTTTATATCAATGTCACAGCAACTTAAATCTCCTTAAGTTCAAATTGTTTTTCAGATTTTCCCTGAGGTGATGTTTTGACCGAGAAAGCAGGGCATGTATCACGTGTGGTCATTAGTAACTGAAGAGGATTTCCTGCAGCTGTTACAAAGCTTGAAATCCAACTTTAGTTGCTCAGGAAGAAAAATGACAAGCTTACTCCCTGGAGTTTCAGAGCAAATTAGAAAGCCATCAAAGCAAAGCATGTGACTTGAGGCTAATCTTCCTCAATGGGACCAGTATTGTTGAGCAGAGGGAAAAAAGACAGATACATTCACAGCATGATACTCACAGAAAGATATAGGTACAAGAAAAATATATGCAATCTTTGTTTGAAAATATGTTATGAAAGGGGACAGGAATTTTAATTTTGTTGGCTTCCTGAGGTAGAGAATCTGCATCTTGGGAATTCAGACTGGACTGCATAAAATCATGTGCTCATTTTTCTAAGATTGCCATTGATCATGCAAACCAAGAATATATTTGTAGAAGGAAAGTGAGTCAGTGATATGACAAATGAAGATTTCAATAGCGACCGATCAGAATGAAAAGATATGCAGATTGAGAAAGTAACAACTGTCTGTACCAAATTGTAGTAACATATACACCGAAAACAAAGATTTGGAATTACTTTCACTTCTCTAAGTCTAGATTACTGGTTGAGTGGAGCAGCTAAGGATTATCAACCAGGTCAACATTAAAGGGCATTAGAGCAAACCAAGCCTAAGAGTAAGGATAGACCTCCTTATAAATTTTCTAGATTTTTACTTTAATCCTTTTATCAATTCTGTTTGCAGCTGTGAACTGGGAACTGTGTGTCAAAGGTGTCAACTTGTATTAGAAGGAAAACAGACCAATCAATCTTTCATCTATTTGTGGGGCCAAGCCTGAAAGTTATGTCTGATCAAAAGGTTCTTTAGATGCTTAATTACTGGGAAAGAGTATTATTGAATCATAGAGGCCCTACAGTGCAGAAAGAGACTGTGCGGCCCATTGAGGGCCCCCTGAACTTCCAAAGCGAATCCCGTACTGTTGCAGCCCAGCTGTTCATGGTTATAGAGATAGCAGAAGTTGGTTAGTAATGTGGTCAGTATCTGGGAATTGGTTCCGGCGAGTCTGGAAAAGACATTATGCTCAAGCAAATGTTGAATGGTAATTGGGACCTCATGGAGAAGACTGTCTGTGAGGAGGTGGTCAGAGATTGAATTGGGTTTTGGAAAGTTCTGGCTGTTGCTGCAGCATTTATTATCCATCGCTACTTGTTCTTGAGAAGGTGATGAGCCTTTCATTATAACACCATTAACCCATTAAGTCTGTTCTGCCATTCAGTAAGACCATGATCGATCCAATTATTCTCAACATAATTTTCCCGCCTTTTCCCCATAACCCTTGATTTCATTCCTAATTAAAAATCTGTCCATCTCAGCCCTGGATATCTTTAATGACCCAGCCTCAACAGCCCTCTGCAGTCGGGATTTCCTGTGGTTCACAACCCTTTGAGAGAAGACATTCTTCCTCATCTCTGTTTAAAATTTGTGGTTTTTATTCTGAGATTTGTGCTGTGTTGACCCACAATGCTTTTGAGGAGGATTTTCAGGATATTGACCCAATGGTAGTGAAGGAATGGCGATATATATTTTCCAAGTCAAGATGTGGGCGGCACGGTGGCAGTGGGCGGCACGGTGGCTGGTGGGCGGCACGGTGGCTGGTGGGCGGCACGGTGGCTGTGGGCAGCACGGTGGCAGTGGGCAGCACGGTGGCTGTGGGCAGCACGGTGGCACAGTGGTTAGCACTGCTGCCTCACAGCGCCTGAGACCCAGGTTAAATTCCCGACTCAGGTGACTGACTGTGTGGAGTTTGCACGTTCTCCCCGTATCTGCGTGGGTTTCCTCCGGGTGCTCCGGTTTCCTCCCACAGTCCAAAGATGTGCGGGTCAGGTGAATTGGCCATGCTAAATTGCCCGCAGTGTTAGGTAAGCGGTAAATGTAGGGGTATGGGTGGGTTGCGCTTCGGCAGGTCGGTGTGGACTTGTTGGGCCGAAGGGCCTGTTTCCACACTGTAAGTAATCTATCTATATGACGAGTTACTTGGAGGGAATGTTGCAGGTGGTGGTGTTCCCATGTACCTGTTGCCCTAGTCCTTCTAGATGGAAGTGGTCATGGCTTTGCAAGGTACTGTCTGAGGATCTTTGGTAAATTTCTGCAATGCATCTTTTAGATAATTCACACTGCTGCGACTGAAGGGAATGGGTGTTTGTAGGTGTGGTGCCAATCAAGTGGGCTGTTTTGTCCTGGATGGTGTCGAGCTTCTTGAATGTTCTTGGTGTTCTATCCATCCAGGCAAGTGGGGACTATACCATCACAACCTGACTTGTGTCTTGTAGATGGTGGACAGCCTTTAGGGAGTCAAGAAGTGAGTTAAGCACTGCAGCATTCCTAGCCACTGACCTGCTCTTGTAGCCACTGTGTTAATATGACCAGTCCAGTTCAGTTCTGGTTAATAGAATCCCCCAGGATGTTGATAGTGGGGGATTCAATGATTGTGATGCAATTGAATATCAAAGAGCAATGGTTGGATTCCCTTATATGGAGATAATCATAGCCTGGCCTTTGTGTGGTGCAGGCATCGATTGCCACTTGTCAGTCCAAACCTTGATATTGTCCAAGTTTGCCACATATGGAGACAGAATGTTTCAGAACCTGAAGAGTTGTAAACGGTGCTGAACATTGTACAATTATCGGCGAACATCCCCACTTCTGATCTTATGATGGAGGGAAGATGATGAAGCAGCTGAAAATGGTTGGGCCTCAGACACTACCCTGAGGAACTCCAGCAGAGATGTCCTGGAGCTGAAATAATTGACCTCCAACAATCACAACCATCTTCTTATGTGCCAGAGATCTCTCCAATCACCAAATGTTTGCTCCCTGATACTTTTATTGATTCCAGTTTTGCCAGGGCTCCTTGTTGCCACACTCAGTCAAATGCAGCCTTGATGTCAAGGCCTTGATGTCACCTCACCTCTGGAATTCAGCTCTATTTGTTCATGTTTGAGCTAAGGCTATAATGAGATCAGGAGTTGAGTGGCCCTAGTGGAAACCAAACTGGGCTTCACAGGTTGTTGCTGAGCAGATGCTGCTTGATAGCACTGTTGATGACCCCTTCCATCATTTTATTGATAATGGGAGTAAAGTGATGGGGCAGTGATCAGTTGGGTTAATTTGTTCTGCTATTTATTTACAGGACACACCTGGGCAATTTTTCACATTGTCGAGTAGATGCCAGTATTGTAACTGTACTGGAATAGCTTAGCTAGGGAGCAGCAAGTTCTTTAACAGAGGTCTTCAGTACAATTGCCAGAATATTGGTAGAGCCTGTGCTTTTGCAGTATTTCTTCATATCATGTGGAGTGCATCAAATTGGCTGAAAACTGGTATCTGAGATCATTCACTTGGCACATCTTGTTGAGGATTGTTGCGAATACTTCAGCCTTATCCTTTACACTATTGTACAGGGCTCCCCCATTACTGAGGGCAAAAATGTTTGTGGAGCATCCTCCTCCAGTAAGTTGTTTAATTGTCTACCACTATTCACAACTGAATGTGACAGGTCTGCAGAGTTTAATTTGACCTTTTAAAATTTTAACAACTATATATCAATACTCGGGATCCTAAACCAAGGATATATTAATCCCTAATAACTGCAATGTTCTGGCTTATACTTTCAAGTTGGGAGAGGGGATTTCAACCCATAGCTGTCTCAGTCATAGGCAGGACTTGCCAGCTAAACCATACAGAGACTGTGACAATAATGTAAGTGTTGTTATAAATATCCCAAGATTGGTTTCTGTTCTATTCTACATATGGGGAGTAATTTCGTTTGAATAATAACCACATTTTCTCAATGATATACTTAGCTTGGGGATTAAAACTCTTTAGTGAGATTCTAAATTTAATTTTGTATAGTGTATACCTGGCCATAAAGCTTTTCATAGTAATAATCTATAAAAAAAAGGCATTGTAGCAGTGCTATTATTATCTTTTTATTTGTTGAAGAAAGTGTATTTACTTAATTTTCAATTACATGACAGTGTGATCCTATATCTACAGGCAATGGCCCAAACCACTGAAGATCTCTGGATTTTCCATGATTCAATCCTCTCACCATAATTGACACAGTTCCGTCACACAGACCTTGCTTCAGTTGTGTTGCTTCAAATGTTTCCCTCAGGTACAATCAAAGCATTTCACTAACTAACCACTACACAACATCAAAGTGAAAATACTAACTTCATCAGTTGAAGAGGAACAAACACCTTCTGGGATTTTTCAAGAATCACTACATGCTCAAAAAATTAGCCTTCAATTTTTCTTAAAGGGAAGGGGTGCTCTTTATCTTTCCAACTCCATCAAATGGAATCATTTTCCAACCAATTGAATCGAGAGACTGGATCAGAATGCAGTCTGGTCAGTACTGAAGACAGGAAAGTCTGACCTATTTAGGAATCGTTTAATTATTTTAATTAGTAACAAATCCTATTCTCAATGGTGGGGAGAAACGCGTGCACATTTAGATCTTCAAACCAAAAAGAAATCATGTCAATCCAAAGTAAGTGGTTCATCAGAAGATGGGGTGCAAGTAGAAGAGATCATCATAGAATCTTTACAGTGGGAAGCCAGCCATTTGGCCCATCAAGTCCCATGACTAATCCATCCAGCCTAAACATCCCTGGAGACTATGGCCAATCCACCTAACCTGCACATTTTTGGACTGTGGGAGGAAACTAGAGCACCTGGTAGAAACCTGTAAAGACACAAGGAGGATACACAAACTCCATACTGTCACCCAATGCTGGAATTGAACTTGGCTCCCTGGCAATATGAAGCAGCAATGCTAACCACTGAGGCACCCTGCCACCCAGGAAGAGGCTGGGGCAGGGAGAGAGATTGCAGAATGAACAATGATGAGGGAGAGGAAGTGTACTGGGAGAGAGACTGTGGAAGAGATAATAATTTGACAAGATTATAGAATGGACAGATATTATAAACTAAACTGAGGAAGGGTGAGAGATGCTGGCAAAGTAGAAATTCCAAGGAAGAGATAAAGGATCCAGAGAATAGAGAGAGGAGCACAGAATCCTCTGGAGCTGCCAGCATCTAAAGGTTCAAGTGTCTCTACACAAACTCCCAAAAGACAACAGTGATGTCCATATTATGATATGAGTGAGACACATTGGGCCAACTGACATCTTTCTACACAGTAATAATTCTGTGAATCTGTGATTCCTGATCACCTGCCACCGCAAAAACCCAATCTGGGTTCTTGGAAAAACGAACTTCTTTAGGACTTCATTGCTCGGTTCTTTGAGTGTGAGTTAGGAAGTCATGTCGAGGTTGTATAGGATGTTGGTGAGGCCTCTTCTGGAATATTGTGTCCAGTTCTGGTCACCCAGTGATAGGAAGATATTATTAAGCTGGAGAAGGTTCAGAAGAGATTTAACATAATGTTGCTGGGTTTGGAAAGTTTGAGTTATAAAGAAAGGCTGAATAGGTTGAGACCTTTCTCACTGGAGAGTTTAGCAGTGACCTGATAGAAGTTTATAAAATCATGAGGGGTATAGATAGAATTAATGGTAGTTGTCTTTTCCCTAAGATAGGGGATCTCAGTACTAGGGTGCACATTTTTAGTACTAGAGGAGAGAGATTTAAAAAAGACATGAGGAGCAGACTTTTTACACAGAGGGTGGTTTGTATGTAGAATGAACTCCCTTAGGAAGTGGAAGATGTGGATTAAGTTACAACACTTAAAATATGCTTCGATAAGTTCATGAATAAGAAAAGTTTGAAGGGATATCGGCCAGGTGCAGGCAGGTGGAATTAGTTTAGTTTGGGATTATGTTCAGCATTGTCTGGTTGAACTGAAGCATCTGTTTCCATGCTGTATGACTCTATGACTATCTGTTAATATCTCTTCCAACTACATTTCAACGCTGACTTCCTTTTGACAGATGCTCCCATTTGGTTGCCTCAGTAAAAGTGCAGAGCAAATGTGTCTAAAAATCTGCAGAAGTGCATTTTGAACTAATACTAGCACAAACCCCTTCCCCCTCCTTCGTCAGATTAATAAACCGTTTAGAATGTCAGCAATAATGAGAGGCTTTGCTTGGAAGACATTTAAAACAAATTGTATACAGTTGTCAAACCGCTCAAAATTTCTGTCTGAAATTTTTTGTACATCATAGCGTTGCTATGAGAACTGGAAGGATTTGAGATTTCCGTCAGTGAAATTAGTTAGGCAATAGGTGGCCATTTGTATTTCTCGTGTAGTCCCAACAATGGATAGCAGTGTAACACAAAAGGAGTAAATTTTGTACAATATCTTCACTGTCATCAGCAGATGCATTAGTATTTCATTAACAATAGGGAAAATTACACGTATACACCTCTGAAAAGAGTTTTCTCCACATTTACCTACAGTTGACTGACTGGAATCTTCGAGAGAAATTAACTTGGTCAGCCAAGGTAATTTCTTTTCCTGAAAAATATGCCTTGGTCATAATGCTTGTAAAAATACTTTATGTAACAGATCACATTTAACATCAGACAAATCAGGGCAGGACTTACACACTTAATGGTAGTATGCTGGGAAGTGTTGCTGAACAAAGAGACTCTGGGATGCAGGTTCATAGTTCATTGAAGGTGGGGTTGCAGATAGACAGGGTGGTGAAGAAGGTACTTAGCACGCCTTGCCTTCATTGGTCAGTGCACTGAGTATAGAATTTGGGAGGTCATGTTGCAGCTGGTTAGGCCACCTTTGGAATACTGCATTCCTTTCTGGTCTTTCTGCAATAAGGAAGATATTGTTAAACTTGAAAGCACTCAGAAAAGACTTATAAGAATTTTGCCCGGGTAGGAGTATTTAATGAAAAGGAAAAGCTGAAAAGTTGGACCGAAGGATCTGTTTCCCTGGACTTCCATGGATATCTATCATTGTGTGATCTGATGACCTCTGTTGATTCTTGGATAGAAATTTCAAGATGTCACTTCCTTAAATCTGTGTTGTGTTTCAAGAGGTATTTTTAAATCATGGGATTTTGGAAAGTAAACCATGGTCAGTATCTGACAATTGCCCATTACAAATGGCCTATTCTTCCCCAATGTCATCACTTGGACATTAAACTCTGCCTCCCTTTAAATTGAATGTTTTCTTGCAGGAGGACTGCTAAGGGTAGCACAGTGGTTAGCACTGCTACCTCACAGTGCCAGGGATCTAGGTTTGGTTCCAGCCTCAGGTGACTATGTAGAATTTGGATGCTCTCCCCGTATCTGCATGGTTTCCTCCCACAGTCCAAATATATGCTAAATCACCTGATAGTGTCGATGGATGTGAAGGCTAGGTGGATTAGCTATGGGAAATCCAGGTGTCTGAGTGGGATCCTCTATAGAGAATCACTGCAGACCAAATGGTCTCTATCTGCACTCTATGGATTTTGATGACTGGTTACTGCCTCCTGTGCAAGACTGCTTCAAATTCTAAACTTCTGTGTCAATATATAATCGACCTTCCACTTCCTGCTCACCCGCTCTCCCTGTTCAATCTTGTCTCTGATGCTGCTGTGCTATTGGTCACTCTCACTCTCTTGCTTACAATAGTATGTGCAGGGTTAAAAATGAGTTCACTGACAGAACAAATGAACCAAGATGCGTTAATGGACCACCCTTGAACATATTTGCTTTTCATATCAAAGCAACATTTTTCCTATGCTTGCTTAATGCATCATTACCAAAATACAATCTACAGATGCTATATCTGAGATGGGAGGAATATACTGTCTCTCTCTAGTCAGCACTATTGTACAGTTCACAACATAAATTTAGTTGTTTTCCCAATTTCCAATACAGCCAAGCATGCACTTTCTCAGTTAGACTTAGAATAAAAAGACCCATCCTTGAATTAGAGCATAGAACATAAAACATTACAGCGCAATACAGTCCCTTTCGCCCTCGATGTTGCACCAACCTGTGGAACTAATCTGAAGCCCATCTAACCTACACTATTCCGTATGCCTATTCATTGACCATTTAAATAGCCTTAAAGTTGACAAGTCTACAACTGTTGCAGGTAGTGTCTTCCACACCCCTACTACTCCCTGAGTGAAGAAACTACCTCTGACATCAATCCTATATCTATCACCCCTCAATTTAAAGCTTCATCCCCTTGTGCTAGCCATCATCACCCGAGGAAAAAGGCTCTTACTGTCCACCCTAACTACCTGATTATCTTACATGTCACAATTAAGTCAACTCTCAACCTTCTTCTCTCTAACGAAAACAGCCTCAAGTCCTTCAGTCTTTCCTTGTAAGACCTTCACTCCATACCAGGCAATATCCTAGTAAATCTCCTTTGCACCCTTTCCAATGTTTCCACATCCTTCCTACAATGCGGTGACCAGAACTGTACGCAATACTACAAGTGTGACCACATCAGAGTTCTGTATTTAAACCAATCTTATTGATTTATGATAAAACATAACTTAATAATGATGAAAAACTGATTAACAAACAATGTCTGTACTGTGAAAACATCAATGGTTAGCCCACATAATATTATGAACACAAATATATACCAGAAAAGGAAAAAAAAACTAATTTTACTCTGCAGAAATTGTTTTCAGGAAAAATAATGGCTAAAGATGTGGGGCATTCAGATGGCTGTTGATCAGGCATTCTCACACACGTGGATAGGTCATTAGCAATGTGCAGTTGTCTCTGAGGTCTTGATAGACACAGATTGCTCAGGGAACACAGTATCAAAGCTTTCCAAACACACTTCATAAAGGTAATCAGGTTTCCCACTGGGCATGCAATAAAGATGTTTCAGAAAGTGAGAGAGATACCAGCTGGGCAGCATTTCTTCAACAGGCATTATCCCCAAATGAAAACCAAATAAACTCCAAGTAAACTACAGATCAAAGAAGATAGCTATTAAACCTAAGCAGCTCTTTTTATGAAGTAACTCTAAACAATTAACTGAAGTCATGTGTTTCCCAGAAGGATCTTTCTGAAAAGAAAAGCTCAATCCCCTTTCATTGACCCACTTTAAAAATACAGGTACCTCGACAGGTCGTGAAATAAATCAATTTTTACACAATCCTTCAAAACTCAATTTCTCAAGAAATAATAAAGGTGATAATTGAAATATTAAGATAGCCTTAGGTGTGTGTTGTTTCTTAAATGAATGTCTCATAGTTTTTCAAATATTAACATCTTAAAATGTCTGGAACATAAGAGAACATATATAAGAACAATTATCTTCCCTCACCCTTTAACAACACCCGCAGTGCCATGTCTAACACTGTCAATATCTTACCATCACTAGGAGAAAAGGTTTAGCCCACCAGCCATTTCAACTCCTCGACTGCTGAATAACATAGGGCAGGATTACCATCTGGGCTTCTGATTCCTGTTGTCAGCCTGAAATATGGGTCAGAGTTCTACATGGTGCAATGAACAATAACACAATGCTAAGTGGGTATATCAAAGACACAGGGACCTTCAAAATGGAGGTGCCCTCTCTCTTTAGCTTTTTCAAAATATGTATAAAGAAATGACTTTTGCACACAGGTCATCATGATTCAAGAGTATCATCCATCAGTGGCAGGGAAGACTTCTAAGTTTGCTTGCACCATTGGATTCTAGAATAGAATGAAATTGAAGAAATAATAGGAGGAAATGAGGACTGCAGATAAGGTTGGTGCTGAGATTTATAGCAACTCTGTGTCCCTGTTTCCTTTTTCATGTGCTGAAATTTGAACCCAAGAAATTTCATTTTACTGTGAAGGAAGTCAGTAGACTACTTTAGAAGGACAAAGCCTAGGAAAGATTTGGAGAGGTGGCTTTGTTAGTTCAGGATGAGATCACTATAGATAGAGTCATAATCGCGAATCATGAGGTGAAAGGGAGGACGGAACTGACAGTCACCAAGGAAAAGGACTCCTCAATTTGTAGGCATCACTGACTGGACAAGTAGTCAGTGTTTCCTCCCTTAAAGCCCTTGAGATGGTAGTCATTAGATGATACATTGAACGACTGCAATCCAGGTCATATATGTAAAATGTTGTCAGAGAGGGAGATTCAGAGATTTGACCAAGTAACTATGAAGGAACAGTGACATAGTTCCAAGTCAGGATGCTGTGTAGCTTGAAAGGGAGCTTAAATGTTTTGATATATCCGCTGTCCTTTTCCTTTTAGATAGTAGAAATCACAGGTATGAAAAGTGGTGCTGGAGAACAGTGCTACAGGGGGTGCACAGAGAGGGGAGCCGGAAGGTAAGCGGAGACCAGTTTAAATTAACGTTTTTCTTTTTGCAGTCTGTGTTTTTTTTTTCATCTAGGAGTGGGAACCCAGAAGTCATCAACAGAGGCTTCTGGGAAGGTAAGGAGTTTGAGTGGAGAAGGAACCCGAGACACTACATGTGTAGTGTCTCCCACCCTCCCTCATCCTCCTCTAACCCTCAAAAAAAGGACTCAATCGGCTGAACAGGTAAGCTACTTAGTGTTCTTGTTTTGGAGACTAAGTGTCGAGTTATGGCAGCGCAGGTAGTGGAATGTTCCTCCTGCAGGATGTTTGAGGTAGGGGTGACCACCGATGCTCCTGCCAATTTCACCTGCAGGAAGTGCAGCCAGCTTCAGCTCCTCACAGACCATGTTAGGGAACTGGAGCTGGAGTTGGATGAACTGAGAATTATTCGAGAGGCTGAGAGGATGATAGATAGAAGCTACAGGAACATTGATACGCCAGAGAACAGAGGTAGCTGGGTAACAGTTAGAGGTGGGAAGGGGAGGAAGCAGGCAGTGCAGGGATCCCCTGTGGTCATCCCCCTCAACAATAAGTATACCACTTTGGATACGTTGAGGGGGAACGGCCTAGCAGGAGTAAGCTGCAGTGACCGGGTCTCTGGCACGAAGTCCGGCTCTGAGGCTCAGAAGGGAAATGGGGAGAGGTGAAGAGCACTCGTTATAGGAGACTCTATAGTTAGAGGGACAGACGGGCGATTCTGTGGACATGAGACGCTCAGATGGTTTGTTGCCTCCTGGGTGCCAGGGTCCGAGACGTCTCGGACCGTGTCTTCAGAATCCTTAAGGGGGAGGGTGTGCAGCCAGAAGTCGTGGTGCACATTGGCACAAACGACATAGGTAGGAAGAGGGGTGGGGAGGTCATTCAGGAGCTCAGGGAGTTAGGCTGGAAGCTAAAAGCTCAGACAGACAGAGTCGTCATCTCTGGGTTGTTGCCGGTGCCACGTGACAGTGAGGCAAGGAATAGGGAGAGAGTGCAGTTGAACACGTGACTGCAAGGATGGTGTAGGAGGGAGGGCTTCAGGTATTTGGACAATTGGACTACATTCTGGGGAAGGTGGGACCTGTACAAGCAGAACGGGTTGCACCTGAACCAGAAGGGCACCAATATCCTGGGAGGTAGGTTTGCTAGCACTCTTCGGGGGGTGGGGGGATTTAAACTAATTTGGCAGGGGGATGGGATCCGGACTTGTAGCCCAGCAAGTAGGTTAGCTATTTTTTCAGGATGTCCAAGACTGTAGGGAGGCTGTGGAGAAGGTAGCACTGACAGGGAATATTTGCGGACACAGAGATGGGTTCAAGTGTGTATACTTCAACGCAAGGAGTATCAGAAATAAGGTGGGTGAACTTAAGGCATGGATTGGTACTTGGGACTATGATGTTGTGGCCGTCACGGAAATGTGGATAGAAGAGGGACAGGAATGGTTGTTGGAGGTTCCTGGTTACAGATGTTTCAGTAAGATTAGGGGGGGTGGTAAAAAAGGAGGGGGGTTGGCGTTGCTAATTAGAAATGGTATAACGACGGCAGAAAGGCAGTTCGAGGGGGATCTGCTTTTGGAGGCAGTATGGGCTGAAGTCAGAAATACGAAAGGAGCTGTCACCTTGTTGGGTGTTTACTATAGGCCCCCCAATAGCAGCAGAGATGTGGAGAAACAGATTGGGAAATAGATTTTGGAAAGGTGCAGAAGCCACAGGATAGTAGTCATGGGCGACTTCAACTTCCCAAATATTGATTGGAAGCTCTTTAGATCAAGTAGATTGGAAGGGGTGGTGTTTGTGCAGGAAGCTTTTCTAACTCAGTATGTAGATTGTCCGACCAGAGGGGAGGCCATATTGGATTTGGTACTTGGTTACGAACTGGGACAAGTGTTGGGTGGGTGAGCATCTTGGTGATGGTGACCACAATTCTGTGACTTTCACCTTGGTTACGGAGAGAGAAAGGTGCGTGCAACAGGGTAGGTTTGACAATTGGGGGAAGGGTAAATGCGATGCTGCAAGACAGGATGTGAGGAGCATAAATTGGGAGCACAGGCTGTCAGGGAAGGATGTCGTTGAAATGTGGAACTTTTTCAAGGAACAGATACGATATGTCCTTTATATGTATGTACCTGTCAGGCAGGAAAGAGATGGTCGTGTGAGGGAACCTTGTGTGATGAGGGAGGTTGAATGTCTTAGAAGGGCAAAGAAGGAGGCTTACATAAGACTGAGGAAACAAGGTTCAGACAGAGTGTTGGAGGGATACAGGGTAGCCAGGAGGGAGCTGAAGAAAGGGATTAGGAGAGCTAAGAGAGGGCATGAAAAATCTTTGGTGGGTAAGATCAAGGAGAACCCCAAGGCCTTTGATGCGTATGTGAGAAACATGAGAATGACGAGAACGAGGATAGGTCCGATCAAGGACAGTAATGGGAGATTGTGTATTGAGGCGGAAGAGATAGGAGGGGTGTTGAATGAGTATTTTTCTTCAGTATTTACAAATGAGAGGAACCGTATTGTTGAAGAGGAGAGTATGAAACGGATTGGTAAGCTAGAGGAGATACTTGTTACGAAGGAAGATATGTTGGGCATTTTGAAAAACCTGAGGATAGACAAGTCCCCCGGGCCTGACGGGATATATCCTAGGATTATGTGGGAAGCAAGAGAGGAAATTGCAGAATCATTGGCAATGATCTTTTCGTCTTCACTGTCAACGGGGGTGGTACCAGGGGAGTGGAGAGTGGCGAATGTTGTGCCCTTGTTCAAAAAAGGGAATAGGGATAACCCCGGGAATTACAGGCCAGTTAGTCTTACTTCAGTGGTAGCAAAGTAATGGGAAGGGTACTGAGGGATAGGATTTATGAGTATCTGGAAAGACACTGCTTGATTAGGCACAGCCAGCACAGATTTGTGAGGGGTAGGTCTTGCCTTACAAGTCTTATTGAATTCTTTGAGGAGGTGACCAAGCATGCGGATGAGGGTACAGCAGTGGATGTAGTATACATGGATTTTAATAAGGCATTTGATAAGGTTCCCCATGGTAGGCTTATGTGGAAAGTCAGGAGGCATGGGATAGTGAGAAATTTGGCCAGTTGGATAGAGAACTGGCTAACCGGTCGAAGTCAGAGAGTGGTGGTAGATGGTAAATATTCAGCCTGGAGCCCAGTTACAAGTGGAGTTCCACAGGGATCAGTTCTGGGTCCTCTGCTGTTTGTAATTTTTATTAATGACTTGGAAGAGGGAGTCAAAGGGTGGGTCAGTAAATTTGCAGATGATATGAAGATTGGTGGAGTTGTGGCTAGTGAGGAGGACTGTTGTCGGCTGCAAAGGGACTTAGATATGATGCAGAGATGGGCTGAGGAGTGGCAGATGGAGTTCAACCCTGTCAAGTGTGAGGTTGTCCATTTTGGAAGGACAAATAAGAATGCGGAATACAGGGTTAACGGTAGGGTTCTTAGTCAGGTGGAGGAGCAGAGGCATCTTGGGGTCTATGTTCATAGATCTTTGAAAGTTGCCACTCAGGTGGATAGAGCTTGTAAGAAGGCCTATGGTGTATTAGCGTTCATGAGCAGAGGGATTGAATTCAAGAGTCATGAGGTGATGTTGCAGCTATATAAGACCTTGGTACAGCCACATTTGGAGTACTGTGTGCAGTTCTGGTCACCTCATTTTAGGAAAGATGTGGAAGCTTTGGAGAGAGTGCAGAGGAGATTTACCAGGATGTTGCCTGGAATGGAGAATAGGTCATACGAGGCTAGGTTGAGAGTGCTAGGCCTTTTCTCATTGGAACGGCGAAGGATGAGGGGTGACTTGATAAAGGTTTATAAGATGATCGGGGAATAGATAGAGTAGACAGTCAGAGACTTTTTCCCCGGGTACAACAGAGTGTTACAAGGGGACATAAATTTAAGGTGAAGGGTAGAAGGTATAGGGGCGATGTCAGGGGTGGGTTCTTTACCCAGAGAGTGGTGGGGCATGGAATGCGCTGCCTGTGGGAGTGGCAGACTCAGAATCATGGTGACCTTTAAGCGGCAATTGGATAGGTACATGGATAGGTACTTAAGCTAGGGCAAATGTTCGGCACAACATCGTGGGCCGAAGGGCCTATTCTGTGCTGTATTGTTCTATGTTCTATGACAGTTGCTGAGTTGCTGTGAGCATATATCATATACACAGCTGCCACTTTGGATAGGGACTGCTTAACTGATGCAGATATGTTACCATGTCAGCATGTACCTCAGTTTCCTTGGTTTAAGTAAATCTTCAAATTTGGTTTTGATTATATTGTCAGGTGTACTCAAGTACAAAAGTACCAGAGTGCAGTGAAAAATATATAGTGTCGCCACACAAGGCACCATCTTAGGTACAAGCACCAAGGTACAGATCTTAAGAACAAGGTAGAATAAAAAAGGATGCAGTTAGAAGTTAAACATTACAGTAATTATTGTACAGTAACAAATTCTTAGTTTTAAGTACAAAATAAAGAAATAAAACTGGAAGTTCAGATGTTACAGTCTTTCTCAAATGCTTAGCCATAGTGAGACTGCACTTTGTGGAATCACCTCAAGACTGGAAGTCCACTCTGAGGCCACACTGGGCCAGACCAGAAAGGCACCATGCAAGACCCGGAGGCCATCATGCCAAGCCTTTAAAAATTTCTGCAGGATTCCTGCCTTGTTGTTTCTCAGTCTCACCTTGTTGATTCTTCAGATTTTACTGAGAAAAATATCATCTACTCTAGATCGGTCTCTCCAACATGTTTCAGTGTTGGCTTTATTTGCTCAGGCCAGATCTCAACATATTTCTTCAAGATGTATTTATTAATGACATACACTTAGTAGCAGGTATCTCTGCCAGGAGCTTCTCAAATCCCAAATTTCAAGTAGAGTCTCAGTCACCTGACTACCAAGATCACAGTAACATCAGTGCATATCCAGACAACTATCACCAGTATAATCCCTCCATATCACACATCATCCGAACTTGGAGATATATATACCTCCAAATATGTACAAATATATATATATGGAGCAGTTGCTGTAATACTGATGTGCCTGAAATGCCTTTTCAGGGATCAATGTTCTAGGACTATCACAATAGGAATTCCACAACAACCACTATCTCACAAACAAGGGAGAGGCGATAAATGTGTCCTTACCAATGTTACACACATCTTAAGGACAGCTGAACTGAAAATTGTTCTTCTGACATATTCAAACCATTCAATTATATCTACACTACAAATCCTACTCCAGTCTGACTCAGAAATTGTTGTTTTCTGTCGCCTTTACAACGTTTAACATCGTGTCTTGGCCTGACTCCAAATCTCTAACCATAAGCAAGAGACTTGTTATGAGTTTAGCAACAACCTGCGACATAAGATTACGGTTACTGTCTCGGCTTCAGTCCAGATTTTACATTGACCCTTTATTTCTGGTTGGCTGAAGGTTTGATCTCATGGCCTCAGTGACCCTGTCCTTATGCTCGCTACAGTTATCACTCAGCACCTTTAACCTCACAGTGTCCCATCTTCCCAAACCAAACAGACGGTAAATAAACATTTTATTACCTCATTGGATAATCTTTGACTATCAGCTTTATTTTGTCTCTCCCATACTTTATGAATAAGAGACTAAGTTCAAATAAATGAGGAAATAAAAAACATGACTTATTTTAACAGTCCTGTGATTTGTCTCCCTGGCTTCTTCTAACAATGCCCTGGAAAGTAATCTTTAATTTCTGCAGCTTCCAGGACAATACTGGAGAATTACACCAACTGTTTTTCAATGTGAGCTAGTTTAACGTAATTAGTTCCCTATTCCCTTCCACTGGTTGAAAGACGTCACAGCATCTTCCCAAATATATTTAAATATTATACCTTACATAATTTTTTTAAGAAACTGTGGAATTCATTCCCTTCCAGCCAACACATGGTCCGTCTTTTTAATCACTTCTTGTGAGCAGCAATGAAAAAACCACCAAAATAATGGTGAATTTAACTGAGTGTACTGTTAATAATATGTATATGGCCCAACAACTCGTACTGAGCCAGAGATACCCTGTAAATTGTAAATCACCACACTTTATTGCCCAATACGAGCCACTCTGCCTCCCAAGAGTTCCACAGGATTGTTGCACTTCCACATTAATTGCCTATTTGTTCCCTACAAGATGTTAAGGCTAGCAGTTAACAGAGTAAGAAGATTTATAAAGAACGAAGAACATTACAGCACAGGATTAGACCCTTGGACCCTCCAAGCCTGTGCCGATCCAGATCCTCTATCTAAACCTGCTGCCTGTTTTTGAAGGGTCTGTATCCCTTTGCCCCCTCCCTATTCATGTATCTGTCTTGAAATATCTTTAATGACGCTATTGTTCCCATCCCACCATCTCTGCTCGCAATGTGTTCCAGGCACCCACCACCCTCTGAATGAAGATCTTTCCATGCCTAACTCCCCTAAACCTTTCCCCTCTAACTTTGAACTCATGACCCCTAGATTAGATTAGATTCCCTACAGTGTGGAAGCAGGCCCTTCAGCCCAACCAGTCCACATGACCCTCCAAAGAGTAACCCACCTAGACCCATTTCCCTCTGACTAATGCATTTAACACTATGGGGCAATTTAGCATGACAAATTCACCTAACCTACACATCTTTGGACTATGGGTAGAAACCGGAGCACCTGGAGGAAACCCACGCAGACACAGGGAGAATATGCAAATTCCACACAGACAGTCGCCCTGGGACTGGGACCTGGGAATCGAACCTGGGACCCTGGTGCTGTGAGGCAGCAGTGCTAACCACTGAGCCTTTGTAACTGAGTCCTTCACTCTGGGAAAATGTTTCTTGCTATCCACCCTGTCGATACCTCTCATGATTTTGCGAACCTCAACCAGATCCTCCGTCAACCTCTGTCTTTCTAATGAAAATAATCCGAATCCACTCAACCTCTCCTCAACGCTAGTACCCTCCATACCAGTCAACATCCTGGTGAACCTCCTCTGCACCCTCTCCAAAGCATCCAC
Organism: Hemiscyllium ocellatum; assembly: GCF_020745735.1. Lineage (NCBI taxonomy): Eukaryota > Metazoa > Chordata > Chondrichthyes > Orectolobiformes > Hemiscylliidae > Hemiscyllium > Hemiscyllium ocellatum. The sequence continues at coordinate 12,753,514 of NC_083432.1, read as the reverse complement.
ATCCTTTTGGTAATGTGGTGACCAGAGCTGAATGCAGTATTCCAAATGTGGCCAAACCGAAATCCTATACAACTGTAACATGACCTGCCAACTCTTATACTCAATACATCATCCGATAAAGGAAAGTATGCCATATGCCTTCTTGACCACTCTATTAACTTGTTTTGTCACCTTCAGGGAACAATCGACCTGAACACCCAGATCTCTCCGCACATCAATTTTCCCCAGGACTTTTCTATTTACTATATAGTTCACTCTTGAAATGAATCTTCCAAAATGCATCACCTCGCATTTGCCCAGACTGAAATCCATCTACCATTTCTTTGCCCAACTCTCCAATGTATCTATATTCTGCTGTATTCTCTGACAATCCCCTTCACTAACTGTTACTCCACCACTCTTAGTGTCATTTGCAAACTTGCTAATGAGGCAACCTTCACCTTCCTCTAAATCATTTGTATGTATCACAAACAACAATGGTCAAAACACAGATCCCTGTGGAACACCATTGTTCACAGGTCTCCATTTTGAGAAGGTCCCTTCCATTGCTACTTGCAGTCTCCTGTTGACCTACATCCCTTCCCTCATCAATCAACTTTGTCACCACTTCAAAGAATTTTATTTGGTTTTTAAGTCATGACCTTCCCTGCACAAAACCATGCTGCCTATCACTCCTAAGCCCATTTTCTTCCAAATGGGTATATGTCCTATCCCTCAGTATCTTCTCTAGTAGCTACCCTACCACTGACGTAAGGCTCACATGTCTGTAATTGCCTGGATTATCCCTGCTACCCTTCTTAAACAAGGGAACAATGTTCGCAATTCTCCAGTCCTTTGGGACCTTATTCATGTTCAAGGATGCTGTAAAGTATCTGTTAAAGCCCCAGTTATTTCTTCTCTTGCTTCCCTCAGTAACCTGGGATAGATCCCATCCGGACCTGGGACTTGTCCATCTTAATGCCTTTTAGAATACTTGGCACTTCCTCTCTCCTTATGCTGACTTGACCGAGAGTGATCAAAGGTCTATCCCTAACTTCAACATCTGCTATGTCCCTCTCGTCGGTGAATACCGATGCAAAGCACTCATTAAGAAACTCACCCATTTTCTCTGACTCCACGCATATCTTTCCTCCTTTGTCCTTGAGTGGGTCAACCCTTTCCCTTGTTACCCTCTTGTTTCTTTTTTATCAATAAAAGGCTTTGGGGTTTTCCTTAACCCTGCTTGCTAAGGATATCTCACGACCCCATTTAGCTCTCTTCATTCCTCATTTGAGATTGGTCCTACATTCCCAGGATTATTCCAAAGCTTCAGCTGTCTTCAGTCACTTAGACCTTATGTACACATCCTTTTTCCTCTTAGTTAGTCTCACAATTTCACCTGTCATCCATGGATCCCTAATGTTGCCATTTCTATCCCTCATTTTCACAGGAACGTATCTCTCCTGAGGTCTAATCAAACTCTCTTTAAAAGCCTTCCACATATTGAATGTGGATTTCCCTTCAAACAGCTGCTCCCAATATACATTTCCCAGCTCCTGCCAGATTTTGGGAGAGTTGACCTTCCCCCAATTTATCACTCTTCCTTTAGGACCACTCTTACCTTTGTCCATGATCACTATTCCCAAAGTAATTCCCTACTGAAACTTCAACCGCCTGGCCAGGCTCATTTCCCGACACCAGGTCCAGTATGGCTCCTTCCCAAGTTGGACTATTTACATACTGCTCTAGAACACCCTTCTAGATGCTCCTTACAAATTCGGCTCCATCCAGACCTCTAATTCTAAATAAATCCCAGTCAATGTTAAGAAAATCAAAATCTCCTGTCACCACCACCCTGTTACTCTTCCATCTTTCTATGATCTCTCTACATATTTGTACCTCTATCTCATGTTTGCTGTTGGGAGGCCTGTACTACAGCCACAACATTATTACCGCACCCTTCCTATTTCTGAGCTTTGCCCATATTGTTTCACTACTCGAGTCTCACAATACACTCAAAGCTCGCTGATTCTGAAAGGGAACAATCTCAACTCATAAACAGTAAATTGCTATTGAAGACTTTTCAAAATGTGTCCAAAGATGTGCAGATTAAGTGGATTGGGCAAGTTAAATTGCCCATAGTGTCCAGGGATGTGCAGATTAGGTGGATTGGCCGTGGGAAATACAATGTTACAGGACAGGGTAGAAGTGTGAGTCTTTGGTGAGTTGATGTGAACTTGTTGGGCCAAATGGTCTGTGTTATGGACCAGGCCGGACCCTCTCAAAATATGTTAAGAAGGCAACCTTGACCCGAAGTATTTCTTATTTAGTTCCAGCTGATCAAACCACTCAAACCACTTTAAACAGAACAGAATTTATTTAAACACTACAGCTGAAACACAAACAACAGAAAACGGAATTTTGAATACTTTAACCATTGGAAACCTCAACTGACCCGATACAGCAACTTAAGTAAGGAACTGTTCTAGTCCAGTAACATCCCCTAAAGACACCCCTTGGCAAAAAGATAAATTGAAACACAGATTCTTACAGGCAGGAGGGAACAACATCCAAAGAGATTTTGGAAAGAAAGTCAGTCGGGAATCATCTGCTGAAGTTTGCAAACTTTCCTGGATTCCAGTATCTTGTGACTGCCACACCTAAACCAAACTAGAAAAAACATGAACTGGGAGAACCAGGCACTCCCCTGCCATTGTTAGACTCGGCTCTTTCTAGTCTCCTTAGCACTTCTGGTTTTACGATCCCTCTTAAAAAAAAGGTCAAAGGACAAAATAACCTTGTTCAAGTGACAGCATCATCACACCTGTTTCCACACCATAGGGTTTCTATGATCTATGAGAGGTTAAACCTTTTCATTGAATCCCTACAGTGTGGAAACAGGCCCTTTGACCCAACATGCCCACACCGATCCACCGAAAAGTATCCCACCCAGACCCATTCCCCTACTGAATTACTCTACATTTACCCCTGACTAATGCACCTAACTGACACATCCCTGCTCACTATGTGCAATTTATTTTGGCCAATCCACCTAAGCTGCACATCTTTGGACTGTGGGAGGAAACTGGAGCACCCAGAGGAAACCCACAGAATGTGCAAACCCCATACAGACAGTCGGCCAAGGGTGGAATTGAAGCCAGGTTCCTAGTGCTGTGAGACAGCAGTGCTAACTACTGAAGCACCGTGCCACCCCAGATTGTCCATACCTTCACCAGCTGCTACTTAATAGAGGTGGCTAGTAGGGAGAGGGCTAAAATCCCCATATCAACTCTTTTTGTGAAGACTGACTATAACAACTGTGCCAACCAGCCACTTAACTGGGGAGCAGTGACCTTTTGCGGGCCACGGAGATTGTGGGGGAAGGTGTGATGACAGGGTGGTGTCCATGAACCATCCGGGGATATAAATTATGCTGATGCGATGACAACACTGATGAAGGTATTCTGACATGATGATTACAGAACAGGGCAGAAGAGGAGGCCAGAGAGAAGTGTGTGATAGAACAGGGTTCAGGCACTGCACTAGTTGTAACTAGTAACTTTATAGAAATATAAATAAAGAGTGATACAGTACAGAAGAGATAGAGAGAGCCTTACTCTAAGATGAGGACAATCTCGGGATGCTGGAGACTGAGAGGTGTGCTGGTAAAAAGAGAGCAGCCGCAAAGAGTGTAGACACACAAAGCTCAGAAAAACAAGAGATGATTCAGTGCAGCGTACAGAAAAAAAACAATAGTCGTATTAAAATAGTCCAGCCCACAAAGAGCTCCTGACCAATCAAAGGCCAGCAGTTCTTTGGTGCTTAGCAGTGATACTGGTATCAGAAGATAAGTTTTTGAGCTGAAGGGTGACAGGAAACATCTATCTGATGATTCATATTGTAAAACCATCCCTTTGTTGAAGCCAAATTAATTACCCTGTCCCATTAACCCAAGAAAATGGAAACACATTGACTTCTTTTGCAGATACACTCCAACAAATGGTTTTGCTTGCTCCATAAAACAATGCTTTCAACTTGTTGCACACTTCATTTTTAGTGTAATATCACAATGAAATGATTTTAATGAAAAAGAATGAAAAACTATTTGCTGAATTGTTGATGCATTGATGTCATGGACAGCACATCTGACCACTAATGATTAACATGAGCCATTATATTTTAATAAGGAATAACTCACCTTGACCTATACAAATGTCTGATTAATTGCCTGAAGAAATAGGATGTTTGGAAAGCAAAGCTTAAAATTCAAGTTGCTTCTTGTTAAATTATGGGAACAGATGTTTGACCTTCTAGAAGCCAGTGCATTTGGCTCATTATCATATTCAACTTATTTTCAAACCGAGCTGTAAGGTACTAAGATGAAGTTAATTCCACCAAATTGACAATCTCACTCGGAAGCCACAGAATGGCAGTTTGGGCAATGCAAAAATACCTCAATACATTGAGACTAGGCCGTACTGTCAGAGCATTGAGACTAGGCCGTACTGTCAGAGCAGAGTCACCATAATTTTCCTGTCAGTGGCATCCCATGTATCTCCGCCTTTTTGACCCCAATTCAATTAAGCCACTAACCACCCAACTCCCTTCATAGTTCCCATGATAGCTGACATTTGACATCTCTAACCTTTCAAATCACTCGGCCTTAAAAGTATTGTCACCACCCTTCACTCAACACATTCATACTCACCAATCAAGGATTCCCTCTGTACTGGGATTGAAACAGTCACAAATCACATCCAATGTGACCATGAGATATTACTAACCTCATCCTTTCTAATCCCAGCATGTGTTTTGACCCTTTTGGCCACATGATGCCCATTCAACATTCTGTCCTTTTTGGTCCAGCTCCAAATTTGCCTCATTCTATTCCCATCCATCCAGAAACAGCCAGAAATGTCTTCCATTTCCATTCACCGATTGATTAGATTGCTTACAGTGTGGAAACAGGCCCTTCGGCCCAACAAGTTCACACCGACGTGTAACCCACCCATACCCCTACATATACCCCTTACCTAACACTACGGGCAATTTAGCATGGCCAATTCACCTGACCCGCACATCTTTGGACTGTGGGAGGAAACCGGAGCACCCGGAGGAAACCCACGCTGACACGGGGAGAACGTGCAAACTCCACACAGTCAGTCGCCTGAGGTGGGAATTGAACCCAGGTCCCTGGCGCTGTGAGGCAGCAGTGCTAACCACTGTGCCACCGTGCCGCCTTAAATTGATGGCTCTGTCGTCCCCAAGGGGTTATCCTTTGGTCTCTACAACAATATATATCAATATATTGATCCTCAGCAACATCATCCAAAATTATAACATCTGCTTCCACGCATACACTAATGGCACACAGTTTCACCACATTACCACCCCTCGCGAGTTTATCAGATTGCTTTCCAAACCATGCAGAAGCTGCAATTCCCTCCAATGAAATGTTGGTGAGACCAAAACTACAGTTGACAAAGTCTAATCCCTTGAGCAATTCCGTTCTTGCTTCTGGCTGTTTGCAACCTCGGCCTCCTGTTTGACACGGAGCTGAATTTCTAGTCAGCCCATACCCAACTCTTCATTTATCTGTGTTCAATACTGGCATTGGCTCCTAGATCCGCCAACACATAGGGAAGGATTTTCATTTCTGAGGTTGTGTGTAGAGCATGGCCTGAGAAGCATAAAGGACCTCTAATCAGGAAGGGGCAGGTTTTCCCATGCAATTAAATTCTTTGAAACTCATTACATAGTCAAATATAGGTAGAGTTTTAGGCCAAATTTTGGCCTGGCAGGAGGTTCTGAAGACACCAGGATCTTCTGGACATCAATTTCTAGATGCCATATTTAAAAGGCATCTGGACAGCATCAGTAGACCTCAGCTCATCATCCCTGGAAATGTCATAGAATCTCCACAGTGTGAATGCAGGCCATTCGGCCCATCAAGTCCACACTAACTCTCTGAAGAGCATCCCACCCTATATTTCCCATAGCTAATCTACCTAACCTACATATCCCTAGACACTATGGATAACTTAGCATGGTCAATCCACTTAACCTGCACATCTTTGGACTGTGAGAGGAGACCAGAGCAAACCCATACCAACCCATGGAGAAAACGTGCAAATTCCACTCAGACAGTCACTTAGGGCTGGAATCAAACCCAGGTCCCTGGCACTGTGAGACAGCAGTGCTAACCATTGACCCACTTTGTCACACCTGTCGGATAAAGGCTAGATATTAGGCCCATTCTCCAACAATGCATCCCTATAGGTTTTCTTGCAGACCATCTGAGAGATATTCTATGGAGCTCAAGCTCAAAGCCAGTATCAAGGTCACTATCTCAAGGACAAAGGAGGAAAGATATGCATGGAGTCAGAGAAAATGTGTGAGTTTCTTAATGAGTGCTTTGCATCGGTATTCACCGAGGAGAGGGACATGGAGGATGTTGAAGTTAGGGATAGACCTTTGATCACTCTCGGTCAAGTCAGCATAAGGAGAGAGGAAGTGTCAGGTAGTGACTATGGCTGAGAAACAGAAGCTGCAGTCTATAGAATAAAGACATGGGTGAAATAACTGTCAAGACCTTTGAAATTCTACATGCCATGCTGCAACACGGAGCATAAGAGAGTTGAAAGTATGTTCTCTGTTCACAATTGGCCAAGTTTACATTGGAGCCAATGTACATACTATGATCCCCAAAAGAATCTGTCGTGATTAATTAGGGTGGCGTCAAAGAAGTATTTCATATGACCAAGAAGAAATAAGCCAAAAATGGTTCAACCAAATTTCAACAGAGGAGTGGCAAAGACTGTCCTACTATTTGTGAGTTTTGGTTGAAGCATGGTCAGATGAAGAGTTTAGCAAGTTGGCCAAGAGATCATAATATTTCATGACTATAGACAATTACAAGTGTATGACAGAAGACTGGTTCTCTCAGTATCCATCCAGAAGGTTATAGTAGACAATATAGAGACAGGCATTGCCAGGATTTAGCTTGTTATATGGTGGCCAGATTGAAGCTTCCATATCACACTGTGAAAGCAGCAATTCTCAGAATTGTCAGCTCAGGAGAAATATTGCTGTCATCACCAAAGTAGGTCCGAAGTTAAAACTCAGTAAAACTTGCACACAAAAACGAATTGAATACTGAGAACAAGAATGAACAGCACTATCCACGTGAACCTAGGCAGAAATCTTTCACTGATCATTTTCAGAAAACAGAATGGTCAATGGCAGTGACAGAGACAGTGCTAAGTGAGCAGCCATCCTATAGTAGCACAACTGAGTCTGACAAGATCTATTTCACCATCAAACGACCACAATGGGCTATTAAAGATGTCCAGTCTGATCAACCTTTGGGGGGAGAGGTTGAATATGATTTCATGGGAACCAATGTCCACAGATCTAGAGCACAGGCAGAGAAACTGTCTGACCTCTTCATCCAGGATATTGAAAATAAAGACATTCCCAATTTCAATTAGACGTCTGATCCATAAACAAATGATGCTTCGAAGTAAAATATATGTTTTGCTATACAGTAGCTACCTTGAGTGATTAGCATTCACAGAATTGAAGCTCCCCCAGATGATGGTACGGGGCAACAGCCTGAGTTAACAAAGAAGAAATCTTCTACAAAATAAATTAGAGGAGGTTAGAATGTTCTTCAGATAAAGTAATTGACCAAGAACAACACAGTCTACAAAGAATCATAGAGTCCCTACAGTGTGGAAGCAGACCACTCAGCCCAACAGGTCCACAATGACTACCTGAAGAGCAGCCCACTCAGAACCACCCCTACCCTATTTCTGTAAGTCTGCATTTCCCATGGTTAATCCACTTAACCTACACATCGCTGAAAACTATGGGCAATTTCATCTATCCTGCACATCTTTCGACTGTGGGAGGAAACTGGAGCATCTGAAACAAACAATTGCCTGAGGCTGAAACCAAACCCAACTTCCTGGCGCCGTGAGGCAGCAGTGCTAACCACTGAGCCACCATGCTGCCCACAAAAGAAAAATGACACCAGCCAAAGATATTCAAGATATAAAAGGTTCTCCAGTAGAGAAATGATCCAGGGTTTACATTCCTCAAGCAAGAAACCTACCATTCATCCGAATGTGAACAGAAGGCAGCCTGTGGAAAGCGTGAAACATGCAGACCACATGCGTTTATGAACTTGGAAACTTGGGAGGATATAGGCTGTTGGTAATTATAATAAAGACATTTACACTATTATCTATAATTGTTATGATCCCAGCTGGTAATTGTACTGAACAAGTCAGATTCAGAAACCTGCTTGATGGGCTTCATGTTTCATGTTTATAATTTATTAAGGTCAGTCACTGAACAAATTTGCTAGAGACTGCCAGTAGGCTTTTACTAAATGAACATCAGTAGTTATTACATCCAAAAAAGAAAAAAAACTTTGAACTATTTGAGGCAGTCTCATTGGAAATATGAGAAGTAAAGACTCAATGTTTTACCCTCGCAGCATCCTTACAGATACACAAACCTGAGTGAAGGGCCACTTGTTTCCATTTTAAGTTCCTTCCTGAGTTAGCATGGCTAAAGTTGTTTTCTTTCCAGCAAACATCTATATTCGCGTGATGCTATCTTGCTGAGTTACTATCCCTTCATCAGACCCTGATCCAAACTGTTAACATAGCTCAATTATTTCTTTATTTTGACTTCTTAAACTTCTCCTCCACAGCCTTCTATTTTGACAGTATTCTCTTACTGACACCACTCAGGATATCTTCTCTCCTGCCCTGACTATTCTAGAGACTGCTAAACTGCACTACTTCTTATAGACTTCTCAGAAACATGGATAAGAGAGAGCCATTGATACATTCATCTGCTCTTCAATTTTATCATAGCCGATCTTGTAGCTTAACGTCATACCTTACTCTCTCTTCATACTCCTTGATCCCTTAAGGTTAAGAAATCCATCTATTTTCTTTTTAACTATATTCTATGACCAGAACCTGATAACCTGCATCCCAGAACACCAAAGGAAGTGACCCTGAAAATATTGAATACATTGGAGGTCATCTCCCAAAATTCTCTAGACTCTGGATCCAGACATCGGAGGGTGGAAAAATGACCCCAGTATTTTAAAAAGGGAATGAAAGAAAAAGACCAGAGACTTACAAATCAATTAGCTTAACATCAGACTTGGGGAAATGTTATTAAAATCATGACAACACCACACTTGGAAAGTCTGAATGGGATTAGATACAGTCAGCATGGGTTTATGAAGGGCAGATCATGTTTAACAAACCCACTGGAGTTTTTGGAGGTTGTTATGAGTAGAATAGATCAGAGGGAAGCAGGGATATGTGGTATATTTAGATTTTAAGTTGAAGACCCACATAAGAGGCAAGTAGACAAAATTAAGACTCAATGATTGAGTCTGGCATGATTGGGAATTAGTTGACAGACTCTAAGTAGAGTGGGAATAAATGTGTCTTTTACTGGGTAGCAGGCAGTTACATGTAGTGTGCCATAGAAATCAGTGTTTTGGCCCCAGCTACTCACGACATATGTATAAAAATGGCTAGGTTGAGGGAACCAATTGCAATATTTCCCAGTTTGCTCTCAACACTAAACTGAGTGAGGTTGTGAGTTGTGTGAGGAGAATGCAAGGGCTTCAGGGTAATCTGGACAAGTTAAGTGAGTGGGCAGATACATGGCAATGTAGTGTAAAGTGGTTAAATGTGAAGTTATACACTTTGGTGTGATAAACAAAGAGGCAGGGGATTATTTAAATCGTGATATATTGGGAAGGGTAGATGGACAAAATGATTTGGCTGTTCTTGTAGACCAGTCAATAAAAACAGACAGACAGATGAAGCAAGCAGCTTGCACAAAGGAAAATGGTATATTAGTCTTCACTGAGAGAGGAGTTAAGAATTGCTAAGAACATAGCAAGAACTGTTCTGAGGAAGGGCCACTGAACCTGAAATGCTAATTCTGATTTCTCTCCTTAGGTGCAACCAGACCTTTTGATCCTTTCCAACAATTTCTGTCTTTTTTTCTGATTTCCAAAATCCACACATCTTTTGGTTTGTATTAGAAAACAATATACTTGCCATAGGTGACGTGCAGCAGAAGTTCACTGGACTGACCAGGGATGGTTAAGGCTGCTGTATGAGGAAAAATTGGATCAATTGGGCATATATTCACTAGAATTTAGAAGAACAATGGGAGATCTAATTGAAACCTGTAAGATTCTAAAAGGGATGGCAACGTCTAGTTGCAGGAAGGATTTTCCCCGGTTGGGGAGTCTAGAATCAAGATTCCCAGTTTCACAGTACAGGGTAGATCATTTAGGAATGGGATGAGAAAAAATTTCTTCTTTCAGAGGGTAGTTAACCTGTAAAATTTACAACCACAGAGGTCAGGTCACTGAGTGTATTCAAGAGAGAGAGGTTGATATATGTTTAGATATTAACGGCACCAAGTACTTGGAGAGAGCAAGAATGCAACATTGAGATCAAGAATCAACGGAGCTCATCCAGAATGGCATAGCAGGCTCAAAGGGCCAAATGGCCTACTCCTGCTCCTAGTTTCTATGTTTCAATCTTGTAAATGCATTTTCTTTCATAGAACCCCTACAGTGTGCAAACAGGCCTTCCGGCCCAACAAATCCACACCAACCCTCTGAAGAGTAACCCACCAGGACCTTTCCCCTCCCCTATTACTCTATATTTTACCCCAGACTAATGCACCTAACCTACATAGCCCTGAACACTACGGGCAATTTAGCATGGCTGATTCCCCTAACCTGCAGATCTTTGGACTGTGCAAGGAAACCAGAGCACCCGGAGGAAACCCACGCAGACACAGGGAGAATGTGCAAACTCCACACAGACTGTCGCCCGAGGCTGAGACGACAGTGCTAACCACTGAGCCACTGTGCTGCCCTTCTCTCCTGATCTTTGTTTTCTAAAGGACTAAACTATTTACCTCAACTACATCCAGTTTAATACATTGACAGACATCTTACACCTTACACCACACTTAGAACTCAAAAAAGACATGTATCCTTCTTGACACTAGCAGTCTGGGAATACAAATCAAAGTTAAAGCTGTACATAGTTCTGTTCACTTTAGAAACTGAATTTTCAAATAATAATATCATGTACCTTCATAACACCATGAGAAAAAAAAGGCTTGGTGGAAGATGTTGTAATAGCTAATGGCTCTAAACGGGTTAATGTTCCTGTTACATAGCCTCTATCCATTCTATTGATGTAGGCATAATCTGTGAATCTTGGATAGAAAGGGAGCTAGTGTAATTTTTAGAGGGAACAGATGTATCTGTATCAGCACTTTAAGGCCCTAGTAATTATGCATGACCCAATAGTTGTATTTATTGCAATCATAGAATTAACTTTCTTAATATCACAGTGTATCTTCAGTTGATGTTCTATTCTGGTGTCCCCTCCATCACTAACCAATAGGAAAGTGTAAACGCAAAGACAAAGGAAGATTGGTGGCAGCAAATTACCTCAAAAAGCTTCACCCCATGCCATATACTGATAGAGGTGGCAAATATCACACAAGTGGTCTTTTGAAAAAATACTGTCCTCACTTAGAAGCAACACACTCCTAAATTAGATCTGTGGATTGAAATCAGGAGCAGACATTCTTTATTTTTAAATTCAGGAGTACTGAGGCCAAATACAATGGCCCAAGTGTTGTATAATGACAATCAGCTCACTCGTGACAGTCTGTGGCCTGTACAGCTGAGTCCCAACACGAGCAGCTTGCTGTCTCTCCAAGACTCTATACTTTAATTTCTGACATGAAACAGGCTGAAAGAAATAAAAAATTAAAGTGCCTTATCTGAAGATGTCAGCAGAAAACAGATGGAAGATTGAAAGCTAAATATAAATAAAGATTCCTCTGCCTTCTGTCTGGGTTTATTGCAGTCTAATCGATAGAGAATGAGTGCTTTTATTAGTCAGTAAGTGCGTTATACCACGTGACTACCGGGAAGATACAGCTCCAACTGAATGGCTCATGTTTTTTGAATGTGTAGCACTTCCAATCTACAGAAGGGTCTCAGGGGAAATCTCATTGTCCTTTTTCTCACAGCAACATGATACTGATTTTGTGGTGTACAGTTAAAGTGTTTTTTTTAACAAAAAATGTATTTCAAACAAAATGCAAGCTTTTTGCATCTTACCAAAATACCTTTCTTAGATTTTTCTGCAGAGAATCTGCAGCAGATCAAGTTAACTGGAGCCTGCTAATGTTGTGTTGGGCAGGGCTACTGTATGTGAAAGCACAAAGCTCAGAAGTCGGGTTTCATCCTTTCAGTTACCTATGGACTTCAGTGACTATGACCCGATTTGATAGATACAGCATAATGATAGCAGTTTATGTTTAATTGGGCACTCCCTCTTCCTGCTCGCACACTGTTGCATTTTGGTAAGACAAACCAAGTCAGAACTTGCATAGCCAATGGCAGGGCCCTGAGGAGTGTTGTCAAACAAAGAGACCAAGAGGTGCAGGTACATGTTTCCTTGAAAGTGGCATCGCAGATAGACAAAATGGTGAAGAAGGCAGCAATGAGAACAACTATTGGAATGTCATGTTAGAGCTGTACAGGCATTGGTAAGGCTACATTTAGAGTGCTACCTATAATTCTGGTTGCCCTGCTATAGGAAGAATGTTATTAAACTGGAAAAGGGTGGAAAACATTTACAAGAATGTTACTGAGACTGGAAGGTTTGAGTTATATGTAGAGGCTGGATACGCTGGGACTATTTTCCCTGAAGCATAGGAGGCTGAGGGGTAACCTTATAGAGGTTTTTAAAATCATAAGGAGCAGACATGAGGTGAATAGCCAAGGTCTTTTCCCAAGGATAGGGGAGTCAAAAACTAGAGGGCATAGGTTTAAGTTGAGAGGGGAAAGATTTAAAAGGGACCTCTGGGCCATCTTTTTCACACAGAGGGTGGTGTATATATGGAACAAGCTGCCAGAGAAAGTGGTAGCAGCGGAAATAGTTACAACATTTAAAAGACATTTGGACAGCTACTTGGATAGGAAAGGTTTAGAGGGATATGGACTAAACACAGGCAAATAGGACTAGTTCAGTTTAGGAAACCGAGCTTGCGTGGACAAGTTGGGCCGAAGGACCTGTTTCTGTGCTGTGTGACTCTATGACATCTAAAGGACCTGGTCTGATGGAATACTCTCTGTTGCCTGGATAAGTGTAGGTTCAATAACACTCATGATGTCAACATCATTAACACAGGTGGATGTCCTAGCAGCTCAAGGACTGTAGCAGTTCAAGAAGGCAGCTCACCACTACCTTCTTAAGGGCAACACAGGATGGGCAACAAATGCTGACCTAGCCAGATACACCCAAATCCCGTGACTGAATAAAGTAAAATTCCAGGTCAAAGCAGTCTCCATCCACACCCCTCAGCATTTATTCACTCCTGCATACTCTGGAGATATAACCTAACATATCTAAACAGCCTGAGTAAGAGTAATTTAAGAGCTCACATGGTAGTGACCTTACCCCTAGGCCAGAAGATCCACCTGTGCTAAAGGTGTGTCAAAACATGTCTGAGCAGGTTGATTAAAATAACCATTGCTGTCCCTTCACTGTCACAGGGTTATAGTCCTGGAGCTTTCTCCTCAATGACATTGCACGTTTACCTTCACCAAATGGACTCTGTGATGCAAGGATGCTGCTCACGACCACCTCTTCAAGGGCAATTAGAGACAGCTAATAATTATTGTCCAAATCATCCCATGAATGAATAGAAAAAGCTGAAACCAAATCAGGTTAATTAATATGAACATAGAATTTGGTAAATAGTACGTAACAATTCACAATTCAAATCAGTCTCAGGATCACAGGTAAGACCGTCATATGCTCATCATCACTAGCTGCCCTGAAATATGGTGATTCCTTGTTCTCTTGAAGAAGTTTGTGAGGTGAAGACGCTCACACAATGCAGTTAATTATTGCTGCATTTTAATACAACTGTGTGGCTTGGCAGTTCCACTTTGGAATTCGACCTTCTTTAAAGGATATTAATGAACCAGTTGAGTTTTTACAGGGATAACTTCAGGGTCCCATTATCTCTGATACCAGATTTTTATTTCTGCATTGTTTTAACTGTCTGTGATGGTTGTTCAGTTCACACTGTCTGGAATATTAGTGCCAACTTCAAGATCACTAATCTAGTTAATCAAAATCACTAATCACTATAACACTGTACTTGGCCATGGAGACTCCCATGACATAGCTCAGGTTCATCACAGTGTGAATTTTGGAAGACTATCTCTCAGGCTACAACCTATACGTACCTTCACCTGCCCTCTCAGTGCAGAGTCCCTCTCACTGTCTCCTCACCTGCCTGTCCTGCTGATGTTGCAGAGCAAATGCTACTGCAGCTACTGACCTCATACTTAGACAAGGCAATGCTGTTCTCTCAGCTTTTCTGTGGTCAGCTGAAACTTTCAGACCGCTCACAGCATTTTCACCAATTGTACTTGAACAGAAAAATGGCAAAAGTTTCTCAGCTGCAGCCTGTTGAGTAAATATCACCAGGACAGGATCCACTTGTCTTCATAACACTTGATATTTCAGGAGCAAAGATGGGAAGTTCATTGACTAGTTTCAGTGCTTGTGCATTACATTACTTTGTTATAGACCTTGCTGGACTGCTTTCAACTGCACACATGGGTTGTATTTGCAATTTGCACTATACTCACCCAAAATAATGTGGTCTGTCTGCAAAGTGGCCAATAACATCTCATTTCTGAAAGCAGAAATCTACGTATCACCATTGAGGGACATATTGATATTCTGGGGCATGTTAATATAAAAAAAGGAGGTAGTGTTGGGTGATTTGAAAAGCATTAAGGTAAACAAGTCCCCAGGAGCTGATGGGAAATAACCCAGAATGCTGAGGGAGGCACTGAGGGAATTGTTGGGGCTTTGTTCAAAATCTTTGTATCCTCTTTAGTCACAGGAGAGGTCTCAGAGGACTGGAGAATAACAAATGTTGCTACTTTGTTTAAGAAAGGTAATAAGGATCATCCAGAAAATTAGGCTAATGAACGTTATGTTAATAAATAGGAAATTATTGAAGAAAATTCTTAGAGTTAGGATTCATGCACATTTGGAAAAGTATGAAATTATTAGCAATAGGCATAACTTTGTGTGGGGAAGGTTGTGTCTCACAAACTTGATTGAACTTTTTGAGGAAGAAACAAAGATGTTCAGTGAGGGCAAAGCAGTAGATATTGTCTATGTGGACTTTATCAAAGCCTTTGCCAAGGTCCCTCATGGCAGGTTGATACAAAGGGTGAAGACACAACTAAAAGTAATGTGGTGGAGAAAATAATGAAACTTAAAGAGAAATCTAAACCCGAGACCAGATGGTATCCACGTGCATTTCCATTGGATGAGTATTTTATATCACCTTTTATTTTCTTACCTTGAAACCCCTACTTCAGAATTTCAATGCAACGCAGTCTAAAATTTTGAACAGTACAGGCAGTTGAGGAGGGGATAGCATTGTAGTCCTGTCACTGAGCAGTCTGGACTAATGCACAATGGCTATAGGTTCAGATCCCACAGTGACTGGTGACATTTAGATTCAATTAATGAGAATTGAAAGCTAGCGTCAGTCATATCAACTATACAATTATCATTGATTGTTGTTTAAAAAAAATCTGGTTCACCCATGTCCTTTAGGGAAGAAGATCTGCCATCCAAACTCTTGCTGGTAATATGGAGATGTGAGAAGGACACAAGGAGTCTACAAAGCAATACAGATTGTTTAAGACATTGGGCAAATGTTTTTTTCATGGAATCCCTACAATGTGGAAGCAGGTCTTTCGGCCCATTGATTCTTCACCAACCCTCCAAACTGCATCCCACCAAATACCATGCCCCCGGCCATCCCCCATCCCTGTAACCATGCATTTCCCATGACTATTCCATTTAGCTTGCACATCCCTGGGGACTATAGGGTTATTTAGCATGGCCAATCCACCTAACCTGCACATCTTTGGACTGTGGCAGGAAACCCATGCAGACATGGGGAGGAAGTGCAAACTCCACACAGACAGTCGCACGAGGGTGGGATCAAACCAGAATCCCGGGTGCTGTGAAGCAGCAGTGCTAACCACTGAGCCACCATTCCACCCATTTGGTAGTGTGAATATGTGAATTTATCCATTTTTGCAGGAAGAATAGAAAAGCCGCATATTATTTAAATGAAGAAATATTTCAGAACCCTGTGGTGGAGGGCGGATTTGGGTATTCTGGTACATGAATCACAAGAAGTTGGCATACAAGTGGCATCAAATAATTAGGAAGGCAGGTGGAATGTTAATTAATTGGTAGGGGAATGGAATATAAAAGTGAGGAAATTTTGCTATAATTGTATAAAGGTTCACTGAAGCCAAATAAATATCTTTAGAAGCAGTTCAATTAAAGCTTCACTCAGCTGATACCTGGGAAGGGATATTATCATATCAGGCAAGGTTGTATCAGGCTGGGTCAATATCCATTGAAGTTTTGAAGCATAGAAGGTGATTTTATTGAAGCATACAAAATTCTGACAGGACTTCACAGGGTGGATGCAAACTGAAACAGAAAAAAGAACACAGCATTCATGTGAGAAGCCGGCAAACCTCTTTGAAAAGATTGGTTTTAAGTTTGAGAACAAGAAGAAATATAAAATTTAAGAAACTCTTGCAGAACTGATTTTTGAGACAGTTAAAAGGGATTGAATCCTAACAAGTAATATGAATAGCTCAGGCATACACACCTGATAGTTTCTGTTAAAACATCTTGAACAGAAGTTTCACAGTCAGCAGGTAATATAAGAAACAAAACTTACTGGAGAAACTGAACAGGTCTGGCAGCATCTGCGCAGAGAAAGCAGAGTTAACATTTCAAGTCCAATGACCCATACCTGGATAGGCTGGGACTTTTATTCCTGATGAAGGGCTTTTGCCCGAAACGTCAATTTCGCTGCACTTTGGATGCTGCCTGAACTGCTGTGCTCTTCCAGCACCACTAATCCAGAATCTGGTTTCCGAGCATCTGCAGTCATTGTTTTTACCCTGGGACTTTTTCACTGCAGAGTAGGAGTTTGAGGAACGACTGTATAGAAGTTTATAAAATCATGAGCAGTATAGATAAGGTGAATAGCAAGGGTCTTTTCCCTCTAGGGGGGATTTCAAAGCAAGGGGGCACATTTTTAAGGTGAGACGAGAAAGATTTTAAAAAGTCCACAAAGAGCAATGTTTTTACACTGAGGATGGTTTGCATGTAGAATGAACTTTTAGAGGAAGTGGTGGATTTGAGTTAAGTTGCAACATTTAAAAGACATTTAGGTAAGTACATGAACAAGGAATATTTGAAGGGATATCGGCCAAGTGCAGGCAGACGGAACTAGTTCAGTTTGGGATTATGGTCAGCATGCACTGGTTGAACAGAAGGGTCTGTTTCCGTGCTGTATGACTTTATGACTCTATGACAGAAACAAATACCTGTTGCCCTCTAACAATACACAAAACACAAGGTACAAATTACAAACCACACCAACTACAAAGCTGATTTGTTTCTAAGACAGTTTACAGAGAGACATTGATGGGTTAAGTAAATACGCAAGAAGTTGACAGAAGGAGAAATATGGGAAAATATGATGTTCTTTCTGGAAGAAATAACAAAGGAACAGAGTATTATTTCAATGGAGAAAGACTGCAGAAAGCTGCAATTTGGGAGTACATGTGCATGAAATACAGAAAGCTGGCAAAGAGGGGCATCAGGTAATTAGGAAGCCTATGGAATGTCACCTCTTAATTCAAGCGGGTTGACATATCAGAATAGAGAAATCTTACTGCAATCGGACAAGGTGCTAGTGAGATGACATCTGGAGTAATGCGAGTAGATTTGATCCCCTTATTTAAGGAATGATATTATTTTATTGGAGGCAGTTCAAAGAAGGCTCACGAGCTTGATCCCTGATATGAAGGGATTGGCTTATTAACAAAAGCTAAAAAAATTGGGACTCTACTCACTGGAGATTCGAAAAATGAGAGGTGATCACACTGAAACATATAGCAATCTTAAGGGTCTTGACAGGGTAAATATGGAAAGGTTGTTTTCTCTTATGAGAGAGTCTAGGACAAGAGGGCATCACTTCAGAATAAAGGAACACCAGTTTAAGACTGAAATGAGGAGGATACTCTTTTCTGAGATCCTTTGGAACTCTTTGCTATAGGGAGTTGTGTGGGCAGAGTTCTTGTGTGTATTTAAGGCTGAGATAGATTGATTGAAATTGAGATCGAGATTGAGATAGATCAGCCAGGGAATCAAAGGTTATGGAGAAAGGGCAGGAAAGTGGACATCAGCCGTGATCCTATTAAATGGCAGAACAGGCTAAGGGGCCAAATGGCCTACACCTCTTCCTATTTCTTAGTATTTTATGGTCTGATATAATTCCAATAAATTAGTTAAACATCATTTCACTTTGACAAAGCCTTTTTGGCTTTGACTGATTACCTTGATCCTTTACAAGTGCCTTGTTATAACAGCTTTAATGATATTTTCCAACATGTTTCCTATGATAGGTGACCAAAGCTATTGTGTTACATTTGCTGACGACACAAAGGTAGGTAGAAAAGTGGGATGTTTTAACGTTCGGTGAGTCAAGTACCAACCTGTTTAGCTTTTGCTAATAAGGACAACCCATCCAGGTACCTGGCCTGTGGTTTCCTGCTTCCCATCTCTCTCCTTTTCTGAAAAAAGGAGTTACATTTTGTGGGCACCGAGGGGCTCATGGTGGCAAAGGGAAAGCAAGTCAAAGATCTCAATGCCAGGGCCCCAGCTGGCACTGCCAGCTTTAACCAGTTAGGTTTACAGTCTGTCTGGCAAACAGAAACTCAATCAAGCATCTGAATGCTCCAACTGGCTTTTGAACATCAGTTTGCAGGAGTGTCTTCCCCGCCTATTTGTTAAATATTAAAGGGATGTGAATTGAGGCAATTGCTCAATCCCCAGTCCTGCACATCTGGGGTAGATAGTGAGGTGGGAAAGGCAAAACCAAGGCCACAGTTTCAATGCAGCAACTGAACAAATGGCCATCAGTACCTTTCCTTGGAACAAATGCAAATTGCTGCAATATACAATCGTTGCAAAACTCAACTTGCTTTCCTTTACAATTTGCTAGCATTTATTGCAAGCTATTTCTGACCAGCTGACAACACACAGCCTCCTTGCCGACAGGATTTGTCTTGTTTATAATGTGTTTTATTACCAGAGTACTATCCAAATTGAGTAAATGATCAATCAGTCAGGAGTCAGCAAGTGGATCATTAAATATTTATTTACACGTAAGAGGAATCTTTAAGTACACTGACATTTATCGTGGGCTGCATATACTAGTTATCGGACTTGATGATTAGTGTGGAAGTTGGCTGCCCAGTGGGACTGCAAATGTTATTCCCCATCTGTCTGGTTTCCAGACAGGAGACTAGAACAGTGGAAAAATGAATACAAACCACTTGCGCCAAACATCAGCCCTTTTGGCTTGCAGTAGCATAAAATAACATTGAGCAAGTTACCAATTGAATATCGGTTGAATAATCTTGGGAGCTACACAGATAATGCTCCAGAGTAGGTTCTGACAGTTCAGAGCTGGAAGCATGTCAATCTCCTGAACCATACCGGAGTCCCATGCTGCTGTTTTATTCAAGTCCTTTCAGTGCTGATATAAAGCAATGTTATACCTCAAAGGTAGAGAGTAATTGAAATATTGGCATCTTCTGGCCTGATGTGCTGAATTTAATGTTTTCCATATC
Organism: Hemiscyllium ocellatum; assembly: GCF_020745735.1. Lineage (NCBI taxonomy): Eukaryota > Metazoa > Chordata > Chondrichthyes > Orectolobiformes > Hemiscylliidae > Hemiscyllium > Hemiscyllium ocellatum. The sequence goes on along the minus strand of NC_083432.1, from coordinate 12,733,671 downwards.
ATGAAGAATTGCAATATTGTGTTGTTAGTACCATATTAACCTATTACATTTGACAGTATCAGCACATTCTATTGCCTGTGTTGTTAATCTGTGTTTACAATACTAAATTACTTAGTTCCATGTTAAAGATTTGTGTTCATCGTATCACAATATTATGCTAATGACACATTGTTGAACTACACAAGTATTAAAATATTTTCTCAAATGAAAGCAAAATACTGTGAAACAAATACAGAGAATGCTGGAGGAACTCAGCTGACAGTTTTACAATGTTCAACAAGAGCAGGTCAGAGGTTAAGAATCCTGCCATGAGTAATTCACTTCCTGAGTCCCCAAAGTCTGTCCATCATCGATAAGAAACAAGTCAAGAATGTGATGGAATTATCTTCCCTTGTCTGGATGAGTTCAGCTCCAAGAAGCTCAATATCAATCAGATGAAAGCAGTTGCTTGATTGGCAGCAAATTGAACTATTCACATCTTCCCAACTTTGCCACACCAAGCAAGTTGCTAAGGCTTCTTAGACAGCACCTTCCAAACCGATGATCCGTAAAAACTAAAAGCAAAGATTTTTGAGAACAGCACCACCTATAAGTTGCCATTCAAGCCTACACGCAACCCTGACTTGGAAATATACTGTCATTTCTTCATTATTATGAGTCGAAATGCTGGAACTGCCTGTGTAACAATGCTGTGGATGTGTACCTGTACCACACAGACTACAGCAATTCAAGAAGGCAGCTCATCACCAGTTTCAGATGATGCAATTATGGTTTGGTAATAAATGCCGACCCCCGCATCCCATGGATAAATGAAAGAATGTAATTAGTCCATTTGTTTTATTTCAAATATTATTTCATTCTCTTGGTACCATGTTCTGCTGATTGCTGAATTTAATATTTTCCATATCATGAAGAATTGCAATATTGTTGGGGGTGATGGAAGGAAGATGCGAGAAAGCAGGTAGGTTGCAAAGTTTGGTGTCAATGGAAATAAAGATCAGGAGGGATATAATGCATTCTATTATTGGTGATTAGCAACAGTAAGGTATTGCCAGAGAGTCTTTTGCTCCCATTTTCATAACCAATATCAAACTTCAGGAACTGCAGTCTGTCCAAGGGCAGGTTTGGGGGATATAGGCATCAGGAGAGTGTCTCCTGGTCAAGCAGAACATTATCCATCACGAGTCAATTTCCACAGTAATCTAAAACAGGAAGTGCTGGAGAACCTCAGCAGATTTGGCAGAGCTGTCATTTATTTTCTTCTACAGAAGAGATATATCAGACTTAAAATGTTAACTATCACCTCATTTACACTCCAGCAGGAGTTAAAATTGACTCCCCTGTGTAATCCCAAGACCACCATAAAACAGGACCAGTTGTTGGGTAACCTTCTTCATTAAACCATTACTGACTTGAGACTTTATTAAGTCCAATGTACTTGTAATAAAAATAACCTTTCAACATGCGCAAAGTCCACAAATCAGGGTCTTGATTTAATTCGAGACAATCAAGTTCATGAACATTACAAGACTTACATGAATATTGCATCAGTCTGCTGTAACCATCGTGTCTGATGAACAGTGACATCAGCCAGTGCACATTACAAAGCACACGTAGCACTGTGTAAAAGCAAGTCCATTTGCTGCAATCACATCAATTTTGCAGCAGCTGTGAGCTTTTTAATTTGGTTACACTGAATAAAATATTTGAATGCACAAAAAGGCACTTCAGTGAAATATTTGGGGTGGGGGGTGCAGTGTGTTGGGAAGTGGAAGGTTGGGGGTGTAAGTGGAAGGTTGCTCTCACTGTCTCTCTTACAGACTTCTGTACTCTGAATGAATTGTGTAATGAGCAGAAAGACAACACCAGGCACACTCTGACAAACTGTTTCCTTACTCCAACACCTGGAGGCCAGGGTTCAAGTCTCACCTGCTCCAAAGGTGAGTAATAACATCTCTGAACAAATTGATTAGAAAATACTTACACCTTGAACTTTCAATCATGCCTTTTAATCCCACTTTGTATGTATTCCAATCAGCCTGATTGTGCATGCCATTGCAGATTCTGGTGGCCTCTTCAAAGCACTGAGTTGAAGCAATGGAACCATAATTTCAAGCTACGGTATAATGCATCAGAATGCCCAGCATTGTATGGTTCTGCCCTGGGGAACCAATGATGGGTGAGGGAGACTGCAATTGATGTCAGTATGTACTAGGTCACAGAAGAGGGCCAGCTCACACAGATCAAGTGAGGATCTGGTCAGAACTGGCTGCAGGATCTTTGATGCCTATCAACATATCAAGGAATTGGCACCAGCATTAACAACCTGAGGCTACAACAGCTTGCTTTTACATAGAGCCTATATTGCTGGAAAAGATGCTTCACAGGAAAAACATCAGACAGAGAAGCACATGTCTGATTTCCAACAACGTGAAACCAATGGCCTTGCCCTCAGCAGCCTGGATCCTAAGTTCTGGATTTCCTTCCCTAAATCCAGCTATTTCTCCACACCTCTCTCCTCTTACAAGACACTCCTTAAACCCTACCTCTTTAATTAAACAGGAGATTGATCACCTGTCTTATAACTCTAGACGTGGTTCAATGTTTTGGCTCTTGTGATGCTCTTTAATGTGTTTAAGCCACAGGATCACTCAAAGTACTCTATAGTCCTGGACGTCTTCCTTAAAGCATAGCCATGGTTGTAATGTATGCAGTTAATTTCAGCACATCAAGTTTCCACAAACAGCAACATGATTAACACCAGAAAACTGGTTTTGTTGTTGTTGATTGAGGAATAACTACTGTCCTGACATTGAAAGATACCTCTCTATTCTTCAATTGGGATGGATATCTGTTGCCTACCTGGCTGTTCAGGAAGCAGTAGTGCTTTTGAAGAATACCTTATCCCTGAATCACACACTCCACTATTAAGTCTCACATTCACTCACATTATCTCATTATCCCCACCCCTACAGTTATAATGAGGTATACCTGCTATAAAGGCACAGGAAGTGATGCTCAGGAACAGCACCCAGTAAGGTGCTTCTTTGTATCTGGTCTGTAAGTTCTGTTAGAATCAGGATGAAAACCTTGCTGTGTGTTTAATGAGACTGAGAGATGATAAGACTGGAATTAGCTATGTCTGAACAGGGAAATAAGCTGCATTTTATGACCTCAGGGTGCCCCAAAACATTTAACAACCAATGAAGAACTTGCCATTGATGCAAGGGAGGAAATGTGCCAATCATAGCAAGCTGTCACAGCCAACAAGATGTTAACAGCTGAATGATTTGCTTGAGGGCCAAATGTTTCTCAGGACCTTGAGGAGAACTCTGCGATCTTTTTTTAATTGTGTCATCCTTTACATCATCCAGAGGTAGATGGTGCCTTAATTCTGAAAGAGGGCTTTTCATCCATAGAGTTATACAGCATGGAAACAGACACTTTGATCCAACTAGTCCACGCGTGCAGACACCCTCAGTGAGTTTTGAGAAGATTTGTAGCTCAAGTTGAGGTTTTGGATGTAGGTTTGCGCGCTGAGCTGGAAGGTTCATTTCCAGACATTTCGTTACCCTACTAGGTAACGTCTTCAATGGGCCTCAGGCAAAGCAATGCTGAAAATTCCTGCTTTCTATTCATATGTTTGGGTTTTTTTGGGCTGGTGTTATCATTTCCTATGGTGATGTTATTTCCTGTGGTGAAGTCACTACTGTATGTAAAGATACTAGTGAGAGATCACGAGGATAAGCCAAACAAAGACATGCACGAGAATTCCTAGAAATATGGCATTCCAACCAGAACTCTTTTAACAAACACATCGAGTTAGACCCCATCTACCACCCCCGAGAAAAGGAACAGGAAGTGACTTCGCCACAGGAAATAACATTCCCACAGGAAATGACATCACCAACCCAAAGAAACCCAAAAATATAAATAGAAAGCAGAAATTTTCAGTTTTGCTTCGCCTGAGGCCCATTGAAGATGTTATCTAGTAAGGTAACAAAATGTCTGGAAATGAACCTTCAAGCTCAGCGAGCAAATCTACATCCAAAACTCCCTCAGCACTCTTTTGTTCCAGTTTGCTTATATACATATGCAAATAGCCACATGAGATTGAATTAAATTAAATGAAGTCAGAAGTCACACAACACCAAATTATTGACCAACAGGTTTATTTGAAATCGCACGCTTTTGGAGTGCTGCCTCTTAGTAAGGCAAAGTCTCTTTAATAAATAAATGGAGATGCAAGGGTGTCAGCACTGATTCATGTCTGTCACTAGGTACATAAACAGTTCAAAGGTATTGTGATTATTACTCAGGGGTCTTCAGGTCCTGTGCCACTCCCTGTCAAGGAGTTGGGAAACTGGGTCCACTGAGATTTAGCTGGTAAAGGCAGCAATTGGTGAGAAAATAACCCTCAGAAGACCAACTCTCATTATTCAGTGACAAGAGGGCTGCCTGGAGTAACAATGTTGACTTAGCTATGGAGGTGGTTCATCATGAATATGTATTATGCTTCTCTATATATTGCTTTGGGCCATTTGCATCTCTAAGCTTCTTTCATAATGGTATAGTTTTCCTTACACACTGGTCATAGTCCCAAAGCTGAAATAGAGTTATAAATGGAAAATGAGTGTTCCACAATCTATCAATTTCCATTGTCTGATAATCACTGGTATCCTGCATTGACAGTCATTACTGATTTGCTTTAATGGTCCGTCCATGGGAATGGAAAAGTAAGTGTTATGAGATTGGTCAGGATTTTATTGGTTTCAGAAGGCACCGCTACTATCGTCCACCTCTCTCAGTACTCAACAGTCCCATCATCCACCTCTCCCATTGCCATCTCACTTAAGGCCCACCTCACTTTCCTGGTGCCTAACTCTCCCCAGTGGTCTGATCAGAATTCAGAGCTGACAGCCAGTGGCTGGACCAGCAGGATCAAAAACATGTCCATCTCCCACTAATTGGCCACATAAAGGCCTCCATTGGTGGTGGGTAGAAAGATAGCCAGAGATCCACTCACCACAGATTTGATCAGACCACTGAGGAGAGTTAGGCACTAGGAGAGTGAGGTGGGCATTAAGTGAAATGGGCAATGGGAGAGGTGGATGATGGGACTGTTGAGTACTGAGAGGTGGACGAAAGGAGCGGTGCCTTCTGAAACCAACAAAATCCTGACCAACCTCATAACACTGACTTTTTCATTCCCATGATTGAACCATTAAAGCAAATCAGGTGGAGACCACTCTGCTGCCTAATTTATTGCCCAAAGCCCCCCACTCACACCCTACCACCACCACTATCATGCCATCAATCTCACCGCAGAACTGCAGAAAATAGGAGCAAAAGTTGGCCTTTAAGCTTGTTCCATCATTCAATATGATCATGGATCAACTTCCAATTCAGTCCCCTGTTCTCACTTGCACCCAAAAGCCTTTCATTCCTTCATCCCTCAGACCTAGATCTATCTCCTTCTTGAAATCATTCATTGTTTTGGACCCAATGTTTTCTGTGGCAGAGAATTCCACAGGCTCACTACTCTCTTAGTGAAGAGATTTCTCCTCATCTCAATCCTAAAGGACCCACCCTGTATTCTGAGACACTGAGCCCTAGTTCAGCACTCCCTGTCATCAAAACATCCAGTTCTGATAAAGAGTCACAAGGCTTGAAACATTAACTCTGTTTTTATTCCCACAGATGCTGCCAGACCTTCTGAGTTTCACCAGCAATTTCTGTTTTTGCATCAGACTATCCTTCCTACATTTCTCCTAGATGTATTAGAACTTGATAAGTTTCTGTGAGATCCCTCTCATTCTTTGAAATCCCAGTGAATGAAATCCTAATGGATCCAGCATCTCTTCATGTGTCAGTTCTACCATCCCAGGAATCATTTTAGTGACCCTTATTGAGCTCCTTCCATAGCCAGAACATCCTTCTTCCAATAAGGAAACCAAAACAGCACCCAATACCTCAGATGTGGTCTCATCAACTCACTGTATAATTACAGTTAGTCATCTCTGCTCCTATACTTGAACCTGCTTATTATAAAAATCAACACACGAATTGCCTTCTTCAATGGGGAAGGCGTTAAATTCTGCTTGTAGACTACAAAAGGAAGCTTAATTTTAGAAGAATATTGGATAAGCTAAAGCTTGAGGATGAGTGTTTGGAGAAGCTCAAAGAACTATTGAGTTGAATGGTACCGGGATGAGGAACTTTATTTATGTGAGAAAATTGGATAATCTTTGATTATTCACCTCTGACCATACTACTTTAAAACTAGACTAAACAACGGTACTCAAAATCCTGTGGGCTTCAATGAATTAAGTATGGAGAAATTGTTTCTGCAAGTGGGTGAGACGGTAACCAGGGGAACATAGATTAAAGATAAAAAAAACAGATTGAAGATGTGGATTTTATTTTTACTCAGCAAGTTGCTATGAGCAAGGGTGCGTTGCCTAAAAAAAGGTGCTGGAAACACATTCAGTGATAACATTCAAAGTGGAACTAGATATTTTCATTAAAAAGTGGAATAATGCAGGATTAAAGGAATGAATAATGATTATGGAGCCAATTAGATGTCTTTCAACGAACTGACACTGAGTAGAATGGTCTGAGCGTTCTTCTCCTATTTTGTAAGGTTCTAAACTAAATTAAGAAACTCATTATAAATATGCAGACAATCCCAATTTAGTCAAACAATTCTGCACTTAATGACTCATTGGCCAAAGGAATAATGAGATTCATGTAAGATAAGAAAAAACAAAGAGAAGAAATTGCAATAAACTAGACGGAGATTACAGTAGGTTGCATTTGGAATTGGGTAACTGTTAAACTAGGTTTGACAAACATTTTATTTTACCTCATGAATTGCCAACAAACAACAACTTCTATTTCAGACCACACACATTCTATGAAGGTGTAACCACTGTAATACATTCAAAAACGAAACCATGATACATATGCCTCAAAGAATATTTTGACAATTATGATGTGTGTCATCAATGTTTGGAGACATTTTAGTGTTTGTGGTCTGGAGTTCTTTCCATTTATTGACTGACTTGTGCAGCATGGTGATTGTTGTTAATATGACATCTATTTTACAGTGAGGATTAGTATTGCCATTGATTGAGAGGAGTATATCAACCTAGATATTATTAGAAATGCCTTATTATATTCCAGATATTTTGTATTGGCTGAATCAATGTCTTACATGTGATGAAAGATGCACAATGTTTATCTATATCAGTTTGGAATTTGGATTTTGAAATAGATGGGTTTTGCTTATTTTGGTGAAGGGTTTTCTCTTTCTTAAAAAAAAGCAAGATTGAATAGTCCATCTAGAAGAGCAACTAAATCCAGAATTTTTTAGAGAGCAGGTAAATTTAGACTTCTGTGGTTAATGGTTACACTGCTGGCATTATGACAGGCATGATAAATATCCAAAGCCATCAGTTTTATTTTCAGGTCAGAAGAATCTAGGATTGAGCAAGTTTTTAATTTGGTTCAAAAGACACCAGATGGAGTTTGGAAGCAAATATAGTTCCTCTTCTAGACAGAATTCAGGGCAATTCAGGGAGCAAGTCACATCAGTGGAAGGGTTTGGCTAATAAATGTTCCAGACCAGGAGAGTTTTCTGTTTGGAATCCTAAGGTTATTAGAAGTTTAGGAAAGTTTGGGCTCTCAGATTTATGAAAAATTCATGTTGACTGATTTAGAAAGGACTCATTGTAAAGGCCCATAGTCTGTGACAAATAAGTTGTTGTGAGTCTGTTAAGTAGAAGTTTAAAGTGTTGAGATAGGGATATAATTCTTCTGGACTGCAGTCTCTGTATTGGATAGTATTAGAAAACAAAGTTAAATGTTGTTTTGCTGTGTGCATGAGATCTTCCTGTCTTCACTATTTAGATTGCCTTTTAGTTTACTCATTCTTCCTTTGTGGAGTAAACTTACAGACTTGTCTGAATATTTTTGAGTGACTAGCCACTACGGTAACTAACTAAACAAAAACGATATCAGATTTGTTCTGGGATCTGACTTAGAATAGAAGCAAACAATGACTCTAAAGCTAATTATGAATTTCTATGATTTGACTTGAGTAAAGGTCTTTGTGCTGGAAGAAATAATCCAAGGTTGACAGAATGCTCATGTAGAAGACTAGTTTGTGAGAGCAACACTTTTACACTAGTAATTCTTTTGAGGGGGTTGTAATCTACACCAGCTCTTTGGACTGCTGAACTGCCGGCAGAGCCACACAACACTGATCGCGGTCCATGGCTCTGAATTCTATGGGACATGTTGTCCCAGCTTAGCTATCAGAGTTTCTGACATTGAAATGAGAAAAAAATAGTGAAAAATGCTCGGTAGACTCTTCCCATCAACCCTTCTCCCCAAAATAGTACAAGATATCATAAAAATGAAGGATTTTGTGTCAAAATTTGACAATCAATTGATACATTTATGAAAAAATAAGGATTTTGAAGTCATAGATCAGGGGTTTTCACACGAACTGGTAGTTCCCTGAGTATATAAAGGAAATTATTTTTTAAAATATTGGGCCAGATTTGTTTTTAGCAGAACTTGTCACTGTATGTCCTGTCAAATAGATGTTTTTCCTCTGCTCTTTACTTCAATACATTGTTTGCTCACTAACTGGCTATAAGCAGGGGATAACAATGGACAGCATGAACAAAAACCAACTGGGATCTTCCTGACTGATAGCACCAACAGTGTATCATCTCAACCAATGACACTGGAGTTGATAGTGAAACAAGATGGGTTGAGAAAACTTGAGTTACAATTAACTAAATCAATATGAAATCTAATCCAGGAGAACTCATAAAAATATCCAGCACTGAAAATACCTTATAGCCAATCAAGTCGACACTGGTGAAAAATAACCACCTAACTATTCTCATCCCATTTTCCAGAACCTGGCCCATAGCCATCACATTGCAAGTACACATCTAAACACTTCTTAAATGTTCTGAGAGTTTGAGCTACAGGGAGAGGTTGAAGAGGTTGGAGTCATTTTCCTTGCAGCGTCGAGGCTGAAGGTGACCTTATAGAGATTGATAAAATCAAGACGGGCATGGATAAGGTGAATAGCCAAGGTCATTTTCCCAGGGTAGGGGAGTCCAAAACTAGAGGGCATAGATCTAAGGTGAGAGGGAAAGATTTAAAAGGCACCTAAGGGGCAACATTTTCATGCAAAGGGTGGTGCATGTATGGAATGAGCTGCCAGAGGAAGTGGTGGAAGCAGTTACAATTGCAACATGTAAAAGGCCTCTGGACTGGTACATGAACAGGAAGGGCTTAGAGGGATATGTGCCAAATGTTGTCAAATGATACTAGTTTACTTTAGGCTATCTGGTCAACATGGATGTGTTGGACCTCTGGTTTGTTGCCGTACTGTATAGCTCTATAACTCTAAGAGTGGAGTGATGCAAATTGTTCATCAAGTTTTCATAATTCATGTGCTATTCCTTCCATAGAGTCATACAGAGACGTACAGCTTGGAAAAAACCCTTCCATCCAATTTGTCCACGCCGACTAGATATCCCAACCCAATTTCATCCCACCTGCCAGCACCCAGCTCATATCCCTCCAAACACTTCCTATTCATATACCCATCCAAAAGTCTCTTAAATGTTGCAATTGTACTAGCCTCTACCACTTCCTCTGGCAGCTCATTCTATACACATACCACATTCTGCATGAAAATGGTGTCCCTTAGGTCTCTTTTATATCTTTCCCCCTCACCCTAAACCTATGTCCTCTAGTTCTGGACTCCCCAACACCAGGGAAGAGACTTTGTCTATTTATCCTAACCATACCCCTCATGATTTTATAAACCTCTATAATGGTCACCCTTTAACCTCCGACGCTCCAGGGAAAACAGCCCCTGCCTATTCAACCTTTCCCTACAGCTCAAATCCTTCAACCTGGCAGCATCCTTGTCAACCTTTTCTGAACCCTTTCAGGTTTCACATCTTTCCAATAGGAAGGAGACCAGAATTGCATGCAACATTCCAACAGCGGCCTAATTAATGTCCTGTACAGCCACAACATAACCTCCCAACACCTGTGCTCAATACTCTGCCCAATAAATGAAAGCATTTGGAGTTTAATTTAGATAAATGTGAAGTGCTGCATTTTGGGAAAGCAAATCTTAGTAGGACATTTCCATTTAATGGTAAGGTCTTAGGGATTGTTGCTGAACAAAGAGACCTTGGAGTGCAGGTTCATAGCTCCTTGAAAGTGAAGCTGCAGGTAGATAGGATAGTGAAGAAGGTGTTTGGTATGCTTTCCTTTATTGGTCAGAGTATGGAGTACAGGAGTTGGGAGGTCATGTTACGGCTGTTAGGCCACTGTTGGTATGTTGTGTGTAATTCTGGTCTCCTTGCTGTCGGAAGGATATTGTGAAACTTGAAAGAGTTCAGAAAAGATTTACAAGCTGTTGCCAGGGTGAGCTATAGGGAGAGGTTGAATAGGCTGAAGCTGTTTTCCCTGGAACGTCAGAGGCTGAGGGGTGACCTTATAGAAGTTTACAAAATTATGAGGGGCATGGACAGGATAAATAGACAAAGTCTTTTCCGTGGCATGGGGGAATCCAGAACTAGAGGGCATAGGTTTGGGGTGAGAGAAGAAAGATATAGAAGAGACCTAAAGGGCAACCTTTTCATGCTGAGTGTGGTACGGGTATGGAATGAGCTGCCAGAGGAAGTGGTGGAGGCTAGTACAATTGCAAAATTTAATAGGCATCTAGATGGGTATATGAATAGGAAGGGTTTGGAGGGATATGGACCAAATGTTGGCAGGTGGGTCTAGATTGGATTAGGATATCTGGTCGGCATGGATGAGTTGGACCAAAGGGTCTGTTTCCATTCTGTTCATCTCTATGACTCTATGACTCTATACCAAGCACCTTCTTCACAATCCTCTCTACCTGTGACTCTACGTTCAAGGAGCTATGAACCTGCACTCCAAGGTCTCTTTGATCAGCAACACTTCCTAAGACCTTACCATTAAGTGTTTAAGTTCTGCTTTCCAAAAATGCAGCACCTCATATTTATCTAATTTAAACTCCATCTGCCACTTCTCAGCTCATTGGCCCATCTGATCAAGATCCCATTTTAATCTGAGATAACCTTTTTCACTGTCCACTATGCTTGCAACTTTGGTATCATCAGCAAACTTACTAACTATACCTCTTATGCTCACATCCAAATCATTTATATAAATGACGAAAAGTTAGTGGATCCAGCACCGATCCTTGTGGCACTCCACTGGTGAGAGTCCTCCAGTCTGAAAAACAACCCTCCACCACCACCCTCTGTCTTTTACCTTTGAACCAGTTCTGTATCCAAGTGGCTAGTTCTCCCTGTATTCCATGAGATCTAACCTTGCTAACCAGTCTCCCATGTGAAACCTTGTCGAACGCCTTACTCCACAGCTCTGCCTTCATCAATCCTCTTTTTCACTTCTTCAAAAACTCAATCAAGTTTGTGAGACATGATTTCCCACACATAAAGCCATTTTGATTATCCCTAATCAGCCCTTGCCTTCCCAAATACATGCACATCCTTTCCCTCAGGAATCCCTCTAACAACTTCCTCATAAAAATTGCTTGCTGATTTACAAATCGAGAACGTATGTTGTTGACATACTGCAAATTTCTCTGCAGACTAGAGGTTTATAAGGAATAATCCATGAGATTGTGTTACATGGAAACTGACAGGGAGAATGAATGTTACTCAGGAACTGAGAGTCCGTGAGTGTTACTCGGAAACTGACAGGGATAGTGAGTATCACTCAGGGGCTGACAGGGAGAGTGACTATCACTCAGGGGCTGGCAGGGAGAGTGAGCGTCACTAATGAATTGATACAAGGAGTGAGTGTTACTTACTGGAGAGAGCATTACTCATGGACTGACTGAGACAGTGAGGGACTGACACAGGGTGTGAGTTACGCTGGGACTGGTGGGGACAGCAAGTGTTACCCAGAGATTGGTGGAGAGAGTGAATGTTACTCTGGGACAGACAGGGAAAGTTAGTGGTACTCAGGGACTGTCCGAAAGAGTGATTGTTACTCAGACACTGACAAGTAGAGTGAGCATTACTCGGGGTCTGATAGGGTCAGTGAATATTATTTCAGGACTGATGGGGAGAATGAATGCTACACAGGAACTGACAGAGAATGTGTAACTCAGTAAGTGTTAGGGACTGACAGAGTGAATTATTCATGGACTGATGGGGAAATGAATGTTACTCGAGACTGACAGAGAGAATGAGTGTTACTCAGTGACTGATGGGGACGGTGACTGTTACTCAGGGACTGACAAGGAGAGTAAGTATTACTCAAGGACTGATTGGGAGAGTGATATTATTCAAGGAGCAAACATAGAGTATGAGTGCTAACTGGACACAAATATGAGGGTGAGTGCTATGTAGAACATAGAACATTATAGCACAATACAGACCCTTCAGCCCTCAATGTTGCACCGCCCTGTGAACCCAATCTGAAGCCCATCTAAACTACATTCCCATCCATATGCTTATCCAATGACCATTTAAATGCCCTTAAGGTTTGCGAGTCTACGACTGTTGTAGGCAGTGTGTTCCACACCCTTGAGTAAAGAAACCACCTTTGGCATATGTCCTAATATCTATTGCCCCTCAATTTAAAGCTATGTCCTCTTGAGCTAGCCATCACCATCAGAGGAAAAAGGCTGTCACTGTCCACGCTATCTAACCCTCTGATTATCTTATATGTCTCAAGTGAGTCACCTCTCAACCTTCTTCTCTCGAACGAAAACTGCCTCAAGTCCTTCAGCTTTTCCTCGTGAGACCGTCCCTCCATACAAGGCAATATTTTGGTAAATCTCTGAAGTCTCTCCAAAGCTTCCACATCCTTCCTATAATGTGGTGACCAGAATTGTACTCAATACTCCAAGTGCGGCCGCACCAGAGTTTTGTACAGCTGCAGCATGACCTCATGGTTCTGAAACTCAATACTTCCACCAACAAAAGCTAACACACTGTATGCCTTCTTAACAACACTGTCAACTTGGGTGGCAATTTTCAAGGATCTATGTATCTGGACACCAAGATCTCTCTGCTCATCTGCACTACCAAGAATCCTACCGTTAGCCCAGTACTCTGTATTCCTGTTGCTCCTTCCAAAGTGAATCACCTCACATTTTTCTGCATTAAACTCCATTTGCCATCTCTCTGCACAACTCTGTAGTTATCTATGTCTCTTTGTAACCTACAATATTCTTCGTCACTATTCACAACTTAGTGTCATCCACAAATTCACTAACCATCCTTCTATGCCCTTATCTAGGTCATTTATAAAAACAACAAACAAATGTGGACCCAAAACACATCCTTGCAATTCCCCACTAGTAACTGAACTCCAGGATGAACATTTCCCACCAAACACCACCCGCTGTCTTCCTTCTGCTAGCTAATTTCTGATCCAGATCATTAAATTCCACTCAATCCTATGCCTCCATTTTTGTGCAATAGCCTACTGTGGGGAACCTTATCTGACACCTTCTGAAATCCATATACACCGTATCAACCGCTTTACCCTCATCACCTGTTGGTCACCTTCTCAAAGAACTCAATAAGGTTTGTTAGGCACAACCATCCCTAATCAACTTATTCCTTCCTAGATGATTATAAATCCTATCACTTATAACCCTTTCCACCAATTTACCTACAACCAAAGGCTCACAGGTTTATAATTTCCAGGTAGTCTCTACTCCCCTTCTTGAACAAGGGGACAACATTTGCCATCCTCCAGTCTTCTGGCACTATTCCTACAGACAATGACGACATAAAGATCAATGCCAAACGTTCAACAATCTCCTTCCTGGCTTCCCAGAGAATCCTAGGATAAATCCCATCTGGCCCAGGGGGCTTATCTATTTTTACACTTTCCAGAATTGCTAACATGTCCTCCTTGTTCAGCTCAATCCTGTCTAGTCTAGGAGTCTGTATCTCAGTATTGTCCTCAGCCACATTGTTTTTTTCCAGTGTGAATACTGATGAAAAGTATTAATTTAGCGCTTCCTCTATCTCCTCTGACTCCACACACGATTTCCCACTACTATCCTTGATTAGCCCTAACCTTACTCTAGACATTATCTTATTCGTGATATACCTATAGAAAGCCTTATGGTTTTCCTTGATTCTATCTGCCAACGACTTCTCACGTCCCCTCCTTGCTCTTCTTAGCTCTCTCTTTAGGTCTTTCCTAGCTAACTTGTAACTCCCAAGCACCCTAAAGGAGCCATTACATCTCATCCTAACATAAGCCTTCTTCTTCCTCTTGACAAGAGATTCAACTTCCTTAGTAAACCATGGCTCCCAAGCTCAACAACTTCCTCCCTGCCTGACAGGTACATACTTATCAAGGATCCGCAGTAGCTGGTCCTCGATTAAGCTCCACATCTCTTATTGTGCCCATCCCCTGCAGTTTCTTTCCCCATCTTATGCATCCTAAATCTTGTCTAATCACATCGTAGTTGCCTTTCCCCAGCCAGAACTCTTGCCCTGTGGTATGTCCCTATCCCTTTCCATCGCTAAAGTAAAGATAACCGAATTGTGGTCACTATCACCAAAGTGCTCACCTACCTCCAAATCTAACACCTGGCCAGGTTCATTACCCAGTACCAAATCCAATGTGGCCTCACCCTTGGTTGGCTTGTCCAAGTACAGGAAAACATCCTGCACACATTGGACAAAAATTGACCCATCTAAAGTATTTGAACTATCGTATTCCCAGTCAATAATTGGAACGTTAAAGCTCCCATAACAACTACCCTGTCACTCTCACTCCTTGCGAGGATCATCTTTGCTATCCTTTCCTCTACAAGTCTGGAACTATTCGGGGGCCTATAGAAAACACATAACAGGGTCACCTCTCCTTTCCTGTTTCTAATCTCAGCCCATACTATCTCAGTAGATGAGTTCTCAAATGTCCTTTTTGTAACTGTAATACTGTCCTTGACTAACAATGCCACACCATTCCCTCTTTTACCATATTCCCTGATCTTACTGAAACATCTAAGTCCTGATACTTTCAATTACCATTCCTGTTCCTGCTGTACCCATGTCTCTGAAATGGCGACATCAAAATCCCAGATACCAACACATGCTGCAAGTTCATCCATCTTATTCCAGATGCTCCTGGCATTGGAGTAGACACACTTCAAACTAACTTCTTGCTTGCCGGTGCCTTCTTGCAACCTTGAAACCTTAGTTCTGACCTCACTATTCTCAAACTCCTATAGACTTGATCTACAATTTAGGTTCCCATCCACCTGCTGAATTAGTTTAAACCCACCTAAAGAGCATTAGCAAATTTCCTCACCAGGATATTGGTAACCCTCTGGTTCAGGTGAGGACCATCCTGTTTGTAGAGATCCTACCTTCCCCAGAAAGAGGCCCAATTATCCAGGAATCCAAAATCCTCCCTCCTGCGCCCATCCCTGTAGCCATGTGTTCAACTCCCCTCTTTCTCTATTCCTCACCTCGCTAGCACATGACACAGGCAACAAACCAGAGATAACAATACTGTTTGTTCTAGCTCTAAGCTTCCATCCTCACGCCCTGAAGTGCTGCCTTAAATTTCCATCCTTTTCCTACCTATGTTGTTGGTGCCTATGTGGAGCACGATTTGGGGCTGCTCCCGCTCGGTCCAAGGATCCCGAAAACACGATCAGAGACATCACAAACCCTGGCTCCTGAGAGGCAACACACCAACCGTGAGTCTATCTCATTCCTACAGAACCTCCTATCTGTTCCCGTAACTATGGAGTCCCTAATGACTAATGCTCTGCTCCTTTTTACCCTTCCCTTCTTAGAAATAGACCTGTACCCCATTGTTAACCCCTGGTGAGTCACATCACCCCCTCCCCCCAGCAGTATCCAAAACGGTATACTTGCTGTTGAGGGGACCAGCCACAGAGGATCCCTGAACTGTCTACTGATTCCCTTTCCATCCCCTGACAGTAATCCACCTTTTTCTTGTACCTGAGGTGTGACTACCTCCCTGTAACTCCTCTCAAGAACCCCCTCCACTTCCTGAATGATCTGAAGTTCATCCAGCTCCAGCTCCATTCCCTAACACGGTTTTCAAGGAGCTGGAGTTGGGGGCACCTCCCATTGATGCAGTCAGCAGGGACACTAGTGATGACCCTTAACTCCCACATTCTGTAGGAGAAACATTCAACTGTCCTAACTGCCATTCTCACTATTCTAAATTCTCAACGAGACTACTAAAAAACTAAAACAAAATTAAAGAAACTAGTCACCTTACCAATCCGGCACACAGAACCTCATATTTTAGTGAGAGGAGGAGGATGGGTGGGAGACACTACCCCAGGAGTGTTTCAGGTAATGCAACCCTCCCAAAGATAAAGTTCCACTTACCCAGCAGACCTGTGTCTGCTCTTGCTCAGTGTGCGCTCTGCCTATACACGAGGTAAGTCTTTATATATTTTAAATTTACTTTCCTGTTGGGCCTCTGGTCCTCGCTGTCACTCCTCCCACTCCAACTGTTGTTGAAAAAATGAAGCCAGAGATTAACCTGGAGAATGTCTTGACCAGGAGCAACAAACAATAGCCATGTGTAGTTTCTTACATTAGCAAGCAAAATATGACTGTATTTCCCATTCACAGAAAGTGCTGATAGATGACACAGTGGCTCAGTGGTTAGCACTGCTGTCTCACAATGCCAGTGACTCAGGTTCAATTCCAGCCTTGGGCGACTGTCTGTGTGGAGTTTGCATGTTCTCCCCGTGTCTGCGTGGGTTTCCTCCAGGTGCTCCAGTTTCCTCTCACAGTCCAAAGATGTGCAGGTTAGGTGAATTGGCCATGCTGTTCAAGGATGTGTCGGCTAGTCAGGGGTAAATGGGGAGTAATAGGTTTAGGGCAATGGGTCTGCGTGAGATACTCTTCGGAGTATCTTGTTGGGCTGAAGGGCTTGTTCCACATTGTCAGCTTCTATGAAAACTAAACTTTAATATATGTGATGTGACCAGAAAGATCCAAACAAAAATAAATTACAAAACAGGCAAAATCATATTCAACACATTCAGTATTTAAATATATTCTTGTCTAAAGCATTAATATGGTGAAGAAAGTTATTGAAAACAATCTGCCACTTTTTGAGCATGAAATGCAGGTGTTGCTATGGTAACAAAAGCTGTGCAGCTGAAAATACATCCCCTGTCTGTGCAGAGTGTTTTTGGTGAAATTGGGTACAGTGCTTCTGATTGGCCACTTCTGGCACAAATCATGAAATCTTTGAATACTGTGGGGGTGGGAGAGCAATTATAATATTTGAGGAAATTAAACATTAATTATAACTTGTTAGGCTTTTCTAATGAGATATAAACATTCCTCTGTCAGACTGAATACATTTTTCCCAAGGATAATTTGGTCTGCCTTTAATTATTCCATGGCATATCCAATTGTTGTCAGCATGATTGTTCCAAGTGATAGTGACATGGGAGATTATTAACCTCTTCTGTCATGGTATTTCTTAACAGGGAAGTGTTAGAATGAAGATGATACTTGGCAAGAGGGGTCTTTTAACATCTGGAAGGTTGTTTAACATCTGGAACTTCTGGAAGTGCTTTCTGACCACTGATTGGCCAAAGCAGTAAAACCACTTCTGAGTGACTCTGAAAAACTGTGCGATCATGGCATCCATGTAACCTCATGTTAGTGTCCCAACTGCAAAAGCTAAAATTCAACATCACCTGCTCCTCCTGATCAAATTCCTCATATTCTATATCATATACCTGAAAGTGAGGATCTAAAATCTGGATTTAGACTGTTGTCAAGAGCAACCATTTTATGCATGTTTTTACTAACTACAAAATGGCTTCTCTATGCAAGTAACATAAAGTAGCATAAGAAAATGGCTTCAGGCTGCACTGTGTTTAAAATGGCTTCTCACCCTGCTAAAGGCTGCATTTCTGCCATGCTGAGCTAACTGAATCAAAGATAAAGGAGAACAATGGACCCTTCACAGTATGGAATTAGCTAAGCTAGATATGACATTACTAACAAGCAATCTATCTTCAGAACTCAGGGCAAGAAGGACAGACAGTTCAAAGGAATCAACATAGAATTGTCATAATGATCAAAGAAACCAAGAAAAATTGGAAGCACTAACGTACTTCCAATTAAACCTGTTGGACTATAACCTGATGTTGTGTGATTTTTAACTTTGTACAACCGGCATCTCCAAATCAAGAAAAATTGTGGCAGACAGAAGTTAGTTGCGAGAGCTGACAGAAGGTTTCTCTCTCAGATGTGAAACGTTTATTTTGTGTTCAGCCTGAGAGATAAGTTCAAGAAGTCTTGGCAGATATTGTGGTATTATTTAAATCTTAGATGTGTGACATACATTTCAGAATTGCCTTCGTGATTCCATCAAATTAGTCAACTGGCATCCCACAAACAGAGCCGACATCATGAGATCAGGATTTGACTCCCCTTAACTGAATGAATGTACAGCGTAAGGAACAAAGTGAACAAGAACTCTCCTCCAATGCTATCTGAATGATTACATCATTTCTCTGTTTGCCTCTCCAGTTTTCTGAAATAGATGCTGAAATAAGTAAATGGGGCTAGGAGCAAACTGAACAAAATGTGACTGAAAAGATTTATGTTCATGTACATTATATTATGCTATCTACCATGGTTAGATGATTACAAATGTTTAGTACAATGAATGGTCATGGACTTTATTGGTGGGCAAAAGGATCTTCACCCCAACATTCTCTAATAATGGGACTCTCAGCCCAACACCTTTGACAGAGTGACCCTTATTCCTACACCATCCATTGGAGGTATCCTCACTCTGATAGAGGGACCCTCACCACAACACTCTCTGATAATGGGATCCTCACTCCTACACCTTCTGATGCTGGGACCCTCACTACAACACGCTCTGATACTGGGACTCTCACTCCTACATCCTCTGAAAGATTGACCCTCATTCCAACATTCTTCGATAGAGGGACCCTCACTCCTACAGCCTCCGTTAGAAGGATCTTCACTCCAACATTTTCTAATAGTGGGACTCTCAGCCCAACACCCTTTGACAGAGTGACCCTCATTCCTACACCATCCTTTGGAGGTACCCTCACTCCTACACACTCTGATAGTGGGACCACCACTCCAACACCGTCTGACAGAGGGCCCATCACTCCAATACCATCTGACAGAGGGCCCGTCAGGCCTACACCTAATAGTGGGACCCTCACTCCTACACCCTCTGATAATGGGACCCTCACTCCAACACCTTTTGATAATGGGATCCTAACTCCTACACCTTCTGATAATAGGACCCTTGCTCCTACACTCTCTGTTAGTGGGACCCTCATTCCAACACTCTCTGATAATGGGACCCTCACTCTTACACTCTCTGGTACTGGGACCCTCACTTCAACACCTTCTGATAGAGGGACCCTCACTCCAACACTCTCTGATACTGGGTCCCACACTCCAACACCCTCTGATAGAGGAATCCTCACTCCTACATGCTGTGATACTGGGACCCTCACTCCAACACCCTCTGATAGAGGGACCCTCATTCCTACACTCTCTGATACTGGGACCCTCACTCCAAAACCCTCTGATAGAGGGACTCTCACTCCTACACCCTCTGATACCGGGACCGTCACTCCAACTCCCTCTGACAGAGGGCCGCTCACTCCTACATCTGATATTGGAACCCTCACTCCAATATTCTCTGATAGTGGGACCCTCACACTGACACCATCTGATACAGAGACCCTCACTCCAAAACCCTCTGATAGAGGGACCCTCACTCCTACACCCTCTGATACCGGGACCGTCACTCCAACTCCCTCTGACAGAGGGCCGCTCACTCCTACATCTGATATTGGAACCCTCACTCCAATATTCTCTGATAGTGGGACCCTCACACTGACACCATCTGATACAGAGACCCTCACTCCAACACCTTTGATAGAGAGACCCTCACTCCTACACCCTCTGACAGAGGGCCCCTCACTCCAACACCCTCTGATAGTGGAATCCTCACTCTGACACCCTGGGTAGTGGAACCCTCACTCTAGCACACTCTGATAGAGAGACCCTCATTCCTACACCCTCAGCCAGAGTGATCCTTACAGCAACAACCTTCTGTCAACCCTCAGTCACTGTCCCCTTATGTAAACACCCTTAACCCCAGCCAGAATTTGGAAAATGAATCACAGATATCTAAGTATGGAGTCTGACTCCTTTTTTTGACCCAGTCTGGAAAACCTCCCAATGAGCTGGAACTGGGCTGGCCCTGTACTGCCCTCGTCAACAGGCGCTAAGAAAAAATGAGTTTATTAAATATTTATTTTAAGTTGATTCTGTGGATCCACAGCTGTTAAAGCAGTGTTCCTCAAACTCCACTGCATTCTGAACTCTAATACACTCCTGTTCCCCCAAATTTGATGATCTCCCTCTCTCCCTCAGTGAGGTAACTGGGCTGAGAAATGGTGGTTTAAGAACTGGTGTTGTTAGCTCTGCACCCAAACACCGTTCAGTAGGGACAAAGCCCAGCATTAAGCCTGCCTAACTCTCCTGTTTGATGGACACAGTCCTTTATGGCTTCAGGTTAGCAAACAGTCCACTCACCAATCTCCAACTCAATAACGTTTTATTCATTGGAAGTTTGTGCCTATCATGACGAGGGGAGTTCATATTGCATCATGGAATTTGCCCATTTTCTCACACACACACACACACACACACAATTTGAATCTTCCAAAGCCAGAAGCAAAGGTCATATAAAGTTCGGAAATTTGAATTTCCTGAAGCCATTCCTAGGGTAAACCATTGAATTCAATGCAGATTTGGAGCCCAACAAGGCCCCATGGGCAAAACATGAACTACATTACAAGCCTCATTCAGGGATAGGTAACGGAGGCTGACCAGGAATTACCACTCTCCTTCGGTTTCTTGAACTAAACTGTATAGAAGTGGGCACCCAGTGACAGGTTTTGGGGGGGTAGGCAGACAGGGTCAGTGCTCTAGACAGGCCTCAGGACCCTCCTTGTCTGTGTGAGCAAGGATAGATCCAAACACTCAAAGACCACCACCTCACACAGTAATGGCCTGACCTTTTAAAAATTCATTGACAGAATTGCTGGCTGGGCCAGCATTTATCACCCATCCCTTGCTGCTCTTGACAAACTGATAGTGTGCTGCTTTCTTGAACCACTGCAATCCATTTTCTGTAGGTAGACCCAGGGAGTTCCAGGACTTTGACCCAGCAACACTGAAAGAGCATTGGCTGCCTCTTGCACTGTGTAATTAAATGTTTTAAGAAGTGACTGTGAGGGCACTTTTCTGCTGAAGCCTTTGATACAGCCGACTGCTCCTCTGAACATCTTTCATTGTTTGTCCAACTTCCCGAGGTTGCCTGCTGTCCTAACTTGGATGGGGTAGGGAAAACGTCCAGACCACTTAAAAGGACAGTCTGGTCAAAATCCCAAAGAGTGCCTATTGAGTCTCTCAGCTCCAGTCCCAATGCACACTCAAACCTCCATCCCTACCACTGCTATTAAGTCTGGGTTCAGTACCGAGAAAGAGCCTTGTTTCACAACCCCCTCAGACAATACTTCAGCTCCCACTGTAAGCCATTGGACAGTTCCGGGCTATCTATGTTTACCCCACATTTTCTCCAAGCAGCCACAACTCTGAAGAGTATTCCCTCATCTTTAATAAAGACCCAGTTTCTGCCTCTCCAAATGTGCTGTTAAAGAGTATTTAGAGCCTGTTGAGAAAAGGAAAACACTAACTTTATATCATGTGACATTACATCACTTCCTGTGATGATGTGTGCTGTACCTCATGAGTTGGTGCGACCACACTTGGACTATTGTGTACAGTTCTAGTCGCCCCATTACAGAAAGGATGTGGAAGCATTGGAAAAGGTGCAGAGGCGATTTATCAGGATGTTGCCTGGTCTGGAGGGAAGGTCTTATGAGGATAGGCTGAGAGATGTGGGTCTGTTCTCATTGAAAAGAAGAAGATTAAGGGGGGAGTTGATAGAGACATACAAGATGATCAGAGGATTAAATAAGGTAGACAGAAAAAGACATTTTCCTAGGATGATGACGTCAGCTTGTACGAGAGGGCATAACTACAAATTGAGGGGTAATAGATTTAAGACAGATGTCAGAGGCAAATTCTTTATGCAGAGAGTGGTAAGGGCATGGAATGCCCTACCTGCTAAGGTAGTCAACTCAGCCACATTAGGAAGATTTAAATAATCCTTGGATAAGCACATGGAATCTTTTGGGATAGTGTAGGGGGACAAGCTGAGATAGTTCATAGGTCGGCGCAACATCGAGGGCCTGTTCTGCGCTGTATTGTTCTATGTTCTATGTTCATATTGCACTGTCTGACTTACCCCCTCATACTACATCTCCACCCCAAGTTTCTGCTTCTACCCATTATGTTACTTTTTCTATTTCTCACTATGGCCTCTCTGAGTGACACACAATCAAGTGTAGTTGCGTACTTTAGGACCTTGCCCCGAATGGAGTAGTATTGAAGTGTTACAGGTCAATTCTTACATCCATTGTGGTCTCCCCTCACGTTAGTCTAAATTGAATTTGAAAACAAGTTGTAGAGATTTATCAGTCCCAATTATCAAATCCCATCTTCCCTGTGCCTTGGTATTGATGAATTAGCTGGTTGCCAGAAGCATTAAAGATCTGGTTTTAAAAGCGAGGCTGGGCTGTCAAATCCTAATTACAGCTGAGCCTTAGGCAGCTCAACAGAGAAAGATGGGATTTTGGAGAGGCAGAAACTGGGTCTTTACTCCTGACCCACTTCCTACCTCTGGGACCGCTTAGTGCTGTTGCTAAATCAAGAACGACAAATGAAACAGCAGTGTAATCTCTCACTTTGACAATGTTAAGAACACACAGGAACAGATCAAGACCACTTAAAAATGGTCCCAGTTGTCTTAAAACAAAATTGCTTATTGCTCCAGCAAAAATCCCTGAATCCCACCTGGACAAGACAATCACATTAATAAAAGAGTCTAATTAAAACTCGCTGAAGAAACTCAGCAAGTCCAGCAACAACTGTGGAGAGACAAACAGGGTTAATACTTTGAGTCATACTTCTTCAGAACTGAAGGCATTTCCCATACTGAAGATATATTTGCTCCCTTATTAGTACATGGTACTGAGCACGAGATGTTTGAGGCAGTTTGTTATGAACAAACTTCCTCTCGCTTGGACCTATCTAAGTGATTAGTGACAGAGGATACAGGTCTGGAGAGTGCCTCGAGAAACAGATGCTAGTCTTTGGTAAAAAGAAAACTTCAAAACAGTAATTTATAGGCTGAGAGTGTCACTGGCTGAATAATCATTTATTGCCCATCCCTAATTGCCCAGAGTGCAGTTAAGAGTCAACCACATTGATGTGGGTCTGGAGTCACTTGTAGGCCAGACCAGTTAAGGATGACAGTTTCCTTCTGTAAAGGACATTAGTGAATCAGAAGGGATTTTCCAGCATTTGACAAATAGAATTTTAATTCCACATTTTAAAAAATTGAATTAAATTTCCACCATCTGCCATTGTGAGATTCATGCCCAAGTCTCCAGAATAGTATATGGTGCTTTGAATTAACCGTCTAGTGGTAATACAGGAGGCTTTTGCCTCCCCCAGTTTATTGTATATTAGCATTAAGTACAACAACATTTGATCAGGGATAATTACTGTGATCTCGTATAGCTGAGAGTGAGACTCGAACCCATTGTTTCCACCCGCAGATTGTGTGCAACATCAGTGGAATGGATGGAGCTAATGCAGTATCAGCACAAACCCTTTCAGAACCCTTAACTCATACAATAACAACTTACTCCTCGACCAACTTGTTTATTTCAGGCTTCCAGCAGTCCCAGTATTTTGCTGTCAGTTGAAACAGCAAGTTCCCTGAGTTTACTTGCTGGAACATCTGATGTGAAACGATTGTAGATTGCAAATTGCAATTTTAAAATCCACGTGTAGAATCTTTATGGGGTCTGAATGATATAGGCCATGGTATGAGAAGTCCGATGACTCCTATCTCAATGTCAGGAACAAGACTTTGCATATTTTATGCATATGCTGAGCAGTGAGGGAGGCTTCTTGCTTGGCAGCAGTGATATAAGGGTGATTATAGTTTCTTCAACACCTTAGTGAACACTTGTGCCAACACAGTGTCAGGCAATGACAATCCCCAATAAGAGACAATCTAACCAACATACCTTGACTTTCAGTGGTGTTACCATCATTGAATTCCCCATCATCAACATCCTGAGAATTAACATTGACCTGAAACTCAACTAAACTCAACACCTAAACACAGTGGCTACAAGAGCATGTTAGATGTTAAGAATACTGCAGTGAGTAACTCACCTGTCTTGATGTGTGCAGCTCCAAAAATACCATACCTATGAGCATCCACCCCCTCCACCACCGATGCTCAGTAGCAGCAATGTGTACTATCTTCAGGTGTGATGAAGCTGCTCCTTTAACATGGTTATGTTGTCCTTGGTTTTTATCAGTGAGGTTGTAAAAGACACAGACTTCGAAAAGTCTAAATTGAAAGGTTTTAGGGCCAGTTTGATTATGGCTGACAGATATTGCCTCTGGCAACAGTCTGTCAGATTTTTGGGATAAAGCACCTGTACAATGGAAGGGGAATGGTGGGTTCTCCCAGCTCAGCTTTTCTCTGGTTTGGTTTGGTTAGCAAGCAGTAGAGTGGGTAAACGCTGCTGGACCCCAAACAAGCAGGTCCATGCTCCCCTCTCTCTAACTTCTCTCCTGTAAGACCCTGTGTTTAATTTTACCTGTTGTGACAAAGGGTGTTTATGGGGATTGTTGCAAGTATTTGGAACAGCATCATTAAGTTGGTATAATTTGTTAGGTTTTCGGATAGGTTAAGTTATTCTGTAAACTGTTCTCTTTTGTTTGTGTTTCATTCGGTAATCTTGTAAATAAATTCTGTTTTGTTTAAAACTACACGGTTTGACCAACTGCATCCCTCTCAGAGTATCCATGTTACACCAGCTTAAAACAGCTAGCAAAGTTAGGGTCTGGGCTACTTTCTTGAAATGTTTTGAGGGAATCTGACCTGGCCCATAACACAAGATGCAATGCAGAAATTCACCAAAGATCCTCAAACAACCTCTTTCATCTAGAAGGGCAAAGGCAGCAGATATGTGGGAACACAACCCCCTGCCAGTTCCCTCCAAGCTACTTACCATCCTGACTTGGAAATATATTGCTGTTTCTTCACTGTCATTAGGTCAAATCCTGGAAATACCCCTAATAGCATTGTGGGTCAGCTTACAGCATAGGGACAATTGTGGTTCAAGAAGGCAGCTCACCACCAAGGACAGCCCAGGGACGGGCAATAAATGCTGGCCCAACAAATGATGCCCACATCCCATGAGCGAACAAAAAAAGGATTAATGCCGCAGCTCAGCTCATTAATATTCAGCTTCCTACCTTACCAAATGTGCGAAACAGTCTGAAGGGCCATCTGGTGACCCTAACTCCCTGCTTTCTCCAAAGCATTTCCATTCAATGTCACAGGTCACTTTCCATGAGCATTGGCCACAAACACCTCACATCCATGGACATTGGTATCTGACATGTACCAGTCTCTATAAAGCCCTCATGGCACATCTCCGTTACACTAAGAGGGCACTTTTGCAATTTAATGCTGCACCTCGGGCTGACCCAGAAACTCTCATTGTAACACTGCAGCAAGGACACTGTATGCTTAGGGACTGGACCACACTGTATCTTTGGGATTTTTAATCACTGTCAGGGCATTCACTCTGGGCCTATCTGGATTGTCACAGCATCTCTTCCTTGTCTTGCCTTTTTGCACTTTACCCCCTCAGCCAGAGATACTAAATTCATTACTGTGGTATCGTTTTGCCATTTAATGTAGCCATAAAGCCAGAAAGCTTGTCATAGTTGCATACAAGCCTCAGTCAAGTTAAGGGAGATAGCCCTTCCTCAGGGAATCCCATTGCAGTAAGTCAAGAGCAGCCTCTGATACCAATCCAGGTGCTTGGACACAAATCCGTCAGCTTGGGTTGGTCAAAGTTAAGATTGTCTCTGCATAAGGAGTGAGGAGCTGTATGCAGGACCCTTCTTGATGGTTTCTATCCTATTCAGGGGTGTTTTGCTCCTGGAATGAGCAGGGGCGCGAGTGGGGGTGGAGTGGAGTGGAGATCACGACAGGTATTACATTTATTGGTACAGGTGGGGAGGTGCCCCAAGTGACTGAGTTGCATGCATAGATCCTCCATAAGTAGAATGCAGGGTTGCTACAAATCCACAAAGATGGACGGCATGGTGGCTCAGTGGTTAGCACTGCCGCCTCACAGCACCAGGGACCTGGGTTCAATTCTCGCCTCTGGCAACTGTCTGTGTGGAGTTTGCACATTCTCCCCGTGTCTGCGTGGGTTTGCTCCAGTTTCTCCCACAGTCCAAAAATGTGCAGGCTAGGTGAATTGGCCATGCTAAATTTCCCATCGTGTTAGGTGCATTAGTGAGGGGGGTGGGTTGCTCTTCGGAGGGTCGGTGTGGACTTGTTGAGCCGAAGGGCCTGTTTCCATACTGTAGGTAATCTAATCTGAAAATGTAGGCTGCCATAATATTCTTCAAGGCCTCAAACAGAAACTGAGAAATTGTACTCCACAACTGAAAAAGACACTCTCGTAGTGACATAACCATGATGGAAAGTTTGCATAATGGCATGGGACTAAGATTTAGACTGAAACTGATTGAACGCCATTAATTTCTCTGCTGAATACAAAGTAAACTGTGACTATGCAACCTCCCATTCAACATTTCATACTGTGTTTGATGAGATACAACTCGACCGTGTCCCCGGTAAGTGCTGAACAAAGGCTCATTCTTTATCTATGATGCCATTTGAAAAGGCTGGGAGAGAAGCTTTGAATATGATAGGAGAGGTGAAACTACATATCATCAATAACAAAACTCTTACCTGCACCAGAGGAAAAAACTGTGAGTGATTAGAGAAGCT
The DNA here is from genome assembly GCF_020745735.1 of Hemiscyllium ocellatum. NCBI lineage: Eukaryota > Metazoa > Chordata > Chondrichthyes > Orectolobiformes > Hemiscylliidae > Hemiscyllium > Hemiscyllium ocellatum. Next base: position 12,706,548 of record NC_083432.1, on the reverse strand, counting down.
CAGAACTGAAATAACAAATGTCCTACAGATTTGCTGATAATATTAGGATGGATGGCCAACATACGTTCTCAGCAATGCTAGACACGAGAATGGTTTGTACAATGAAAACATTTGACAATCATAGATGATAGTCTCATTATCCAAAGGTTACATGAAGGTTAGGTCAGATTATCAAAATGTCAAGCAAGAGCCCAACAGCTGTTTGGTGGCTGGTAGTTCTCAATCAATTGAAGAAATGATATATATCTGTAAAACCTGAGCTATCAACACTTAGGAGGAGAAGGAACATTTTACTGTTGTCAATATTTTCATCATGATATTGGAAAAAGTTAACCTTCAAATTGTTTGCACTTAAATGAAAAGTTTTTTTATCCTTATTATTGTTCTCACTGAAACTGAATTGAGATAAATTGTCCATACAATATCACAGCAGAGATTGGGATAAAAACATTAAATCTGTTCAATTCATGGGATTCCCAAGATGGCTGTATCTAATTATGGACCTCGGTCCACAAGCAGCCAGTTTATGGTATTTGTCAAGGATTAAGGATATGTTCCTGTAATGACTTCACCTTATTACCCACAAGTGAATGGTGAAGAAGCATAGCAAGTCAGAATAATAAAGGAAATTCTAAAGAAAAATAATGGCATTAACTTGGCTCTATTGCGTTCTCGATCACGGCCATTGAAAACATGGATTATCACCAATGTTCCCTCCAAACTGTGCATGTTGTAGTTACTCCTTAATTCCACACACAGTAATTGGCAGCATGCATGCCAACTGCGACATTGACTTCTGATTACCAGAGACCCTGGAGACCCCCACAGCCTGAAAGAAAATTAAGGGGAGTCAGTGGGGTGAAGGCAAAATGCTGCTTTCGTCATAGAGTTACAGAGATGTACAGCGCTGAAACAGATCCTTCGGTCAAACGTGTCCATTTCTACCAGTTATCCTAAATTAATCTAGTCCCGTTTGCCTGCATTTGGCCTATATCCCTCTAAATCCTTCCTATTCACGTACCCATCCAGATGCCTTTTAAATGTTGTAATTGAATTGATATGATTTGGTTGGATTTATTGTAGTCACAAGTACCTGAGTACAGTGAAAAGCTTTGTTTGCGGGCAGTATAGCAGATCATAGCAAATACAGATCAGAGGGCATACAGATCAGATGGCAGCAGTTCAGGCAGCATCCGAGGAGCAGGAAAATCGACGTTTCAGGCAAAAGCCCTTCATCAGGAACTTTGCCCGAAACGTCGATTTTCCTGCTCCTCGGATGCTGCCTGAACTGCTGTGCTTTTCCAGCACCACTAATCCAGAATCTGGTTTCCAGCATCTGCAGTCCTTGTTTTTCCCTAGATCAGAGGGCATAAAGATCAGAGGATGCTTAGGTAGAGTGAAGCAAGCAGGTGGTGCACAAAGCAAAATCAACATTAACAAAATCAACATTAATTGAAGTTAGGAGTCCATTCATCATTCTGATATTGGCAGGGAAGAAGCTGCTCTTGAACCTGTCAGTGTACGTGTTCAAGCTTCTGTAACTTGTCCAGACAGAAGAGGCTGGAAGAGAATATTATTTGGGTACGATGAGTCTTTGATAATGTTGGTAGCCTTTTCATGGTAACGAGGAGTGTAAATTGAGTCCATGAATGCGAGGTTAGCTTCTGTGATGGCCTGGGCTGTGCACACACCCTTCTGTAGTTTCTTACAATCCTGGGCAGGGCAGTTGCCATACCAGGTTGCACCCAGATAGTGTGCTTTCTGTGGTGCATCTGAATAAGTTGGTGAGGATTCTTATGGACATGCTGAATTTCCTGAGCTGCCTGAGGAAGAAGAGATATTATTGTGACTTCTTGACTGTCGTATCTCTGTAGGAAGTACAGGGCAGGTTGTTAGTTATCGTAATTCCTAGGAATTTGACACTCTTGACCGTCTCCACTTCAGCTCCATTGATGTAATTGGGGGGGGTGTCCTCATCCTTTCTTCCTGAAGTCAATGATCAGTTCTTTTGTTTTGCCAACATTGAGCAAGAGGTTGTCATCATTGCACCACAACACCAAGCTCTCTATCTCCTTTCTGTATCTCAGACTCGTTGTGGTTTGATCTATGTCTTGCCATGGTGGTGTCATCAGCAAACTTGTAGTTTGTCCAGAATTTAGCCACACAGTTGTGTGGGTGTATAGGGAGTACAGTAGGGGGCTAAGAATGCATCATTGGGGGTTCCAGTGTTAAAGGCTACTTTAGAGGTGGTGCAATTGTCTATTTTCACTGCCTGCAGTCTTTGGGTCAGGAAGCTAAGGACCCAGTCACAGAGGTCTTGGAGTTTTGAGATTTGTAATTGTACCAGCCTCCACCACTTCCTCTGGCAGCTCATTCCATACACACTCCACCCTCTGAGTGAAACGGTTGCCCGTTAGGTCTGTTTTATATCTTTCCCCACTCACCTTTAACCTATACGGTCTAGTTATGGACTCCTCTACCCTGGGAAAAAGACCTTGGCTATTCACGCTATCCATATCCTGCAATTTTATAAATCTCTTTCGGGTCACCCCTCACCCTCCAACATTCCAGGGAAAATAGCCCCAGTCTGTTCAGCCTGTCCCTATAGCTCAAACCCTCCAGCTCCCCCAACATCCTTGTAAATCTTTTCTGTACCCTTTCAAGTTTACCAAACATTTGGTATTGCAGGGAGACCAGAATTGAACACAATATTCCAAAAGCAGCCTAACCAATGCCCTATAAAACTGCAACATGATATTCGGTGCACTGACCAATAAAGGCAAGTGTACCAAACATCTTTTTCACTAACCAGTCAACCTGTAACTCCACCTTCAAGGATCTGTATCCCAAAGTCTCTTTGTTCAACAACACTCCCCAGGGCCCTACGTATACGTCTTGTCTTGATTTGCCCTACCTGAATGTAACACCTCACAATTATCTGAATTTAACTACATCTGCCCTAATCAAGGTCCCATCGTACTCTGAGATCACCTTCGCTGACCACCATACTACTAATTTTGGTGTCTTCTGCAATATTACTGACCATTCCTCCTATATTCACAACCAAATCACTTATATAAATGACAAAAACCAAGTAAACCTAACACCTATCCTTACGGCACACTGCTGGTCACAGACCTCCAGTCTGAAAAAAAATCCTCCACCACCACTCTCTGTCGGCTACATTTTGTATCCAAATAACCAGTTCTCACTAGATTCCATGTGATCTAATCTTAATAACCAGTCTACCATGTGGAATCTTGTTGAACGCCTTGCTGAAACCCATATAGACAACATCCACCACTCTGCCTTAATCAATCTTCTTTGTCACTTCTTCAAAAAACTCAGTCAAACTAATGAAGCACGATTTCCCATGCACAAAGTCCTGTTGGCTATCCCTGAACAGTACTTGTCTTCCCAAATACATACCTTCCCGATACAAGATCCTGACCCTCAGAATCTCCTCCAACAACTTACCCACCTCTGACATCAGGCTCACTGGTCCACAGTTCCCTGGTTTTTCCTTGTCAACTTTCTTAAAGAATGGTACCACATTAGCCAGTCATCTGGCACCTCACCCCTTGCTGCAAATATCTCAGCAAGGATCCCAGCCATCACTTACCTATCCTTCTCCACAGTAAATACAAACATAAAATATTTGTTTAGCGTCTCAGCCATCTCCCATGGTTTCACACAAGGACAGTCTTGTTGATCTTTAAAGGGCCCAATTCTCCCCCTAGTTACTGTTTGACTTAATGTATTCTTTGGATTTTCCTGAACCCCATTTGCCAAAGCTCATTATCTGCAAAAAGAAAAGAGCATAAAAGCTGTCTTTCCCGTCTCCAGCACTTTGGTTTTTCCAGTGCAAAACCTGAAAAACTTGCAGTTTTGCAGAAATGTACTGACAAATAAAGAGATCATCTGCCTTCTATAAAATAAATGCTTTTCATCATGTTTGATGATTCACAAGGCTTCTTTAAATGTGTTTGAAATCTGTCATGTTGATGTGACAGGTGACATCCTGTGTTCTGGCAAATTATATAGTCCTACAAATGCCCAGTTCAAAGGCTATGGAATTAAGAAGGCACAACATTCATGTAATATTCAATAACAAAAACAAGAAGTAACATTCATGCCATACAAGTGCTAGGCAATGACCAATTCCAATAAGAAGCAACCTAACTAGGAGCGAGATTTCCCTAACTGGAGACACAGTCTCAGGATCAGACAGAATATGGGCACATAATGGACTTTTATTCAAGCAAAAGTCAGTTAATGCAGCAAGAGGGCCAAATGATCTTCCCCAAATCTAGCTTTGAAATGAAAACACAATCGTTTTCTTAATCTTCAGCTCAGATTGGAAGAGAGATTAATGACACACTCTAATTGTACAGTAACAACGATCACACACAATGTGGTTACTGTACCCTCCCCTTCCCTTCTGTGGGACCAATCTTATAAAACACCTGATCAATGATGGGCATTCTTTAGACAATCCTAGGTTCTTAGCTTTTTTATGATGTTTAACAAATATTGTAACCTCTTGGCCTTGGGATCTTTCCAAACTTACTGGCTTCCTCTTTCAGTCATGCTTATCTCTAAGGACTGCTTGAATTCCATTATCTCTTATCAAATTCCATTTCCTCTTTTTGTATTAAAAACAGTTGATTCTGTTAGGCAAACATGTAATATTAGTCATAGTTATAAATTTAATAATTATTTCCATTTTTAACATTTTTTTAGCTAATCAGACAAGAATTTCAGGCATCTCTTTAGTGTTTTATAATTAGGTGTCTCCCCAAAACTCAAGATGGCCACCCCCACCGTCTCAGAGTTTAATTAGCTCCATCAGTCTTCCATTGATTAACTGTGACTGTGTATTTTCATGATATACATGACTTTCTGGCAATACCATGAGCTGTGGTACCACCACATTATCACCACCTGTAAAGTTCTGTGCACCCATATTCAGCACAGGTTATGACCAAGATGTTGAATCTGTGTCTTCTCCTGCTTCACATCCTGCTCCCATATTCTCCCAACCTCCCTGCGGCTTCTGTCAGTTCATGATCCATGTGCATTTGAATTTCCAGCCCAGCTACATGCTCCAGGCTGTTAATCAACCCAGAACAGTGATGGAAGGCTGGTATGAAGTGCCCCCTGGCAACCCATTGTGACCTCCTACTTTACGCTGCAGTTGTCTTCAATGGTGTGGAAAATTTCACAATGAACTGTGATTGTAGCAAACAAATAGGAATCAACAACAAGTCTGCAGTGAAGGCCAGCATGAAATTCAGTCCAATGTGGAACTAAACTACTTAAACAGGTCCGAAACACCAACATATTCTTGACAAACACAAGCTGAAAAGGGAGATTTTCAGATTTCCTCTGATCCCATGTGTAGATACATTATCTGACATTAACCTCAATCACTACATTTGGAGGTCAGCATTTCAGTGTTACAAATGCCCTTATTTTCTTGATTTCCCAACTAAGGAGTAGTTTTTCTCTCAATTGACTTGTTTCTTCTGTTAACCGTCCTAAACACCTTAATCAGTTCACTCATCAAACCTCTAAAGAATGGAAGTTTTTTCTGTGCAACCTGTCCCCACAATATGACCCTTCCAGCTCTGGTGTCATTTGGCTTATTGTATGAAATTTTCTCCAAGCTTTAACATAATTCTTCCTGAGATGTGGTGTCCTGAATTGAACTCAGTTACTCGCAATGTGGTGTAACTGGAGCTTTATGCATTTGGCTATACAAAGCCTGTGTTCACACCTCCCCCCTTCATCTCTGTCCAAAGTCCCAGAGAATCATTCCAAATCTGGCAGAGATTTACTTGCATATCCTCGAATCTTATTTACTGCATCTGTTGCTCTTGATTTGGTCTCCTCTACATCAAAGAGACCGAGCACAATCTTGCGGAACGGTTCAGGGAACATCTCTGGTCTGTTTGCACCAACCAACACCACATTTCCATTACTATAGACTTCAACTCCCCCTCCCACTCCCCTGATGACATGTCCATTCTGGGCCTCCTCTACTGTCTATCAAGGTCACCCACAAACTGGAGGATGAATACCTCATCTTCCGTCTCGGGAACCTCCAACCATACAACATCAACATTGAATTCACCAGTTTCCTAATGTCCTGACTCCCCACTCCATCCCAGATCCAACTCTCCAACATGGCACCACCTGTCCATCTTCCTTCCCACCTACCTGCTCCACTCTTCCCAACGACCTATCACAATCATCTCCCACCCATATCCACCTATCGCTATCCCACCTATCTATCCACCAGCCCATTCCCCCTCTGCCTATTTATTTCTCAGCCCTCTTCCCCTTCCCAGTCCTGATAAAGCATCCTGCCCAAAACTTCGACTCTCCTGTTCCTCAGATGCTGCGTGAATTTCTGTGCTTTCTCCAGCGCCACACCCTCTCTTTAAGGGCAGCACGGTGGCACAGTGGTTAGCACTGCTGCCTCACAGCGCCAGGGACCTGGGTTCAATTCCCGCCTCAGGCGACTGACTGTGTGGAGTTTGCACGTTCTCCCCGTGTCTGCGTGGGTTTCCTCCGGGTGCTCTGGTTTCCTCCCACAGTCCAAAGATGTGCGGGTCAGGTGAATTGGCCATGCTAAATTCCCCGTAGTGTTAGGTAAGGGGTATGGGTGGGTTGCGCTTCGGCGGGTCGGTGTGGACTTGTTGGGCCGAAGGGCCTGTTTCCACACTGTAAGTCTAATCTAATCTACTCTGACTTTCCTGCATTTGCAGTCCTCAATATCTCCACAATTAATTATATCACTTCCAATCCTCTCACTAACCTCAGTAAGTTTTTAGAACACTAATTTGGTCTCAACTGGAGTATTGTGCCAAATTCTGGACATCGCACTTTTGGAAGAACATGAAGGTCTACAATCCCAACAGAGTTCAATAAAGTATAGCCTTGAAGTTGCCCGAACAGCTGGCTAGCTGTCTGGTCAATTTTTGAAAGACTCTAAAGATGGATTTTAGTCAAAGAAGCTCTTCATCAATCTGAAAGAACATTAAATCCATATTTTTAAAAAATTCAAGGTGCAAGATTGAGGTGACACATTAGCATCTCAATTACAAAAAACAGAGAGTGCTGGAAAAACTCAGCAGGTCTGGCAGCATCTCTGAAGAGAAATCAGAGTTAACGTTTCAGGCCCAATGACCTTTCCTCAGAACACCAGACCCAAAACGTTAAATTTGATTTTTCTTCACAGATGCTGCCAGACCTTCTGAGCTTTTCCAGCAATTTCTGTTTTTGTGTCTAATTTACAACATCTGCAGTTCTTTTCTGGTTTTTATTTAGTATCTCAATAACTTTGAATATAACAGAATGTTTTATCAAAACTTAAAAAAAGTCAATTTAACAATCACTTATTATTTAAGAAAATCGTGCCATGTGCAACCGCAGCATTAAAAACATACATTTACAGCAATAATAAAAATATTATAGCATCTAATTGTGACAGTTGAAGTTGGTCAGAACTTTTAAACTTGCTTGTCAAAATTGCTTCCTCACTGCACAACTGATGTCCTCCAAGATTCTTGAACTGACAGACATGATGTGTTTCACACAGGTTTCAAGATCCCACCCATCTCTCTGAAGATTCCAAAATTAGAGAAATTCAGAATGAAGGTGTGTTTTTGAAAGGTACAGACTTTGTGTTGAGTCACACTGCAACACCTTTCCCATAATGGACACCTTGTGGCTGATAAGAAGTAGATCTTGGTGCTCTGCTTCTATTTTTGTCTGCGCAGTGAGGAGTTTCTTACCTGCAGCGTGACAAAATTCAATCCTTTGAGCATCAAAATACATTGTTCTCTCACCCTATCAGAAGGTGTAGGAGTGAGGGTCCCATTTATCAGAGAGTGTTGTAGTGAGGGTCCCTCTATCACAGGGTGTTGGAGTGAGGGTCCCTCTATCAGAGGGCATAGGAGCGAGGGTCCCTTTATCAGAGAGTGTTGTAGTGAGGGTCCCTCTATCACAGGGTGTTGGAGTGAGGGTCCCTCTATCAGAGGGCATAGGAGTGAGGGTCCCATTATCAGAGCGTGTAGGAGTGAGGGTCCCATTATCAGAGGGTGTAGGAGTGAGGGTCCCATTTATCAGAGAGTGTAGGAGTGAGGGTCCCATTATCAGAGGACGTTGGAGTGAGGGTCCCTCTATCAGAGTGTTGGAGTGAGGGTCCCTCTATCAGAGGGTGTAGGAGTGAGGGTCCCATTTATCAGAGAGTGTTGTAGTGAGGGTCCCTCTATCAGAGAGTGTTGGATTGAGGGGCCTTCTATCAGAGGGTATTGGAGTGAGGGTTCCATTATCAGAGAGTGTTGTAGTGAAGATCCCTCTATCAGAGGGTGTTGGAGTGAGGGTTCCATTATCAGAGAGTGTTGTAGTGAGGGTCTCTCTATCAGAGGGTGTTGGAGTGAGGGTCCCTCTATCAGAGGGTGTTGGAGTGAGGGTCCCTCTATCAGAGAGTGTTGTAGTGAGGATCCCTCTATCAGAGGGTGTAGGGGTGAGGGTCCCATTATCAGAAAGTGTTGTAGTGAGGGTCTCTCTATCAGAGGATATTGGAGTGAGGGTCCCACTATCAGAGTGTGTAAGAGTGAGGATCCCTCTATCAGAGGGCATAGGAGTGAGGGTCCCATTATCAGCGAATGTAGGAGTGAGGGTCCCATTATCAGCGAATGTAGGAGTGAGGGTCCCTCTATCAGAGGACATCGGAGTGAGGGCCCCATTACCAGAGTGTGTGGGAGTGATGGTCCTATTATCAAAGGGTGTTGGAGTGAGGGTTCCTCTATCAGAGGGTGTTGGAGTGAGGGTCCCTCTATCAGAGGATATAGGAGTGAGGGTCCCTCTATCAGACGGTGTTGGAGTGAGGGTACATCTATCAGAGGGTGTAGGAGTGAGGGTCCCATTATCAGAGAGTGTTGTAGTGGGGGTCCCTTTATCAGAGAGTGTTGAAACAAGGGTCCAGGCCAGTATCAGGAGCTGCACTGAAGGGAAAACAGAAAGCAGACTTGACAACACAAATATACCCCAGCATGAGGAAGGCAGTTAACATGTTTTCTCATGACCTTGCTTCACTGCTCAACAGGCATTTTGTACAAAGAACAATCAGGTCCAAAGGCAAACGTGACACTTCAAATTCTAACAGTCAATACTCACCTGCCAAAATGCTCAAATGATAGGGTCAAAGACAATTAGAGAACACATCAAACTCTGTACAATGGGGAAAATTTAATTTATTCTTTTGTATAATTTTATACCTGCCTGAACTTGTACGTGTTGTTCAGACATTTCACATGGAAACCAGATTCTGTTAATTCATTGCAGAACCTAAAGCATGAGAATTCAATCACAATCTGTTTTTTTTTCTCTTGCTCTTTTTCCGAGTCATTTTTTTTTCTTCTGTCTTATATCTATACCCTTTCATTATTTCTGTATCCTTTATTTTTGAATCCTTGGATTAAACTATTTCACCATACAGCTCACCCCATTCCAACCCTCATTATATAACACACACCAGGTAGAATGGAGAGTTCTGCTTTGAAGAGCACCCAATCTTTTCGTTGTATGAGGAGGCCCTGTCTTGTGTTGATCTCAGATGGTATTGGGTCAACAGAGCCCCATGTGGAGTTTTGAAGAAGATACACTGCACATTCTTCCAGCAGGATTTGTGGAAACTCCGAAGTCACCTGTGAGTAACTACACTAATCCACAATCATCAGTTCACAATTCTTTATAAACTGAAAGGAAGGGTCGACAGGGAAGATAAAAGGGTGGGAAAGTGTTCCTCAAGCTTGTCTGTGAGTATCATTCTGAAGACCTTCAACACAAGAGGAACAGGGCAATATTCTGATACCTCCCAGGTCAGGAAAAGTTGCAGGAGCTGATGGGATTTAATGGGATTCCAGAAATATACCAGATCACTGGGAAGGAAGGGACAAAGTGTTAAAACAGACCCTTCGGTTTAACCAGTCCATGCTGAACATAATCCCAAACTAAACTAGTCCCACCTGCCTGCTCCTGGCCCATAACCCTCCAAACCTTTCCTATTCATGTACTTATCCAAATGTCTTTTAAACATTGTAATTATGCCCACATCCAAAACTCCCTCAGGAAATTCATTCCACACGCGATCCATCCTCTGTGTTAAAGATTTGCGCCTCATATCTTTTTAAATCTTACTTCTCTCACCTTATCAAGTTCTTTGAGGATGTGACTAGAAAGGTTGATGAGGGTTGAGTTGTGGATGTGGTGTATATGGACTTCAGCAAGGCATTTGATAAGGTTCCCCATGCTAGGCTCATTCAGAAAGTCAGCAGGAATGGGATACAGAGGAACTTAGCAGTCTTCATACAGAATTGGCTGGCCAACAGAAGACAGTGAGTGGTAGTAGAAGGAAAATATTCTGCCTGGAAGTCAGTGGTGAGTGTGTTCCACAGGGCTCTCTGTTTGTAATTTTTATTAATGACTTGGAGGAGGGGATTGAAGAATGGGTCAACAAGTTTGCAGATGACACAAAGGTTGGAGGTGTCATTGATTGTACAGAGGGCTGTTGTAGGCTGCAGTGGGGCATTGACAGGATGCAGAGATGGACTGAGAGGTGGCAGATGGAGTTCAACCTGGATAAATGTGAGGTGATGGATTTTGGAAGGTCGAATTTGAAAGCTGAGTGCAGGATTAAGGATAGGATTCATGGCAATGTGGAGGAACAGAGGGATCTTGGTGTGCAGGTACATAGATCCCTTAAAATGGCCACCCAAGTGGACAGGGTTGTTAAGAAAGCATATGGTGTTATGGCTTTCATTAACAGAGGGGTTGAATTTAAGAGTCGTGAGATCTTGTTGCAGCTCTATAAAACTTTGGTTACACCGCACTTGGAATACTGCGTCCAGTTCTGGTCGCCCTATTATAGGAAAGATGTGGATGCTTTGGAGAGGGTTCAGAGGAGGTTTACCAAGATGCTGCCTGGACTGGAGGGCTTATCTTATGAAGAGAGGTTGACTGAGCTCGGACTTTTTTCATTGGAGAAAAGGAGGAGGAGAGGGGACCTAATTGAGGTATACAAGATAATGAGAGGCATAGATAGAGTCGATAGCCAGAGACTGTTTCCCAGGGCAGAAATGGCTAACACGTGGGATCATAGTTTTAAGCTGGTTGGAGGAAATTATAGAGGGGATGTCAAAGGCGGGTTCTTTACACAGAGAGTTGTGAGAGCATGGAATGCGTTGCCAGCAGCAGTTGTGGAAGCAAGGTCATTGGGGACATTTAAGAGACTGCGGGACATGCATATGGTCACAGAAATTTGAGGGTGCATACATGAGGATCAATGGTCGGCACAACATCGTGGGCTGAAGGGCCTGTTCTGTGCTGTACTGTTCTACGTTCTATGTTAAAGATGTACCACCTAATCTTTAAATCCCTCATTCCAGGGAAAAAGCAACTACCATTAATCTTGTCTATGCCCCTTAGCACGGGCACAGTCCCAGATATCTGGTACTGGCTACTGCCCTGGGACCAACTCCACAAGCAGTGAGAATTCATTGCTCAGTGAATACTTGAGAGTTAGATTTAGATTGAAGTTTTTCCACATCCACACTTATCCCAGCTACAACAAGAACAAAAATAATAATAAAACAAATACAATAACAACAATTAACATTAATCTTGTATTCAAAGTTTGGGAGAAGAGTTGTAGCTCGGGTGCTCGTTGTTGTGGTTCTGTTCGCCGAGCTGGGAATTTGTGTTGCAGACGTTTTGTCCCCTGTCTAGGTGACATCCTCAGTGCTTAGGAGCCTCTTGTGAAGCGCTTCTGTGATGTTTCCTCCGGCATTTATAATGATTTATATCTGCCGCTTCCAGTTGTCAGTTCCAGCTATCCGTTGCAGTGGCTGGTATATTGGGTCCAGGTCGATGTGCTTATTGATTGAATCTGTGGATGAGTGCCATGCCTCTAGGAATTCCCTGGCTGTTCTCTGTCTGGCTTGTCCTATAATAGTAGTGTCGTCCCAGTCGAACTCATGTTGCTTGTCATCTGAGTGTGTGGCTACTAAGGATAGCTGGTCATGTCGTTTCGTGGCTAGTTGATGTTCATGGATGTGGATCGTTAGCTGTCTTCCTGTTTGTCTTATGTAGTGTTTTGTGCAGTCCTTGCATGGGATTTTGTACACTACATTGGTTTTGCTCATGCTGGGTATCGGGTCCTAGTGGTCGCAGTAGTCTGGCTGTCAGTTCAGAAATGTTTTTGATGTATGGTAGTGTGGCTAGTCCTTTGGGTTGTGGCATGTCTCATTCCATTGTCTTTCCCTTAGGCATCTGTTGATGAAATTGCGGGGGTATCCGTTTTTGGCGAATACATTTGTATAGGTGTTCTTCTTCCTCTTTTTGCAGTTCTGGTGTACTGCAGTGTGTTGTGCCCCTTTTGAACAGTGTCTTGATGCAACTTCTTTTGTGTGTTGGGGTGGTTGCTTTTGTAGTTCAGCACTTGGTCTGTGTGTGTAGCTTTCCTGTATACCTTTGTGGTGAATTCTCCGTTAGGTGTTCTCTGTACCATCACATCTAGGAATGGGAGCTGGTTGTCCTTTTCTTCCTCTCTAGTGAATCAGATTCCTGTGAGTGTGGCATTGATGATCTGGTGTGTGTTCTCTATTTCTGTGTTTTTAATGATTACAAAGGTATCATCTACATATCTGACCCAGAGTTTGGGTTGAATTTGCGGTAAGACTGTTTGTTCTAACCTTTGCATTACCGCTTCTGCTATGAGTCCAGAGATGGGTGAGCCCATGGGGGTGCCGTTGATTTGTTCATATATTTGGTTGTTGAATGTGAAATGTGTTGTGAGGTACAGGTCCAGTAGTTTAAGTATGCAGTCTTTGTTGATAGGTTCCCCGTCTTGTTGTCTGTTCGGTATGTCCAGCAGATTGGCTATTGTTTCTCTGGCTAGGGTTTTGTCGATAGAGGTGAACAGTGCCGTTACATTGAATGAGACCATAATTTCTTCCTTGTCTATGTGTATATTTCTAATGATGTCCAAGAATTCCTGTGTTGACTGTATAGAGTGTCTGGATCTGCTGATCAGGTGTTTCAGTTTCTGCTGTAGTTCTTTAGCCAATTTGTGTGATGGTGTCCCTAGTAGTGACACTATGGGTCTGAGTGGGATGTCTGGTTTGTGTACTTTAGGTAGTCCATAGAATTTGGGGGTGGCGTTGCTTTCAGATTTAATTCTCTGTAGGTCAAACCTGGTTATCTGTCTGTTTTTTTGTAGGTTCCTCAGTGTGTTGTTCATCCTATTGGTGAGCTGTGGGGTGGGGTCAAACTCCCTCTTTTGGTAGGTGTTGGTATCTGCAAGTAGTTGTTGCACTTTTTGGATGTACTCTGCTTTGTCCAGGATGACCATCATTCTGCCTTTGTCTGCTGGTAGTATGATTATGTTCTTATCATTTCTTAATGTTTTTAGTGCTTCCCTCTCCTTGGGGTTGAGGTTAAGTGTTTGTCTTTTCCTTGTTATCGGGGTACGATACTTTGTCTCACTGTTTGTTGTGTCTCTTCTGTCAGTCCATTGTTTCTGAGTGTGCATTCTAGTGCTGCTAGGAAGTCTGCTGTCTTGGCGTCCCTGTGGTTGTAGTTGAGTCCCTTGGCCAGTATTGTTCTTTCCATGTCTGTGAGCTGTCTGTGGGAGAGGTTTCTAACCCAGAAGTGTGTTGTGGTGCCCTCTCTGTTGTGTGTTAGTTTGGCCATTTTGTCTCGTATAGTTATCACACAAAAACATGGAATAGCTTCACTCAGACAGAATCAGATTAAAATAAGCACAGACCAAATGAAGGAAATGCAGTCAAAAGCCATTGAAGCAAAGAGACAACATGTCACATTATCTGAGGGGATTGTCCTTAACCTGAAGAAAGCCATTTAGAACAAGCACAAAAACAGGCCCTTCTGCCCAGGCCGTTGTGCTGAACATGACACCAAATTTAACTAATCTCTTCTGCCTGCTCCTGGTCCATATCCCTCCATTTCTTACATATTCATGTGTTTATCTAAAAGCCCCTTAAATGTCTCTATAGTATCTGCTTCCACCACTACTCTGACAGCATATTCCAGGCTGCTACTACTCTCTGTGAAAAAAACTTTCCCCTCTCACTCTAATTGCAACTCTGGAAAAAAGATTCTGACTACCAATCCTATCTATGCATCTCATAAATTGTATAGACTTCTATCAGATCTCCTCTCAGCCTCCACCGCTCCAGAGAAAATAACCCTAATTTATCTAACCTCTCCTTATAGATCATACCCTCTAATCCAGGCAGCATCCTGGTAAAGCTCTTCTGCACCCTCTCCAAAGCCTCCACATCCTTCCTGTAATGTTGTGACCAGAATTACAGCAGAACATAAAGCAATACTTCTGGTGCAATACTCTCAGTGCGACCTAACTAAAGTCTTATAAAGCTGCAGCTGCAGCATGGCATCCTGACTCTTACACTCAATGCCCTAACCAAAAAAGTCAAGCATGCCGTATGCCTCTTCACCACCCTACCTACTTATGTGGCCACTTTCAGGGAGCTATGAACTTGAACCCCAAGATCCCTATGTAGATCAGTAATATTCAGAGTCCTGCTATTAACTATATACTTGTCCTTAACATTTGATCTCACAAACTGCAGCACCTCACAATTGTCCAGATTAAACTCTACCTGCCATTTTTCTACCCATATCTGCAACTGATCTGCAACTGATTAGGTGGCACGGTGGCACAGTGGTTAGCACTGCTGCCTCACAGCGCCAGGGACCTGGGTTCAATTCCCGACTCAGGCGACTGTCTGTGTGGAGTTTGCACGTTCTCCCCGTGTCTGCGTGGGTTTCCTCCGGGTGCTCCGGTTTCCTCCCACAGTCCAAAGATGTGCGGGTCAGGTGAATTGGCCATGCTAAATTGCCCGTAGTGTTAGGTAAGGGGTAAATGTAGGGGTATGGGTGGGTTGCGCTTCGGCGGGTCGGTGTGGACTTGTTGGGCCGAAGGGCCTGTTTCCACACTGTAAGTAATCTAATCTAATCTAATGATCTGTATCTTGCTGTAACCTTTGACAACTTTTTAAACTATCCACAATTCCACCGATCTTTGCTTTTGGAAAATGTACTAACCCACTCATCTACGTTTTCTTCCAAGTCATTTATACATTTGACAAATAGCAGAGATCCCAGTATGGATCCCTGCAGAACATCACTAGTCACAAATCTCCAACTTGATAAGTACCCTTCCTTCACTACCCTCTGCTTTCGTGTGGGCAAACCAATTCTGAATCCAAGCAGCCAAGTCACCATGAATTCAATGCATTTTATTCTTCTTGATGAGTCTACCATATAGTTTTCTCTATTCAGTCATAGGATGTGGGTGTCACAAGCTGGGATGGTATTTATTGCTCACCATAATTGCCCTGGAGAAGGTGATAGTGAGCTGTATGGGCGGCATGGTGGCACAGTGATTGGGCGGCATGATGGCACAGTGATTGGGCGGCATGGTGGCACAGTGATTAGCACTGCTGTGTCACAGCGCCAGACACCTGGGTTCAATTCCCGCCTCAGGCGACTGACTGTGTGGAGTTTGCACATTCTCCCCATGTCTGCATGGGTTTTCTCTGGGTGCTCCGGTTTCCTCCCAGACTCCAAAGATGTGCAGGTTAGGTGAATTGGCCATGCTAAATTGCCAGTAGTGTTAGATGAAGGGGTAAATGGAGGGGAATGGGTCTGGGTGGGTTGCGCTTCGGCAGGTCTGTGTGGAATTGTTGAGCCAAAGGGCCTGTTTCCACACTGTAAGTAATCTAATCTAATCTAATCTAATCATAAGGGACTTGGTTGAAAGCCTTACTAAAATCTATGTAGGTAACATCCACAGCTCTACGCTCATCAATCACCTTCATCACCTCCTCGAAAAATTCAATCAAATTAGTAAGAAATTTCCTGCCCCATACAAAGCCATGCTATTGTCCCTGACTAGGCCAGGTTTATTCAAACGCACTTAAATGTTATCGCTAAGAATTCTCTCCAATAGCTTTCCAACCATTAACGTGAGACTTACTGGTCTATAGTTTCCTGGATTATCCCAATTCCCTTCTTAAACAGAGGAACAACATTAGCTACTCACCAGTTCTGAGGATATCTCCAGTGCCTAGTGAGGATACAAAGATCTTAATCAAGATCCTAGCAATCTCTTCTCTTGTCTCTCTCAATAACCTAGGGTAGATACTATTAGGCCATGGAGACCTAACCACCTTAATGCTCTTCAAGAGACCCAACACTACTTATTTATTAACCTGAAAATGCCCATGCTCCACACAAATCTCACTATCCTCCATGTCCTTCTCCTGGACTAATACTATGAAAGTACTCATTTAGAATCTCTCCCACATCCTCTGTCTCCAAGCACAAATTCTCTCCTTTATCTTTGAGTGGTCCTAGAGCTATTGGCTTATTTGCAATGTACGTATAACGTGCCTTGGGATTCTCCTTAACCCTACTTACCAAAGTAATTTCATGGCCCCGCCTTGCTCTCTTAATTCTCTTGAGTTATTTCCTGATTTCTTTGTATTCTTCATAGGCCCTGTCTGATTTTAGCTTCCTAAAATCTTACATATGCTTCCTTTTCCCTTTTGACTCAATTCACAACCTCCCTCGTTATCAAAGGGTCTCTTACTGTGTCATCCTTGTTCTTCCTCTTTCCTGGAACATGTTGGCCCTGAACTCTGATCAGTAGGTCTTTAAACAACTTTCACATGTAAATGTGCACTTGCCCGATGACAGCAACACCTAATTAACACTCCTTAGGTCCTGCCTAATATTGATGTAATTTGCCCTTCCCCAATTTAGTAACTTACCGCAATGTCCTGAATTATCCTTATTTGAAGCTATCTTAATACTTAAGTAGTTTTGTGATCACTGTTTCCAAAATGCTGTCCTACTGAAAGTTAGTCACCTAGCCAGACCTATTAACTATTATAAGGTCCAGTATGACCCCTATCTAGTTGGACTACCTACATACTGTTTTGAGAATTCCTCTTGGATGTATCTAACAAATTCTGTCCCATCTTGCTGAAAGGGAGTGTCAGTCAATATTGGAGAAGTTAAAGTCACCTACTATGACAGCCCTGTTGTTATTGCATCTTTCCAATCTGCCGACATATCTGTCCTCAATCTCTCAGAGGGCCTATAGTATAATTCTATCAGAGTGACTGCATTCTTCTTATTTTTGAACTCTACCCATATTGCCTCAGTGGATGTGCCTTCCAGTGCAGATCTCTGAGTGCAGATGTGACATTCTCCCTGATTAGTAATGAAACTCCTCCATCTTTCCATCTTGTCTAAAACATTGAAACGCTGAAACATTGAACAACCAGTCCTGTCCATCTCTCAATTAATGAGCAGCAAGGAAGCAAACTTCTTCTTCTTGGAAAATAGAGGCCTTAACACCAACATCCCCACTGGAAAGAATTGTATATATTTCTACCTCCTGCTGACTTGGGAAAGAGCAACTCATCGATCTTCATGACTCAAAGGGAATCTTCCTCCAGTTTCTGTCATAATTTGCTCTGCACCCTGATTATCAGCACAGTTTGACCCCTCCAGCAGTGCTGTTTTGTTTCTTTGTCTGATTTGAAATCAAATAGCTCTGTTCTTCAAGCAGTTTAATTACCTCCTACACACTGATCCTATCAAAATACCAAGTAACACAAGGGACAAACTATTCAATGGCCCTGACATCCATATGCGATGAGATGACATGGTTACAGTACATTTTTATCAGTGTCAGAGTCAATCAAATATTGACAGAAGCCATGTTTAATGGAATTATTCAGTTTCTTGGTGATTAACTTTGGAAGCTAGCTGCAGTGCAGATTGTCCTTGTTACTGCCATGACCCAGAAGTGGGGTGGAGGGGTTCAGGGGTGGGTGGATGGTCAATCAACAGGACCAGTCCCTGTCCCTCCAGAGTGGAGGAGAATTTGAGAGTAGGCGAGGTTTACGTACAGTTCAGTCTCATTGGCCAAATCGCCTGTCAATCAGGATGGTCAGTATCCAAAGCAGAAAGCAGGTAGAGGTAGAGGTTGGTGTCCTTTCCTCAGAATGATATCACGAACTGTAGCTTTAACTCTGTTCCCTTCTCCACAAACCTCTGCCCAATCTGTGGAGTATTTCTGTTTCCATTTCAGATTTCCAGCAACAGTTAGCTCTCCTGTTATATGCTCCATGCTGGGCATTTGCAAATGTGGTTCATTTCAATTTAAAATGAGAAACCAGTTATCATCCAATACAATGCGCAATATTTCCTTTAACAAAACTAGAGTATTTTGAATATTGCTGTCTGGGCAATGCATAGGACAAGGTTCAAAATCATCACAGAATCCCTGCAGTGTAGAAACAAGCCATTTGGCCCATCAAGTTCACAATGACCACCTGAAGAGCATCCCACGCAGACACAGACCCCTACCCTATCCCTGTAACCCTGCATTTCCCATGGCTAATCCACCTAACTTGTACGTCTTTGGGGATGATTTGATTATGAGTGATCATATTGTGTGCAGGCATAGAGTATAAAAGCCTCAAGGTTTTTCTAAATTTCTATAAAACAGTTGACCCCACTGTGACTCTGCCTCACAATTCTGGGAAACCAAAGAAGATAAGGGTTTGGGAAGATAAGGGACTAGAAACTGGAGAAGCATCAAAATCCATAATTGCCCTCCCTGGTCTTGGCCACAGATACACAAATTGTCTATTTACAAGTGAGACTCTGGGAACTGTATGGTGAATATCTTACTTCCTGACTCCGCAAAGCCACCATTGTTCCAACCCAGGAAATGCAAGCCAAACTAAATCAGATACTCTATCACGGTACTGGCAACACAATGAAATTAAAACATTCAGTGATCCTCCAAACTCTCCAAATGTTCCTAACCAGACTTCTCAAATAACAGGTCTTTGACACAAAGTTCATAACTCAAAGATTAACAATTTATTATTATTAATGTAATTTCAGCAAAACACAGATAAACAATGAGGTAATCTAATGAATATTTGCAATCTACAGCCCTATCATAACTTCCACTCACTCTCACACACAGACACAGTTAAGGGATAAATTAAAACTAAAATAATTAATGGTAATTTTGCTTGTTCAATAAACAAAGTTTGTGAGAAGATTTGTAGCTCGGGTGCTCGTTGTTGTGGTTCTGTTCGCCGAGCTGGGAATTTGTGTTGCAGAAATTTCGTCCCCTGTCTAGGTGACATCCTCAGTGCTTAGAAGCCTCTTGTGAAGCGCTTCTGTGGTGTTTCCACCGGCATTTGTCGTGGTTTGAACCAGCTGCTTCCGGTTGTCAGTTCCAGCTATCCGTTGCAGTGGTTGGTATATTGGGTCCAGGCCGATGTGCTTATTGATTGAATCTGTGGATGAGTGCCATGCCTCTAGGAATTCCCTGGCTGTTCTCTGTTTGGCTTGTCCTATAATAGTAGTGTTGTCCCAGTCGAATTCATGTTACTTGTCATCTGCGTGTGTGGCTACTAAGGATAGCTGGTCGTGTTCTTTCGTGGCGGTGGAATGATCACAGAAGGCTCCCAAGCACTGAGGATGCCACCTAGACAGGGGACGAAACGTCTGCAACACAAATTCCCAGCTCGGCGAACAGAACAACAGTTCAATAACAGTTTCAAAAGATGGATACTAGGCTGTACTGAAACCATTGGACAGTGGGTCATTCACAAGCAGAGGAATTATATATCTTGCTTGAATTCCAAATTTACTTTTTAATATAAACTCAGTCTTAACCAGTCCTTTTTTCTCTCTTTCCAATCAACCTTCCCTGTGATTGGCTGGAGAGCATCCATCTTCCCTTCATTGGCCAACTCAACATCCAACCAGCTGCCAGTCCTGACCACAGAAACAGCTCAATGCAGGTTTGTTGAGAGTGTATTTAGATCAATAATTAAATTGCATTATTCTCTAGGCCAGTTCCCAACAGAAAACATCTGTCTTTGTTCACTTCTCCCTTAAAATAAGTTGATGCTCAAACTTCAATTCTTAACTTCAACTCACAGTTCCAAACCAAAAGATAAAAGAAAAATAGTATGGTCTCTACACCATGAGTATGGTACCCACACAATGGCACGACATCGTGAGCCAAAGGGCCTGTTCTGTGCTGTACTTTTCTATGTTCTATGCACACACAAAAGATACACTGCCATAACTTGCCTAGGATCCTGTAGTGTCACCTTCCAAACCAGTGTTTGTATGTAAACACCAGCACCATCAACTTCTCATCCAAATCACATACCCTTCTAATGTGGAACTATATTGCCATTCCTTTACTGTCTCTAGGTCATAATCCTGGAACAAATTTCTGAACAGCACTATGAGCATCCAAATACCCTAAGGACTGCAGTGGCTCAAGGAGGTAGATCCCAAACAATTGCTGGCTTTGCCAGAAATACTTGCAACCCATAGAAGAATTTTTAAAATGTGGGTGGGTTGCACTTTCAAAAGAATAAGATAACCAATGCAGACATTGCAAATTTGTCACCATGATCATTTCCCCTCCCCACTAAGCATGCAGTCTCTCCAATTCATTTCTAGAACTGAAGTGCAGAGGCAGATTGCTGAACAGTGGGTTAGGTCAATATGGAACAAGACACTTTGTTAAGTGTAGAACAGGCTGCTTTGTGAACCTCTACTCAGTTTTCCTCCTCCTTCACTAAGAACAGAAGCAAAAATCTTTCTCCATTCTCGACAACTCTAAAAGCAGAGCTAGGCATAAGATCATCTTTACATGTAACATTTATTATCATCCATTTAAGACAGATGAGCAAGAATTTCTTCTCTCAGAGGATTGTGAATCTGTGGAGTTCTTCAGATGGCTGTCGAGGCTGGGTCAATTAAGAATATTCAAAGCTGAGATAGACAGATTTTTAATCAATAAGGGGAATCCAGGGTAATTGAGATAACTGCAGAACAAGGATCTTCATTTTAGAAAATTCCTGAACCAATTTGTCAGCACCTTCCAGATCCCAGCACAGATATAGGCTGAAAGGGCACTCAACCTGTTGAGCCTGATGAAAAGATTGCTGACTGTTTTCCATTGAGAGAGACAGTTAGCAATTCATTCACGGGATATGGGTGTAGCTGGCTAAGCCAGCATTTACTATCCATTCCTAATTGCTTAGAGGGCAGTTAGGAGTCAACCACCTTGCTGTGGGTCTGGAGTCACACGTAGGTCAGACCAGATAAGAATTGAAAGTGTGTTGCTGGAAAAGCGCAGCAGGTCAGGCAGCATCCAAGGAGCAGGAGAATCGACGTTTCGGGCATGAGCCCTTCTTCTGAAGAAGGGCTCATGCCCGAAATGTCGATTCTCCTGTTCCATGGATGCTGCCTGACCTGCTGCACTTTTCCAGCAACACATTTTCAGCTCTGATCTCCAGCATCTGCAGTCCTCACTTTCTCCCAGACCAGATAAGAATGACAGTTTCCTTCCCTAAAAGACATTAGTGAACCAGATGGGGCTTTCCAACAATCAATTCATGGTGATCATTAGACTCTTAATTCCAGAATATTTTAAATTGAATTCAGGTGCCACCACCTGCAATGGCAGGATTTAAACACCGGTCCTCAGAATATTAACTGATTGTCATGATTAATAATCTAGTGATGTTACCTCTAAGCCATTTCCTCCAACAACCAAAAATCTAAAATGTATTTGGTGTCTGAATGTGTGTGTGTTTCGTATGTGAGTGTGTACCTGAATGTTTGGGTGTTAATGTATATTTTTATGAATGTTTATACTGTGTGTTAATGTGTGCATGTGTAAATATGCATCTGCTTGAATATGTACAAGCGTATATGAAAGTGTGTGTGTGTGTGTGTGTGTGTTTGTTAATGTGTGTGCGCTTGTGAATTTGCATAAATATTTGTCTGTTTTATGTGTGTGCGCGCATATGCATATGAGTGTTTGTATTCACATTTGCAGCCGTTATCTTTGTACAGTCTTGTTGCTATGGCGGTAATGAGCTGCTGATTTGCAGTGTGTGATGCACAATTCCTTTAAACAGAATAAAAAGAATGAATGATGGTTTTCTTTCATACATTTGCCTGTTGAAATTATGAAACTATGAAAGCGATGTGAATGGAAATGGAATATGCCTCTGAAGATTATGACTAAATAATTTGCAGTTACTTGAAGTATCCTTAATCTTGTCTGTACCTTTGCAGGAGCAGATGGTGAACAGATCAAAAGAAAGGTGTCTCGAGCAATTCAGCACATCTACACTCACTTTTAGCTTCACTATTGATACACACAATGAGTTAAACTGGCCTCGGTCCTTTCCTGTGCCCACACTGGTATTTCTTGACATGTGTTGCAGCTGAAGGTGTGGATTTGGGAGGGACATTTGCCTGCGGACCTTTCAGGGGATAGAGCTAGGGCACCCTGTATGAATGAAGAGTCATCCATTTAAAACAGAAATGAAGCATAATCTTTTTCTCTCAGCAGGTCGTAAGTCTTTGGGTCTCAAAGTTGGTGGAAGAGATTCCATGAATGTTTTTAAAGCAGTAGATTCTTGTTAACCAATGGGGTGAAAGCTTATCAGGAGTAGGTGGAAATGTGAATTTGAGGTTGCAATCAGGTTGGAGGGACTGAATGGCTTGCATTGCTCCTCATTTGTATATTTGTAGGAGAAAGTCAAAATAACACAGACATTGCAGGCTGAAAACTACGCTGTATAAATACATAAGCTATTCAGCTTATATCCGGTATGTTTCCAACAAAAATCTTCTTCCCTGCATCCCAATTTCATTAGATGTATTGCACGCTGTTCAACTCCCTAAGGAAACATGATGTTTCTGATTAAACCTCCAATATAAAATGGATTCATGTCCATTGGTCATGATCTTGGTCAAAAGAAGCTGGGAAAGCACAGCAAGTCAATGAGCAGGACAGTCGATGTTTCGGGCATATATACAGTTATATATATGGGTTTTTGCTTTGTGTGTGTGTGCATATGCATATGAGTATAAAATGAATGAACGATTCATCAGAATTGTGAGGGGTGGGGTCAAGGTGGCTGAGAGATAAATGGGAGGGGGTGGGGCTGGGAGAAGGTAGTTTGGAAGGTGATAGTTTGATGAAGGTAGGGAGTGATAATGATAGGTCAGAAAGGGGTGTGGAGTGGATAGGTGCGAAGGATGACAGACCGGTAGGATAGTTCAAGAGGGTGACGCTGAGTTGGAGGGTTGGACATAGGACCTTGCCCCAGTATTTAAGAAATGCAAGTAAGACTGCAAATGAGTGAGACTTCCCATGAGTTGGTTGACCTGGTCAGGTTTCACTCCTATCACTGTGAACATTCAGACCTATAAGTAAGTCAACAGCCTTCTCCATACATTCAACCTACCATGTTCCTTCCCCTCTTCCCACTCTGTTTTATTTCTTGTTTGTAATTATTACATCCCACTCACTAGAGTACCCTCTTTAAATTCCATTCATCCTCCTTGTATCTATCAACATTTTCAAACAGTCCTTCAGCCTCTTACTCAGGATCCAATTGCGTCAATCCCTCCAAGACATGTTTCCTTAAATGAGAAACACACTTTAGATTTCATCGCAGAACTGTGGACATTGGGATAAAAGGAGAAAAATGCCATCAGTAACTCAACAGCGACATCTGTGAAGAGAGGTAAGAGTTTCCAATTCCCACCATGAGGCTTGATTAGGGGTGAGAAGGCTGCACATGTGAGAAACAGTCACTCACTCTGACTTTCTCTGGAGCAGTCAAAGGGTAACTCATGGGGTAGGTTCTCAAAGCTATAGGGCCAATCTAAAATACAAACAGAAAGTGCTGGAGAAGCTCAGCAGGTCTGTCAGCATTTGTAGAATGAAAAACGAATGTAACATTACCAGTCCAATGTGAGTCATCTTCAAAACTGTTCCAATGAAGATTCATGTTGGACTTGAAAAGTTAAGTCTGTCTTTCTCTCCACAGATTCTGCCAGGCTTGCTGAGTTTCTCCAGCACTTTGAGATTCCATTTCAGATACCCAGCCTCTGAAATATTTTGTTTTAATTTTTATCTCAGTCAGAGGCCTTCCTGCTTGGAAATCTCCATCACGCAAGCCAACCTCCCATCCACTGACTCCACCTACACATCCCACTGCCTCAGGAAGGCAGCCAATATAATCAAAAACCTCTCCCACCTTGCTTATATTCTCTTCCAACCTTATCCATTGGACAGAAGATACAAAAGTTTAAACACATGTACCAACAGATTCAAGAACAGCTTCTTCCCATCTGCTATTAGACTTCTCAATGCACCTCTCAAATTTTAAATTTAATGTTGATCTCGCTCTTTGTGCACTTTCTCTGCAGCCATAACATTGTATTCCTCACTCTGTTCTGTTACCCTAATGCACTTTGTATGGTATGATCTGCCTATACTGCACACTAAACAAAACGGTTCACTGTATTTGGTACATGAACAATAATAATTCAAATCAAATACAATCAAAGATAGGACAGGAGCAAGTGCAGATGACCTCTGTCCAATGGTTTTGAAAAATTAAAAATGGCCTTCAAAATAAGCCAATCAGTGTTGGGAAGGTAAGATCTAACTGTGGCTTCTTGTGCGTCTATGCAGGCAGTGAGGGTCTCTAGGTTTTCCCGAAGCATTGGTCTCTTCATCTGCTGTTGGATCAAAATGCCTGGGCTGATAAACTAATCCCTGTCACCAGTATTTATTACCCATCCCTCACTGCTGACTTCTCAAACTGCTAACGGGTCATTTGCTGGAAGGAGTGTGTTTAGGAGGAGGTTCCAGGATTTTGACCTAGTAAGGAACTGTGGTATATTTCCAAGTCAGGATGGTGAAGTGAGATGAGGAGAAATTCCTTCACCCAGACAG
Source organism: Hemiscyllium ocellatum (assembly GCF_020745735.1). NCBI lineage: Eukaryota > Metazoa > Chordata > Chondrichthyes > Orectolobiformes > Hemiscylliidae > Hemiscyllium > Hemiscyllium ocellatum. The sequence continues at coordinate 12,681,602 of NC_083432.1, read as the reverse complement.
TGGTAAGCCTATGTAATTCTCTGCCGCAGAAAGTTGTTGAGGGCAAAATATTGATTGTTTTCAAGCAGGAGTTAGATACATTTCTTAGGGTTAAAGGGATCAAAGAGTATGGGGAAAATGCTGGAACAGGGGACTGAGTTGGATGATCAATAATAATCATAATGAATGGTAGAACTGACCCAAAGGACTGAATAGCATCACAGTAAATAGGTGCAGAAACAGGCCATTTGGTCCTGCACCACTATGGAAAATAATCATGGCTGATCATGTAATTTCAGTATTCCATTCCTGCTTTCTCATCACACTCCTTGATCCTTTTAGCAGCAAGGGCCACATCCAGCTTCTCTTGAAGGTATCTAATGAACTGGCCACAACAGCTTTCTGTGGGAGAATATTCAACAGATTCACAACTCTCTAAGTGAAGACATTTTCCCTCAACTCAGTCCTGAGTGGCTTACCCCTTATTGTGATCCACAGTTCTGGACTTCTCCAACACTGGGAATATTCTTCAGGCATTTAGCCCGTACAGTGTGGAAACAGGCTATTTGGTCCATTGAGTCCACACTGACCTTCTGAAGAGTATCCCACCCAGAGCCACCCCATTCCTGTAACCCTATATTTCCCATGGCTAACGCACCTCACCTGCACATTCCTGGACACTGACAATGACATATCCCTCCCAGACCTTCTCAACGCCTTCTATGCTTGCTTTGAGCAGAATTTTGACAGAGAGGTAACACCTATCCCGACAAGTCCTGGTGAACCTATCCCAACTGCATCAGAGGTCAGATTAGTTTTCCTTTGTGTGAATCCAAGGAAAGCGATGGGACCAGATGGAGTACCAGGCAGTGCACTCAGAGCATGTGCAAATCAACTGGCAGTGGTCTTCTCAGACATCTTCAACCTCTCCCTGCAACAGGCCACTGTCCCTGCCTGTTTCAAGATGGCCAACTTCAGCCCTGTGCCGAAGAAGGCTCATGCAGTATGTCTCAATGACTACTGCCCAGTGGCCCTAACTTCAGTGGCTTTGAAAGGCTGGCCATAGTATTGATCAACTCCAGCCTCCCCACTACTCTTGACCCACTCCAAATTGCCTATTGGGCTAACAGATCCATATCACTTGCCCTTCACTCCTCCCTTGAACATCTTGACACCAAAAACAGTTACATAAGAATCCTACTCATTGACTACAGTTCAGCCTTCAACTGTCTTATCCCCTCAAGACTGATGACTATATTTAGTGATCTCAGACTAAGCCAGAGATCTCAGATCTCTGCAATTGGATCCTCAGTTTCCTCATCCCCAGGCCACAATCAGTGAAGATTGGGGACAATATTTCATCGTCACCAACACTCAGCACTGGAGCCCCCCGGGGTGCATTCTCAGCCCCCTATTGTACCCACTGTATACCCATGACTGTGTCGCCAAATACCAGACTAATGCCATTTACAAGTTTGCTTATGACACCACCATAGTCAGTCGAATCTCAGATGGCGACAAAAGAGACTACAGACAGGAGATGGAAGACCTGGAAAAATGTTACACTGAGAACAGCCTAGCTCTCAATGCCAGCAAAACCAAGGAAGTCATTATTGACTTACAGCAGGATGTTATTCATGCCACCCTACACATTAACAGCACAGAAGTAGAACAAGTTGGGATGATAACCTTATTGGGATTGTATTATAGACCCCTCAGTAGTCAGAGGGAAATTGAGAAACAAACTTGTAAGAAGATCTCAGCTATCTGTAAGAATAATAGGGTAGTTAGGGTAGGGAATTTTAACTTTCCAAACATCGAGTGGGACTGCCATAGTGTTAAAGGTTTAGATGGAGAGGAATTTCTCAAATGTGTACAAAACAATTTTCTGATTCAGTATGTGGATGTACCTAGAGAAGAGGCAAAACTTGACCTACTCTTGGGAAATAAGGCAGGGCAGGTGACTGAGGTGTCAGTGGGGGAGCACTTTGGGGCCAGTGACCATAATTCTATTCGTTTTAAAATAGTAATGGAAAAGGATAGTCTGGGTCTAAAAGTTGAAGTTCTAAATTGGAGAAATGCCAATTTTGACGGTATTAGGCAAGAACTTTCGAAAGCTGATTGGAGGCAGATGTTCGCAGGTAAAGGGACGGCTGGAAAATGGGAAGCCTTCAGAAATGAGATAACAAGAATCCAGAGAAAATATATTCCTGTCAGGGTGAAAGGGAAGGCTGGTAGGTATGGGGAATGCTGATGACTAAAGAAATTGAGGGTTTGGTTAAGAAAAAGAAGGCAGCATATGTCAGGTACAGACAGGATAGATTGAGTGAATCCTTAGAAGAGTATAAAGGCATTAGGAGTATTCTTAAGATGGAAATCAGGAGGGCAAAAAGGGGACATCAGATAGCTTTGGCAAATAGAATTAAGGAGAATCCAAAGGGGTTTTACAAATATATTAAGGACAAAAGAATAACTAGGGAGAGAATAGGGCCCCTCAAAGATCAGCAAGGCGGCCTTTGTGTGGAGCCACAGAAAATAGGGGAGATACTAAATGAATATTTTGCATCAGAATTTAGTGTGGAAAAGGATATGGAAGATATAAACAGTAGGGAAATAGATGGTGACATCTTGCAAAATGTCCAGAATACAGAAGAGGAAGTGCTGGATGTCTTGAAATGATTAAAGATGGGCGGCACGGTGGCACAGTGGTTAGCACTGCTGCCTCACAGCCCCTGAGACCCGGGTTCAATTCCCGACTCAGGCGACTGACTGTGTGGAGTTTGCACGTTCTCCCCGTGTCTGCGTGGGTTTCCTCCGGGTGCTCCGGTTTCCTCCCACAGTCCAAAGATGTGCGGGTCAGGTGAATTGGCCATGCTAAATTGCCCGTAGTGTTAGGTTAGGGGTATGGGTGGGTTGCGCTTCGGCGGGTCGGTGTGGACTTGTTGGGCTGAAGGGCCTGTTTCCACACTGTAAGTAATCTAATCTAATCTAATCTAAAAAAAATGCCCAGGATCTGATCAGGTGTACCCAAGAACTCTGTGGGAAGCCAGAGAAGTGATTGCTGAGCCTCTTGCTGAAATATTTGTATCATCAATAGTCACAGGTGAGGTGCTGGAAGACTGGAGGTTGGCAAACGTTGTGCCACTGTTTAAGAAGGCGGTAAAGACAAGCCAGGGAATATAGACCGGTGAGCCTGAACTTGGTGGTGGGCAATCCTGAGGGACAGGATGTACATGTATTTGGAAAGGCAAGGACTGATTCGGGATAGTCTTCATGGCTTTGTCCGTGGGAAATCATGTCTCACAAACTTCATTGAGTTTTTTGAAGAAGTCACAAAGAAGATTGATGAGGGCAGAGCAGTAGATGTGATCTATATGGACTTCAGTAAGGCGTTTGACAAGGTTCCCTATGGGAGACTGTTTAGCAAGGTTAGATCTCATGGAATACAGGGAGAACTAGCCATTTGGATACAGAACTGGCTCAAAGGTAGAAGAAAGAGGGTAGTGGTGGAGGGTTGTTTTTCAGACTGGAGGCCTCTGACCAGTGGAGTGCCACAAGGATCACGGCTGGGCCCTCTACTTTTTGTCATTTACATAAATGATTTGGATGTGAGCATAAGAGGTACACTTAGCAAGTTTGCAGATGACACCAAAATTGGAGGCATAGTGGACAGCGAAGCGAGTTACCTCAGATTACAACAGGATCTAGACCAGATGGGCCAATGGGCAGAGAAGTGGCAGATGGAGTTTAATTCAGATAAATGCGAGGTGCTGCATTTTAGGAACGCAAATCTTAGCAAGATTTATATACTTAATGGTAAGGTCCTAGGGAGTATTGCTGACCTTTGAGTGCAGGTTCATAGCTTCTTGAAAGTGGAGTCGCAGATAGATAATATAGTGAAGAAGGCATTTGGTATGCTTTCCTTTATTGGTCAGAGTATTGAGAACAGGAGTTGGGAGGTCATGTTGCAGCTGTACAGGACATTGGTTAGGCCACTGTTGGAATATTGCGTGCAATTCTGGTCTCCTTCCTATCAGAAAGATGTTATGAAACTTGAAGGGGTTCAGAAAAGATTTACAAGGATGTTGCCAGAGTTGGAGGATCTGAGCTAGAGGGTGAGGCTGAACCGGTTGGGACTGTTTTCCCTGGACCGTCAGAGGCTGAGGGGTGACCTTATAGAGGTTTACAAAATTATGAGGGGCATGGATAGGATAAATAGACAAAGTCATTTCCCTGGGGTTGGGGAGTCCAGAACTAGAGGGCATAGGTTTAGGGCGAGAAGGGAAAGATATAAAAGAGGCCTAAGGGGCAACTTTTTCACACAGAGGGTGGTACGTGTATTGAATGAGCTGCCAGAGGATGTGGTGGAGGCTGGTACAATTGCAACATCTAAGAGGCATTTGGATGGGTATATGAATAGGAAGGGTTTGGAGGGATATGGGCTGGGTGCTGGCAGGTGGGACTAGATTGGGTTGGGATACCTGGTCAGCATGGACAGGTTGGACCGTAGGGTCTGTTTCCATGCTGTGCATCTCTATGACTCTAAGACTCTAAGTGGAGAGTGTCAAGCTCCTGGGAGTGGTCATCCACAACAAGCTTTCTTGGACTCTTCATGTAAATGCACTGATTACAAAGTCCCAACAACGTCTCTTCTTCCTCAGGCAGCTGAGGAAATTTGGCATGACGGCGAATACGCTTGCCAACTTTATAGATGTGCCATCGAGAGTATTCTGCCTGGATATATCACTACCTGGTATGGCAACTGTCTTTCAAGACCGGAGACAGTTATAGAGCGGTGAACTTGGCCCATACAATCACAAATCTATAGAATCCATCTACCAGGCCAGCTGTCAAGGAAAGGCCGCCAGCATTCTTAAAGATCCATCCCACCCTGGCAATGTTTTTCTACAACCTCTACCATCAGGGAGAAGGTACAGAAGCCTGAATACATGCACTAGCCGGTTTTGTAACAGTTTCTACCCTACTGTTGTTAGAATACTGAATGGACTCACAAACTCTTAACATTCATCTGTATCTGTGTTTGTTTTTGCTGCTGTTTACCTCTTATTTACTGTCTATACTACCTAATTATGTAATGTGCCTGTATTGCTCACTAGACAAAGCTTTTCACTGTGCCTCGATACATGTGACAATAAATTCAATTCAATTCTCTGTGGGGCAACTTCTTGTGGCCAATCCACCTAACCTACATACCTTTGGACTGTGGGAGGAAAGCAGAGCACCTGGAGGAAACCCATGCGGACATAGGGAGAACATGCAAACTCCACTCAGACAGTTGCCCAAGGGTCCCTGACACTGTGAAGTAGCAATGCTAACCACTGAACTACTGTGCCACTCTTTCTGTGAAATTCTGTGAGATTGGGCTTATACTCTAAATTCCAGTGAGTATAAGCCCAATCGATCTCGTCTTTCTTCATTTGTCTTGCCGCCATCCCGGGAATCAGTTTGGCGAACCTTTGCTGGACTCCCTCAATAGCAAGAATGTCTTTCCTCAGACAAGGAGCAACAATCTGCATGCAATACACAAGGTGTGGCCTCACCAAGGCACTGTACAACTGTAGCAAGACAGCCCTATTCCCATATGTAAATCCTCTCATTGTGAAAGCCAGCATGCCATTAGCTTTCCTTGTCGCCTGCTGCACCTGCATGCCAACCTTCAGCGACAATGGCCTACCCCTGTTCCTATTGACTATGTTTCTTTGTGTGTGGCTTGGAGGGCATATTTATTGGTGATGGCATTCCCATCTTTCTGTTGCCCTCCTCCCTCTAAATAATAGAGGGTTTCCACTTCCCCCCAACTCTGAAGTTTACTCTCTTTTACTCTCCTGCCCAACTCTGTATTCGTCAATCTCAAATATCTTCCCATTTGACCGGGCACTATTAACTCAGAATATTAACTGCTTCCCTCACTACATCCTGCCTGACCCTTGGAGTGTTTCTAGAATTTTCTGCTTCAATTGTTAGAGAAAAATGACTGATTCTTACAATGTGACTGAACCCCAGTAGAAGTCATTGTCTCCACTAGACTGCACCTTAATCTAAACACACATTCTTGGCACATCTCAATATTTTACATTGCCATTTTTCTTTATTTCTTCACTGTTTTTACAAACGATGAGGTTACAGGTGGATTGGCTCAAATGTTCTTCTTATCATCCACTAATTAGCAGTTATTTTTTATTCTGTTGCTTGTCTCCCTCTGATGAGCTGATTCACTAAAACTGTGATTTGTTGCTGCCAGACCTGGGATTTCTCTTCTCACAATCCCCCCCTCTCCCTGCACCCCCCTCTCCCCCACCCTGTGCCACAGAATCAATGAGGTGCATGTGCCCATGGATCGTAGATACATGGATCATTCTCTGAATAGTTCACAAAGACAGGAATAGCTGGACTGGAGTTTACCAATAACGTTGATGTTCGTCATTAAACAACAGCATTCACTATCCTTAGCTTTGCAGATTGGTTGAGATTCTGAGTTTCTGATACCTTTTGACCACTTTGAATTCCTGTATTCGGGGTGAAAAAGAGTCCTTTTGTTGTTTTGTTTGCCTGTAGCTAGCCAGCGTCCAGTACTAAGAGTGAGAGAGGACATTATGTGCAACACAGGGGTAACTAGGGATAGTTCTTCTAGAATGACCTCATAGTACACTTATGCCAAAATCCAGCTCAGCGCACAAGAGAATACAGTCACAGTAGCACACTCCAGTAGAGTTGAAACAGGCTTCTTAATCCTGGTATTCGCAAAGGTAAAAATATTAAATATGTCTGCAATTTGAGACACAGTCTGTAGGGAGTGGTTTGCTGATGAATAGTGAGTCTTCAGCCCCCCCCCCCCCCTTATTTTTGGATTCATTTGAAATCAAAGTTCTGTCTATTAAGCTTGTCACATCCCCCTTTGAAGGACTGTTATTAGAAGCTCTTTTTACGTCCAAAGGTGGAATATTCTGATTTCTTTTTTTCCAGATAGCCACTTAATTTACAGTTGCAGTTTATTTTTGGTGTGTCAAGTCCTCTTTTAAAAAAACACATTTTAGAATTACAAGTTAAAAATGGACTGAAGTTTCTGACCTGTGACCATTCGCACATTGTCACAGCAAATCGAGAGGAGGGGCTCTGAGGGTGAGTACATAGGGTAGGTAAACAGCGAGGAATTCATTTTAACAAAAGTGACCTTTTCTTGGAGAGCCCAGAGGCGAGGGGAACTTCAGGTGATTAGTTGGTGAAGCTTTTGTTAAATCCAAACCAGAGACAAATTTATTTCCAGGTAAACTTAGTCTAATAGAGATAGAACAGGATAGCTCAGTGGAAACAAAACTAACTTCCTGGAGTTTTTGAAGTCATAACAGGGAAGATTAATGAGGAGGAAGCAGTGGATGTAGTGAACGTGGACTTCCAGAAGTTGTGATGCAGTGCCACACACAAATGTGTGAGCAAAGTTACCGCTCATGGACTAAAAGGGACAGTAGCAACATGAAGAAAACATTGGCTGAGAGTTGGGAAACAGAGAGTAATGGTTAATGCATACTTGTCGGGTCAAAGAAAGCTTTGTAGTAGAGTTCCCCAAGACCCTTGCTTTTCCTGAAAGATGTTAATGATCTGGATCTTGGTGTGCAGGTGGTGATTTCAAAGTTTCTGGCTGAGGTGTTGCAATCTGTGAGGAGGACATTGTGGAACTTTAAAAAGATACAGAATACTTGGTGGAGTGGGGGAATAGGTCGCAGATAAAGATCAATGCAAAGAAGTGTGACATACTTTGCTGGAAAGAACAGGGGAAGACAGTGCAAAATGAAGGATATTATTGGAAACAATATACAGGAGTTGAGAGACCTGGTTATGTCTAAATATAAAGGACACCAAGTTATCTCGGTGGTTAGTACTGCTGCATCACAGCAGCGAGGACCCAGGTTCAATTCCACCCTCGGACAACTGTCTGTGTGAAGTTCCTCTGGGCGCTTCCTCTGTATCCATAATAAAGATGGATTACTCCATGCTAAATTTCTCATAGTATCCAGGGATGTGCAGACTAGATGGGTTAGCCATGGGAAATGCAGGGTTACAGGGATAGGGTTGGGTTTGGGGGAACTGGGGCAGGGGTGCTGGTGGTCTGGATAGCATGCCCTTTGGAGGGTCAATGGGCTGAATGGCCTACTTCCACACTATAGGGATTCTATGACTCTATGAAATCATTAAAGGTGGCAGGACAGTTGAAGAAAGCTATTAATAAAGCTTACAATATTCTAGGCCTCATTAGTAGAGGCATAGAATACAAGAACAGAAGATTATGCTGAACTTGTGTAAGACACTACTTTGACCTCAGCTGGAGTATTGTGTAAAGTACTAGACTCCACATTCCAGAATGAATGGAGAGAGAGCAGGCAAGGTTTACAGAAATGGTTCCAAGGATGAGAAACTTCAGTTATCAGGAAAGTTTGGGTCTGCATCCCTTGAAAGGCGAAGGCTTCAGAGAAGATTCTGGGAAAATCATTAGGGGTATGGACACAATAGTTCTTATTTGCAAAATGATCAAGATCTAGAGTTCACAGCTTTAAATCAATTTGCAACAGAGGAAAATAAAATGGGAAAAATCTTTATTTCACACAGTGGGCAGTTCAGCTTTGGAAGGCTCTGCTTGGAAGGGACAGGTTCAATTGTGGTAATCGATGATCATCAATTTGCTGAGTATGGGGTAAGGTTTGGAGCATAGCACTGTCACAAAGTTCTTTTGGAGAGCTGATGCAGGCATGATGGGCTGAATAGCTAGCTTCTGCACCATAATAGCTGAATGGTTGTGTGAATGGACATTCTGTGGGAATTCTGGACACGTGCAGGAAGTGCCCTGATCTGAGGAGCTCAAGCCTTGGGATTCAGAGCTTGAGAGGCAGCTGGCATCAGTGTAGCCGCAGACGTATAACACGAAGAGTTACATGAGTGAAGGAGGACCAGGCAGAGAGGGCAGGAATCCTGATTGGACCTTATCTTTTAACAAGCTATCAATTCTAAATACCAGGGAAGGCAATGGATCCTCAAGGGAGGGCATCCAGATCCAAATCCCCCAGTTATGAGACGCCAGGAGAGGGTTCAGAAAACCAACAGCAGAGGGATACTCAATAGTTGGAAAAGTAGGTGGTCACGTCTACAATCATAAACCTGAGTCCAAGATGGCATGTTTCCACCTTGGATGCCAGGATCAAGGCTGGAACTGAGAACCCTAAGGGGAGAAGACAAACCAGCAGAGATCCTAATCCATATCAGTATCAGTAGCAAGAGGGATGAGAACCTGCAGATAGTGCTCAGGGAGCTAGAGATGAATTAAAAAGTAGACCTTTAATCATCTCTGAATTACTTCCAGTGCCATGCACCAATTGTTGAGTGTTGGGTTAATGGCTACATGTTAATATTAGGTGATGTCAGATCACATGGAACTGGAAGGTGTATGTGTGTGCGTGGAAGGTTCCAGAGATGTCTTGTTTAGGTTTCCCTTTTGCAGGTGATAAAGGTTGTACCAAAATGGTTGCAAGAATAAACCAGACATCACTAACCATGAAACAAACAAAAACAGAAAGTGCTGGAGAAACTTGGTAGGTTAGGCAGCATCTGTGGAGAGAAAACTGAGTCAATGTTTTGAGTCCAGAGACCCTTCTTCAGGACTGATAGCAGCTAGAAAACGTTAGTATTTAAACTGATAATAGGGATTGAGGGGGGAAAAGGAGTGAACAGATAAATGGAGAAAGAGCCCATGGAGAGAGACAAAGAAGACAGAGATAGAGAGCGAGAGAGAGAAAAGAGTTAGGCAGACGAAGAGTGCTTGTTGATGGCAATGTAGAGAAACAGAGACACTACATGGAGGCACGGTGGCACAGTGGTTAGCACTACTGCCTCACAGAGCCAGAGACCTGGGTTCAATTCCTGCCTCGGGCAACTGTCTGTGTGGAGTTTGCACGTTCTCCCCGTGTCTGCATGGGTTACCTCTGGGTGCTCCAGTTTCCTCCCACAGTCCAAAGATGCGCAGGTTAGATGAATTGGCCATGCTAAATTGCCCATAGTGTTAGGCGAAGGGGTAAATGTAGGGGAATGGGTCTGGGTGGGATGCTCTTCGGAGGGTCGGTGTGGACTTGTTGGGCCAAAGGGCCTGTTTCCACACTGTAAGTAATCTAATCTAATCTAGATGGGTAATAATGTCTGCTATGAGAAGGTGAAAAGGGATTGACTGTGCTGAAAGCAACCTTTGTTATGACAGGGCCTGGGATGCGAGAGTGGGTAAAGGACATGAAAATATTAAACTTGATATTGAGTCCTGAAGGCTAAAGTGTTTCCAAGCAGAAATTGAGGTGCTGTTCTTTTAGCTTGCACAGAGCTTTGCTGGAGCACTGCAGGAAGCCTGAGACAGAGATGTTGGCTCGGGAACATGGTGGTGTGTTGAAGTGGCAGGCAACTGGAAGCTCAGGGTCATTTTTACAGACTGAATGTAGATGATTTACAAAACTATCAACCTGTCTGCATTTCATCTCCCCAGTGTTGAAGAGGCCACATTGTGAGCAGCGCATACAGTAGACTAGACTGAGTGAAGTACAGGTAAATTGCTGCTTCACCTAGAAGGTGTGCCTGGAGGCTTGGATGGTGAGGAGGTAAATGGGCAGAAATTACACCTTCTGCAATTGAGTGGGAAAATGTTGTAGGGGCTTGGGTTGGTGTTGGGACCATAAATACGAGTATCAGCATGAATGCCTCCTTTCCTAACTACTTTACATTCTTAAGAAGGGTGACTGGCCCCAAAACATTAGCTAGGCAAAAGTGAGGACTGCAGATGCTGGAAACCAGAGTCTAGATTAGAGTGGTGCTGGAAAAGCACAGCAGGTCAGGCACTATCCTCGGATGCTGCCTGACCTGCTGTGCTTTTCCAGCACCACTCTAACCAAAGCATTAATTGTTTTTCTCTCCACAGATGCTGTCAGACCTGCTAAATTTCTCCAGTAATTTCTGCATTTTATGCATTTCATGATCTCCAGCATCTGCAGTTCTTGGTTTTATGTTGTCATTAACTCTGACATTACAACACAGGTGAGTACAGAAATTGGAAAATACAACAGGTGAATGGGGAGATGGTTTGGGAGAGAGGGCTTTTGAATTCTGTGGAGTCAAAAGGAAGAGGGATCTTACGGGCTAGATGCGCTGCACCTGCACTGGGGCAGGACCATTATGGTAGTGGGAGCTGCACCAGTGTTGTTGGGGAGTGTTTCAACTTCCTTGGCAGCAAGATAGAAAGCTGTGCGTAAATATAGATTTGTTTAATATTGTCACTTGTGCACAATGTGTACAATGTCGTCATGTTCTGGCACCATCCTGGATTCAGACAGGAGAGAGGCTGGAAAGGAAGGGAATTGTAAATATCTGTAGCGAAACGAGGAAACAAAGATGCTGATATCTCATCCTCAGTTCCTTCTGCAGAGTTACAGCGATATGGTAGGGGAATGGTTCTGGGTGGAATGTTCTTCCAAGGGTCGATGTAGTCTCAATTGGCTGAATGGCCTGCTTCTCTGTAGCTCATCTGTGATTCTGTGATGACTAAAGAATGTCTTTGCACATACGTATGGGTAAGAGGCAAGGAATGGTGTAGTGCAATCTCAGCCACTGTGTGCCAGAAAAGGGGGCATCAGGCAGCCTTGTCAGACTATTACAGGAATTGTACCTCTCTCTCTAATTGTAAAGATTAGGTTAGATTTCCTACAGTGTGGAAACAGACCCTCCCGCCCAACATGACTAATACATCTGACATTATGGGCAACTTAATATGGCCAATTCACCTGACCTGCACATCTTTGGACTGTGGGAGAAAACCAGAGCACCCAGAGGAAACCCACGCAGACACAGGGAGAACGTGCAAACTCCACACAGACAGTTGCCCAAGGCTGGAATTGAACCCAGGTCTCTGGCGCTGTGAGGCAGTAGTGCTAACCACTGAGCTAACCACTGTGCCACCGTGCCTCCATGTAGTGTCTCTGTTTCCCTACATTGCCATCAACAAGCACTCTTCGTCTGCCTAACTCTTTTCTCTCTCTCAGACAGTTGCCCAAGGCTGGAATTGAACCTGGGACCCTGGTACTGTGAGGCAGCAGTGCTAACCACTGAGCCACCATGCCACCCCATAAAAAGTTGGGGGAGCAAACAGAAGTGGAGGGTGTTGGGGGAAGGATTGGCAAACGTTATTGGTGAGTGCCACAAAAGTGAGGTCCATTGACACTGCAAATCTGAGAATGCAGTGGGAATTCATTCTCATTACCATGAAGAGGTCACAGAGCAGACATACCAAACAAATAATCAAACCTGAACCCTCAAGTAGAGAGAATCCACATCATGTCATCCACAATTCAGCCATCACTCAGGGATAGACCACAGGCAGTTGTCTCAGTTGGATCTGGTGACCTTACTGTTTCTCAGAACGTGGTGTAACTGTTCAGCCTGCCAAATGAATCAGTCTGATACAGTTATATCCTCAGTTCACATGCTAAGATACAATGAAGACATCATGACCATGTCGCTTAAAAGAATACTAACACAAAGACATAACACAACAGAAGGAAACCTGCATTCATCACAGCCAATGCAGTCTCCAGATATTTAGTGAAGGTTGGTGAGACCTTTCTGCCCATCAAGTACAGAATGTCCCTCTTGTCACACTAATTGCACCAAGAATTACAGGCCCTGTTTTCCTGAAATGAGTTGCACTCAATATTCTCTACTGAGACACAGACCAAACCACACCAAAACAGTATGAGTCATTATGTGAGTTCACCTCCTGTGAAGAATCCCAATCTTAAACCTAAATGGTATTAGTGATCATAACTGCTGCAGAGTACAAGGATGGGGAGAGGGGACAAGTGCCAGCAGTGGGCCAGCGATGTGTGCAGCAATCTCATGAGGGATGGAAGTAGCCAAAAAGGGATGAGCAACTTTCAGAGAGTAGGGCTAGGTTTTCCACAGTGTGAGCTTGGTGACTATAAATCATCACAGAAATGCTTTCTACCCACATGAAAAGGGTCAGCAACGACTTTATAGTCCTGGGTCAGCTGTCCCTATGTCTTTCAGACTTCCCAATAATGGCTTCACAAACTGGTCTTAAGTAGGACAAAAAGCATGGTATACATATTTCCAAATTCTGACCTCTTCCTGACTTCGCCAAGCCTTCAGCTATCTCCATTGTGAACTCACCTCCTGGCACAAGAATATGAAGAGCGTACCTCAACAATAAAGACAGGCATCTCAGAACTCAACAAAGCAGAAAGCCCAGAAAAGTACAGAAAATGCAGGGGTGAAATTAACAAGGAAATTCGGCAATCAAAATTACATTATGGAATAAAATTGGCAAGTAATATTGAGGAATACCTAAACATGTCTTATAAATTAAAATAGAGCAAGACAGTAACTAAAGAAAGAGTAGAATTTATTCAGAGCCAAATAGGCAGTCTGTGTGTGTTACCAGATGTGGGTATGATTCTTAAAAATACTTTGCCTCTGTGTAGACACAGTAGCTAAGGAGGAATGTGAAATAATAGATGAGATAAACACAGTGAGGGCGAAATATTATGGAGGGGTTTCACATCTTTGAAAGTGCATACGTTTACAGACCCAAATAACATTTATCCCAGGTTGCCACAAGTAGTGGAGAAGGAAATGGGTGAGATTCTGATCATTTTCCAAATCTACCTGACCAGGAGGAGCCTGGGGACAGGTGGACAGTAATGTAGAATTGTTGTTTAAAAAGGGAGGAAGGTTCAGGTTGAGTAATTACAGGTTAAGCAGCTGAACAGTAGTGGTGGGTAAGAATGTTAGCACATTCATTCAGAGATTACTAAACAAAGAATTGCAAGTAGTTTGATTTAGACATACTGACCACCGGATCATTTATAATAGTAGATGTTGTTTCTAAAAACTAGAGCTTCCACTGTGAAACAGAACTGGAAATATCAGCATTAAGACAATCTCTGGAACACTTATGGTATTAACAGAATACTGCAGTTTATACAGTAAACAGGGGGCATGGCTTCTGGATCGACTTTGCTTATTTCGCTGAGATTCCTGTGCTGGGTGCATTTTGCCGGATCCTCATACAATCCTTACAGTATGGAAGCAGACCATGCAGCCCATATTGACCCTCTGAAGAGCATTCCAGCCCTCTCCCCTATCCCTGTAACCCTGCACTTCCCATGGCTCATCCACCTAGCCTGTACATCCCTGGGTATTATGGACAATTTAGCATGGACAATCCACTTAACCTGCACATTTTTGGACAGTGGGAGGAAACTGAAGTACTCAGGGGAAACTCACGCAGACATCAGGCAAATTTGCTAACTTCATACAGTCACCCGAACATAGAACATAGAACAATACAGCACAGAACAGGCCCTTCTGCCCTCGATGTTGCGCTGACCTGTGAACTATTCTCAGCTCATCCCCCTACACTATCCCAAAATCATTCATGTGCTCATCTAAAGATTGTTTAAATTCCTTAATGTGGCTGAGTTGACTACATTAGCAGGTAGGGCTCTCCATGCCCTTACCACTCTCTGCATAAAGAACCTGCCTCTAACATCTGTCTTAAATCTATCACCCCTCAATTTGTAGTTATACCCTCTCGTACAAGCTCACATCATCATCCTGGGAAAAAGACTTTCACTATCTACTCCTCTGATAGTCTTGTATGTCTCCATCAAATCCCTTCTTATCCTTCTTCTTTCCAATGAAAACAGATGCAAATCTCTCAGCCTTTCCTCATAAGTCCTTCCCTCCAGACCAGGCAACATCCTGTTAAATCTCCTCTTCCAATGCTTCCACATCCTTCCCGAAATATGGGGATCAGGACTGTACACAATATTCCAAGTGTGGCCGCACTAACATTTTGTATAGTTGCAGTATGATATTGCGGCTCCGGAACTTAATCCCTCTACCAATGAAACCTAACACACCGCATGCCTTCTTAACAGCACTATCAACCTGGGTGGCAACTTTCAGGGATCAACGTGCATGGACTCCAAGATCCCTCTGCACATCCACACTACCAAGAATCTTTCCATTGACCCCGTACTCTGCCTTCCTGTTATTCTTCCCAAAGTGCATCACCTCGCATTTAGCTGCATTGAACTCCATTTGCCACCTGTCAGCCCAATTCTGCAGTTTATCCAAGTCCCCCCGCAACCTGTAACATTCTTCCAAACTCTCCATGACTCCACCGACTTTAGTGTCATCTGCAAATTTACTAATCCATCCACCTATGCCTGCATCTAAGTCATTTATTAAAATGACAAACAGCAGTGATCCCAAAACAGATCCTTGTGGTGCACCACTAGTAACCGGACTCCAGGTTTGGTCAGGAAACTTAGAGGAGTATAAGTGGGCAGATTTTGTTTCTCTGGATTGCAAAATCTGGTCCACTGTATTGACATCCAAGCAGCTGTTTGCTGTTAGAGAGGTTTAGTGGAGGTGTTAGATAACAAAATTCTAGTTCACTACTTCAGTGAGGACTGGCAGCCATTTTATATTGCAATCAATTACTTAGAGACCTTCCAGGAAGGGCTTTTGTAGTGTGGTGATAGTGTCCTTACCTTTGAGCCAAGTGGCCTACATTCAAGTTCCAACTGCTCCAGAGATGTGGAATTACATTTCTAAACAGGTTGATTAGAAAATATCTAGAGAGCTTCAAAATGACGTCAGTTACTTCAAAAAGATCAAAACGTTAACTGAACACATTTAGCTCAAACCTTATTTTGGACACTTTGGCACATTTATCACACATCAAGTTTTTGGAAAAATTGCCCTTTAGACTATACCCAACACAAATTCCCCTCACTAAATCATAAAAAGAAATGTCATGATTTATTTGGAAAATAATCATCTTGTTTGCAATTCTTTTCACAGTTAATCAACTGGTTTCAAGTTAACAAGTTACAGTTATAGAACAGAATAATAAAATAGGTTTCAACACAGAAGGAGGTCATTCTGCCTGTGATATCTATACTAGCCCTCTACAAGAACAGGTCATCTCATACTTTCTCTCTTAACGTATTTCATTTTCAGAAAATGATTAAATTTCTTTTTGAAAGCATTGATTAAATCTGCCTCCAAGCTGTTTGCAACGGGCTGGAGATGCAAGGTTACTGCTGTATCATAATTGGTCTTTATTTCACTGGTTAACTAATTTGTGTTGTTTGAATCTGGGATGGAGGACAAAGTTATGTGGCAACGTATGTAGTGCCCATACTTCTGAGCCAGGAGTTCAAGTCTCACTCCAGTACTTGATAATTAAGAATATAAGATCTAGGAGCAGGAGTAGGGCATTTGGCCAATCGAGCCTGCCCTGCAATTCAATATGATCGTGGATGGTCTGTTTGTGGCCTCAACACCACTTACCCCCTCCCCATTCACCATAATGCTTAATTTCTTTACTGTTCAAACATCTACCTATCTTTAGAAACATTCAACAAGGGAGCTTTAACTGCTTCACTGGGCAGGGCATTCCATAGCTTCACAACTCTTTGGGTGATAAAGTTCCTCCTCAACTCAGTCCTAAATCTGCTTCCACTTATGTTGAAGCTATGCCCCTTAGTTCTAGTTTCACCCACCATGGGAGACAACCTCCATACTTCTATCTAATCTATTGTCTATATAATTTATATGTTTTTATAAGATCCACTTTTAATCTTCTATATTCCAATGAGTATAATTCTCATTTATTCAATAAAGATGTATTTACAACATGACCAAACATGTTGAGCATCAACTTTTAAATCCTTCCAAAACATATCAATGGCTGGCAGTAAGAGCTTCACAGTGGCTCAGTGGTTAGCACTGCTGCCTCACAGCTCCAGGCACCTGGGTTCAATTCCAACTTTGGGTGACTGTTTGTATGGAGTTTGTACATCCTCCCTCTGTGTTTGGGCACACTCCAAGTGCATTGGCTTCCTCCCCGAGTCCAAAGATGTGCAGGTTAGGTGAATTGGCCCTGCTAAATTGCCTGTAGTGTTCAGGGATGTATAGGTGCATTAATTGGGGAAATGTAAAGTAATAGGGTAGGGGAATGAGTCTGGGTGGATAATCTTCAAAAGGTTGGTGTGGAGTTGATGGACCAAATGGCCTG
Source organism: Hemiscyllium ocellatum (assembly GCF_020745735.1). NCBI lineage: Eukaryota > Metazoa > Chordata > Chondrichthyes > Orectolobiformes > Hemiscylliidae > Hemiscyllium > Hemiscyllium ocellatum. The sequence continues at coordinate 12,664,474 of NC_083432.1, read as the reverse complement.
CCTCCACGGGGATTCTATGACTATTAAAGAGTGGGAGAGCCTCCTGTGTAGTCTGGGATGGGAGGAAAGTTAAAGCCTCCCCAGCAGGGTAAAAAGTGGTCAACTTTGTTAAAAAATCAGACTGGAGCTCTAATTTAAAGGATACAAGGCCTGCCACATTTGCAAGTTTTATTGTTTTTTTCCTTCCTGGGGTACCATCACTGTCCATAGCTGCAGACTACATTGTGTATATAAAAGTGCACGTTACCATAGCAACTCAGACTTCCCGAGTAAACCATTTGTATGGAGGAGAAAGTGATGACTTAAATCAGATAGGAGAGAATTCATTTAAAAATGAAAAGGTTTCACCCTACTGAATGGAAAGAGAACATGACCAAGGCAAAACCAGGGGTTTTGCATAACACCTTTCAATACTTTTACAGTCAGTAAGAAAGCTACAAGTCAGTTTGCAATGATAATGTAACCAGGACTTAGGCTGATAGGCCCCAGGCTGAAAGAATCATATCAAGTACAGAGAAGGAATCATACATCATTATAAATGTTTAAAACAGTCCTTTAACACATTATCATCATTCTCAGAGAATATTACACACAAAATGATGTTTACATTTCTGTTCCAGTTTTCTGTAGTGTTGGAATCTGATGTCAAACATTCAGTGCTAAGCGTTGCCATAGAAACTGAACACACTCCGATTGAGAGCGTGTGTTGCAAATATCCCAGGCTTTAGGGAGTGCCAATTCCAATCAACCAGAAGAGCAAGACTAATTCCACAGATAACTTCTAAAAGTCAGAGACCAGCACGTACAGTGAACCATGCAAGTGTCGAAATGCTCCCACTGACTGAACACTCTCCTCACCCCCACTTCAAGACTACACCCACAGCTAAGGCAAAGCTTACACACAGAGAGTGAGAATAGGAACAGGAGGATCAACAGGGAATGAGCTGAGGAAAGGGGATAACTCCGAATGAAGAGATGGAGTGCCTGAAGAGGTCCTAAAGAAAGAGGAGGTTGGATATCAGTAAGTTCAAGAAATGGAGGAAAGAACACTGCAAACCAGTTAAGCCATGACATCAGATGTTGGGAAAGTCATGAGATTGGTTATTAATGAAATATTAACAATATGTTTAGAAAATCATAATATGATCAGACAAACTCAACATTATTTTCAAATAAAAATCATGTTTGACAAGTTCAGTCACTTGGTAGCACAGTGCTTATAAAGCTGGGAAAGAGAGATCTGTTGTCAAAGGTATCCATCTTTCCCTCATCAGAACAAGGACCACAATGTCAAATTTCAAAGGGAACAGCAATTTATACTGCATGAGAAAAAGTTCCTAATTGGATGGTGAGTTGGCTTTGATTGGTCAAGCCACTGTTCCATGGATAATGTGCCAGGGAATTATTATTCCCCACACTTTTATTTGATTCAAGTAAAGTGTGATTGCAGGTCATATCCCTTTAACCTACAGGGGTCAGTTCCCTATGTGTGAATGTATTTAGCCTTGAGCAAGTGTACACTTTGTGAGCCTGATTGACATGAAGCAAGTTGTTAGGGTAATTCCTGGCATAGTCCATTGTTCAGTATCTGCTGTCCAATTGCAGGCTTAGATTATGGGTTAGATTTTCTGCTGGCCAGTGTATGTTGAACATGTACATGGGAATCCTAAAGAATTCCTGTTGTACCACAATCTAAAGGAATTCCCAGGAGATTAAGTTTTCCTCCACTAATCAAGGAACCCTATGAAAATCTCCCTTTAAATTGAGGACTTTGGATAGTAATATAGTTATTCAGGAAAAATTAAACTATTAAATGCACAATCAAACACCTCAGTGACTGTTACATTGACCCCATACTTACACCTCCCATTCCCTCTCCTTATTCCCTATTGATTTTCCTTTCCCTTTTCTCACTCCCTACATTGCTTGCTTTGGAATCTAACATCCCCTCCAACACCAACGACCCAAATTCCTGACCATCACCTCAACCTGTTGCTCCCAATCCCCCCACCATCACACCCCACCAGACGCCCTTGCCGCCTGACCCAAGCCGCACAACCCCAGACTCAATACATACCCTCTCCTACCATCCCCCACATACCCCCAAACCCAAAGGATCCAATTTCCCCAACTCATCCCCACATACCCTTTCTATCTTGCACCTTGGCAACCTATGCCTTTTCTATGGCATCCTACCCAACTGGCCCCTTGCACCCCACCCACCCCACCATCCCAGCTGGCATCCTGCTCACCAAGAACCAATACTCATAGAATCATAGAGAATTACTGCACAGAAACTGACCCATCAATCCAACTCACTTGGAATCCTACCACTTTGGACCACACCCAATCCCCAGGTGGAATTCTACCTAACCAGGAACCTCATTATCTCAGTCCTGAGCTGACATACTTATTATTTGACAGCAGATGTCAAATTGGGTTTCAAGACCTTTATACGTCAGGAGACTACAGCTGACTGTGAATAACGAGTGTGATTTGCTATCGTCTGACAGTTCTATGCTACAAAGAAGCTGTCAGAATGGAAGCATAGCTCTACATTTCTCAAGGAGCATAGAGCAGAGTCTCCTCTCAGAAATGTGGAACTTCCTTCTTTTGTAAAGGAGGGCCAAACATTGACACTTCCTTGAGAATCTGGCCCATCTACACCCTGAGTTTTACAGCCTGCCTGTTTGACTACTATCTCCACTCTCTCTATTGTGAAAACTGAAGGGATAGGCTGTTTGATACGCTCCACCAAAGTTTTGGGACATAAAGCCTACATATCTGCCATCACACTAATTTGCATTCCCCTCACAGAAGGCTGCCATCAAGCAATAAAACACATCTGCCTACTTCAGGAAAAAATAGTGTGTCAACAACAAGAGTAACTGAACAAGAGTACACATTAATATGTGGCTGAAAAAGCAGGTCAGAGTCAGGGAATTCTGAGGCAAATAACTCACCTCCTAATCCTCCAAATCCTATCCAGCAGCTACACAAGTCAAGAGTGTGATTGGATATTCCTGACGTGCCTGGACTAATACTGTGCAAACAACATTCAAGAAACTCAACACCAACCACCACCATCAACAGTCACTCTTTGCATGGCAATTGGACGTGAGTACCTGTGAATCCCATTTGATATATGCACTGTAGAAACTCACCAAGCCTCCTTTGGTGGCGTCTACCAGATCCATGATCATCATCACCACCAGCACCAGGACAAGGATGTTGCCGAGGTTGGAGGGTTTGAGCTATAGGAAGAGGTTGAATAGGCTGGGACATTTCTCCCATGAGTATTGGAGGCTGAGGGATGATCATATAGAGATTTATAAAATCATGAGAGGCATTGATAGGATGAATATCCAAGGTCCTGGGGTAGGGGAGTCCAAAACTAGAGGACATAGGTTTAAGGTGAAAGGGGAAAGATTTAAAAAGGACCTAAAGAGTAACTTTTTCATGCAGAGGGTGGTATGTGTGTATGGAATAAGCTGCCAGAGGAAGTGGTGGAAGCTTGTCCATTACAGCATTTAAAAAACATCTGGATGGGTACATGAATCGGAAGGATTTAGAGAAATATGGGCCAAATACTAGCGGATGGGACTAGATTAATTTAGGATATCAGATCAGCATGAATGAGTTGGACCTATGGGTCTGTTTCCGTGCTGTACAATTCTGACTCTCTTGCTCTAAGTTCCAGTCCACGAAATACACCATTCTGATTTGAAATTATATCACCATTCCTTTCCAACGCTGGGTCAATAAGACAGAACTCTTTTGCTAACGAAACTGTAGGTGTCACTACACCACGTAAACTGCAATGGTTCAAGAAGGCAGATCATTAACACACAGTCAATATAGGATAGGAAATAAAATCTGGGCTTTGGAAATGAAAAAGTAAAAGAATGGAACTTAGTGGAAGTCGGAAAAGTGGTAGCAGAGTTTTGGATTTAGGAGGAGAGACTGGTTTGGAATGCACTGGAATGATGGTACTTGGAGATAGGAAAGACATGGACGAGGCTTTTGACAGATGGGCAGAGTTAGACAGAGTTAGACTAGCAGTGGGTAATATTGAAGTGGTTAAAGTAGACCAGCATAGTAATGGAAGGGAGATGGGATGGGAAGCTCAGTTCAAGGGCAAGTGGATGAGTACCAAGGTTCTGAACAGTCTGAAAGGATATGAGCTGCCATTGAAATTAAACTACAGCTAAATAAAACATTCCTATGCATGAAAGGCCACTGAGGAATTAGTTCTCATACAAGCAGAGATGATTCCACTCTAGATTAACATCAAGGAGCAAAGAAATCCTTGAATCTGCTATAATTTCAGCTTTGTGCCACAGTAATGTTTCCTGCCCCTAATAATCAGGCATTAATTACAGAGTGAGGCTTTAAAAGCAGTGGGGTCAGGATGGAATCCGAGGCAGTTCAGACCATGTTATAACAGTTGTGCCCCATTGCAGACACTCACACAGTCCTCCTGAGACCATAACAATTTTCAGTCCTCAAAGTGATGTCATACTGGGACAACGTTTCGGAACGCAAAGGTCAGTTTATAGCTCTCAGACCAGAAGATCCAGTGCTGAGGTCATTAAATAGCAGGAGGATTAACAACCAGACCAAGATCTCTCTCAAGACCTTTTCTTCAATTATATCAATGAGGTCAAGATCTCTTTGCAGAAGGTGAGTGACAACATGAGTCTTCAGATGATGTCCTTTTCACAACACCATCTTACAGAAGTGAGAACCATTCACCTGCTGTACAGTCACCTTGCACTGAGGTTTACCTTATAGGATCACGGTCACTGACATTGATGTTGAAAAAGTCAATCAAATTTGAAGGTACAAAGAAGTTTATATTAGGCAATCAGTCCAAGAACAGTTGACAAAAAGACTTGATTCAGTCAGTCTTGGGAATCAAACTGATGCCAAATCACACAGAACTTCATGACTGAAGGTCAGTCATGGATGACCCATTGAACTTTTAAAGAGATATTAAGTTATATCTGATCTCCAGGTTCTGATTTACCACCCTAAGGGAGATCCATGTAGTGACAAATCACCATAATTTTCACAACCAAAATATTATTCATCTCAGTAAGTACAACTAAAGTTTATTTTTCTGTACATACATCTATTAAACTGAAAAATATTCCTTATTTTCAATATACACAAATTCCCAAATTTGTTTATAATCTTTATAAACATTAACAATGCTTGATGTTTTAAGGCTTATTTTTGTAGTTAACATGTTGTGATGCAATTTAAAATAAAACCATGAACAGTTTGTGCATAAAAAGACTATCACAGCATTTTTATCTCAAGACCAATAAGATGTGAGTTGAAACATGATGATAGACTTAAGCACATAATCTGTACAGTGGTTGCACTGTTGGTCATATTCTCTTTCAAAAACCTTCCTTCCCTATTTGTCCAATTAAAGTCAAGATTCAGTGGGATGCTGTGTCTGGCTATGAAAAAGTACCAAGTACAAAGGGAGATATAAATAATGGGCTGTTCCTTTTGCAACAGAGGAAATTACAGGGTGCTTCCAACAGAGACTGAGTTATGACCCAAAGTCATTGATGCAGTCTGTTCCAATGAATGAGGTAGCTAGAATAATGAATGATGGATACACAATTAATGGTGAAAAATTCAGGAAAAAGGGCAAGAAATATACTTTTAGGCAGGAGGTTGTGACGTGCAAATACCTACATAACAACAATAGTTGTAGCTGCACAGTTTCAAAAGTAGTCTGTTTGTTTTAGAGTATGAGACTCTAAAAGTGCAATTGTATAGGTGAGGTCTCTCTTGGAGTACTATGTCCAGCTCTGGTCTTCCTGTTATAGGAAGGATGTTATTAAGCTACAGGGGGTTCAAAAGAGGCTAACTAGGATGTTGCCAGGTGTGGAAGGTTTGAGTGATTAAAAAAAGACTAGATAGGATGGGACTTTTTTCACCGGAGCACAGGATCTCATAGAGACCTATAAAATCATTAACTTAGATAGGGTTAATGGTAGGTATCCTTTCCCAAGGGCGGAGGATTTCAGGACAAGGGGCCACATATTTAAAGTGAGAGGACAGAGATTTGAAAAAAACATCAGGGCTAATTTTTTTACACAGAGGGTGGGTCATGTGTGGAATGAACTTCCAGAGGAAGTTTAAGTTTAAAAGACACTTAGATAAGTACATGAATAGGAAAGGTACTTGGATTAGGACATGAATAGGAAAGGTATGGAGGGATATGGGCCAGGAGCAGGCAGGTTTGGCACTATGATCGGCATGGACGGGTTGGACTGAAGAGTCTGTTTCCATGCTGCATGATCCTATGAGAGAAGTCATAGCCATGTTGACCCAAACTCTGATTTGAAGGAGCAAAGCTGCATGTAAATGTACAATTCGCAACATTAATCCTATGGCTGACCTATTTCAATAAAATAAAAACAATGACTGCAGATGCTGGAAACCAGATTCTGGATCAGTGGTACTGGAAGAGCACAGCAGTTCAGGCAGCATCCAACGAGCAGCGAAATTGACGTTTCGGGCAAAAGCCCTTCATCAGGAATAAAGGCAGAGAGACCACAGCGTGGAGAGAAAAGCTTGGGGAGGGTTGGGGGTGGGGAGAGAGTAGCATAGAGTACAATGGGTGAGTGGGAGAGGAGATGAAGGTGATAGGTCAGGGAGGGAAGGGTGGAGTGGATAGGGGGAAAAGGAACTTGGCAGGTAGGACAAGTCCGGACAAGTCCGGACAAGTCATGGTGACAGTGCTGAGCTGGAAGTTTGAAACTAGGATGAGGTGGGGGAAAGGGAAATGAGGAAGCTGTTGAAGTCCACATTGATGCCCTGGGGTTGAAGTGTTCCGAGTCGGAAGATGAAGCGTTCTTCCTCCAGGCGTCTGGTGGTGAGGGAGCGGCGGTGAAGGAGGCCCAGGACCTCCATGTCCTCGGCAGAGTGAGAGAGGGAGTTGAAATGTTGGGCCACGGGGCGGTGTGGTTGAGTGGTGCGGGTATCCCAGAGATGTTCCCTAAAGCGCTCTGCTAGGAGGCGTCCAGTCTCCCCAATGTAGAGGAGACCGCATCGGGAGCAACGGATACAATAAATGATATTAGTGGATGTACAGGTAAAACTTTGATTGATGTGGAAGGCTCCTTTAGGGCCTTGAATAGAGGTGAGGGAGGAGGTGTGGGCACAGGTTTTACAGTTCCTGCAGTGTCAGGGGAAAGTGCCAGGATGGGAGGGTGGGTCATAGGGGGGCGTGGACCTGACCAGGTAGGCACGGAGGGAACGGTCTTTGCTGAAGGCGGAAAGGGGTGGGGAGGGAAATATATCTCTGCTGGTGGGGTCTTTTTGGAGGTGGCGGAAATGTTGGCGGATGATTTGATTTATGCGAAGGTTTGTAGGGTGAAAGGTGAGCACCAGGGGCGTTCTGTCCTTGTTACGGTTGGAGGGGCGGGGTCTGAGGGCGGAGGTGCGGGATGTGGACGAGATACATTGGAGGGCATCTTTAACCACGTGGGAAGGGAAATTGCGGTCTCTAAAGAAGGAGGCCATCTGGTGTGTTCGGTGGTGGAACTGGTCCTCCTGGGAGCAGATACGGCGGAGGCGGAGGAATTGGGAATATGGGATGGCATTTTTGCAAGAGATAGGGTGGGAAGAGGTGTAATCCAAGTAGCTGTGGGAGTCGGTGGGTTTGTAAAAAATGTCAGTGTCAAGTCAGTCGTCATTAATAGAGATGGAGAGGTCCAGGAAGGGGAGGGAGGTGTCAGAGATGGTCCAGGTAAATTTAAGGTCAGGGTGGAATGTATTGGTGAAGTTGATGAATTGTTCAACCTCCTCGTGGGAGCACGAGGTGGCGCCAATGCAGTCATCAATGTAGCGGAGGAAGAGGTGAGGAGTGGTGCTGGTGTAATTACGGAAGATCAACTGTTCTACGTAGCCAACAAAGAGACAGGCATAGCTGGGGCCCATACGTGTGCCCATGGCTACCCCTTTGGTCTGGAGGAAGTGGGAGGATTCAAAGGAGAAATTGTTAAGAGTGAGGACCAGTTCGGCCAAACGAATGAGAGTGTCGGTGGAAGGGTACTGTTGGGGACGTCTGGAGAGGAAAAAACGGAGGGCTTGGAGGCCCTCATCATGGCGGATGGAGGTGTAGAAGGATTGGATATCCATGGTGAAGATGAGGCGTTGGGGGCCGGGGAAACGGAAGTCTTTCAATAAGAGAATCTTCTAACATAAACCGCTTTCTTTGGTGAGTACGGTCTGTGTTAAACTAACAAATGCAAAGTGTCAAAAAACATTAGCGACTGTCGAAAATTAAGGCCGTTCACCTTCTTACCTTTCTCTTCAACAATGTAACAAAAGCCCAAAAAAAAGAGGCATTGCATATAGTCAGAGTTAAACAGCACAGAGGGAGCCCATTCAGCTCACCATCTCTGCCAGCTCTTTGAAAGAGCAATTCAATTAGTCTCACTCTGTGCCCTTTCTGGATAGCCCTGTAACAATAACCTTTTAGACACAACATTGCATGTCATCATAAAACCCAGCTCCTCAATTAGAGACTGATTCCCCAAATAGACCAAGTTTCTGATTTATTTCCTCCCTTACACATTCCCAGTTAACAGGCATCATTAGTGTTCAGTCAGTGATGAACTGTACAGTCCTGGACACCCTAAGTCTTTACAAATGAAGCATCCGTCAATTGATCTCATTGTAAGTTGATTTTGTGTTTCCATCTGGATGATCCAGCATGGATGTCAAAGTAAAGCATGTTTTACCAATGTGCAATGTCAAGAAGGAAAAATTGGAGTGCCAAAGCTCTCAGTTGGACATGTGCACTGGCCTCCAACTCTTACAGTGTTTTCATGTTAATAACGCAACTTAAGAAAGTGCTCATTTTATTTTGCCCAAGTTCATTGACAGTAACTGAGTCCTGAAATTTGTTGAATAGTTCATTAAAATAGTACTGGATGACTCATCACTGAAGTCACACAAATTTCCAATAGGATTTCACAGTCAGAGAAATTGATTAAAAATTTCCCAGAGCAGTGTGAGGCATCCAAATAAAGGACATGACTCCAAACTAGCCATTAGTGCTTCATGGTGTTAAGCAAGCCAGGAATAATCAACTCCTGTCTTAAACAGATAATTAAAGCCTTTGGCTGGTTGTTTTAATGCACTGTGCCCTATTTCAGTATGTAATTTATGCACTGCAACCCCACTGAGTTCGCGCAACTAACCTTTTTGGTGAGAAAGAGAAGACAGGCTAATGATATTGACTTATTTCTTTCTAAGCCTTGGCTTTTACATCAATCAATTTACTCCCTCTGTTGTGTAGATACATACCAAGCCTTTCTACCATAAGGAACATTGGAAATAAGTGCAAGCATAGGCCAGACACCCTCTTGATCCTATTCAAGTAAATCAAGACTGATCTTTTACCTCAACACCATTTTCCTGAAGTAACAAACACAGAAATTGCTGGAAAAGCTCAGCAGTTCTGACAGCATCTGTGAAGAGAAATCAGAGTTAACATTTTGGGTGCAACGACACTTCCTCAAAATCCGAAAGTTCCCTCCCTAAGGGCATTGTGGGTCAACTTTCAGCACGTGGCCTGCAGTGGTTCAAGAAGGTAGTTCACCACAACCTCTTCTCAAGGGTAACTGGGAACAGCAATAAATGCTGGCTAGCCGGCAACACCCACATTCCATGATAACATTTTTAAAAAGAGATTGTATTTTACTATTTTGACCTGTCCTTGGGATCACAGATGTTTGAGCATCCAAGCACTCAACACATTTCTGACACAGCCATGATATTAACATCCAACTTCTGGGACATCCACCCTGTTAGAGTCAATGGGTATACTGAGCAATCTCACCTGATAGCTGAAACTCCTATAGGAATGATATTATTAAGCCAGATAGGGTTCAGAACAGATTTACCAGGATGATGCCAGATATGGAAAGTTTGAGTTATAGGCTAGATAGACTAGGACATTTTTCAATGGAGAATAGGAGGTTGAGGAGTGACCTTGTAGAGGTTTATAAAATCATGAGGGGTATAGTTAGGGTTAATGGTTGTTGTCTTTTCCCTAGGTGGGGAGATTTCAAAACTAAGGGGCATATTTTAAGGTGAGAGGAGAGAGATTTTAAAAAGACATGAGGGGCATTTTTTTTACACAGAGGGTGGTTTGCATGTGGAATAAATTTCCTGAGGAACGGGTGGATGCAGGCACAGTTATAATGTTCAAAAGACATTTGGGTAAGTACATGAATAGGAAAGGCTTGGAGTGATATGACCAAAGAGCAGGCAGGTGGGACTAGCTTAGTTTGGGATTATGTTCAGCATGGACTGGTTGGACCGAAGGGTCTGTTTCTGTGCTGTATGACTCCATGGCTCTGTGAGAGACCTTGCCAGATCTCAGCCTGACACATGTGAAGAGAGAACAATGTACTTTACACGCAGCTGATATCAACAAGGGAAGGTAATCCTTTAGCCTCAGCTACGCCCATGAGCTTCATGCTGTGAGCTGTAGGACCCTACAAGGAATTTCTGTTCCCAGCTGAGAGAGGGAAGGAGAAGACTTCAGAATACGTGCACAGGTAAATGGAAGTGGCAAAGAAGTGTGTTGTTTTGGACTGGCCACAAGCACTTTCAATGACCTGACCAAGGCAGGACCAGTGATTGGTATGACATTAAAATACACTTTGATACACTCTGACATCCCAGGGTTTCTGCACAGCTCTCTTCAGACCATAACACCCTGCAGTGGTGCCTCTCTAACTCATTATTATGATGTCACACTCATCCCTGTCAGCAAACCACCAGAAAACCCATCCTCTCCATCCATTCCACATCATAGAATCACAGAATCTCTACCGTGTAGAAGCAGGCCATTCAGTTCATTGAGTCTACATTGCCCCCTGAAAAGCACTCAAGGGTTAGGGTTAGGGTTACCATTAGGGTTAGGGTTTTGGTTAGGGTTAGGGTTAGGGTTAGGGTTAGGTTTAGGGCTAGGGGTTGGGCTCAGATTATGGCTATTGTTAGGGTCAGTGCTAGGATTGGGGGTCATGTTAGGATTAGGGTTAGTCTTAGAATAAGGGTCATTTTAGGGAACTGCTAGACATGCACATGGATAGCAATGAGTTAAAGGATGCATAGATCAAGTTATTATATTTTACATTAGGATTAAACCTCGGCACAACATCGTGTACTTTTCTATGTTCTGTGTTCTATGTTCTACCCAGACCCAACCCCCAACCCTATGCCTATTACTTTGAATTTCCCATAGCAAATCCACCTAGCCTGTACATTTCTGGACACTGTGGACAATTTAGCATGGCCAATCCACTTAACCTCCGCATCTTTGGACTGTGGGAGGAAACCGGAGCCTCCAGAGGAGACGCATGCAGACACAGAGAGAACGTGCAAACTCTACACCCACACAGTGCAATAGGTTTAGGTTTAAGGTTAGAGTTCGGGATAGGTGTAGGATTAGGAGTAGGGTTAGGGTTAAGGTTGGGGATAGAATTAGGGTTAGAGTTAGGTGTAGAGTTAGGGTTATGTGTAGGTGTAGGGTTAGGGTTAAACGCATGGGTAGATTTAGGGTTTGCATTACAGTGGGGTAGCATTAGGGTTAGGGTTGGGGTAAGATTAAGATTAGGGCTCATTTAGTTTTAGAGTTAGGGGTAGGATTTAGGTTAGGGTTCAGGTTATGTTTAGTGGTTGGGTTCAGTTTAGGGTTTGAAACAGCGTTAGGGTTTGGGCTAGTGTTTGGTTTGGGGTTAGGTTTGGGTTAGGGTTGGGGTAGGATTAAGGTTAGAGTTCGGGTTAGATTTAGGGTAAGGATTACAGTTAGGGTTTGGATTAGGGTTGGGGTTAGATTTAGCATTATGGTTACGGTTAGCATTAGGGGTAACATTAGGGTTAGGGTTAGGGTTAGGATCAGCATTCGAGGTAGTGTTAGGGTTAGGCTTAGGGTTATGGTGAGGGTTAGGGTAAAAGTTATGGGTTGGGCTCAGGTTTGGGTTATTGTTAGGGTTAGGTTAGGGTTATGGGTCACATTAGGATTAAGGTTAGATTTAGAATTAAGGTTATTTTCGGGTTCTGATCAGTTTAAAGAGTAGTGTTAGATTTATTGTAAGTCCCAGGAAGCACAACCAGCCCGTTTGTTGACTGTTAAAGTGAATCCATGTGCAGTGTTCAATCGTTTCATGCTTGTTGATGTGTGTACGTTAACAGTTGACAGCATACTGCCTATGAATAACAAAACCTGGAAATGTTAGTTGAGAAAGAGAAACCAAAGTGCAGACCGTTAGTATTAGAACGACGTGGCGTATTCTATTTATTTACCTGTCTGCTGCTGATATCAGCACCCTTGCCGGGTTAATTCCTCCCCTAATTATCTAATCTTGGTGTTGCCATTTACCAATAAACTGGAGTGAAAAGCCTTTGAATTATTCTGTAGTCGACTCCAGAGTACTCTCGTTCAAAGTGGCAAGTTAATATTTTGTTCTTTCAGTCGACATTGGAAGGTCAGCACTTGTTGCTCATGCCCGATTGTCCATAAACCACATTGCTGGGCCATTTGAAAGGGCCATCTCCTCAATGTGTACCTTTATGTGGGCGACATGGTGGCTCAGTGGTTAGCACTGCTGCGTCACAGCACCAGGGCCAAGGTTCAATTCCCACATCGGGCAACTGTCTGTGTGGAGTTTACACGTTCTCCCTGTGCCTGCCTTTGGCTTTCCTCCAGGTGCTCCGGTTTCCTCCCACAGTCCAAAGATGTGCAGGTCAGGTGAATTGGCCAGGCTAGATTGCCCGTAGTGTTAGGTGTATTAGTCAGGGATAAATATAGGAGGTTGGGTTTCTCTTCAGAGGGTTGGTGTGGACTTGTTGGGTCAAAAGGCCTGTTTCCACACTGTAGGGAATCTAATCTTTATAAATCCTTTCATACTGTATTTTGAAGCCCACTGTCTAGCCATCCGTTAGTCTTCCCTTTTTCAGAGAGGAGCTGGGATCTGTTACACGAAAGGATTGGGGCTGCCACATGATCAGACTATTTGACAGCAGCACAGATTAGATGATACCAAGCTCTCTATTTCTGGACAAGGCCCTGTATAGTGACCTGGCAGGTTGGTATGATACTCTTCATATGTTTGCTCAGTCAAGGATTCATAGCAAATAGCAAGAGTCCTATATTGCGCCTTGCCATGTCCCACCGTCACTCTCCATTCCAGCCAACTCAAAGGCAGATGAGAAAGAATTATCATGATAGGAGCCAAAGGCATTTGAATTAATTGATAACCCAATATTTGGAAGCAGAGCGGGCTTCCAAAGTGATCTGCTGCCTATCCCCCTTTAATGACTTTAGTGAACTGGAGTGGATGGAGGCACGAGTACATCTGGGAGGGGGAAATGACCTGGATTCTTTCTGTCAACCTGTTTCGGATGGAAGCAAAGGTGGCTGAGTTAAATGGCCATTGCACATGGCAGAGGAAGTCCCTCACGTTGAGAGAGCAGTAAGCATTGTATTAATAGGGGACAGTATAACAATGGGGCTTGACACCATTCCCTGCAACAAAGGGCAAGAGTCTAGAAGGATATGCAGCTTGTCCAAAGCCAAGGTTCAGGATATCTGCCCAAGGCTGGAACGGAGCTTGCCAGGGAGGGGGAAGAATTAGTTCTCATTGTCCATGTAGGTGCTGGCAACATAGGGAGCACTAGAACAGAGGTTCTGCATAGAGATTATGAGAAAATTAGCACTAAATTACAAAGCAAAAATTCAAAGATTATAATCTCTGGAACATTACTTGAGCCAAATCAGCATAGGTAAAGTTAAAGAGATGAATGCAGAGACTAGTGAATGGGTTCCAATTCATGAGCAACTGGCATCAGTACTGGGAAAACTGGGCAGTCAACACTTGAACTATGATGGGGCCAAAGTTCTTGAAAACCAAATAAATAAGGAAGCAAATAAGGTTTTAAACTAAATAGTGGGGACAAGAGAACAAATGTGGAAAGTTCCATATCAAAGAGTAGCAACAAGGTAAGACAGGAAAATAGTAATATCGGAAATTAGGATCAGAGAATGGCAGAATGCGACAGAGAGAGAAAGCTTGGGAATGCATTGAGAATCCAAACTGTTATTACAAAGATAACAAAAAGACAAAACTCAAGGCTTTATATCTGAACGTCAGTTGCATTCAGTGAGTAAATAAACTGATAAAAATAAAAATCTGATATATAAAATCTGATAGCCATTATAGTGGCTATATGATTAGGTCCTACATATTGAGGGACATATGACATTCAAGGAAAACAGAAAGGTAGGTAAAAATGAATGATGGCAAATGTGCAATGGTTATTGTGTCACATATAGACAGGGTGGTGAACAAGTCACCTGGCCCACCTTGTCTTCATTGCTCAGAGTATAGGAGTTGGGAAGTCATGTTGAGGTTGTACAGACATTGGCAAGTTTTTTTCTGCAGTACACTCTCCAGTTCAGATCATCTAGTTTTAGGAAGGATATTATTAAGCTTGACAGGATTCAGACAAGATTTACCAAGATGTTGCCGGGTACGAAAGATTTAAGATATAAAGAAAGGCTGGATAGATTGGGACTTTTTTCACTGGAGCGAAGTGTGTTGAGAGGCGATCTGATAGAAGTTTATAAAATAATGAGGGGCATAGATAGAGTTTAGTAGTTGCCTTTTCCCTAATATTGGGGATTTCAAGACTGGGGGCACAGTTTTAAGGTAAGAGAAGAGCGATTTTAGAAAGACATGAGGGGCAAATATTTTACACAGAGGGTGGTTCATGTGTGGAATGAACCTTAGGATCCTGGTGTCAACCGCATTCTGGATCATGAATTCTATAGATTCACGATCCTTTGACAGAAATAATTTCTCCTCATCTCTGTTTTCAATCTGCTACTCTTAATTCTAAAACTATAGCCTCTCATTCTGGATTGCCCCACAACAGGAAACAATCTCTCTATGTCTATTTTGTCAATCCCTTTTAGCATCTTATATCTCTCGGTTAGATCTCCTGACATTCGTCTGAACTCCAGAGTGTATAGACCTAATCTCTCCTCATAAAACAAATACCTCATTCTTTAAACCAAACCAGTGAACTTCTTGTGAACTGCCTCCAATGTAACTGCTCTGATTGTGAGAACAATGAGGGACAAGGTTTACAAGAATGAATAATATGAGCTTGTGATAAAGGGACACAACAATCATGTGTGATACAAATCTATGTATAAACTGGGAAAATCATATTGGTAGTAGTAGTCTGAATGAGAAGTTTTGAGGATGTATTTGTGATCATTTCTTAAAGCAGCATATCTTTGAAGTGACCCGAGAGCAGGTTATATTACACTTGGTAGCGTGTAATAACACAGGGTTAATTAAAGAGTTAAGGCACCCTGAGGTAGGAGCAACCACAATATGATTGAATCTTATATCCAGTTTGAAAGAAAGAAGAGAGAATCTAAAACTGAAATTTTAAATCTGAATAAGGACAGTTAAAAGCTGAGTTAGCTGAAGTGAACTGGGATTTAGATTCAGAGATATATCAATACAGAAGCAGAGGCAAATATTTGAGGAGATATTTCAGAATACCCAGGATAAAAAAACCTACCTCTGACATCTGTCCTATATCTTCACCCCTCAATTTAAAGCAATGTCCTCTCATGCTAGCCATCACCATCTGAGCAAAAAGGCTCTCATTGTCCACCCTATCTAATTCTCTGACCATCTTGTATGCCGCTATTAATTCACCTCTTAACCTTCTTCTCCCTAACAAAAACAGCCTCAAGTCCTCCAGCCTTTCCTCATAAGATCTTCCCTCCATACCAAGCAACATCCTGGTAAATCTCCTCTGCACCCTTTCTAATGCTTCCACATCCTTCCTATCATGCAGTGACCAGAACTGTATGCAATACACTAAGTGCTGCTGCACCAGAGTTCAGTACACCTCGTGGCTCCGAAACTCAATCCCTCTACCAATAAAAGCTAACACTGTGTATGCCTTCTTAACAACCCTATCAACTTGGGTGGCAACTTTCAGGGATCTAGGTACACGGACACAGAAATCTCTCTGTTTATCCACACCACCAAGAATCTTACCATTAGCCCAATATTCTGCATTCCTGTTGTTCCTTCCAAAGTGAACCACCCCACCTTTTTCTGCATTAAACACCATTTGCCACGTCTCAGCCCAGCTCTGCAGCTTATCTATGTTCTTCTGTAACCTGCAACATCCTTCAGCACTGTCCACAACTCCACCGACTTTAGTGTCATCCACAAATTTACTAACCCATCCTTCTATGCCCTTATCCAGGTCATTTATAAAAATGACAAACAGCAGTGGCCCCAAAACAGATCCTTGCGGTGCACCACTAGTATGGTTCACCCAAGAAATCCAGCCCCTTCAGTGACATGGAGCTGCTGCAGTGGAAGATCCATGTTACTCAAAAAGAGGGGGTCTTCAGGGAGCAATACAAGTGAAAGGTATACAAAAAGTCAAAATGCTTGCTGTTTAATGGTGCACAAGCCTTTATGGGATGTATGTGGGCTGGCAATTCAGAAGAGAATTGTACACTGGTTCCTATGACCAAGCCTATTGAAGGTACCTGCTTAAAAATCACAGATGTTTGTAAAGTTTAGGAAAGGCAAGAGTTACTCCATAGGCACACCTTTCTAGGACACAATGGACTTGATGGACAGGCTTTGGGGATCCAGGAGGTGAGTTATTTGCTGAAGTATGAGAAAACACCAGTTCTTTTTGTGTCCCTGTTTCATTAAATTTGTTGGAGGCAAGGACAGGAACAAGCACAGAAGCCTGTCATTGCATTACCTCAGTGATCTTACCATGGGTTGGAATATTTTGTGTGAAGCTATCCAATATTGGGCAGGGACCAAGCTGGCTAAAGGTTTACTGAACCAGACATCTAGTGGCTCTGACAATGGGTGGGCAGGGGAATGGTCTCTCCTGCTCCTTCTGGCTCCACAGAACAATTATTTTAACATTAAACAAAACTTGACTGTAGCTGCCAGCTACTGAAACTGTTGAAGAGGTGTGATCCCAGTGCCAGAACACAATTCACCCAGGAACCCATTAGTGGTTAATAGGCCACTAGTTAGCTTCTGCAAGAGACCAAGCCTGTTATCGGGGTTCTATGAATGGAACAACAAATTTGGCAATATACTGAAAGCCTGTACAAACTGAGCATTAGTCATCTTCAACTAAACTGTAGCATACGGTGGTCCACTTTAGACTCAAATAAATCGATGAACAATCACCAATTTCTACCCATTTGAGTCAGCTGTAAGCTGTCCTTGGTCATGTAGAGCAAAATCTATTTGCAAAGTTAAGTTCACTCTAATTAGACATGTTCCTGGAGTTTTCACCTGATGTCTTCACACTTGTCAATGCACCATCCAATTTTCATTGTCAATATTTTCCTCACCAATTAAAAAAGAAGTTAGCAGAGAAAATAAATAAAACAAAATTTTGTTTATTGCCCTCATTACTTTAATCATAGATAACCGTATCCAAGGAGTTTACTTGGTAAATTTGAGAGATAGGGGTGGCAACCTTACCTGGTCCAGTGTCATATTTTACTGAACCATTCAGAAAATCCTTACAGCATAGAGTCATTGAGCTGTACAGCACAGAAACAGACCCTTCGGTCAAACCCGTCCATGTTGAGCAGCTATCCTAAATTAATCCAGTCCCATTTTGCAGCATTTGGCCCATATCCTTCTAAACCCTTCCTATTCACATGCCCGTCCAGGTGTCTCAACCCATTCCTCTGGCAGCTCATTCCATATATGCACCATGATTTGTTTGAAAAAAATTGCCCCTTAGGTCCCTTTTCAATTTTTCCCATCTCACCTTAAACCTATGCCCTCTTGTTTTGGACTCCCCTACCCTAGGAAAAAGGCCTTGGCTATTCACCCTATCTACTCTCCTCATGATTTTGTAAACCTCTATACGGTCACCCCTCAACCTCCGATGCTCCAGTGAAAATAGTTCCAATCTATTCAGCCTCTCCCTATAGTTCAAGTCTTCCAACCTTGGCAACATCCTTCTAAACCTTTTCTGACCATTTCAAGTTTCACAACATCCTTCCTATAGGAGGGAGACCAGAATTGAATGTTGTGGGTGTAATATTTCCTGTTTGCCAGCTCATGTATCCAGCATGTTGAGAGTGACAGGGTGCACTTACCTTTGTGAATCTGTATGGAAAAATGCATTTGTACACAAGCTGGCTTGACACAATCATGTCATCTACTTCTGCTGTAAATGCTTTCCCTTTGGTTTGTAGCCATTGAATACATTGATGTCAGAAATAGCCATTTATAAATGTGTGTGCTTGCAGAGCTGTAGAGAGTTAGCTACTAAAACTAATAGCAAGGAAGAATTACAATTGTAATCTGCTATTCTGAAGTGCTGGTGAGTCAGAATGGTTGTGATTTTTCTGCTGTGATCTTTGCTGCTGTGAAAATGAAAGGAAATTTGAGACAGAATTAGAACATATTCTGGTCTCAGTAGAAAGCTATGAAATAGCTGCAAAATTAAATAAAAAGACTGAATAAATAAAAGTTTCAATCCTGTTATCAGTGATGGCGAAAAGAGTGCTTCAAGCTATATTGACCCTGAACGTCACTGAAGAGCAGAGAATCTAGACAAGAGATGTGTTGATGGCTTTGAAGCCCCTATTAACATTACCCATGATTCTAATAGAGCAACGTCAGAGCTCAGTGGAGAGAAAGAGAGAGAGAGAGACTATTGCTCAGTAAGTGACAACATTGGCATATCTAGCTGAACCTTGTGAGTTTGAACAACTGAAAGCTGATGACGTCAAAGATTGGATTATTTTAGGCATAAGAGACTCCCTTGTGAGAGCATGTCTGCTGAGAGAGAAGATGTTTATTCTCTAGAAAGGTATCAACATATGCAGAAGCTTTGAGGTTGTCAACCATCATCTAGGGAACATTAATACGAGAACAAATGAGGCCTTGCCATATGGTGAAAGACATTTCAGATTGATTGAAAGCAACATTTTGGAAAAATGGAAGAAATGTTTACAGAAGAGCCCAAAGAAAGACTAGAGTCAGAGGGAAAGATATGAATACTGCATAATGAAGAAAAGAAAGCATTTTTGAGAAGATTTGCAGCTCGGGTCAATGATATGCATGTAAGTTTCTATGGATTACCAAAAATACACAAACCTGGGACACCCCTCAGACCCATGGTCTCCCTACCTAGTATACCAACATACAGAGTAGCCAATGAACTCCATCAAAAACTAAAAGATCTATTTGCAGATTCACGCTACTCCATTCACTCCACCCAAGAATTCCTGAACACCATCAAAGACTCCAAGATAGAACAAGATGAAATAATGGTCTCCTTTGATGTTACAGCCCTTTTCACATCAATTACCATTGATCTGGCCAAAGAAACACTGGCATCACTACTAGGAAAACCAGGACCACAACTACCAGGCAGCACCAACTTCATCAGCAAAGACAACATCCTCAAGCTAGCGGACCTGTGCTCACCACCCACTTCACATTCAATAACAAAATCTACAAACAAGTCAATGGAACACCGATGGGATCACGAATATCAGGGCTCACAGCAGAAGCAGTAATGCAGAGACTTGAACAAGCTGCCCTCCCATCTATCCAACCCAAACTTTGGGTCCGCTATGTAGACCTTCATCATCACAAAACAGAACAAATTAGAGGAAGCATTCAACACCATCAACAACATCCTGACAGGCATAAAATTCACAAAAGAGGAGGAGAATGATAACAGACTCCCATTCCTAGGTGTGACGGTTGAAAGTACATTTATGGAGAGCCTCAAACCAGCGTCTACACAAAAACAACAAACACAGACCAAATACTTGACTTCAGACGCAATCATCCCAACACCCACAAATGGAGCTACATCAAGACATTATTTCAATGAGCTACATCACACTGCAGCACCCAAGGACTACAAAAGGCAGAAGAAACATGTTTATATAACATTTTCAAGCAAAACGGGTACCCAATAAACACCATCCATCGATTCCTCAGAAACAAATCCAAACAAGCAAACACAACACAACCAAAAACTATAGCCACATTACATTACATCAAAGGACTTATTAGACTACTCAGACCCCTTGGCATCACAGTAACCCACAAACCTACCAACACACTCAAACAGCGACCAATGAAACTAAAGGATCCATTAGATACAACCAGCAAAACCAATGTCATGTACAAAATACCATACAAGAACTGTAAAAAAACACTACATCAGACAAACAAGCAGGAAATTTGCCACCAGGAACACCAACTAGCCACCAAGAGACATGACCTACTATCACTAGTTTCCGTACAAACAGATAAAGAAGGACACCACTTTGACTGGGACAACACACACATCCTAGGACAGGCGAAACAAAGACATGCACGAAAATTCTTAGGGGCATGGCATTCTAACAAGATCTCCATCAATAAACACACCGATTTAGATCCTATCTACCTTATCTTGAAAAAAAGAACTGAAAATGGCATCACCCACCTTAGGAAACCAAGACCTGTAAATCAAGAGGTGGGACCTACCACCGGTGCTTTACCAGAGACTCTCACCGATGATGTTGCCTAGTCATGGTGACGAAACATCTGAAAACAAACTTTCCAGTTCAGCGAGCTAGCTTATATGCAAAAGAAAGCATGCCCACATGGAGAAAGCAAAGCTAAAACTGTAATAAGCAGAGTCACTATCCCCGTAAGTGTTTAGCTAGAAAGAAGCAAAGCAAGTCTACATAGATGGTTGCTGGAGGCAGGGTCAACCAATTTACTCTGATGAATCATTTACACTGTTATACCAGGATCCAAAAAGCCTAGACTTTGATCAAGTGCAGTAAGCACACTCCACTGTGTTCACACCATGGGGGTTTAGTCAAAGGAAAGAAAAAGCTTTATTTCCTACCTTCTGTGTATAAACCAACATTTTCCTAACTGCCATCAGTTCAGCGGAAGGGTCATTCAACCAAAATGTTAACTCTGATTCCTCTCCACAGATGCTGCCAGACCTTTTCCAGCAATTTATGTTTTTTGTTTCTGATTTACGGCATCAGCAGTTCTTTCAGTTTTTATTTAGTAATTAACTCAATGCCACTTCTCTTCTTGGTATTCCCAGCTTGAAGGAATTCTGCTCCTCTCTCCGATAGGATTTCAATTCCAATCTTTTTTCTTGCCTGCCATCATTAATTTCACTGTCTCTCCTGGTGTTTGAGCAGGTATTTGCTAAAATTCATTTCCACAGTCACATCACATTGCTCTGGCTTAGACTCACCCCATGTGGATTCCAACTCAAGTTTCATCCCTCGTGCTTTGAATACACTCAGGATCACAGGTATCTTTGCAATTTTCAGTAGTCCCCAGACAGCTGCTCTTGCCATACCCTGAAATCCACACACAGTGTCACGCAGCATCATACGCACAGTCTTGATCTCTCACTCCAAAAGCATCACATCATGCTGGCTCAGGGTTACACCACTCTCCAGTTCCACTTCATCCTCAGGCTCATTCGATATGCTAAGAAGAAACATTTTTCTTTCCTTTCAGCCATCAAGGCACACAAGATGTAACAACTTAGAGATACCCATGGCCCTCTGGAACCTTCCTTCTCTCCCTTTCCCTCTGACTCCATCCCCTCTCCCAACGCACCTCCACTCGCATATTCACCATCTCTCCTGATCTTCTGCTCTTGGATGCCAAGTGTTCTGTACTCAGCAAGGTCTCGGTTTTATCCCTCAGCATCCCCATCTTGATGAATTTCAGGCTGATATTACGTTGAACTATTCTTCCATCACCTCTGCCTCCATGACCATCTCTTTCAACAAGAGTCCTCTCCCAGTCCCATGGATCCCTTCTCCCACCTCCAACACTCATCCTCCACCTGAACTCCTCCTTCTAGCCTTTTACCTGCATTCCTCCTGTTCATTGAGTACTGTTGGTATGACATTGGTGGCATCAATTTCTCTGCACCCCTCACCCATTCCAACCTATCCTCCTGTGAACTAACATGTTCTCAGATCCAACCCTGACTTTGTTCTTAAGCCTGCCATTAAAGGTAGTCTAGCAGACTGACCTCTGCATTGCAGATGCTGAGCACCAGCTCTCAGATACCTCTTCCTGTCTCCCCCGGAACATGACCCCAAATTTAACATCAGGCCATTACATCAAACATTGTGGGCGGCATGGTGGCACAGTGGTGAGCACTGCTGCCTCACAGCGCCAGAGACTGGGTTCAATTCCCACCTCAGTCGACTGACTGTGTGGAGTTTGCACATTCTCCCCGTGTCCGTGTGGGTTTTCTCTGGGTGCTCTGGTTTCCTCCCACAGTCCAAAAATGTGCAGGTTAGGTGAATTGGCCATGCTAAATTGCCCGTAGTGTTAGGTGAAGAGGTAAATGTAGGGGAATGGGTCTGGGTGGGTTGCGCTTCAGCGGGTCGGTGTGGACTTGTTGGGCCAAAGGGCCTGTTTCCACACTGTAAGTAATCTAATCTAATCTAATCTAAAAACATGATCACTAATCTTTTATCATCTGGTGCTCGCTCCCCCACTGTCTCTAAACTGATAGTATCTCAATCCCACACATCTCGCTTCTACCTCCTTCCCAAAATCCATAAACAGGACTGCCAGGTAGACCAATTATTTCCTGCCTGCTCCTGCCCCACAGACCTCATCTCTTCCTACCCTGACTTGGTATTTTCTCCCGGTTCAGTCCCTGCCCACGTACATCATTGATTCATCTGACATTTTACATCAGTTTCAGCATTTCCAGTTTGCAGGCACCAGCCACCTCCTCTTTGCCCTGGATGTGCAATCCTTTAACACGTCCATCCCTCACCAGGGTGGTCTCAGAGCTCTCCATTGCCTCCTGGAAGAAGACCTGAACTGTCCCCACCCACCACCACCCTCCTCTGCCTGGCTGAGCTCATCCTCATCCTGAAAACCTTTTCTATTAACTCCTCTCATTTTTTTCAGGTTAGAGGATTGGCCACGGGTATCCACATAGTGAAACATTCTTTATTCCAGTCCTATTTCAGCCCCCACTCACAACTCTTTCTCCAGTATATCGAATGACATCATTGGTGCTGCTTCCTTCTCTTGTCCGAAATGGGAAAAGTCTATCGATTTTGCTTCCAATTTCCACCCCGCTCTCACTTTCACCTGGTCCATCCCTGACTCCTCTTCTATCTCTGTTGCATGAGTTCCGATGAGGCCAACTTTGACAAGAGAGCCTCTAAAATGTCAATCTTCTTCCTCAACCAAGGATTCCCTTCAGGTGGAGGTTTGAGTGTTGGACTGGAGTGGACAATGTCAGAAGTCACCCATCACTAGGTTATAGTCCAACAGGTTTATTTGAAATCACAAGCTCATCAGGTAAAGGAGCAGTGTTCTGAAAGTTTGTGTTTTCAAATAAATCCGTTGGACTATAACCTAGTGCCATGTGACTTCTGACGAGGATTCCCCAGCGC
This sequence comes from Hemiscyllium ocellatum, assembly GCF_020745735.1. NCBI lineage: Eukaryota > Metazoa > Chordata > Chondrichthyes > Orectolobiformes > Hemiscylliidae > Hemiscyllium > Hemiscyllium ocellatum. Next base: position 12,640,914 of record NC_083432.1, on the reverse strand, counting down.
CATTATTGACAGGGCCCTTAGCAAGGTTTGACTCATCTCCCACACTTTGGGTGTCACCCCCTCCCGCAACAGGGATAGGGTCCTCCTTTTCCTCACCTATTATCCCATCAGCATCCACATTCAGAGGATTATTAGGCACCATTTCTGCCATGTCCAGCCAGTTGCCACCTCTCCCCTCCCTTGTCAACCTTCCGCGTGTCCCTTCTGGGAGACTCTGATCCAATCTTCCTTCACAGCCAACACCCCCCAACAGCCCCAAGGCACCTTCCCCTGCAATCGCCAAAAGTGTAAGACCTGCCCATTTACCTCCCCCCTCCTCAATATCCATGGGCCCAAACATACCTTCCAAGTGAAGCAGAACTTTACCTGCACTTCACTCAATCTAGTCAACTGCATTCACTGCTCATAATGTGGTCTCCTCTACATTGGGGAAACAAAGTGTAGACTGGGTGACCACTTCACAGAATACCTACATTCTGTCCGCAAAAAAATCCCTGAGCTTCCAGTTGCCTGTCACTTCAACACACCACCCTGTTCCCTGACTAATATCCCTGTCTCAGGCTTGCTGCAGTGTTCGAGTGAAGCTCAGCACAAGCTGGAAGAACAGCACCTCAATTTCCCCCTGGGGGCCATGCAGCATTCCAAACTCTATATCAAGTTCAATAACTTTGGGGCTTGAGCTCTCCCATGTCCTTACCAAATGGTCTGCTATTTCACACGACCTATTGTTAGCCACTAACAGATGCCACTAATAGCTATTCACCCTCCTAGCCAGATCATCATCCTTTCCTTTGTCTGTCCAACTGTTGTTCTGTATTTTTGGGCTCTATTCCCACCTATCGTTTCCTCCTTATGCTCTCCCCACACTGGATATTCTGGATGTAATATGACATTTTCCTAGCTACCATCAGTTCTGAGGAACAGTCACTGGACCCAAACATTAACTCTGATTTCTCTCCACTGATGCTGCCTGATGCTGAGTTTTTCCAGCAATTTCTGTTTTTGTTAAAGAAGAAGCATGTAGAAGACAGATCTGGGGCCAGTGTGCTGGTAACAATCTCTGCAGTAATGTAGGTCATAATCATGTAACCTGTAAATATTTGAAATAATACAATCAGCATCCTATTGTTTACTTAACAAGGCTCTTCAAACGAAACCAGAAATGTGGATAGCTGAAAATGTGTTGCTGAAAAAGCGCAGCAGGTCTGGCAGCATCCAGGGAACAGGAGATTCGACGTTTCGGGCAGAAGCCCTTCTTCAGAAATGTGGATACCCTAATCCACATTGGACCACCACAAGAACCCACATAACAAAATACACTACACAGCATTGCCAAATCTAAAGATGGTAAACGGTTTGCAACTATTAGAATGATGACAATAAAAAGAAATTATTAAGTCAACATATAGCGTCAGACTGAAGGATGCAACATTGCAAACCTGGGCAAAGTTGCTCAAGGTGGTGCCTAGAAATGAGGGGAACAATTCTCCTGCTAAGAGGCCAAATGGCACTAAAAGTTCAATACAATGGAAATAATGAAGATTGGTAATGCCAGACAGTAGATGTTAAGCAAATCCACTCATCTCAACTGAAGCAAGTCTAAAACCTGAACTGGTAACCATACACACAGCAGAAGAAATTTGCAGTATTTCTCAGGTCAGTAATTAACTGCTGATCAGATCCTGCAGCATTACAAAGATGTCTTTTACAGGTCTAAATGTCAACCAAGTAAACAGTATTTTGAAATAAATAAAGTATAAGACCAACTCAGGATCTGCAGATGAAAGCCCCAGTTGTCCTCAGTCCAGCCTGAATTAAAAGATAGAAGAGCTGACGGGAAAGCTCACAGTATGCATACATTCAAAGGAACCCAATGAAGCTTTGAAGAGATTTCACTACCCCATGCCAACCATTGATGGAAATGTTGTCAAAGTATGCTAAGGGATAGCTCTTTACTACTCTCTATGATAGCTACCGGCAAGTGGAAGCTATATGAAAGCAACAGTTTTCTAATTGTGTGCTGAATGTCATGTGGGAGATACAAATGATTATTAATGTCAGTGGCATTTCCACTGCTGCAGAAGAATGGCAATGCAGACCCACAGATTAGTGGTCCTCCCAAATGGAAATTATTGTGGATGACTTCCTAATCCATGGGTATGAAGACACAATGGAAGAAATCATCGCAGATCACCATCAGAATCTAATGAGAATGCTAGAAAGAGTTCAGCGGATGAACATGAAGGTATAAAGAAGAAATGCAAATGAAGATGCCCAAGTCAAATATATAGGTCATGCCCTGACAGCAAATGGACTTCAGTCAGATCCTGACAAGGATAGAAGAGGACCAACTGTGCTGTACTCAACAGGTGTCAAAGTGGTGCAACAATTTTTTGACTCCACGAATTATCTAGACGTGTGTTGAAACAACTGACCACAACAACTCATACTAATGTGATTGAAAGGGATTTAGATTTATTTATTTAGTAGATTTATTTAATGTATTGTCACTTACACCCAGATGATTGTTGCAAAGTTGGGTAGAGTATTTGTGGATTGGAAGACAGGATGTTAGAATTTGATGATAGTAAAATGATAGGGGGAAAGAGTGTATGGTCCTTTTAAAAGACGGTGTTTCTTTTTTCTATGCTTAAGCAATTTGAAAATGAGTGTCTATGGGCAGCAGCTTGCCAGTTACAGGTGCTCAAATTGAAACATTTATATTAAAAGGCTATATTATTAGCTGGCAAAGCAGCATTTGTAGCAAGACAACAGATTTTTAAATTTAGCCAATTTTAATTAATGCATTTGGAGAGGACCAATTAAATTTAAATCTGATAGCTTTGACAATCTAGAATCAATCCAATTGTAAAGAAATTAATTGGTCATCAAGGGTATAAAAGAAGAGGGCATTTGAAAATCAACAGAGAGCAAACTACCTTCTGAAGTGATTAGCTCTATCTGGTGTCTCAGTTTTAGTTATCAGACGGGGATCAACTTCTGCTTCATAACAGTGATAATGCTGCCATGTTATGGCACATCTTGGATTACAAATAAATTATTAAATAAATTGTATAAATACTGAATAAATTAATATTAAATTGCTATTACTAAAACTGAAACAGCTTCAAAAGTTCATCTTTCTCTCTCTGTAGACTTTACCTCTCTGCTTTTATAGTCACAGCTATCTACAGTCACAGGGTCCTGGCAATGTGTTGCTTTCCTGCCACCACCAGTGCCATTGCTTCTGAGTCTGCCAGCTCCAAGCTTGAGACAGTCATGCTGCATGGGTTCCGCACCTCCTCCAATGCTGGACATCAACAGATGTGGGCCTGGGTCATCTTCCAATGTTCCACCTAAGATGGGGCTGGGATGGAGATGCACAGGGTCCCGGCCTCCCACTGGAGAATATCAGGAGGAGGCCCCAGGAAAACCAAAACAAAAAAGAAATGTTACCATGTGGTTGCAGCAGAACCTGCCACATGTGCCATGAGCGGCCAAGCCCCAAGCTCCGGAGCCAAGTGCTGCTGACCCTGCTGCTGTCATGTTGGAACATAGAACATAGAATATAGAAAAGTACAGCACAGAACAGGCCTTTTGGCCCATGATGCTGTGCCAAGGTTTAATCCTAATGTAAAATATAATAACTCAACCTACGTACCCCTCAACTCATTGCTATCCATGTGCATGTCCAGCAGTCCCTTAAATGTCTCCAATGACTCTGCTTCCACCACCACAGCTGGCAACGCATTCCATGCATTCACAACTCTCTGCGTAAAGAGCCTACCTCTGACATCTCCTCTATACCTTCCTCCTAATATCTTCAAATTATGACTCCTCGTACCAGTTAATCCTACCCTGGGGAAAAGTCTCTGGCTATTGACTCTATCTATTCCTCTCATTATCTTTAATACCTCGATCAGGTCTCCTCTCTTCCTTCTTCTCTCCAGAGAGGAAAGTCTGAGCTTATTCAACCTTTCTTCATAAGGCAACCCCTCCAGTCCAGGCAGCATCCCAGTAAACTTTCTTTGCACCCTCTCCAAAGCCTCTATATCTTTCCTATAGTATGGCGATGAGAACTGGACGCAATATTCCAAGTGTGGTCTCACCAGGAACTTGTAGAGCTATAGCAAAATCTCACGGCTCTTAAACTCGATACCCCTGTTAATGAAAGCCTAAACACCATATGCTTTCTTAACAACCCTATCCTCTTGGATAGCAACTTTGAGGGATCTATGTACTTACACACCCAGATCCCTCTGTTCCTCCATATTGCCAAGAATCCTGTCTTTAATCCTATATTCAGCATTCGTGTTCGACCTTCCAAAATGCATCACTTCGCATTTATCCAGGTTGATCTCCATCTGCCATTTCTCAGCCCAGCTCTGCATCCTGTTTATGTCACGCTGCAGCCTGCAGTAGCTCTTACACTATCGATGACACCTCCAACCTTTGTGTCATCTACAAATTTACTAAGCCACTCCTCAACCTCCTCATCCAAGGCATTTATTAAAAACTACAAAGAGCAGAGGCCCAAGAACAGCGCCTTGCGGGGCCCCACTCAACACTGACCTCCAGGCAGAATACTTTCCATCTACAACCACTCTCTGCCTTTTGTCAGCCAGCTAATTCTGAATCCAGATAGCCAAATCACCCTGTATCCCATACCTCCTGGATGAGCTTACCAAGGGGAACCTTATCAAATGCCTTGCTGAAGTCCATATACACCACATCCACTGCTCCATTGTTGTAGACCTGTCTTGATACCTCCTCAAAGAACTCAATAAGATTTGTGAGGCATGACCTGCCCCTCACAAAGCCATGCTGACTGCCTTTAATCACACTATGCTTTGCCAAATAGTCATAAATCCTATTCCTCAGAATTCTTTCCAAAACTTTGCTGACCACAGACACAGACATAAATCCCTGTAATTGCCAGGGATTTCCCTACTACCCTTCTTGAAAAGAGGAAAAACATTCTCCTCCTCCCAATCCTCTGGTACAACTCCCGTGGAGAGTGAGGAGGCAAATATTCTTGCCAGCGGCCTAGCAATCTCCTTTCTCACTTCCCGGAGCAGTCTAGGATAAATCTGGTCTGGCCCTGGGGACTTATCAATCTTAATGTTTTCCAAAATTTCCAGCACATCAACTTCATCAATCTTGATCTGGTCAAGACTGTATCCCAGCTCCTCGAAGTTCTCAAATACAACAAGTTCCCTTTCCTTGGTGAAAACTGAAGCAAAAACTTATTTAGTGCTTCCCCTATCTGCTCAGACTCCACACACAAGTTTCCTCCGCTTTCCCTGATCAGACCGACCTTCTCCCTGATCATTTTCTTATTCCTCATGTGCCTTTGGTTCTCCCTAACCCTTCTTGCCAAGCCTTTTTCATGCCCCCTCCTGGCACTCCTCAGTCCTGAGCTCCTTTCTAGCAAATCTGCAATCCTCTAAAGCTGTGCTAGATCCTTGCTTCCTCCACCTTCCGTAAGCTGCCTTCTTCCTTTTGACAAGAAGTTCCTCCGTTCTCGTAATCCAAGGTTCCTTAATCTTACCCCTTCTTACCTGTCTCAGTGGAACAATTCGTGCATCACTCACAACAACTGCTCCTTAAATAGTCTCCACATGTCTGCTGTGCCCATTCTGTGGAACAGTTGTTCCCAGTCTGTATTTCCCAACTCCTGTCTGATAGCGTTATAATTTCCTTTTCCGCAATTAAATATCTTCCTTTGGTAACTGCTCCTTTCTCTCTCCAAGGCTATGCTAAATGTGAGGCAGTTGTAATCAGTATCACCAAAGTGCTCTCCCACAGCGAGATCCACTACCTGTCCTGGCTCATTGCTGAGCACCAAATCCAAAATAGCCTCTCCCCTCATCGGTCTGTCTACATACTGAGTAAGGAAACCCTCCTGAACACACGCACAGTTAAGAGTTATCTTGGAAGAGCTGGATACTTTACAGGTAATGGATAAAATGCATGTGGAGAAACAGATGAACGTGGGATAGACTAGAAATTATTTTCAGTTTTGTTAAGTTCTTGTCTAATTTATCAGAGTGTGATACAAAGCTCATTGTGAAGAACATGCTGCAATATTGAGGCAAAAAACAAGAAGCAATTTCACTCGAATCAAAAACTCATGTTATTGTATCATTACATATGGACTGTCAAATTTTAATTTCCATCATCTAGTTGTTATATCTTGGACACCTTATAGACTAAAACAAGCTTTAAAAATCAGATATATGGACATAAAAAGGCAAAAGTGGCTACTTGACCACATTGAGGCTCAGACTGAATAAACAAAGCTGTTTGCGGTGAAACTTCCATTTTTATTTAAAGACATGAAACCTGAAAATATTTTCGGCATCAAGAAATTTATATTTTTATAGTCATTTCATGAGGAACTTGTGCCTGTCAACTTGCCAACTTGAAAAGACAATGGAGCTAAACTCAGAAAAACACTCTGTCCTATATTTCAAAAACTGCTTTGAGCAGCAAAATAAAGAGAAGGAAAATGAGTTTGTTCCAACAAGAGCAGGAAGTCTCTTTCTCTCTTGTACTTTTCTTGGTATATAGCACCCAGTGAAAAAAACAAATTAGGAAAACAACCGCACTCTGAGAACTTGAATAAATCTACAGATTCTGTGATTGCTGAGGGTACCAGCCAACGACTAAACAATTTTGCTCTCAAATTAATGATTGAACTCCTCAAGGACCTTTTTCTTTAAACTGGGTAACCTTTATTCCACCCCTATGTACCAATTGCTCTTCCTTTTAAACTTCTCACCTATGTTTGTGTGTATGTTTGATATCCTGTTTTTCTTATTTTATCTTGGTGTTAGTGGGTAATAATTTTTTTATTCTTTCATTCAAGAAAACCTGACTAAATGGATCTTCAATTAAAAGGTAGTTTGTTAGAAAATGAAGTGTGATGTTTGTGTACAGAACATAAATGAAAAATTGTGGTCGACTGCAGTTGTGTGAAAAAGTGGGGAACAATTCCCCGTGTGTAAAACTCCTGTCAATTTTGAGAATGTTCAGAAGACGTTGCAGCTTCATATTCCTATGACTGATGATGAGACTGTACTAAATTTCCCCAATCTTTACATGGTAACAAATACTTGACAGAAACAAACTACAGCAGAAGGAACTATTACTAGAGGTGAACCAAAGCTTGGTCAAAAAGTGTTTGAAGAAAGGATAGATAGGTTTTAAAGAAGATTCTTAAAAAGGTTTAAGGAGGGAAATCCTTGGTGGGTGTAGAGGTGGGGTTAAACAGCCAATGAAAGAATAGAAAAAGAAGTCCATGGGTAGATTCAACACAGGAATTTTAAAATTGAAGCATTGTTAAACTGGAAGCCAAGAGAGGACAGTGAATATTAGAATGGTGAGTGAATGGGATTTGGTATAAATAAGCTGAAAATGTGTTGCTGGTCAAAGCACAGCAGGTCAGGCAGCATCCAAGGAACAGGAAATTTGACGTTTCGGGCAAGAGCCCTTCAGAAAGGTGCAGTATTCATAATATCATAGAATCATACAGCATGGAAGCAGATGATTCAGCCCATCACTTCACACCTACCCTCGGAAGAGCATCCCACCCAGACACACCCCCTATCATACCCCTGTAACCCTGCATTTTCCATGGCTAATCTAGAGTCATCTAGACTGGAAACTTTAGCTTGCTTTCCCTCCATGGCGATGCCTGACCCCTGTGATTCCCAGCATTTGTTATGTTCAAACAGATTCCAGCATCTGCAGTAATTTGCTCCTACCTAGTCTGGACCTCTCTGGATATTACGAGCAATTTAGCATAGCCTATCCACCTAACCTACATAGCTTTGGACTGTGGGAAGAAACTGGAGAACTCAGAGAAAACCCACACAGACACAGGGAGAACTTGAAAACACCACACAGCTTAAGGGTGGAATTGAACCTGGGTCCTTGGCATTGTGAGGCAGCACTGAGCTAACCACTGAGCCACAATGCCATTAAGATTGCAGTTACACAGGGCAGAGGCTGGAAGTCCAACCCAGAGCCCACTGGAACAGTCATATTGAATTGACATTCTCAACAATTTGGGGTGATGACAGATGCAGAAACCAAGGGGAGTGCTTTTCAAAGAATTGAAGATGAGGAATTTTATTGTGACACAGAAGAGAAAACAATACTCCACACTGAGCCACAGGCTACATCGGCTACACATACCTGGGCAGGAGAGGGGGCAAGATATAAATGGGAGGATGAACTTTATGACATGTTTCTCCCAACTCTGACCTTTCTGTGGCAGGGATATATGATATTTTCTCAGTGTGAAAATTAATCCATATGATTTGTGACCTGTGCAAATTATAATGAATGGAAAAACTGAGCTGACTGCAAATTAGTCCGAATCTGTCAAACAATGCCCTCCCCTGGAAGTATTGAGTTATAAAAGGTTTCCAATGCCCTCATCCAATCTTTCATCTTGATTAGTACAAAATTAACATAAAAACAATTGCTTAGCCAGTTTCCCAGGCTACAGGATACACTCACACTCTTCCAATTAATCTTTCATTGTCTCCCAATGTTTGAATGTTAATTACTATTTCTGCAACTCAGTGGGGAAGCAACTTTAAAATGGAATGCAAGGAGACTATATTTTGGTTGTTGCTATCAAGATAGCCTGGTTGGAGTCTGCAGACTGGTTCCAACAGTAGGCAACTGTTCAATAGAATCGTTGAACCCGAGGCCATGTTCTACACAATAAGGAGCGGGCAGGTGGGGATTCACAGAAACAAGCCAGCTCCTCCAGCAATGAAAAAAACACGAGGTAGCTATCCACAGAGGCTACAAAGGTCATTTGTTTCCAAAATAGTAGCTCAACAATCATTCTTCTCAAAGCCAATTCCACCTGGGAACAAGCTGCCAAAGGGAATGGCCGTAGCCCCATCACTGAAATCTTCAAGATTCATCTTTAGATTCTTTCCATTAAAAAATTGTTCATGAACAGGCTGATCATCTCAGAAGTGAGGCCTAGTTTAGCAAGTGTTACCCATTGCAATGTTAGCAGAATATTGATATTACGCTCTGATGTAGATGCAACTTAAACAGAAGATACTGTGCCTTAAGTCTCCTTTAAATGAGATCAGTGACCTACAGAGCAAATCCAGGCAGCCTACGAACAAGAGTATTCCCATTTCAGCCACTGTGAGGCTGACAGTAATTCCTGGATAGATATTAGCAAAGGACAGTGTAGCATGCAGGAGATAAAGGATGGTTAGGAGTGAGGGAGTGATTTGGAGAGATGAGGCAATGTGGTAAATATTATGACATGTGGCAGAGATATTTCTTTTGGCTCATTATTGTCAGGTATCAAAGTTTCAACTAACCTGATGTGAACACACCCAAATTGGGTTAAGCATGTCATTTCACCCAACCAACCTATCTCTAGTTTCTCTATTGATAGAGCCTTGTATTCTAGTTCCTGCCTCGAAACACTGGTTTAGTTTGGACACAGAGCTCCACAGAAAAGATAGGAACATACTGGACTTCAGCAAAGCATTCGACAAGGTTCTTCAGAGTGGATTGGTTAGCAAGATCAGATCATGTGAAATCCGGGGAGAGCTAGCCATTTAGATACAAAAATAGCTTGAAGGTAGGAGACGGGGACTTTTTTCCCCCTGGAGTGTCAATTGCTGGAGGCTTATAAAATCATGATGGGCTTGAATAGGGTGAGTAGCCAAGTTCTTTTTCCCAGGGTAGGAGAGTCCAAAACTAGAAGGCATAGGTTTAAGGTGAGAGGGGGAATAATTCAAAAGGGACTTAAGGTGCATGGAATGAGAAGGTGTGGTGAAGGTTGGTACGATTGCAATGGGACAGCAAGGTGGCTCAGTGGTTGGCATTACTGCCATACAACACCAGGGACATGGGTTTGAACCCACCCTTGGACACTGCCTGTGTGAAGTTTGCACATTCTCTCCATGTCTGTGTGGGTTTCCTCCAGTTTCCTTCCACTGTCCAAGGATCTGCGGGTTAGGTGGATTGGCCAGTCTAAATTACCCATTCTATCCACAGATGCGCAAGCTGGGTTGATTAGTTATGGGAAATGCAGCAGAGTTGCAGGGAAAGGGGGATTGTTCTGGGTGGGATGTTCTTTGGAGGGTCAGTGTGGACGTAATGGGCCAAATGGCCTGTTCCAATGCTGTAAGGATGCAGAATTTAAAAGGCATCTGGATGGGTACATGAATAGGGAGGGCTTAGAGAAATTTGGCCAAATGTTGGCAAATTGGCTTAGATTAATTTGGGATATCTGGTCAGCATGGATGAGTTGGACTGAAGGGGCTGTTTCCATGCTATGGCTCTATGACAAGATAGGAATGATGGGCTGAATCACTTCCTTTTGTGCATTAACTGTTTTGTGATTCTACTTTTCTGAAATAGTTGCCCTTCTCTATTTCTACAACCATTCATGATTGAACCTTGTCGATGAGAGTTTCAGCAAGGCACTACAACCAAGGTGAAAGACTGGATTTCGTTTTCAAGTCACAAACAAGTGACGCATGTTCCAATTGGTTTATACATAAAGAAGGTAGGATGGTGAGGCTTGAAATTCTTGTCCTCAATGAGGGATTACTTATGATCAATTTGATTTTTTTTTAACTTTAATCAATGTTATAATAATAAGAAATGGATGGTGCAAATGGAAAAAAATGCTCCAGGAACAATGTGCTTAACAGCATGACATTATTTACATTTTATTCTTATCCCCAAAGATAATTTAAAAGAAAGCTTTTATCAAGTTACCTAGAATTTGAATTCCAAAGTATATATTGATCAAGAATTCTGATTTAGAAAAGGTAATTTAATATACAAATAAATGTATTTGTATGGCTAGGGCTGTTTTCCCTGGAGCATCAGAGGCTGAGTGGTGACTTTATAGAGGTTTATAAAATCTTGAGGGGCATGGATTGGATAAATAGACAAGTCTTTTTCCTGGGGTGGGGGAGTCCAGAACTAGAGAGCATGGGTTTTGGGTGAGATGGAAAAGACACCTAAGGGGCAACATTTTCTTGCAGAGCATGGTATGTGTGTGGAATGAGCTGCCAGAAGAGGTAGTAGAGGCTAGTACAAGGGCAACATTTAAAAAGCAGCTGGATGGGTATATGAATAGGAAGGGTTTGGAGGGATATGGGCCTAGTGCTGGCAGGTGGGACTAGATTGGGTTGGGATATCTGGTCGGCATGGACAAGTTGGACCAAAGGGTCTGTTTCTGTGCTGTACATCTCTATGACTCTAAGGGTGTGTGGCCATGGAAATTATCATTGCTGAGCTGAATCCTGTGATCATTTGATGCCCAAACACTCACTTTGCATTAGTGTTCACCCTGTGGTAGTTGGGAGGGGGAAATCATAGGATCTTAGTCTGGTTAAAGCAAGAAGGAAGCCATTCAGCCCAATGTGTCTGTGACAGCTCTCTATAAGAGCAACTCACTACATCCCTTTGCTCTCTTTTTTATCCATAGCCCTGCAATTATTTTCCTCGCTGATCATTCTCTTTTATCTCCAAGAACTGTTGATCCTGATTGTGATTAGTTCATCACTGCTACAGATTTCTAATCTGACATTTTCCAATATTAGCATTTAACATTTAAATAGTTCTAATGGTTCAAGCTTTCACTATTCCAGCTGACAATATCTGCGCTCTTTAAGAGGCTTTGAGGCCCTGGGGCCTAGTTAGCTCCAATTAATGAACAATTAATCAAACAGGAAGTTAGATATTCAACACTGAACTTTCATTCATTTTGAATCATAATTTCCCTCAAGAAATAAACTTCAACAAATTCCAGTACTTTACATTATCTGCTGCTGAAAATAAATTCAACAGCCATTATTTGAAGGCATTGAGACAATGAAATGAAATAAGTATGTGTATATATTTTCAGATTGAATCAATCTTCTACTTGATACACAGCTGAAACTCAAATCCCATAGCCAGGCAACTCATGAACTGAGAGGAAGGAAAGGATAATATAACCATCTTGAAGGAGATTAAGAGAAAGGAGAGGATGATACAGATATCCATTGCCTTGCCTTGTGACAATTGCACCATGCTGTTTCCAACATTGATTATATTTCAATTGATATTTTAAGTGTATGCCTCACTGCTAAACATCTCACACCCTCAATTAATCCAATGCTAACAGCTCTGATATATTAATAGCACTATTCTGCTGAATACCATAGCGTCATTGCACTGCACACTACCAGCAATACCCTGTCACAATACAGTAATTGTCCTGGACTGTGTGTGAACCATAGTGTGACAGCACAGTAATATAATAGCATTGTAGTATGCTGACACCATGTTGTAATGCAGCAATCTTGAGTTGCAATGGCAACAGACTGTAAAAGCAGGCAAAGTACCACAACAATTGCTATAGAATCTCAACAGGTCTGGCAGTATCTGTGGAGAGAGAAATGAAATTAACGTTTTGGTTCCAGACTCATCTTTTGAACAACTTGTTCTATTTCACTGTTTCACTTTCATTGTAATTTATTATTATACTGAGTAACATTTTGTAATTGTATTGCATATTGCACTGTGAGAGGACTAGGCCATTATGTATTAATTCTGTAACATGTTGTGCTATAATTATATCTGTAGGAAACATTGATCACTGTGAAACAACAGCTGTGGTAAATTTATTTGAAGAGCCTCACAGTCACAATTTTAAAATAAAGAATGACTAAATAGTTATATGTTGCCAACTGCAACTCCATTTTACTTTATTCCTACAATATTATCCAAAAGCAATTTAAACAAAAGGATATTAATCTTAATCATAATTAATCCCAAGATTTCATTTCTGAAGACCATAAGACATAGGAGCAGAAGCAGGTGAATCAGTTCACCTTTCACTGAAATGATGGCAGATCTGATAATCCTCAACTCAACTTTCTTGCCTTATCCCCATGATCTTTGCATCCTTTACTGATTAACAATTTGTCTGTCTCCATCTTGAATAGACTTACCAAACCAATCTTGACAGCCCTCTGTGATAAAAGATTCCACAAATCACTATACTCTAAGAGAAGAAATCCTCCTCATTTCTGTCTTATATGTGTGACCATTTCTTCTGAGATTATGCCCTCTAATCCTAACTCTGAAGACACTCTAAACAAAAGCCCAGTCCCAGAGGGTCACTTTCCCTGTACAGGTTTTTTGGACCTTCCATCCAATCAGTCTATGCCGAACATAATTCCAACTAAACAAGCCTCACCTGCCTGGTCCTGGTCCATATCCTTCCCAACTTTCCTATTCATGTACTTATGTAAGTGTCTTTTCAATGTTGTAACTGTGCCCACATCCATCATTTCTGCAGGAAGTTCATTCCACACCTGCACAAGCCTCTGTGTAAACAAATTGCGCACCCCCCCCCCCCGCCCCCACCACCGTGTGCTTTTTAAATGTCTTTCCTGTCACCTTAAAATGTGCTCTCAGTCTTCAAATCCCCCACCCCAGGGAAAATATGCTTACATTAATCCCTCATGATTTTATAAACCTCTACAAGGTCACCCCTCAACCTCCTAGCTTCAGCGAAAAAAGTCCCAGCCTGTCTTTATAACTCAAACTTCCATATCCAGCAACATCATGGTAAATCTCTACTGAAACCTACAGCAGTACTGAGCAAGCATGCTAAAGCCTTTTTTAACCACCCTGCCTATACATGACACAAACTTTAAAGACACTTAAATTCTTTTAAGGTATAGTCACATTTTCCAGGAGCACAATGAGGACATGTGCACAATGAGGACAATGAGCAATGCAAATCGCTCTGCACATTCAACCGTGAACAGGTTTGGGTGCATCTTCTTAAATGAGAAGCTACAATGTTTCATGACTAGCGTTGTCAGACCCAGTCAGACTATTCCTAGGTGTTTCACCATCTCCCATGAACCCCCACCCAGCCAGAAATCCATTTTATCCCCATTGATCAGAACGTTCCATCAAAAGGATTCAAAGAAATTGAGAACAAAGTAGAAAGCATTTGTTAAAAGCCCCACAATCTATCGCTTTGGGTTGATAAAAGTAATGTCCTGGAGCATAATATTTTATCCTTGGAGACCATAGGATCCAGCAGGGCCCGCAATCTTATCAATCCAACGCCACTGAACCTCCATCAACTGTATACAGGCACAAGGACTGCAGTGCTTTCTGGACGCAGCTCGGAGTCCGCTATCTGACAGAAAAAAAACCCGTTCTGATGAAAGGTCATCAATCTGAAATGTTAACTCTCTTTATCTCCACAATTGCTTTGATTTTGTTTTAATTAATATTTGCTGTTAGCTCAGGATTGGTGGAACATGTTTCATTGTATTTGTAGGATTAACACGTTCCTGTTGTGAGTTTTATCCTGTGTTTTTCAACCTAGCAATGTATTATTCGATAGTAGAGATTAAGTACTAAAGTTTTGCAACATTTGTGTTGCAGATGTTTAGTCCCCTGTCTAGGTGACATCCTCAGTGCTTGGGAGACTCCTGGGAGGCGCTTCTGTGATCTTTCCTCAGGCACTTGTAGTGGTTTGTCTCTGCCGCTTCTGGTTGTCAGTTCCAGCTGTCCGCTGCAACACAAATTCCCAGCTCGGCGAACAGAGCCACAACATTAAGTACTAAACAATACAAATGTAAATGAAATATAAACTAGATACACAAGCACAAAACAGACAGGCGCAAGGGTCAATCCCTGTACTGACTTGGCATAGTCAGTAAAAGTGTCCCTGAATTACAAATATGAGTCCAATTCCTTTCAAATCGTGGCTAATGGTGCAGTGGTAGCGTCCCTGCCTCTTGGCCTGATAAGCCTGGGTTCAGATCTCACCTGCCTCAAGCCCAAGGAAATGTTAGTGCAGTGACTATGTAACTGTCCTAGCAATCCAGAAGCCTCTACTCATCAGCCGGTGAATATCAGTTCATCATTCCACCATATCAGCGTCAGCATTTGCAGTCTGATTGTAAAGACCCGTCACAGTAAAAGAGAATCTATCCATTTGTTGTAGAAAGCTAACTGAAGAAATCTGAACACCTACTTGACCTAATGTGTGTCATTCCAGCAACACTCTGGGAGTCTGTTAGCACAGTTGGCTGGACAGCTGGTTGACGATGCCGCGATATGGCCAACAGCGTGGGTTTAATTGAAGTCGCCAAGCAAAATTCTTCTTCGCAACCTCACCTGAGGCATGGCGACCCTCAGATTAAAGCACCGCCAGTCGTTTCTCTCTAAGAAAGGAGCAACCCTATGATCTGGTAAGACTACGGTGATTTTACCTTTATTTAACACATTGCAATATGCTACAGTATTAAATGTACTGTAATTGTCACCATCCCTAAATGGCAAGTGGCGTTTCGAACTTGCACCACGTTATTTTGCTGTGATTGAACCAATGGGGGTGTACAGAATCAACATGGTCAACTACACTAGTGTACTACAGTATCTCAGTGCTTTCCATAATTGTCAGGTTTGTGATGTTGCAATCACTTTTTGTGCCCTTTACCCACCATGAGCCGCTTGAAGCTACTTGAAGCAAGAGAGGATTCTAATTCAGCCCAAGAACACCCCTCAATCCAATAAGCACAACTTAATTCATAACTAAATATTAAACACTAACCTGTGCATCTCCCAATAATATGTGCCAGTGACATAGTGGAAGAGCAGTTCACTAACACATAGATAGAATCAGAACAAGATCAATCACACTCTTAGATTGAAGTGGGGAAAGGAATATCAGAAGGTGTACTCTCCGCCCTCCATTCACGATGTGATGCGAAATTTTAAAAAAATTAGGGAGGCTACCAACAGGAAAATCCAACAAAGGGAGTGAGACAGAAGAATTTAATAAATGAAATCGTGTCTTGGAATTAACTGTGTAGAGGTTAAATTATATAATAAGGCAAAAAAAAGTCAAAGCCAGTGCTGCAGACAGAAAGGGAGGATAGCAATCTCCACGCGTAAAAGAAACAGAATGGAAAAGTGAAAGGACAATTAAGTCTTTAACAAACAGAGAGGAGGCTGCAGAAACTTCTTCTGGCAGCATCGATGAAAAGTTGACGTTTTAAGACTTCGTCAGAACTGTTCATTTTTTACTCATTTTCCAATACCCTTCGGTTCTGAAGAGTCATATCAGATTGGAAATGTTGACTGTGTTTCTCTCCACAGATGCTGCCAGACCTGCTGAGTTTCCCCAGCATTCTCTCTGTCGGTTTCAGATTTAGAATATCCGCAGTATGCTGCGTTTATACAAGTGCATCTTCTGTCTAGTTCCTGGACCGTATAATCCTCGACATTTACTGATCTGAAGACAAATTCCTAGTGCTCTTATTCAATTCTGTTACACACTACGTTGCTCAATTAAGCCCCTAACGAACTCTGAATTTCTCAGAACTGGCAGGGATAGCGTTGGTTTCAGGGTCATGAGCAGCCTCAAGTGACAATGCGAGAGGAGAGAACGGGAGCTGGAAGTCTGGGCAGCTGGTGAACAATGTGAAAGAGGCACATCCCGATTCGATCTGTCTGTACCCTCCTGGGCAACGGGAGTGGGGTTTACTAAAGGACGGCCAAAATACCCATTAAACCCAAAGTACGGTTGCAGTGACGGGACAATGGCAGTGCTGTAGAGTTTACCGAGGAACCTGAACATCACATCGATATTTGCGGTTTCATTGCATTTCCCTAGCACCTGGACAGAGAACTGAAGGAGCGAATTACAATCAAATCACGACAGCCTTTAACTAAAAGCAAATTACTGCGGATGCTGGAATCTGAAATCAAAAGAAAAAATGCTGGAAAATCTCAGCAGGTCTGACAGCATCTGTAAGGAGAGAAAAGAGCTGACGTTCTGAGTCTAACTGACCCATTGTCAAAGCTAAAAAGAAAAGGGAGAAATAGGGAGGTATTTATACTGGGCTGAGAGAAGGTGAGTCATGGCTCCAGAAGCAAAGGTAACAATAAAGGTAGCGATAATGACAGTGCATAGAGAGATATAGGGAGATTAGGAGCTGTGAATGACCAAGGCTGAAGTCAGTGCTATGTGACAAAATATGGGGTGAAGCAGAGGAACAATGAAAAACAGGGAAGAAGGGTAGCAAAGGGGGAAGAAGAGAGGGAAACGGTGGTGAGAGTGGGGAGTGAGAGAAAGAGGGACAATCAAGAAATAAGAGGTACAGAACAGTGAAAAAATACAAAAAAAGAAGAGAAATAAAATAAATGAAATAAAATTATGGAGCAGAATGAAAACAGAGGGTTCGAGATGGGATAATCATCTAGGTAAACACAATGACTGCAGATGGTGGAAACCAGATTCTGGATCAGTGGTGCTGGAAGAGCACAGCAGTTCAGGCAGCATCCGAGGAGCAGTAAAATCAACGTTTCAGGCAAATATCTGATGAAGGGCTTTTGCCCGAAACGTCGATTTTCCTGCTCCTCGGATGCTGCCTGAACTGCTGTGTTTTTCCAGCACCTCTAATCCAGAAAATGGGATAATCATCTGAAGTTGTTGAATTCAATGTTGAGACCGGCAGGCTGTAATGTGCCTAGTCGGAAGAGGAGATGCTGTTCCTCCAGTTTGCGCTGAGCTTCACTGGAACATTGCAGCAGGCCAAGGACAGGCATGTGGCCATGGGAGCAGGATTGGGTGCTGAAGTGACAAGCCACGGGAAGGTCCAGGGCTTGACTGCGTGCAGACTGAAGGTGCTCAGCAAAGCGATCACCCAGTTGGCGTTTTGTCTCTCCGATATAGAGGAGACCACATTGGGAGCAACGAATGCAATAGACCAAATGGAAAGAGGTGCAAGTGAAATGCTGCTTAATCTGAAATGAGTGTCTGGGGCCTTGGATGGTGAGCATGGAAAAGGTAAAGGGGCAGGTGTTGCACCTTCTGCATTACAGCCTGCAGGTCTCAACACTGAATTCAACAACTTCAGATGATTATCCCATCTAGACCCCGCTGTTTTCATTCTGCTCCGTAATTTTATTTCGTTTACTTTATTTCTCGTTTTTGTATTTTTTTTCACTGTTCTGTACCTCTTTTTTTATTGTCTCTCTCTCTCTCGCTCCCCACTCTCTCACCACCGTTTCCCTCTCCTCTTCCCCCTTTGCTACCCTTCTCCCCTGTTTTCCATTGTATCTCTGCTTCACTCATCCCCCCCAACCCATATTTTGTCACATAGCACTGGCTTCAGCCTTGGTCATTCACAGCTCCTAATCTCCCTATATCTCTCTATGCACTGTCATTATCGCTACCTTTATTGCTACCTTTGCATCTGGAGCCATGACTCACCTTCTCTCAGCCCAGTATAAATACCTCCCTATTTCTCCCTTCTTTTTAGCTTTGACAAAGGGTCGATTAGACTCGGAACGCCAGCTCTTTTCTCTCCTTACAGATGCTGCCAGACCTGCTGAGATTTTCCAGCATTTTCTCACGACAGCTTTTATTTTCCTCTGGGGTGCTTAGTTCGAGTCCACAGCCTGTTCTCCCAAAGTGCTTCCACAGCAAGTCCCACTGAGGTCAAAGTTAAAACAGGTCTATAAGGCAAGCTGACAAACATTTCCTATTCGTGTACTTATTTAAATATCTTTGAAACGTTCTAACTGTACCTGGATCCATCGCTTCATTCCACACATGCACCACTCTGCGTAAAAAAATTCCTATAAACTGGTGGATGGGACTGAGCAAACAATTTATAGGTCTGTCCACTCTTGCTGACCTGCAGTTTGAAGCCACACTATTCCGTCAGAAGAGGACTCCCATCATTTTGTTGTTGTTGAGAATAAGGAAAGACATCCCACTTTGGAATGGTCCCCTTGTCTATAGCCTCTCAAGAAGTTAACCTTTTGCATTGCCGGAGACTCCACCATAATCGCCTCCAGTTGAGGTTAACCGGAGATTGCTGGCGATTGGAGGAATGGGGGGGGATAGATTCCCCGGGGCAGTGTAGGGTCGTCACAAGGTTAGTGAAAGGTGGATACATCTCACAACTCATTCCAACAAACAGCATGGGGACAGGTTACACTACACCCTGCGGACTAGCTCTGAAAGGTCAGAGAGCACAAAGTGGGTCTCCCAAGGCAGATTTCTCTGAGATTGAGGCTATATTTGCCTCTTTCTCTTGGTGGTGGGTGGTGGTGTGGAGGGGGGGGGGGGGGGGTGAGGAGTGCTGGAACTTGGAAGGGGAGGGAGGGGTTAGGAAATCTCAGGTGTGGCCGCCGATGGTAGTCAGCTTGCGCTGGAATTGGGTTGTATCTCTAACCGAGAAAGATAGCCTTTCATCCAGCTCAGGTCTTCCGACGCAAACTGCGCTCGAGTTTCCTGGCTCCGTCTTCACTATCCTAAGGAAACGATGGGGAAAAAACATGCAGGAAAAGATGTCAGAATATACAAAAGCAGAGACAGAGAAATACAGGGCCATGCGTGTGTAATCAAACATCATACACCAGCAGATGTTCCTGTGTGAAGGCTACACACAGGGAGGTATTATGGAACCATCCCGATAACACTATACGCTGTGTATCAAGAGATACTCATTGAGCCCCGAATGATACCTGCTTCTCTTCCTGCAGATACTGTCCGACCTGCTGAGTTTTTCCAGCATCCTTTTTCAGATTTCCAGTTTTGCCTTCACATTAGAAATGCTGTCAACTTTGTCTGGAGAGTACCTTCAATTCTAAACCAAAATGTAGCAGCGAAATCCCAACATGCAAGTCATAGAGTCATACAACAAGGAAACAGACCCTGGGATCGAACTAATCCATGTCGAACATAATTCCAAACTAAACTGGTCCCACCTGCCAGCTCCTGGCCCATATCCCTCCAAACATTTCCTATTCATGTACTTACTTAAATGTCTTTGAAACGTTCTAACTGTACCTGAATCCACCGCTTCATTCCACACATGCACCACTCTCTGCGTAAAAAAAGCTCCTCGTGTATTTGTTTTTAAAACCTTTCTCCTCTCACCTTAAGAATATGCCCCTTAGCCTTGAACTTCCCCACCCATAGGGAAGGACACTTGCTATTCACTTTATCTACACTCTCATGACATTATAAACCTCTATAAATGTCAGCCCTCAACCTCTTAAGCTCCAGTGATAAACGTTCCAGCCTCTCCTTATAAAGCAAACCCTCCATTCCCAGCAACATCCTGGTAAATCTCGCCTGAATCCTTTCCAACTTAATTATGTCCTTCCTCTAACAAGGCAACCAGAACTGGATACAGTACACCAGAAGAGGGTTCACCAACCTCCTCTACAGCCTCAACATAACGTCCCAACTCCTATCCTCAAAGTCTGAGCAATGAAGGCAAGCGTGCTAAACGCTTTCTGAACCTAATAACAATGGAAAGGACTGCAGATGTTGTAAATCAGGAACAAAAACGGAAATTGCTGTTGGAGAGAAATCTGTGAAGGTTACGGTTGTCTCCACAGATGCTGAGCTTACCAGTCATTCCTGCCTTTTTAACCATCCTGTCGACATAGATAAGAAAATGGAGGTGAGGAAGTTATCAGCCATGATGGAATGGCGGGGCAGTCTCGGTGGACTGAATGGCCTCATCCTTTATCTTATGAACTGATGTGACTCAAATTTCTAAGAATTATGTACATGAACTCCTAGGTGCCTCTGTTCTACAACACCACTTTTAATTGTGTAAGTATTAATTTTAATCGTCTAAGTTCTTCAAATCGTCCAAGTCGCTTGAACAGAAATTGCTGGAGAAACTCATCGGGTCAGGCGGCATCTGTGGAGAGGGAGAGGGAAAGAGTTAACAGGCGGGTTCTGAAGAAGGGTCACTGCACTCTTTAGCATTAACTCCGTTTCTCTCTCCATAGATGCTGCGGGACCTGCTGAGTTTCTCCAGCAATTTCTGTTTCATTTTCCAGCAGTTTTTAAAAAAAATTTCGATTCAACATTTCGAATCCATGACCACATTTTTCGGTTGTTGCCGGACCTTCAGAGTTTCCGCAGTCGCTGTGTGTACTTTACCGCAAATTTCAGCACTCCAGCGTCTCTGCAGTATGTTTTTAACCTTCCACCGTTAAATTAATTGAATGTCAGTGACAGCTCCGAATGCGAGCATTTCCCATCCACAAGAACAAACAATAATCTCAAACCAAGCGGATTTTTTGGAATTTTTTTTATCAACATTTTTTTTTGTTTGCATCACAAGTTTTAAAAACAAGAAACTTTTTTTAAAAATCGCGTTGGATGAGAAAGGTAGACACATCGAGTTGAAATGCCAGGCTCCGTAGGATCTGAAATAAATCATGCTGTAATTTCTGAAAGAGACTGGGATTTGGGGAAGTTAGGGGTTAAACAGTCACTGAGTCACGGGACGGGGTGGTGGGGAAAATCATGCGATTTTTCAATCAAAATCATCCAGAAAACGTTACAAAATGCTTCGGTTACTCCTGTTTGCAGACCGGAGTCAGGTTCATGTACATTACATGTCAATTTTGACAAAAGAAAGTGATTCAAAGATACCAACACATGCAATATTGGCTGAACAATCCCCTTCCTGTCCCTCCCCTCCTCACTTTGCCTACAACTTTTCCCCCCCATTTTACACTCTCACCCTCACAAAGTGCGGTAATCTCATGCAATGTTGTAATTATGTTCAGACTGTTTCAGTTCTGCATGCAACATTAATCCGACGGTACCCCACCCCCCGCGCACATCGACAAGGGCATAAGGACTACCCAAAATGTCAACATTTCTTCCATAAACTCTGTCCTTTCACTCACCCCCCACCCTCCCAACCAGAGAATAAAATATTTCCTTTCGCGTCCACTCTATCTTTGAAAGCCGTCTAACCGTGCTTTACCTGCACCACTTTAACCGCCCCGGGACCCTCCCCTGGCTGAGGACAGACTCACTCTGTAGAGGCAGGGTGGAATAGGCCCACTGCTTACATTAATAAAAACAGGGGTGAGGTCAGCTCGCTACTAATACAAGCCAACTATCACCGCTTCCACATCCTTCGAGGGTCGCCTGTCCTTCACCAAGAAATTGATCATGCTCTCGGATTTAATCATTAGGTTGCAGCCCAGAAAGAAAATACCGAAGATGACAGTTAATGACAGAACGCAGAGGACAGCAATCTGTACCACCCTCATGATGAAGAGTTTCTGTTCCTCCTGATTTAAGCTCAAAGAGCCGTCAGTAGTCACAGCGCTTTGGTTACAACATCCCAGAACTGCCTTACTGGCATAAAACCCTTCCTCCGTCAAAGTCTGATTGAAGAAAGTAGAATTCATCTTTGGATCTCCAGAAACAGCCTCCTTTTGTTTGTCTGAGATAGAGGAATGTGAAGGGGGTAACAGCAGGGAGCTGGTTACTGCTGCCTGGCGCGAGTCTGCATCTTAAATTCAGCTTCTGTCCTCGCTTCTGAGGGATTGGAGATCTCCCTGGGTCTTCAGGTAGATTTTTCCTCAACTGACATCCGTTGGACTCGAACTGGCGCCAACAGCAACAACGGTGTTGGGGGACAGGCTTGTTTGATGTGGGTTTTGTTTGTCAGGAAAGGAGCTGTGATGTCTCCCGAGCCCAGTTCCTTCTCACAGACAAAGCTGCTCCATCAGCCTGGCAGTTACGGGAGGTTTATAAAGGCGCCCGGAACCAACCAGCAGGAACCTAGAGGGTGGAGACTCACTACACCGAGACAGGGGGAGAGAGAGAGAGAGAGTACAGGAGGTGGTCACAGAGCTTGACAGAAAGCAAGACAAACTTCTCCAGTCTCAACCTTTAGAATAATAGATCCAACCATTTCCCGCTCACTGCTAGGAGTAATCTGCAAACTTTTCTCGCTCCCAGTCGTTTCTACCACGTTTGTTCGCCTATTTATGTCGCTCAACCCGACTGAGGGACTGCCCACTTGTCTCGCCTATTGCCAACGGCGAAAACTAGTCTGACTTTGGGAGGGAGAGTCATTAGAAACGGCAGCTACACAGTCTACACTTCATTCTTCTCTCTGTGTGCCTAACCTCCGCCTCTCTCTGTCCCCACCCTCTCTCCACACTCTCTCTTTCTTCTCCACTCTCTCTGCCCACACACTCTCCCTCTCTGTCCCCACTCTATCACTCTGTCCCCAATTCTCTCTCTGTCCCCAAGCCCTCTCCCCACACTCTCTTTTCCACACTCTCTGTCCCCACTCTATCCTCTGTCCCCACTCTCTCTCTGTATCCACCCTCTATCTCTGAACCTAACCTCTCTCTGCCCCCACTCTCTCTGTCCCCAATCCCTCTCCCCACACTCTCTTTTCCACGCTCCCTGTCCCCACTCTGTCCCCACCCTCTATCTCTCTGAACCTCACCTCTCTCTGCCCCCACTCTCTCTCTCCTTCCTCTCCCTCTCTGCCTCCACTCACTCTGTCCCCACCCTCTCTCGTTGCTCTCTTCTCTTCTCTTCCTCTCTCTACCCCTTCCCAACCTCTTTTTCTTCCTCACTCTCTCCCTAATCTCTCTCCTTTTCTCCACACTTTCTCTCTGTCTCCACCCTCTCGCTGCCCCGCATCCACCTCAATTGTTACAGAAAAAGGGCTGGATTTTAAATGTAGACAGACAACATCGTATCTATCAAAGTGCCGCGCTTTAAATGTACCCCATGCGTAAGAATTGAAGACTTCAAATAATGTTGGCAAACCGCTGGGGGAATGTGCAGCATTCCGGTACTGGAGCGAGGAGATCGCTGTAATTCCGATGTGTGCGTGTGTTCGTCTGGAGCAGCTCCCTCCCTGTCTCTCTGTGAGCACACCCTGCTCCTGAGACTGCAGTCGGCGCTGAAGCACACACTCTCCCTCTGTCTCTCACACACACACATATGGTTGGAGCCCTTTGTTGGGGATGTCTTTACACAGTCGCACGGCTACCGCCCCGTCACACACTGACCTTGCTCAAACCCGCTCAACATGAACACATCTGAACTTGGCAGCTCAGTGCCGCACTGTGAATTTTGTTCAGACTGGGGATCCCGTCCCTTACCCAGGGTTTCTGGGAATGATTTCTGTAGCGTCTTTCGACATCGCCAGAGCACTCACTTGGAACCAATTGCTAGTGTGCTTCCAGTTAAACCTGTTGGACTATAACCTGGTGTTGTGTGATTTTTAACTTTGTACACCCCAGTCCAACACTGCCATCTCCAAATGGGAACCAAATGGAGTATTTTCTTCCAGTTATAATGGCGGGGTATGCCACAAACAACACTGTGGAAATCGAACTCAGGTAATCTGTTGATCGAGGGATAAATGTTGATACTACTTGGTACAGTTCGACTTAATCTTCAGAGAACCATACCTGGCTCCATATATCAACAGGCAATGCCAACATGTGATTGGGATAAATTTGCTGCAACCACTCCCTTTCTGACTGGGTCTAACTCGCTGTAAAGGTTAGATAGTCTGACAAGGAGGTTCCTGCTTTATTGCATCAAGTCAATCAAGCACTGTACAGCTAACATGAGCAATGGTCCAAGACTATGTGCTGAGGGGTGTTCTTAAGCTTGGTGCTGTGGGAAAAGATCACTGTCTAAGTTAAAGTTAAATGGGGGTCCATTCAATATCAGACCTCCCTGGAGCTTCAAATGCATATAAATACAGTTATACACAAAGCAATGTCTTTTTTTCAGATAGAGTCAAACTCCAATGTCTGTTTATTCCTTCATATGCTACATATGGAACTGACCTGACTTTGTGACTATCTATATAAAGCTGTGTTTTATGAATAAAGCATTTTTGAAATAAAAACCTTACATGAACAATATAGACATTGGGACTATTTGGAAGACCTCTTCAAGATTTGAAGATATTCTGCCTTTTCTCACCAAAACACTTATGACACCACCACATTTGGTGGGTTTTAACACAGTCCTCAGTATTAATCCTTTCAGAACCATTGCATTGTACAACAGACTAGGGAAAACACACATCTCACATAATAGAAATCTGGATCTGCACCTGAAGTGTTGCAAGCTGCAAAATGAGAAAGTGATGGACATGGATACAATTACAACATTTAAAGGACATTTGGATGAGTACATGAATAGGAAAGGTTTGGAGGGATATGGACTAGGAGCTGGCAGGTGGGACTAGTTTAGTTTGGGATTATGTTTAGCATAGACTGGTTGAACCAAAGGGTCTGTTTCTGTGCTGTGTGACTCTATGACTATGGAACAGGAGGAGAAAATGCGATGAGAATGGGTGGCTGGTTTATCAGCTAGTGCAGATATGATAGATTGAATGGCCTCTTGCTGTGCCACAGCCTTTTTACAATTCTAATACCCCTGCTCTTTGAATCAATGCCAAGAAATCTTATAGTATCCAGGCAGCCACTTCTACAAGATGCACCTCTGACAATATGGTACTTGCACTGCAAATGTCACCTGGATTACATATTGAAATTTCAACATTGAGGTGGGATTTGTATCCAGATCTTAATGGAAAGATACAGGGAGCTATTCATGGAACTGCATTGTGAAACCTTAATTCCAGCCTAATCATTACTCATTCCTCTTTGCAAATTGTCTGTCTTGTGTCATATGTTATACCAGCGATGACACTATAGAAGTACTTCATTGAGCAAAAAGTGTTTTCACAAAGTGCATAATTAGATAGCAGAATGCACTACCTGCAAGTGTGATGGAGGCAGGTTCAACTGAGGCACTCAAGAGGGTATTGGTTGATTATTTAGACAGAAATAACATGCAAGATTGTGGGAGAAAGAATGAAATTGGCAGTAGGTAATACTCTCTTGGAGAGGTGGTGCACACATGATGGCTGAGTGGCTTGGCTTCTTTCCATGCCATAAGTTTTCTGTGATTCTGCAAATTGTCTGTAAAAGAATTTGAGACATCTTAAGATCATGTATGTGACCAAAAGTGTGCATATTCTTTCTTTATTAATGGTATTCGGGAGTGTTGCATTGACAGAGGTGCCATCTTTTGGATGAAATGTTAAACTGAGGAGATGGGGAAATCCTGAGAGAAGGCCAACATTCAAACCAACATAACCCATAAGAAGCTGATTGGTTAACTCATTGTAGGATGGTGCTGTCCCATAACAACAAGGTTTGGAGGGATAAAACCATAGCATGCTCAGAAGTCAGTGCAATAAAGTGCTTGTGCCCGTGTAATTATTGACATTAACACACAAGGTAAGAGTGAATATTCCAGCTCTACCACTT
The DNA here is from genome assembly GCF_020745735.1 of Hemiscyllium ocellatum. NCBI lineage: Eukaryota > Metazoa > Chordata > Chondrichthyes > Orectolobiformes > Hemiscylliidae > Hemiscyllium > Hemiscyllium ocellatum. Next base: position 12,614,718 of record NC_083432.1, on the reverse strand, counting down.
GAGTGGATCCGCATCTCTGCCACTAATAGCAGAATATGTTGCTCAGTAGGACAAGAAGACTATATTTTGAGTAAGTGCAGCTCAGAAAGAGTGGGGAATATTTATTATTTGGAAGCCCAACATTCTTGATGGTGTATTCCGTTTAAAAAATGGATCAAAATGACAATTTGTGCTTGCACAACCTAGGTCAGTTGATTTTTACTGGATCCGCTTATGAAAGGAGATGGAATAAACATGAGTAAATGGAGTAGTGCTACGGATTAACTATCATGTAACAGCACAATGGGTCTGATTCTGGATCAGTGGTGCTGGAAGAGCTTTGGATGCTGCCTGAACTGCTGTGTTCTTCCAGCACCACTAATCCAGAATCTGGTTTCCAGCATCTGCAGTCATTGTTTTTACCACAACCAATGTTACTCCTCAATTCTTATTGGCCATTTTTAGAAGTTTAAAGTTCGGACTGTTCTCACATTCTCAATCTGCTAACATGCTTCTTTTCTCTAATGCTGAGGATGCAAACTTTATTTGTATAGCAGTTTGCGAGGTATCACTGACTCGATTTGGTTGTTATATCCCCTGTGTGCACCTGAAGATACTGAAAAAGTGAGATCACTGATGAGCTGATTTAACAGCTAAATAACAAAGACTAGCCAAAAGCTATGCAGGGACCACCTTCCTTCTTTAACCCAGAAGTAACAAGTGTTAGGAAGGTCAGGTGGACCCCTACTCTGGGCATATTTAAGTAGGAGACTGAGGGGTGACCTTACAAAGGTTCATAAAATCATGAGGGGCATAGACAGGGTGAATAGCTAAGATCTATTCCCCAGCATAGGGGAGTTCAAAACTAGAGGGCATAGGTTTAAGCTGAGAGGGGAAAAATTTAAAAGGGACCTTGGGGCAATTATTTCACACAGAGGGTGGTACGTGTGTGGAACAAGCTGCCAGAGGAACTAGTAAAGGCAAATAGAAACACAACATTTAAAAGGCATTTGGACAGGTCCATGGCTCCGAAATGTTTAGAGGGATATGGGCCAAATGCAGGCATTTCAATCAGGTTCAGTTCAGGAAACCTGGTCAGCATGGACAAGTTGGGCAGAAAGGCCTGATTTCGTGTTATATGACTCTATAACCACTGGCAATTTTAACTTTTTTTCTACTCAAAGTTGGTGGGAGTGCTGTGGTGAGTTACCAGAGGAGATTGAAGGTATTGACTGACCACTAAAAGGCTGAGGGAATGGAATTGCCTTGTGGAACTATTGGGGCAATGACTGTGGTGCCACCTGCTCTGCAACATGAGCAGGGCAGGCAGGTGAGGAGGCAGTGAGGGGATTCTTTGTGAGAACTGGCAAGTAGGACTACATTCCTTACACACCCTTACCCCCATGAGGGTCTTCCAGGATCTTAAATCCTACATTTGGATGATGCAGGAGCAGTGTTGCATGCTGCTCCATTTTACCAGGGAGAGAATGACAGAATAGTGGCATTTCTTTCTGAAGGAGAGCTCAAACCAGAGTGAGGATGATCCTTCCAGTGGCTGAGATGATCACTGTCACCATTTTGCTCCTCATAACAGATTAACTTCAGGCGACATTGGTGACACGTCCCAGTTTATCATCTATAGAGCTATCTGGAAGGTGACACAGGCAATCTACTGGAAGAGGAGGAAGTCTACCTCCTTCTCCTTGAGAAGGAAGAGCCAGGATGAGTAGGCATGGGTGACCACCACGGTAACAGGTTTCCTGATGGTACTGGGTGCCAGGAACTGCAACCATGTAGCTCTGTAGGTCACCCACATTAATGGATGGCAATCGCACAGGCAGCCATTCAGTTGTTGTGCAACTATCCACATAAACTCATCGCAGTGAATTCCCCTTATCCTGGCAGCATCCACCAAGTTGGTATTTTAGGCCAGCTAACAATTTCCAGTATGCCTGGCTCTCCAAGATACACAGATGGCAATTCAGAGGCAAGGGGTACTCTGTACCATTCAGAGTTCATGACGCTATTCCACCATTTCACCCCAAGTGGCCATTTCAACACATAACTCTGTGGAGAAAACGCACCAAGCTTATAAAGCAAAGGAGACTTCACTTTGTTTGTCTGACAGGGTTTCTATATTTGTGGTGATGTGTTGCATCCCCTGTAACCTTGAAACAATGATGGCCTGGTCGCTATCTTCTTCAATTGGGAACAGGAGCTGTGGGAGAATGAGAATGAAGAGCTAGGAAATGGAGGAAACATTTTGTACCTAGGTGTAACTGGAGAGTGAAAGGGACCCATCTCTTTTACTTAAAGGGGACATTCCCAGCCCAACATTGAATCACCAACTGTGCATCAATAACAAACTTCCATCACAAAATCCCTTTGAGTAACATTATTTAATAAACGTCATCAACAAAACTTTTATACAATTGTCAACAGAACATCATTCCTTATTCATCTCCTTTGCGTTTCAATGGAGATGATTTTTCCTGACCCAATGCCTCATCAATCCAGAACAGCTGGTGGAAAACCTCCAAATGACTGGCCTTGCAGAGGGTAAGTAGTTCCATGCCCCAAGAGTCCAACTTGTCTAAGCTCTAAACCGCATGAGGGTCTTCCAGGATCTTAAATCCTAGGTTGGGATGATGCAGGAGCAGTTTTACATGATTGTCCACTTTACTAGGGAGAGAATGACTGCCCAACCTTGTCACGGATGACAGCCGGCTGGATTGACTAAAGGGCAATAAGGAGAAAGTGAAGGCTGCAGATGCTGCAGATCAGAGTAGAAAGTTTGGTGCTGGAAAAGCACCCAAGTCAGACAGCATCCGAGGAGCAGGAGAATCAACGTTTCAGGCATAAGCCCTTTATCAACATTTCTTATGCCCAAAACATCGATTCTCCTGCTTCCTGGATGCTGCATGACCTCTTGACTCTGATGGGCAGTGGCAGTGGCTGGAATACAGGTTTCTGGCTCCATGCACACACAAGGCAGAGCTTTCACAACCCGAGTACTCCGCTGGTGTGCAGATGGTTGAGCAGCTGAGAATGTCTGCATGGCCCACTGAACACCAAGGTCCATGTGGCAATACCAGGGACCTCACTGTCATGGTGCCAGCCTCCATTGCAACACTGATACATCTGAAAGCCTCTGTCTGTGCGTTGGGAAGTGTGCAGCAGACATCCCATCATGGGTCAATCATGGTGCTGCCATTGCGATGCATTACTTCCTCAGTGGAAAGGATGGGCTCCAAGCTCCACACAATGCCCAGTGCCACATTGGAGCTGGGCAGGAGCTTCTTTAAGATGAGATGTGATCATTTATGATTTATCATGCATCATCCCTAATTGCCCTTGTATTGTCTCACTTACTGGGCCAGACATTGCAGCAGTCAAGAGTTGAAAATGTGTTGCTGGTCAAAGCACAGCAGGCCAGGCAGCATCTCAGGAATAGAGATTTTCAGCTGTGATCTCCAGCATCTGCAGACCTCATTTTTTACTAGCAGTTAAGAGTTGATCATGTTGCTTGGAGTCTGGAGTCACACAAAGGCCATACCGGGTAAAGACAGCAGATTTCCTTCTTGAAGGGCATTAGTAAACAAGACTTACATGGTCATCATCAGACAAGGGTTTCATTCCAGATTTTGTTCAATTAAATTTTCAAGGAGGGATTTGAACTTACATTACCAGAACATGGACCTTGGTCTCTGGATTGTTTGTTGTATGCCACTACACCATTATCTCTGATTCATAGGTCTGCCAATGCAATTAAGGATGGACAAGGAAGAATAATTGGGAAGTAATGGAAGGGGACTTTAACTTTCCAGTCATAGACTGGGAATGACATAGTGGTAAGGGTTTAAATGGAGAGGTGAAAATGTGTTGCTGGAAAAGCACAGCAGGTCCAGGAGAGGAATGGAGGGGAATTTGTTAAGTGTGTACAAGAACATTTTCTGATTCAGTATGTGGATGTATCTACTAGAGAAGGTACAAAAGTTGACCTAGTCTTGGGAAATAAGACAGGGCAAGTTACTGAGGTGTCAGTGGGAGAGCACTTTGGGGCCAGCGACCATATTTCTACTAGTCTTAAAATAGTGATGGAAAAGGATAAGCCAGATCTAAAAGTTAAAGTTCCAAATTAGGGGGAGACCATTTTTAATGGTATTAGGTAAGAACTTTCAAAAGTTGATTGGATGTTCACAGGTAAAGGGATAGCTGGAAAATGAATAGCCTTCAAAAGTGAGATAACAAGAGTCCAGAGACAGTATATTCCTGTTAGGGTGAAAGGCAAGGTTGGTAGGAGTAGGGAATGTTAGGTGATTATAGAAATTGAGGTCTTGGGAAAGAATAAGAAGGAAGCATATGTCAGGTATACACAGCAGGGAACGAGTGAATCCTTAGAAGAGTACTAAGGCAGTAGGAGTATATTTAAAATGGAAGTCATGAGGGCAAAAGGAGACATGAGATAGCATTTGCAAATGGGATTAAGCAGAATCCAAAGGGATTTTATAAATATATTAAGGACAAAAGAGTAACTAGGAAGAGAATAGGACCTCTCAAAGATCAGCAAGACAGCTTATGTATAGAACTGTAGGAGATAAGGGAGATACTAAAGGAATATTTTGCATCAGTGTTTTCTGTGGGAGGAGGACATGGAAGATATAGAATGTGGAGAAATAGATGGTGACATCTTGAAAAATGTCCATATTGTAGAGGAAGAGGTGCTGGATGTCTTAAAATGCGTGAAGATGGATAAATTCCCAGGACCTGATTCAGGTGTGCCCAGAACTCTGTGGGAAGCTAGGGAAGTGTTTACTGGGCCCCTTGCTGAGATATTTGGATCATCAGGTCACTGGTGAGGTGCTAGAAGTCTGCAGGTTGGCTAACATGGTGCTACATTTTAAGAAAGATGGTAAGAAAAAGCCAGTGAATTACAGACCAGTGAACCCCACATCAGTGGTGAGCAAGTTGTTGGAGGGAATCCTGAAAGACAGGATTTACATGTATTTGGATACACAAGGAATGACTAGAGATGGTCAAATGGCTTTGCACATGGGAACTTATGTCTCACTGACTTGATTGAGTTTTTTGAGGAACTAACAAAGAGGATTGATGAAGGCAGAGCGGTGGACATGATCTATGTAGACTTCAGTAAGGTATTCAACAAGATTCCTCATGGTAGACTGGTTAGCAAGGTTAGATCACATGGAATACAGGAACAACTAGCCATTTGGATACAGAACTAGCTCAAAGGTAGAAGACAGAGGATGATGGTGAAGGGTGGCTTTTCAGACGGGAGGTCTATGACCAGTGGTGTGCTACAAAGATTGGTGCTGGGTCCACTGCTTTTCATCATTTATATAAGTGATTTGGATGTGAACATCGGAGGAATACTTATTAAATTTGCAGATGGTACCAAAGTTGGAGGTGTAGTGGACAGCGAAGAAGGTTACCTCAGAATACAGCGGAATTTTGATCAGCTGGGCCAAGGACTGGCAGATGGAGTTTGATTTAGATAAATGTGAGATGCACACTTTGGAAAGACATATCAGGAAAGGACTGATACACAATGGTAAGGTCCTAGGGAGTGTTGCTGAACAAAGAGACCTTGGGGTACAAGTTTATAGCTCCTTGAAAGTGGAGATACAGGCAGATAGGATAGTGTAGAAAGCATTTGGTATGCTTTCCTTTATTGGTCAGCACATTGAGTATAAGAGTTGCAAGGCCATATTGCGGCTGTACAGGACATTGGCTTGGCCTCTTTTGGAATATTGTGTGCAATTCTGGTCTCCCTCCTATAGGAAGGATATTGTCAAGCTTGAAAGGGTTCAGAAAAGATTTACAAGAATGTTATGAGGGTTGGAGGATTTGAGCTACAGGGAGAGGCTGAATAGGCTGGGGCTGCTTTCCCTGGAGCTTCAGAAGCTGAGGGGTGACCTCATAGAGGTTTATAAAATCTGAAGGGCATGTAGAGGATAAATAGACAAAGTCTTTTCCCTGGGGTGGGGAGTACTGAACTATAGGACATAGGTTTAGTGTGAGAGAGGAAAGATTTATAAGGGACCTAAGGGGCAACTTTTTCACACGAAGGGTAGTGCATGTATGGAATGAGCTGCCAGAGGAAATGGTGGAGGCTGGTACAATTATAACATTTAAAAGGCATTTGGATGGTTATATAAATAGGAAGGGCATAGAGGGATTTGGGCAATGGGACTAGATTAGGTTAGAATAGCTGGTCAGCATGGATGAGTTGGACTGAAGGGGCTGTTTCCATGCTGTACATCTCTATGACTCTCTGACTCTATGACTGCTGGCTTTGCAGGAATGTCTACATCTCATGAAATAATTAATGCAAAATAAGAAAACAAAATTGGGACTATCTCATTCCAGGTAGCAATGTGCTTCTGCAACACCTTTCACTATAAATTGGAAACCCTCACTGTCTTAATTCAACTACCCTGCAGCACGATCCAGTCGGTTTTGCTGCAATCACCCTAACCCCACTAGCAAATCAGTGATTACAGATCACAGCTCTGGTAGCTGGTTGTTTTAATAACTATTTCTCTCTCAGAGCTATTTTTATATGCCTCCTGTGACTTACTGAATTTCTGGAAGTCTAAGTGACAGCAGAATGTAAATGTAGTGTAACAGCGCTGGCATGTGGCCTCACTGAAACTGCTTCCTGCTTCAATTCCTGGGCAGTCTGCTCATTTTAACAGGCATTTACAATCTTGGAATATTCCTTGTGCCAATCAGCCTGAGACAGTTTTGTCAGATTATTAAATTATACCATTTTTAGAACCTTGGCTAAGATTTGACTGGAAGAGAGTAAATGCAGCTTGTAATACTGAACAAATTAAACTGAAGGAAAATCATTAACCAACAAAATGTGTCAGCCCAGGATATCTGTTTCTTTGCAGAAAAGTAGCCGGCTATCTAAGGGCAGTGTGACAGGATGTTGAGGAAAAATCCATCTCCACTGGGTCTTCCCTTCCCTTCTCCAGGTGACAGGTGATTAGATGCAATGTCTTGCACAAATTCTTCAGTAATGACCAATGAGGGCTCTGAGGCAGTACCGGAACCTGACAGGCAGGACACTGAGAGATCAACTGTGCCTCACCGATGACACCTCATGCATAGGGACAGTTTGAGTTCAATCCACTCGAGAGATTCAGGGACATGTTGGTAAAGCAAACCAGATTCAGAAGAAGTCCAGATGTAATCCAAGAGATTTGAGTTTAAAGGATGGAGGCATCAGAAACTGGAAGTGATGGAGAGGAGAAAATGGGGAGTTTTGAGGAGTCTGGAGTGGAGTTAACCTTAGTGTTAAAATTCTCATCCTTGTTTACACCTCCCTCCACTGCCTATCTTTGTAATATCCGTTAATTCTCAGATCCTCCACAAGCTTCTCTATCTCTGGCCTTTCAGACATCCCCAATTTTAATCAATCCATTATTGGTACCACAAGCTGTGAATGACCTAATCTCAGCACTTCTCTCCCTAAACCTCTTGACTTCTCTCTCCACCTTAAAACTGACCCCTAATGTTTGGCCCTATTCCTTCAGATCTGAACAAAAGCCAAATTGGAATCAATGCCAACTCTTTCTCTCCACAGATGCTGCCAGATCTGCTGAGTCTCTCAAACATCTTTTGTGATTGTATAATATTGTCTGTATTGATTGCAAAAGCATCTGAAGCAATTGTATAGTCCAAGCATTCAACTCAGTGCAACTGTGACCTTATTATCTCCATTATGCCTTGGTAGGAGGTTTAACTCCATATCTGTCCTGTGAAGCACTTGGGGATGTTATTTTTGTTTCGACCAGACCCTAGGTGAGGATGCTCAAGTTCCTCTGGGTCCAGATGTCATACCCCAAATCATTAAGGTTCCATATCAAGAGGAATGAACGTGCTCCCCTTCTTTATTCACCTGCCTCTTCAGTTGGTCACAATATGGCTAATTTAGAGTCATAGAATCACAGAGATATACAGCACGGAACCAGACCATTTGGTCCAACCCGTCCATGCCGACCAGATATCCCAACACAATGTAGTCACACATGCCAGCACCAGGCCCATATCCCTCCAAACCCTTCCTATTCATATACCCATCCAAATGCCTTTTAAATATTGCAATTGTACCAGCCTCCACCACATCCTCTGGCAGCTCATTCCATACACGTACCACCTTCTGAGTGAAAAAGTTGCCCCTTCGGTCTCTTTTATATCTTTCCCCTCACACCCTAAACCTATGCCCTCTCATTCTGAACACCCCCACCCCAGGGAAAATACTTTGTCTATTTCTCCTATCCATGCCCCTCATGATTTTATAAACCACTATAAGGTTTTGTAAACCTCTATAAACCTCAGCCTCCGACGCACAAGGAAAACAACCCCAGCCTGTTCAACCTCTCCATATAGCTCAAATCGTCCAACTCTAGCAACATCCTTGTAAATCTTTTGAAGAAAGATTCTGCCCATGTGAATACCTTTCTCCTTGACTAAATTAATTTATGTTTTTAAAGAAACCACTTTAACCAGACTTTCTGAGGTTAACGAGTGAGTTTACTGGTTACTAACTGTCCTATGCTATAGCAACACAATGCACATAGAGCACAGATGACAGATGAGAAGTGAGTCTAAAAAATGTTAAAAAGGTTACAAAATGAAATGCAAGAGTCTCTATAGGTGATTCGTAAAAGGTAAAGAGTAGATAATTGATAGTTAACAGCCGATATCAGCATTCTTGGTTCTGTAGTTCCGTTGAAATCCTTTTGCTACGTTTCCCTTCAAATGGTGGCTAACTCAGAGCACTCAGAGCAAGAGAGCACTCAGAGCAAGGGAGCACTCAGAACAAGGGAACACTCAGAGCAAGGGAGCACTCAGAGCAAGACAGCACTCAGAGCAAGGGAGCACTCAGAGCAAGGGAACACTCAGAGCAAGGGAGCATTCAGAGCAAGGGAGCACTCAGAGCAAGGGAACACTCAGCAAGGGAATATTCAGAGCAAGGGAACACTCAGAGCAAGGGAGCACTCAGAGCAAGGGAACATTCAGAGCAAGGGAACACTCAGAGCAAGGGAACACTCAGAGCAAGGGAGCACTCAGAGCAAGGGAACACTCAGAGCAAGGGAGCATTCAGAGCAAGGGAGCACTCAGAGCAAGGGAACACTCAGCAAGGGAATATTCAGAGCAAGGGAACACTCAGAGCAAGGGAGCACTCAGAGCAAGGGAGCATTCAGAGCAAGGGAACATTCAGAGCAAGGGAACACTCAGAGCAAGGGAACACTCAGAGCAAGGGAGCACTCAGAGCAAGGGAACACTCAGAGCAAGGGAGCATTCAGAGCAAGGGAGCACTCAGAGCAAGGGAACACTCAGAGCAAGGGAGCATTCAGAGCAAGGGAGCACTCAGAGCAAGGGAGCACTCAGAGCAAGGGAACACTCAGAGCAAGGGAGCATTCAGAGCAAGGGAGCACTCAGAGCAAGGGAACACTCAGAGCAAGGGAACACTCAGCAAGGGAATATTCAGAGCAAGGGAACACTCAGAGCAAGGGAGCACTCAGAGCAAGGGAACACTCAGAGCAAGGGAACATTCAGAGAGCAAGTGAACATTCAGAGTAAGATAGCACTCAGAGCAAGGGAACATGTTTTAATATATTTTGGTACAACAGCCATTCCCTATGGACAAGCCCTACGCATACACTGGATCTGCTCAGATGAGGAGGAACGTGACGGACTCCTGGCAGTACTCAAGGATGCCCTCACAAGAACGGGGTACGATGCTCAACTCATCGACCGCCAGTTCCACCAGCAAGGAACCGTAAAGACCACCTCAGGAGACAGACACGTGCTGCAACTGACAGGGTACCCTTCGTTGTTCAGTACTTCCCAGGGGTTGAAAAATTACGTCATTTTCTTCATGACCTGCAACACATTATCAATGAGGATGAATATCTCACCAAGACCTTCCCCACACCTCCACTACTTGCCTTTAAACAAGCGCCAAACCTCAAACAGATCATTGTTCGTAGCAAACTGCCAGCTCTCAGGACAACTCCATACAGCCCTGTCACGGTGGATGCTGCAAGACGTGTCAGATTGTGGACATAGATACCACTATTACATGTGGGAACACCTCCCACCTTGTACATGGCAGGTGCTCATGTGACTCAGCCAACGTTGTCTATCTTATACATTGTAGGCAAGGATGCCCGGAGGCATGGTACATTGGGGAAACCGAGCAAAGGCTACGACAACGGATGAATGGGCATCGCACAACAATCAACAGACAGGAGGGTTCCCTCCCAGTTGGGGAACACTTCAGTGGTCCAGGACATTCAGCCTTGGACCTTCAGGTGACCATCCTCCAAGGTGGACTTCAGGACAGGCAGCAGAGGAAAGTGACCGAGCAGAGGCTGATAGCTAAGTTCGGTACCCTTAGGGAGGGCCTCAACCGGGACCTTGGGTTCATGTCACATTACAGGTGATCACTATTGCACTACACACACACACACACAGATATTCCTACACACACACACTCTCACATACACACGGACACAGGTACACACAGACATGCACACAGACACCCACACACACCCTTATAGATACACACACTCCCACGCTCACACATGCACCCCCTCACAGACTTAAGACACTCTGCACCCACTAAACACACACACACACACACACTTTCTCACACTCACAACTCCCACTCCAGACAGACAGACACACACAGACAGACGAAGACCCACATGCACACATATATTTTGTGTGGTGAATTTGTATTGCAGAGTTACATTGCACTCTGCTCAAAAACTGCATGCATTCATGTAGAACTCTGAGCTCAAAAACTGCAGGAATTTATGTAAAACACTGTTATCTCACTTATTAGATTAGAATCAATCTAAACATCAGGTCATAGACAGAGGACACAGGGGGCTAACACCTTCAACATATTGTCTAGCTATCACCATTGTTAACAGCTAACCCAAGAATGCAACTTTAAAAAGAAGGGTTTTGTGATTTACACATGAAAGAAGTGAAACTATCACTGTATTCTAACAGATGAAAGGCTTAACAGACAATCAATTTTTCAATGTATAATTTCAGTTACATCACACTGCAAATTTTTGCAATAAATTCTGTGTTACGATTGAGCCCTCCATAATCACCTGATGAAGGAGCGTCGCTCCGAAAGCTAGTGTGCTTCCAATTAAACTTGTTGGACTATAACGTTGTGTTGTGTGATTTTTAACTACGAGTCTATGATCCTACTGGAGAAGGACCCTTTTATCCCACTCTCTGCTTTCTGCCAGACTGCCACTCTTCTATCCATGCTAGTACCTTGTCCCCAACACCATATCATACTCAGCAACCTCCTGTGCCTCCTTGCCTTCTGAAAGCCCAGATAGAAAACATCAATTGGCTCTCCTCGGTCTAATCTGCTTGTCACCTCCTCAAAGAATTCTAACAGATTTGTCAGGCACGACCTTCCCTAACATCCATTGGCTCTCCTTGGTCTAACCTGCTCATTACCTCCTCAAAGAAGTCTAACAGATTTGTCAGGCATGACCTTCCCTTGATGAAATCATGTCGACCTTGTCGTATTTTACCATGCACTTCCAAGTATTCAGAAATCTCACCCTTCACAATGGACTCCAAAACATTACCAACAATTGAGATCAGGCTAATTTGCTTATATTTTCCCATCTTTTGCCTTACTCCTTTCTCAATCAGGGGGCTTACATTAGTGATTTTCCAGGCCTCTGGGACCCTCCCTGACTCCAGTGATACCTGAAAGATCACTACTAAAGCCTCCACTATCTCTTCAGTTATCTCCTTCAGAACTCTAGGATGTAGCCTACCTAGTCCACGCGATTTATCCACTTTCAGAACTGTCGATTTTTATAACACCTTGTCCTCGTGGATGGCCACTGTACTTATCTCTTCACCTTCGACTCTCTCCCTATTTTTGGCATATTATTCGTGTCTTCCGCAGTATAGACTGATGTGAAGTATTTATTCCATTCTTCATCCATTTCTTTGTCTCCCTTAGGCTATTTTTTCATCCTTGGGATGAATTCTTGCCGTCCCTCCCAAATTATCCTCAGAGACTCCTGCAATTGCAGCTCCAGTTAAATGAATCAAATTGACCAAGGTAAGTAGTTCATAAAGTGTATTTGGGATAATTTCTTAGAACAACATAATCTCAAACCAACCAAGAACTGGTCATTTCACACTTTGCAGTCAGTATAAAGACAGGATAAACTAACTAACTCAACTTAAAGGATTGTCCCGGTAAGTGCGCTCATAATGTGTGCAATTTCGTATTCAGTTTGAGGGTTAATAACTTAGGGATAAAATTGATTTGGAAATAATTTGAGTTTAATTTAGATAAATGTGAGGTGCTACATTTTGGAAAGGCAACTCAGGGCCTGACTTATACATTTAATGGTCGAGTCCTGGGGAGTGTTGCCAAACAAAGAGACTTTGGGGTACAGATTCATACTTCATTGAAAGTGGAGTCACAGTTAGACAGGAATGTGAAGAAGGCATTTAGTACACTTGCCTTTATTGATCGGTGCATTGAGGATAGGAGTTAGCAGGTCATGTTGCTGCTGTACAGGACATTGGTTAGGCCACTTTTGGAATACTGCATTCAATCTGGTCTCCCTGCTATAGGAAAGATTTTGTTAAACTTGAAAGGGTTCAGAAAATATTTATAAGGATTTTGTCAGGATTGGAGGGTGTGACGTATAGGGAGATGCTGAATGAGCTGGGACTACTTTCCCTGGAGAGTCAAAGGTTAAGTGGTGAACTTACAAAGGTTTATAAAATTTGAGGGGCATGGATAGAGTGAATAGCCAAGGTATTTTCTCCAGGGTAGAGGACTCCAAAAGTAGGGTGCATTAGTTTAAGGTGAGAGGGAAAAAAATTAAAAGGGACCTAAGGGGCAACTATTTCATGCATAGGATGGTATGTGTATGCAATGATCTGCCAAAGGATATATACAAACACATCGACCTGGACCCAATATACCGGCCACTGCAGCAGATAGCTGGAACTGACAACCGGAAGCGGCAGAGACAAACCACTATAAATGCCGGAGGAAACATCACAGAAGCGCTTCACAGGAGGCTCCCAAGCACTGAGGATGTCACCTAGACAGGGGACGAAACGTTTGCAACACAAATTCCCAGCTTGGTGAATAGAACCACAACAACGAGCATCCGAGCTACAAATCTTCTCCCAAACTTTGAATCCTAGGGTGATTCTGAATCTCAAAGCCTCTGCAAGACACTCTTGTTTTCAAAGGGAGGTCGTACAATTATAACATCTCATTCACACATTGATCTTGACAGCTGTCTATAAACATACAACATAGAGCAGTACAGCACAGTACAAGCCCATCGGCCCTTGACGTGTCCTGACCTTTTATCTTACTCTAAGATCAAACTAACGTACCCTTCGTGTACCAGATTTTCATTGATTTTCAGAAGTGAAATACCATTCTCACTCTCTCAAACTTCAACGTACTTCTCTGCTGTGGAGTCTCTGATTGTAGATGATAGAGTTTGAATTCTGTAAAAATAAAGCTACAATTAAGAGGCAAATGATGACCATGAAACTGTTGCCAATTGTCATATAATCCCACTTGTTCATTGATGTCCTTTAAGTAAGGAAACTGCCATCCTTACCTGGTTTGGCCTACATGTGATTCCAGACCCAGAGTAATGTGGTTGACTCTTAACCGCCCTCTGGACAACAAGTACCACTCCAGCTGGTGATGCCCACATCCCATGAATGAATAAACAAAACAGAGTTCAACAGGCCATTCACTAGGGTTGAGATTGTTCCCAATTCCCTTCCTCTCTGACCTCCCTTTGAAAACAAGAGTGTCTTGCAGAGGCTTTGAGATTCAGAATCACCCTAGGATTCAAAGTTTGGGAGAAGATTTGTAGCTCGGATGCTCGTTGTTGTGGTTCTATTCACCAAGCTGGGAATTTGTGTTGCAAACGTTTCGTCCCCTGTCTAGGTGACATCCTCAGTGCTTGGGAGCCTCCTGTGAAGCGCTTCTGTGATGTTTCCTCCGGCATTTATAGTGGTTTGTCTCTGCCGCTTCCGGTTGTCAGTTCCAGCTATCTGCTGCAGTGGCCGGTATATTGGGTCCAGGTCGATGTGTTTGTTGATAGAATCTGTGGATAAGTGCCATGCCTCTAGGAATTCCCTGGCTGTTCTCTGTTTGGCTTGCCCTATAATAGTTGTGTTGCCAGTATTATTCTTTCCGTGTCTGTGAGCTGTCTGTGGGAGAGATTTTTAACCCAGGTGTGTGTTGTGGTGTCCTCTTTTGTTGTGTGTTAGTTTGGCCATTTTTTCTTTTAGTGCCGTTTTTTTGCGGTGTGTGGTCCTGTTCTGTCCTATAGTGACGGCCTGTTCTATGGTCCGGGTCCATTACTGATTGGTGGTTTTTAAAATTAACAATTTTTGGTGCGCAATTTCTTGTCTGTATTTGTGAAGTCTGTTGTGAGCGTCTATAATCATTACCTGGATCATCCTGAATCCGTTCTGTCTGGCTGTGTCCCTGGCTTGTGGATTGTTGACTGGTGGTCTGTATCGGACACATAGTGGAAGGATTTGATTCTTTCGGTATTCATGCAGGAACCGGAGTTGTTCGTATGTGGCGCTTAGGATGTTGGCACAGGATTCCCATTTCCTGGCTTGTCTTAGCGTCTCTCGCCTGTAGGTGTTCAAAGTTTGGGAGAAGATTTGTAGCTCGGATGCTCGTTGTTGTGGTTCTGTTCGCCAAGCTTGGAATTTGTGTTGCAAACGTTTTGTCCCTTGTCTAGGTGACATCCTCAGTGCTTGGGAGCCTCCTGTGAAGCGCTTCTGTGATGTTTCCTCCAGCATTTATAGTGGTTTGTCTCTGCCGCTTCCGGTTGTCAGTTCCAGCTGTCTGCTGCAGTGGCTGGTATATTGGGTCCAGGTCGATGTGTTTGTTGATTGAATCAGTGGAAGAGTGCCATGCACCTAGGAATTCCCTGGCTATTCTCTGTTTGGCTTGCCCTATAAAAGTAATGTTCTAGTAGTACAATAGCAGGCCGTCACCATAGGACAGAACAGGACCACACACAGCAAAAAAACGGCACTAAAAGAAAAAATGGCCAAACTAACACACAACAAAGAGGACACCACAACACACATCTGGGTTAAAAATCTCTCCCACAGACAGCTCACAGACACGGAAAGAACAATACTGGCAACATGACTATTATAGGGCAAGCCAAACAGAGAACAGCCAGGGAATTCCTAGAGGCATGGCACTCATCCACAGATTCTATCAACAAACACATCGACCTGGACCCAATATACCGGCCACTGCAGCGGACAGCTGAAACTGACAACCAGAGGTGGCAGAGACAAACCACTATAAATGCCGGAGGAAACATCACAGAAGCGCTTCACATGAGGCTCCCAAGCACTGAGGATGTCACCTAGACAGGGGACAACACATTTGCAACACAAATTCCCAGCTCGGTGAACAGAATCACCCTAGAATTGACATTTTCACATATTCAAACTCCTGACCCAATTTTAACCTTCCCAGCAATTGAAACTCTAGTCTGATATATTCGAATATAGCATGGAAAAGGAGTTTAGACTAAAATATGTGCTCTCTACTGGTCTTTTAAGAGTCATTGATGGGCACAGGTTGGAATAGATTGCAAGTCATAAATCAAATAACATCAAAACTGCCTCCTCCGGTAATATGCATGATATTAGCTGCCATCTCCTGCAGTAATTGTGATAAGCTGCTCTCTACAATTTAGCGTATATACTTGACTAAAAAGCCATGTAAAAGTTGAGCTTCTATTTTTGGCCACAAAATCTGGGATTTGCCATTTGTCTTATGTGAAAGTCGATCCTAGTTCTTCACAGAAAACATATCAACATTTGTAAAGCAAGGTATTATGACTGTACATAAATGTTACAATGAGAAGGTGAATTCTTTTTTCATGTGTTATGAAGTTGAAGGCATGTACTGTACCTTTAAGAAAGGATGAAAGCTGTTTCACACTGAGACCTATCAAACACCTGTCATATGGTGAGCTTGCAGTCTCAGAGTACCGGAAAATTAAAAATATGTAACATTTGGCTGTGAAATAGATACCTGAGCTGTTTTGACAAATTCAAATCTAACCAATCAGTTTAAATTCTGCTCCAGGATACTAGAAACTGATCAAGTTTGAATTTATTGTTTTTGCCAACCTCGAACCAATGAGACAATCTGATGTTTGGGGTATAAAGAAGTAGATAGTTTGAAAGTCAGATAGAGAGTAAACTGCCATCAAGAGAGACTGTCATTAAAAACACTCTCTATCAAAGGTATCTTTTTTCATATGAACCATCTTTCCAGTAAAAGACAGAAGACGACCCAGGGAGACCTTCAGCCAAAATAAGAAAGATGCTGGAGATGACAGCCGCTGTCTTGATTTGAAATTAAGTTGTTTAATTTTTTTTATTGGAACCGTGTATTGTCATAGAGTTGGAGGCAGATAATAAGCAGTTAAGAGAAAGGGAGCTCAGAGTTGTAAATAGTTGTTGTTTAATGTTCACTTTTAGAGTTAAAGAATAAATTGATATTTTCTCTTTAAATAGCAGAATCTGGGAGTTCTCTATCACTCATATTTTAACAGATTACGAGGCAAGGTGAGCTTTTCTGGACGTTTGATTTAATTAACAGAAGGGTTCACCACTGTGTCGTAACAGTTTGGGGATCAGGTCTATGATTTGGACAGATTTAGACAGATCCAGTCTGAGATTTGGACAGATTTGAATAGATTTGGGTTATGAAAGATCCAAGCAGATTTAAGCACTTGCAGGTTAGTGTCCCAGATCTTTAAATAAAATGTAGGTGAGATAATTTGTTTAATTTTGGTTACTTGTAGTTGCTTAAATTAACAGTGGGAGAAATGGCTCTTAACATTGCAAAAGAGGTTCTGGGGTTTGAACATGATTCCCAAAATTGCCAAGAAAGTTTAGAAAGTCAGAAGAAGGCCACAATTTTAGAATTAGCATAGAGCATAGAATGGGGTCTAACCAGGGACAAAAGTAAAGCTGAAATTATAAGGGAGTTAGTCAAGCACTTAGATGTGTCTGAGAAACAGACAAGTGCAGTAGAGTTAGAAAAACTTAAATTACAATTGAGGAAAATGGAGTTAGAAGATAAAGAAAGAGAGAGAAAAAAGAGAAAGGAAAATGAATGAGAAAGAGATTCTTAGCTGAGCATAGAGAAAAGAGAAAGAGAGAGACAAGATAGAGAAAGAGAGAAAGAAAAAAGAGAAAGGGAGAGCTAATTTGAGTTTCAGAAGTTGCAAATTATTCAGGAAAGTCAAGTTAACAGGATGGAGATGAAATCAGAAGGTAGTGATGTATACAAATATGTTAAAACATTTTGATGAGAAAGATGTTGAAGTCTTCTTTATTTCATTTGAAAAATTGGCTAGGTAGTTGGAGTGGTCAGAAACTTGTGGGTAATGCTAGCTCAGAATAAGCTGGTAGGCAGGGCTAGTGAAGTATCTGCAGCACTATAAGGTGAGGGGTCACGAGATTATGAAGAATTCAAACAGGCTATTTTGAGTGCTTATGAATTGGTACCAGAAGCATGCAGACAGCGATTCAGAAACATAAAGAAGGAACCAGGTCAGACTTACGTTAAGTTCAATAAAATTAAACATAGTAATTTTGATAGATGGGTGCAGGCCTTAAAAATAGATCAGACCAATGAGGCTCAAATAGATATAAGAATTCATGGGGATGAACAGAAAATTCAAGAAGTGAGAACAGCTGCAGAGATGGCAGATAAATATGCATCAGTGCATTATGCAAAGTTTAGCTTCCGGCAAGAATTTCATCCTGTGAGGGATAGAAATTTGGAGAATGAGAGATCCCACACTAAACCAAGAGTAAGACACACTGGTAATAGTTTATCACAGGTTAAAAAAAGTGGCCAAAGAGGGTGAAAAGGAGGTGAAAGGCCTCAGGTGTTTCCACTGTACTAAAGTGGGACACGTAAAGTCCCAATGCTGGTCTTTAATGAAAGGCACTGTGGGAAAAGATGTGGTAAAAGAGGCTAAGCTAGTGGCATTAGTGAAAGTAGTAAAGGAAACTCCAAGGAAAATCAAGGAGTTGCAGGAGAGCACACAGCCTAGGCATTCTATAAAGAATTTGCCTCTGTGAGTAAAGTTTACTCAGAAAGAACAGGGAGAGAAAGGAATGAAGTTATAATTTTGAGAGATACAGGATCTAGCCATTCTCTAATAGTAAGAGATGAATGTTTTTGCACTCTTTCTGACTTGTTACCTGTGGTAATTTGTGGGATAGATGGACAGAAATTTAGAATTCCTTATGTAAGATCAGGTTGGAGTGCCAACTCAAGACTGGGGAGTTAACACTGGGACTGATTGACAGAGTGACAGTTCCAGGAGTACAGTTTCTTCTTGGGAATGAATTAGCGGGATCCAAGATAAGAGTGACACCCCTTGTTACGGAGAAGCCAAGGAAGACCAGGGAACTGAGGAGTTAAAAGAGAAATGTTTCCAGACTGTGTGATAACAAAATCCCATGATCATAAGTCATACCACAAAGTAAAAACTAAAGAGAAAGATGAAGGACTTGATGTTCAGTTAGCAGACATCCTAAATGAAGCATTGATGCAGGAAAAACTTGAACAGGCAGAAGATCAGGCAGAAGTGTTTAGTCCTGAAAGGCTAATGGACTTACAATAGAAAGATGAGACAATAAAAGATATATAATATATAGATGCATACTCAGAAAAGGAGTCAGAATATATTCCTAAGGGTTATTATCTTAAAGATAGAATCTGAAGACGAAAATGGAGATCACAGCAGGTCAATGCAGAGGAGAAATGGGCAGAAGTGCAGCAGATTGTGTTGCCACTAACATACAGACACGAAGTGTTACAGGTAGCACATGAATTACCAGTGCAGGTCACTGAGGTGGAATGCACAGGGATGTGGTTAACTTTTGCCATACGTGTCATACATGCCAAATGGTAGGTAAGCCATAGGCAGTAAAAAAAAACAGCATCTTTGTTGCCAATTCCTGCATTTGAAGAACCTTTCACATGGGTTATGATTGACTGTGTAGGTCCCCTCTCGAAAACTAAAAGTGGAAACCAGTACTTGCTAACAATAATGGATGTGTCTATCAGATTTCCAGAGGCAGTTCTACATGGAGTATTAAGGAAGAAAGGGTGGAGAGGAGCTAGTAGCTTTCTACATGCTGTATGGGCTACCCCAAGAGATTCAATCAGACCAAGGGTCTAATTTTACTGCAAGGGTGTTTAATGAAGTCATGGATAGCTTAGGCATACAGGACTTTAAATCCAGTGTGTCCCATCCTGAATCCCAGGGAGCTTTGGAAAAGTGGCATCTGACCCTGAAGGACATGTTAAGAGCATACCGTCAAAGTTATGCGAATGATTTGGATAAAAGTATCCCATTTGTATTGTTTGCCATTAGAGATGCCTCAAATGAATCTACTCATTTTACTCCCTTCAAGTTAAAATGCTGACATGAAGTGAGAGGGTCTTTGAAATTAATTAAAGAGAAATTGACAGGACCGAAATCGGAGATCTCACACTTGGATTATGTATCACAGGTGAGGGAGAGATTAGATTGGGTAAGTGAATTACCTAAACAACACCTTAACAGGACACTGCATAGAATGAAGCAGGTGGCAAATAAAAATTCCCACATTTTCCCATGGGGATGACGTGTCTGTTTGTTACCAGTGGTAGGATATCCCTTCAAAGCCAGGTTTAGTGGTCCCTATCAACTTGAGAAAATGTTGAATCAGGTAAACCATCTGGTAAAGATGCCAGATAGAAAAAAAAACTGTATTGGGAATGTCATGTGAATATGTTGAAACTTTATTATAATAGAGAGAGGGAACTAGAGAAACTAGTTACTGTCCCACAGAGTGAGGAATCAAATCGAGATGTCGTGAAGTTTAATATGCCTCAAAATACATTAAACAATGAGGAAGTCTTTGACGAGTGGCTTAGGTTAATGAACTATCTGTCTCAGGAGATCCGAGCTTAAAAATGTGTTGCTGGAAAAGCGCAGCAGGTCAGGCAGCATCCAAAAAGCAGGAGAATCAACATTTTGGGCATGAGCCCTTCTTCAGGAATTTGTATCTGTCAAAGGAGCAAAGATATCAATTGAAAGGTTTGAGTAGCAATATGAGGACAAATGCAAGAATAAGATGGGGAGGACTAATGCTAGGTGCATGTGGTAGAAGTAGGGAATGCTGTTCTGATAAAACAACACCCCTTTCAAAGCCACACAGGTCCAGAAGGATGTGGATGTGATGCTCAACAAAGGTATCATCAAATCGAGTCAGAGTGAGTCGAGTTTGCTGATCATGTTAGTTCCTAAATCATACGGAACTCAACGATTTGGTGTGCACTACTGGAAGGCTAATGCTGTAACAAAATCCAGCTCATACCCAATATCAATATTGGAGACTTTAGTTATTGGCAGGTACCTTTACCAGAGGGAGCAAAAGACTTTTCTGCATTTGTAACCCCAAACTGGCTACATCAACACAAAGTGATGCCTTTTGGAATGAAGAACGCATCAGCCACATTCCAAAGATTCATGAACAGTGTTGTGGCTTGTCACACAGCTGGTCCTTTTTCTTAAAAGCTGTTCCTTTTCATAAGGATACTGTGTCCTTCGTGTTTCTTTCAGAGAGGTCATAAACGGGCCAGGCTCCAAAACGGCTGGGTTTGATACAGAGATGAAAGGCCTTGTGTTTGTATGGAAACAGATGAGTCTTTAGGGCAAAATTTTTATGTTTTTAGAAGTATACTGTATAAGTCAAGGGAGCATGGCCAGCTTCTAGCTGAGCAGTTCAGTCCAGAGCAGTTAGGGAGTTCAGCAGTGGACTGTGTGAAGAAAGGCTGCTAAATCTCTCTCCTTTTGCCCTTCTAACTTCAACCTTTAAGCAGTTGTTTCATTGTCACTGTCTTTAAGGGGTTTGCTTATTGGGACTGTTGTATATATTCAGAACAGCATAATTATGTCTAGTTTGGATAGACTGAGTTTGGGTGGGTTTTTTTATTCTGTTCTTTGTGTATTTTGTGAATAAATGTTTTTCTGTTTTAAAATCTGGTAGTCAACCTAGCTAACTTCTTCCGGGTAACTTTCACTATACACTTATTGAAACAAATTGCAAAGTTATGGTCTGGGCTACCTGCTTAAAAATGTTTTGAGAGGTCTGGCCTAGTCCATAACAGATTGGGGGCTCATCCGGGATTTTAAACAGCGAGTAGTTGGTGCTAGTGTATTTATTTTGGGTGTTGGTTTGGTTGGATAGTAATGGCTCTTCCAGTTGCCAGATGTTTTCTAGAAGTGAATGCGGTGAGTTTGCAAGTTTTGCAAAAGGTGAATAAGAACAAGCTGCAGGAGTAAGCAGACAAGCTGGGACTGAACCCATCTGCTTCTGTGAGGAAAGGAGAGATAATTACAGCAGTAGCTCAGCATTTAAATTTGGAAATACCATCAGGATCTATATAGATTTCAAGAATTCAATTACAAAAGAAGCTGCTTGAGTTAGAGGTGAGAGATAAGGAAACAGCAGCAGAACTGAAACAGTTTGAGTTACGATTAAAAGCAGGAGAGAAAAAGCAAAAGCAGCAGAAAAGATGAGAAAAGAGAAAGCAGCAGAAGAGGGAAAACACGAGAGAGCTTTTCAACTTCAAAAACCGATGCTTAAAAAGGAAAGTCAGCTTAAACGGCTGGAGATAAAGGCTGAAGGTAGGCTTAGTGAGGAAGAGAGTGAGGAGGAGCAAGCCTCTAGTAGTCAGAAGCCTAGTATTCAAGCATTGCCTAGATTTGATGAGAAGGATGTGGAAGCCTTTTTCATCTCATTTGAAAAAGTGGCTAAACAAATGCAGTGGCCAGTGACCATGTGGGTTTTGATGATCCAAACAAAACCTGTAAGTAGAGCTAGTGAGGTCTTTGCATCACTATCAGACAAGGTATCTGGGGAGAATGAGGAGGTGAAGTGCATGTAAGCTTGTACCAGAAGCCCATAGACAACGTTTCAGGAATCTAAGGAGAGACCCTTGTCAAACTAATGCTGAGCTTCAAAATGATCAAACAGAGTAATTTTGATAGATGGATAAGAATTTTAAAAATCAAGCAAACCTATGATGCCCTTAGAGAAGTAATTATTTTGGAGGAATTCAAAAATTCACTGCCTGAAGTAGTGCGAACTCATGTGGAAAAGCAGAGAGTTAAAACAGCAAGGTTAGTAGCTGAAGTGGCTAATGGTTATGAGCTGGTCCATAAAATACGGTTTGGCTTCCAGAATCAATTTCAGTCCATGAGGGATAGAAATTGGGGCAAAGAGAAATCCTCATGTGGAAACGGAAAGATAGATCTCAGTGAAGATCATAAGGATAACTTACCACAGGGTAAAAAAGAAACCTTTGAGGGGGACAAAGAAGATAAAAAGCTTCAGTGCTTTCATAGTAATAAAGTGGGCCCCACAAAATCACAGTGTTGGTGGGCTCAGAGAAAGCCAGATGTAGGAAAACCGGACAAGCCTGGGAGTTTTGCTGGACTAGTACAAAAAAAACGCAAGAGAAGTTAGACAACTGCCTCAGAGTGTATAGGATGATCAGAGGTTGCTTAAAGAGAAAGTGCCATATGCGCTTAAAAAGTATACATGCAAGGGTAAAGTTTATTCATGTAGACCAAGAGTAGCAGGTAAAGAGGTTTTGATATTAAGAGACACAGGATCCTCTCAGTCTGTGGTACTGAAGGGTGAGGAGATATGTACACCTGAGAGACTATTGCCAGAAAAGGTACTGGTAACAGGAATTCATGGTGAGACAAAAAGTGCTCCATTATGTAAAGTGAGGCGAGAGGGTCCAGAGAAGAATGGAAAATCTGTGGTGCAAGTACTGGACACACTCTCAGCTCCAGGAATACAATTTGTCCTTGCAAATGGTATAGCTGATTCACCGGTAGGCGTGCTGCCTACTCTAGGTGAAAAGCCAGTGGAGACTCAAGCAATTGAAGAAATGCAGGGCATTTATCCAGGGATCTTCCTAGATTGTGTGGTCACAAGTTCACAGAGGGACAAGCTGAAGCAGGAGAGATTAAAAAGCACAGAGAAGAAAGCTGAAATAGCTTTATCAAGACTTGTTTTGATCAGATAAGTGGGACAGAGCAGGAGCAAATGGGTTAACATGCAAGCATCTTCAGCTTTGTAAGCTTATTGAGTTACAGCAGAAAGATGAGAACTTAAAACAGTTGTATCAAAAGGCATATACAGAGAGTGAATGAATCCCTGTGTATTATTACTTAACAAATGATGACTTAATGAGGAAATGGAGACCATCACACATTCAAGCAGATGAGAAATGGGCAGACGTTCATCAGATTGTTTTACCAGTAGGCTATGGAAAGGAGATGCTGCGGGTGGCGCATGAGTTACCACTTGGAGGTCATTTAGGGGTGAAGAAAACATAGCTAAAATACAAAAACATTTTTGCTGGCCTCGACAACATAAGGATGTAGTTTAATTTTGCCAGACATGTCACACACGTCACCTAATTGGAAAACCACCGGCAGTAATGAAAGCTGCACCTTTAATACCTACTTCAGCATTTGAGGAACCTTTCACAAAGAGTCTTAATTGATTGCATAGGTCCCCTCCCTCAAACAAAAAGGGGGAATAGGTACTTATTAACAATAATGGATGCGTCGACTAGATTTGCAGAGGCAATCCCTTTACATAACATCTCAGCTAAAAGGGTTGTAGAAGAATTAACCAAATGTTTTCCTGGATATGGACTACCAGCAGAGATCCAGCCAGATTAAGGATCAAACTTCACATCCAAACTATTCAAGGGGGTTTTGGATAACTTGGGAATAAAGCAAATCAGATCTACTGCATTCCATCCAGAATCACAGGGAGTGGTAGAGAGGTGGCATCAAATGTTAAAGACCACGCTGAAGGCTTATGGGGTCAGGATTGGGAAAAGAGACATTTTGTGTTTGTACTTTTTGTGATCAGAGATGCACCAAACGAATCGACCAAATTCAGTCCATTTGATTTAATTCTTGGGCACGAAGTAAGAGGACCATTAAAATTGATTAAGGAGAAATTAATGAGTCAGAATTCAGAAATCACCCATTTGGACTATGTGTCAAATTTTAGAGAATAACTAAGTAGAACTGGGGAGTTGGTTAGATAGCATTTAAAAGTATCACAGCACACAATGAAACAGGAAGCGGATAAGAAATTACAAATTCACAATTGGGGATAAGGTATTGGTGTTACTTCCAGTAATAGGTAAACCTTTAAAAGCAAGGTTTAGGGGACCTTATCAAAACGAGAGGAAATTGAGTGAGGTGAACTACTTGATAAGGACTCCAGACAGGAAGAAATCTCACAGAGTGTGTCATGTGAATATGCTCAAAAGGCATTTTGATAGGGAAGGAGAGCAAGAGGAGAAGGTGTTAATGATTACAGCATAGAGGGAAGGACCTAGTTCAGAGGATTCTGAATTGGCCATTCCTCAAATTAAATTGGACAATGAGGAGGTTGTAAAAAATTGGGATGAATTATTGAGTGAGAATCTTCGAGGAGAAAGTGAGGACTGCAGATGCTGCAGATCAGAGCTGAAAAATGTGTTGCTGAAAAAGTGCAGCAGGTCAGGCAGCATCCAAGGAGCAGGAGAATCGACGTTTCGGGCATGAGCCCTTCTTCAGGAATGAGGAAAGTGTGTCCAGCAAGCTAAGATAAAAGGTAGGGAGGAAGGACTTGGGGGAGGGGCGTTGGAAATGCAATTGGTGGAAGGAGGTCAAGGTGAGGGTGATAGGCCGGAGTGGAGGTGGGGGCGGAGAGGTCAGGAAGAAGATTGCAGGTTAGAAAGGCGGTGCTGAGTTCAAGGGATTTGACTGAGATGAGGTGATGGGAGGGGAAATGAGGAAACTGGAGAAATCTGAGTTCATCCCTTGTGGTTGGAGGGTTCCTAGGCGGAAGATGAAGCGCTCTTCCTCCAGCCGTCGTGTTGCTATGGTCTGGCGATGGAGGAGTCCAAGGACCTGCATGTCCTTGGTGGAGTTGGAGTTGAAGTGTTGAACCACGGGGTGTTCGGGTTGGTTGGTCCGGGTGTCCCAGTGGTGTTCTCTGAAACGTTCTGCAAGTAGGCAGCCTGTCTCCCCAATATAGAGGAGGCCACATCGGATGCAACGGATGCAGTAAATGATGTGTGTGGAGGTGCAGATGAATTTGTGGTGGATATGGAAGGATCCCTTGGGGCCTTGAAGGGAAGTAAGGGGGGAGGTGTGGGCACAAGTTTTGCATTTCTTGCGACAACCCAACCTCCACTCCCGGCACCTTCCCCTGAAACTGCAAGAAATGCAAAACTTGCGCCCACACCTCCCCCCTTACTTCCCTCCAAGACCCAAGGGATCCTTCCATATCTGTCACAAATTCACCTGCACCTCCACACACATCATTTACTGCATCTGCTGCACCCGATGTGGCCTCGAATACATTGGGGCAACAGGCCGCCTACTTGCGGAACGTTTCAGAGAACACCTCTGGGACACCCGGACCAACCAACCCAACCATCCCATGGCTCAACACTTCAATTCCCTCTCCCATTCCACCAAGAACATGCAGGTCCTTGGACTCCTCCATCGCCAGATAATAGCAACACGACGGCTGGAGGAAGGGCACCTCATCTTCCGCCTAGGAACCCTCCAACCACAAGGGATGAACTCAGATTTCTCCAGTTTCCTCATTTCCCCTCCCCTCACCTTGTCTCAGTCAAATCCCTCGAACTCAGCACTGCCTTCCTAACCTGCAGTCTTCTTCCTGACCTCTCCACCCCCACCCCACTCCGGCCTATCACCCTCACCTTGACCTCCTTCCACTTATTGCATTTCCAACGCCCCTCCCCCAAGTCCTTCCTCCCTACATTTTATCTTAGCCTGCTGGACACACTTTCCTCATTCCTGAAGAAGTGCTCATGCCCGAAATGTCGATTCTCCTGCTCCTTGGATGCTGCCTGACCTGCTGCACTTTTTCAGCAACACATTTTCAGCTCTGAATTGTTGAGTTACCTTCCACAAGAAAATTGAAATGATCTTAAAGGGTTATTACTATCACATGGGGAGAAATGAGGAAATAAACTGGGAAGTATTAATCTAATTGTGCATTATGTAGATAAAGGAGATGCTGTTCTGATTAAGCAACATCCTTATAGGCACAGATTCAGAAGGAGATAGACCACATATTCTAAGATGGCATAATCGAAGTGAGTTACAGTGACTGGAGATCACCCATAGTCATGGCGCCAAAGCCAGATGGTACCCAATGATTATGTATGGACTGTCGCAAAGTCAATGCTGTTCCAATTCTGTGGTTGGAGGACTGTGTTGAGAAAGTGGGACAAGCAGCTTACATTAATAAGTTGGATTTGCTCAGAGGCTACTGGCAAGTATCTCTGTTAGAAACAGCAAAGGCGATTTCGGCTTTCGTTACACTCAATGCAATATGTCAGTTTAAAGTCATGCCATTTGTTATGAAGAACGCTCTCGTCACATTTCAGAGATTAACTAAAAACGTCATTGCCAGGTTACCCAACTGTGTTGTTTACATTGATGACCTGGTGATTTTTAGTCATCCATGGAAGGCAGATTTACAGCATTTATTGGACTTGTTCAATTGACTTCAGAAGGCAGGCTTGGTGGTAAACCCAGTTAAAAGTGAGTTTGCCAAATCCCAAGTCACCTTCCCAGCCCGTGTTACTGGACACAGACAAATGGCCCCACCGGATGCAAAAATGAAAGTAATTGGGGAATTTCCCACACCATTAATGATAAAAGCAGTACTACACTTTGTGGGATTGAGTGGATTTTACTGAAAGTTTGTGCTGAATTTTAGCAGCGTGGCTGCTCCACTCACCAAATTGTTAAAAAAAGGTAAGAAGTTTCAGTGGACAGTAAACTGTTGAAAGGCATTGACAACGTAAAACGTGTGGTAACTACTGCCCCAGCATTAGCCACACCAGATTACACCAAGCCTTTCAATGTGGCTATCGATGCCAGTGATGTGGGTGTGGATGTGATACTCCTGCAGGAGGATGACAAGAGAATGGAAAGACCCATCGGGTATTTTTCCAAGATGTTGAACGTTCATCAACAGAAATATTCAACAGTGGAGAAAGAGACTTTGAGTTTGGTGATGGCATTACAACATTTCAGGGTTTATATTACCAGCAATCCATCTGAGACAATCATATACACTGATCATAACCTATTGACATTTGTGGAAAAATTTAAGAACAAAAATGCTAGGCTCTTTAGATGAAGCTTGTTGTTGCAGCCATTCAATTTGACAATTGTGCACGTGGCAGGTTGTGAACACATGATAGATAATGAGATATGGAGGCATTCAGTGCTGGGTGTGCCAAGGCCTGAATTCACATATGGTTGTGCATGTTTGCATGTGTATAGTTAGTAGACTGTGTATGTGTGTTTAGACTACTAACCAGTTTGTTTTTGAAGGGTTTTAAAAGTGAAGCCATCTTTTGATATTGATGGCTTTTTTTTTAAAGGGGTGGTGTTAGAAAGCTGGTCCTTTTTTTCTAAAAAAAACTGTTCCTTTTTTCAAGGATACAGTGTCCTTAGTGTTTTTCTCAGAGGGGTCATAAACAGGCCGGGCTCTGAAATGGCTGGGTTTGGTACCGAGATGAAAGGCCTTTTGTTTATATGGAAACAATCTTTAGACCAAAGTTTCTGAGGTTTTAGAAATGATCTGTATAAGTCAAGGGAGTGTGGCCAGCTCTCTAGCTGAGCAGCTCAGTCCAGAACTAGTTAGGGAGTTCAGCAGTGAACTGTGTGAAGAAAGGCTGCTAAACTCTCTCTCCTTTTGCCCTTCTAACTTCAACCTTTAAGCCATTGTTTTATTCTTTCTGTCTTTAAGGGGTTTGTTTACTGGGACTGTTGTGTATATTCAGAACAGCATAATTACGTCTAATTTGTATAAACTGAGTTTGGTAGGGGTTTTTTTTATTCTGTTCTTTGTGTTTTATTGTGTAATTTGTGTATAAATTTTTTTCTGTTTTAAAACCTGGTAGTCAACCTAGCTAACTTACTCCAGGTAACGTTCACTGTACACTTACTGAAACAAATCGCAAAGTTATGGTCTAGGCTACCTGCATAAGAATGTTTTGAGTGGTCTGGTCTAGTTCATAACAGGCTGGGTTAACAAACTATGCAGTCTCTCTGGATGATGTAGTGATCTTTAGTCAGTCATGACAAGATCACATGGTACAGTTGGCAGCACTCTTTGAATGATTAAGAGAAGCAAAACTGCTAATAAATCTAAAGAAATCAGAATTCATGAAGGCAGAGGTGATGTTATTGGGACATAACATTGGTCATGAAAGGCTAACCCCACAGAATGCAAAGACGAAGGCCTTCGGGGAATTTCCATGACCAACCTTGTAGAAAGAGGTGCTTCAATTTTTGGGACTAAGCGGATTCTACCTGAAGTCTGTTCCAAACATCAGCAGCATGATGGCACCACTAACAGCTTTACTGAAGGAGAACACAAAACGTTTGGTGGATAGAACAAAACTCAGAGGCATTTGACAATTTAAAAGCAGTATCAACCACCCCACCAGTTTTAGCTACACCAAATTTTTTGAAACCCTTCAAAGTTGCAATCAATGCTCGCAATATTGGAGTTGGTGCTGTACTGCTACAGGAAGATGATGATGGGAATTGAATGACCAATTGGCTACTTTTCAAAGACACTCAGCATGCACCAGAGAAAATACTCTACCATTGAAAAGGAGTTATTGAGTTACTACATTTTATTGTTTATGTGACAAAAAATGTGTCGGAGACAGTTGTGTACAGAGATCACAATCCTCTTACATCCTTGGAAGGATTTAAAGAGAAGAATATGAGACTATATCATTGGAGTCTTATATTACAGACTTTTCATTTACAAATTGTATGTGTTGGGGTCATAAGAATGTGATAGCAGATGCATTATTGCGGATTTAACAGATAAAGTATAGATAAGATTGAACAGATACCAATGTTTTATATATATGTGTGTGTGTTGTGTGTGTGTGTGTGTGCAGAAATTAATATGAACTTAGACTAATGTCCAATGTATTTCATTGTAATGGGGTTAATAATTAGGAAAATAAAATGAAGCCAACTTTTCATTATAATAGTTCATTTTTTCTTAAGGGAAGGGTGTTATGAAGTTGAAGGCATGTACTGTACCTTTAAGAGAGAGTGAATGCTGTTTTGTACTGAGAGTTTACAAGCACCTGTCATAGCAGTCTCAGTCTACTAGAAAATTGAAAATATGCAATATTTGGCTGTGAAATAGATATCTGAGTTGTTTCGACAACAATTCAAATCTATCCAATCAATTTAAACTATGCTACAGGATACTAAAACCCAATCGAGGTTTGGGTTTGCTAACCTCAAACCAATGAGGCAATCCAATATTTGAGGTATAAAGAAGAAGATATTTTGAAAGTCAGACAGAGAGTTAACTGCAATCGAGAGAGATTGCAATTCAAAACACTCTCTACCAAATGTACCTTTTTCACATGAACCATCTTTCTAGTAAAAGACAGAAGTCAACCCAGGAGGATCTTCAGCCAAAAGACGAAGGTCACCAGAGACGACAGCCACTGTCTGGTTTTGAAATTAAATTGATGTAATTTTTTTATTGGAACCGTATATTGTTATAGAGTTGGAGGCAGATAATAAGCAGTTAAGAGAAAGGGGGCTTGGAGTTGTAAATTGTTGTTGTTTAATGTTCACTTTTAGAGGTAAAGAATAAATTGATTTTTTTTCTTTAAATAGTGGAATTTTGGAATTCTCTGTCACTCATATTTTAACAGATTACGAGGCGACGTGAGCTTTTCTGGGTGTTTGATTTAATTAGCAGAAGAATTCAAATTTGAGTGCTTACCTTATGTGATTTGATATACATTTTACACCAAGTTGGCGGAAAAGAGTCAGGTGACTACCAACCTTGTGGAATACAGTCATATACAGTCATACTCTTCATCATTTTGTATAAAAATGCCCTCCAGAAAAAAATAACAAAAAATACATAGCAGTATTTAAACTGAAAGTTATTTAAGTTGCAGAGAACACAGTGGTTAGCACTGCTGCCTCACAGTTTCAGGGACCCACGGTCGATTTGTCTGTGTGGAGTTTGCACAGTCTCTTCATGTCTGCATTGGTTTCCTCCAGGTACTCTAGTTTACTCCCTCAGTCCAAAGATGTGCAGGTTAAGTGGATTAGCCATGGAAAGTTGCCCATAGTGTCTAGGGATGTGTAGGTTAGGTGGATTAGCCATGGGGAATGAAGGATTGCAGGGATAGGGTAACGGAATGGGTCTTAGTGGGCTGCTGTTTGAAGGCTCAGTGAGGATTTGATGGGCCAAATGTCCTGCTTCCATGCTGTAGGGATTTTATGGTTCTAAGACAAGTAACTGTGTAGCAGCAAGAGAATTCTGTGTTTCAGAGAGACTGGAGAAAGATATCAAACCAACTCCAGACAATGCTAAAACAAAAATGTGCCAACAGAGCAAAGCCTAGCAAATGGCCACAGTTGGAGAAAACAGTTGCTGAGGGGGTACTTGAAAATTGTCAAAATGGAAAATGTGTTAGTTGTGAAGCCATCCGAATTCATACACACAATGAATCAAAGAAGGATGGAATTTCGGATTTTAAGGTAATTGCTGGATGGTGTGCAAGGTTCATGGGAAGGCATGGGCTAGTACTTCAGCAGAGAACTCAGACTGCACAAAAGCTGCCTGCTGAACGAGAAGATAAGATATTACAGTTTCACCAGTTTGTAATCAGAATTCAGTGGAAGGAAGGCTACAAGTTATCATGCATTGGAAACATGGACGACACACATAGTACTCTCGATATTCTGAAGAATCAAACTGTGAACCAAAAAGGAGAAAAAACAGTAATGGTAAAAACCACTTGCCATGAGAAAAGGTTTACTTTAGTTCTTTCTTGTACGGCTGATGGCACTAAGTTAAAACCAAAGGCAATTTTTAAGAGAAAAACTTTGCCAAAGGAGACATTTCCAAAAGGAATTGTTGTCCATATGCATCCACAAGGCGAAGGTGAGTGTATAAAAATGGAGAAAGGAAGCTTGGAATTTACGACCTGGTGGACTAAGGAAAATAAAGAGTTTGCTTGTCTGGGATCAGTTTAGATCACATCTAGTAAAGAATGTTGTTAATAACATCTGAACATATAACACAGACGTAGCTGTAATTTCTGGCAGACTTACAAGTGTTTTTCAACCAACAGATGTTGATATCAATAAGCCATTTAAAGACATGAAGAGAATGAAGTGGACTAACTAGATGCATGATGGAGAAAAAAACATAAATGAAAGGAGGCAGTGTGCAGGCTCCATCACTGCCACTGATCTGTGAATGGATCGTTGATTCATAGAAGGAAATAAATTTCAAAATCATTAGATGGTACAGAGGACAATTATCCATGGGATGACATGGATGAAGAAGAAGTGGACGATGTGCTACATCTAACTATGAACAGCGAAGATGAAGAGGATCCATATAATGATGTCATTCATCCTCATGCTTATGAACCTTTATTTGGTTCCTAAGATGTTGAACAGTTTGATTTAGCAGATTTTTAATGAACTTTTGTATTTGACATGTTTAATTTAAGATGTATCATGTAATTGTGATTTAAAGACCTATTATATTTCTACTAGCCTAAGGCCTCTTATATTTCTACTTGATTTTTTTGTACGTATAAATGAAAGCTTACTAATTCATTTTTGTTTCTATTGTCTTTATCCAATAATTACCGTAACTCATTGTATTTTTTTCTTTAAATATTCTGCAAATGATATATTATTTCAGACTGTAGCATGAATTTCAACTCCTCAAAAATAGTATCCATGTAAAGGTTGACCCCATAAAAGTGTTGACTTTCACACACAAAAATACAATATGTGTCCTACTGTTCAGACATGAGGCCACTAGAGGGAGTTGAGTAACTAAGGAGCTCTGACAACTATTCATAGCGGCCTTGCTCAGTGTGAGTTATGCGTGCCAGTGCTGCCACACTAAACTGATTGTAAGGCAAAAAGTTGTCAGTCTCATATTTCTGAGTCACAAGGTTGGGGCTCCAGCCCCATTCTCAAGACTTGAGCATGAATCCTGGAGTGACGCATCAAGTGTAGAACTCAATCTGTTTCTCCGTAAGGTGGAAGCGGGTTGTATAAGAGGTGGGTGCCTCACTATGTAAATCGGGGCAATAGGATCTCCTAAACCTGTTATTATCAATACAGAGAGACACTTCTCACATTAATCATGGTCTGTCACAGAGGGTGGAATGTTTCTTGGTTAGTTGGTGAGTATCTATATCATGCTGCTCACCAGCCATGGCTGTGTGGGACAGGCATAATAGACTAATGGATCTTTACATGTCTTTCATGTTCATACATTAGCAGTGTTAAGAGGGTGTGGCATTGTCAGAGGTCCAATCAGAGGGGCAGGAACATTTTGGTTGGATCTCTTTAGGCTTTTCCTAATGTTAGGAATTCAGTAGAAAGACGTCCTGTGTTAAACATTGTTCAGGTTAGGCCACAGGCACTCAGGAATAATTCTTAGAGAATCCATTTGTTAAAGCAACCTCTTGCCCTTCAATCAAAGCAAAATACTGCAGATGCTTGAAATCTGAAATAATAATGGAAAGTGCTAGAAAACTTCAGCAGGCTCACCAGCATTTGTGGGCGGCACAATGGTGAGCACTGCTGCCTCACAGTGCCAGAGACCCGGGTTCAATTCCTGCCTCAGGCAACTGTCTGTGTGGAGTTTGCACATTCTCCCCGTGTCTGTGTGGGTTTCCTCCAGGTGCTCCGGTTTCCTCCCACAGTCCAAAAATGTGCAGGGTAGGTGAATTAGCCATGCTAAATTGCCCGTAGTGTTAGGGAAATGGATCTGGGTGGGTTGCTCTTTGGAGGGTTGGTGTGGACTTGTTGGGCCGAAGGGCCTGTTTTCACACTCTAAGTAATCTAATTCCCTGTTCCAGTGCTTTCCCAGGTCCACACTTCACAACTCTTTCTCCAAACTATCAATGATGTCTTCAGTGCTACTCCCTGTTCTTGTCTGGAATTGGAAAATTTCAAAGATTTTGCTTCCTATTTCCAACTTTCTCTCACCTTCACCTGGCCCAGCTCTGACACTTCCCTTCCCTTCCCTTCTTTGACTTCATTTTCTGGGAATTCTGGGAATAGACTGTCCACCAATATCCACTGACTAGTCTTCCTGACACCCTGCTTGCAAGGAACCCATTCCATTCTCCCAGTCTCTCCATCTGTACTGAAGATGACACTTTCTATTGGGGTGCCTCTGATATGTCCTTTCTTTTTTCCCAACAACACAGTTTACAGGGTCTTCAATTATGTCTAACCCATCTGTCACACTTCTTGCTGCACTCTTTGCCCTCCCTGTTAGAACAACAATAAGGTTCATATTTTCCACCCCACGAATTTTCACATTCAAACAATCATGTCCTGTCATTTCCACCACCAATGTGCACACAGAAACAATTATAACTCACAAGAGGTTTTGAGACTGATTTAAATTTACAACTGGAAAATTCACTCAGATTTGCACATCCTCACAACATAAATAATTCTAACATTGATCCAAAAAGGACAGACCTTAATTTCAGTTTGCTGCTAAGGGATAAACCCACAAAGAAGCCAACATAAAAACAAACATTGCTTCACACTTAACCTGCTTACTTACTTTTCCATCCTCACCTTCCCTCCTCTCCTATCTTTCAATCCTCCCTTTGAGGTTGGAGATTGGCCGTATATCCACATGTGGTAGAATACAATAGCACAGTAAGTTGTGGTCAGCCAGTACCCTGGCTTTGCCAAATGTTGAAATGAGATAAGGGTAAGCTCTCCTGGGGTGTACTGAGACATTTCTGAATTAAGGTCAGCTGTACTTCTGTGACAGTGGCATTTTTTACCAGTGGAATCAAGGGAGAGTAGCTAAATGAAATATAGTGAAAAGTGGAGGGAGGTGGCGTTGTATTCGTCACAGCAAAGTGATAGGCTCTTTGTCCCAAACTGGTCCATGCCGATCAAAATGTTGAGCCACGCGAACCCTGTTTCCCTGCACTTGGACCATATCCTTCTAAACCTTTCCTATCCATATATTTGTCCAAATGTTTTTTAATGTTCTTAATGTAACCCCTCAACCACTTCTGCTGGAAGCTCATTCCAAATGCCTACCACCATCTGTGTAAAAACGTTGCCCCTCATGTTCCCAATTATTATTTCCTCTCTTATCTTAAACTGTTTTTTGGGGGGAATTAGGAACTGCAAAAGTAAACAAAAATAGTTGAAGTTATGTACAGACCTCCAAATAGTAGTCAGGAGCTGAGGGACAAGATACACCAGGAGACAGGAAAGATGTGTAAGAAAGGCAAAGTTACAGTGATCATGGGGGATTGCAATATGCAGGTGGACTGGAAAAATTAGGTTGGTAGTGGACTACAAGAAAAATAATTTGTGGAATGTCTACAAGATGGCTTTTTGGAGCAGCTTGTGGTGGAGCCCACGACGGAACAGGCAATACTGGATTTAGTGTTGTGCAATGAGGCAGACTTGTTCAGTAGGCATCTAGCTGATTTTAACCTCACTGCGAATCCTCTTCCAAGGATGCCCACCTTGAAGAAGTTCTCCTCCTCTCTCTCTACAAGGATCTCAGTGAGTCTCTCTCTTTCTCACTGCAACCCCCAGGCCATCTCCTCTGCCCTGAAGTTCTTCAGCCATGTGCTGAAACAGACTCATTACCACAGCTACACCTCCTTCCTCAGTGCCTGCCTCCATCTATCCCACTCTCAGCTACCTTCACCCCAGCCCCACCTCCCTCCACCCTGAGCTCCCAACCTCAGTCCTAATGAAGGACATTTGCCTGAAACATTGATTCTACTGCTCCTCAGATGCTGCCTGACCTACTGTGCTTTTCCAGCACCACACTCACGGCTCTGATTTCCAGTATCTGCAGTCCTCACTTTCGCCTGATTATTAATGTGGTAACTCATGGTGTGAACAACACTCCTCTGAGATCAAAATCTGTTCTGCCCACAAGTCCATGTGATGCCATTATCATTTCTCTGTATTAAGCCTTTCAGATCCTTACACTTTTATCCAACACCTTGGCAAAGTTTCATGTAATTTTGCAAAATCTGAAATGTCGACTCTATATTCGGTTCTGCAGCAGTATGACACAAATACAAGCCACAGCCTACCCCTAAAAATCCCTGCTGTAGGCTTGGATTACATTGAAGAGTAAGAACATGTTTAAAGGAGTTGTCAGCTTAGATAGAGATGGACTGTTTCCTCTGCTAGGTAAGTTCAAAACAAGTGGCATAAATGTAGAGCTACACCATTCTGGGTGATGTCAGAAGGGTAATGTTAGAGATGGGAAACAAATGGAGGCCATCTAACGATGCCCACGTCCCACAAATAATTAAAAAAAAATTTCTTCATACACAGGCTTTTAGAAATCTGGAATATTTTCCCACAACAAGGCAATGAGGCTAAATGTAAATTAGAAGAATGAAAGCTGTCATTGGTTGTGTTTTTTAAATAAGAGCTATAGGAGGTGAACGAAACTCTGACACAATTCAGATTTAATTCAACTGAACGGTCGAATAGATCTGGGTTGAATGGTCTCCTCCTAGTTCTGTATTGCTGCTGTTGTGTGTGTATATCACAACTGGTCCATTGCTGTTTATTGTCCAGATTAATGTGTGAAGAGTGGTTGTCTGAGATTCACAGGAGCAAACCCCCACCCAGGAGATACAGCAGATAAATACAAAGTCTGGAATGAATGTGTCTGAGAGTCAGAGGAAGTTTTACAGCTCTTCTTCATAATCAACCTGCCTTCAGAGATCTGCTTTCTCATTCTTTCACAGGGTGGAGAACAGTTCAGCAGATTCTCAGACAGAAAGATGTTGGGCATAGACAGCAGGCACTTCACCTGCTCGAAGACTGAACTTAATCATTGCTTTTGTTCCTTACTAAATCATTTATCTCAAAGAACACGGCATTTTTTTAAGAACTACATTTTCTCATCATTTCCCTCATAGCCTCAGAACCCCCTTGGATCTGTCTCTGTCACCATTAATGGGACCAGAGCAAAATGGAACAATCTGAAGGTCTCTGTGGAAACTGTTTCTTTGAAATTGTCTCTACAGTTCAGTGGTCAAATCATTGGAAGGAGCATCGCTGCCTAATGGTTTCATCTGATGACCTGAGCTTCAGTTATCCCATCTGGTATCAATGGGCAAAGTGTCAAATCTGGGTGGTGAGGTTTACCACCATCTGATGGCCTTAGTGTAGATTTTACTCTCTGTACCCTTCCAAGATTTATTTAAGCTGCTCCTTCCCTTGCCATAAGTAAAGGGTGTTACCTAGAGATAAAACTCTGTAAGGGTTAACCTTCATGATAAACAGGCTCCAACCAATCCACTGATGTCATACATAGTCTGTGAGTGGAGACAAAGAGTTCTATCCTCACTTTCAGAGGAAACAGACATAACTGTATCAGCTCCCTAAGGTCCTAGAAATGATACCTAATCAAATGTAGTTGCATTTATTGCTATTGCGCAATATACCTTTTCGTTATCTAAAAACAGCACCTCTTCTGTGATAATAGTCCATGGTGGTGTATCATCCCCCAGTAATCACTAGGTGGATCCAAGAGAAAGAAGAATTGGTGGCATGAAACTAGTGCAAACTACCCTCACTGACATACTGTCAGAGGTGCAAATATCACAAGGTACCAGGAGTGATCATCAGGGAACATGCTTCATTGGCCTCACCCCCTTCACACCTTGCCTTTGATGTTGAGCACCTGTGACAGGAGCAGTAGAGTGTACATAGCTGACAGCTACTGAGCATTCTGATTGGCCTGGGTTTCCAAGGTGACTGCTCCTCTTTCCATTGGGGTAGCCAGGGTCTCACACACTGGAGCACACAGTACTCAGAGGGCAGTCAGACTCCTCTGGTATTTGTTACAATGCCATTCAGTCGCAACTTGCAGTTAGGTCTGCCTGCAATCCTTCTTTCTCAGTTGTTAGGCCTGGAAGATGGACTCTGATTGGTCAGAGTATTGCCATGGAAATGCAGCAAAGATTAACAGTCTCTGAGACCCCTTATGTTTCCTGAGAAAGGTGCAATTTATGAATTAATTCTGATATTTTCAGTTATAACCAATTGGCCAAACTAAGCAAAATTTAGAATTGGCAGGTCTTTAGGACATTACCTGGCTCCCTGGATTAATAGTCTAATGATAATACTAGTAGACCTTCATCTCTCTCAAACTGTGAATTCAACCAAGGCTGCCCAAGTCGTCAAAACTCAAAACTTCATGCCATCAATGGGATACAGTATTTCCCTCTTTTTCTGGATGGACTGGAGCATGAGGACTCTTAAAGGCCCAGGGAGAACCCATTCCTGCTTTATGACATCTGCACAGGAATGGGAGTCACCAACGCTGCCTCCTGCTGCTCTTACCTTGCCATGAGTGAAGGCCTGATGGCTTGGATTTTAAGTATGAAGCTTAAATCTGCCCTGTGTGATTCAGTGTTTAACTCACACTGCAGTCAAATTGAAAGCACACAATTAAGTGAGAGAAATTGTCCTGGCTCATTATGGAGTGAGGCCCTGTATGACACCTGATCCACGGCCTGTCTTAATATCTTCGATAGATTTCCCAGCTCCTTGTCTAGCGGGTTGACAAAGGTGACCAATATTTGCTGTCGTTTGATCACATGGAAATCAGGTTTTACATCCAAACTCATTCTGTCATTGGAACCTGACTGAAGTTTTCTGTCCAATACTTTCACCGAAGTGAGGTCTGAATGAGCAACAAAATAACAGTTCACAGCAAGATCAGACTACTGGATATCTACAAATCTGGGATGTTTGAGGTTGGAGGTTGCACACCCAGATTCATTAGCAGAAATCGAGCTGATCCCACTCAGAGTTTTTAACTGTTCATTTTGGAAGTGAATGCAGCTATGGAGAAGATGGGGACAGCTTTGCTTTGTGAAGGAATGAAATGTGCACAATGGAAATATTGCTAACCCAGCTGACACTCAGAAGGTTTCTGCTGTGAAAGGTTTGTTTAGACGTGTAATAGAGCCTTCCTTTCGAGAGCTCATATAGGTGTTGAGCATAATTTTATGATAGAATGAATAACTCTACACAGGAATTGAGAGAACAAGTGAATAATTAAATTCCCAGCACCAGCACTAAGAGCTCAGGATTAAAATTGGAACAATGAAAAGCGAAGAATTTGTGAAATTTGTCACACAGAAGTTGTGACTGAAGAGACAGGAACTATAAAATAGTTTGTTTATCGACTCAGAAGGGATAGCATCTTCACCATTTAATGAGACCATAGCAGTAAAACACCAGTCAGCCTAATGAATCTGTTCCACCATTCGATGAGATCAAGGCTGATCTGACAAACCTCAACTCCATTTTCCTGCCTTTTGCTTATAATTCTTAAGTCCCTAAATGATTATAAAAAGTCTATCTATCTCAGTTTTGTATATACTTAAATTCAACCTCAACAACCGAGTTTTGTGAGGAGGATGATACTGAAGGGAGTAATGGGGGAGTGGGGAGTGGCAATGAGGGCAGCAGCAGAGGGGATGCAGCTCACAACAGGTATTACTTTAACAGAGTCCAGGTAAAGAATGAGTTCACTTGGAATCTTGGAGCAGGTTGTTGTGTCAGGTGATGGCCACTCACTAGCACCAGATCTGCTGCCTAGTGGATTGGTTGACAGTCAAATTCACCAGCACCATCAGCATTTGAATCTGTGAATCCTTCTGGAACTCTTCTGGAGACATAACTAAGCTCTCCAAAATGAAATTCCATAAAAACAAAGAGATGGCTGATGGATTGCTTGCCAGAGGCAGAAGTAAAATCGACCTTACCCCAGTCACTCAGATAGTTACCACCTTCCAAAGCTTTTACTGGCCAATATGCATCAAGTTTATAATAAATCCACCATCCTCAATATCTTCACACGCAGAAACAGACTTAAGGCATGGTTGCTAAGTGACATGAGACATCCATTCAAAACTTCATTCATGATATTTGCCTGAAACCCAACAAATGAAGCTCAATAATGCTACAATGACTATTGTACAAACATAAGACACCTGATAAAAAAAGTCACACTGATCATGTACTCCAAGGTCTTCGCATTGATTTGGAGGAGTCCTTCAGTATGCGTCCATGTCTACATGCAGATGGATGCACATGCTATGTACATGTGTTCACACTCATTTTGTGTGTATTTTGTGGAATAAAGGGTTAACAAGAAATTATTTTACTGAGGGACACTGTACCATGGTGGCATCAGATCTCATGGAAGTCGGAACTGAGTTCATTGATATCCCCTGTTACTCACTCCAGTATATTTGATTATTGTTCACTGATGATGAAATAGACTAAATTCTATCAACAACCTATACATGATGTTACCACATATGTCTGTACATTCGCCCTGTGTACGTGTGCAATAATATGCTATCTTTGTATGTGTGTTTACACTGAGTACAATGTCCAGTCCTTCTGTTTGTATGCCCCCTGCCAGTGTATATTAATGTCACATCCTTTCTGTATATGTATCTATTTCAGAAAGTGTGTGGTATGTTTGCCTTTATTGGTCAGGGAACTGAAAACAAGAATCAAGATGTCATGTTGCAGTTTTATAAAACTTCGGTTAGGCCACGCTTAAGAGTATTACATTTAATTCTGGTCCAAACATTAAGGAAAGATGTAGAGGATTTGGAGAGATGCAGGTTGACCAGGAAGCAGCCAGACGCTAGAACATTTCAGGTTGTTTTCTCTGAAGTGACAGAGGGTGAGGGGAGACTTGATAGAAGTGTATAAAGTTATAAGATGCATTGATAGGGTTGATGGTCAGAATCTTTTTCCCGATAATTGAAGTGTTATATACTAGGGGGCATGCATTTAAGGTGAGAGGGGCATGTTCAAAGGAGATATGAGAGGCAAGTTTTTTAGACAGTCTGGAACACGCTGCCGGGGTGGCGGTAGAGGCAGACACAATGGGGTGGTTTAAAGGTCTTTTAGATAAGCATATAAATATGTATAGAATGGAGGGATATGGGCCACGAGCAGGCAGAAGGGATATGTTTAACTTGGCGACATGTTCGGCACACATCGCGGGCTGAAGGGTCTGTTCCTGTGTTGTACTGTTTTATGTATCTGTCCATAGCCTCTGTATATTAATATCAACTCCCTCTGTATATATGCATACTCTCTGCCGATGAGCGTTTCCTCACTCTCTGAATATATTGATGTAAGTGCGTGTGTCTCTGGTCCCCAGGCGGCGCTCCATGATCTGATATTAAAAGTCCGGGCGGGGTTATAAGTTGGGAAAGTTTTATTTTCTCTCTCTACCTGCCTCGCTGCTCAGTGTTGTAAAGATTGTCGAGCCGGCGGCTGCTTGTTTCAGTCCCACAGCACAGTGTCTGAGCCTCAGCAATGGGAACACTCCGCCTGGGAGCTGGTTGCATCACACTGCTCGCTGCCCTGTGCATGACCACCGTCTGGGGTAAGTGCAGCGGGGTACAGGAAACTATTTTTGGGATTAGTTCATGTGAACGATCCAGCGGCAGTGGGAGGATGCGGTGAATGGATGAGGATTCTAATGGAGAAATGAGATATTTCTACAGGGGACTTGCTCCTGACCACTGAGACCAATGTCTGATCAATAATAGCCAGATTGCTGCCACCCCTGTTTAAATACTGGCAGCTAGATTTTAAAGTTTCGTTTTTATTTGTGAAATGAAGATCTAACTATTTTTGACGTCCAGAGTGAAATATATTAGAAATGTACCTATTGCCAAATTAAATGAACATGGATCAACAACTGTACATTTAAATCATTGTGGGCACATTTTTTAAAAAAAAAATTGTATGGGACATGTAATCTGTAAATATATCGAGAAAAAGGCTAGAGAAGTGTTGAGATGCAATGGATGATGATTCTTCTAGGCCAGAAACTCTGGGTTCAAGTCCCACCCCGGCACTTCATGGCCACGGAAGGTATCGTTATTAATCCGTAAATCTTTCTGATGCTTCTTCTGGTGAATAGTGTGGCTGAGCTTCCTGCTCAGTCACAACCATGTGAGAGCTGCAACTCAACCCCATACTCACATTAAAAGACATGGTTGATCATCCTGGCTCAGAGGGAGTGCCACACACTCTGTAACAGATTGCAGGAGGGTGTAGACAGATTGGGTGGACACAGCAAGTCAAGTTCAACACAAGAAGAGTGTGATGTGGTATATTTCATTAGGAAGAATCAGGGCACACAATACCAATTGGGGTGGCAGAGTAGCTCAGTGGCCAGCACTGTTGCCCCTACAGTGCCAGGGACCTGGGTTTGACTCCACCATTGGGCAGCTGTCTATGTGGAGTTTGCACATTCTTCTCGCATCTGTGTGTGTTTCCTTTGGGTGCTGAGGTTTCCTCCCACAAACCAAAGATGTGCATGTTAGGATGGATTGGCCATGCTAAATTGTCCTGTAGTATCCAAGATGAGTATGCATGGTGGCTTAGCCATGCGAAGATGCAATGTTTACATGTAGCAGGTGTGTCTGGGTGAGATGCTCTTGAGAGGGTCAGTGTGGACTCGAAGGACCAAATGGTCTGCTTCCACGCTGTGGGATTTTTGTGAGTGTCAACTGAACAGTGCAATTATAAACAGCACTGAAAATGTGTTGCTGGAAAAGCGCAGCAGGTCAGGCAGCATCCAAGGAGCAGGAGAATCGACGTTTCGGGCATAAGCCCTTCATCAGGAAACCTGGCTTATGCCCGAAACGTCGATTCTCCTGCTCCTTGGATGCTGCCTGACCTGCTGCGCTTTTCCAGCAACACATTATCATCTCTGATACTCTGCAGACCTCACTTTCTCCTCGAAAATTATAGAAAGCATCAAAGAAGATTAAACTTTTTTTTCACAGAAATCATTGAGCATTCTAAATAGAGGCAAACCATATGAAAGGTAAAACCTGTATATAATAGTGTTAAGAATGTGAAAGCTTTAGAGAGGGTGTAGAAGAGATTTGCTAGAATGAATGTAAAATATGGGATACAGAGAGTGTAGGGCCAATGGATAAGAGAAGTTGAGATTGTTCTCCTTGGAGCAGAGAAGGCTAAAAGGAGATCTGGTTGAAGGGTTTCAAAGTAAGAAACTGTTTTCAGTGGCTGAAGGGTTAGTAATGAGACACCATAAATTGAAGGGGTTTTTTTAGAGAAAGGAATTCAGAGGAGATACAAGGAATTTTTTTTAATGTAAGGAGTGGTTAGGATTTGGAATGCACTGCCTGATAAGATGGTGGGTACAGATTCAATAGCAACCTTACATTGATTTTTGAAGGAGAAGTTATTGACAGGACTGATGGAAAAGGCCAGTGAGTGGGCCTAGGTGGATTACTCTCAAACAGGCAGCATGAACCCGATAGGCTGAATGATCTTTACATGCTGGTACAGTTCTATGATTGTAAGATTCTGTAATTGCAAATATGTTGGGCATGGGGTTGGGATAAAATGGTGATTTTCTCTGTTGTAAGATTGGAGACAATCACTATAATTCTGTCTTCACTGGGTTACAATGTATGAATTTAGGCTGATTTCAACCAAGCAACATCAAAGTACAAAGAATAGTATGACCCTTCAGCCCACCGAGACTGTGCCAACACAAGATGCCTTCTGAAATGCAAAACATTTTGCCTCTCCATGCTCAGTAATCTTCTATTTCCTGCCTATACATATATCTGTCAAGATGCCTCTTAAATGCTGCCTCCACCACGTCCCTCTTTGTAAAAATGAAATTGCCTCTGACATCTCATTTAAACTTTCCCCCTGTTACTTAAAACCTATTTCCCCAAGTAATTTACTTTTCTATGCTGGGAAGAAGACTCTGACTCTCCATTCTATTCACGTCTCTCATAATTTTGTAAACTTGCATCAGGTTGTCCTCATCCTTCAATGTTCAAGTGAAAACAAACCAAGTTTGTTCAATCTCTCCTCGTAGCTAATACTCTCCAAACCAGGCAACATCCTGGTAAACCATTTTTGTATCCTTTCGAAAGCCTCCACATCCTTCTGATAGTGTGGCAACCAGAACTGTATGTAATATTCCAAATGTGACCTCATTAAAATTCCATACAGCCACAACATGACTTGCTAATTTTTATACTCTGTGACCCGACTGATGAAAGAAAGCATG
Source organism: Hemiscyllium ocellatum (assembly GCF_020745735.1). NCBI lineage: Eukaryota > Metazoa > Chordata > Chondrichthyes > Orectolobiformes > Hemiscylliidae > Hemiscyllium > Hemiscyllium ocellatum. Next base: position 12,571,284 of record NC_083432.1, on the reverse strand, counting down.
CCTTATGCCTTCTTAAAGTTAAAAATCATACAACACCAGGTTATAATCCAACAGGTTTATTTGGACTATAACCTGGTGTTGTGTGATTTTTAACTTTATCCACCCCAGTCTGACATCGGCTCCTCCACATTATGCCTTCTTGATCACCTTATCCACTTGTGTTGCCACTTTCAGGGAACTGTAGACTTGTACACCTTGATCAATCTGTACGTTAATGCTACTAAGGTTCTGCCATTTACTGAATAAAAATGATTCATTTGTAAACGAAAGTTGAACGTAAAGAAGCTTTGAACATGTCTTTTTAGACCTCCAACTTGCATTTGTGAACCGCTTTTAATTGTAGGACAAACCAGATACGGAAGTGGAGCCATTATCTCATCAGTACAGCTTGTTTCCAAATGTATCAGCAAAGTTTAAACTCCCATTCCAGGCTAGCCTTTCTGTTGCAATTAGCCTTCCTTTAAATGGTTGCAGAAGCAACATTTGTAACACTTCTGTGAAAATATGTGGGATGTTTTGCACATCTTGGATAAGGTGGAAGATAGTAAATCATAATTATGAGGTAGCAACAGTGCGACAGATTACAAGAGTGAAGCTTTTCTGCCAGTATCCTATCATTGACCCCATTGACTCTGTCATCATGACCTAGCAAACTCTTGATTCCCTAAAGCTTTAGATTTAAAATGATCATCCTTATGTTTAAGTCCCTTTTTGTCCTCACAACTCCATCTTTAATGTTGTAGGTGGCACAGTGGCTCAATGGTTAGCAGTGCTGCCTCACAATGCCAGGGATCTAGGTTCAGTTCCACCCTCAGTCAACTATGTGTGAAGTTTGCACATTCTCCCCATGTCTATGTGAGTTTCCTCTGGTTTCCTCCCACAGTCCAAAAAAGTGCAGGTTAGGTGGATTGGCCATGCTAAATTGCCTATTGTCCTTAGGTGAATTGGCTATAGGAAATGCAGGGTTACAGGAATGAGGTAGGGGCATGGGTCTGGGTGGGATGCTCTTAACAGGTAGTTGGTGTGGATGTTTTTGGGCTGAATGGCCTGTTTCCACACAGTAGGGATTCTGTGTATCACCTTCTGTTCTTTTAATCCTTGTACATCTGTTTTCATCCTTTACTCCTCCAATGATGGCTGTCAAAATGTCTGGTTCCATGCCCTAGAATTAGCTTCCTCAGTTTTAGTGAACCTTTCTTCTTTCCAAGACCAGCTGCACATCTTTAAAACCCATCTATTTGCCAGTATCTTCATGACAATTGTTAGTTTGGTTCATGATGCTCTGAGGTACCTTCAGATTTTCTGATTTGTTGAAGTTGTGAACTAAAGGCTTGTTCTGGGTGATGACAATAGTGGAGAAATGTGTGAAGGTCAACACCACAATCTACAATGCATCCTTAAACTTACACCCTTTTGTCTGCTATTAGTAATATTGTTGCTATGTTGTATCATCCAATTCCCCATATTTTAGTTCATAGGTGTCAACTGTGAGTGTGTTTTGTTTCTTTAACACACAATGGTTAAAGACTGGAGTATGAACAATCATGACCACATCACTGTAGAATTGTTGGTATTTGTCTATGAATAGACAAGTTGAATTGAGTTCTGGCATTTTTCTATGAAAGCCTGTCCAGAGTGTTTGATTCACCAACTCTGATTAATTTAATAGTATTCTCTCTCCCTAATATCATTGAAACTCACCAGCTAACGTAGGGAGTTTTGAACTGTTAAAAGCACTGGATTTTTTAATTTAAACTACTTTTATTCATAAAATTTGTAAGGGAATATTGCAATGCACTCTAAATGTTGTAATTCACAAAGTGCAATTTGGCTCATTTACATTAAATGTTTTTGTGCGCCTAATCCCACTTAGAATGCAGATTATGTCTACATTTATATCCTTCATCTGTTCAGGACACTGCAGTCTCCACTGCAGTTTAACAAACAGGCAAGTTCCAAATCCACCTAGGCTGGAATTGAACTCCATGCTGTTGACACCAATCTATCCATACCAATTGTTTCCCCCTCCCCCTCTCCAAAATGTCTGAGTTGCTATATCAACATTTACAAACATGTTATATCCTGGAGCTATGGAAAATGATCTTAAGAGGCTCCAACTTCTTTCCATCACATTGCTGACCAGAAATCCATATGATTCTTACCATCTGCCATTGGTTTATTCTCAATGTGTTACACCATTCTTAGGGATACATCAATCTTGGAATGGGACTTGAACCTGGAGCCTCTGGTCAGGGACACTACTCACTGCACCAGAAGACCTGGCATTTACATTACACTAGATATTTCATTTTGGGGGGGGGGGGGAGGTTAGATTGTGTTATTATGCAATACCTTGCTGATACCATGAGGTGGACTGCCTGGATACCAACCACCTGATTGTGGTTGGGCTAGAGTGTTACCAACAATGCCAGTGTGAGGAGCTGTTCAACATTCTATGGTGGAGGATCGGCCACAAATAGTTGTCAGCAGAAGACCCTCTTGTCTTGTGTAACAAAGAAGTAGTTTAGCAGAACGTGGGTTACATTAACAGCATGTGGGAAAGAAGACACATGTGCCTTCAGCAGAGGACTGGGCCATTCAACAGCCATGTGATGTCATCCAACTGGGCAGAGCTCAGTATAGCTTAAACATGAACTCTTTCAGAATCATTACCTTGTACATCAGGCTTTTCAACAGGTCCCTGGTCCTCAGTATACATTAGCAGAAAAGCCTTAAACTGTGGCATTTCTCCATTGAGCCTTTGTACACTTCAAGAAGGTCTGGGCTGATCCCATCCCACAATATCTAAATCAACTCAGTTTCTGGGAAATAACGATCACAATACAAATGAAGTGCGAAATAATGTACTTTACAAATATGAATCTTAAACCTAAAAATAGCCAAATACATTGGAATGAGGGGAAAGCCGGTAATGGTTCATTAAGTAGATAAATTAAAAGTTCAGTAGATAAATAAACAGTGGGAAACATTTAAAGAAATAATTCAAAATGTTCAACAAAAAATAATTCAATTTAAGAACAAAACTTCAGCAAAAACATTATCCATGATTTACTAAGGAGGTCAAGTTCAGTACTGGATTTTAAAAAAGAGATTTTGCAAAGAATATTCATAAATCTGGGGATTAGGAGTGTTTTGGAAACCATGAAAGGACCACCAAAAAGATGACAAAAAGAGAGACAATAGAATTTTACACATAAATAAAAAGGAAGAGAGTAGCTGAAGTAAATGTTGGTCCCTTAAAGCAGAAACAGGAGACGTTATCATATGAATAAATGGCAAAGACATTGAATAAATATTCTGACCTATTTTCCCTATACAAGACTAAAATATGTACCAGAGATACAGGGTGAACTAAGGGCTATTAAGAAGAACTTGAAAAACATAGAAACAAAAAAAAAGGAGCAGGAGTAGGCCATTCAGCCCTTCAAGCCTGCTCCCCCATTCAATATGATCATGGCTAATCATCCAACTCAGCCATATTGGATGAAACCCTGTTCCTGCTTTCTCCTCATTATTTTTGACCCTTTGGCCCTAAGAACTAAACCTAACTCCTTCTCAAAAACATTTGTCCTCAACTGCTTTCTGTGGCAGAGAAATCCTCACCCTCACCATTCTCCAGGTGAAGACAATTTACATAATCTAAAGAAAAGGGATAAGAAAATTTTAAGAGAATAAAGTCTAACATTTTACCAGGATCTGTTACTCAGATTGTCTCTATAACCATTATTTTTGAAACTATGCATGTACTGCCAATAATTTTCCCAAATTCAAATCACTTTCATTGGATTGAAAGTCAGCAAATGCAACACCACTCTTCAACAAAGGAAGGGGAAACAGTATAGGGAGCTACAGGCCAGTTAACCTAATATTTGTGATCTGGGAAATACTGCAACAATATTAAGGTAGTTTATCAATTACTTAAATCATTTTATAATTAGACAAAATATGTGCACAGATTTAGTCTCCCTATATAAAGTATCACTTGGAGGTGATAGGATGAACATTTATTGGGATTGGCTCCCGCCCAATGAGAGGGTTTTCCTGTAATGAGGGGCTGAGTAAATTGGGTTATATTTTCTAAAGCCTATGAGAATGAGAGGTGACCTCACTGAAACCTTCAAGATTCAGAATCATTTTGACAGGGTAGGTACTGAGAGGTCACTTCTTCTGTCTGGGGAATCCAAAACATGGGGTGACGTTCTGAAGATAAGTCTCATGATAAGGGGTCATCAATTTGCACTGAAAGGAGAGGAAACTTGTGGAGTTTTGGATTTCTCAATTCCACAGGGTTATTGGCACTTCATCATTGATTGTTTGTGCTGGCATTGACAGATTTGTTAGCCTCTGAGATTCAAGGGAATTGGGAAACCAATGGAGAAATGGAATTAAAGCTTTTGATCCAATGATTGTAGTGTATTGAATGGTGGAACAGGCTCAGTGAACCATACGATCTATTCCTCCTATTTCTAATATGGTTATCACAGGCTGTCACTTCCAGGAATATGTTTCTTCTCAAAAGACCTGACAGCCTTTGTCAGCTTGTCCAAAGTTGGTGGTTTACATGGTTATCACACTTGTTGTCATTTGCAGTCTCTGGAATAGAAAACAGGAAGAACTGAGTGGCACAGTGGTTAGTACTGCTGCCTCACAGCTCCAGGAACCAGCATTTAATTCCTCACGTGACTGATATCTGTGTGGAGTTTGAATGTTGTCCCTATGTCTGTGTGGGATTCCGCCAAATGCTCCAGTTTCCTCCCACAGTCCAAAGATGTGGAGGTTAGGTGGACTGATCATGCTAAATTGCCCATAATGTCCAGGGATGTGCAGGCCAGGTGGATTAACTATGGGAAATGCGGGGTGGATCTGGGTGGGACTGTTTTAGGCAAGTCAATGTGGATTTGATGGGTTGAATGGCCTGCTTCCACACTAGGGATTCTGTTATCTGTGGGCTCCTCATTATGCAGTACCCTTCCACTGACACCCTCCTTCGACTGACTGAACTGGTCCTCACCCTGAATAACTTCTCTTTCCAATCCTCCCACTTCCTCCAAACTAAAGGAGTTGCCATGGGCACCCGCATGGGCCCCAGCTATGCCTGTCTCTTTGTAGGATATGTAGCATCTTCCGCAACTACACTGGCACCACCCCCCACCTTTTCCTCCGCTACATCGATGACTGTATCGGCGCTGCCTCGTGCTCCCACGAGGAGGTTGAACAGTTCATCAACTTTACCAACACCTTCCATCCCGACCTCAAATTCACCTGGACTGTCTCAGACTCCTCCCTCCCCTTCCTAAACCTTTCCATTTCTACTTCGGGCGACCGACTCAACACAGCCATCTACTATAAACTGACTGACTCCCACAGCTACCTGGACTACACCTCCTCCCACCCTGTCCCCTGTAAAAACTCCATCCCATATTCCCAATTCCTTCGTCTCCGCCGCATCTGCTCCCAAGAGGACCAGTTCCAATACCATACAGCCCAGATGGCCTCCTTCTTCAAGGACCGCAGATTCTACCCAGATGTGATCGACGATGCCCTCCACCGCATCTCCTCCACTTCCCGCTCCTTCGCCCTTGAGCCCCACCCCTCCAACCGCCACCAAGACAGAACCCCACTGGTTCTCACCTACCACCCCACCAACCTCCGTATACAGCGTATCATCCGCCGTCATTTCCGCCAACTCCAAACGGACCCCACCACCAGGGATATATTTCCCTCCCCTCCCCTATCAGCGTTCCGCAAAGACCACTCCCTTCGTGACTCCCTCGTCAGGTCCACACCCCCACCAACCCAACCTCCACTCCCGGCACCTTCCCCTGCAACCGCAGGAAATGCAAAACTTGCACCCATACCTCCCCCCTTACTTCCCTCCAAGGCCCCAAGGGATCCTTCCATATCCGCCACAAATTCACCTGCACCTCCACACACATCATCTATTGCATCCGCTGCACCCGATGTGGCCTCCTCTATATTGGGGAGACAGGCCGCCTACATGCAGAACGCTTCAGGGAACACCTCTGGGACGCCCGAACCAACCCAACCAACCCAACCACCCCGTGGCTCAACACTTTAACTCTCCCTCCCACTCCACCGAAGACATGCAGGTCCTTGGACTCCTCCATCGCCAGAACATAACAACATGACGGTTGGAGGAAGAATGCTTCATCTTATGCCTGGGAACCCTCCAGCCACAAGGGATGAACTCAGATTTCTCCAGTTTCCTCATTTCCCCTTCCCCCACCTTGTCTCAGTCGATTCCCTTGAACTCAGCACCGCCCTCCTAACCTGCAATCCTCTTCCTGACCTCTCCACCCCCACCCCACTCCGGCCTATCACCCTCACCTTGACCTCCTTCCACCTATCACATCTCCATCGCCCCTCCCCCAAGTCCCTCCTCCCTACCTTTTATCTTAGCCTGCCTGGCACCCTCTCCTCATTCCTGATGAAGGGCTCTGGCCTGAAACGTCGAATTTCCTGTTCCTTGGATGCTGCCTAGCCTGCTGTGCTTTAACCAGCAACACATTTTCAGCTCCTCATTATGCAGTTTGCCATAAAAGAATTTAGCAATCTTAGCCATCAGGCTACAATGATGGTATTGAGCTGTCTTCTTGCTTCAAGCTGCTCTCCACGTGTACGTTTGGGATAATTTTTAGGAAATAATAATGTCTTATCTAATGTGACAGTAGTCAAACATGCTGAAGTCAATGTAACCTGTATTAAATTACTTCTTGGTACACCAGTATGTTACTGTTCTGTCCCAGACTTATTCGCAGTTAATTACTTAAGACCAGTACACCCTGTTAGACTGGTATGAGTAGAACTGAAAACGTGTTGCTGGAAAAGCGCAGCAGGTCAGGCGGCATCCAAGGAGCAGGAGAATCGACGTTTCGGGCATGAGCCCTTTTTCAGTAATCCTGAAGAACGACTCATGCCTGAAACGTCAATTCTCCTGCTCCTTGGATGCTGCCTGACCTGCTGCGCTTTTCCAGCAACAAATTTTCAGCTCTGATCTCCAGCATCTGCAGTCCTCACTTTATCCTAGTATGAGTAAAAGGTCAGTGGCAGCAAATCTAACCAAGGAAATCCAAGCAGAATCTCTAGGCTTTTCTAGACATTTTCTTCTGTATCTCCTTTTGTTTTCCAAACATTTTTAAAGATGAAAAAAAAGCGACTCTATGGTGAGTTGATCAGGTACAGTTTTTCTATTTCCTTTTTTTATTGTTTTATCGAGTGATTTGATGAAAACTTTCCTTTTTCATTTACCTAAGCTAAAACTAAAGTTAAATTTAAGGTTAAAAATGACAGGAGATCACAAGCCCTTGTGGGAGCTCAGGGACAGAGCTGATGTCCCTGGCTCCTTCACATGCAGGAAGTATGTCCAGCTGCAGCTGTTGCTAGAACACATAACAGCTCTGGAGCTGCAGATGGACTCACTTTGGAGCATACGCGATGCTGAGGGAGTCATGGATAGCACGTTTAGTGAATTGGTCATACGGCACGTTAAGATTGCTGAGAAAAAAAGGGAATGGGTGACCAAAAGGCAGAGAAAGAGCAGTAAGGATGTGCAGATGTCCCCTGTGGTCATCTCCCTACAAAACCGGTATACCATTTTGGATACTCTTGGGGGAGATGACTCACCAGGGGAAGGCAGCAGCAGCCAGGTTCATGGCACCATGGCTGGCTCTGCTGTACAGAAGGGTGGAAAAATGAGTGGAAGGGCTACAGTCATAGGGGATTCAATTGTAAGGGGAGTATGTAGGGCGGTTCTGTGGTCGAAAATGATACTCCTGAATGATATGTTGCTTCCCAAGTGCACGGCTCAGGGATGTCTCAGATTGGCTGCAGAACATTCTCAAGGGGGAGGGTGAACAGCCAGCTGTCATGGTGCATATAGGCACTAACGATATAGGTAATAAACAGGATGAGGTCCTATAAGCAGAATTTAGGGAGTTAGGAGCCAAGTTTAAAAAGTAGGACCACAGAGTTAGTAATCTCAGGATTACTACCAGTGCCACACGCTAGTCAGTGTAGGAATGATAGAATAAGCAAGATGAATGTATGGCTTGAGAGATGGTGCAGGGGGGAGGGATTCAAATTTGTGGGACATTGGGACTGCTTCTGGGGGAGGTGAGACTATTACAAATTTGATGTTCTCCACTTGGGCCGGACTGGAACCAATATCCTTGGGGGCGCTTTTGCTAATGCTGTTGGGGTGGGTTTAAACTAATGTGGCAGGGGGATGTGAACCAAATGAAGAGGTTAGTGGACAGTAAGGAAGCAGTAACTAAAGCCTGGAAGGAAGTAGATAATGAAGTCAATATGACTAAGGGGAAGAGGAGGCAGGAAGCAGACGATGAACGCAAAGGGACTGGTGGTCTGAGGCAAGAAATGTAGTAGGTAAGGCGGATGAACTTAGGCTTGGATTAGTAGCTGGAAGTATGATGTTATTGCTAATACTGAGACTTGGTTGAGGGAAGAGAATGATTGGCAGCTAAACATCCCAGGATATTGATGCTTCAGGCAGGATAGAGATGGAGGTAAAAGGGGTGGAGGAGTTGCATTAGTGGTCAGAAAAAATATCAATGCTGTGGTGAAGGAGGGCACTATGGAAGACTTGAGCAGTGAGGCAATATGGGCAGAGCTCAGAAATAGGAAGGATGCGATAACAATTTTGGGCTGTACGACTGTTCTTGCAACAGCAAACATGAGATAGAGGTGTAAATATATAAACAGAACATGGAAAGATGCCGGAGCAACAGAATAGTGGTGATGGGAGATTTTCCCAACGTTGACTGGGATTCATTTACTGATAGAGGTCTAGATAGAGCAGAATTTGTAAGGGTTTTCTAGAGCAGGATGTAAATAGTCCAACTTGGGAAGGGGCCGTACTGGATCTGGTGTTGGGAAATCAGCACGGCCAGGTGGTTGAAGTTTCAGTAGGGGAATACTTTGGGAATAGTGATCACAATTACATAAGTTTTAGAATATTCATAGACAAACACAAGAGTGGTCCTAAAGGAAGTGTGCTAAATTGGGGAAAGGCCAACTATACCAATATTTGGCAGGAGCTGGGGAATGTAGATTGGGAGCAGCTGTTTGAAGGGAAATCCATATTCGGGGGCTTTTAAAGAGAGGTTGATTAGAGTTTCAGAGAGATAGAAATAGCAAGGTTAGGGAACCATGGATGACAGATGAAATTGTGAGACTAGCTAAGAGGAAAAAGGAAGCATACATAAGATCTAGGCAACTGAAGGCAGACAAAGCTTTGGAAGAATATCGGAATGTAGGACCGATCTGAAACAAGGAATTAAGAGGGCTAAAAAGGGTCATAAGATATCCTTAGCGAACAGGGTTAAGGAAAATCCCAAAGCTTTTTTTCATCTATAAGGAGAAAGAGGGTAACTCGGGATACGGTTGGCCCACTCAAGGACAAAGGAGGAAAGATATGCTTGGAGTCAGAGAAAATGGGTGAGATTCTTAACGAGTACTTTGCATTGATATTCACTGAGGAGAGGGACGTGGCAGATGTTAAGGTTAGGGATAGATCTTTACGTATTCTAGTCAAGTCGGCATAAGAAGGGAGGAAGTGTTGGGTATTCTAAAAGGCATTTAAGTAGAAAAGTCCCTAGGTCCGGATGGGATCTACCCCAGGTTACTCAGGGAAGTGAGAGAGGAAATAGCTGGGGCTTTAACAGATATCTTTACAGCATCCTTGAACTTAGATGAGGTCCCGGAGGACTGGAGAATCCTCACAAACTTTGAACTGGAGAATTGCTAATATTGTCTCCCTGTTTAAGAAGAATAACAGGAATACTCCAGGTAACTATAGACTGATGAGCCTGATGTCAGTGGTCGGGGAGCTACTGGAGAAGATATTGAGGGATAGGATCTATTCCCATTTGGAAGAAAATGGGCTTATCAGTAATGGGCAGCATGGTTTTGTGCAGGGAAGGTCATGTCTTACAAACTTAACAGAATTCTTTGAGGAGGTGACAAAGTTGATTGATGGGCGAAGGGCTGTAGATCATCGTATACGTGGACTTTAATAAGGCATTTGATAAGGTTCCCCATGGTAGGCTGATGGAGAAAGTGAAGTTGTATGGGGTCCAGAGTCTTCTAGCTAGCCGGATAGAGAACTGACTGAGCAACAGGAGACAGAGAGTAGTAGTGGAAGGGAGTTTATTAAAATGGTGACCTGTGAACAATGATGTTCCACAGGGATCCGTGCTGGGAGCACTGTTGTTTGTGATTTATATATAAATGATTTGGAGAAAGGTATCGGTTGCCTAATTAGTAAGTTTGCAGATGACACCAAGATTGGTGGAATAGCAGATAGTGAAGGAGTCTGTCAGAGAATACAGCAGAATATAGGTAGATTGGAGAGATGGGCAGAGAAATGGCAGATGGAGTTCAATGCAGGAAAATACGAGGTGATGCATTTTGGAAAATCCAATCCCAGAACGAGCTATACAATAAATGGAAAAGTCCTAGGGAAAATTGATGTACTGAGAGATCTGGATGTTCAGGTCCATTGTTCCCTGAAGGTGTCAATGCAGGTCAGTAAAGTGGTCAAGAAGGCATATGACATGCTTTCCTTCATTGGATGGGGTATTGAGTACAAGAGTTGGCAGATCATGTTACAGTTGTATAGGACTTTGGTTCGACCACATTTGCAACACTGCATACAGTTCTGGTCACCACATTACCAAGAGGATGTGGATGCTTTGGAGAGAGTGCAGAGGTGGTTCACCAGTATTTTGCCTGGTATGAACGGTGCTAGCTATGAAGAGAGGTTGAATAGATTAGGATTATTTTCATTAGAAAGACAGAGTTTAAGGGAAGGTCCTGATTGGGGTCTAAAAAAATCATGAGCAGTAAAGACAGGGTAGATAGCAAGAAGCTTTTTCCTAAAGTGGGGGCTCAATTACCAGGGGTCACAAGTTCAAAGTGAGACTGGAAAAGTTTAGGGGAGATATGTGTGGAAAGTTCTTTATGTAGAGGGTGGTGGAAGCCTGGAATGCATTGCTAGCGGAGCTGATAGGGACGGGCACGATAGCATCACTTAAGATGCATCTAGACAGATACATGAATGGGCAGGAAGCAAAGGAATCCCAACCCTTAGATAATAGGTGACAGGCTTAAATAGAGGATCTGGATTGGTGCAGGCTTAGAGGGCCTAAAGGCCTGTTCCTCTGCTGTAATTTCTTTGTTCTTTCTTTTTATGAAAAACCTCTCGATGATTGCTTCCCATCACCTCAATAGATCCACTGTTTCACCATTCTCCTATTTTTGTAATCCTTTTAACATCCTCGATGTTTTCTTGGATCAGCAATTTCACCTCTAATTTCCACATTTCCAGGACCTTCAGCCAGCAGGATCTTCTAGCTGCAATAATAAGGTTCTTGTCATCATCACTATTACCCTGACTTCATTAGCTGTGAGAGGAGCAATTGGAAAGTAGCCAGTTACTCATTCTATAATGTTGGGATGCACACTTTGGTTGACCAGACTGGTGGATTTTTGTAGATTGTGTGTATACAAAGAAATGGCTGCCTAATACCTCCTTAACTTAGAAGATGGTGAAGATGGGTCCCTGCAGCGGACAAAATGGGCTGAGAAACAGGAATTAATTCCTCCTGACCTGATCAAAGACTCTCCAATGGACACCATGTGACTTTTTCGCTGCTCCTTGGATGCTGCCTGAACTGCTGTGCTCTGCCAGCACCACTAATCCAGAACCATGTGAGCAGTGCCTTTCAGCGCTGAGGAATGGTCTTCTACACTCCAGCAGTGACTGCAAATCAGCATTGGCTTTGCTGAAGTTTATCACCTAGTGATTCATGCACTCTCCCTTTAAACACATTTTTTAAAAAATAAACATATATGATTGAAAATCAAATCAATGCAGTCAGCTGTGCTGCTCCCAGAAGAGATATCTCTTTCTGGATATCTCTGGTAACTCGAGGAATACTGTAGGGATGATATTGGCCACATGCAGTGAGTTGGAGAAATCAAATGGTCTCCACTTGTTCTGGCTTTTCCCCCGGTCCATGTGGTTCCTGGTTTTGCAAAGTGCTTTTCCCTGTCACTAATTCCACGGTTTCAGAGCTGGGATTTGCTGGATACTGCATTTGGAACTCAAGGATCATTCTGTGCCTTGGGCATTTTGCTGTTTATTTTGACACTGGTGGTTTACAAATCCCACATGCATCCTGCCACACCACCCCGCCCCCAAACACCCCATCATCAGATGAGTGGTAATCTCTGCTGTCTATCAAGATAGACACCTTGGTGATTCCTCTACCATTATAGTTTCTTTGCAGCTATAGAAGATATGATACCTCCCTCCAAACCCTTCCTATTCATATACCCATCCAAATGCCTCTTAAATGTTGCAATTGTACCAGCCTCCACCACATTCTCTGGCAGCTCATTCCATACATGCACCACCCTCTGCATGAAAACATTGCCTCTTAGGTCCCTTTTATATCTTTCTCCTCTCACCCTAAAACTATGCCCTCTAGTTCTGGACTCCCCGACCCCAGGGAAAAGACTTTGTCTATTTATCCTATCCATGCCCCTCGTAATTTTGTAAACCTCTCAAGGTCACCCCTCAGCCTCCGACGCTCCAGGGAAAACAGCCCCAGCCTGTTCAGCCTCTCCCTGTAGCTCAGATCCTCCAACCCTGGCAACATCCTTGTAAATCTTTTCTGAACCCCTTCAAGTTTCACAACATCTTTCCGATAGGAAGGAGACCAGAATTGCACGCAATATTCTAACAGTGGCCTAACCAATGTCCTGTAAAGTCGCAACATGACCTCCCAACTCCTCTATTCAATACTCTGACCAATAAAGGAAAGCATACCAAATGCCGCCTTCACTATCCTATCTACCCGCGACTCCACTTTCAAAGAGCTATGAATCTGCACTCCAAGGTCTCTTTGTTCTGCAACACTCCCTAGGACCTTACCATTAAGTGTATAAGTCCTGCTAAGATTTGCTTTCCCAAAATGCAGCACTTTGCATTTATCTGAATTAAACTCCATCAACCACTTCTCAGCCCATTGGCCATCTAGTCCAGATCCTGTTGTAATCGGAGATAATCTGAGGCTGTCCACTACACCTCCAATTTTTGTGTCATCTGCAAACTTACTAATTGTACCTCTTATGCTCGCATCCAAATCATTTATGTAAATGACAAAAAGTAGAGGGCTCAGCACCGCTCCTTGTGGCACTCCACTGGGCACAGGCCTCCAGTCTGAAAAACAACCCTCCACCACTACCCTCTGTCTTCTACCTTTGAGCCAGTTCTGTATCCAATGGCTAGTTCTCCCTGTATTCCATGAGATCTAACCTTGCTAATCTGTCTCCCATGGGGAACCTTGTTGAACGCCTTACTGAAGTCCATATATATCACAGCTACTGCTCTGCCCTCATCAATCGTCTTTGTTACTTCTTCAAAAAACTCAATCAAGTTTGTGAGACATGATTTCCCATGCACAAAGCCATGTAGACTATCCCGAATCAGTCCTTGCCTTTCCAAATACATGTACATTCTGTCCCTCATGATTCCTTCCAACAACTTGCCCACCACTGAGGTCAGGCTCACCGGTCTATAGTTCCCTGGCTTGTCTTTACCGCCCTTCTTAAACAGTGGCACCACGTTTGCCAACCTCCAGTCTTCCAGCACCTCACCTGTAACTATCGATGATACAAATATCGCAGCAAGAGGCCCAGCAATCACTTCTCTAGCTTCCCACAGAGTTCTCAGGTACTCCTGATCAGGTCCTGGGGATTTATCCACTTTTAACTGTTTCAAGACATCCAGCACTTCCTCCTCTATAATCTGGACATTTTGCAAGATGTCACCATCTATTTCCCTACAGCCTATATCTTCCATATCCTTTTCCACAGTAAATACTGATGCAAAATATTCATTTAGTATCTCCCCCATTTTCTGTGGCTCCACACAAAGGCCGCCTTGCTGATCTTTGAGGGGCCCTATTCTCTCCATAGTCACCCTTTTGTCCTTAATATATTTTTAAAAACCCTTTGGATTCTCCTTAATTCTATTTGCCAGAGCTATCTCATGTCCCCGTTTTGACCTCCTGATTTCCCTCTTAAGTACACTCCTACTTTCTTTATACTCTTCTAGGGATTCACTACCTGACATATGCTTCCTCCTTTTTCTTAACCAAACCGTCAATTTCTTTAGATTCCAGCATTTCCTATACCTACCAGCCTTCCCTTTCACCATGACAGGAGTATACTTTCTCTGGATTCTTATTATTTCTGAAGGCTTTCCATTTTCCAGTTGTTCCTTTACCTGCGAACATCAGTCCCCAATCAGCTTTAGAAAGTTCTTGCCTAATACCGTCATAATTGGCCTTTCTCCAATTTAGAACTTCAACTTTTAGATCTGGTCTATCCTTTTCCATCACTATTTTAAAACGAATAGAATTATGGTCGCTGGCCCCAAAGTGCTTCCCCACTGACACCTCAGTCACCTGCCCTGCCTTATTTCCCAAGAGTAGGTCTAGTTTTGCACCTACTCTCGTAGGTACATCCACATACTGAATCAGAAAATTGTCTTGTACACACTGAACAAATTCCTCTCCATCTAAACCTTTAACACTATGGCAGTCCCAGTCTATGTTTAGAAAGTTAAAATCCCCTACCATAACTACCCTATTATTCTTACAGATAGCTGAGATATCCTTGCAAGTTTGTTTCTCAATTTCCCTCTGACTATTGGAGTGGTCTATAATACATAGAACATAGAACAGTACAGCACAGAATACGCCCTTCAGCCCACGATGTTGTGCCGACTACCGATCCTCATGTATGCATCCTCAAATTTCTGTGACCATATGCATGTCCAGGAGTCTCTTAAATGTCCCCAATGACCCTGCCTCCACAACTGCTGCTGGCAACACATTCCATGCTCTCACAACTCTCTGTGTAAAGAACCCGCCTCTGACATTCCCTCTGTACTTTCCTCCAACCAGCTTAAAACTATGACCCCCCGTGTTGGTCATTTCTGCCCTGGAAAATAGTCTCTGGCTATCGACTCTATCTATGCCTCTCATTATCTTGTATACCTCAATTAGGTCCCCTCTTCTCCTTCTTTTCTCCAATGAAAAAAGTCTGAGCTCAGTCAACCTCTCCTCATAAGATAAGCCCTCTAGTCCAGGCAGCATCCTGGTAAAACTCCTCTGAACCCTCTCCAAAGCATCCACATCTTTCTTACAATAGGGCGACCAGAACTGGACGCAGTATTCCAAGTGCGGTCTAACCAAAGTTTTATAGAGCTGCAACAAGATCTCACTTCTCTTAAACTCAATCCCCCTGTTAATGAAAGCCAAACCACCGTATGCTTTCTTAACAACCCTGTCCACTTGGGTGGCCATTTTAAGGGATCTATGTCCCTGCACCCCAAGATCCCTCTGTTCCTCCACACCACCAAGAATCCTATCCTTAATCCTGTACTCAGCTTTCAAATTCAACCTTCCAAAATGCATCACCTCACATTTATCCAGGTTGAACTCCATCTGCCACCTCTCAGCCCATCTCTGCATCCTGTCAATGTCCCGCTGCAGCCTGCAACAGCCCTCTATACTGTCAACGACACTTCCAACCTTTGTGTCATCTGCAAACGTGCCGACCTATCCTTTAATCCCCTCATCCAAGTCATTAATAAAAATTACAAACAATAGAGGCCCAAGGACAGAGCCCTGTGGAACACCACTCACCACAGACTTCCAGGTAGAATATTTTCCTTCTACTACCACTCGCTCTCTTCTGTTGGCCAGCTAATTCTGTAACCAAACAGCTATGTTCCCCTGAAACCCATTCCTCCTGACCTTCTGAATGAGCCTACCATGGGGAACCTTATCAAATGCCTTGCTGAAGTCCATATACACCACATCCACAGCTTGACCCTCATCAACCTTTCTAGTCACATCCTCAAAGAACTCGATAAGGTTTGTGAGGCATGACCTGCCCCTCAAAAAGCCGTGCTGACTGCATTTAATCAAGCCATGTTCTTCCAGATGGTCATAAATCCTATCCCTCAGAATCCTTTCGTCACCTTGCAGATGACAGACGTGAGACTCACTGGTCTGTAATTGCTAGGGATTTCCCTATTTCCTTTCTTGAAGAGAGGAGTTACATTTGCCTCTCTCCAGTCCTCAAGTACGACTCCAGTTGAGAGGGAGGATGAAAAGAGCTTTGCAAGTGGCGAAGCCATTACATTTCTCGTTTCCCAAAGCAGCCGAGGACAAATCTGGTCCCGGCCTGGCGACTTGTCAATCTTAATGTTTGACAAAATTTTCAGCACATCAGCTACCTCTATCTCTGTCCATTTCAGCATACACACCTGCTCTTCAAAGGTTTCATTCACTACAAAGTTTGTTTCTTTTGCAAAGACAGAAGCAAAAAACTCATTTAGGGCTTCCCCTACATCCTCAGACTCCACACAAATTCCCTATGCTATTCCTGATCGGCCCTACTCTTTTTTTGACCATTCTCTTATTCCTCACATAAGTGTAAAATGCCTTTGTGTTCTCCCTAATCCATTCTGCCAAGCTTTTCTCATGCCCCCTCCTGGCTCTCCTCAGACCATTTTTAAGCTCCTTCCTCGCCTGCCGGTAATCCGGTAGAGCTGAGCTTGACCCTAGCTTCCTCCAGGAGAAAGTGAGGTCTGCAGATGCAGGAGATCAGAGCTGAAAATGTGTTGCTAGAAAAGCGCAGCAGGTCAGGCAGCATCCAAGGAGCAGGAGAGTTGACGTTTCAGGCATGAGCCCTTCTTCAGGAATCGGGAGGAAGAGAGCTTCTTCAAGGAAGGCATCCTTGCAAGAGGATTCGCAGTAGGTTCCTCCACCTTATGTAAGCTACTTTCTTCCTTTTGACAAGAAGCTCTACCGCTCTCGTCATCCAAGGTTCCTTTATCTTACCACTTCTTGCCTGTCTCAGAGGGACATATTTATTCATCACTTGCAACAACTGTTCCTTAAACAGTCTCCACATGTCTATAGTGCCTTCACCATGGAACAATTGCTCCCAATCCATGCTTCATAACTCATGTCTAATCGCATCGTAGTTTCCTCTTCCCCAATTAAATATCCTCCCATTTTGCCTAATTCTCTCCTTCTCCATAGCTATGCAGAATGTGAGGCAGTTGTGGTCACTATCACCAAAATGCTCTCCCACCACAAGATCTGATACCTGCCCCGGCTCATTTCTGAGCACCAAGTCTAGAATGGCCTCTGCCCTCGTTGGCCTGTCAACGTACTGAGTTAGGAAATCTTCCTGAACACACCTTTCAAAAACAGCTCCATTCAAGTCTTCTCCTCGAAGGAGGTTCCAATCAGTATTGGGAAAGTTAAAGACACCCATTGCAACAACCCTACTACTTCCACACTTTTCCAAAATCTGCCAACCTATGCTTTCTTTCCTCTCCCTGCTGCTATTGGGGGGGCCTGTAGTAAATCCCTAAAGAGGTGACTGCTCCCTTGCTGTTCCTAATTTCCACCCCTACTGACTCGGTAGGCAGATCTTCCTCGACAATGGAAGCGTCTGTAGCTGTGATACCCTCTCTGATTAGTAGTGCTACACCCCCTCCTCTTTTGCCCCCCTCCCTATTTTTTTTAAATGCTCTAAACCATGGAACATCCAGCAACCATTCCTGCCCCTGAGAAACCCATGTATCTGTTATGGCCACAATATCATAGCACCAGGTACTGATCCATGCTCTAAGTTCATCACTTTTATTCCTTATACTCCTTGCGTTAAAGCAAACACACTTTAACTGATTCCTTGGTTCCTTGCCAGGAAAATCCTTCCCACTAGCTGGTCTACTTCTTGCTATTGCCTCATTTTCATCAACTCTCACCTCCGGTATACAGCTCAGGTTCCCACACCCCTGCCATATTAGTTTAAACCCTCTCGAACTACTCGAGCAAACCTTCCACCCAGGACATTGGTCCCCTTCCAGTTCAGATGCAACCCATTCTTCTTGAACAGATCCCACCTTCCCCAGAAGGCATCCCAATTCTGAAGCCCTCCCTCCTACACCAGCTGCGCAGCCACGTATTAGCTGTGCCCGCTCCCTGTTCCTCGCCTTACTATCTCGTGGCACCGGTAGTAAACTAGAGAACACCTCCCTGGTCGTCCAGCTTTGCAACTTGCATCCTAACTCCCTGAAATCACTTTTTATATCTTCGATCCTTTTCCTGGCTATATCATTAGTGCCAATATGTAACAAGATTTCTGGCTGTTCGCCCTCCCCTTTTAGAACCTTATACAGCCGATCGGAGACATCCCAGACCCTGGCACCAGGGAAGCAACATACCTTCCGGGAATCCCGATCCTGACCACAAAGTCTCCTGTCGATTCCCCTAAGTATCGAGTCCCCTACCACAAGTACTTTCCAATTCTGCCCCCTTCCCTTCTTTGCCACAGTGTCAGGTTCAGTGCCAGAGAACTGACTGCTATGGCTTTCCTCTGGTAGGTCATCCCCCCCCCCAGCAGTATCCAAAACGGTATGCTTATTGCTGAGGGGAATGTCCACAGGGGATCTCTGCACTGTCTGACTCTCCCCTTTCCTCCCCCTAACTGTAACCCATTTATCCTTGTCCTGAGCCTTAGGAGTGACCAACTCCCGGTAACTCCTCTCAATTATCCCCTCAGCCTCCCAAATGATCTGTAGTTCATCCAGCTCCAGCTCCAATTCCCTAACACAGTTTTCAAGGAGCCGGAGTTGGGTGCACTTCCTGCAGATGTAGCCAGCGGAGACATGTGCCATGAATCCCACCTGCCACATTCTGCAGGAGTAGCGAGCAACTGCCCTAACATCCATACCCGACTTATCTGAACACACACTCAGAACTAAAGTAGAAAGCTTAGTTCAAGTTGCTATAAAATCAATAACAAACTTATATTCAATAGAGGAAGTTTAGAATGAACCTTACCTTATTAACTAGGTTAGAGGAGGAGGGCGGGAGGGAGACTCTACAGTTGACTCGGGTTTAGCCGCCTTGCTGATATACATGGTCACTGCTTTCCTTCCCGCTGCCCCTCTGGTCCTCATCACTTTCCCCGCTGCTCCCGCTCCTTCTGTGAAAGGGAAAACACCGCTGTCCGCTACCGATAAGTAATTTTAAACAAACTGCTTTACCTTAGCTGCAATCTTCCAGGTTCGTCTTACCTCCGCTGCTGATCGCACTCAAAATACAATCCCAATAAGGTGATCATCCCTTTCTTATTTCTTAGTTCCACCCAAATAACTTCCCTGGATGAAATTACAGGAATATCTTCCCTCAGCACAGCTGTAATGCTATCCCTTATCAAAAATGCCACTCCTCCCTTCTCTCTTGCCTCCCTTTCTATCCTTCCTGTAGCATTTGTTTCCTGGAACACTAAGCTGCCAGTCCTGCCCATCCCTGAGCCATGTTTCCGTAATTGCTATGATATCCCATGCTAGACTGGGTCAGGGGCAGGTGGTGAAGGAACCTAAAGAGGAGAAAACGTACTTGACCTCATCCTTACTAATCTGCTGGCATCTGTCCATGGCAGTATAGGTAAAAGCAACCACCTCACTGTCCTTGTGGAGATGAAGTCCCTCCTTCACACTGAGAATGACCTCCATCGTGTTGTGTGGCACTATCACCTTGCTAAATGGGACAGACTTCAAACTGATCTAGCAGTTCAAGACTGGGCATTCATGAGGCACTGTGGGCCATTAACAGCAGCAGAACTATACTCCAGCATAATCTGCAACCTCATGGCCTGGCATATACCCCATTTAACCATTATCATCAAGCCAGGGCATCAACCTGGTTCAATGTAGGACAGTGTCAGAGGGCAAGCCAGGAGCAGCATGGCATAAACAGCAAGTGATAGACAGAGCTAAGCGATTCCGCAACCAACAGATCAGATCTAAGCTCTTCAGTCCTTCCAGATCCAGTCATAAATGGTGGTGGACAATTAAACAACTCACTGGAGGAAGAAGCTCCATAAATATCCCCATCCTCAATGATGGAGGAGCCCAGCACATCAGTGCAACAGATAAGGCACAACCATCTTCAGTTAGAAGTGCCGAGTGGATAATCCATCTCAGGCTCCTCCAGTGGTCCCCAGCATCACAGATACCAGTTTTCAGCCAATTCTATTCACTCCATGTGATATCATGAAACCGCTGAAGGCACTGGATATTGCAAAGGCAGCGGGGCCTGATAACATTCCGGCAATAGTACTGAAGACTCAGTACTCAGGCGACTGACTGTGTGGAGTTTGCACATTCTCCCCGTGTCTGCGTGGGTTTCCTCCGGGTGCTCCGGTTTCCTCCCACAGTCCAAAGATGTGCGGGTCAGGTGAATTGGCCATGCTAAATTGCCCGTAGTGTTAGTAAGGGGTAAATGTAGGGGTATGGGTGGGTTGCGCTTCGGCGGGTCGGTGTGGACTTGTTGGGCCGAAGGGCCTGTTTCCACACTGTAAGTCTAATCAAAAGACGTGTGCTCCAGAACTTGCCACTCTGAGCCGAGCTGTTCCAATACAGTTACAACACTGGCATCTACCTGACAATGTATGTTCTGTCCACCAAAAGCAGGACAAATCCTACCTTGGCCAATTCAACTGGCTAGCACATTAGATTAGATTAATTACAGTGTGGAAACAAGTCCTTCGGCCCAATAAGTCCACACTGACCCAACAAAGCACAACCCACCCAGACCCCATTCTCCTACATTTACCCCTTCTCCTAACACTATGGGGTTACCTAACAATTTGGCTCAGCCAATTCACCGGACCTGCACATAGGGCTGTGGGAGGAAACCGGAGCACCCGGAGGAAACCCACGCAGACACGGGGAGAATGTGCAAGCTCCACACAGTCAGTCGGCTGAGGAACTGAACCCAGGTCTCAGGCACTGTGAGGCAGCAGTGCTAACCACATCTTTGGATTATGTGAGGAAACCCACACAAACGCTGAGAGAAAAAGTGCAAACTCCACACAGACAGTCACCTGAGGTGGAAATCAAACCTGGGTCCCTGGTGCTGTGAGGCAATAGTGCTAACCACTCAACTACTGTGCCACCATGAATACAAAACAACATTGAATGCTATCACAGCCAACCCATTGTCAGCCACTAATAGTCCCCATTAGCAGCTATTGATTCTCTCAGGCTGACCTTTGCCATTTCCTTTGTCCGCCCAACTATTTTTCTTTCTCAAGGCTCTATCTTCACCTTTTTTGCCACCCATCTTCAGCATATCAACCAATCTTTTAACAGCCTCAATCTGTTTTGAAGAAAGCTCACTTGATCTGAAAAATTAATACATGCCTTTTGACCTCCTGAGCTTTCTCCAGAATTGAGTAGAGTCAAGGCTCACCCAATACTCCTTACATGCACATTCCTGCCCTTTCTTCATTACCCTTGATTCCCAACTGATCAAGAATTTATCTCAGCATTAAATATACACAAGAATTTTGCCCCGCAGCTCTTTGTAGCAAGGAGTTCAAAAGACTCACAGCTCTCTAAGAGAAGAAATTCTTCCTTATAATAAATTGGTGCCCTTTTTGTTCTGAGGCTAAGCCCTTTAGTCTTCGACTCTCCATGAGGGGAAACGTCCTCTCAGCATTTACCCTTTAAGAAGCCTGTAAGTTTCAAAGAGCTAAGCTCTTATTCTTCTAAATTCTAATGTTTTTAAATATGAGCCAGGTCTGACTCCAACCTGCAGAGATTCCAGTTTTGCTACGGTTTCTTGATGCCACGTTCGGTTTAATGCAGCCCTTGTAACAAGAGCTGAGACTCTCACATCCCCTCTAGAATTCAGCTCTTTTGTCCATGTTTGAGCTAAGGCTATAATGAGATCAGGAGCTGAGTGACCCTGGTGGAACCAAACTGGGTGTCACTGAGCAGGTTATTGCTGAGCAGGTGCTGCTTGATAGCACTGTTGATGACACCTTCCATCACTTTACTAACGATCGAGAGTAGACTGAACGGATAGTAACTTGTTGGGTCGGATTTGTTCTGCTTTTTGCATATAGGGCATACTTGGGCAATTTTCCACATTATTAAGTAAATATACTTAAACAGCTTGGCTAATTTGTGTTATGTTCCGGAGCGGAAGTCTTCAATACTATTCTCACAATGTTATTAGGGCCCATCATCTTTGCAGCATCCAGTGTCTCCAACCATATCTTGATATCACATGGAGTGAGAGAAAGTGAGGACTACAGATGCTGGAGTATCGGAGTCAAAATGTGTGGCACTGGAAAAGCATAGAGGGTCAGGCAGCATCCAAGGTGCAGGAGAGTTGAAGTTTAGAGCATAAAAGTGAATCAAGTTGGCTGAGGACTCATACTGTAATTGTAAGGACCATTGGAGGAGGCCAATATGGATCATTCATTTGACACTTCTAGCTGAAGATTGCCGCAACTGCTTCAGCCTTATTATGTACAGTAATGTATACTCCCCTATCAGAGAGAGGCTGGTGGTGGAGGGTTGCTTTTCAGACTGGAGGTCTGTGACCAGTGGTGTGCCGCAAGGATCGATGCTAGGTCCACTGCTTTTTGTCATTAATATAAATGCTTTGAATGTGATCATTGGGGGTATAGTTAGTAAGTTTGCAGATGACCTCAAAATTAGAGGTGTAGTGAACAGCAAAGCAGTTTACCTCAGAATACAATAGGATCTTGGTCAGATGGGCCAATGGGCCAGGAGTGGCAGATGGAGTTTAATTTAGGTAAATGCGAGATGCTGCATTTCGGAAAGGTAAATCAGGGCAGGACTTATAAACTTATTGGTAAAGTCCTGGGGAGTGTTGCTGAACAAAAAGCGTTGAAGTGGAGGTTCATAGTTCCTTGAAAGTAGAGTCTCAGGTAGATAATATAGTGAAGAAGACATTTGATATGTTTTCCTTTATTGGTCAGAGCATTGAATATAGGTGTTGGGAGATCATGTTGTGGCTATACAGCACATTGGTTCGGCCACGTTTGGAATATTGTGTGCAATTCCTTCCTTTAGGAAGGAAGTTGTGAAGCTTGAAAGAGTCAGAAAAAATTTACAAAGATATTGCCAGGGTTGGAGGGTTTGACTATAGGAAGAGGCAAGAGATCAGAGCTGTTTTCCCTGGAGCATTAGAGGCTGAAGGATGACCTTATAGAGGTTTACAAAATCATGTGGGGCATTGATAGGGTAAATAGAGAAGGTCTTTTCCATGGTTTGGGGGAGAGGAGAAAGATTAAAAGGGACCTAAGAGGCAACCTTTTCATGCAAAGGGTGGTGCATGGATGGAATGAGCAGCCAGAGGAACCGGTGGTGGCTGGTACAATTATAACATTTAAAAGGTATCCTGCTGGGTACATGAATAAGAAGGGTTTAGAGAGATATGGGCTAAGTGCTGAGCAAATGGTGAGCTGCGAGGGTTTTTTTCTTTTTATCAGTGTAATTTCAGTGAGAGGATGCAAAAAAAGAGAAATACTGAAATTAAGGTTTTACTAATACTTGGGTAGAAAAAGGAAAGTTTCAATGTAAATTGTGCCATGCGGCAAGTTTTTGATGATTAAAAATTTTGGTTTGTTAAAACACTGGTTCAGAAAGTCCTTTTAAGTATAGGGAATAAGCAGGCAGGGAAAGAGTTCTGAGTTGTGTGAAACAAGAGGTTCAGCTGAGCATGACTCAGATCAGATAAGAACTTACAGTTAACAATGGGGTGCTGGAGACATGGGTAATGGGTTAACAAGATGGAAAAGCAGTCACTGTAAAACCGTTTAACAATATTGGAAGCATTCAGTACGCAAGGTCAGCTAACAAGGGGAAAAGTATCCATTGTATAAATCCAGTTAACAAGGTTAAGAACATTCACTGTATAACAGTAATGGGCTTGGTCTCTGCTATTGATATTTGTTGACTGTAACGATCACCCAATTAATATGTATGTTGCCTTATCTGGATGCTGCTCCTGTAAAGTGACTATATACTTCATTGAGAAACTACTCTTCCAGAGAAGACCGTGAACTCATGTCTCTGTGCACATGAGTGATCGTTCTCTCTCTCTCTCTCCAGGGCCCTGAATAAGGATGAAGGAGGTAAAACTACACTAGATCTCTGAGCATTTTGCTTCAACTGAAGGGGAATGGGGCAGCAATGGGACTAGATTAATTTAGGATATCTGGTCAGTATGGACGAGTTGGACCATGGATCTGGTTCTGTGTTGTACATCTCCATGACTCCATGACTATGGCTCTGTTATTGAGGATGAGGGTATTTGTAGAGCCTATTCCTCCAGTGAGTCATTTAATTGTCCACCAGCATTCATGACTGAGGTGGCAGAATTGCAGAGCTGATCTGTTAGACAGATTTTGCAGTTTGGTTTGCAGCTAGTCCCATTTGGTATCTTCAACAGGTTGAAACCTCATTTTTATGTTTGCCTGTTGTTGCTCTTGACATTCCCTCCTGTAGTCTCCACTGAACCAGGGTTGTTCCTCTGGCTGAATGATAATGGTAGGGTAGAAGATATGCTGGGCAGTGAGGATGCTTCTCTTAAATCTGAACAATTGTCATATTGGACTTGAAGCATTTACTCTTCTCTAGCTCTCCACAGATGCTGCCAGACTTGCTGAGTTTCTTCAGCAATTTCTGTTTTTATCACTAATTTTATATTCCATTTCACTTACAGTGAGCAAAAGTAGTCCTTCGTAATCACTTGATGTACCAACACACTAACTTTATGAGATTCATGGCTTATCCACATCCTTAGAACCCATTCTCTTTCAGCGTTTGGGGGGGCTCGGTGATTAGCACTGCTGCCTCACAGCACCAGAGACCTGGCTTCAATCCCAACCTTGGGCGACTGTCTGTGTAGAGTTTGCACATTCTCCCTGTGTCTGCGTGGGTTTTCTCCAGGTGCTCTGGTTTCCTCCCACAATCCAAAGATGCGCAGGTTAGGTGGATTGGCCGTGCTAAATTGCCCATAGTGTTAGGTGCATTAGTCAGGGAAAATGTAGAGAAATAAGGAATTGGATCTGGGTAGTTTACTCTTCGGAGGGTTAGTGTGGACTTGTTGGGCTGAAGGGCCTGTTTCCACACTGTAGGGGTTCTAAGTTCATATTATATATAGGTGTACACTTTTTCAGTAATTGTTGTTATCTTTTTCTTAGGTGATAATCTCTGTGTATCAAGAGGAGCAGCAACGTGTGCAGAATGTTTACAAATTGAACCATATTGTGCCTGGTGTTCACAAGAGGTAAGAGGGAGGAATGCAGGTACTGTTGCTGAATCACCATCATCATCCTTGGTGTTACTGTGGACCCAGAAATTAAACTGGGTCAGCCATACAAGTATTGTACAGCTACAACAGCAGGTCAGAGGTTAAGAATCCTGCAATCCTGACTCCCTAAAGTCTGTTCACAAAACATAGGTCGGAAGTGTAATGCAATACTCTCCACTTGCCTGGATTGGTGCAGTTCCACTATAGAGTCATAGAGTCATGCAGCACAGAAATGGACCCTTTGATCCACCTAGTCCATGTTGAACATAACTCCAAACTAAACTAGTCCCACCTGGCTGCTCCGGCCCGTATCCCTTCAAATCTTTCCTATTCAGACTTATCTAAGTAGCTTTTAAACATTGTAACTGTGCCCCCAACCTCTCAGCTTCCTACACTTCAATGAGAAAAACTCTATCCTTTCTTTATTACTCAAGCCTTCCATAACCAGCCACATCCTTGCAAATCTCTTCCGAACCCTCTCTAGCTTAATAATATCTTTCCAATCCACAAGAAGTTTGAAACCATTCAGAACAAAGCAGCCTGCTTGATCAATACCCCATCCACCACCTTCAGCACTCACTGCCTTCACCACCAATGTACAATGGCTGATATTTGTCCATTCTATAACATCTACTGCAGAACTCACCATAGCTCTTTTGACAACCTCTTCCAAATACGCAGAAGGACAAGAGTACCAAATTCATGGGGACAGCACCACTTGCAAGTTCCCCTTCAAGTCATAGACTATCCTGACTTGGAAATATATTGCTTTGCCTCCACGCTCACTGTATCAAAATCCCGGAACTTTAACTGCCTTCGTAATAGCACAGTGGGTGTGTCCACACCAGATGACTGCACCAGGTCAAGAAGGTAACTCAGCACTACCTTGTTGAAGGTGACTAGGGATGAGTGCTACATGCTGGCCCAACCAGAATGCTTCTAACTCATGATAGAATAAAATGAAAGAAAAATGATCTCGTGAACTTTTAGTGGTTCTGCATGATTTCAACTCGAATTGGGTTGGGTGATTCAGTGTAAATGTAAAGAAGAATTTGATTTGATTTATTGTAGTCACATGTACCTAGGCACAGTGAAAAGATTTGTTTTGGAAGCAGAACAGGCAGATCATCGTAAACAAGGACATAGAGATTAAAGGGTTTTAGACAGAGCAAGGCAAACAGGTTACACTGCCCAAGAGATGTGCAAAGCAAGATCATCAGTATTTGAAGTTAGAACATAAAAACTAAGAGCAGGAGGAGGCCATTGGGCCCTTCGAGCCTGCTCTGCTATTCGCTAAGATCCTAGCTGATCTTCTCATGGACTCAGCTCAACTTACCCGCCTTCTCACTGTAACCCTTAGTTCCTTTATTGTTCAAAGCCTCAACTGTGCTTCAATGTGTCATGCAGTGTCAATGATCTTCTTCGTGGCCTTAACATAACCCATCCTCACCCATATACTTCATGATGGCCTAGCAGGCAGCAATGATACAACACTTTGAGTTGTGCATGAATTACACTTCATAACGCAATGGGCAATACTTCAACTTCAAATCATATTAACAGTAATTAGTAACAGTCACCTCAAATCATACTAACAGTAATTAGGTTATTTGCCTTAGATTATATTCTCACTAGTAGAAAAACAAAACAATGTTGTTTTCTGAACTTTTTGGTCCTTCCCAATTTTAAATAGCCGAAACGCTCCATCCCTACACCAGCAAGGTTTCAGTGTTTAAAGTAACTGTCGTCTTAGTAGAACATAAGACTGTGTTTTCATTCATGGAAGCTAAAAATCACACAATACTAGGTTATAGTCCAACAGGTTTATTTGGAAATACAAGCTTCCTCTAACCTGTTGTGTGATTTTTAACTTTGTGCACTCCAATCCAACATCAGCACCCCCACATCATTAGTAGAAGCAACCAGTGGTGGTTTAATCTGAGGGTCACTACGCTACACTCAGGAGGTTGAGAAGGTGGGATCTAGAAGATAACCTCAGCCAGTGCAGGAATTGAACTTATATCATTACTATCCCTGTATATCACAAACCATCCAACCAACTGAGCTAAACCCAATCCCTAGCTGCAGGCTGCGTGCTTCACCAGAATGAAACACACTCAACTGTGTTCCCAAATATACAATTTCTAGCACTCACAAGGACAAAGGCAGGAAGTAATGAAAGCACCATCACCTGCAATTTTCAGTCCAAATTATGCAGATTTCATTGGGAGAGTTTCTTTGAATTGCAGCTAAAGACCGGTCCTTCAGTTCCCCACATTTACTTAGAACAGACGACATGTCCGATATTGTCTTAACATTTCAAATTTAATTTTATTCAGCAGTACAGGAAGGTAATTCAGGAAATGATTTATTTGTGTTTTTGAGACATGATAAATTTCAGCTTAATATGCGGCCTTTTTTCAGTTCTTTGTTTTCTGTGTTATAAACTTGTTTGCTTTACATTGGCAATGTAGAGTCAAGTAATTTGTATAATTTGTAGTATTATATGCATATAAAATAGGCACATGCTTTATTTTCAGGGTCAAATACTACCCTTGGAAATTTAACGCAGTGGCAAGTAAAATGTGTAATAAATAAACGTCAGGAATTTCCTTCCTTCAGGAGAGTGATGAACCACTTGCTTTTGATATTCAATGACATTAATATTGAGTTGTACGCATCAATATTCTAGGACATCACTAAGGGGAACAACTGGTGCTGGAGTAGGCCTTCTGAGCCCTGGGCTCATTTGCTACAACTGCTTTTCTTTTCGTTTCTTTCTTTTTTTGTTTTTTCTTTCTCTTTTATATTATTTACCTCTTGTTGAAGAGCTCGGTTGCAGCAACAGCACTGGTTGCAGCTAGTGAGCCCTGTGCGAACTCGTGGTGACAGTGTCAGAGGTGTGTTTGGGTTCCCTGTGGCTTCTGCATTAACAAGGCAGTCCTAGTGCCGACACATTACTGCTGTGGCGGAAGTAGGTTTTGGCTCAGTACAAGACCCAGTGACATCTGCAGTGGTTGCATCAGTGCAGTTGACCTGAAGTGGACTCATGGCAGCAGTAGAGTCAAGTTTAAGCTGCTGCGGTACCTAGTGGCATTGGAGATATCTGCATTGGTGAGGTTCATTGAGGACTCATAATGGCAAAGGCATTGGTGGAGGTGAGATGGCGCTGAAGACCGGCAACTTTCATTCCAGCGGTGGCGTGACTAAGGGTCACCAGGCCCATAGCCCATGGCTGAGCACTTAACAAGAAGACCTATAAAGTTGAACACTTTTTCTTTATTTCTTTATTTTTCTGATTTTATATTCTATGTTTTGGGCTATTTTTCTGTGTTTTAAGATGGCGCTGAAGATTGGCGACACTAACGAACATTTTTCAATGTAAATTGTTATGAAGATGTAAGGGGTACTGTAAGAGAGTTAAAAGCTAGCAGAACTACCTGACACAACACCAAGTGTTCTGAATAAGGTAACAATGTAACATTTGGTCAACAGCTAGATTAGCCGGGTTGCCTGAAGATGACAAAACAAATTCAAATTTGGTCGATCAGTTTAAATTATGCACCAAAATACCAAACTCCAAACAAGTTTGGATTTAGTATATTGACAATCTTAAGAGCCAATGACACAATCTGATGCTTTGGGAGTATAAGACCGGAAAACCTGAACAGTTGAGAGAGAACTACCAAGCTACCAGCATGTACAGACTGCCCAAAAATAGCTCTCTTAAAGGTACCTTTATAAATCATGACCTGTGAAACAGAAATCCCTAAGAAGAAAATCTACAGAGGAATATACCAAGAGAGGATTCAACAGCTGGCTGGTTTTGAATTTTGAATTTTGGTAAATCTTAATCGGGGTTTTATCGGATTAGTATTCTGGAAGGGAAAGTAAAAGATAGGTTAGAGGAAGGAGTTGTAAATAGTTGTTAGTTAAATTATTCTCTGTTATACTTTAAGAAATAAAATTGTTACTTTTTACTTTAACTAGTTCTTGGCCTCTCGAATTTTCAGTTTACCGCACGGAATAAATCTTTTCAGTGTTGGTGGTTTAAATTAGCAGGAGAGGTTTACCCCATGTCATAACAAAATAATTTAAATCAAATCAAATTGAACTCGACCAGTCATATGAATGTTGCAAGACTGAAGTTTATTGGTGGTTGTGAACTCTATAGTAAAAGGCTCATTTCCTGGCTTCCCAAAGCTTCTTTATGCCCAGCAAACCACAAGCCAGGAGCATGATGCAAGTCTCTCCACTTCCCTGGATGAGTTCAACTTCAATAACCCTGAAGAAGCTTGACATCATCGAAAATATAGCACGTATCCTAGCAACCTGGACTCCATGACTCAGCCAGGAGGCCTGGATCTGAATGAGGAGGAAGAACTGATTCATCACTCTTCCTCGGAGGATAATGCTGAAGCAGTGGACAACAAAGGAGTGAGGCCGTAATGCAGGACATGTGATGATTGACCATGCTTCAGCACCTCAACTGATTAGCTCCTAGGCTTATGCCATGTGGCTTCCACCCTGAATCACAGAGAAACGTTTTCTATCTACCATACGTATCCATATAATCCCATTTCCATCCCAAGACATGGAATATGGGGTCTCCAATACTACCATCATCTGAACTTATTGTGGTATCACTTCAAGAGTGACATTTCAATATGTTGATGAGGAAGTCATCAAGATGTGGTCAGCAATCATCACAGTCTAGCCTACAGCTAGAATGTTCTTGCCAATAATACATATTGAACTTTTATAGTGAAACTGTCCACTGGTCAATCTTGTAATGAATCTGCCAAGATAGCAATGTCCCCAGCCAACAAACTGAGTTTTACAAAGAGCAGACTGAAGTGTAATCCTGTAAAGATATATTTATACTGCAGAGACAATGCATCACAAACCAATAAAGGAATTAGAAATGTCATGCTAAGAATTATTGAGGTGGTTTGACATGTTATAGATTTTGGAGTTGGTTGTTTATCTCAACAGAGTGTAAAATTATCTCAGAAATTTTGGCAAGCCAATATATTGGACATTAAAAAAATTTACTGCTCAATGAACCGAACAGGCAATGACAGTTACTAAAATAGAAACTGATCTGGTTTTGGGGATCCTGTATTTAACAATTATTCACCACAGTACAGTTGACTGTTTTAAACAATTTATCTAAGTGCTGTCACACTCGTTCATCAGATATTTTCCACCAACTTTGATCTGATCCTCCTAGTAGACCTAGGATCATGACACAGTTCCTTGAAAAGGTATAGCTCAGCTTAGTAACCATTGGGACAAAGGGAATGGTAGGGAATTTATAAACCTATTACACACATCTGTACTAAAGGTTGATGCTGACAGTTATGCTAAATGATGAAAATAAAACAATACCGGGGAATTGCAAGCCATGATCCGGCATAAAGACTGTCCAGTGAACCAATGTCCAATCCATTACCTTTACTCACCTGAGGAAATGGTAAAGGGATATTCATAATCGTTCCCATTGTAAAGGGATATTTTTAATGATGCTCAATCTCAGTCATATTTGGAGTGCCTTTCAACTTATAAAATTGTAACATGCTTTTGAGGGTGATTGTCACTCTGTGAGGATTATGAGTAATCGCCCCGTATTTTGAAGGTCTCTGAATGAATGTGCCCATTCTAAACTGGAATTATTAGTGGTATAAATAGAAACACTTATTTTAAACTGGCATTGAGAGCATCTAAGGGGTTTGATGAGTCTGATTAGCTGCTTCCATCTCAGAACAACAATGCAGGATGTACTATTCCTGTCTTCGTTCACAAGTGTTCTTTATCATGAACATTACTTTTGCAGACTCTGTTATAAGTTATATTTTTATTTACAAAGAGGATTTTTTTTGACTCATTTCAGGACTTTGGGAGCAGCTCTTCACGGTGTGACCTCAAAGAGAATTTAATCCAGAAAGGTTGCGCAGAGAATGCGACCGAGTATCCCCAGAGTTATTTCCGAATTGAGAAGAACTTGCCCCTCAGCAGCAAAGGGTCAAGTGACAATCCGGAGGCGATTGTGCAATTTTCTCCTCAAAAGATCAGCCTCAGCCTGCGTAGAGGTATGGACCACACAAGAGCTACATCTCATGTTTCCTGCACATTTTTGTCTCTATTCTCATGTCCATTTCTCCCCTCTGTGGGCAAGGGTTGTGAGAACCTCCCCTAAGTCATGCATCTCCACCTTCGCAAGCAATCCCTGAACTTTCCTTAGTGGCTTGATCACTGCAACTTATATTTCTAATGGAATCAGTAACTCCTGCGATCAAATTTACCATTGGTAAGTCAATGTTTGTCTTCCTGGATAAAGTGGGAGCGAGTTTGAGTTCTCCCTTAAGCTACAGCAATGCAGACCAATTTGGATGGAAACTCTGAGGCAGTGGCTGAAGTGACATTTTACTGCCCAAATGGAGAAAGACTCAATGTGATGACCCTGTGGAATTCATTGCCACAGAAAGTGGTTGATGCCAGACTATCATGTGTTTTTTAAGAAGGAGGTAGACATAGCTCTTGTGGCTAAAGGGATTAAGGGATATGGGAAGACAGTCAGAAAGGGTAGCAAGGTTTATGATCAGCCATGAGGAGCTGAACGGTCGACTCCTGCTCCTATTATCTATATTTCTATGGAAGAAAGAACATGTTTTAATTTAGTACCTTTTACTACCTCAGAATCATAAGATATAAGAGCATTCTACCCAACAAACCTACTCTGCCATTCAATGTGATCATGGCTGATGTGATAATTCTCAATTCCACTTTCCT
Organism: Hemiscyllium ocellatum; assembly: GCF_020745735.1. Taxonomy (NCBI): domain Eukaryota; kingdom Metazoa; phylum Chordata; class Chondrichthyes; order Orectolobiformes; family Hemiscylliidae; genus Hemiscyllium; species Hemiscyllium ocellatum. The sequence goes on along the minus strand of NC_083432.1, from coordinate 12,539,194 downwards.
GTCTTTTCTCTGTAACCCTAGAATCCCTTAGCGATTGAAAATCTGTCTATCTCCATTTTTAATATACTTAATGACAAACTCTCTACAGCATTCTATGATGAATAATTCCATCGATGTACAATTCTCTCAGAGAAGAAATCCCTCCTCCTCTCTGTCTTAAATACGTGACCCCTTATTCTGGAATTATACCCTCAGGACCGAGACTCTTCCCCAAGGGAAAAGAACCTCTTCACATCTACCTATTTATCTTGTATGTTTTAATAAAGTAATTTCTCATTTTTCTAAATTTAACTGAGAACAGGCCCAATCTAATCATACTATCTTCATAAGACAGTCCCTCCAAATTGGATATTAGCCTAATGAACCTTCTATAGATTGCCTCCAATATCAATATATCTTTCCTTAGATAAAGGCCCAAAACTGTTCACAGTATTCCAGCTGTGGTCAATTGTGTGCCTTGAATAGCTTTAGCAAAGCCTCTCTGCTTCTATTTCTCATTCCCTTTAAAATAAAGGCCAACTTTCTATTTGCTCTCCCTATTACCCACTTTACTTGCAAATTATGACGAGACTTCCAAATCCCTCTGTACTACACCTTTCAGCAATCTTTCTCAAATTAAATAATATTCAGCTCCTCTATTCTTCCTGCCAAAGTGCAAAACCTCACATTTCCCCACATTGAATTTCATCTGTTTCCAAGTTTTTGTGCACTTGCTTTACCTGTCCAAGTCCCTCTGCAGACTCTTTGCATCATCAACAACACTTGCTTTCCCATATATTTTTGAGTTGACTATAGTACATTCACTTGCCACATCAGTGTCATTGATATATATTGTAAATAATTATTGTTCCAGCACTGACCCCTGTGGCACTACACTAGTTACAGGTTACCATCTGAAAATGCCCTCTTTATCCCAAATCTGTCTTCTATTAGTTAGCCAATCCTCTATCCACACTAATATACTACCTGCGTACCATGGGTACTTACCTTCTTAATTCATCTAATGTGCCTTCTGAAAATCTAAATACTGCTTTCTACTGCTTTCCCTTTATCTATCTGCCTTGTTAGCTCCTCAGATAATGCTAATAAATTTGTCAGGCTTGATTTCCCTTCATGAAGCTTCATTGACTTTGTTTGATCATGCAATTTATTTCTAAATGGTCTTTTATTACATCTTTTGTAATAGGCTCTAACATTTTTTTTCAATAATGACATTAAACTAACTATATTCTAGTTACCTTTCTTTTATTTGCTTCCCTTTGTAAATGAAATTAGATTCCCTACAATATGGAAACAGGTCCTTTGGCCCAATAAGTCCACACTGACCCAGTGAAAAGTAATCTCACCCAGACCTATTCCCCTACCCTATATTTACCCCTGACTAATGTACTGAACACTATGGGCAATTTAGCATGGTCAATTCACCTAACCAGCATATAGAGTCATAGAGATGTACAGCATGGAAACAGACCCTTCGGTTCAACTCGTCCATGCTGACCAGATATCCCAACCCAATCTAGTCCCACCTGCCAGCACCCGGCCCATATCCCTCCAAACCCTTCCTATTCATATACCCATCCAAATGCCTCTTAAATGTTGCAATTGTACCAGCCTCCACCACTTCCTCTGGCAGCTCATTCTATACACGTACCCCCTCTGTGTGAAAACATTGCCCTTTAGGTCTCTTTTAGATCTTTCCCCTCTCACCCTAAACCTATGCCCTCTAGTTCTGGACTCCCCAACCCTAGGGAAAAGACTTTGCCTATTTACCCGATCCATGCCCCTCATAATTTTGTAAACCTCTATAAGGTCACCCCTCAGCCTCCGACACTCCAGGGAAAACAGCCCAAGCCTGTTCAGCTTCTCCCTAAAGCTCCAGTCCTCCAACCCTAGCAACATCCTTGTAATTCCTTTTTGAACTCTTTTAAGTTTCACAACATCTTTCCAATAGTAAGGAGACCAGAATTGCACACAATATTCCAACAGTGGCCTAACCAATGTCCTGTACAGCTGCAGCATGACCTCCCAACTCCGATACTCAATAATCTGATCAATAAAGGAAAGCATACCAAACGCCTTTTTCACTATCCTATCTACCTGCGACTCCACTTTCAAGGAGCTCTGAACCTGCACTCCAAGGTTGCTTTGTTCAGCAACACTCCCTAGGACTTTACCATTAAGTGTATAAGTCCTGCTAAGATTTGCTTTCCCAAAATGCAGCACTTCGCAGTTATCTCAATTAAACTCCATCGGCCACTTCTCATCTTTGGATTGTGGGAGGAAACCCACACAGACACAAGGGGAATGTGCAAACAGTCAGTCACCTGAGGCAGGAACTGAACCTGGGTCTCTGGTGCTGTGAGCCACCATGCCGCCCAGATTGGGCAACAGGAGACTGAGAGTAGTAGTGGAAGGGATTTTCTCAAAATGGAAACCTGTGACCAGTAGTGTTCCACAGGGATTCATGCTGGGACCACTGTTGTTTATGATATAGATAAATAATTTGGAGGCCAGAATAAAGTTCATCCTGATGTTCTTGATAATAAAATAAGTACTACTGAAGTGTAGACACTTGTAATGCTAGACATGCTGTAGCCCATTCGAAATGTAATGTGTACAATACATAACAAAGAGCAAAGAAAATGACAGCACCGGAACAGGCCCTTAGGCCCTCCAAGCCTGCACCGATCCAGATCCTCTATCTAAACCTGTCACCTATTTTCTAAGGATCTGTGTCACTTTGCTCCCTGCCATTCATGTATCTGTATAAATACATCTTAAATGGCGCTATTATGTCCGCCTCTACCACCTCTGTTGTTAACGCGTAGCAGGCTACCCACCACCCTCTGCATAAGGAACTTCACACACATCTCCCCTAAACATTTCCCCTCTCACTTTGAACTTATGACCCCTGGTAACTGAGACCCCACTCTTGGGAAAAAGCTTCTTGCTATTGACCCTGTCTATACTGCTCATGATTTTGTAGACCTCAGTCAGGTCCCCCTCAACCTGTCTTTCTAATGAAAATAATCCTAATCTACTCAACCTCTCTTCATAGTTAGTGCCCACCATACCACTCAACATACTGGTGAACTTCCTCTGCACCTCCTCCAAAGCATCCACATCCTTTTGGTAATGTGGCAACCAGAACTGTACGCAGAATTCCAAATGTAGTCAAACCAAAGCCTTATACAAGTGTAACATGACCTGCCAAGTCTTGTATTCAATACATGCCGTGTGCCTTCTTGACCACTCTGTTGACCTGCTTTGCCACCTTCAGGGAACAATGGACCTGAACACCCAGATCTCTCTGTACATCAATTTTCCCTGGACTTTTCCATCTACTGTATAGTTCACGCTTGAATTTGATCTTCCAAAATGCATCACCTCTCATTTGCATGAATTTAACTCCATCTGCCATTTCTCTGCCCAACTCCCCTTCACTGTCTACTACTTCACCAATCTTACTGTCATCATCAAACTTGCTAATCAAACCACCTATACCTTCCTTCAAATCATTTATCTATATCATAAACAGCAGTGGTCCCATCCTGGATCCCTGTGGAACACTACTGATCACAGGTCTCCATTTTGAGAAACTCTCTTCCACTACTACTCTGTCTCCTGTTGCCCAGCCAATTCTCTATCCATCTAGCTAGTACAGCCTAGACCCCATGTGACTTCCATAGGAGAAAACCATTTGTCCCTTGTTTCTAGTCCATATTCAATAATAGAAGATTAGTTGATCTGCTTGGGATTTTAACTTCACTTTTCTGTCAGCTCTCCTGTAACCCTTGATTCCTTTGTCAGACAAAAATCAGTATAACTCAACCTTGAATATATTTGAATGATCAATCCAGTACCACTCTCTGACAAGGAGAATTCTACATAATAACCACTCTCTGAAAATGAATCCTACTCAAGTTAATCTTTTTTTGATCTGTGTCCCCAAGTTCTAAGCTCCCCAACCAAATACACATGTGGGTTCACAATTCAGAAAGATGGAAGAGAAACAGGTTTACACAGACCAATGGGAAAGACTATTGACAGGATAAAGTTCCAAAGATCTCACGTTCAGATTTCAGTAATAGTTTAAATTATCTCTCACAGTCTTTTGTAATTTTTTTCCCCTTCAATTCAACATTTAATCAAGTAGACCTAAATCATGTTAGAATTCTTTCTTTTAAACTTTAATGCATTTCCATATTTTTCCTCATCAAGAGAGAAGGAGAGATGGATGCTTTTGGTTCGTAGACTCTAGAAGTTTCTCTCACTGCTGTCCTAACTCTAATAACTTCTAATAATCTGCAGCTCAACCAATCAGAGGGTTAGGTTGAAAGGAAGGGCTGATGAAGGGCTTTTGCCTGAAACATCGATTTTCCTGCTTCTCGGATGTTGCCTGACCTGCTGTGCTTTTCCAGCACCACTTTAATCTAGACTCTGGTTTCCTGCATCTGCAGTCCTTGTTTTTACCCATCAGAGGGTTGTCAATAAACAGACTTTCCTTTCTCAAAACACTCTCAGTGCCATTCAATCGCTGATTCTCTCTCTCATTGTTTCTAAAATCAACATTGTCAGGCATAACAAAGAAAAAATTGCACTTAATTTTCAAGTTGGAAAACTCTCCTGGTAATTATTATTTCGCAATCCAACTTCCACTTCACCTTAGTCCCTTATAAAATGAAAATATGAGGTCTCACCGATGCTTTGTGTGTTTGTTGTAAGTCCTCTACACTATATACTGCATCTCCTTTACAATAACATGGACAATGCTATGCCTTCCGTCAGTGTATGCTGGCTGCCAGATTTTTGCCAGCCACCCAAAATATCTTTATCCTTTTGCAGTGGTGTCTTTAATGGTGCTGGAATCCCAGGGCTAGTAATCCCTCAGACTTTCCCAGTGTTGGCTGCTGGGATATCCAGCTGACAAAGGCCCTCAAAGGAATGAGCACCACTGAACAAGGGAGGTTGGGATGGTGGGGAGGGAGGGCAAAAAGGGCTGAAAGTGTTAATACACAGGAGTGCCTTGATGATGTGAAATGGACTTGCAGACAAAGCCTCATGAAGGACTGAGGCCTAGCATTCAAGTCCTTCTTGTAGTCTCTGTAAGAATGTCTATCATAATCTGAGACTGCATCCCATGATTCTGGACCTCCCTCCAACTCCCAAATTCTTCTTACACCTATCATGTCGAGCCCTGTAGAATTTTGAATACCACATAGTAAGTGACTAATTCTGAAGAAGAGAAATGTTTCTTGCCACTGATCCGGGATTCAGGATGTTTTCTATAAGTTTCTGTTTTCTCACTTCCCACAGGAGAATCCACATCATTCACAGTCCAGGTTCGTCAAGTGGAGGACTATCCTGTGGACATTTACTACTTAATGGATCTCTCATTCTCTATGAAAGACGACTTGAAAACCATTCAGGAACTTGGCACAAGGGTGGCTAAAGAAATGGCTGAAGTCACCAGCAACCTGCAGCTGGGCTTTGGAGCTTTTGTCGACAAGCCAGTCTCTCCATATATTTACATGACCTCAGAAGCAGAAATCGAAAACCCCTGCCTTCAGTAAGCAAAGAAAGACTCATGTTTATATTCATCATCTTCACTAATACCATTGAAAATGGCACAAAGTGTGTAGGTAATGGTTCTCAATGCTCCCAACACTTGAGAAATCCTTGTAGACGGTGTCGCAGACTGGTGCTAATACTAATAGTAACAATTAATAGAGTCTTAAAGTTGTATAGCACAGAAACAGACCCTTCCATCCAACTTGTCCATTCTGACCAGATGTTCGAAATTAATCTAGTCCCATTTGCCAGCATTTGGCCCTTATTATTCCTATGCGGGGAGTTGATGGCCAAGTAATATTATCTTTGGGCTATTAATTCAGAGATCCAGATAACGTTCTGGGGACCTGGGTTTGAATCCTGCCATGGCAGTTGATAGAATTTGAATTCAATAGATATCTGGAATTGAGAATTTTATGATGACCATGGATCCATTGTCGGTTGTTGGATAAACCATTTGGTTCATTAATGCCCTTTAGGGAAGGAAATTGCCATCATTACCTAGTCTGGCTGGCATGTAACTTCTGACACATAGCAATGCAGTTGACCCTTAAATGCCCTCTGTGCAATTAGGAATGAGCAATAAATGCTGTCTGGCAAGTGTCATCCAGCAAATAAATTTTTTAAAACTTTACATACCTATCTAGATGGTGCTAATAACACCATGGTCATGGGCTCAATCCCCACACTGACCAGGTTCGTCACTGGGGTTTAAAAGTTGCAGGTTCAAGCTTGCAGGGTATGTGTTTATGGGCAGCACGGTGGCTCAGTGGTTAGCACTGCTGTCTTGCAGCACAAGGGACCTGTGTTCAATTCCAGCCTCAGGCAACTGTCTGCGTGGTGTTTGCACATTCTCCCCATTTCTGCATGGGTTTTCTCTGGATGCTCTAGTTTCCTCCCACAGTCCAAAGATATGCAAGTCAGGTGAATTGGCCATGCTAAATTGCCCATAGTGCTAGGTATCAGAGGGAAATGGGTCTGAGTGGGTTACTGTTCGGAGGGTCAGTGTGGATTTGTTAGGCCAAATGGCCTGTTTCCATACTTTAGGGAATCGAATCTAATGGTTTTAAATTTAGATTAGATTAGATTACTTACAGTGTGGAAACAGGCCCTTCGGCCCAACAAGTCCACACCGACCCGCCGAAGCGCAACCCACCCATACCCTACATTACCCCTTACCTAAAACTACGGGCAATTTAGCATGGCCAATTCACCTGACCCGCACATCTTTGGACTGTGGGAGGAAACCGGAGCACCCGGAGGAACCCCACGCAGACACGGGGAGAACGTGCAAACTCCACACAGTCAGTCGCCTGAGGTGGGAATTGAACCACTGTGCTAACTACTGTGCCACCGTGCCACCCACATGTTGTAACTGTGCCCACCTCCACCACTTCCTCTGGCAGCTCCCATTGTATAAAAACATTGCCCTTTAAGTCCCTTTTAAAGATTTCCCCTCTCACCTTAAACCTATAAGAGGTACAGTTAGATGTATATGAGGTACAGTTAGTAAGTTTGTAGATGACACCAAAATTGGAGGTGTAGCGGACAGCGAAGAGGGTTACCTCAGATTCCAACAAGATCTTGAACAAATAGGCCACTGGGCTGAGAAATAGCAGATGGAGTTTAATTCAGATAAATGCAAAGTGCTACATTTTGGGAAAGCAAATCTTAGCAGGACTTATACACTTAATGGTAAGATCCTAGAGAGTGTTGCTGAACAAAGCGACCTTGGAGTGCAGGTTCATAGCTCCTTGAAAGTGGAGTAGCAGGGAGATAAGATAATAATGAAGAATGAGTTTGGTATGCTTTCTTTTATTTGTCAGAATATTGAGTACAGGAGTTGGGAGGACTGCATTGTTGATGGTGCCATTATTTAGATGACATTTTAAACCACGGCTCCTTCAAGTGTGAGATGAAAAGAATCTTAAGGGCTACTTCAGAGAGAACCAAGATAATATCTTCATTATCCTGGCCAAAAATTATCCCTCAATTAACAACACTGAAAAGTAACAGTTATCTGATCATGATCATTTTGTTGCATGTGGAAGCATTCACTGCACTAATTAGAAACTGGGTCCCCTGTTCTACAATGGTGACTACTTTGAAAAGTTGCTTTGAGGTTGTAATGCCATCTCTAGCCACTTCTATCAGCTTGCCAGCCCCAAAACTATCTTACCCTCCCCTAAACTGTTCACAGTGTACAGGGAACATTCCCTGCATGACACCCTGGTCCACCCCTTGTATCATTCTTAACACTTCCTCACCTCCCCCACCACCAACTCCCATGGGACCTTCCCATGCAACCATGGCAGGTAACAGTTTCTCTTTTACCTTCTCACTCTTCAGTTTCCAAGGCCCCAAGTACATTTTCTCGGTGAAACAGCAACTTAGTTGAACATCTTTCAATCTTATCTACTGCATTTGCAGCTCAAAGTGCATTCCCCTTTACATGTGGGAGACCATACAAAGACTGAATGACTACTTTACAAAACAGCTCCACTGTGTCCATATCGATGATCCTGAACTTCCAGTTGCTTGCCACATCAATTAAGCACCTTGAACATGTAGTAACAACTCTGATTTGGTTCTGCTGCAACACAAACACTTCATTTTCTGCTGGATCACTTCACTTAGGACTCAGTGTTGAGTTTGACAAGCTCAGAATATTGTCCTCCATTTGATTAAAACACCCACAATGTCACATTGTGTCTTCGTGGTTTTTATCTGAGTGGAGCTAACCCATTTGCTTGTTTTCACACCTAGCATTAATACCTATTTTACATCTCAATAACTCCTTTACCACTATTTGCACTCCCTTTATCTGTCACTCTGGTAACCCTCACCATTTGTTCCATGTGTACTTCTTCCCATCCCATGATTTTTCAGCCCCCTATAGTTCTAAAGAAGTCATACAGACTCAAAACATTAAGTCTGTTTCTCTCCCCAGCATATTCTGTCTACATTTTTATAATTGCAAGACTTCCCTTATTTCTGGAAATTTACATTGCAAAATAAAAATAAAGGTTATGATTTTAGAAAGCAGACTTAATTTTACTTGTGCACCCAAGCTCAAGTTTAGATCAAGTTCTTTTATTATTGAGCCACTGGTCCCAGCACCATTTTTGTTCACTTTGTCTGAACCCTCTCCAATCCATCCATAATCTTTCACAGGAAGACTACTCAATAGTGGGGTGGCATGGTGGCTCAGTGGTTAGCACTACTGCCTCACAGCACCAGGGTCCCGGGTTTGATTCCAGCCTCGGGTGACTGTCTGTGTGGAGTTTGCACATTCTCCCCTTGTCTGTGTGGGTTTCCTCCCACAGACACAAAGATGTGCAGGTTAGCTAAATTGTCCATAGTGTTAGGTGCATTAGTCAGAGGGAACTGGATCTTGATGGGTTACTCTTCAGAGGGTCAGTGTGGACTGGTTGGGCCAGAGGGCCTGTTTCCACAATATAGGGAATCTAATCTAATACAGCAGTAAACTAGTACTACCAGTGAGTGTACAGGATTTTACTGTCCTTTTCCAGTGTATTACTGAACATGTACAATAGCTTCAACAAAAATAAAGTGCTGGAGAAAACCAGCAGATTTAGCAGCCTCTGTGGTGAGAAAAACAGAGTTAATGCTTCAGGCCAATGATCTTTCATCAGAACTTTATGTTTCTGGCATTTTCTGCTTTTATTTCAACTTTCCAGCATTTGCAATATTTTGGTTTGTACACAATAGCTTCATATTGATTGTGACAGTCTTATTAAATGATATGACCACCCAACTTTTGCTAATCGATGGCTCTTCACTATCAGCAATAATAATTTGTTTGTATATTATATTTTTATGCCATGACTCATTGGGTACCGTGCAAGTGGATAGGGTTGTTAAGAAATCAAATGGTGTTTTGGCTTTCATTAACAGGGGATTTCGTTTAAAAGCTGCGAGGTTTTGCTACAGCTGTACAAGTCCCTGTGAGACCACACTTGGAATATTGTATCCAATTCTGGTCGTCCTACTATAGGAAAGATACAGAGGCTTTGGAGATGCTGCCTGAACTGGAGGGCTTGCCTTATGAAGAAAGGTTGAATAAGCTCGGGCTTTTCCCTCTGGAGAGAAGGAGGAAGAGAGGAAACCTGATCGAGGTGTACAAAATAGTGAGAGGAATAGATCAGAGTCAATAGCCAGAGACTATTCCTCAGGGCAGGATTGACTGGTACGAGAAGTCATAGTTTGAAGATATTAGGAGGAAGGTATAAAGGAGGCATCAGAGGTAGGTTCTTTACGCAGAGAATTGTGAATGCATGGAAAGTATTGCCAGCTGTGGTGGTGGAAACGAAGTCATTGGGGACATTTAAGCGACTGCCGGACATGCACATGGATAACAGTAAGTTGAGGGGTGCGTAGGTTAAGTTATTATATTTTACATTAGGTTAAGTCTCAGCACAATATCGTGGGCCTAAGGGCCTGTTCTGTGCTGTACTTTTCTATGTTCTGTGTTCTATAAATCAAGCCTCACTGTAAATGTTTTGATTGAGATGCTGTATCAACCTCCAAGATATATAGAAATAGTTTGAAGTTTATTTACATGACTCAAACATCATGGAACTTTGAACTTTCAACATCCAAGTTGTCATAGCTAGGATTTTCTCTAGAATTTTCTGAGCCTTGGCAGTTAGTCTCTTGACTCATTAGCTCTACCCACAAGATCATGCAGCCAAGCACTGCATAAGGATCAGTAATCAGACAGGCTTAATAAGACATCATGTAATAGTCCAAAGTGAAGCCCATATTGCATTTGGCATGAGAAATCTGAATATTCAAATTGAAACAGAAATTGTCAGCCCTCCACCATAATAGGCCTCAGCACGGATGAGAACCATCATGAGAGGGACTTCACAAGAGATTAAAGAAACTGGGATCACTGTCCTTGGAACAGAGAAAGCAATTTGGAGATTTAACATGTAGAATACATTCAATCCATAATTATGACTATTTGATGAAGGAGCGAGTGAAGAACCTGATAGTTTGATTGAAAAGCAGTACACAGAGTTAAAATGATTGTCAGAAGAATCTGAGGAAATGAAGATTTTTTTCAACCAACAAGTTACTTTGGTCTGGAATGTACTTCCTTGAAAGGGTGGGAATTTCTGATTCAACTGTAACTTCCAAACAGGATTAGATGTAGATATTTCATTACAGGATGACAGGAAATGATTGGAGATATGGGACTAATTAGATGGCTCTTTCAGGGAGTCAGCCCAAATGCTGAATCGCCTCTTTTTTTAAAAATTCATTTGTGGGACTTCGGTGTCGCTGGCTGGCCAGCATTGATAGCACATCCCTATTTGCCCTTGAGAAGGTAGTGGTGAACTGCCTTCTTGAATTGCTGCAGTGCACTTGCTGTCAGTTGAACCACAATGCCATTAGGAAAGGAATTCCAGGATTTTGGCCCAACGACTGTGAAGGAATGGCGGTATATTTCCAAGTCAGGGTGGTGAGTGGCTTGGAGGGGAACCTGCAGGTGGTGGTGTTCCCAAGTACCTGCTGCGCTTGTCCTTCTAGGTGGAAGTCGTTATGGGTTTGGAAGATGCTGTCTAACGATCTTTGGTGAATTTCTGCAGTGCATCTTGTGGATAGTACACACTGCTGCTACTGAGCGCCAATGGGGGAGGGACTGAATGTTTGTAGATGTGGTACCAATCAAACAAGTTGCTTTGTTCTGGATGGTGTCAAGCTTCTTGAGTGTTGTTGGAGCTCACCCATCCAGGCTCGTGGGGAATATTTCATCACATTCCTGACTTGTGTCTTGTAGATGGTGGACAGGCTTTGTGATGTCAGAAGGTGAATTACTCGCCGCAGTATCTTTAGTCTCTGATCTGGTCTTGTATCCACTGTGTTTGTGTGGTGAGTCCAGTTGAGTTTCTGGTCAATGGTATCCCCAAGGATGTTGACAGTGGGGGATTCAGTGATTGTAACACTGTTGAATGTCAAGGGGCAGTGGTTAGAGTGTCTGTTATTGGTGACATTGTCTGGCATTTATGTAGTATGATTCTAAGCACAAGACTAATGTTCATTGACATTTTTATGATTTCATTTTTAAGACTTAGCACCTCGTGTAGACCTGTCTTTGGATTTATAAATGCACTCAAACTGACGGAAGAAGTGGAGAAGTTTAATGAGGAAGTAATTAAACAGCAGGTCTCTCGAAATCGCGACACACCAGAAGGGGGGATGGATGCCATACTCCAGGCTACAGTGTGCACGGTGAGTAAAGGTAGACCTTGCCCATCACCCACCAAAGCTTCAGCTAATGTGGGTCATCAGAAGGAAGCTCCTGCACCTCAAAGCACTCCCAGTCATACTTCTTCTCTCAGTCCCTGCATAAACCAGCCTCTATCCTAATCCGGATGCCACTTTTATGGCCAGGGCATCAACCAATTTACAAACTCCTCTCTGGCTTGGTACACTCAGCTTCCTAATGAAGATTATCACCATGTGGAGAAGAAAGAAATTAAAAAGCAAAAGCAGGCCATTACTCTAACCAGTTTGGGCTGTCATTTATCCATCACTGGCTCAAACGATATGTACCTCCTCTGCCTGAGTTTTCGCATTCCTGAATATCAGCAGTACCAGTGTAGACAATAAGTTTTGCCACTATATTAGCTATATGGACAACATGAGTCTCTCAGATTCCATTTCTCCTCTCCATCTCTGCGCAAGAGTTCCTCAGTGTAGTGTCCTAGGCCCAATCATCTTCAGATGCTTCATCAATGGCCTTTCCTCCATCATAAGGTCAGAACTGGAGTTGTTTGCCAATGATTGGACAATGTTCAGCACATTTGTGATTCCTTAGATACTGAAGCAGTTCACATTCAAATGCAAAACGATCTGGACAATATTCAGGCTTGGATTGATGAGTGGAAATTAACAATTGCACCACTCAAAGGCCAGGCAATAACCATCTCCAATAAGCAACAATCTAACCACCCCTTGACATTCAATGATGTTGCCATCACTGATTTTCCCATGATCAACATCCTGGGGGTTATGATTGACCACAAACTCAACTGGACTCACCACATAAACACAGTGATGATAAGAGCAGGTCAGAGGCTAGGAATACTGCAGGGAGTAACTTACCTGCTGACTCCTGAAAGACTGTCCACCATCTATAAGGCACAAGTCAGGAGTGTAATGGAATAGTTCCCATTTTCCTTGTTGAGTGGAGTTCCAACAGCACTCTGAAGGCTTGACACTATCCAGACAAAATAGTCCACTTGATTGGCACCACATCCACAAGCATCCGTCAATGCTCAGTATGTACAAGATGCACTGCAGAAATTCATCAAAAATCCTTAGACAGCACCTTCCAAACCAATGACCACTTCCATCCAGAAGGATAAATGCAAAGTGATTCATTTTGGAAAGTCCAATTTGAATACTGAATACAGGGTTAAAGACAGGATTCTTGGTAGTGTGGAGGAACAGCGGGATTTTGGGGTCCACATCCATAGATCTCTTAAAGTTGCCACCCAAGTTGATAGGGTTGTTAAGAAGGCAGATGGTGTTTTGGCTTTCATTAACAGGGGGATTGAGTTTAAGAGCTGCGAGGTTTTGTTGCAGCTCTATAAAACACTGATTAGACCACATATAGAATGCTGTGTTATCAGGTCGCCTCATTATAGGAAGGATGTAGATTCTTTCGAGAGGGTGCAGAGGAGATTTACCAGTATGCTGCCTGGATTGGAGGGCTTGTGTTATGAAGAGAGGTTGAGTGAGCTAGGGCTTTTTACACTGGAGAGAAGAAGGAAGAGAGGTGACTTGACATATATGTACAAGGTAATGAGAGGCATAGATAGAATAGATAGCCAGAGATTTTTCCCCAGGGCAGAAATGGCTGTCATGAGAGGTCATAATTTTAAGGTGATTGGAGGAAGGTGTGGGGGAGATGTCAGAGATAGGTTCTTTACATCAAGATTGGTGGGTGTGTGGAATGCACTGCCAGCAGTGGAGTGCCAGCCGTAGAGTCATAGACATGAAGCACATTTAATTGATTGCTGAACAAGCACACAGATGGTAGTAAATTGAGGACTGTGTTGGAATGGTTGATCTTAGATTACGATAAATGCTCGGCACAACATGGTGAGCAGAAGGGCCTGTACTCTGCTGTACTGTGTACTACTGAAAAGCTGTAAACATGGACTTCAGTAAGGCATTTGATTAGGTTCCCCATGGTAGGATGATTGAGAAGGTGAAATCGCATGTGGTCCAGGGTGTACTAGCTGAATGGATAGAGAACTGGCTGGGCAACAGGTCAGACAGTAGTAGTGAAAGGGAGTTTCTCAAAATGGAGACCTGTGACCAGTGGTGTTCCGTAGGGATCCATGCTGGGATCACTGTTGTTTGTGATATATATAAAAGATTTGGAGGAAGGTATCATTTGCCTGATTAGCAAGTTTGCAGATGACACCAAGATTCGTGGAGTAGCAGATAGTGAAGGGGACTGTCAGAGAACACAGCAGAATATAGATATATTAGAGAGATGGGCAGAGAAATGGCAGATCGAGTTCAATCCAGGCATATGTGAGGTGATGCATTTTGGAAGATCCAATTCAAGAGTGAACTATACAGTAAATGGAAAAGTCCTGGGAAAATGGATGTACAAAGAGATCTGGTTGTTCAGATCCATTGTTTCCTGAAGACGGCAACACAGGTCAATAGAGTGGTCAAGAAGGTATATGGCATGCTTTCCTTCTTAGGACGAGGTATTGAGTAGAAAAGTTGGCAGGTCATGTTACAGTTGTATAAGACTTTAGTTCGGCCATATTTGGAATACTGCATACAGTTCTGGTTGCTACATTACCAAAAGGATGCGGATGCTTTGGACAGGGTGCAGAAGAGATTCATCAGGATGGTATGGAGGGTGCTAGCTATGAAGAGAGGTTGAGTAGGATTATTTTCATTACAAAGATGGAGGTTGAGTGGGGACTTGACTGAGGTCTAAAAGATCATGAAAGGTATAGACTGGGTGGATAGCAAGAAGCTTTTCCCCAGAGTGGGAAACTCAATTACTGAGGGTCATGAGTCCAAAGTAAGGGAGAAACGTTTAGGGAAGATATACGTGGAAAGTTCTTTACACAGAGGGTGATGGGTGCATGCAATGCTTTGCCAGCAGAGGTGATAGACTCGGGCATGATAGCGTAATTTAAGATGTATCTAGACAGATACATGAATGGGCAGGGAGCAAAGGGATACAGACACTTAGAAAATATCGAGGAGAAAGTGAGGTCCGCAGATGCTGTAGTATCAGAGCTGAAAATGTGTTGCTGGAAAAGCGCAGCAGGTCAGGCAGCATCCAAGGAACAGGAAATTCGACGTTTCGGGCATAAGCCTTCCTGATGAAGGGCTTATGCCCGAAACGTCGAATTTCCTGTTCCTTGGATGCTGCCTGACCTGCTGCGCTTTTCCAGCAACACATTTTCAACTTAGAAAATATCGACAGGTTTAGATAAAGGATCTGGATTGGTGAAGGCTTGGAGGGCCGAAGGGCCTGTTCCACTGCTGTAAGGTTCTTTGTTCTATGTTGTATGTTCTAAAATCTGAGGAAGCTGATAAAGGAAATAGGAAAGATAAATTTAACAAAGGAGGTGGACTTTTTCCTAAAATGTAACACTTATTTTGCAGGAGGAGGACCAACAGATGTAATTACATGCAAGAGTTTATATCCCTCTCCATTTTTTCCATAGTAGAATACTAATTAACCCATTCTACCTGACATGGATGGATGGATACATTTTTAGAAATTTTAATCCATGTATGATGTTATTTTACTGCTACTGGGAGAAGTAATCTGTGGATAGAGAACTGGAGGATAAAAAATCACAAATTAAGGAGTTTGAGCAGAAGTGAACCAAGGGAACATTAAGAAGCTAGCAGCAATTGTTACAGGGAACACAGATGAACAGGGAGTTGGGGGAAGTGTGTTTTGTGTGCAATAAAGATGGGCACTTTGCCAAGAACCATCCCATTAAGAAATGTGAGAACTTATGGTTCTAACATGAAGGCATGCCAGGACAAGGATTTTAACAGACACAGAGTAATCTCCAGCCAGTTGCCAATGGAAATGGATAGTAACACAAGGCAGCTGTAGCATTCCACGGGAAAGGAAAACTACAATATTGAAAAAGAACAGCTCCTGTTGAAGGGTAAAACAAATTTTAGGACTGTTAATTTACTGCAGGAATTTTGTAGAAATTACACTTACAAAAGGCCCTTACAAAACCTTACCAAAGTGGGGTAGGCTAGCTCAGAGAAAGCTGAAAGGAGATAGCCTGTGAAAAAATCAAACAGACACTGGCCACCGCACCAGCACTAGGGCTCCCTGACCTGAGAAATCCCTTTCACCTCTTTTGTAGTGAAAGCAATGGCAATCAGTCTGCAGTAGTGTTACACAGACAAGTTCCAGCCTGTGGGACATTATTCAGCTAAAATGGATCTCATCATGATGAGATAACAGTCATGTGTTCGAGCCATTCAGTGTGCTACCTGTGCGCTAAGGATTCCTTCCCCTTGACACAGCTGCGGACGGTGATAAAACACTCTCCACACAGTATAGTCCAATTATTGGAAGCTGGCAAACTGAGAGGCGGCAAGCTAAATGGGAAGCCACACTGTTGTCAGGAGACAAGTACATGAAAGTGGTTAAAGATCAGAGAGAGAACCCAGCAAACTATGTGAATCAGGAAGGAGAAACACATGATTGTATCCCCTTCATGGAGCTGGAAGAGAAGAGACAGGGTTGAGTTAAGGAAGAGCCATCAGAGGGACCAGATGTGAAATTAATGTTTATAGGTGGAGTACAGAGGTATTATGATGGTGAGGCCTGGACAGGGTGGGCTGTGGTTAATTTGATAGAAAAAAGGATAGAAGGATGTCATTGTGCACAGGTAGTCAAACTAAAAGTATTAACTGCCGCCCTGCAATTAGGTAAGGACAAAGGATTAACATCTACACAGACAGTAGATATGCCTTCAATGTAGTCCATGACTGCATGATAGCATTGACAATATGAGGTTACACTGTTACCCTTAAATAATTGCTATTAATTATTTTTCAACCAGTAGCAATGTCACTAAGTGTGAGACATCCAAGTTCCATCAGAGATTCAATGGATGCAGTAATACTTTTTCTGTGATTTTTTGGAATGTTTGCCATATTTTGTTACGCGTGTGTGTGTGTCGGGGGGGGGTGGGGGGGGGGGGTTAGTTGCTGGGAGGCATGTGAACGCTTCTAATGAATCTTTTGTTTGCTTCAGGATGACATCGGTTGGCGTCAGGAGGCCACACACATGTTGGTCTTTGTTACTGATGCTGGCTCACATTTCGCACTGGACGGCAGGCTGGCTGGTATCACCCAGCCTAATGATGGGCATTGCCACATGAATCTGAACAATGAGTACAATGCCTCCACTATCCTGGTACGTTCAGAAAGCAATATAGTTCTAGTGGGGTGATGGCGCGGAATGTTTAAAGGCTGCTGGCTCCATCAACTTCCCACCATGCATTGCATTTCAGCTGTCTGAAGCACTGGTTGAAAATTCTAGATACATGCACTTGATTTCTGAAGGGCATTCATCCATTTTGAGATCTCCCAGTCTACTACTCTCTCCAGCCTATCCCACTCTCACAGCCACCAGTCTCCCAATAGCACTGGTCTACAGTCATCAAGTATTCACTTTCTCAATCTACATCTGCTATTGAGACCCTCCCAACTCTATCAGATAGCCAAACATTGTCCAGTTCATTCTGCAGGGTGTTAGCTGTCCTTTCCACCAACTGTCATGAAATTGTAATAAAAGTTTCATGACACAACACAATCGTCAGGCAAGACTCAGGAGGATGTTTTACTCTGAATCAGAAGGCTGTGGTTAAAACAAATGCCGGTACAATGTTGAGGGAGTGCTGCATTCTTGTAGCTAATGCCTCTTAAACACAATGTTAAACTGAGGCCCCAGCTAGACATAAGAACAAGGAGTAAACTATCTGGCCCATTGAGCTGCTCTGCCATTCGATAAGATTATGGCTGATCTTTTCATGGACTCAGCTCTACCTACCTGCCCGTTTACCATAACACTTAATTCCTTTACTGTTCAAAAGTCTGTATTTGCCTTAAAAACATTCAGCGAAGTAGCCTCAACTGCTACTCAACTGCAGGGAATTTCACAGGCTCATAACCTTTTGGGCGAAGAAGTTCCTCCCCAACTCAGTCTTAAATCTGCTTTCCCTTATTTTTGAAGCTCTGCCCTCTAGTTCTAGCTTCACCCACCAGTGGTAACAACCTCCCTGCTTCTATCTTATCTATTCCCTTCATAATTTTGTATGGCACTGTTTTGAAGAGTTTGCTGGTGTCCAAACATTGAAAAAGAAACAAATTTCACCCTGTTTATTTAACGGTCACAAATCATACAATCAGGTAACAATTTTCTCACTTCCCAGTCAGAGTGGCATGCCATAAGTTATGAGGATGGACTGCCCAGAATTAATGACATGAGTGTGAGGGGAGAAATGGGATCATGGTGAATAGCATCTCACTGATAAACTGTGACAATCAGCTTTCCAATCTCTTAAGATCCTACTGTGAGATATGTTACAACACAGCGGTGAATCCCTCTGTTAAATAAAGCAAACACCCAGAAAAGCTCAAATTCCACTATTTAAAGAAAAGATATCAATTTATTCCTTAACTCTAAAAGTGACCATTGAACAACAACTATTTACAACTCTAAGCCTCCTTTCTCTTAACTGCTTGTTATCTGCCTCCGACTCTATAACAATATACTGTTTCAATAGCCACCTATATTAAAATTCCAACAACTTAATTTCAAAACCAGACAGCGGCTGTCATCTTCGGTGTCTTCCTTCTTTTGGCTGAAGATTTCCCTGGGTTGTCTTCTGGCTTTTACTGGAAAGATATTTCATATGAAAAAGGTACCTTTGATAGAGAGTATTTTGAATGGCAGTCTCTCTCTAAATGGCAGGTATTCTCACTGGCTAACTTTCAAAGTGTCTGCTTCTTTATACCCCTAACATCAGATCATCTCATTGGTTCAAATGTTGACAAAACAGTAAATTCAAAATCGATTGAGTTTTAGTATCCTGAGGCAGAATTTAAACTGATTAGTTAAATTAAAATGGTTGTAAACAAAGCACCAAAACACAGGCATTTGTTTTCCAGCCAAATATTACATATTTTCAATTTTCCAGTGCAGTCTGAGGCTGCTAGTCAGTCACATGACAGGTGCCTGCAAGCTTTCACTGCAAAACAACTTTCTCTCTCTCTTAAAGGTACAGTACGCTCCTGCAACAGATATTAAAACTGAGCCAGGGCTTAAGAGAGGGGTTTTACTTTAAGTATCTGCAAACAAAACTCATCTTCATATGTTTCATGTTTCAGGATTACCCATCACTTGCTATGCTGGCTGAAAAACTCACGGAGAATAACATCTTTCTGATCTTTGCAGTCACTGGTACGGTCACTGAGATATACAGGGTAAGCTTTAGAAAAGTGTAAGATCCTCATGAAAAGAAAAAGTGACACCCCAAAGGCCGATGCAGCTTCCAAATGACATTGTCAGTTCTGCTCATGGGTTCACAGCGTCCTTTTCTGTCCCAGAGGATAGACAGGGAAACCTGAACTGGAGGTCGCTCCTGCACTGAATTCTAAATCTCAACTGATCATCTCATCTAAACACAAACCCTGTTTAGTCTCTTTCTGTTGGTTTATCCTGTGCTCATTTTCATTCTCTCAAAGAATGTAATCATTGTTGGCTAGTTATGTTCTCTATAACTCTATTGTTCTGTGTAGATCTGTGTGTAACACAGACATGCAAGAAATCAATCCAGGGAATGACGCTTCAGAGCTGGGAATGTCACTTGTTTGGCCACTATTGATTACCCAGAGCTAATTGCCATTGAGGATGTGGTACAGAGCCCCATCCTGAACTACCACAGTCAGTGTGTGGGTACACCCACGGTGTTGTTAGAAAGGCAGTTGCAAGATTTTGAGAGAGTGACAGTGAATGATGATATACTTCCAGGCCAGGATGGTATACAGCTTGGGGAGGAGCTTGCAGATAGGAGTATTCCCACGTATTGTATAAGGCACTAGGTACCTGAAAGAATTAACTGACATCACAAGATAATCTTCATCCATCTAAAGGAACTTACCTGGGCGGGCTTAACTAGAGTTGCACAGATTTCTCCATGTGTTCATCAGAGAGTATAGTTAGCAGATTGTCCAGTATATGTTAACAGCGTACTCTTACATTGACTCTGATGTCTTTGGCAGACAATCATGTATCTTAGATGTAGTGTAACTAGCTAGTATGTATGTTGTAATAAGCCCAGAAACCCAGAAATAAGAATGAGCTTGTCTTGGTTGAAATAATTTGTTACCAGCTTTACCCACTTAGTATAAGGAGCTTCAGTAGAAAGATTGGTGGCATCCAATCTACCATGATTAAAAGACCAAGTAATTACTTTTTAGATTGGGCAGCACGGTGGCTCAGTGGTTAGCACAGCTACCTCACAGCGCCAGGGACCTGGGTTCGATTCCAGCCTCAGGTGACTGTCTGCGTGGAATTTGCACATTCTCCCCGTGTCTGCGTGGCTTTCCTCCAGGTGCTCTGATTTCCTCCTACAGTCCAAAGATGTGCAGGTCAGGTGAATTGGCCATGCTAAATTGCCTCAGGGGTTAATGTGGGGAATGGGTCTGGGTGGGTTCCTCTTCAGAGGGTTGGTGTGGACTTGTTGGGCCGAAGGTCCTGTTTCCATACTGTAGGGAATCTAATCTAATCTATTATTTTCCACTTCATTCATGCTCCTTCACAATCTATTATTCACAGCCGAGAATTATCCGCCCATTCCTTGGGCTACCCCCTGTACCAGTCCACTGCCTAGGGTCTCCCATGAACCAGTCCACTCCTTGCACCCCCTCCCCCACGTACTAGCCCATCCCCTGGGGTCTCTCATACCAACTCACTTGCTGCACCCCCCTCCTTCATGTACTAGCCTATTCCCTGAAGTCTCTCATACCAATTCACTTGCTGCACCCCCCTCCCCCACCTACTAGCCCACTCCTTGGGGTCTTCCAACATACCAGCCAACTCCCGGGTCTCCCTTTCCCCAGCCTATTCTCTGATCTCTCCCAAAGTACCAGCCCACTCCGTAGGGTCTCCCATGCACCAGCCCACTCCCTTGCTTCCCGTTTATTTTTTGACTAAAAGTTATTGAATGAGCAATTTGCATCTGCCTTCACATTACGAATGAGTATCACAGTGCTGTCTGTGAAATTGGAGATATTTGACTTAATAAAAATAGATAGTAAAGGGAAGTGAAAAAGGTCATAATCGCAGCAAATTAACATAATGCCTAGCCAAAATGGGATGAGGAATGGGGATTAATAAGGAAGTCAGTACAAAGAGCACAGCTGAGACACTAAATGGACACTCTACATCTCTCTATGACAGTATCTTTTTTGTTGGTAATGTCATAGTGGAAGAGAAGATAGTTGAAGCATTGGGTGACAGGTATCGAAACAATACAATAAAACAAAGAACTATAGATTCCAGATATCTAAAATAAAAACAGAAATTGCTGGAGAAACTCTGTAGGTCTGGCAGTATCTGTGATAAGAGATAACGTTTCAGGTCTGGTGGCTCTTCATCAGGTGAAGAGTCACTTGACTTGAAACATTGCTCTGCTTTCTTCCTACTGAGGCTGCCAGAACTGCTGAGTTTCTGCAGCAATTTCTGTTTCTGTAATAAAAACAATGTTAGTTATTGACCAACACCCCTGGGAAGCACCTTCTAACTCTACAACAGCAGAAACATCCCCATTTGCAAATTTCTGTCCAAGCCACTCACCATCTTGGTTGGAAATATCATCAGTGTCAAAATCTCTCAAAATCTCTCCATAACAGCACTGTGGGTTGACCCACTGTACATGGAACTATAGCATACCAAGAAGGCAACTCACTACCACCTTCTCAATTCTCCTCAAAAACAGTCATGATGCCAGAGGACCAGAGAATTGTGAATATTGTACCCTTCATTAAAAGAAGGTATGGGGATAAGCCCAGTTAGGACAAGCAGTCAATTTAGGGATAACAAAAGTATTAGGCATACAATGAACTTTGACAAATATGCATTAATTAAGTAAAAGCGGTATAGATTTGTTGCCTCTTCAGTTGAACTTCATTTCTGGGCTTCTGTCTGTCAGTTTCCACAAAACGAGGAGGCTGATACATACAGCAATGGTAACAAATTGTTAAAGCCATACTTCAACTTCAGTCACAAACAATTTCTGGGAAAAATCCTTACTTTCAGAAGTGCGTGATGTTCACATTAGTGCCTGTACAAAGTCACTGACAACAAGCTGGAATTAGGGAATGGATCAATACAAGGGATGAGCTTGAAATGGAGTAACAGGTTGGGTTGACAGTGAAATCAATTGATAACAGACTTGATTGTCAATGTGAGGGGATATTTTGAAGCTTTCAGATGAATGAAGCTTTATGTTGTGTAATCTTGCTTACTCCACAGAGTTATACTAAAATGCTTCCTGGTTCTACAGTTGGGACTATTTCCAGGGACTCCAGCAATGTCCTAGAAATCATCATTGATGCCTATCAGGTAAGGTTGAACACAGCTTGCAGAGGTAATTGTTAGAATCAACATTGTCATTTACCTGAGGAGCAATGATTCAGGCTCCTGCAAATGCTCCTGCTCCTTCTCCCAAGGAGCTCCATCCCAAATGACATGAATTCTGGATTATTAAAGGAGGTCGGAGCTGAAAATGTGTTGCTGGTTAAAGCACAGCAGGTTAGGCAGCATCCAAGGATGCTGCCTAACCTGCTGTGCTTTAACCAGCAACACATTTTCAGCTCTGATCTCCAGCATCTGCAGACCTCACTTTTTACTTTATTAAAGGAGGTCGGGAAGGAGATACCTGGTAGAATTCTCCAATACTGTTTGGAAATGCCACCAAGGAATGCAGGCTGAGGGATGTCTCATCCATGTTCAAAAGAGGAAAGAGAGATAAACCAGTGGAAAATAGAACAAGCTCATATATAACTGGAAATTATAAATTAAAGATCCACAGGTCAGGAACTGAGAGGTGAGGGAAACCGTTGATAAAGGAATATTAGTCCAAGGAACTGCAGATCAGACATTGATAGGCCCAGGACAGCAGAACAAGCAAGAACAAAACTAGGCTTTAAGCTAATGTCCGTGCTCTTCCTTATCTTCAGAGAATCCGCTCCATTGTAGAAATGGAAGTTTTGGATCTGCCAAAGGAACTGTCAGTAACCTTCGATGCTCACTGTGGGGATAATGGATTTTTCCCAGGACAGCGAGTCTGCTCCGGGCTGAAGATTGGAGACACAGTAAGTAGAGCAAAAGGCAGCCCACTGAGCAGAGCTAAACACCAGCCTGTAGCATGGTAACAAGCACTTAGTCAATGCCCATCGCAACACAGCAAAGCTAGTTTTGGATCAGAAATATTGTATTGTCGGCACTGCAACACTCAGAATCCCAAAGCAACATTCTGAGATTTGTTCTGTGGGGTTCTAGTTCTTGTGCAATCACTGCAGACCTTTGTAACTGTGCTCTTTGAGGTGAGCTTTGACTCCAATTTTCAGTGCCAGGTTAGGACCACTGAGACCATACATTTCCTGATCCTGCAAACCCAACCCTGGAAAGGCTTTTCCAGAAAGCTGGATGTTTATTTCACAGTGTTGGAGCATCCTAGGAGATGGACAGTGTGAATGTGAGAAGGTGCCACTGGCTATGGATGAACCTGGCCACAAGGCATGCCTCCCTGCTGGCACTAAACTGCAGCACAATGGAAAAAAAAAGAGTGAAATCCAAAGCATTGCTCCACCCCTTGACCTCTACATCCTCACCTCCCCCACACACAATGCCCACATCCCATCTGTGCTGACCTGTGTCAATTCAGTCAACCCATGTTCCTCTACCCATCCCCAATAGCATCTCTACCTCTAATGCCCCTTTCCCCATGCACATGACATCTCATTACTCTCATGCTAACCTACGCTATAGTACTCGCCATCCCAGCCCTTTGTAGCCCCAATGCCAAATTAGTGCCAACTCATACCACCACACAGCCCTACCCACTATATTTTCCTGCCCTTTACATTGTAACTCATCACCTCAAGTGAAGCTCAGGAGCCACGTTGACAAAATATAATGTTAGGAGAAAGTGAGGACTGCAGATGCTGGTGATGCGAATTGAAAAGTGTGGCATTGGAAAACCACAGCTGGTCAGGCAGCATCCAAGGAACAGGAGAGTTGACAGTTCGGGTATAAACTCTTCATTAGGAATTCCTGAGTGGCAGAAGCTTTGCTATAGACAGTGCAGTTTCAACAATTTTTGTGTTTCGTCAAAATGGACAACATCTGCTGAATAATCCTGAATGTGTGAAAACTTTGCTGTCAATCAATTCAGGATTGTCAGTCAGGCTCATAGCATGACACACTTGTACGCAGTGTTCCTTTGGCCTTCTACGTACAGATCAGCAAGTTGATGAGGATTGCAGCAGTGAATTTGGTTCTGGTTTTCACATTGAATAAAGTAAAAATCAGTGTGTCAGCTATTAAGTCATCCTATTCCGATTCCTCAATACTGAACACTCCTTCGTATCCTATCTCACCCTGTTGTGGACCAGACAAAACTCCTTGAAAATATTTTAAGAAGGTAGTCTAGACACTAACTTTCTTCTTACTTTAAAGGCACCTGCAAAATGCTGTGTTCCAGAAGCAATTTGACGGGTCAAACTACTCAATGTTAAGCAAAACACAATTTACTCAAACACTATAGTTAAAATATAACAAAAGAAAGAGGAACTTGGAATTACTTAACTCTGTTAGCAATCTTAACAGATTAATAGATATAGTAACTATTACTAATTAAATGTTACAGTATGGTAACATTCCATAAACAGGCCCCAAGACAAAATTTGAAATTCAGAAATCAGATTTTCCCACATGCAACGCCTGCAGTAGGAAGAGAAACCCCATTCCTTTCTCCATTTTGCTCTCATCAAGAATTTATAGAATCCCTACAGTGTGGAAACAGGACCTTCGGCCCAACAAATCCACACTTATACGCCGAAGAGTAACCCACCCAAATCCATTCCCCTGACCTTATATTTATCCCTGACTAATGCAGTAACTGAGAGAAGAGAAGAATATCTTCTACTTCTGCTTCTTCAAAACTCCAGCAACTTCTGTACAATTTCAAAGCTTAAAAAAAGCTAGAAATCCTGGTTTTCAAGAACTGGCCACACCCAGTCATGCTGTTTTTACTGTTCCAACTTTTTTAAAAAAATCCCAACCCCTCACATGCTGTTTATGTTACCTTAGACTGCTCGATACCTCTCATTCAATCTCTCAAAAGAAACCAGACAAAATACACTTCTTGAAGTCACAGCATCATCACAGTTCCCCTACTGTCTTTTTCTCCTTCTCCCACCTCAACCCAATCTCCTGCTTTCCCATCATTCCTGACCTCCTCACCTCCTCCTCATTCCTGTCTCTCCTTGAAGTTTTCCCCTCCCGCCTCCTTCTCTTCTCTTTCTCCCATCTCTCTCACCTCACCTCACCTATCATCGTGTTCTCTGCTCAGTCCGAGAGGTGACATTATTAGAAGCTCCTCAAAGAATGAAAGATTTTGACAGGGTTGTTAAGAAGGCATGCAGTGTTTTAGCTTTTATTAATAGAGGGATCGAGTTCCAGAACCATGAGGTTATGCTACAGCTGTCCAAAACTCTGGTACGGCCACACTTGGAGTATTGTGTACAGTTGTGGTCACCACATTATAAGAAGAATGTGGAAGCTTTGGAAAGGGGGCAGAGGAGATTTACTAGGATGTTGCCTGGTATAGACGGAAGATCTTATGAGGAAAGGCTGAGGGACTTGAGGTTGTTTTCGTTAGAGAGAAGAAAGTTGAGAGGTGACTTAATAGAGACATATAAATAATCAGAGGGTTAAATAGGGTGGACAGGGAGAGCCTTTTTCCAAGAATGGTGACGGCGAGCATGAGGGGGCATAGCTTTAAATTGAGGGGTGATAGCTATAGGACAGATGTCAAAGGTAGTTTCTTTACTCAGAGAGTAGTAAGGGCCTGCACTACGCTGTAATGTTCTATGTTCTATGTTTTGATAGGTAGAAGCAGCAGAGATATTCCCACTTGTTTGGAAGTTTAAGCCTAGAGGACATCAATATACAATAATCCAATAAGAAATTCAGTAGAAGCATTGTCACCTAGCGAGTAGTGAGAATGCAGAACTTGCTATAGTATAGTACAGTTGAAGTTATTGTATTAATGGAAAACTAGATAATTACATGCCAACAGGGTGAAAAATGGTAAGGGAGAGGAGACTGGTGCGGTTCTTGAGTGTTAACAAAACCAAGGGTTCAATTCTTGTTCCATCTAAGATTACCCTGAAATACTTCCTTCTCAACATCTCCCTTCGCCTGAGGTGTGGTGACCCTTGGGTTAAACTGCCACATATCATCTCTCTCTAATGAGACAGCATCTAATGGTACTCCAAGATGATGGTTTAAAGAGCTAGTACTATAACCTGGATACAACAGTCAGAATTCAGTTCGAACATAGACCATCACAGCGCAGTACAGGCCCTTTGGCCCTTGAAATTATGCTGACCTGTGATACCAATCTGAAGCCCATCTAACCAATACCATTCCATTATCATCTATATGTTTATCCAATGATAGAACATAATTAAATAGTTTTACATCATCATGTTAAAGAGAGAAAGATTTTACCCCATCCACATCACCCTTGTGGCACATGTCCCTGTGTGAGCATTTCAGACTGCACATTGCCAAAGGTGTAAATGAGAAATGTCTTGTGACATAAATTCCTTGTCAGTGTCTAATCTACCTTATATTTTAACCCATTTGCGACAGTTCATAAGAACAGCTAGGGACCAACTTACTGCTGAACATCAGGGCCCACATGGTTTTGAGCACCGAAGCCTGTTGTGGATATTACTGATTGACCTCAGCAATAGATGCCATGGAAACCACAGTCACCATGTGTCTAAGGAGCTGGTTCTGAAGAAGCTCTTCCCTCAATCTTACCTTATGTGCAGCATCAATTACTACATCACATTCCTTCAATAATAATTGCAATTAAGTTTTAAATTCCTTTTATGTAATAAAGAATTAGTCAGATTGTAATTACAGAACTTCCCAAACTGCAAAGGCGAGTCTAATTAAAAAGTATCCCAGGGCCTAAGCCGAAGTGATTAATTAAAATTGATTAAAAGGCAACAGGAAGTTCTGACGTTTTTTAATTCCTTCAAGATTAACAAAATATCTTAACACTTCATGTTCCAAATTCTTTTTGAACCTAATGGACTAATGACTGGTACTCCAAACAAAGCACTGGGCTCAACATGTCCATGTCAGTATTTAAGCTAAATGCAAGCTTCCTTGAAACTATCAGTATCCTATTCCTTTTCTCCATTTTGCTCTCATCAAGAATTTATAGAATCCCTACAGTGTGGAAACAGGACCTTCGGCCCAACAAATCCACACTTATACGCCGAAGAGTAACCCACCCAAATCCATTCCCCTGACCTTATATTTATCCCTGACTAATGCACCTAACCTACACATCCCTGAACACTATATGGGCAATTTAGCACGGTCAATTCACTTAACCTGCACACCTCTAGACTGCGGGACAAAACCGGAGCACCCAGAGGAAACCCGCACAGACATAGGGAGGATGTGCTAACTCCACACAATCACCCGAAGCTGGAATAGAGCCCGGGTCCCTGGCTTTGTGAGGCAGCAGTGCTAACTACTGTACCACCGTGCCACTCCTAAAGGAATCCCCTTAAAGGAATCAAGAACTATTTTTATACTGGAGATGGTAGACATGAGTGAAAGAATGGTCAGGTAGGATTTCAGAAATCTTCTGAAGAAGATGGTACATGAAGATGGATAGGGAAGGAATATCAGAGATTGTTGTTGTTGTTGTTGGCATGGACCATGCCATGCCTGTAATGCAATGCCATGCCTACCAGCTGCAAACCCAGTGATAGACCCAACTGTGTGTGCTGAGAAAGACCCTTTGGATGTTCTGCCAGTTGGGCAGCAGTATACCATTGTCTGGAATTAGGTCCCAAGAGGTGAAAATCTCTCCTGATAGCAGCTTCTAACCAATCAGATTCTGGTAATACCTGTGCTTGGCAGGAGGCTGAGAGAGAAAACCCAGATTTCAAGGATCCAGGAGAAAGGGAAGTGGTTTTTGTGGAGGTTGGATTTGCAGGGGTAGGGATCATGAGGAGAGGGTGCAAGGGATTTGGAAGCAAGTGCAGGAGTTGGCTATCAGTCTTGACATCAACGTTCTTGATCAGGCACCAGGTCCCTTTGATCAAGGACCAGATGGACTCTATCCTTGTTGTGGAAGGGAAGGGAATCAATTGCACCTCGCTCTTCTAAGAATACAAGGAACTGTGTACTAGCACTAGAGACCAGTGCAGAGGGATGGTGACATGGCTAGGAGTTTTATTGCTTTCCACTCCAATGACATTCCCCTCACTGCGTTAATGATAAGTTATCACATAAACTGCAGAAACAGTTAAGCATTAGCAGTGCTATAATGACAGGGCTCTATTATAAACCTTTACTCAAACCATAAGCAGTTATTTCAATTTGTAGACACAGGCACACGTTGTTCAATTTTTAAAGGACAGGGATTTAAATAACATACCAAAAGAGAAATGCTGGAAAATCTCAGCAGGTCTGGCAGCATCTGTGAGGAAAGACCCTTTGATAAAGGGTCAGTTAGACTCGAAACGTCAGCTCTTTTCTCTCCTTACAGATGCTGCCAGACCTGCTGAGATTTTCCAGCATTTCTCTTTTGGTTTCAGATTCCAGCATCCGCAGTAATTTGCTTTTATCCAGATTTAATTAACATGATAGTTTGACAGTTTCACAAACCGTATCCACATTTCATGAGCTTTTATGCCTTCTCTAAAAATTGTAACACCTACAGTGTGGGATGTGACCCTTGTTCTAGTGAAATTGGTGTTTGTACGAACTCAGCACTGAGGTCAGAAGTTCAGAAGAAGAGTCATACCAGGTACAAAATGCTTTTCTCTCCACAGATGCTACCAGACCTGCTGAGTTTCTGCAGCATTCTTTGTGATTGTGTCAAAATGATCTTGTCAGATTGGTGTTTCCCCCAAAGTGTGAGTCAAATAATGACAGCTAATACAAAGACTGATGCCCACAGCACAAGTTCAAACTCCATATAAGTCACTTATTGTCAACCTCTCCTCTTAGCTGAGGTATAGTGACCCTCAGTTTAAACTGCTGCCAGTCATCTCTCTGTATTGAGACAGCAGCCCTTTATTAGCTGTCTTTATCAACCCAAGTGCAATAATTATTACGTATGGAGTAATAGTGGCCTATGAATTATGACACAATGAATTCAGATAGACTTTAAAACTTGTATTCTTCTTCTGACCTGGCCAACATTCTTCCTTGAATCCACTCCACCAAAGATCATTCTGGTCATTCAACTTGTCGTTGGTGGAATAATGGCATAAGTTGATTACCAAATTTACCTTTCTTATTGCAGTGACAGTGTTTTAAGAAAGATGTACAGCACTTCAAAGTATCTTTAGCTTTGTAAAAATAGAAATTCTTTCCTTGTCCGCAGGTTAATTTCACGGTGAAATTGGAAGCCAGGGAGTGCCCAGTCGGTGAAAAAGTGAAGACCTTTACGGTGAAACCCATTCTGTTTCGGGATTCCCTGGAGGTGACAGTTGATTTCAACTGTAACTGTGAGTGTGAGAAAGACGCTGTAGAAAACAGCACTCGGTGCTCTAATGGCAATGGGACCTACGAGTGTGGAGTGTGCAAGTGTCTCCCAGGCCGCCTTGGACCATCCTGTGAGTGCACAGACAGTGACTTTTCAGTGACTGAAGAGGCCTCCTGCACCCCAGAGGGAGGCGGGCCCATTTGCAGTAACCGGGGGGATTGCTTCTGTGGACAGTGCATCTGCCACAACAGCGACTTTGGGATCATATCCGGCAAGTTCTGTGAATGCGATGACTTTTCTTGTGGACGCTTCAAGGGCGAGCTGTGCTCAGGTGAGTTGCAAAATCCACTACTACTTGAAAATGTCGATCAATAGTCTTAACACTTGTCCATCACCAGTGAGTAAGAGGTGCCCGTCACTGCCTCCCCTGGATTCCCACAGTATTCCTTTATTTGATACATCCTCACAAAGACTTTGGCTCAAACATGTACAAAGTCAAACATGTACAATAGTAAGCTGCTTGGCCTTCGAGTCTCCTCTGTCATTCAATAAGGTTGTGGCTGATCTGATTATCACCTCAACTCTACATTCCTGAATCAGCCCAATTAATCTTTCCCCATCCTCTGAATAATCAAGAACCTATATACCACTGCCTTAAAAATATTTAAAGATTCAGTATCCACTGCCTTTTGAAGAAGGAAATTCCAAAGATTCACAACCCTCTGAGATTTTTTTTCCTTATCTCTGTTTTTAACCTTATTCTTAACCTTTGACCCCTAGTTCTATATTCACCCATAAGAGGAAACATCCTTTCAATGTCCATCCAGTTAAGTCATCTCAGGACATTTATCAGTAATTATAAATTAGTGATTTGGAGTCAAATTCTCGAAACAGGGCTTAAATGAGTAATATCTTAAAAGCATCTTGCTGCATGCAAATTGCATGCCACAATTTATACATTATTCCATTACAACCATTATGAAGATAAGACTGGGGAAGTTAGATTGGTTCTCCTTACAGAAACATAGGCTGAAGAGAGATTTGATAGAGGTATTCAAGATCTGTCCGTGTAGAGCAAATAGTGAAAAACTGTTCCTTATTCATGACCACACCGAGAATGAGAGATGACAGATTGAAAGTAATTGGCAAAAGGAACAAAAACAAGTGACCAGACTTGGAATACCAAGGGGTGTGATGGAGGCAGGTTCAGTTGAAAATATTCATTAGGGAATTAAATTGTTTTCTGTAAAGGAAAAGTGTGCAGAAGTACTGGGTGAACACAGGAGACTGATAAAGAGAGAAATGTTTATTTAGAGATCCACCACTGACAGAATGGGCTCAATGGCCTCTTTCTAGACCCTAACAAGTATTTAGTTGGTTGTAAAGTCTTTTGGAAGATCCAGTGGTCATGAAAAGGGCTATATAAATGAATTCCATTTTATTTTTGAGGAAGGATCACTGCACCCAAAATATTAACTCTGATTTCTATCCACAGATGCTGCCAGACCTGCTAAGCTTTTCCAGCAATTTCAGTTTTTGTTTACATTTTATTTATTTGGTCTGACATGTTTGATCATTAATTTTACACAGGTTTAACAGCTATAGCCATCTTCAAATGAGACGATTGCAAATAGCTGAATTTTAGTTGAAACACCATTCATGCCTTGTGTTTATTTCATTCTGGTTTTATTCGGGCATATCATAAGACAAGCTCAATGGCATGAATCAGGCAGGCCCCAGATATTTATAAAAGCTGGGGGAAGATGGAAATGCAGACAACCTGCTAGGTGTAACGACAGAGTTTCACTTGAATCTTTTTAATCTGCAGCCAGTCAGATTTTGAGGAAGACCTGAGAGTGGAATTTAGGGAGAGAGCACACTGTCGATCATCAACTCACAAGCAGTGCCAGAAAGGCGCCTTTTTGAAAATGTATTAATTCATGGGATATGGGCATCGCTGCCTGGGCCAGCATTTATTGCTCATCCCTAATTCTTCTTAAGAAGGCAGAGATGAGCTGCTTTCATGAACTGCTGCATTACATCAGAGAGAGAAAAAAACAACTGAGGAATCAAGAAAAAGCTTAAAGGTAGAGGTAGATCAAAGAGGACCAATAACTGAAAGCTCCTGTTGGCACAAAGGGTGGTGGAAATGCAGAACTCTCCTTCAAAAAGTGATGGTATAATTGGAACTTTGAAGACTGAGATTTATAGATCTCTGGTCAGGTAAGGGTATTATCAAATAAAGGACAAAGGTAGCTGAGTTAAGCTGAGGTACCGATCATTGAATGTTTGAGCAGACGGCTGGCTCTGCTTTCTTCTTGTCTTCCACTTTGTCATGTTATCGTTTCTTCATGATGTGATGATTCATCTCATCACAATCTGTGTTTTTATATTGAGCAATAAACCAAAATGTTTGCCCAGAAGATATTTTTCACACAAGCCACATCCTTTACGTAACATGACAGAGAAAATGTTGTCTGTCAAATTAACTAAGCCACCCATATTCAGGCCTACGTCCCTCTGCTCATCTCAACACCCTCTGTTCCTTGTTTCGCTTCCAATTAAACAACTTTTTCAGTACAATCAGCTCCCTAAGATCTTGCTAGAGTGATATTTGTTAAGAAAACAGTTTTTGTTGCTCCAGCCTAACATCATGACTAGCTGTTGTAGACTTTAACACATCTAAATTATAAATACTTAGGAAATACCAGACTAGGAAATTACGTGCTCAAAATTCTGTATCTGCTAATTGCTTTCCATTCTTCACTCCTTCCTGGAGCTACCTAACTGACTAATCTTGTTGTCCCTCATGGACTTATCCCAAATATTCTTCCTGCGCTGGAAGCTGTTTAGCTTAATTGGTTTAAGCACAATGATAAATATTACCAAGATCATAGGTTCAGTTCCTGTATTGGATACTATGGCTGTTGCCTTTGTCACAAGATAATGTCTTATCCCAACTTGCATTTTACAGAGAAAACTTGCAAGACTTTACATTATCAGGAAAAGATTGGCAGGTTAAAATTCTGCTCTTTTGTGAAAACAAGGCAGAGGGGTGACCTAATAAATGTCTTTATCAAAAGCTTACATCATTTTAGAGTGCATCCAGAGCCAGTGTTTCATCTTGTGGGGAAAGTACAATTAGAGAATGTTATCATGAGATAGTCCTCCAAAAGGGGCCTCACGCATTACAGAGAGATGATTAAAGGTGGATTTAACCAGAGGGTCACCACATCTCAGGTGAGGGGAACGATTGAGAATGAAATTGAGAATGATCATGGTAACCTCAGCTGGTGTGGGAATTGAATCCACACTGTTGGTCTCACTCTACATCACAAAGCCCCAGCAAACTCCAAAAGAACTGTGGATGCTGTGAATCACAAACAAAAACAGAAATTGCTGGAAAAGCTCAGCAGGTCTAGCAGCTTCTGTGAAGAGAAGTCAAAATGGGTTTGGTGACCCATCCTCAAGATCTGAAACGTTAACTTTGATTTCTCCTCACAGATGCTGCCAAACCTACTGAGCTTTTCCAGCAACTTTGGTTTTTGTCCCCAACAAACACTGATGAGGAATTCAAAAAAACTTCTTTGCCCAAGAGAACATCACAGTACAAAGGTTCCGGGGGGGGGGGAATCACTGAAGGGAATAATATAGGTACATTTGAGGGGAATCTAGATACCCTCTGAAGAAAGGAATGGAAGGTTAATACAGTGGATTTACACGAGGATAAATATGAAAAGGCTCAGGTGGAGTATAAACACCAGCATAGGTTAGTTGGACCAAATGACCTCTTTCATTGCTGTATGTCTGTTGTAATATATTGACACCGAACTGCAATGGACCACTGTAGTCCCAATGCTAATATTTTGTGCAATCCTTTCCTGTCAACACCTCTTCCATTGCAATGTTGCAACATCTCAGGTACAGTAAGTAGATTCTCAATGCACATGTAACCATGCTTTGCTAAGTTAGCAATATTTCATCCGTGGGTGAATTACTTTTTCAGCCTGTAATTCCTGATCAAGACTGAACGTAGAATGGCTCAAAAACATATGGTCTTTAAGAAAAATCTACCCTTGATTTGGAAATATTACACAATTCCTATAGAAATATAACTTCGAAACAATTTCAGTCACACTCTTGTAAATATGTGGTGTGTAGAAAGATACAGCATCAGATCGAGCTATAAACACCTTTCTAATTGTCATTCCTACTGAGCTGGAACATTACATCTGGCCAGAGTATAATGAAACAAGTTACACACCTCACAGTGGAATTTATTGATATTGCCCCATTTGATCCCACGAACAACACGAAAGCTTAACCTTCCATATCAAATGACGTTAGTTATGGACCACAAACAATTAGTGTTTCACAATCAGAGACAGAAATTAGTGGAGAATCTCAGCAGGTCTGGCAACATCTGTGGAGACAGAAACAGATTTAACTTTGAATCTGATGATCTTTCTTCAAAACTGCTGACTTCCTCCAGCAATTTCTGTTTAGATTTCAAATTTCTGATATCCTGCAGTTCGCCGTTTATTGTAGTGTTTCACAATATTCAGCAAAATACAGTGCCCCATCTTTAATGATGCAAATAAATCATGTTGGTTTAACTTTTGAAGCTCATACTTTCAGGAAGCATCCAGTTTTTAGATGTCAGGTATACAGCCTCCATTTGTTCCTCTGACCCCATCAAAATGGAGGTACAACTTTGCCCCAAAAACGCCAGTAACCATACCGGAACCCAGGTCAAACCAAAGAAATTCCTAGCAAAGATCCCATTCAGATCTTGACTGAGCTCCATGTTTCCCACTTTCTGGGTTAGAGCCCTCATTCATTTTTGAGATGTTGTCATTTAACCCAACTATCTAAACTCAGAGAAAAGAAATTCTCAGGCGCAACTTTCCATTCAAAATTCTCATCCAATGTCCACCTGTAAAATATTGTTAAAATTTATTCTTATGTGGGATTTGAGCACTGATAACTAGACCAGCATTTATTGCCCATCCTCAATTGAGAATACAGTGGTGAGTTATTTTCTTGAACTACTGCAGTCCATCTATTGAGGTAAACCCAATGTTGCAGGTTAGCTCAACAACAACTGATGACTCAGATCACTCTCTGTACCATTCTCCTTCAGAAAGAAGTGAGTATGGTCTCTTTGGGATCAATGTAATTCAAAGTTGAAACACCTGACTATTGAAGCTCAGAACCCACGTTCACCATCTACAGTCTGGGACTCAGAAATCCTATGCCAGGACTATACATAGTCCTCATTTTGTGATTGATCTCTTAATTTAGTTCACAAAGAGATATATCATAGAACAGTACAGCAGAGAGTCACACCCTGGCACAAAGGAAGATGACTGTGGTTGCTGGAGGTCAATTATCTCCACTCTGCAGGTGTTCCTCAATGTCTTCAGCTGCTCCATTACTAGCCAGAAATGGGAATGTTCTTTGATGATTGCACAATGTTCAGCAATGTTTGCAACAACTCAGTTACTGAATTAGTCCATGTCCAAATGCAGCAAGATCTGTACAATATCCAGGTTTGGGCTGGCAAATGGCAAGTAACACTTGGTCTGCACAAGTGCCAGGCAAAACCCATCTCCAACAAGAGACAGCACCTTCCAAACCCACAACCACTGCATAAGGATAAGAAGGACGAGGACAGCAGATACATGCAAACACTATCACTTGCAGGTCCCTTTCCAAACCATATTCCATCCTGATTTCATTGTCGCTGGGTCAAAACCCTGGAGCTGTCTCCCTAACAACATTGTAAGTCTGTCCACAACAAATAGGCTGTAGTGATTTTGGGAGGCAGCTAACCACCACCACAAATGCCAAGCCACATTTCCCACATCTGGGGAGTGCATTTAAAAAAAAAGACCATTCAGATTGGTACCAGCTCTTCCAAAGAGCAAGCACTTAGTCCTACTCTACCACCTCCTCTCCCTGCATTTCTTTTTTCCTTCAAGTGTATATCCAATTCCCTCTTGAAGGTTATGATTGAATCTGTTTCCAACATGCTATCCGGTTCCAAATTGACACCTTTTCTTTTCCTCATGGTCTTCTTGGTCCTTTCATCTATTACCTTTAATCTATGATCTCTAGTTACTGGCCTGTCAGCCAATTCCTCTTTATTTAGTCTATCTAAAGCCTACGAGATTTTAAACACCACCGGCCCAATCAAATCTTCCCTTAAATGCTGCTGCTTACAAGAGACAATCAAACTTCCTCAACTCTTTCCACAGTTATAGCCTTTCACCCCTGACATCATCTAGTAAATCTCAACTGGATGTTCCTTTTAAACAATAGGACCAAGAAAACAGCAGGTGATATTACCATGATCTAAGTGACCCAGAATGTTTGGAGAAGCTCAGCAACTTTGACAGAATCTGGTATGATTTTTCTTCAAACTCAAAGGGTTAACTCTATTTCTCTCTCCACAGATTCTGTCAGACTTAGCTGAAATTCCCCAGCATTTTCTGGGTTTGTTCCTGCTCTCCAGCGTCCAGCATACTTTGCTTTTATTTTGTTAGAACCACATTTGAAGTCAGGGGTGCTAAGCCTTTCAAAACTTAAATGTGCCCCTTTGAGGAGAGATTATGTGCTTCATTTTTTTTTCTTTATTCTTCCACGAGATGTTGGCATTGCTGGCTCAGTCAACACGTGGTTACCCATCCCTAGTTGCCCTTGAGATTGGTGGTGAGTTACTTTATGAACCATTGCAGTCCAGTGGACCAGACTAAAGTTCCAGGATTTTGACATCTGTAAATAGCAAAAATACGTGCATGAGACAAGCCTGTATGTCTAAGTACAGTCTGATATGTTGATAGATGCTGTACTGATCAAAAGATTTGTATAGTCATTGTAACATCCTCATTCATAAAATTAGGTCTCCAGCCTTCTCCACAATATGTCATATGGGAGGAAAGTAACTTTAATGGGGCAGGCACTCAGACTGGCCTGAGAATTAATTCATCTACAGTTGGCACAGACTCTGCAAAGTCTACCCATTGATGTTCTGTTTATCCAGGGCCAAATGTCTGGCATCAAAATGAATTAGAAAAATGAGAATTTCCCTGAAGTGAACCATGCCTCTCATACCACAACCCGTATATCTATTGGCTGGAGGCAATTCCAGTCTAAAATTCTTGGAAGATGAATCAACATTTAACACATTGTGACTTACAAAATAAAGTTTAGCCAGTGCTATTTTTAAGAGTTCTTTTTTAAAACTCTGTGAGTTGTGTGCTTTTTCCCCTCTGTTTAGTCATTCCACCCTATCAGGATTGAGGAGCACACATATGTGTGAGAACAGAGTGAAACAGAATATCAACCCATTTGGTATAAAGGGAAGTTAAGTAACCTCATGATGGAGAAAATAACAGATGGTGATGCTAGATCAAAAATGGAAGAGAAATATTTTTGAGAAGCATAAACATCCGCACAGAGCAACTGGTGTGAACCTGTTTGCACTGTAAATTCTAGATAAAAAACAAATTGAGCTCCAATTCTAGAGAAGAAGTGAAGATTCTCAAACATTTATGGCAGTAAAACACTCAGGCAGGGCTAAAGGCCACAACAAACCATCTCTTAGTCTGCTAACATGAGCTACCACTAAAATAACTCATTAGTATTAATGGGTACCTCTGTCTCTCTATTTGTTTATGAGATGTGAATGTCACTGTCAAGGTCAGCATTTGTCACTGACCAGTAATCACCCTTGAACTGAGTGCATGCCTTAACCATTTCAGAGAACAGTTCAGTGTCCAGAACAGGCTGTTGATCACATTGACAGAATCCTCCTGGTCCTCAGCTTCCACCCCATCAACTTCCGTATATGTCATCTTCTGCCATTTCCACCACCTACAAACGGATCCTATCACCACAGATACATTTCTCTCCCCACCCCAATCAGCGTCCCATAAAGACCATTCCTTCCGCGACTCCTTTGTCAGGTCCATGCCTGCCCCACCCTCCCCATTCCCCCACTAACCCACCCTCCCTTCCCAGCACCTTCCCCACCACCACAGGAATTGCAAGACCTGCGCCCACACCTCTCCGCTCACCTCCATCCAAGGCCCCAAAAGAGCCTTCCACATCCAGAGTTTTACCTGCACTTCCACGCTTGTCATTTACTGTATCCATTGCTCCTGATGTGGTCTCCTGTACATTGGGAAGACAAGACGCCTACTCGCAGAGAGCTTCAGAGAACATCTCTGAACACCCACACCAACCAACCCCACCACCCTGTGGCTGAACACTTCAACTCTCCCTTCCTCTTCGCCAAGGCCATGCTGGGCCTCCTCCATCACCAAACCCTAACCACCAATGTCTGGAGGAAGAACACCTCATCTTCCACCTTGGGACCCTCCAACCACATGGGATCAATGTCGATTTCACCAGTTTCCTCATTTTCCCTCCCCTCACCTTATCCCAGATCCAACCTTCCAACTTGGCACCATCCTCACAACCTGTCCTACATGTCCATCCTCCTTCCCACCTATCCGCTTCACCCTCTGCTCTGGCCTATCACCATTAACCCCACCTTCATCCACCTATCGCACTCTCAGCTATCTTTTCCCCAGCCCTACCCACCCCCTCCCATTTATCTCCCCACTCCCTTGATTCATAAGCCTCATTCCTGATGAAAGGCTTTTGCCCGAAACATCAATTCTTCTGCCCTTCGGATGCTGCCTGACCTGCTGTGCTTTTTCAGCACCACACTCTCAACTGCAGATCACATGGCCAACTTCAATATTACAACGAGAGTAGGAAAAATCAACCTCATTGTGGTTCTTGAGCCACGTGTAGGCTAGACCAGGCAAATAACAGCACAAGCACCACAGTGGTGCTCATGTTATTTATTGTCAAAATGGGAGATAGCAAAAAGTTTTTAAAACTTAAAATAAGTGCAGATTTGGCAGGTGGGCTTGTGCAATCAAATCCCTATAGTGTGAAACAGGCCCTTCAGCCCAACAAGTCCACACCAACCCTCTGAAGAGTATCCCTCCTAAATCCATTCCCCTACTCTATTACCTCTAACTAATACGTCCCTGAACACTATGGGAAATTTAGCATGGCCAATTCACCTAAACTGCATATCTTTGGATTGTGGGAGGAAACCCATGCAGAAACTGGGAGAATGTACAAACACCTCACAGATAGAGGCTGGAATTGAACCTGGGTCCAAGGCACTACAAGGCAGCAGTGTTAACCACTGAGCCACCATGTTACTAGGAATCCAGATTTCAGTATTTGTATAAGTGCCATATCCTACAGGCTGGGCTTGTATCTTCTGAAGTTTGGAAAAGGAAAAGTGACTTAATTGAAACATAAAAAATCCTGAGTGATTTTGGCAGGACAGAGGTGGAGAGGATGGTTCCTCTTGAAGGAGTATGGGATTACAGTTTCAAAATACAAGTTTGCCAATTGAAGACAAATGTGAAGAGAATTTTCTTTATTAGAGAGTGCTGTGTCTTTGGAATGGTCTTAAAAGAGATAGAGTTAAATAACACAATAATGAATGTGGTTGTGCAGTGGTCAAAGATTTGTTTCAATGACAGAAAAGACTTGAGGGGCTGAATGGCCTTCTCTTTATCTCCTGTTCTATTTCTTAATGCCATCATAGTAGCAAGAGATAAAGCTATTCTGCCCCTTGGGCCTGTTCCAATATTCAGCCAGACTGTAACTGATCTGTACCTCAGCCCTCCTTTGTTCTTAATACCAATCACTTAAAGAAATCTGTCTATCTCTGTTTTAACAGTTCAATTAACTCCACCGTGTCTACAACCTTCTTTGGCAGAGGAGTTCCAAATTTTCAAAACCCTTTGTGTGAAAACGTGTGTCCTCTTTTCCCTCCTGAGTAAATTGGCTATAATTTTAAGACTGTAGCCCCTAGTACTGCACTCTGCCACAAGATTTACTCAATTTTTAAAAAATTATTTTAAATGCTAAAATTAAGATATTGATTCTCAAACATTTTTGCCCGTAAAACACACAAGGCAGGGCAGAAGGCCAGTACAGACCATCTGTTGGCCCATTCACATGAGCTGCCACAAAATAACTCATTAGTATTAAGGGGTACCAGCTTGGGCCAAAGGGCCTGCCTCTGTGCTGTAGGACTCTGTGACTCTATTGCACCTCTCTTTCTCTTTATTTTTTTCATGAGATATTGGCCTCACTGTTGAGGTCAGCATTTGTCACCAACCTGTAATGGCCCTTGAACTAAGTGTTTGCCTTAGTCATTTCAGAGAGCAGTACGGTGTCCATGGCAGAATGCCGACCATATGGTCAACTTCAACAGTTCAACACAACTGGGAAGAGCCAACCACGTTGTGGCTCTTGAGTCACATTTAAGTTATACCAAAACAAACAAAAAACCAAAAAAATAACTGGAGAAACTCAGCAGGTCTGGCAGTATCTGTGGAGAGAGAAATAGAATTAATATTTTGAGTCTAATATGACTCTCTTCAGAACTTCTGAGGATAGCAGCAATGTCCATCACTAAAGGACATTAGCAAACAAAATGGGTTTTTACAACAATTGACAATAATTGTCACCATAACTGAGCCTAACTTTTAAGTCAAGATGACTGACTTCAATTTACCAGCTGCTACATGGGATTTGGATCCACTTTCCCCAGAACATTAACCTGGGCCTCTGGCGTATTAATGTCGAGAGTGTGGTGCTGGAAAAGCACAGCAGGTCAGGAAGCATCTGAGGAGCAGGAGAATTGACATTTTGGGCAAGAGCCCTTCATCAGGAAAACCCCCAGCATCAGGAAAACCTCAGCATTCTCCCCTCATGCATCTGCAGTTCTCACTTTCTCCTCTGGATTATTAATACCAGTTCTTTCTTAACAGAATTTATGGAAACTGTAAATACTACACTGATTTTTCAGCACTAAATGCTAACAATTTATAAAATTTGCTACAAAATGTAAGTAAATTATTAATCAATACTGGACATGCAAATATATAAAAATTATATCAAATAATAACACTGCAAGAGAATACATTTATTTCAATTTTTAGAAATGTTATAAATTCACCACAATAATTTTCTCAGAACTATTTACCTTACATTGATATTAATCAAACAAAATCAACAGAAACATCAATCTAATTCAGAAATGACATCATTGTTTTATGCATTAATGACGTCTCATGATGCTTGCAGAGCATTGTCTAGATCTGTCTAGCTTGTCGTCATGAGAGTTATGGAAATAAAAGTTCCAGCCTGTTCTCTCACAGCCTAAATCTCAAAACTTAGGGGATTTGAAGACACCCAGGTCCAGTCCTGTCCTGTACCTGTCCAGAGTCCATTGGCTTGCATCTCCAAACCGTACTAAAGGGCCATTTTAATGAGCACACATTGTTCATAAAGAGACCCAAAGCATGTGGCAAGAAGTTTCAAGCCCATTGTCTGATGGTGCCCATCCAATTAATAAGTGCCTGTGACAATTAGAAATTCAGCAAAAAAATCTGAAACAGAATATTCTGAACAACAATAGCTGTTTGCCAGACAAGAATCTGGAGAGGAATGAAAAGCAGGTGGGCAAATGAGGGGCAAGGAAGAAAAAGGCTTGGGAAAAAGATGGGAGGTGTTGAGAAGCCAGTCAATGTTTTGGGTAGAGATTGCAATCAGAACTGGATAGGAAAGGTAAGTTTTATGGAAACTGATCAGAATAAAAGGACAAGAAAAACAAAGGTTGTAGGCCAGAAAAACCAACTAATATTGAATTTCCTGTTCTTGTTTGGTTAATCCAGTTGAATAACACAGTGAAACGATCTTTGTGTTTACTCAATAGGTTATGATTCACCCACTACTGAGTGTACACTTCCTCTCCATGGAGACACAGCCCATTTCCCCAAACCCAGAGAACTTAACCACAGTCTGACAAGTGTTGAGAGTTAGCAACACCCAAGTTAAATAGTTGCAAATCACACTACATTCTTAGATTAGGAAGGAGGGTGGGTTGACAGTTCACAGGGTTGTCCACAAGTCATGTATAGTCAACATAGTCCCAGCAGACCATAGAGCTGCTCTCTCATTAGAGAGAGATGACTGATGGGGGTTTAAATTGAGGTCACCATGCCTCAGATTAGGGGA
The DNA here is from genome assembly GCF_020745735.1 of Hemiscyllium ocellatum. Lineage (NCBI taxonomy): Eukaryota > Metazoa > Chordata > Chondrichthyes > Orectolobiformes > Hemiscylliidae > Hemiscyllium > Hemiscyllium ocellatum. The sequence continues at coordinate 12,497,618 of NC_083432.1, read as the reverse complement.
GAGGTTGAGAAGGGGAGTCATACAGCACGGTCCTTCATGCTAACCTTAGCCAGTATAAAAATTGAACCTGCACAGTTGGTATTACTTACATTTCACACAAGCTGTCCAGCTAAATGAGCTAACCGACCCCATATGCAACCCTGCATAGCTATCTACAAGCAAGTGAACAATAAGAGAAATAAGATGCCTTTTTAACTGTGTATATTAGAACAGAATATTAGTTTAAATGGGATATTGAAGAATGGCTATGAATGGCCTCTCTATAATTCAGGCGAAAATGAGGACTGCTGATGCTGGAGATTAGAGTCGAGAGTGTGGTGTTGGAAAAGCACAGCTGGTCAGGCAGCATCTGAGGAGCAGGAAAATCGATGTTTCGGGCAAAAGCCCTTCATGAGAACCATTGATTTTCCTGCTCCTCGGATGCTGTCTGACCTACTATCGACCTTTTACTCTTTTCCTTTAAATAAATTTATTCTGGAAAGTAAAGTTTAACAATACTGAATATGAACAATTTGTAAGGTGGTCTTGTCAGGACTGTGTTGTGGCTTTGGTCTGCTGGTTCTAAACGTTCCTCCCTCATGATTAGGTTTGTTGTAGACTCATTGATAGAGATTGATGACTGTGATTGATCTGTAACCCTGTAATGTTTGTCCCATGTGGTTACCAGTATGGTAAAAAAAATGAGAGAAGTAGGTATTGGTCATTTCTCATCTAGCAATTCCCTGTTCTCTTTCCTTCATTCACTCTCGTTTTCATATTCCAGAATTCTTTTGACCTTGTTTTCTCGGATGTTCCCATTCTGCCTGCTGTCTCTTTCTTTCTCCCTCTTCCTTTTCGTTCCTGATTATTTCCTCCATCTTGTTCTTTCTCTTCCAACTAATGCACTGTTCTATGCCACTTCCCATGCTCTGTTTCCTCATATATTTGGTGCTTTTTCTCCAGCATGTCCTTTATATTATTGAAAGAGGATAGGGCGTAGCGTGGTGGCCCATGGGATGTGGAAGGTGAGTGCCAGATTAGCATTGTTTGTAGGCAATAAGAGCAAAGGAATGTCAAAAATAGAAGCAGGAGTGTATAATTTGGTCCTGCTCTACTCCTCAGTACGAACATGGCTGACCTTGAGCTTCAAATCCACATTTGTGTCCATTCCTACATCTCTCAATTCCCTGTGAAATCAAAAGTCTGGTCTATGACAGCTTTAAATATATTTAACAAAGGAGAACCACAATCCTTTAGTGGTACAGAATTCCAAATTGTCACAAACATTAGAGTGAAGTAATTTCTCCACATTTCAGTCCTAACTGATCAGATGCTTATACTGGGACTATGCCTCCAAGTTCCGGTATTCCCCAGCCAGGGAGAGCATTTTCAAGGCCCATCTGGATCTTCAATGTCTTAATAAGATCACCTCCCATTCTTCTAAACTCCAGATATAGGTCAAATTTCTTCAGCCTCTCATCATAGGAAAATGTCTCAGGCCAGGCACCAGTCTGTCGAACCTTCATTGTACTGCTTCCTTAAATACAGAATGAAGACCACACAAAACTGCATACAGTATTCCAGGTGTGGTCTCACCAAACCTCAGCTTAATTGTAACAAGACTGCTTTGCTCTTGTGCTATTATCACATTGCATTGGGGAGATGATGGCCGAGTGGTATTGTCGCTGGATTGTTAATTCAGAGAACCAGGTGATGTTCTGGGATTTGAGTTTGAATCCCATCACAGCAGATGGTGGAATTTGAATTCAATAAAAGTCTGGCATCAGGAGTCTAATGATGGTTCACTAATGCCCCTTAGGGATGGAAACTCGAATCCTTTCCTAGTCTGCCCTATGTGTGACTCCAGACCCACAGTAATGTGGTTGACTCTTAATTGCCCTCTGGGCAATTAGGGATGGGCAATAAATGCTGACCTAGCCAGTGATGCCCTCAACCTGAATAGAAAAAAAGATGAAGGCCAATAGGAATTGTTTGCTGCACCTATATGGCACACTGTGTGTTCCTTGATTGTAAGAATATTCATCAAACTCAACATTTAGAAGTTGTTGACATGAATTATGAGTAGCTGAGGCCTCAACACCAATCCTTTCAGCAGTTGGCAAGTCACATACGGAGATTGAGATTGGCTCAATTTATCCGCACTCTCTTTCAATAATATAAAGGATGTGGGAGAAAAACCATCAAGCGTACATGGAAACAGAATATGGGAAGTGGTCTATAACAGTCCATTTGTTGAAAGAGAAAGTACAAGATGGGGGGAGAAAGAAAAAGACTCCAGGGAGAATAGGAGAATGTGAGAGAAAACAAAAGATCAAAAGAATTCAGGAAATTGAAAAAAGAGAATATAACAAGACTGCAGGAGAGGATGAGAAAATCAAAGAAAGAGTAAAGGGATTTGCTAAATGGGAAATGACCAATACCCCACTTCTGTCATTTTCTTTCATCCTGGTACCCACATGGGACAAACGTAACTAAGTCACTGAACAATCGCAATCATCAATCTCTCTCAATGATTCTACAGCATTGTGCTTCCAATGTGTTCACCGATCCTCTATCGATGCATACATATTTTGAAAAATCCATGAGCCCTTTCCCCGTGCATGAACCTTTTGTGTGCCACCATGTTACATGCCTTTTGAAAGTCTATGTTACTTCTACAATGTCTGTGGCTCTGACCCTCACTGTCATTCTTCATTCACCACAGGGAACGGCAGGTGTGAGTGCGGAGAGTGCAAGTGTTTTCCAGATTGGACCGACAGTTACTGCAACTGCACCATTAAGACTGACGACTGTGTGCCCGCTTTTGGGCTGATCTGCAACGGGCGAGGTCACTGCGAATGTGGGAAGTGTATTTGCACTGGTGGAGCATTCGGAGACCAGTGTGAAAAATGCCCCACCTGCCCAGATGCCTGCTCCTTCAAAAGGTGAGTCCAGATTTCCCCATTACTCCCACAGCTCATCAAGCAGCTTGGAAGAAAGGCAGTGAAATTGGTGCAGTTTTTTCCATATTCCACTGCATTCCACTTTCCAATTACAGGCTTGACTGCCATTCACACTCTGAGTTCATCCTGAAGGGGAGAATGGGGAATTTGCCCATCTTGGTTGAGGCGATTGGAAGGAAGATTGATATTTGATCCAGAGGCTTCTATTCGCTGTGGCTAAGTGGTAACACTCATCTCTGAGCCCACAAGTTTAAATATCATTACAGAAACCTGAACTCAACATCTCAGCTAACCTTCCTGCACAACACAGAGAGAGAGCTACATTTGTCAGGGGAGGCTGTCTCCAAATTGAAACTGTATTTGCCCTCTTTGGTGTTTGTAAAAGATTTCATGCCACCAGTTTGAAGAAGAATACGGGGAATTGGATGCCCTGAGCCAATATTTATGTCTCGTCAACAACATTAAAATAAATGATGTAATTATTATATTGAATCAAATTGGCTAATGTTGAGGGCATCTGAGAGACCACATCTAAAGTATTATGTATAATATTGGTCTCCTTATGTAAGGAAGAATGTAAATATGTTAGAAACAGTTTATCAGACTAATACCTAGAATCAATGAGCTGTCTGATGTGGAAAGATTGGATCGGCTAGGCTCACATCTAATGGGGGGAAGAAGAGTAAGAGCCCTGCCGAGTTTTCACCATCCCTCCAGACATCCCCCTCACTGAGGACGAACGATCAGTCCTCAGCAAAGGACTCATCTTCATCCCTCTCCGTCCACGCATCAATTAATTTAATACACGCCGTGACGTCGAAGAATTCTTCCACTGCCTCCAAGCTTACATACACAATCAGGACTCCCGTCAACCTCCCGAGGACCCCTTCGCCCACCTCCAACACACTGCATCCACCTGGACACCACGTGCTGGCCTATTACCAGGCCTCGACCTCTTCATTTCCAACTGCTGCCGGGACATTAACCAACTCAACCTGTCTACCCCCACTCCAACCTCTCACCCTCACAACGTGCAGCCCTCCAATCCCAACCTCACCATCAAGCCAGCAGATAAAAGGGACACAGTGGTAGTCTGGCGCACTGACCTCTACACCACTGAAGCCAAATGCCAACTCAAAGACACCTCTTCCTACCGCCCCTCGACCATGACCCCACCCCCCATCACCAAACCATCATCTCCCAGACCATACAGAACCTCATCACCTCAGGAGATCTCCCACCCACAGCTTCCAACCTCATCGTCCGGGAACCCCGCACTGCCCGGTTCTACCTCCTTCCCAAGATCCACAAGTCTGACCACCCTGGCTGACTCATTGTCTCAGCATGCTCCTACCCCACTGAACTCATCTCTACCTACCTCAACACTGTCCTATCCCCCCAGTCCAGGAACTCCCCACATATGTTCGAGCCACCACCCACACCCTCCACCTTCTCCAAGACTTCCGTTTCCCCGGCCCCCAACGCCTCATCTTCACCATGGATATCCAATCCTTCTTCACCTCCATCCGCCATGACCAGAGCCTCCAAGCCCTCCGTTTTTTCCTCTCCCGACATCCCCAACAGTACCCTTCCACCAACACACTCATTCGTTTGGCCAAACTGGTCCTCACAATTCTCCTTCGAATCCTCCCACTTCCTCCAGACCATGGGCACAAATATGGGCCCCAGCTATGCCTGTCTCTTTGTTAGCTATGTAGAACAGTCGATCTTCCGTAATTACACTGGCACCACTCCTCACCTCTTCCTCCGATACATTGATGACTGCATTAGTGCCACCTCGTGCTCCCGCAAGGAGGTTGAGCAATTCATCAACTTCACCAATATATTCCACCCTGACCTAAAATTTACCATCTCTGACACCTCCCTCCCCTTCCTGGACCTCTCCATCTCTATTAATGACGACCGACTTGACACTGACATTTTTTACAAACCCACCAACTCCTACAGCTACCTGGATTACACCTCTTCCGACCCTACCTCTTGCAAAAATGCCATCCCACATTCCCAATTCCTCTACCTCTGCCGTATCTGCTCCCAGGAGGACCAGTTCCACCACAGAACACACCAGATGGTCTCCTTCTTTAGAGACCTTAATTTCCCTTCCCACGTGGTTAAAGATGCCCTCCAACGCATCTCGTCCACATCCCGCACCTCCGTCCTCAGACCCTACCCCTTCAACCGTAACAAGGACAGACGCCCCTGGTGCTCACTTTCCACCCTACAAACCTTCGCATAAACCAAATCATCCACCGACATTTCCGCCATCTCCAAAAAGTGTCACCACCACCAGGGATATATTTCCCTCCCCACTCCTTTCTGCCTTCCGCAAAGACCGTTCCCTCCGTGACTACCTGGTCAGGTCCACACACCCCTACAACCCACCTTCCCATCCTGGCACCTTCCCCTGCCACTGCAGGAATTGCAAAACCTGCGCCCTCACCTCCTCCCTCACCTCCATTGAGGGCCCTAAAGGAGCCTTCCACATTCATCAAAGTTTTACCTGCACAGCCACCAATATCATTTATTGTATCTGTTGCTCCCAATGCGGTCTCCTCTACATTGGGGAGACTGGACACCTCCTAGCAGAGCGCTTTAGGGAACATCTCCGGGACACCCACACCAATCAACCACACCGCCCTGTGGCCCAACATTTCAACATCCCCTCCCACTGTGCCGAGGACATGGAGGTCCTGGGCATCCTTCACCGCCGCTCCCTCACCACCAGACGCCTGGAGGAAGAACGCCTCATCTTCCGCCTCGGAACACTTCAACCCCAGGACATCAATGCGGACTTCAACAGTTTCCTCATTTCCCCTTCCCCCACCTCACCGCAGTTCCAGACTTCCAGCTCAGCACTGTTCCCTTGACTTGTCCTACCTGCCTATCTTCTTTTCCACCTATCCACTCCACCCTCCTCCCTGACCTATCACCTTCATCCCCTCCCCCATTCACCTATTGTACTTTATGCTACTTTCTCCCCACCCCCACCCTCCTCTAGCTTATCTATCCACCCTTCAGGTTTTCTGCCTTTATTCCTGATGAAGGGCTTTTGCCCGAAGCGTCCATTTTACTACTCCTCGGATGCTGCCTGAACTGCTGTGCTCTTCCAGCACCACTAATCCAGAATGAAGAAGAGTAAAAGGTCACTTGTTTAAAATGTACAATATTCGGAGGAGTCTTGATCATGTGGATGTGGAGAGTATGTTCTGTTGCACAGGGAAATCTAGAACAGAGTCACAGTTTCAAAATAAGTGACTGTCTATTTAAAGCACTCATAGAGATGTACAGCATGGAAACAGATCCTTCGGTTCAACCCGGCCATGGTGACCAGATATCCCAACCCAATCTAGTCCCACCTACCAGCACCCGACCCATATCCCTCCAAACCCTTCCTAATCATATACCCATCTAAATGCCTCTTAAATGTTGCAATTGTACCACCCTCTACCACTTCATTTCACCCAAACAGGTTCCTCCAAGATTAGTTTTGAATTTCACTGTTTGTTAATTTTCCCAGATGCACTCCAATGTCCAGTGATACATGAATTCAAAACAGCAAAGGTAGTAACTGTGCAGGTTCTCTCTCTTTCTCTCTCCTGCACTGACCTCACCATGTGCTTCCTTTGTCTGTTCTTCTCCCTTTTAAAACTACTGTTGTTTTGACTTTTTTTTCCAAAGTTCTAAAACAGTGCAACAGCATATAAAACAGTAATTGTTGCTCCTGGAATTTGAGGAAATCACCTCCAGCACCTAAAATACCTCAAAAAAGGAGCAGCTGTTACAGCCAGAAATTTTTCCCATCCTCTGTCTTGGATTACCTCCTCCATTTTGGATTACCAACCTTTGGAAATCTCTTCCTTAAGATGATGGAAGTAGAGTACTTAAATATTTTAAGGCAGTGGTTGATAGATTCTTGATGAGCGAGAAGGTGAAAGGTTATTGGGAGGCTAGGTGGAAAGGTAATATGGAGATTATAAAAAGATCAGCTATGACCTCATGAATTGGGATGGCAGACTCTGAGGCCTTTTCCTGCTCCACCTTTTATGATCTCTTTACTGTTTGGGGGAATTTACCATAAGCACGCTAGCTGCCTTATTTCTTATATTACAACAATTTGGACATTTCAGGAGTACTTTGTTGCTTTGGGATGTCCTAAAATTGCAACGGCACTTCAGAAATGCAAATCTTCCTTTGAAGGAAGATTGAACAAAAAAAAACTAAATAACCAAAAAAACTAACTGAGAAGCTCATTTGAAGAGAAAACAAACTTCAAAGTGAACACTGATGGGTCAAAACAGGAATAGGTTTGCTTGCAATGTCCTTTAACCTGTTGATTTTCAGATTTCAAATCTAATGAATGCCATCATTAGTGAGGACCAGGAGAAGAAAAACTTGAGATTAATTTGCTTCAAAACCAAATAATGTTTCATAGAAGTCTTAATTTTGTTTGCACCTTGTTCCTTCCTTCTTTCGCAGGAGCTGTGTCGAGTGTAAAGTGTTTGAGACTGGGAAATTGATGGAGAATGGCACGTGTGACAAGGTATGCAGGGATGAGATCCGAAGAGTGAGGACGTTGGGTAAGTTTCCAAAGTGACCTGTCAGATTAGATGACTAGCATTCCTGCCTACACACTCAGACTAGAGCACTGGTGGAACAACATCACCCAATAAACCTTTCCTAAAGGCATAATGTCACCCAGTAAACCCTTCCCCAATCACAGTGTCCTCCAGTAGACCCTCCCCAGTCATAGTGTCCTCCAGTAACCCTTCCCAGTCACAGTCTCCTCCAATAAACTCCAATAAATTCCTGATGAAGGGCTCCGGCCCTAAACGTCGATTTTCCTGCTTCTCGGATGCTGCCTGATCTGCTGTACTTTTCCAGCAAAACACTCAACTCTGATCTCCAGCATCTGCAGACCTCACTGTCTCCAATAAACTCTTGCCAAGTAATAGTGTCCTCTAATAAATCCTCAACAAAAACCAAACAAACGACAGATGCTGCAAATCAAAAACAAAAGCAAAAGTTGCTGGGAAACCCAGCAGGTCTAGCAGCACCTCTGAAGAGAAATCAGAGTTAATGTTGACCTGAAACATTAACTCTGATATATGTTCACCACTGCTCCCAGACCTGCAGAGCTTTTCTAGAAATTTTTGTTTTTGCTTCCAGAAAGCCCTCCCCAGTCACATTCTCCTCCAATAACCCTCCTTAGGCACAGTCTCCTTCAGTAAATCCTTTCCAGTCAGTGTCCTCTAGTAAGCCCTTCCCCAACCACAGCATTCCCCAGTAAATCCACCCTAGTCACAGTGTCCTCCACTAACTTAGCAGTTTCTTGTGAGGCACTTTGTCAAAGGCTTACAGAAAATCCAAAAAGACAATGGCCACTAGCTCTCCTTTGTCTAACTGGTTTGTTATGGGCGTTGTTACTAGGGGATTGTGCAGTGAAGTGATTGTAACGAGGTCAGCCAGGGAGCCCTAGCTGACAGATATAAATAGGAGTGTCAGGGGTTCTATTCACTCTGAGACCTGGCTGCAAGGTGATTGTGATACGCTGCTGCAATGGTCAATTAGGAATTTGGTTATCTTTCCATTTCATTCAATCACACTTGATTATTGTCCTGTCCATCTCTCTGTAGATACAGAAACTACAGATGGTATCATCTGTACCTATAAGGACGAGAATGGCTGTGTTGTTCGGTTCCGTTATCATGAAGAGTCAAATGGAAAATCGATTCTGTCAGTTATTGAAGAACCAGGTTTGACAAACAGTTATTCCTTGTATTAGCTCAATTCCTCTGTATGTGATTATTTTGTTTCTTTTTTCAATTTTCATGTTAATCAATACAAATGCAATGTCTTGTAAAAATCATAATTTTACATCAGTGAAGGTTAAGGAGAGCGACATTCACTTCACACAAGCTCTAGGCAATGACCAGTTCCAACAAGAGAGAATCTAACTATCTCCCCTTGATGTTCAATGCCATTACTATCCACAAAAACAGCACAGTGGAGGTTACGAATGACCAGAAACTGAACTGGACTTGCCACATAAACACGAAGGTTCCAAGAGCAGGTCAGAGGCTAGGAATGCTGCAACAGGTAACTCCCCTCCTGACTCCCTAAGCCTGTCTACTAACTATAAGGCACAAGTCAGGAGTGTGATACAATATCCTACACATGTCTGGATGAGTGCTGCTCCAACAACCCTCAAGAAACTCAGCATTATCCATCATAAAACAATCCACTTGATCCACAACTTTAAACATTTATTCTTTCCACTGCAGGAACTTACCAAGCTACCTTTAACAGCACCTTCCAAAACCAGGACCTGTGTCACAATGAATTCATAGAAACTAAACCATCTGAAAGTTCTCCTCCAAGTTATCATCCTGATTGCTGCCCTATCATTGTCACTAGGTCAAAATCTTTCACTTTAACAGTGCTATGGCTGTACTTGCACCACATGGAGTTCCAAGATTCAGCTCAGCACCATCTTCACAAAGGAAATTAAGAATGGACAACAAATGTTAGCCTTTCAAATTAGGATGACATCCCATGAACAAAGCAAAATATAAGGTAGATAGTTCAAAATAAAGGTTTCAAAAGAAGGTAAAACCTCCATTCAGAGGAGGTTAGTAACCACCGGGCTTAGATTCATATTTGTGGGAAATGAAATGGAGATGACATGAGGATAGTGGTTGGGGTTGGAAGTAATGGTGCGCAAAGTTAGCTGTGTAGTTATATATCTGAGCAGATTTTCAACTTGTCATCCCTTTGTGAAACTGACATTGCAAATCAACAATGACATAAACAGGACTGTAATCTGGGCAGTTTTATTACCAGGCCTCAATTTGAAAATCTGCTCTGTCATTTTGCCCATTATAACAACACATTGCTTAATCGCCCTTCCAAGTTGATGTTGCTCCAACTGATGCTTAACAAGACCATTTCATGGCAATACAATTCAGCGAGTGATATAATTCAGCCAAGATTATCACTTCTACCCTCTCATAGGAGGAAGTTCTGCTGCCAAGAGATGCTAACCACACTGATTGGCTAGCATCGGTAGTGAGTGCTGCTGAGTAAACAAGGGGATTTAGATTCCGGGGTGAGGAAAGTCCAGAATCTTGGACAGGGAGGAATGGGCAGTCTTGAGAGGGAGGTTGGGAGAGTGAGTTGTTGGTTTTGGAAGCTAGGCAGGGAGGAACAAATTGAGGGTAACATCTTTGAGGGGTTACATGTAATCCAGTTGTGCCCCTAATGCATGTCCAGCTTCCCCTCCCCTCACCTTCTTTCCAATAATACTTGGATCAACTGCCTTAGTAACAAGCTCAATCTGCCATTAATTATTAATTAAAACTAGCAGGGAGCCTGCCGACTTCAGTATCTGCCCATTTACTACATTATAGACCTTGGGTTGGAGGGGGATGGTGAAGGGCTATTTTATTATCTCATCTCACTGTGAACAACATATCTTGTTTTGGGGGTGTGAGGCCTGCATAAAATCCAGCCACAAATGAGTATAATCAAGATCTCATCTGAATGTTTGTCACATTTGCTCATTTAAATCCTCATTTTTTGACACTTCTTAAAATTCATCAATGATCCTGTACGAGCCCTCGATGTTAGTTTTGTGTTTGAGTGGCAGCAGGCAGTGGCAACATGCCAGCTTTATTAACATGCACAAATGGAGTCCCTGAAAAGGGGCCCCAATTTGCTGGGTAGTGCGGTGACTCAGTGGTCTACACTGCTACCTCAGTGCCAGGGACTTGGGTTTAATTCCAGTCTTGGGCATTGTCTGTGTGGAGTTTGCACATTCTCCCCCTGTCTGCATGGGTTTCCTCCAGGTGCTCCAGTTTCCTCCCACAGTCCAAAAATGTGCCGGTTAGGTGATTTGGCCATGCTAAATTGCTCATAGTGTTCAGGGATATGTAGGTTTGGTACATTAGTCAGGGGAAATGTGAAGTGATAGGGTTGGGGAATGGGTCTGGGTGGGATACACTTTGGAGGGTCAATGTGGACTTGTTGGGCCAAATGGCCTGTTTCCACATAGTAGGGATTCAATGAATGTAATAATTTCCCCTCTCTTTAACTCAAGATTCAGTCCCAAAACCAGATCACAAATCCTTTCCATTTAAAAATATATCGTAAACTGATGCTGTTGCATCTGCCTTTCATTCCTGGATATTTGGTAACAAGGGATATTAAGCATTCAATCCTGAACCTTAACTGAGCCATGTCTCTGTTGAACCTCATCCTAATCCCATGTGTTTTTAGCTCATCTCCCCATATTAGCTTCTTAAACATTTGTCAGAAAGAGACATGAAGTCAAGGCATTTTGTCTGAAAGATTTGTCCAGTTTGAATTTAGTTGGTTAATTAAAATGAATGGTTAATAGTTTCCACTGCATTTCTATGACAACTAAAGTCCAACCACTGTGTGCCCTACTTGCCTGCTGTTTTCTTTCTGAAGTGCGTTTTCTCCAGTTTCGGTCCCAATGGGAACAAACCAGAAAATGCATGTATTTTTTTTTTGCCAAGTTTAGTTTCACCCTTAGAATTGATGTGAAAACAGTTTGATACATCCTCTCTCTTTTTCTAAAATCCTTAATGTTGTTGTTTTTGGGGTGTTTTTAATGTTGCTAATTTTATCAGCTCCCATTGCTGCTCCCTTTTGCTATTTTCTACTTCATTTCATCTTTTATCTAATACTGAGGAGGAGGAAGACCACTTTCCAAGTTGCTACATCAATGCAACATGTTTTCCTATTCTACCCTTGCAGAGTGCCCCCCACCAGTGAATATCCTGCTGATTATCCTGTGTTTGATGGGCGCTATCCTGTTGTGTGGTTTGGTGGCTCTATTGATGTGGAAGTTGCTGGTCACCGTCCACGATAAGCGAGAGTTTGCTAAGTTTGAGGCAGAAAGAGCCAACGCAAAGTGGAATACGGTAAGACACACGCGCACACACACACACCTCCGTATACAATTGAGTCCCGCACACCACATGTAGTTTGACACGTGTCCCTCATAGACTGATAGGAGAAGGCACACTGATTTGTTTTAATTTATTGTCAAGTGTATTTATTACAAATACACTGCAAAGTGTTGTTTAGTGTCACCACTGTCCGGCACCATCTTAAAACAGAAAACAAACAAAAACACAGAATATAAAGCCATAGAAATAAAACATTAAAGTTCATCTTACAGTCTTATAAAAATAAAGTTAGGTGGACTTTGGAATAGCTCTTGCTTTTAGCTCAGCCCTGAGCCTGGATCCAGGTTCCTCCACCTAACACCTAGACTCCCTGCTGCTAAACCGACAACACTGCTACAACTGCACTTTACCATGCCGCGGCTGCTACTGGAGGAGTTGCCACTCTTACCTCCACCAGCATCGCCACTGCCATGAGTTCACACGGGGCATACCTTTTCAATGTAGCCACTGCCTGTGCTGTAAGGACCAAACTTGCCACTGTTGCCACATCCACTGTCAGGCATCAAGGCCTAGCCTGAGACCTGCTCACTCGTAGCAGTGCACTATTGGGAAACTGAATTCTATAAATGTGGTCAAACAGGATACACCTTGCCCATTAGCCAGTGTGCAAATAATGGTCATAGTTGATGTTATTTAAATGACACTGTATTTTGTAAATTTAAAAACATGTTCTGAATAGTTCTGAAGTTCATCAATGGGTTTTAGTGCTGTGCGACTACTTTGTGTAAAGCTGTATTATACTGATCTTTATGTGGCTGTATACCCCTATCACTGTCTCACTGCAATGATCCCCTCAGACAGGTACTGCACTTACAGTGTAACTGGGCTACATATTCTGTAAATGTACTCACTGAGCAAGATCAGTTTCACCATGTTTACATTGTGTTTCCTTTCAGGACAACAACCCACTGTACCAAGGACCAACGACAACCTTCACAAATTTCACCTACACCGGCAACACAGACTGAGGGGAGCATCAGCATGGAGAGGGTTACACAACCCACAGCAAGGAGAGCTTCAAATGGGCTGCATGGGGCACAAAAACCAAGGGGCTTAGCGTTTTATTTCTGAATGAAATGGCTTTCCTTTCACTAGCCAATGTCGCGCTGGACACAGGCACAACTTCACTCTGTAAAGCCTACCTTCCCTCAATAGTGGGTCACTCGACCTAGAAACGGCACTGAGACACAGTTAGGTGGCACTAGTGTATTTCATCAGTAGGTGTTTGAACCTGCCACAGTGAAGATTTCTGATATCTGAACAGTCTTTCTGAAGATCACAATAGGTCAGTACACTGCAGCATGTACACCTTCACAAAGGGTATTGATAGAGCAAATAAGACAAACCAATTTCTCTGACTGGTAGTTCTGTAACCAAAGGACAGAATTTTGAAGTCATTGTCCAAGGACCAAGGCAGAGATAAAGAAAATTGTTTTTTTACGTGAGCAATTATTATGATTTGAAACATGCTGGCTTAAAAGTTGATAGATGTAAATTCAACAGTAAATTTCAAAGGTGAATCAGTTAAATATTTGAAGGGATAATTTTGCGGGTCTTATGGGACTAATTGGGTTGCTTCATGTACTATATAATTCAATCCAAAACTGCCAGCTTTAAATGCTGCTTTGCAGATAAGACCATAAGACATTGGAGCAGAAATTAGGCCATTTGGCCCATTGAGTCTGCAGGGCCATTCAATCATGGCTGATGAGTTTTTCAACCCCATTTTCTCACTTTCTCCTGTAACCTTTGACCAGGGTTGGAGCATCATAATTGGGCCTCAACAGTCCTGAGTTTAGGAAACAGGGGAAAGGTCCCATACTGACTGTAATCCCATTGTTCCCGCTGGAAGTGGGCAAGATTGGGTTTCAATTGATGCTGTCTGGGTGTGTTTGATCAGTTGATAGAAGTATACAGAGTTAGAGGAAAGGAAAGGAGAAACTGGTGAATCATCTTTGGAGGCAGCGTAATCTGTAAACTGACTCCAATTCAATTGAACATGTCCTTACAGACACAACAGAAGCTGCACATTTGACTGCTGTGGGTACATATACTGCACAGCAACTCAACAATGTCACTTGATCCTGCTTCCCAACTCTATCCTGGGAATGTGGCTCAGTAACTCTATAAACCCTGTCCAATTTACATCAAGATAAAGTTGCCATAGTTCTGTTGGCACATAGACTACTCTGCATTACAATCCGGCCAAATAAGCTAACCAACCCTCAACTATAACCTTCAGTGGCTCAGAAATCAATGGAACTGAGCGCTGCAGACTGTATGGTGTGATGTTCAACTGATTCACTGAGTTCAGAGTAATGAAGGTGGGAAAGGAGGGAGAAGATGGGGAAATCGACCAGCGTTCCCAGTCCTGATTTACATCGCAGAACACTCTGCTCTTTAAATCTGTATAGATTGCTGCACAAACAGCTTGAGACTGAAGCCAGAAAGAAATATGATTAAGTTATACATCCTGTGGTAGTGTTGTTTTCATTCTTGTTTATTGAATTTTTAGTTTAAATACTGTTGAAGTACCTCATATGTATATATTTATCTTCTCATAGTGAAGGAAAACCAGTTCATTTTATTGACTATTTTCTAACCTCACACAATGAACATTATTGACTGTTAGCACAATACAGAATAGCTTCTAATCATCATTCCCAACCTTAGAAGCCACAACCTGACAATTCATTCCAAAGTTTAAACACTTCTCTGCTGACAGAAGTACCCCCTGACAACTAACCTACAATGTCAGGTTGGGCTTATGTAGGGCCTTTGAAGTGTAAACGCACAATATGGACACTGAGCTAATGATAGATAAGATGGTGTGATACAGTAGGAGGGCTTAGGTGAATGACAATTCAGTCAAGGATATGGCTTTTGACAGGGATCTCTATAGGAGGAGAGGCTGAGGGAGAGAACTCTGGCCTCCTAAGCATCCTCCTAGTAGCTTCATAGAGATATGAGATGGGGTTGGGGGTTGGGAATCTCCTGGCTGCTCCATGGAGGAACTCTCTGGTGATTGCCTTTCATGGCCCTAATATCATTGCTGGAGAGGTGCTCCTCCAGTTGCTGGTATCTGCCTGCCTGGGCCTGACAGCTTGCCTTTTGACCCACCCTTCCAGGGCACAATGACAAAGGGGTAGACTTTTCCCTCTGCCCAGGCCACCTCTGTCAGCAGCATTACCCAGTGCTGACTTTGATTGGCTGCCAGTTCTGAAGAGTGGACAGCATGATTAATTGGCTGGAGATATAGCAACAGGATTGGCCGGTGCCAGTAAAATAGCCACCATACATCCACACAGTCGTCAGATTACGGTCGCTCTCAACGTCAAGATTCCTGGCTTGCTAGTAATATCCCAACCATCATTTCAATGAACAAGTGAGTGTGCGAATAGTCCGTCGATGAAATAGACTGCCCATAGTAACAGAAGTTAACTTATTCCAATGCAGATTTGCTGGAGCTTCATCAGAAAGTCAGATTTTGTGACAGAATGCATGGGTATTTGAGACAACAGTTGGGAGGATTGTAATACACCTGAGAGGAATCAATGACCTATAATTCTCAAGACTGTCTATCATCAGTGATTTTATTTGCCCAATATCTGGGCTATTGCCAAAATGCTGATAGGATTTAATTGTGAAGCTTAGTCAACATTTCCATTACCTTTGTATGATACACCACCAAGAGGCTAGACATTGAACTGAATTGTCTCAATTCCAATAACCTTCTATTAACTGAGAAAATTCAATGTCCATGAAGTATGCTAATTCCCAGATAGAAGGGAGCCACACAAATTAACTTTTTGTTAACATTTTTTGTAGATATCTTAAGTCAAGATACTTTGAAACACAATCAAGCCAATTATGAGTCAGCATCTATTTGGTTGGAAGCAGTAGGGAGATGTTTTGAGATGATTCTTGTTCTGGTTAGGAGCTAGGAAAAACAAAAGAGGAAGGCTTCAGATTTTCTCCAGATAAACTTGGATTAGGAGCAGCTATGAAAACTGACTCCACAAGATTTTGAAATTGGCACAGGTTAACCTTTGTTTAATTATCTCTTTGTTGGAGATGGGTTCTATTCTATAACGCATGTTTTTTCTTCTATTGCTTTCGTTGTGTGGTGACTGGAATTGGGGAAATTTTGCATTTAATAAATGATAAATTTAACTGTATGCTGATGGCGTAACAAAATATCAGTCAGGTGTGGATTAGGAAACAGGTAGCACATTTGGGTTTGGTGATTCAGAATGTGGGTGATGTCCCACTCAGTCATTCAGCTCTCTTGGAGTTCCAGACAGACTGATTCTAGGGTGTGTAGCCTGTTTGCCCTGCTGGCTAGGACACTATGTCCCCCTCAAGTTAGTACTGTATGAAAGTCAGAAACACAAGTACCAAAGTCACTGATTGGACCATCTCTTGCAAGGACACAAAGAAGGATTACTATGGAGTAAAAGATAGAAAGACAACTGAGCAGAATTTGCCTACCCAGGGCCTTGGGTGACATGCCATTTGTCCTCAATGCACCACAATTGAGGTGCCAGTAACTTAGTAAGGACACTCGACCATTGGCTGACCATTGGCACTGGGTGGCGTGTGCCAAGTTATGGGAGTGGGATAGCCACTCTCTAACACAGTGAGAAACAGGCACCTGGCTGGCCACAAAACTGAGTTCTGTGTCATAGAGGGAAGAGAACCCACTTCCACAGCTCCTTTCATCACCCACTGAGATGTTTTTTTACAGGCAAAGTAGTGCTTTTTGAAAGTGTGGTCTCTGTTGTAATGTAGGAAATGGGGTAGACAATGTCTGTTAAACATTATCCCACAAGTAGACCTATGGTAATGACCTAGAGAATCTGTTTTTGCAAAGTTGGTTGAAAACCGATATTGACTCGGAGACTGGAGAAAACTTCCACTGAAACAATGCCATGGAACCTGCTCTGTCCACCTGAGAGGGCAAACAGTGTGGGCTAAAAAAAAGGAGAGAGAATGAGAGAGAAGCCTGTGAACACTGGCTTCCTCTGGAAGGGCAGGATTCTCATTTCACAACTCACTTTGTGTGAATTGATAGCACTTCTTGATCAACTCTGGTTACTGCAGGAGGTTTCATTTCAGAATATTAATCCATCTTTAAGCATTAGCCCTCAGCAAATCTGTCCAACCAGGTCATACTTTCCACCTGTCTTCATCTATCCCCACTTCACTACCCTGCTCCTGTCACCCCCTTTATCTGAAGTTCCTCTTACACCCACCCCCAGTCCTGGAGAAGGGTTACATCCAAAACGTCGACTTCTCCACCTCCTGATGCTGCCTGGCTCACTGTGTTCTTGCATCCTCCTGCCTGTCTACTTTGGATTCCAGCATCTGCAGTTTTTTTTTTGGTCTCAGCAAATTTGTGGCAAACGTGGGTTAAACAATAACATCAGTGCTTTAGATTTTTATACATTTGTAAATATCAGTAAATCTTTAACAAGTTTCCAGTCCAGAACACTATGTGTAGTCTGGCGTTTAGTGTGATTATCAATCATTCCCAGGTCACCTTTAACACACAAAAGTGCTCTGTCTTGCATTCGCTGCTGCTTCAGAATTGTAACCCTACGTAAACATGCATCATACTGAATCATGACACCGGAAATGAATGAGTAACAGTTCAAGGTGAATTCCAGACACTCTGTACCTACCTGCTGGGGATTGAGGTACTCCAATCATATTCCATTCATACAGACTATGTAACCTCCAAGCAGAGCTAGCAATGCCAGGAATAGGGTAAGGGTCATCATCGAGCTCATTTCTTATACTGTCACTAAACAAACAGGTTAAAAACACAATTAAGACTGTTCCAGGAGTTCTGCTGAATGGGAAAGTGATTGGGATATCAGGAAAGGGAATTTGCTTCCTACGCCAATTCTCCAATCAGTACTCCTCACTTTTTCTTCCCACCCCATTACCTTTTTCCACCCAGCCTCCCCCGTACACCATCCCTCTAAACCCACTCCCACTCTACCACTGATCTCTCTCCCCAACACACCTCCACACCAATCCAGCCCCCACAGCATCACTCACCTTCCGTTCTACCACTGCCCCCTGTCGAGAAATGAATAAGTCAGAGGATTTTCCCTCATATTGGAATTACAGCATGGCTGGTCAAACCTAGTCAGTGCTTCCTCTCCTAACTGTGTCTCAGTCCGGAAGTTAGAGTGAGATGGGGGTTTTTCTTCTAAATAGATTCTTATTGATCTGTGGAATGAGGCCTTTCTGTGATAATGGTTAAGGCAGTTTTGTTCTCTGCTGGGAAGGAGACCTGTGTCTGAAAAGCCTTTGGTTTCTGAATTTTACAAAAGTGTTGTCAAGTATAAGAATTATAAGAAGTATAATTATCCACTGCTTTCAAACAGATATTATTAATACATTAAGACTTATGAAATAAAAATACTAATTTTATAACATCTCGACACAAGTGTGAGCTATGTGAAGTACACAATTCTACCAACCGGAAACTACTCAAGCAGTGTGTGTTCAGTGACAGGACCTTGTGATCATCCCACACTAATGTAGGATTCTCAGATTACACAAATGAACCTATTTCGTTTTGAATGATAAAATGCAGCAGTATTTTGACACTGAAATAAAGCAAAAGTAACAATTTACAGCTCTTCCTCCCGTCATTAATGTAGATCAGACAGAATCTCTACTCTCCTCAAACATTTCAATCCACTTTATACATGATTCAGGCTGACATACTATTATGACAACCCTAACCCAAATGTATTACATTTCTTGTGTTACACAACTACTTAACCACTGCTATACACATTTCATCCATGACTGCTCCTGTCGAGAACATACATATAAGGAAGGAAAATAGGCCGAAGAATAATGGCAGCACTGCAGCAATTCCAGAGGCCCACCACTACTTTCTCAAGGATGATATATATTATCTTTTCCAGTAATATCAACATTCCATAAAAGGATAAAAATGTGCATATCAAGTATCCAACTATTTCATAGAATGTGTGCACTGCAATTCATCTAAGGTACAATCCCAACATTGTAAGGATTTGCGATCCAGGGTTTTAATCCAGCAATAGAAAGAACAGCAATGCAGTTTGAGATTAAAAGAATGTGTGACTTGAAGGGGAAACTGCAGATGGAGATGTTCCCATTTGTTGCTCATTTGTCCTTCTTTTGGGTAAAAAATTCCAAATCAAGGTTGTATTTGACCGAGTGCGGTATCAACAAGCCTGAGCAAAATTAGAGTCAATGGCAATTAGGAAATGGATATCTCGCCACTGATTGGAACCATACTTGGCATAATGAAAGATGGTTTTGATTGTTGGAGGTCAGTCATATCAGCTTCGGGGTAATGCTCTCAGTCCAACTATCTTCAGACTCCTCATTAACGATCTCCCTTCAATCATAACGTCAGAAATGGGATGTTCACCGATGATTGGACAATGTTCAGCACCATTTGTGACTCCTCAAGTACTGAAGCACTCCTTGTCCAAATATTTCAAGACCTAAATAATATTTAGACTTGGGCTGACAAGTGGCAAGCAACATTCATGCCACGCACTGTCATAAAGAGAGAATATAACCATTTTTCTCAACATTCAATGGCATCACTATCACTGAGTCCCCCACTATCAACATCCTGAGGATTACCATTGACCAGAAACTGAACTGGACTAGTCAGATAAATACTGTTGCTACTACAGCAGATCAGAAGCTATGAATTCTGCAGGAAGCAACTCACTTCCCGACTTCCCAAAGTCTGTCCACCATCTACAAACCATAAGTCAGGAGTGTGAAGAAAAATTCCCCCCTTATCTAGATGAATGAAGCTCCAACACTCAAGAAGACTGACATCTTCCAGGATAAAACAACCCCCTTGATTGGTATCACATTCTCGAACATTCACTTCCTCCACCACCAATACTCAATAACAGCAGAGTGTACCATTTACAAGATGCACTGCAGAAATTCACCAAAAATCCTAACACAGCAACCCTTCCAAGTCTAAAACCACTTCCGTCTAAAAGAACAAGGATAGCATAGCAGATACTTGGTAACACTACCACTTGCAAGCTCCCCTCCAACGCACTCACCATCCTGACTTGGAAACATATTGCTGTTCCTTCAGTATCACTCGGTCAAAATCCTGATACTCCCATTCTAGCAGTTCATGAGTCTAGTTCCAGTCCAAGGTGTAGCAGTTCAAGAAGGGAGCACACCACCACCTTCTCCAGGGAAATCAGCAATGTCCACATCCCATTCACAAATAAAAAACTTTCCTCCATGAAACATCCCACTATTATTTTAATTTCCTCTCTATCATTCAATTATATTCTCCACCAAGATAACAGCTTATACAGCTTGGAAACACACCCTTTGATCCAACCAATCCATGCCAAACATAATTCCAAACTAAGCTAGTCCCATCTGCCTGCTCCTAGCCCATTTCCCTCCAAACCTTTCCTATTCATGTATCTATCCAAATTTCTTTTAAATGTTGTAAATGTGCCAAAATCCAATACTTCCTCAGAAGTTCATTCCACACACAAACCATACTCTGTGTAAAAAAATCTGCCCCCATGTCTTTTTTCAAATGTCTCTTCTCTCACCTTAAAAATGTGCTCCCCACATCTTGAAATTCCACATCCGAGAGAAGAGACAACTACCTTTAACTCTATCTCTACTCCTCATGACTTTATAAATTTCTATAAGGTCACTTCTCAACTTCCTATGCTCCAGTGAAAAATGTCCCAGACTATCCAGCCTTTCTTTAAAACTCAAACCTTCCATGCCCAGCAATATCCTGGTAAATCTCATCTGAATCCTGTCAAGCTTAATAATGTCCTTCCTATAATTGGGCGAATAGAACTGTACAAAGTACTCCAGAAGAGGCCTCACCAATGTCCTTAGGCAAAAGTGAGGACTGCAGATGCTGGAAACCAGAGTTTAGATCAGAGTGGTGCTGGAAAAGCACAGCAGGTGAGGCAGCATCCGAGGACCCGGAAAATCAACGTTTTGAGCAAAAGCACTTCATGATGAAGGGTTTTTGCCCGAAACGTCGATTTTCCTGCTCCTTGGATGCTGCCTGACCTACTGTGCTTTTCCAGCACCACTCTCACTAATGTCCTTGTCAACGTCAACATGACCTCCTTACTCCTATACTCAAAGCAATGAAGACAAGTGTGCTAAGAGCCTTTTTAACCACCCTGTCTATTAGTGATGCAAACTTCAATGAAAAACAGTCACCATAGATCACACAGGCCTCCAGCATCTCCCACATGCTGCAGCCATAAGGCATTGCCTGCCCAACCATTTTATTTTATTTAATTAATCATTGTTTCAAGTTCAGAAAGAGAACTGCACAATAATTTATCGTTTACATTAAGTAGTTTCACACATAAAGCATAGATTTAATCAATCACATGTATTTGTTTAAGCTATGGACTTCACTCAGGCATTCAACAAGGTTCCCCATGGGAGATTGATTAGCAAGGTTAGATCTCATGGAATACAGGGAGAACTAGCCATTTGGATACAGAACTGGCTCAAAGGTAGAAGACAGAGGGTGGTGGTGGTGAGTTGCTTTTCAGACTGGAGGCCTGTGACCAGTGGAGTGCCACAAAGATTGGTGCTGGGCCCTCTACGTTTTGTCATTTACATAAATGATTTGGATGCGAGCATAAGAGGTACAGTTCATAAGTTTGCAGATGACACCAAAATTGAAGGTGTAGTGGACAGCAAAGAAGGTTACCTCAGATTAAAACAGGATCTGGACCAGATGGGTCAATGGGCTGAGAAGTGGCAGATAGAGTGCATTTTGGGAAAGCAAATCTTAGCAGGACTTATACACTTAATGGTAAGGTCGCAGGGAGTGTTGCTGAACAAAGAGACCTTGGAGTGCAGGTTCATAGCTCCTTGAAAGTGGAGTCACAGGTAGATAGGATAGTGAAGAAGGTGTTTGGTATGCTTTCCTTTATTGGTCAGAGTATTGAGTACAGGAGTTGGGAGGTCACGTTGCGGCTGTACAAGACATTGGTTAGGCCATTGTTGGAATATTGCATGCAATTCTGGTCTCCTTCCTATCAGGAAGATGTTATGAAATGTGAAAGGGTTAAGAAAAGATTTACAAGGATGTTGCCAGGATTGGAGGATTTGAGCTATAGGGAGAGGCTGAACAGGTTGGGGCATTTTTCCCTGGAGTGTTGGAGGCTGAGGGGTGACCTTATAGAGTTTTACAAAATTATGAGGGGCATGGATAGGATAAATAGACAAAGTCTTTTCCATGGGGTCGGGGAGTCCAGAACTAGAGGGCATACGTTTAGGGTGAGAGGGGAATGACATAAAAGAGACCTAAGGAGCAACTTTTTCACGCAAAGGGTGGTACGTGTATGGAATGAGCTGCCAGAGGATGTGGTGGAGGCTGGTACAATTGCAACATTTCAGAGGCATTTGATTGGATATATGGCTAGGAAAGGTTTGGGGGGATATGGCCCGGGTGGTGGGAAGTGGGACTAGATTGGGTTGGGATATCTGGTCAGCATGGACGGGTTGGACCGAAGGGTTTGTTTCCATGCTGTACATCTCTATGACTCTATCTGAGTCCACGTGTGTCTGTTGATGTGGAGCCATTTGCATGTTGCTGAAACTGCATTATATTGAGGCAAGTGAATAAAAAACCATCACATTCAGGATGTGTGACTTGCAGGTGATTGGATTGGATCAAATCAGATGGCAGAACAGGAGGGTGTTTGGTGAGAAAGCCAAAGGGCCACACAGAGAGCTCGGAGCTCTCAGGGGCTGCCAACAAAACAGCTAAGATGAAGCCATGTAGATTAGATTAGATTCCCTACAGTGTAGAAACAGGCCCTTTGACCCACAAGTCCACACTGACCCACCGAAGAGTAACCCATCCAGACCCATTTCCCTCTGACTAATGCACCTAACACTATGGACAATTTAGCATGGCCAATTCACTTAACATCTTTGGACTGTGGGAGGAAACCCACGCAGACACGGGAAGAACGTGCAAACTCCACACAGACAGTCACCCGAGGCTGGAATCGAATCCAGGTCCCTGGTGCTCTGAGGCTGCAGTGTTAACCACTGAGCCACCATCCACCCCTAGAGGCAGATGAAATAAATGGCATATGTCAGAGTCAGGCAAAATGGAACCCAGTGGGTCACTTTCTTCATCTCTCACACCTGGAAAACAGCTGAAGATTCAGGAGGGCCGCCAGAGAAAATTATAGCTGAGATAAAGGAGGAAAATATTCAAAAATAGAATTATTTGATTTCTGTTAAAAATAGTGTAAGGATGTTTCTAAGAACCATGAGAAGTTGAAGCAATGGAGGCACTTTGTTTTGAGATCTTGGAACAGTTTGTGTAAAGAGAGATGTACTATCTTTTGAAGTTCACTTGGTTTGGCAGGTGAAGGATTTGTGTCCAGGTGCTAGTAATTAAGAATTAGTAGTAATTTCTGTTGGAGAATGTTATTGAGCAATGGAATCTGCAGGTGGACAATACTATCATAGAGAGATAGCCAAGATAGACATTAAACCACATCAAAAGGTCTTGTTCAATTAGGTGAACAATGGGCAGATGAGGCAAGAAAGAAAGCAGTCACAACAGGCTCCGAGCACTGGAAAGGTGCTGACTGCAGCTCGTGAAGAGGGGAAAGGTGTTAGCATCACATTGCATTAAGCAAAGCCTCATAAAATATACCGTTAAAATTCTTGAGTGTTCTCTGTTGCAGAGGATGGGCAGATGTTGGCAGTGGAAAGGAATGAGAATCTATGTAACAAATTACTGTCAGTAATGTGCCCACATTGATCCAGTTAGACCAGTCTAGAACTGCATCTCACACCAGACCAGACCAGAGCAGACCAGACCAGACCAGGGAGGCCATAGGAATAGACTTCACAGGAGCCCTTTCACTGAGTCAAGCAGAAACAGCTCATTGATTAAGAAAGACTAATATAGGGGTTGGGTGAATCCTGTACAACATGAGACTGTTCAATGAGAAATGTTTTACAAACAATCGCGGATGAGATAATCCCAAGATGGAGAATACCATAAAGATGGATCTAGATCAATGAACACATTTTACAGGATGACTGATTAAACATTAAGGAGTGATTAAGATGTGTCAAGTAATTCAGGAGACACACAGAATTTTTGCCTTTATTACTTGGAATTTAAAAATAGGAAAATTTTATTACAACACTCAGGAACAGGACACTGCTGATGTGAATATGGAATCACAAATAATTAGAATGGATGCCCTGGAAATATGCAGGGAAGAGGTTTTGGGAATATTGGAGAGGATGAATATAGATAAGTCTCCTGGGCCTGATGGCATTTACCCCAGGATCCTATGGGAAGCTAGGGTGGAGATAGCAGAGCCATTGGCCTGGATTTTTATGTCGTCATTGTCAACGGGAATAGTACCAGAGGACTGGAGGATAGCGAATGTGGTCCCATTGTTCAAGAAAGGGAGTAGGGATAGCCCTAGTAACTATAGGCCAGTGAGTCTGACTTCAGTGGTGGGCAAAGTCTTAGAGAGAATGGTAAGGGATAAGATTTATGAACATCTGGGTAGGAATAACGTGATCAGGGATAGCCAGCATGGTTTTGTGAAGGGCAGGTCGTGCCTCACAAACCTTATTGAGTTCTTTGAGAAGGTGACTATGGAAGTGGATGAGGGTAAAGCAGTAGATGTTGTGTATATGGATTTTAGTAAGGCGTTCGATAAGGTTCCCCATGGTAGGCTAATGCTAAAACTTCGGAGGTATGGCATTGAGGATACATTAGAGGTTTGGATTAGGAATTGGCTGGCTGGAAGGAGACAGAGGGTAGTAGTTGATGGATTATGTTCATCTTGGAGCGCAGTTACTAGCGGTGTACCACAAGGATCTGTTTTGGGACCATTGCTTTTTGTTATCTTTATAAATGATCTAGAGGAAGGACTTGAAAGCTGGGTAAGCAAGTTTGCGGATGACACGAAAGTCGGTGGAGTTGTGGATAGTGAGGAAGGAAGTGGTAGGTTACAGCGGGATATAGATAAGTTGCAGAGCTGGGCGGAAATGTGGCAAATGGAATTCAATGTAGCTAAGTGCGAAGTCGTTCACTTTGGTAGGAATAACAAGATGATGGATTACTGGGCTAATGGTAGGCTACTTGGTAGTGTGGATGAGCAGAGGGATCTTGGTGTCTATGTACACAGATCTCTGAAAGTTGCCACCCAGGTAAATAGTGCTGTGAGGAAGGCATATGGTGTACTGGGCTTTATTGGCAGAGGAATTGAGTTCCGGAGTCCTGAGGTCATGTTGCAGTTGTATAAGACTCTGGTGAGGCCTCATCTGGAGTATTGTGTGCAGTTTTGGTCGCCATACTATAGGAAGGATGTGGAAGCTTTAGAACGAGTGCAGAGGAGGTTTACCAGGATGTTGCCTGGAATGGTAGGAAAATCTTATGAGGAAAGGCTGAGGCACTTGGGGCTGTTCTCATTGGAGAAGAGAAGGTTTAGGGGAGATCTGATAGAAGTGTATAAGATGATTAGGGGTTTAGATAGGGTAGATACTAAGAACCTTTTACCGCTAATGGAGTCAGGTGTTACTAGGGGACATAGCTTTAAATTAAGGGGTGGTAGGTATAGGACAGATGTTAGGGGTCGATTCTTCACACAGCGGGTTGTGAGTTCATGGAATGCCCTGCCCGTATCAGTGGTGAACTCTCCTTCTTTATGTTCATTTAAGCGGGCATTGGATAGGCATTTGGAAGTTATTGGGCTAGTATAGGTTAGGTAGGACTCGGTCGGCGCAACATCGAGGGCCGAAGGGCCTGTACTGCGCTGTATCCTTCTATGTTCTATGTTCTATAACACAACAGAGCTGCATGAGGACTAGAGTACAATTTTGATCTCTTAGTTAAAAAAGATACACTGGCACTAAAGTCAGGTTCAAAAAAGATTCAATAGACTAATTCCTGCAATGAAGGGATCAACTTATTGAGAACAGCTAAACAAGTAAGGCCTTTAACTCATTAACACTTTGAAAAATGGATGCCCTCTTGAAATAGACAATGTTCTTATAGAACAAAAACAGAAGTTGCTGGAAAAGTTCAGCAGATCTGGCAGCATCTGTGAAGAGAAATCATGTTAACGTTTTGGATTTTGGATTTCCTCAGAGCTTTTCCAGCAACTTCTGTTTTTGTTTCTGATTTATAGCATCCACAGTTCTTTTGGTTTTTATTCAACTTTTTGAAGGAACTTGAAACGGTAAATGATTTCACATGTGGAGGAATCTTGAACTGGAGAATGATTTTTAAAAACTGAGATGAGAGGGAATTTCTTCTCTCAGAGGTTAGCAAATGTCTGGAATTCTCTACCCCAAGGAGCGTAGATTACTTAAATTATTTAAAGAGGTGATGAATAGATTTTTGAAATATTGAGGATTTGAAGTCTTAGTCAAACTTGAGAGGGCAGATTGGTTTACTGCTGCTCCTGGTTTTTATGTTTATAGAAAGTTTGTAAGTAGCTGGGAATCAAACAAAATTTCAGGCCCCCTGCCACTGCAGAGTTTAGGCATAGCAGAGTCAATGCATAGGAAATACAAAATTAGGAAAAGCCTTCCAGCAGATAACACAGGGATGGGTAGATCTGTTGCTCAGTATCCTGATGAAAGCAGTTGAGCCATACTCTCTAAGGTAGTGGCATGTCTTGTGGTAATAGATCTTTCCAAGTACCTCCTTAGGAGCTATTAACAATCAGATGATTCAACAGAAACTGTCAGATTCTCCTGGAAAAGTAACTGTGTGTGTCTTTTATTGCCAATGCACTCAACTCCAACCGACTGAACCCAAAGGTAGGCTAAGGATAGGGACAGCAACTTTGGGAATGTTAATGAGAGTGGTGGGCACACTCACAGATCAACAAACTTACCACAAATGTAACAATATTACACAATACCTTCCAAGTACTAGGGTATAGGTTTGCTCGCTGAGCTGTAGGTTTGATAACCAGACGTTTCATTACCTGGCTAGGTAACATCATCAGTGGCAACCTCCAAGTGAAGCAAAGCTGTTGTCTCCTGCTTTCTATTTATATCTTTCTCCAGGATGGGGTTCCTGGGGTTTGTAGTGATGTCATTTCCTGTTCATTTTCTGAGGGGTTGATAGACGGCATCTAGATCTATGTGCTCGTTCATGGCGTAGTGGTTGGAGTGCCACTGCAGCACAGACGAACTTCAAAAAACAGAGGAAAACCACGTATTCAAGAAGAACGGATACTCAAAAAACACAGTGCGCAGATTCCTCAAGAACAAACCACGATAAGCAGACAAAACACAGCCAGAAACCCGAACCACCTTATCATATATCAAAGAAGTTTCAGAATTGGCAGCCAGACTACTGAGACCCCTCGGAATCCTTGTAGCACACAAACCCACCAACACTCTCAAACAAAAACTAACAAACTTAAAAGACCCAGTACAACCCATGGACAAAACCAACGTCATCTATAAAATTCCATGCAAGGACTGCCACAAACACTACGTAGGACAAACAGGAAGAAAGTTAGCCACCAGGATACATGAACACCAGCTAGCCACAAAAAGACACGACCCCCTCTCCCTCATAGCCCTACACATGGATGAAAAAAAAACCACCATTTCGACTGGGACAACGCATCTATCATAGGACAGGCTAAGCAAAGACATACCACAGAATTCCTAGAGGCCTGGCACTCCAACCACAACGCCATAAACAAGCACATAGATCTAGATGCCATCTATCAACCCCTCAGAAAACGAACAGGAAATGACATCACCACAAACCCCAGAAACCCCATCCAGGAGAAAGATATAAATGGAAAGCAGGAGACAACAGCTTCGCTTTACTTGGAGGTCGCCACTGATGATGTTATCTAGCCAGGTAATGAAACGTCTGGATATCTAACCTACAGCTCAGCGAGCAAACCTACACCCTAGTACTTGGAAGGTATTGTGTAATGTTGTTACATTTGTGGTAAGTTTGTTGATCTGTGAGTGTGCCCACCACTCTCATTATCATTCTCAAAGTTGCTGTCCCTATCCTTAGCCTACCTTTGGTTTCAGTCGGTTGGAGTTGAGTGCATTGGCAATAAAAGACAAGCCACACACAGTTACTTTTCCAGGAGAATCTGACAGTTTCTGTTGAATCATCTGATTTGTTAATAGCTCCTAAGGAGGTACTTGGAAAGATCTATTACCACAAGACATGCCACTACCTTAGAGAGTATGGCTCATCTGCTTTCATCAGGATACTGAGCAAATCTACGCCCTAAACCTCAACCTGAGCTACAAACCTTGCAACTTCCAAGTACTACTACAGAGGATACAGAACTCCAGAAAATAGTGCTTGTAAAAGACAGTAAATGTTTATAGGATAATGTTCAAGGTGAGCTGGTACGTGTTGTTCTGAACATCTTCAATACTAGTTCATAAGAATGGTATATCCCACGTGTAACTAATGCTCACTTGATTAATCTGTCACAGCACAGACACCATGGGCTGACCAACTACCAGCTCAGGGGCTCAACACATACATGAGATTAATGCAGAATTTGTTAGACATGATGTTACATTGATCTGCAATGAGGGAATTATTATATGAGAGAACATAATATACAACAAATGCAGTAGAGATAGTGAGAAACATCAAAATACTAATTTAGGTAAATGCAGTGAAGGAACCTAGTTTTGTAGTATAACCCATCTGATATACAGAAGATATTACAATGGGAACTTGATCAACTGGGCAGCATGATGGCTGAGTGGTTAGTACTCCTACCTCACAGCACCAGGGACCTGGGTTTGATTCCAGCCTTGGGTGACTGTCTGTCTGTGTGGAGTGTGCACATTCCCTCCATGTCTGCGTGGGTTTCCTCCCACAATCCAAAAGATGTACAAGTCAAGTGAATTGGCCATGCTAAATTGCCAAGTCAGGGATAAATATAGGGTAGGGAAATGCATCTGGGTGGGTTACTCTTCGGAGGGTCGGTGTGGACTTGTTGGGCCAAAGGACCTGTTTCCATACTGTAGGGAATCTAATCTTTTATTTAAAAAAAAGGGGCAATAGGCTGAGAAGTGGCAGATGGGGTTTAACTTGGTGGTACTTCATTTTGGTAAAATAAATAAGGGCAGGACTCATAAAGTTAATGGTGGGACCCTCAGTGTTGACAGAGAAATCTAAGGGTTCAGGTACATTATTCTTTGACACTCATGTCACAGGTAGACACAGTGGTCAAGACGTCGTTTAACACGGCAAATGGGACTAGATTAGGTTGGGATATCTGGTTGGCATGGACGAGTTGGATCGAAGGGTCTGTTTCCATGCTGGACATCTCTATGATTCTAAGCTTGCCTTCATTGCTCAGTCCATTGAGTATAAGAGTTGGGAAGTTATGTTGAGGTTGCACAGCCACTTTTAGAATGTTGTACAGTTCTGGTCACCTTACAATACTAACGATATGATTAAACTGGAGAGAGTTCAGAAAATATTTTCAGGATGTTGTCGGGACCGGAAGGTTTGAGTTCTAAGCACAGGCAGGGACTTTTGGTCCTTGGTGGGTCTGAAGCTGAACTTCTATAGCACCTCAAGGTTCCCACCTTGCTCCCAGCGTCACCGACAAGTCTTCCCCTATCCCGGCATGCCGTTGAAGCCAAACCCGGAGGACCTCCCGCTCCTCCATGATCCCAGCATGCTTTGGGTTTTATCATGGCAGCGCTCATTCAGACAGAGTCTAAGCTTCAGAGACCGCAGTTTGGGAATCGGTACTTGACTGATGTGGATTGCGTTTTTCAGCATAATGCCTGGTAAGAATGTACGACACGTGGACAGAGTCCTTCGAGAGAGGTTCCCCTTCTGCACTGCCGTAGTTCTCCTATAAATGCTCCCCTGCACTGTGGACCGTTCATGAACCTTTCTAAACACGTCCATGCATTAGGATACTCAGATCTTCTTTTATTTCTCCATTTGTTTTCATGCCGAAGTATGAAGTTCACCGCTATCTCGCTCACGTGCATAACATTCCACTTTCCCAACTTTAGCACGCAAAATTAACCAATGTTTCACCTTCATGACACTCACAAATAAAATTTTAACTTTCTTGGTGAGAAGCCTGTATTAATCGTCTATTTGGAGAAGTCTGATTTTTCTTTTACTATCAGTGTACTATCACAGGGCGTGATGTGCTTAGCATGTTGCATTGAACAGTGCGGAATGTAGAAGTCACATGGTCCTTTCGCTGGAGGACATTAATTGCATTTTTGCCGCAATTCAGAAGCACAATATTGTTTCCAATAGACAGGAGTTGCTGGATCGAATTGCTTTCATTTTCTCCTGTTATATAGGGATAATGTGGAGTGGTCTGAAGAACAAGAGTCTACAGCCAGGAAAAAAGTCGAAGAAAACTGTGCCCAGCTGGTTTCTTCAGAGAAACAAGGTGAGTGAATCACAGGAACTTGCCTTTCACAAGCCAGCATCAATTGAAGGAAAACCCTGAAAAAATTCTAAACAGC
Source organism: Hemiscyllium ocellatum (assembly GCF_020745735.1). NCBI lineage: Eukaryota > Metazoa > Chordata > Chondrichthyes > Orectolobiformes > Hemiscylliidae > Hemiscyllium > Hemiscyllium ocellatum. Next base: position 12,467,092 of record NC_083432.1, on the reverse strand, counting down.
AGAAGAGATATTTTATTGCTCTGTATACATTTGGCAAGTTAAACACACCATACTTAACCTCTGCCTATAAATGAACTCAATCTTCCAAGAATTGGGAAATTTCTTTGATATTCACACAAACAACTGGTAGCTAATTCATTATGCCATCATCAGCTGGCACAGTTGACAATATAATACACAAGATGACAACATCACAAGAGAATAACTGGTGCAAACTGTGGAAATGATCATTACACATTTTAAAATCACATTCACTACACAGTCTCACAAATAATCAAACCTGTGACTTGATGTGTAGAATCACTTTATGTATCCAACTAATTAGCAGCTGTTTATTGAAAGAATGAGGAAATTAATATTGAGGCAGAGTAGATGATTTTATACAACTCCCAAAGAAAATTCCAAGTCTATATCTCAAGAATGAAAGAAGTTGTGCAATTAGTGCATAGATCCTCATGTTTCATTTTGGACAATGTGTTAAAAGTAATCTTTGATTTTGTATGCTTTTTAACATTTAACTCCAATAGCAGTGTTCCACAGAGATCAGGACTGGGTCCACTTTTGTTGTTAATATAAATGACTTGGATGAGAATATAGAAGGCATGGTTTGTATGTTTGCGGGTGACACCAAAATTGGTGGTATAGTGGACAGTGAACAAGATTATCCAAGATTACTAAGAGGTCTTGATCAATTGAATCAGTGGGCTGAGGAGTGGCAGATGTAGTTTAAATTGGATAAATGTGAAGTATTGCATAATGGTAAAACAAACAAAGGCAGAACTTATACAATGAATGGGGGTAGGCCCATGGGTAGTGTTGTTGAACAGAGACCCCTAGGGATTCAGGTACACAATTCATTGAAGTTAGTGTGACAGGTAGACAGGGTGTTTAAGAAGGTGTTTAGCATGCTTGCCTTTATTGCATAGACCTTTGAGTATAGGTGTTGGGAACACCATGTTGAGGTTGTTTGAATGTTGGTAAGGCCTCTTCTGGAGTACTGTGAATAGTTCTGGTCACCTGTTATAGAAAGGTTATTTAAATTGGAGAGGGTTCAAGAAATGATTTACCAGAATGTTGCCTGGAATGGAAGGTTTGTGTTGTAAAAATACACGATACGTTGGAAGCTTTCTCACTAGATCATAGAAGATTGAGGGGGACTTATAGAGGTTTACGAAATCATGAGGAGCATAGATAAGGTGATAAGCAAAGATATTCTCCCTAAGGTGGATAAGTTCAAAAGTAGGGGTCATATTTTTAAGATGAGAGGAGAAAGATTTTAAAAGGGTGTGAGGGGCAACTTTTTACACAGTGGTTAGTGTGTGGAATGAACTGCCAGAGGAAATGGTGGATGCAGGTAAAGTTACAGCATTTAAAAGATATTTGGATAAATAAATGAATAATGAAAGGTTTAAAAGGATTTGGGCCAAATGCAGGCAGATAGGACCAGTTAACTTTGGAAGCTTGGTCGGCATGGATTAGTTGGACCGAATGGTTTGTTTTCCATGCTGTATGACTCTATCTCTGTGTCCTTCAGTCCCTGTCTGTCTGTGTCTGTTTGCTTTTCTCTACTTCATTTATGGTTAATGTTCCTTCCTTCCTTGATTTTATTCAAGACCTACTAGATAGTCTCCTACTCAAACACCTTCTTTTCCAGGATCTGAAAGATTTGGAACTGTTTGTTTGTTTCAGTGTTAACTGGAAAAGCTTTATAATTGAGGTCCACAGTGCTTTTCAGTTGATGTTTCAAACGTAGACCTTGTACCCTCTAATTATGAATGTTAGTTGAATATTAAAGAATATTGCTGTGATATATTAGGTTACAATAAAAATAACACTGTCCTTTTTAAATTTGGCTTGCTTTCCAAACAGCGGAGTACGAGAACAAGGCTAACGGTTACTGGAATGATTTTTACAAAATACACGAGAACAGATTCTTCAAAGATCGTCACTGGCTTTTCACAGAGTTCCCTGAGTTGTTTCCCAATTGTAAGTCCTCTTTGGATAAATCTGGGCTGACTGCAGCAGCATCTGACCATAGCAAAACTGAATCCAAGAACTGTCTTGACCAGACCATTGAAAATGACTTGCACCTACCCCAGATTGGTGCAGAAGAAATAGAGCAGAATAATTTCAAAGTTGAGGCTGACAATGTGCAGGACAGCCAGAAAACAGACAGGCTTGTGGACTTGTCTTCAGGGAATATGCCAAAAATGCACACAAAGCTGGGTGAGACAGGATTACCAGACATAAACCAAGCAGGAGCATCTGCAACATTCCGTATACTTGAGGTAATGTGGAATATTTTGTGATAATTTTACAGGTACATAAATAGAATATACAGCACTGAAACAGGCCATTCAGTCACAATGGCCCCAGCTAGTATTATTGCTCAACTTATCTTATTGCATCTGACCATCATGAACCTCTATTGTCTTCTGCCTTACACGTCTGCTCAGATTCTGATTAAATGCATCTGCACGATTCACTTCAACCAGTCCCTGTTGTATGGAGTTCCATATTTACACATGTTTTGCGGAAAGAATGTTCTATTTAAGCACCCTAATTACTTAGCACTTGACCATGCAGGATCATGTAATACTTCCCATGTCAAACAGGAGGGCTCCAGACAGACACAACTGGTCTGTGCTGTGATGGAAGCAGAATTTTCATTCTCTCTGTCTCCAATTGTGTAAAATGTGATTTCAGACATTTGGAGCAATGTAAATTTAAATTTTGGTTTTCTACTTTTAAGATTTCTTTATCTGCAATGTGAGAGATCAACTCTTCCTTAATCTACTTCTCAAATAAAAATCAGAAATTGCTCTTTGTATGAAAAAAAGTAGGATGCTTTGCTGTGTAACGAGGATCCAGTGTTAACCTCAGTTGGATTGATTTATTCTTCATCAGAAGCAACAGATGTTTTTTTAAAAGGCACACTCGAGAAGGCTGTACCCAGCAGAACGATGCTGATAGGAATAGGATCTTCATGTTAGCTCTGTCTCTGTAATAATGCAGCTACTGCATCTTTGAATGTAATCCCTATAAAGTTGCTTGCTTTATTTTTAAAACATTTTTTAAAAACCACTTTCAGTTTAAAGTCAATAGTTGAAATATGGGGAGAAAATCTGTCTTTATTTTTCAAACATTATTTTCTAAAAGAAAATGTCATTGTTTCGATTCTAGGTGAAGTGGGGAAATTTCTTAATATGAAGAATTTCAGAGAATGGGCTGGATCCATAATGTCAGACAGCCAGCACCACGGAAATGATCATAAGAGAACCCCACCACTGTGGAAGTTACATGAAATCAGATTCAGATTGTCAAAGCCTACAGGAAGGGACTACTATCACTGACCCAGAATTTGATATACATATCCAAATTCAGTGGTGTAAATTATTATTAATGATGCTTTTGTTTCACATTTTCCAAACACTGGACTGATTTTATTGATCATGAAAACTACAATGAGATGATTGCACATTTAATCTGTCAAGCTTGTGCTGGTTGAGGGAGAGATGTTGGGGCAGAACTCTAGGAGAATTAGGATAACCTCTCCAATTCAGTAGTACATTGCAATTCCACCTTGGTCAACTCCAATACAATGGGCAGTAAAAAGTGCCTAGCTCGGTTTATAGGTATTAGATTTACCCAATTTTGATCTTTAATCTTTTGGATGTACCTGTTCTGATAGAGGTTTGCTCTTTGACCTTTCAGGTTTTCCAAAATTAGAACACAGAACAGGACCTATTCTAAGATCAGACTAACCTACATACCCTTTATTGTACTGTCTTCCATGTGCTTACACAAGAGTCGCTTAAATGTCTCTAATGTATCTGACTCTATTACCACTGCTGGCAGTGCATTCCATAACCTATCTCTGACATCTCCCCTAAACCTTGCTTCAATTACCTTCAAATTATGCTCCCTTGTGATAGACATTTCCACCATGGGAAAAGGTCTCTAGCTATCCACCCTATCTATGTCTCTCAATATCTTGTCCACATCTATCAAGTCACTTCTCATCCTTCTTCGCTGCAATGAGAAAAGCCCAAGCTCCCTCAAACTTTCTTCATAAGACAAGCCCTCCAGTCCAGGCAGCATCCTGGTAAATATTCTCTGCACTCTCTCTAAAGCTTTCTATAATGAGGTGACCTGAACTGAACACAATATTCCAGGTATGGTCTAACCAGGGCTCTATAGAGCTGCAGCATAACCTTGTGACTCTTAAACTCAGTCCCTCAACCAATGACAACCGCCTTAACAACCCTATCAACTTAAATAGCAACTTTGAGGGATCTATGGACATGGACCCCAAGATCCTTCTGTTCCTCCACACTGCCAAGAATCCTGCCTTTACCTCTGTATTCTGCATTCAAATTCAACCTTCCAAAGTGAATCGCTTCACACTTTTCCAGATTGAATTCCATCTGCCACTTATCAGCCCAGTTCTGCATCCTGTCAATGTCCTATTGCAACCTACAACAGCCCTCCAAACTATCCACAACACCACCAATCTTCATGTCATCGGAAAACTTACTAACCCACCCTTCCACTTCCTCATCCAAATCAGTTGTAAAAATCACAAAGAGCAGACACCCCAGAACCGATCCCAGCGGAACACCACTGGTCACCGAGCTCCAGTCTGAATACGTTTCATTTACCACCACCCTCTGTCTTCTATGGGCTAGCCAATTCTGTATCCAGACAGCCAGATTTCGCTGTGTCCTATGCCTCTTTAATTTCTGAATGAACCTACCATGGGGAACCTTATCAAATGAGTTGTTAAAATCTATGTACACCACATCCATTGCTCTATCTTCATCAATACATTTTGTCACGTGCTCAAAGAATTTAATAAGCTTTGTGACTGACTAATCAAACTAAGGTTTTCCAAGTAATTATGAGTCTTGTCTCTCAGAATCCTCTCCAATACCTTGCGCATCACTGATGTAAGACTGGTCTGTAATTCCCAGGATTATTCCTATTCCCTTTCGTGAATAAGGGAATAACATTTGCCATCCTCCAATCATTGGGTACTATTCCAGTGGACAGTGAGGACGCAAAGAGCATTGCCAAAGGCACAGCGATCACTTCCCATATCCAAGTTTTGAGGTTTGTAGCTCGGGTTGTGGTTTTGGATGTAAGTTTGCTTGCTGAGCTGGAAGGTTCGTTTTCAGATGTTTCATCACCATACGAGGTAACATCATGAGCCTCCGGTGAAGCACTGGTGGTATGGCCCACTTTTTATTTAAGTTTCCTTGGGTTGGTGATGCCATTTCCTGTGGTGATGTTATTTCCTGTTCTTTTTATAAGCGGTGGTAAATGGGATCCAAGTCAGTGTGTTTGTTGATAGAGTTCCAGTTGGAGTGCCATGCTTCTAGGAATTCTCGCGCATGTCTCTGTTTGGCTTGAAGTGGTGTCCTTCCTCATCTGTATGTAAAGATACTAGTGAGAGTGGGCAACGTCTTTTTGTGGCTGGTTGATGTATCCTGGTGGCTAGTTTTCTGCCTGTTTGTCCAATATAGTGTTTGTTACAGTTCATGCAAGGTATTTTGTAAATCACATTAGTTTTGCTTGTTGTCTGTATGGAGTCTTTCAAGTTCATTAGCTGTTGTTTTAGTGTGTTGGTGGATTTGTGGGCTACCATGATGTTAAACTACATTGGTATAGCATTGAGTATAGGAGTTGGGATGTCATGTTTTGAATATACAAGACATTGGTGAAGCTACTTTTAATGTACAATTCAGGTCACCCTGCTCTAGGAAGACTTTTGTAAAACAAGAAAGGGTACAGAAAAAAATTACAAGGATGTTACTGGGATTGGAGAGTTTGAGTTATTACAAGAGGTCGGATAGGCATTGGTGACATGGCACCTGATGTATTGTGCACCATTTTGGTCCCCTAATTTGAGGAAAGATACCTTATTGGAGGCAGTTCAGATGAGGTTCACTAGATTGATCCCAGAGAAGAGTTTGTTGTGTGAAGAGAAATTGAATGGTTTAGTCCTACACACTCTGGAATTTAGAAAAATGAGATGACATCAAATTGAGCTATTCGAGATGATAGAAGATGTGGATAAAATAGACATGGAGCAGATGCTCCTCTTGTGGGACACTTTAGGATGAAAGGTCTTAGGATAAGAGGTAGCAAATTCAAAACAAGATTAGATTAGATTAGACTTACAGTGTGGAAACAGGCCCTTCGGCCCAACAAGTCCACACCGACCCGCCGAAGCGCAACCCACCCATACCCCTACATTTACCCCTTACCTAACACTACGGGCAATTTAGCATGGCCAATTCACCTGACCCGCACATCTTTGGACTGTGGGAGGAAACCGGAGCACCCGGAGGAAACCCACGCAGACACGGGGAGAACGTGCAAACTCCACACAGTCTTTCGCCTGAGTCGGGAATTGAACCCGGGTCTACAGGCGCTGTGAGGCAGCAGTGCTAACCACTGTGCCACCGTGCCGCCCATAAAGGTTGAGGAGAAACTACTCCTACCGAAGGGTTGTGAATCTGTGGAGTTTGCAACCCCAAGTGCAGTGTACGCTGGGACAGTGAGTAAATTTAAGGTGTTAGACAGATTTTTAATTGGAATGGGTTGAAATGACATGGAGAGAAGGCAGGAAAATGGGGGTAAGGAGCATGTCAGCCATGATCAAATGACGGAGCAGACTCGATGGGCTGAATGGCCTAATCCTGCTCCTATACCTTATGAACTTATAAGGCTGAGACTTTTCGCTGGAACATGTGAAGTTGAGGAGTGACCTTATAGAGGTTTATAACATAATGAGGGGAATAGGAGGTGTAGTGGACAGCGAAGAAGGTTACCTCATATTATAACAGGATCTTGATCAGATGGGCCAATGGTCTGAGAAGTAGCAGATGGAGTTTAATTTAGATAAATGTGAGGTGCTGCATTTTGGGAAAGCAAATATTAGCAGGGCTTGTACACTTAATGATAAGGTCCTAGGTAGTGTTGCTGAACAAAGAGACCTTGGAGTGCAGGTTCATAGCTAATGTTGGACAGAAGGGTCTGTTTCTGTGCTCTACATCTCTATGGACTCTGACTCTATAAGATGAATAGACACAAAGTATTTTCCTAAGGACAGGGAAGTCCATAACTAGAGGGCATAGATTTAGGGTAAGAAGGGAAAGATTCAAAAGGGAACTGAGGAACAGCTTTTTCGTGCAGAGGGTAGTACATGTATGGAACGAGCTGCCAGAGAAAGCAGTAGAGGCAGATACAGTTGTAGTGTTGAAAAGGTATTTGGACAGACACATTATAGGAAAGGTTTAGAGGGATATGGACCAAATGCAGGCAAATGGGACTACTTCAGTTTCGGAAATGTGGTCAGCATGGACGAGTTGAACCAAAGGGTTGGTTTCTGTGATGTAAGGTCCAAGTCTGTTATCCAATATAAAACAATAAACAATCCTCTGAATCAAGCTCCTTACAGATTGGTTCTTCTATGGTTATTCTGTTTTGTGATTGTTGGAGCAACTGTCTTCTCTTGAACATTTATGGCCTTTTCTCTCTCTGTCCTTATTCTGATTTCTTTGGTGTATCTTCCATGGGCAAGTATTAGAATTTCTAAATACTTGAATTCTGGCACTTTTTAAAATTCAGTATGTGAGATGTAGGTGTTGCTGGCTGACCAGCATTATTGCCCATCCCCTGTTGCAATTGAGAAGGGGGTGTTAAGTTACTTTCTTGAACCGCTACAGTTCACCTGCTGTGGGTTGACTCTCAGTAGCAATAGGGAGGAAATTCCAGGACTTTGACACAGCCACAATGAAGGAATGGCGATATATTTCCAGGACAGCGTGGTGAGTGGCTTAGAGGGGAATTTGAAGGTGGTAGTGTTCCCATGTATCTGATGCCCATGTCTTTCTACGTGGAAATGGTTGTGGGTTTGGAATATGCTTTCTGAGTATCTTTGGTGAATTTCTACAGTGCATCTTGTAGACCGTACATACTGCTGCTACTGAGCGTAAGTGGTGGAGGGAGTGGACGTTTGTGGATCCACTGCCAATCAAGTGGGCTGCTTTGTCCTGAATGGTGTCATGTTTCTTGAGTGTTTTTGAGGAGTGTTTCATCACATTCCTGACTTGTGCCTTGTAAATGATGGACAAGCTTTGGGAAGTCAGGAGGTGAGTTACCTGCCACACCATTCCTAGCCTCTGACCTGCTCTTGTAGCCACTATGTTGATGTGGTGAGTCCAGTTGAGTTTCTGGTCAATGGTAACCTCCAGGTTGTCAATAGTGGGAATTCAGTGATGGTAACTCTATTGAAATACACGAATGTTACAGCCCAAGACATAATATATTCAAGTTAAAGTCATAAGAGTTTCACAGCACTGAAAGAGGACCATCATGGCTGCACCAGTTATCAAGCACCTATCTGCTCTACTCCTGTTTTCCAGCACTTAACCCAAAGCATTGTAAACAATGTAATTTTAAGTGGTCATCTAAATATATCTCAAATGGTCTGATTGTTCCTGGCTCTACCACCCTTTCAGGCTATGGGTGAAAAGACTCTTTCTTAAATTCCCTCTAAATTTTCTGCTCCTTGCCCTAAGGGGATGCCCCTGGTTGTTTAGCCCTCTACTAAGGGGAAACATTTCCATCCTATCTACGCCCCTAAATTTTGCTCACCAGTTTCCCCCTCAGACTCTCTGCACCAAGGAAAACAACCCCACCCTGTATAGGTCTCTTCATAGCTGAATTGCTGTAGCCCAAGCAACTTTCTGGTGAATCTTGCTGGCACTCCTGTGTGGACCAGAACTGCACACAGTAGTCCAGTTGTAGACTGATTGATGTAATTTCCAGCTCCATCAAAACTTCCTTGCTCGTATATTCAGTGCCTCATCTAATAAAGACAAGTGTCCTATGTAGAGTCATAGAGTTATACAGCATGGAGCAGACCCTTTGATCTAGCTTCTCTGTGCCGAACAAGTATCCTAGACCAACTGATCTAGTCTCATTTGCCAGCATTTGGCCCATATCTCTCTATCCCCTTTCCTATTCTTGTACCCATCCAGATACATTTTAAATGTTGTAATTGTACCTGCCTCCACCACCACCTCTGTCAGCTCATTTTATACACACACCAATCTCTACATGAAAAGGTTGCAGCTCAGGTCCCTTTAAATCTTTCCCATCACACTTTAAATCTATGCCCTCTAGCTTGGGACTTCCCTATCCTGGGAAAAAGACCTTGGCTCTTAATCCTATCCATGGCCCTCATGATTTTATACATCTCTAGAAGGTAATCCCTCAGCCTCTGATGCTCCAGGGAAAATAGCCCTGGCCTATTCAGCCTCTTCCAATACCTCAAACTCTTGTGAATCTTTTCTGAACTCTTTCTAGCTTAACAACATCTTTCCTAAAACAGAGAGATCAGAATTGAACACTATCTTCTAAAAGTGGCCCCTTGTGCAGCTGCAACTCAGTGTCCTAACTCTTATACTCAAAGCTATCTTATTAACTACCTATCCAACTCTTCTGTTTCCTTCAAGCATCTATGGACATACACGCCAAGATCACTCTGATCTTTTGTACTTTCTTGTACATTCATCTTGTACTTCCCTGCCTTGTTAGATTTCTCAAAATGCATCATCTCAACTTCAAGGGACTCATAGAATGTAACAGTGCAGTACAGTCCCAATATGTTGCGCCGACCTGGGAAACCAATCTAAAGCCCATCTATCCTAATCTATTCCATTATCATTCATATGTTTATCCAATGACAGTTAAATGCCCTTAATGTTGGCGAGTCCATTACTGTTGCAGGCAGGGCATTCCACTTGCTCAGAGGGTTTTCTGAGCAAAGAACCTACCTCTGACATCTGTCCTATATTTATCACCCTTCAATTTAAAGCTGTGTCCCCTTGTGCGAGCCATCATCATCCTAGGAAAAAGCTCTCTGACCACACTATCTAATCTTCTGATCATCCTGTATGTCTCTATTCAGTCACCTCTTAACCACCTTCTCTCTAATGAAAACAGCCCCAAGTCGCTTAGCCTTTCCTCATAAGACCTTTTCTCCATACCAGGCAATTTCTTTTGCACCCTTTCCAATGCTTCCACATCCTTTCTATAGTGCGGCGAGCAGAACTGTATGCAGTACTCCGAGTGCGGCTGCACCAGAGTTTTGTACAGCTGCAACATGACCTCATGGCTCTGAAACTTAGTCCCTCTACCAATAAAAGCTAACACACCGTGTGCCTTCTTAACAACCCTATCAACTTGGTTGGCAACTTTCAGGGATCTATGTACATGGACACCGAGATCTCTCTGCTCATCCACACTATCCAGAATCTTACCATTAGTCCAGTACACTGTATTCCTGTTGCTCCTTCCAAAGTGAATCACCTCACACTTTTCCACATTAAACTCCATTTGTCACCCCTCAGCCCAGCTTTGCAGCTTATCTACATGGCTCTGTAACCTGCAACATCCTTTGGCACTGTCCACAACTCCACTGACTTTAGTGTCATCCGCAAATTTACTAACCTATCCTTCTACGCCATCATCCAAGTCATTATAAAATGACAAACAGCAGTGGCCCCAAAACAGATCCTTGCTGTATGCCACTAGTAACTGAAATCCAGGATGAACATTTCCTATCAACCACAACCCTCTTCTTACAGCTAGCTATTTTCTGATCCAAACTGCAAAATCACCCTCAATCCCATGCTTCAGTATTTTCTGCAATAGCCTACCTTGGGGAACCTGATCAAACACTTTACTGAAATCAAACCTTGGAATTGACTACTGGATACAGGCTTCTAGATACAAAAACAACACTGTGCATCCTGCCACAAAGCCAATTTTGATTCCAATTTGCCAAAATTGCTTTTGCCTGTTAAGCAGTCTGCCATGTGACGCCTTGTCAAAAGCCTTCTGGAAGCATAAGCAGATTGTATCCACTGCACTACCCTCACTTGCATCCACCACTTCAAAACACTTAATCAAACCTGACAGAAATTATCTTCCCTAACCAAACTATGCTGATTATCTTTCATTAATCTTTGCCTCTTCAGGTTGAAATTAATTCTGTCCTTTAGAACTTTTCCAAGCTTCCCTACCATTGATGTTTGACTCACTGGCCTGTAGTTTCCTGGTTCATTCATACCATCTTTCTGAAATAATGTGAACACTCTAGCTGTTCTCCGGTCCCCTGTCACCTCTCTGAGGTCAGAGAAGATTTGAAAGTGAATGTCAGTTCATCCTATTCTCCTCCCTTGCCTCCCTCAGCATCTTGGGATATATCTTATTTGGACCTATGGATGCGTCCAGTTTTAAGCTCGCAAAAACCCCTGCCCTCAGTTATGATTTGTTCAAGTGTTACTTGGTTCTTCCAACCTGATTTTCACGCCTACATTGTCTTTCTCCATGGTGAATGCAGAGGGAAAGTACTCATTTAAAATCTCATCCATGTCTCCTGGCCCTGTCCTCTCATTGCTGCTTTGGTCCCTGCTGGGTCCTGCTCTTTCCCTAGTTATTCTTAATGTTCTGATAAACTGCCTTTGGATTTTACTTCACTCATCAATGTTTTCTCACATTCTCTCTTTGCTTTTCTGATTTTTAATTAACAGCCTGTACTCGTCCTGTATTCATCTTTAGGATGCTGATGTCCTCACCATCCACCATATACTTCTTTTCTTTGCTTCTCCAGTCCTGTACATTCCTGAACATTCAGGGGTTCTCTGGACATGTTTACCTCTCCCTTCATCTTTATGGGAACTTGTTGGCCAGCATTCTTTATCCTGTCTGAAAGACTCCCATTGTTCAGAAGTGGATTTCCTTACAAGTAGCTACTCCCAGTCCACTTTGGCCAGATCTTGTCTTATATTAAAACCTCTCCAAATGAAGGGCTCCTGCCCGGAATATTGATTTTCCTGCTCCTCGCATGCTGCCTGACCTGCTGTGCTTTTCCAGCACCACTTTAATCTGCAGTCCTCACTTTCGCCTTATTATTAAAACCAGCCTTTCCAATTCGGAACCATTATTTCTGGTCCAGTTTTATCATTTTTCATGACTCCAAGTATTCTTTTTTCATAAAGCCACCTGACTATTAGGCTGCTCTCTTATTAGAGATGTTATGACTGGTGGTGGTCTAACCTGAGGGCAACTACTCCTTGGGTAAGGGGAGAGGTTGAGAAGGAGAGTGCTTTGTGGTAACTGTTGGCATCACTCTGAATCACAAACCGTCTGCCAGGCAACTGAGCTAACTGATCCATAAGGTTTGGTATCTTAGAGGTTATGTGTCACTTTGTTTTTGTCAATGTTCTCTTTCATTCTAAAGTTCCCACCTGCTGTTAAAGTTTTAACTAGTAGAGCATGAATTCTTCTTCTGTGCTTGCTGCAAACACTTTGTCAGCTGTAAATATAACTGATGTTATCAGTTAGCTGCAAATATGACTGATGTTGTCATTCAAACTCTAACCTTAACACCAGATTCTGTTTCTTCAAACAGTTTTTTTGAATCATTATTTCCGCAGAGACATTGAAAAGAACTCTTAATAAACAATAAGCTCTTCTTCCACTCGCTCATGATCCCCAGTCCATATTTGCTACTTTCACTGTTACCATTAGTCTCTATATGTTTCTAAAGAGTTGTCGACATCCCCATTTAATTTTCAGCATTGTCAAGGGTTTGACTCGGTCAACCAAATCAGATTTTTTTTCTCAAAATCCACAAAGCAAATATATGGATTCCTGTCTAAACTGCTTTATTTCCTAATAAATAAATACGTGAAACAAGAATTAAAAATTAGACTCCATGTAGTGAGTAGAATATATCTTTATGGAATAGTACACAATAATATCACTTTGCAGTATTTCCTGATATCATTGGGTGTGTTCTTGCTTTACATGAACAGAATTAATTCAGATATAACCTCCATCCTGCTGCCTTCTAACTTCGTGCTTTGATGAAACCCAGCCATTTTATCTTGTTGCTTAAAAACCTTGCTTACTGTGCCCTACAAGACCAGAGACTGCTTTATACAAGGAATACAGCAAGTTAACATGCAGGGGAAGCAAGCAATTAAGAAGGCAAATAGGATTGGAGTACCAAAGTGAAGTCTTGTTGTAGATGCACTGTGTTATTTGGATTACAGTGTGCGGTTTCTCTCTGTTTAAGAAAGGATATCCTGTATTGGAGGCGGTAGAGCAAACTTTGACTAAATCGACCTCTGCAATGACTGGGAGAAATTGGACCTATACCCTCTGGAGTTGAAAAGAATGAAAGATAATTTCGTTAAAGTAGAGGAGGCGATAGCCTGGTGGTATTACCGCTAGACTATTAATCCAAAACTCAATAAATTAGATTAGATTACTTACAGTGTGGAAACAGGCCCTTCGGCCCAACAAGTCCACACCGACCCGCCGAAGCGCAACCCACCCATACCCCACATTTACCCCTTACCTAACACTACGGGCAATTTAGCATGGCCAATTCACCTGATCTGCACATCTTTGGACTGTGGGAGGAAACCGGAGCACCCGGAGGAAACCCACGCAGACACAGGGAGAACGTGCAAACTCCACACAGTCAGTCGCCGGAGGCGGGAATTGAACCCGGGTCTCTGGTGCTGTGAGGCAGCAGTGCTAACCACTGTGCCACCGTGCTGCCCACAATGTCTGGGGACCCAGCAGTAGTGGCAGCGGGGAGCTCAGGGGCTGCGTGGCAGCGGCCGTATTGCGCTCTGGGAAGGTGAGTAAACCCGAGACACCATGTGTGTAGTGTCTCCAACGTGCCTTCCTCCTCTAACAAAAAAAACTCTGGTATGTTGATATGGTAAGTTTTCTCAATTTCTTTTTTATTGGTTGAAAAAAAATATTTATTTTCCTTTTTTCCAATTAATTTATTTATTATTTCATATTATAGTTGTACTAAATTAAGCTTAAGATTAAAAATGGCAGGCATTTCAAATCTGTGTTACACTCCTCTTGCTCAACGTGGAAACTCAAGGATGCGGCTGATGTCCCTGACTCCTCCAAATGTAGGAAGTGTGTCCAGCTGCAGCTCTTGTTAGACTACATGATGGCTCTGAAGCTGCAGGTGGACTCACTTTGAAGCATCAGCGATGCTGAGGAGGTCACGAATTGGTCACACCACAGATTAGGATTGGTGAGAGAGAAAGGGAATGGGTGACCAAAAGGCAGAGAAAGAGCAGGAAGGCAGTGCCGATGTCCCCTGCGGTCATCTCCCACCAAAACAGGTAAACCACTTTGGATACTGTTGGGGGAGATGGCTCAGTAGGGAAAGACAGCAGTAGCCAGATTCATGGAACCCTGGCTGGCTTTGCTGTTCAGAAGGGCAGGAGAAAGAGTGGAAGGGTTATAGTCATAAGGAATTCAGTTGTAAGGGGAGTAGAAAGACAGTTCTGCGGTTGAAAACGAGACTCCTGAATGGTATGTTGCCTCCCAGGTGCATGGATCAGGGATGACTCAGATTGGCTGCAGAAAATTTCTGAAGGGGGAAGGTGAACAGCCAGCTGTTGTGGTGCACATAGGAGCCAATGATATAGATAATAAATAGGATAAGGTCCTACAAGCAGAATTTAGGGAGTTAGGAGCCAAGTTAAAAGTAGGACCTCAGTTAGTAATCTCAGGATTGTTACCAGTCTCATTTGGTGGTCAGAGTAGAAATGAAAGACTAGGCAGGATGACTGCGTGGCTTGAGAGATGGTGCAGGAGGGAGGGGTTCAGATTTGTGGGACATTCGGACCGGTTCTGGGGGAGGTGAGACTACTACAAATTGGACAGTCTATACCCGGGCCGGACTGGAACAAGTGTCCTTGGGGCTGCTTTTGCTAATGCTGTTGGCGCGGGTTTAAACTAATGTGGCAGGGGGTTGGGAAATGAGCCCGGCCAGGTGGTTGAAGTTTCAGTAGGGGATTACTTTGGGAATAGTCATCACAATTCCATAGGTTTTAGAATACTCTTGGATAAAGACAAGTGCGGTCCTGAAGGAAAATTTGGGGAAAGGCCAACTGTACCAAAACTTGGGAGGAGCAGGGGAATGTGGATTGGGAGCAGCTGCTTGAAGGTAAATCTACAGTTGACATGTGGGAGGCTTTTAAAGAGAGCTTGATTAGCATGCAGGACAGACATATCCCTGTGAAAATGAGGTACAGAAATGGTACAATTAGGGAACCATGGATGACAAGTGAAATAGTGAGACTAGCAAAGAGGAAAAAGGAAGCATACATAAGGTCTAGGTAACTGAAGACAGACAAAATTTTGGAAGAAAAATCCCAAAGCCTTTTATTCATAAGGAGCAAGAGGGTAACTAGCAAAAGGATTGGCTCACTCAAGGACAAAGGAGGAAAGTTATGTGTGGAGTCAGAGAAAATGAGTGAGATTCTTAGCGAGTACTTTGCATTGGTATTCACCAAGGAGAGGGACATGATGGATACTGAGGTTAGGGATGGATGTTTGATGTCAAGTTGGCATAGGGAGGGAGGACATGTTGAGTATTCCAAAAGGCATTAAGATGGACAAGTCCCCAGGTCTGGGTGGGATCTACCCCAGATTACTGAGGGAAATGAGAGAGGAAATGGCTGGGGCCTTAACAGATATCTTTAGCAATTCTCCAGTCCTCCAGGATCTCACCCATGTTCAAGGATACTGCAATGATATCTGTCCCTTGTTTAAGAATGGTAGCAGGAATAATCATGTAATTATTGACTAGTGAGCCTGATGTCAGTGGTAGGGATGCTGCTAGAGAAGATACTGAGGGATAGGATCTTTTCCCATTTGGAAGAAAATGGGCTTATCTGTGATAGGGACATTGGTTTTGTGCATGGAAGGTCATGTCTTACAAATCTAATGGAATTCTTTGAGGAAGTTTGATTGATGAGGGAAGGGCTGCAGATGTCGTATACATCGACTTCAGTAAGGCATTTTATAATTGTTTCCCATGGTAGACTAATGGAGAAAGTGAAGTCGTGTGGCGTCCAAGGTTTACTAGCGAGATGGATAGAGAACTGGCTGGGCAACAGGAGACAAAGAGTAGTGGTGGAAGGGAGTTTCTCGAAGTGGAGACCTGTGGACAGTGGTGTCTCACAGGGATCCATGCCGGGACCACTGTTGTTTATGACATTGGTAATTGATCTGGAGGAAGGTATAAATGGTCTGATTAGCAAGTTTGCAGATGACACTAAGATTGGTGGACTAGCATTTAGTGAAGGGCACTGTCTGAGAAGACTGCAGAATACAGATAGATTGGAGAGTTAAGCAGAGAAACAGCAGATGGAATTCAATCTAGGCAAATGTGAGATGATGCATTTTGGAAGATCCAATTCAAGAGCAAACCATACAGTAAGTGGAAAAGCCCAGGGGAAAATTGATGTACAGAGACACCTGGGTGTTCAGGTTCATTGTTCCCTGAAGTTGGTAACACAGGTTGATAGTGGTCAAGAAGGCATACAGCGTGCTTTCCTTCATTGGATGGGGTATTAAGTACAAGACTTGGCAGGTCATGTTACAGTTATATAGGACTTTGGTTCAGCCACATTTGGAACACTGCATACAGTTCTAGTTGCCATGTTACCAAAAGGATTTGGATGCTTTGGAGACGGTGCAGATGAGGTTCACCAGGATGTTGCCTGACATGAAGGCACTAACTATGAAGAGAGGTTGAGTAGATTAGGCTTATTTTCATTAGAAAGACAGAGGTTGAGGGGTACCTGACTGGGATCCACAAAATCATGAGAGGTATCGACAGTGTGGATAATAAGCTTTTTTCCCCCATAGTGGAGGACTCAATTACTAGGGGTCATGAGTTCAAGGAGAGAGGGGAACTGTTTAAGGGAGATATGCGTGGAAAGTTCTTTATGTAGAGGGCGGTGGGTGCCTGAAATGTGTTGCCAGTGGAGGTGGTAGAGGCAGGCACGATAGTATCATTTAAGATTTATCTAGACAGTTATATGAATGGGCAAGGAGCAGAGGGGTACATATCTTTAGAAAATTGGCAACAGGTTTAGATAGAGGATCTAGATCGGCGCAGGCTTGGAGGCCCGAAGAGCTTGTTCCTATGCTGTTTTTTCATTTTGTTATTTGAATTTTGCCATGGCAGTTGGTGGAATTTGAATTCAGTAATAATCTAGAATTAAAATTCTACTGATGATCATGAAACCATTGTCATGTGTTGGAAAAACCATCTGGTTCATTAATGCCCTTCAGGGAAGGAAATCTGCCGTCCTCACCTGGTTTGGCCTACATTTGATTCCAGACCCACAGCAATGTGGTTGACTCTCAACTGCTGTCTGAAATGGCCTAGCAGGCCATTCAATTCAAAGGCAGCAAAGGACAGGCAATAAATGCTGGCCAGCCAGCAACATCCATGTCCCACAAGTGAATAAAAAAAAGACAGTGATAGATTTCTCAACCAGTGGAAACAAAATCAGAACCTGGTGTGTACGTTTTCTAATTAACCCACTCTTCAACTGGTGGGAATTGAACCTGGCTCAGAAGTATAGGCACTACAGAACCTTGTGTTAACTGGGTGTTAATGCCTGATCAATCACACTGTTGAGGTTTGTTAATGTCCATGTTAAGATTGAGAAGCATGGTAGATATTAGTTGTCTTTGAGCACACAGGAAAAACTGTGACCCTGAGATGTCAAATGAAGCTTTGCGACTGAGGAAAGCTGTCACTACAAAGAAAAACTGAGAGTCTTGGTTTCTATCTCACCAGTGCTTGGGATTCGAGTTCTCCCTCCATGTCACTGACATCCTAACTTTGTATATTGCAATTCCTTCACTGTTATTGGGTCAAAACTGTGGAATTCCCTCCCTAATGATATTGTGGTCAACCCACAGCACATGGATTGCATCAGTTCAAAAGGCAGCTCACCACCACCTTCTCAAGTAGGGATGGGCAGTGAATGCTCGCCAGTCAGTAATCCCACATCCAACAAATGAATTTTTAAAAAGTAATGGTAGTTGGTAAAATGGTCCTAGTGTGGAAGATCATGGAGAAGTCAACTTCCTGACAACTCTGCAGGAAGTGTGTCCAGCTGCAGCTCTTCTCTGCATGGATCAACTAGAGTTTAGTTGGATTCATTCAGGTACACAGGAGATGGGAAGTTTTATAGATGGGAGTTTCAGGGATATGGTCACACGAAAGGTTCAGCCTGATAAATGGCTATTCCCCTCTGAAACTAGTATGCCATTTTGAGTACAGTTTGGGGATTGCTACTCAGGGGAAAGCAACTGCAGCAGCCAGATCAGTGAAACCACTGTTGGCTCTGTTTTACAGCAGGGAGGGTCAAAGTGTGAGTGATGGTGAAAGGGAACTCTATAATCAGGAGCACAGATAGGTATTACTGGGGCATCGAGCGAGACTCCAGGAACATACTTTGCATCTCTGTAGCGAGGGGTCAAGGATGTCGCTAAGCAGGCACAGGATATTCTGAAAGGGAAGGGTCAGCAGCTAGAGGGCATGGTCATACTGGTACTAATGACATAACAGAAAGAGATGAGGTTCTGCAAAGGGAATTTAGGGAGTTGGGCAAAATGTTGAAAAGCTGAAAATGTGTTGCTGGAAAAGCGCAGCAAGTCAGGAAGTATCCAAGGAGCAGGAGAATCGACGTTTTGGGCATGAGCCCTTCTTCAGGAATAATCTCCTGCTCCTTGGATGTCGCCTGACCTGCTTCGCTTTTCCAGCAACATATTTTCAGCTCTGATCGCCAGCATCTGCAGTCCTCACTTTCTCCTAAAATGTTGAAAAGCACAGATTCTATGGTTGTAATCTCAGGATGACTCCCTGTGCTACATGCTAGTGAGGCCAAAAACAAGAAGGTAACACAGTTGAATGTGTAGCTAAAGACCTGGTGTGGGAGGGAGGGCTTTAGATATCTGGATCACTGGGATCTGTACAAGACAGACGGGTTGCACCTGAACTGGAGGGGTTTTGCTGGAAGGTTTAAACTAATGTAGTGGGGGATGGAATCCAGAGCAGTAGGTTAGCATGTGGAGTGATTGAGGAGGAGATAGAGGCTGAGTAAATTGATTAGGAGGAACAGGCAGGGCCAGGTTAATGAACATGGTGGGACTAAATTATATTTATTTTAATGCAAGAAGTATCACAGGTAGTAGATGAACTTTGGCACGGTGGCACAGTGGTTAGCACTGCTGCCTCACAGCGCCAGGGACCTGGGTTCAATTCCCGCCTCAGGCGACTGACTGTGTGGAGCTTGCATGTTCTCCCCGTGTCTGCGTGGGTTTCCTCTGGGTGCTCCAGTTTCCTCCCACAGTCCAAAGATGTGCGGGTCAGGTGAATTGGCCATGCTAAATTGCCCGTAGTGTTAGGTGAGGGATATAAGTAGGGGTATGGGTGGGTTGCGCTTCGGCGGGTCGGTGTGGACTTGTTGGGCCGAAGGGCCTGTTTCCACACTGTAAGTAATCTAATCTAATCTTAGAGTCTGGATTAGTACTATGGAACTATGATGTTGTAGCCATTACAGAAACTTTGTTGAGAGAAGGGCAGGACTAGCAGCTCAATGTTCCAGGGTTTGGTGTTTCTGGAATATAGAGGGATGTAAATAGAGTGAGGAAATTGCATTATTTATATAGGAGAATGTCGCACCTGCACTAAGAGAGGACATCTTGGAAAGTTCATCCAGCAAGGCTAAATGGGTAGAACTCAGGACCAAGAAATGTGCAATCATTGTGATGGAGTTATACTATAGGCCTCCCAATAACCAGTGGGTGACATAGGAATATATAAACAGGTAATGGAAAGATGTAAAAACAACAGGGTTATGTAGTGAATGATTTTTAACTTCCCAATATTGACTGGAAACTCCATTAGTGCCAGGAACTTGGGGCAGATTTTGATAGGTACATCCAGGAGGGTTTCTTGAAACAAAATGTAGTTAGTCCAGCTAGGGAAAGGGGTGTACTAGACCTTGTATTGGGGAATGAGCCGGGCCAGGTGATCAAAGTTTCAGTGGGAGAGCATTTTGGGAAAAGTGATCATAATTCCGTACATGTTAAGATAGTTATGGATATGATAAGTCTGGTCCTCAGGTGAAAGTTCTAAACTGGGGGAAGGCCAAATGCAGCAGTATTAGGCAGGAACTGGAGAAATTAAATCAGGGTAGGTGTTTGGAGGTAAATCCACATCTGATGTGGGAGTCCTTTAAAAGTCAGTTGATCAGAGTTCAAGACCAGCATGTTCCTGAAAGAGGATGAAAGGTAAGGCTGGTAAGATTCGAGACTTGAGATGAGAAGAGATATTGAAAATTTAGTCAAAAAGAAAAAAGCATGTGCAAGGTTTAGGAAATGGAAATCCGATAAGATCCTTGAGAAATGTAAAAGAGTCAGGAAAGAATTTAACCAAGGAATTAGGAAGAATTTTGAAATGTCTTTGGCAAGTAGGATTAAGGAGTTTTGTTTTGCTATGTTTTGTTTTGAAGAGGTTACAAAATGCATTGGTGAG
Source organism: Hemiscyllium ocellatum (assembly GCF_020745735.1). Lineage (NCBI taxonomy): Eukaryota > Metazoa > Chordata > Chondrichthyes > Orectolobiformes > Hemiscylliidae > Hemiscyllium > Hemiscyllium ocellatum. Next base: position 12,446,622 of record NC_083432.1, on the reverse strand, counting down.
TAGAATGCTGTTGGTGTAGTGCACATGAATATTCGAAAGGCATTTGATGCAGTGCCACACAATAGACTTGAGAGAAAAGTGAAATATTAAAAGTCAAATCTAAAAGGACAAAACAAAATTGGCTGAGCCATAGGAAAAGGTAGTGGTCAATGTTTTTTTTGGGAGGGGCGCTGGAGGAAGCTTTGCAGTGGGGTTCCGCAGGGGTCAGTATTGGGACTGTTGCTTTTCTTGATGTACAGGGTACAATTTTGATAGAAAACTTGGAAGCATTGTAAACTGAGGAGGACAGAATATAATTCCAAAAGGATATAGATAAGTTGGTGTAGTGAGTAGATACATGGCAGATGAAGTTCAGTGTGGAGAAAAATGTGATGCATTTTGTTAGGAAAAACTGAGACAGAATATTAAACAGGGGGTGCAATACTTAAGTTTTGCAGGAGCAGAGGGATCTGGTAATATATGTACACAATTCATTGAAGGTGGCAGGACAGGTAGAGAGAGCAGTTAATATTAATAAAGTATACAGTATGGGCGGCACAGTGGTTAGCACTGCTGCCTCACAGCACCAGAGACCCGGGTTCAATTCCCGACTCGGGCGACTGACTGTGTGGAGTTTGCACATTCTCCCCGTGTCAGCGTGGGTTTCCTCCAGGTGCTCCGGTTTCCTCCCACAGTCCAAAGATGTGCAGGTCAGGTGAATTGGCCGTGCTAAATTGCCGTAGTGTTAGTTAAGGGGTAAATGGGTAAATGTAGGGGTATGGGTGGCGCTTCGGTGGGTTGGTGTGGACTTGTTGGGCCGAAGGGCCTGTTTCCACACTGTAAGTAATCTAATCTAATCTAGAATCTTGGTTCTTCAATAATGCGATGGTTGTTCTTGTGCTACCCTGCATTAACGAAAAATAGTGCTTTACAAACAGTGCTTGACGTGTCGGTGAGGTAATTGCATTATAGCAACACATTTTTTAAAAGGTCAAACTTTAGAAACGATGTCCTCAAATCATCAATCACATCACAGCGAATTTGTTTTCACAAAACGCGCATTATCGCAGAACAACCTGTAGGGGCATAGAGTACAGGAGCAAGGAGATGATTCCAAATCTGTGTAAGACATTGGTTAAGCCTCAGTAAATATCGAGTACAGTTTATTGGAATATAAATGCATTGGAGAGAGTGTAGAAGAGTTTAGCAGAATAGTTCCAGGGATGAGAAACTTCAGTCATGAGGATATTTGAAGAATTTGTACTCTGTGGGGAGAAAGTGGCTAGGAGGAGATCTGATAGAAGTTTTCAAAATCATGAGAGGTTTGGAAAGAATAGAAAGGTGTTAACACTCTGAAAGGATTGAGAATGAAATGGCACAGATTTGATGGTTGAAAATGTGATGAGACAAAACACTTTTGCACAGTGAGTGGTTCAAGTATGAAATGCACTGCCTGGAAGTATGGTGGAAGAGTGGGCCAAGTGACCTCCTGCACCATAAGAACTGTGTGGGGGATGTGGATGCTCTGTCAACATATGCAGTTATTACCAGGTCACTGGATTCTTTGTGTCTCAGAATGGAGGGATATGTGGTGATAAGGCCAAAATCACTGTGCTCATATTGGGTGGAGAAGCAGGCTTGATTGGTCTTTAAGTTTTATCCTTCTTCTGCTCTTTGTGCCCCAGTGAGATATTTGTTTTGATGTGATTGCAATCACACTCAAACTCAGGACTATTTCAGACTGACGTGAGAAAATCTTCGGTCAAATCTTTGGAATTCTCTGCAATAGAGGTTGATAGATTTTTGGGAACTACGGGAATTAAGGAATATGAGGATGATGCAAGATGGTAAAGTTGTACTTGGTGTTCAAGTATGATCTTAATAACAGAACAGACCAGAAAGGCCAAATAGCCTACCCCAGTTCCTATTTCGTATCTGGTTATACTACTCTAGGTGCCTTGGAATGTTTTTTCCCCACATTATTGGTGATAAATAAATGCAAGTTGTTGAAATGATTCTAACTTGGAGATCATTTGGAGCAATTTGAATAAATACTGTTCAGATGGACATATTCATGTTAAATTATGCACCAAACATTTCTTTCTTCTGCTTTTTACAGGTGGGTTGTGGAGTTGGAAATACCGTGTTCCCCATTCTGCAGACTAACAAGTAAAAACATTTTTCTTTGTCTTGCATTTTTCACTAAGTTTACTCATCAGATTAACCCTCCCTATCAGGAACACACAGGAAGACAGGTCGAGGGTCAAATGATAGCAATGTTTCCTGTGCCACTAGACTGTGGATTCAAAACCCGTCCTCTATGGTCTTGTGCATTTAACCCAGGCTGGGAGCCTTGTGGTGAAATGATATAGTCCTTTTCACTGGGCCAGAAAGTAGGATTTCAAATTCTACCTGCCGTGGAGATTGGTCATAACATGTACAAACAGGTCCAGTAGAATAGCTATTAATCCGGGCTGGCACCTCATAGTAGTACTGAAGGAATGTGTCACTGTCAGAGAGACCAAAGGACATAGGGGAGAAGTAGGTCATTCAGCCCATCAAGTCTCCCCAACATTTAGTGTAATAGTGGCTGATATGATCAGGCACAGCTCTACTTTCCTGTCTTTTCCACTTAATCAATTATTCCATTACTGATTTAAAAAGCTGTTGGTCTCAGACTTGAATGTTTTTAATTGGCCTAGCCTCAATAACTTTCTGTGGTAAAGAATTCCACAGATTCACAACCCTGAGAGAAGAAACTCCTCCTCATCTCTGTCTTAAATGTACAACCACTTATTCTGAGATCACATCCTGTCGGCCGACACTCTCCCACAAGGAGAAACAACCTCTCTGCATGCACCCTGTGAAATCCCCTAAGAATCTTGTATGTTTCAGTAAGGTCACCTCCTTTTTCTATATTCCATTGTGTAGAGACCCAACCTACTCAACCCATTCTCGTGAGACAGTCCACCCATGCCTAAGATCAGCATCTCTGGATTGCCTCCAAAGCAGGAAATCTTTCCTTAGATGATGGACCCAAACTATTCATACCATTTGAGCTGTGGTCTGTCTAGTGCCTTGAATAGTTTTGGCATTTATATTTATACTCCATTCCCTTTGAAGTAAAGGCTAACATTCCATTTGCCTTCCCTGTTACCTGTTGAACTGTCTCAGATGAGATATTATACATGCTCGAATGAATGTAAAATATTCCATGGTGCATTCAAATCATAAGGAAGTTCTTTTGACCAATGAGTATAATTCAGAACAAAATTACTTAAATGGGATCATAGCTTTTCTTATTGATCAACAAAACGAGGGCGTTGCTAACATTTATTGCCCAGAGGGCAGATAAGACTCAAAGGTTATTTATAAACATGCTATTTGTGAAACCTTGTTCTGAGCAAATTGATTGCCACATTTGCTTAAATGACAGCAATAATATCCCTTCAGGAAAAATCCATTGGTTCTATTGTCCTGAGCTTTTGCAAAGGCACTAATAATATGACCTTTTTTTAGTTCTGGTTTTTGCTATTATCTCTGCAATGGTATAATGTTAAAAATCACACAGCACCAGGTTATCGTCCAACAGATTTAATTGGGAGCACACTAGCTTTCGGAGTGACGCTCCTTCATGACTATAACCTGGTGTTGTGTGATTTTTTTACTTTGTATACCCCAGTTCAACACCGGCATCTCCAAATCATGACTATTATGATGGCAGGCTTTGCTCAACTGCTCCCTCCAGTGTTCATGTGGCAAATAATTGAAGAATTAAATGTGTGAGCTGTTAAGTATTGTAAAACATTCTGACTGACATAGGATAGGCAAGGCTTATTTTTAATTGATTAAATATCCAATCTCTAATTGGCACTTGGTGATTAACATTGAGAGTATGGTTCTGGAAAAGCACAGAGGGTCAGGCAGCATCTGAGGAGCAGGAGAGTCAACATTTCAGGCGTAAGCCCTTCATGACTTGGTGATTAACATTTGATCAATGCCACCTCCCACTATCTCCTGACTGGTTCCATAAGGTAGCAATTATCCATGGGTGGTCCTCATTTTTGTAGGCAGTTTGTGACTTTTTACGAAGAAAAAAGGATAGTTTGAAATTTTTTTTAACCTCTTTGTTAAAGGAGAGTCATTTGCAGTCAGGACCCAAAAGGTCCTTGATCTCACGTCTCAATGTTTGTTTAATTGGTGAATTTCTCATTAAATCAGATGTTTACTTATCGCTGACTATATTTGTTTTTCCCTTGTGTTTAACTTAAAGGCTATAGTTCTAGATCAGAATTTGACTTTTACTCTAAATTGAACATGATAGGAACTTTGAGCCAAATTTCCAGCAATATTCACTTATTCTCTGTCTCACTGAGATGAAGTCTCCACTCACACTGACTCTCAACTGTGTTGCCACAACTTCGCAGAAATTGTGCATAATGCAGGGTCTGGGATAGGGTTACAGGAAACGTGTAATTGTCTTTTGAATGCTGCACTGTTCCTGCATCCACCACTTCCTGTGGAAGTTCATTCCAAACATCACTTTATTTTTTTAAAAATTGCCCTTGATGACTTTTTTAAGTCTTTCTCCTCTCATCTTAAAAATATGCCCCCAAGTCTTGAGATTCCCCACCCTAAGTAAAAGACACCTGCCATACATCGTATTTATACCCCCACACGATTTTATAAATTTCACTTCAGCCTCCTACGCTCCACTGAAAAAAGTCCCAGCCTATCCTTGTAATTCAAGCCTTCCATTCCTGGCAACATCCTAATTCTATCTGTCACTCATAACCTCCACCTCCTTTCTGTCTCCTGTCATCAAACCAGCAGTGCTGTGTACAGGTGCAAACCTTACATAATACAGATAGGGAGGAGGTAGATGTTCTGTTGAGGCTGCAGTGCGAAGCACACTAGTCATGCTGATAACTGTGCCATTTGAGGGTGAGTGGGGGTTCCAGACTTGTGCTGCTAGTTTAAAAAGTAAATGTGACAGTGTGGAGAGAAAACAGGCTGAGGTTTATAGTTCTGAGCTTCTAACAGGAGCTGCTCATGGCAACTATCCTAAAAGAGTCTTTGTTTATGTGTTGTTTGGGAAGGCTGTTCAGCTTACTGATGACTGGATTGATGCCAGTCACTAACTCTACTCTCATATCTTGCAGTGATCCAGGACTGTTTGTATACTGCTGCGATTTTTCCTCTACTGCTGTGGAACTCATCAAGGTGAGAAAGTTGCAATTGTGCACTTGCTTTTGTCTGTGAATGTGGCTGTCCCTGTAGTCTAATCTATCATATTAATCAGTGCTATTTCAATACTGGTCATAGTGTCAGCTCCACTTATCCACTGTTTTGAGTGTATTGGAATTGACCATATGAGATGATAATGTAGGAAGATATGCATAAACTGAGTCCAATGAACAGAAAACTATGAAAAGGGATTCAGTGTAGTGAACTTTCTTTTATTGGTCAGAGTATTGAGTACAGGAGTTGGGAGGTCATGTTGCGGCTGTACAGGACATTGGTTAGGCCACTGTTGGAATATTGTGTGCAATTCTGGTCTCCTTCCTATCGGAAAGATGTTGTGAAACTTGAAAGGGTTAGAAAAGATTTACAAGGATGTTGCCAGGGTTGAGGATTTGAGCTTTAAGGAGAGGCTGAACAGGCTGGGGCTGTTTTTCCCTGGAGCATCGGAGGCTGAAGGGTGACCTTATAGAGGTTTACAAAATTATGAGGGGCATGGATAGGATAAATAGACAAAGTCTTTTCCCTGGGGTCGGGGAGTCCAGAACTAGAGGGCATAGGTTTAGGGTGAGAGGGGAAAGATATAAAAGAGACTTAAGGGGCAACTTTTTCACGCAGAGGGTGGGGCATGTATGGAATGACTGCTAGTGGAAGTGGTGGAGGCTGGTACAATTGCAACATTTAAGAGGCATTTGGATGGGTATATGAATAGGAAGGGTTTGGAGGGATATGGCAGGTGGGACTCGATTGGGTTGGGATATCTGGTCGGCATGGACGGGTTGGACCGAAGGTCTGTTTCCATGCTGTACATCTCTATGACTCTAAGTGTGAGGTAATGCATCTCACAGTGTAAACCCAGTTATAATATAATTAGTAGGATACTGAAAAACGTAAAGGAATAAAGAGACTTCTGATTACATGAGGGTAACAGGACAAGAAGATAAGGAGACCTGTGGGATATTTCCCTTTGGTGAGAAAAGGTCACACTTTTACAAAACTTTTCAACTTTAAGGCAGCACAGTGGCTCAGTTGTTAGCACTGCTACCTCACAGCACCAGGGACCCAGGTTCAATCCCGGCCTTGGACAATTGTCTGTGTGGAGTTTTGCGCATTCTCCCTGTGTATTCATGTATTTCTTCCAGGTTCTCCGGTTTCCTCCTACAATCCAAAGATGTGCAGGTTGGGTGAATTGGCCATGCTAAATTCACCATAGTTGTCAGAGATGTGTAGGTTAGGTGCATTAGTCAGGTTGAAAAGAGGATGGGGAATGGGTCTGGATTGGTACTCTTCGGAGGGTCAGTGTGGACTTATTGGGCCGAAGGGCCTGTTTTCACACTGTAGGGACTCTAATTCAAATCTTCTATTCATCATGACAATTTACAAGAATACAAATACAAGAGAAAAACTGTAAACCTTGTAGTTAACTGTTGATTATCATTGGCTGGCAGGTATTTACTTCCCATCTGTAGTGCCCAAGAGAAGGTGGAGGTGAGCTGACTTCTTGAACAGCTGCAGTCTATGTGCTGTAGGTTCACCCACAATCCCATTAGAGAATGAATTCCAGGATTTTGAAGCGGCGCTTATGAAGGCACAGTGATATATTTCCAAGTCAGGGTGGTGAGTGGTTTGGAGAGGAACTTGCAGCTGCTGGTGTTCCCATGCATCTGCTGGCCTTCTCCTTCTCAGTGGAAGTGATCATGGGTTTGAAAGGTGCTGTCTAAAGATCTCTGAATTAATTGATGCATTTGCCATGACAACACTTCCACCAATCAGATTAAACTTGCAAACCAATGATACACTCCTATCATGCAATATAAATGTCATTTTTAACCCCCTTAAATTGGTTTCTTGCGAATTGTCCTGATGACAAATACATCTGTTCTTCAGCAATACACATGTTACACATTACCAAAAGTCTGCATATCTACATGTTCCCTTTTTTTGTTGAACCGTAGAGTACAAGAGCAATGAGAAGTTTCTAAATTAACAGTTAGACCACAGCTGGAGCACCATGTACAGGTTTTGTTACCACATCGCACATGAAAGGGTGTCCAGGATGTTGACAAATCTGGGGAATTTTGGGGGTGAGGCAAGTCTAGATGGGCTGGGGTTGTTTTCTTTGGAACAGAGGAGGCTGAGAGGAGATTTAGTTGAATGAGAAGAGATCTCATCGAAAAATTTAAGGTTCTACAGTTTCTGTGGGGCGGCACGATGGCTCAGTGGTTAGCACTGCTGCTTCACAGCACTAGGGTCCCAGGTTCGATTCCAGCTTCGGGCGACTGTCTGTGTGGAGTTTGCACATTCTCCCCGTGTCTGCGTGGGTTTCCTTCGGGTTCTCCGGTTTCCTCCCACAATCCAAAGATGTACAGGTCAGGTGAATTGGCCATGCTCAACTGCCCATAGGATAGGTGTGTTCTTCAGAGGGAAATGGGGAAATGGGTCTGGGTGGGTCTTCGGAGGGTCGGTTTGGGCTTGTTGGGCTGAAGGTCATGTTTCCACACTGTAGGGAGTCTAATTTAAAATTGAGAGGTTTCCTGAATAAAGTGGATAGAAAGAGCCTCTTTTCCAAAGTAAACATTAACGAGAGATCACAAATATAAAGTAAGGATTGGAGGGGAATTTTTTTCACCCAGAGCATGAACTCTTCGCCTCAAAAGATAAAAGCAGAATTACAAATCACATTTTAAAAAATAGTTGGACCAAGAGCTGGAAAGTGGGGTCAAGTTGGGTAGCTCATTTTTAACCAAATGTGCCCTCTCAGGAAAATTTTCTGTTCTTCCAAGGAAATACCTTTAATTTAGATTCACATCTACCTCAGCAGTGGCATGATATGGTAAATTTTACACATTAGAGTCTTGGCTAACTGTTGTTTAATGGTGATCCTGTATTGAATAGAACAGAATCTGATCATGAGAAATAGGCGCAGGAGTAAGCTATTTAGTCCCTTGTACCAAGTCTGCCATTCGCCAAACCAACTAACTTTTTGTATTTATGGCTGCTTGTTATTGAATGCTGTGGGGAAAAAGAATCCCTTTCTATCTATCCAGCAAGCTTCACAACCTTGTATGTTTCAATAAGGTCACTTTATAATTCAATTATTTCTCCTCATCGCTAATTGTGGTTTTTATTCCACTTTCCCTCCACAACCCTTGCCTCCCTTATCAACCAAGAATCTGTTTATTTGAACATGTTCAAGTTTGTTATATTCTCGGGTAGTGAATTTCAAACACTAAGGGTCCTCGGAAAAGAAATTCCTCTTCATCTCAGGGAGATGGGAGATCTTTTGTTTTTCAACTGTGCCCCCAATTTCTAACTTCTCCCATGAGGTGAAACATCCTTTCCCCTACATCTACTCTGCCAGGCCCCCTCAGAATCTTGCATTTTTCAATAAAATCACTTTGCGTGCTCCGAGATACTAATAGGTATGCACCAAACCTGCATGCATAGCCTTTTCTCACAAGAAAAGCTCCTTCGTCCCAAGGATCAACCAAGTGAACATTCTCTGAACTGCATTCAATGCAGATGTTATCCCTCCTAAAGTCAGGATGTCAAAACTAAGCAAAACTCTAGACCTAGCCTCATTAACATCCTTTAAGTTGGAGTGAGGCACATTAGTTGTGACTTGACTGAGCACATGGAGTCTTCCTTTGCATTGCAAGTAGAGGCAGGTAACAGGATCAGTTTGATTTTTTAAAATTCTCTTTTCCAAGATAGTGCTGACCTCAGCAGATGCTAAGCAGAATATAATCCATGTAGTTGTTGTATTCATTAACACAGTCACTCTTGTGATTACACCAAGTCAGTTCTGCTGCCAGTATCCTGTTGAAGCTTGCTAAAACTTGCTTACAGACAGCTGAGTCTGCATTGCAGATCAGTTGAACAAAACAATTAATTGTGCAACAAAACTATCCTAGTCATGTGGTGGGATAACTAAGAATTCCTGTTCATTAGTTGATGTATTGTTTGGAATACCAGAAGAAGTAAGAAATCTCCCAAAAAATTCTGCTACACGTAATAAAGAATGAATTAATTAATTTTTAGCAGTAAATGCATGTACTGGGGCATGACTAGTCCTTGTAAACCAACAAGGGACCAGGTTCAATCCTCAGAATTGGCGACAGCCATTGTTCATTATTTACAGGTGGCAGTGAGCAGGCTATTTGGATTCACAGGGCATCTCTACTGACCTGACTCTTGCCCCCATCAGTCGTGACGGTGAGTGGGAATCCTGGCTCGTCTCTTCCTGCTTTTGGAGCCAGAGCCACAGAGTTCACTTTTAACATTCCAGGGGGTTGCCTGTACCTCCAGAGTCTCTTCCAAGGCAGAAGTGCTGTTTTATAATCCCCTACAGTGGCTGTCGATCTTAGCAAGGCTATGGCACTACATCATCACTGATCTCCTCGTCAGTCTGCAACCAGGACTGAGCATAGTCATTGGATATGCTCCATTCACAACCCTAACTCTGATCCTCTTTTATTCTATCCAGCTCAGGAAGTGGATAGTGGTTGTCACTGGGTTAGATTTGGGTGACTTTGGCACTGATATCACACGCAGCCTTACATAAAACAGTCTAAGTTCAAGTTAACAGTCTCAGCTTCAAGTCAATGAAATTAATGACTCAGGTATTGGGGAGGGGAAGGCACCTCTTAAAGAGATGACTGTAAAGGATGAATCAGTTTCACGTGCAGCCTAGTGACTTGGAAGCAAATAAACAAGGTACAGAAGGAAATCACTAAAAACAATGCAAATGCTGGAAGTCTGAAATATGATCACAAAAAGCTGAAAAAAAAACTCAGCAGATCAGGGAGCAACTATAGAGAGAAAGAAAATTAACATTTCAGATGGACCTTTCATCAGAACTGAGGAGAAACAGAAACATGAGAGTTTATCAGCCAATAGAAATGGGAAGGCTGGAATAAGAAGGTCATCTGTGGTAGCTGCATTTAATGACATAAAATTTCCTGAAGCCAGTGAGAATGGTAATGTAGATCGTAATGAAACAAAATTTGTTCAAATGAGGCTTAAAGTGTGACATAAAAGCAACTGGAATGGGACATTAAAAGATAAAGAAAGAAACAAGACAATCACCAACCCCAGACTAAGGAGGTTATTTGGCCATTGTTCTTAGAACTTTTCAGTTAGTTCCACTCTTTTGCTACTCCCTCAAGGCCAATGTTTCTTTTAAGTAGCACAGCTATGCGACTGCAGCAACCTGCAAATTCCATTATGGACTCACACAAGTCAGGCCCTTTTGGTTGCCCCATAAAACAGTTACAAGGGTTCATCCATCACATAAAAAAGAAAGGCAGTTACTTTTATTTTCAATCTATCCAATTCTGTCTGTGAGTTGTTATTGAAATTTTCAGGTAATGCGTTCCAGATCATCATAACTTGCTGCATAAAATAATCTCTCCTCTTCTCCCTTCTGGTTCTTTATCCATTTACCTTACATCTGTGGCCTCTGGTTGGTAACCTTCCTGCCATTGGAAACTGCAGGCACAGTACAAGAATCCACTGTGCCTGTCCCAGTTGTATCGTACCGTTGTGACAGAGTAGTTCATATAAAGCAGCTGTGTTATAATACAATGAAGAATAAATTCTCTCTTAATCCCTAATTGTTCAAATACTTCATTCTCTGCTGAATTAAAATCCATTTGGTAATGTATCTGTATTTTTGGTGTGTTTTATTAGCAAATTTCGGGGTGGAAGCACTGAGCTTTTCGTGTTCTGCTGCAGATGACAAGTGATACGCAAACTCTGTCCTTCTGTTTCTAGCTGAACTCTTGTTATGACCATTCTCGCTGCCTCGTTTTTGTTCACGATCTGTGCGATATGCAGGCCACCTACCCAATGCCAAACGAAAGCTTAGACATCATCATTCTCATATTTGTCCTCTCAGCAATACATCCAGACAAGTAAGTACATCCACTCCCAACCATTTATTGTATTCATATCCTTGACTGTATCTAATGCATAAGACCAGACTACAGATGTACCATAACTTGCTGTGGTGGTGCAATAGATTTGTTACTGCAGTAGTGATCCAGAGACCTGGATAAATGACCAAAGAGGTGAATTAAAATCTTTTCTCAGCAAGTAGTTGAGCATTTATACAAATATACAAATTAGGAGGATTGGGCCATTTGGCTCTTTCAGCTTGGTCCATTCCTTGAGCAGGCCAAAGCTGATCTGATTGTGATCTCAGCTCTGTTTTCCTGCCTACCAACTCCACCAATACTTTTGAAGTTGGTTATCAGTCAAGAATATATCTAGCTTTGTCTGTAAAGTATTCAATGACTCTTTGGGGAAGAGAATTCCACAGATTCACCACCCTCTGAGAGACAAAAGTTATCCTCATCACTCTCTTAAAAGGGCAACTTCTAATTCTTAAACAGTGACTCCTAGTCTTTGTCACAGGGAGAAACCACTGTGTTTAGCATGCAGAGATAGTGAATGCATTGGTGATAATCTGTCAAAATTGGGCTGTGACCAGTATTTATTGCCTGTCTCTAGTTGCCCAGGAGGCAATTAAGAATCAATCACATTACTGAGGATCTGGAGTCACGTAGAACAGACCAGGTAAGAATGGTAGATAAGTGAATGGAAGTGTATCACAACAATTGACAACAGTCACATGGTTGTCATTAGACTAGCTTTTTAATTCCAGATGTTTGTTGAATACAAATTTCATCATCTACTAAGGTGGGATTTAAACCCACATCGTCAGAACATTAGCCTGAGGTTCTGGATCACGTTATCACTTCACCACTGCCTCCCTACATTTCTGGACATCTATTGTCCCTTGCTAATTGTCAGTTAAGAGCCAGCCCCATAGTTGTGCATCTGGAGTCAAATATAGATTAGATCAGGGCAGAATGATAGATTCTGTTCCCAAATGCACAGCTGTAAACCAGCTCAATTTTATAATGATTTCATGGTTTCTGTTGTAGAAGCTAACATTTAATTGCAGAATATATTAATTGTGTTTAAGTCTGACAAATCACTGTAGTAGGACTGAGCCCGTGTCTTCAGGGCATGAGTCTTGGACTCTAGATTGCTATTCATAGAATTCCTACAGGTCAGAAAGTAGCCATTCAGCACATCGAGTCTGCACCAACCTTCCACATAGCATCCCACCCACCCACACCTGCCTGCCACTCCCTGTAAATCTGCATGGGGTTTTATCGTAGCTAACTTACTTAGCTTGCACATCCCTGGACACTACGTGGCATGACCAATCCACCTAACCTGAACATCTTGAGTATGGGAGGACACCAGAGCGCCTGGAGGAAACCCATAACGACACAGGGAGAACATACGAATTCTACATTGATAGTTACCCGAGGGTGGAATCAAACACAGTCCCTCGCACTGTGAGGCAGCAGTACTAACCACCGTGTCACCCTGACGTTTCAATGATAGTGGAGGATGGCCTGTATGCCATCCTCTTTTGCCAAATACAATGAGTGGATGATCCAACTCATTCACCTTCGAGGATCATGACCATCATAATCACCAGTCTTTAACTTATTCGGTTCAATTCTTTTTAAATCCAGAAGCAGCTGAAGGCAAGATTAGTAGAAAAGCAAGTTGTGTGGAGGATACAAAGAATGTGCAAAAGGGTTTTGACAAGATCTGTGAGTGGACAAAAAATTGGCAGTTGGGGTACGATGAGGGAAAATGAGAGGTATTGCACTTTGGAAGGAAGAATTTGAACACATTCTTGATCCAGGTTAGAGATGACGTGATGGCAACTACCGTTGGCATCCAGGCAGCATTTGACCAAGTGTGGCGACAAGGATCCCTAAGAATCATCACTCATGGGATGTGGGCATTGCTGACTGCCTATTTATTAGATTACGTAGTGTGGAAACAAGTCCTTTGGCCCAACAAGTCCACACCGACCCGCCAAAGTGCAACAAATTCCCCTACATTTACCCCTTCACCTAACACTACGGGCAATTTAGCATGGCCAGTTCACCTAACTTGCACATTATTGGACTGTGGGAAGAAATCGGAGCACCCGGAGGAAACCCACACAGGCACGGGGAGAATGTGCAAACTCTACACAGTCGCCTGAGGCGAGAATTGAACCTGGGTCTCTGACGCTGAGGCAGCAGTGCTAACCAATGTGCCACCGTGCCCCACACTAGGGATTGTCCATCCCTACTTGCCCTTGATAAGGTGAAACTGCACTCCATGTGATGTAGGTAGACCCGCAATGCCCTTACAGAGGGAATTCCAGGATTTTGATCCAGCAACAGTGAGGGAACGGTGATATATTTCCAAGTCATGGTCGTGAGTAGTTTGGAGGTGAACGGTCGACTAGCTTTGGGGAGTCAGGAGGTGAGTTACTCACTGCAGTATTTCTAACCTCTGACCTGTTCTTGTAGCCACTGTATTTATATGATGCATCCAGTTCAGTTTCTGTTCAATGATAACCGCCAGAGTTTTGATAGTGGAGGACTTAATGATGGTAACTCCAATGAATGTCACAAAGTTTTAATTAGATTATTTCTTATTTGAGATGGTCACTACCTGGCATTTGTGTGGCATGAATGTTGCTTGTCATATTTCAACCCAAGCTGAAAATGTGTTGCTGGTTAAAGCACAGCAGGTCAGGCAGCATCCAAGGAACAGGAAATTCGACGTTTCGGGCCAGAGCCCTTCAGGAATGAGGAGAGGGTGCCAGGCAGGCTAAGATAAAGGTGCCTGCCTGGCACCCTCTCCTCATTCCTGATGAAGGGCTCTGGCCCGAAACGTCGAATTTCCTGTTCCTTGGATGCTGCCTGACCTGCTGTGCTTTAACCAGCAACACATTTTCAGCTCTGATCTCCAGCATCTGCAGACCTCACTTTTTACTCGAATATTTCAACCCAATCCTGGATATTGTCTGGAACTTGCCACATTTGCACATGGGCTGCTTCAAAGTCTGAGGAGTTGTGCATTGTGCCAAACATTATACAATCATCGGTGAACATCCTCGCTTTACAGCTTATAATGGAGGGGAAATAATTGCACCAGCTTAAGATGGTTTTGCCTAGGGTACTATTCTGAGGAACTCCTGCAGAGATGTCATGGAGCTGAGGTGACTGACCTCCACAATCGTGACCATCATCTTATGTGCCAGGTATGACTCCATCCAGCAGAGAGTTTGCCCCCTAATTCTCATTGATTCCAATTTTCCTATGGCTCCTTGATGCCACACTTGGTCAGATGCAGCCTCGATGTCACTCTCACCTCACTTCACCTCACCTCACCTCTGGAATTCAGATCTTTTGTCCATGTTTGAACTGAGGCTGCAATGCGGTAAAAAGCTGAGTGGCCCTGGTGGAACCCAAACCGAACAGCTTTTACTGAGCAGGTGCTGCTTGATAGTACTGTCAATTACACTTGCCATCACTTTACTGATGATGAACAGTAGACTCATGGAGCAGTAACTGGCCAGGTTGGATTTGTCTTGCTTATTGTGTATATGACAAACCTGGCCAATTTTATACATTGACGGGTAGATTCAATAACACTTGCTTCTTCATAAAGTTGTATGTGGGGACTCTCGCTGATCATTGCTCATTGTTTAGTTCCATATGTAATTCTTCAGATATCAAAGCAATTTGCATGTATACAACATTTAGGCTTGGGTTGATAAGAAGCAGCGACTTCCAAAGCGGCTCTTCGAAGCTAGTCTCCTGCAAGAGACAAACTAGCCACCACTCTTTGGCATTCCCATTTCTGATCCCCCGCTGTCAAACATCCCAGCTGTTACCATTAAGCAGAAATGCAAATACTATATCCTCAAAAGCAGTTCAGAGGCTAGACATTGTGTAATGTGGGCCTCTGCAAAAGTTTTCCACCATTAACAAATGTGATGTTTTCCATTTGTCTGGGTGCAGTTCCACAACATTCCTGTTCAACAGCATCCAGATCAAAGCAGCTCACTTGTTGTCAATCCATGTTCTCTCTTCAGTCTGTCCCTCTCACTAACTTTCCCAATTCTGTCCTCTTTTTCTACAGAATGCAGGCTGTCGTTAAGAGGTTGAGTCAACTTCTAAAACCAGGAGGAATGATTCTCTTCAGAGATTATGGGCGTTATGATATGGCACAACTACGATTTAAGAAAGGTAAGGGTACTTACCATTTAACTATTACCAGTGTAGAACCTGCTAAACTATCCTAAACTTCTTACTGAAATCATAAGATTACAGAATTTTTTTCACAGTATATTGAGTATCATAATCACACAGCACTTGGAACTAACCCAGTTTTTCACATATTGAAGAATTGTGGTGGCTGCACTTTGAAGCGTCAGTGCGGAAAATGTGAACTCAAGATCATTGTTTGATTCTGGATTCTCACCAGTTCATGATCAAGACCCCATTGCCTCTACATTAGTGATGGAAACATCAGACATGGATGGTTCAATGTGACTGTCAAATCACCAGCAGCATTTTGGCAAAGTCTTTCAGGTCCCTGAATGATTAAAATGTGGGACTCCTGTCTGAAGGAAGAAGCTGAAGGTGGATAGATTTAAGTATTCATTATAGTTTACTCAGATATGCCAAAACAACAGTGGGTCCATCTGCAATATTTACTCCAAAGATTGGCTTCTAAATACCTATTGTATTTAATTCACTTCGAGAGAGGCTGTCACCTCCGAGACAAATCTGTGCTAATTTACTCCAGAGGTAGTTTGTAATCTTTGTCTGCTTGTTTGAACAATCTAATCACAGACCGATGGATTATTAGATCATTTGATGGAGAAGCAAGATAGGAGTTTTGGACTTTGAGCCTGCTTTGCCATTTAATAGCTGAAAATGTGTTGCTGGTCAAAGCACAGCAGGCCAGGCAGCATCTCAGGAATAGGGAATTCGACGTTTCGAGCATAAGCCCAAGGGCTTATGCTCGAAACGTCGAATTCCCTATTCCTGAGATGCTGCCTGGCCTGCTGTGCTTTGACCAGCAACACATTTTCAGCTGTGATCTCCAGCATCTGCAGACCTCATTTTTTACTTGCCATTTAATACTCTTATGACTTATCTGATGTACCAGTAAATCTCCTCCTTGCCACTTGCCTCATTCCCACCCGACCATTGTACCTTTGTTGCCCTTGTAGGTCAAAACCCCCATCTAACTCAACTTTGGGTATGTTTACCAATCCAGCCTCTTAGAGAATTCCAAAAAGTAATGACCTTCTGTGAGAAGAAATTCCTCCTCATCTCTGCCTTAAATAGAAAATCACTAATTTTTAAGGGGTTTAAGATCATTCCAGTGGCCTTTGGAATGAGGGAAATCATCTAAGCATCTACTCTCTCGAGCCCCTCATAATTCTTCCAATAATTTCAGTTCTCATTCTTCTAAACTCCTCTGAGGAGAGGCTCAACATGATTAACTTTTCATTGTCAGATATTGCCTCCATCTCATGAAGCAACCTGGTGAACTTCTTCTGAAGTAGACCATAACTATATAGTACTCGAGGTGCAGTCTCACCAATATGTTTATAGTTGTCAAGACTTCCCAACTTTCATTCTCTCTTTCCCTTGTAATAAAGGCCACATTCCATTTACTTTTCTAATTACGTGTTGTACCAGAAAGCTAACATGCTGTGATGTGTATATAAGATCACATATTTTTCCATATTGTACTCCATCTGCCAAATTCTTGCCCATTCACTTAACCTCTCTATATCTTCTTGCAGATGCAAATGCATCTTCTTCAAACTTGCCACTATATCTATCATGGTATCATCAAATGTAGCTGCAATACACTTGGTCCCTCCATCCAAGGCATTAATAAAATTGTAAATAGTTGAGGACTGAGCACTGACTCCTGTGGTACTCCACTCATTGCATTTTGCCAACTAGAAAATGACCTACAATCCAAAGTGTGTCCTGTTTGTTAGCCTCACTCTGTTAATATTACCCCCAATGTGTATCATGTGACACTGTACAAAATACTGTTTGGAAATCCAAATGCATCTAATCCAGCCTGTGAGGTACCTCTTGAAAGGACTCTAATGAATTTTATTGGTATTTAGTAGATAAGGTCAGTCAAATATTTACAACTTTTATCGCTTATAGTTTGTAAGGTCTTTTTGTGGTATATAGTTTCTAAGGTCTGTATTTTGTTGTAAAATGGGACAGGAAAGAAAGGCCTAAGAGAAATTAATATTATTTAATATTAAGCCTCTTCTAAAATGTTTAGAGGCTTAGATTTGTAGAGCACAGAAACAGATCCATCAGCCCAACTTGTCCTTGCTGACCAGGTTTTGTAAACTGAACTTGTAAATCTTTTCTGAACTATCTCCAATGTAATGATACCACTCCTATAGCAGGACTACCAGAACTGTACGCAGTACTCCAAAAGTAGTCTCGCCAATATCCGCAGCATGACGTTCAAATTCCGATACTCTGAGCTATGAAGGCAGCTGTGCTAAATACCTCTTAACCACCTTGTCTACTTGCAATGCAACTTTCAAAGAACAATGTACCTGAACCCCTAGGTCTTTTTGATCGACAACACTGCCCAGACCGTACCATTTACTTATAAGTCCTATCCTTGTCTGTTTTACCAAAATGCAATACCTTGCATTTATTGAAATTAAACTCCATCTACCACTCCTCAGCCCATTGTAATTCTGTTGTAATTTTAGATAACCTTGTCAAAGGCTTTACTAAAGTCCATGTAGACAAAGTGTACTGCTCTGGATCTATCATTTTGGTCACATCCTCAAAAAAACTCAAATCAAATTTAAGAGACACAATTTCCCACACACACAAAATCATGCTAACTCTCCAGATGCATGGAAATCCTAACTCTCAGAATCCCCTCGAACAATTTACCCACTGCTGATGTCAGATTCACCAGTCTATGGTTCTCAGACTTCTCCTTACAGCCTTTCTCCAATAAAGGCACAACATTAGCCACCCTTTGGTTTTCCGGCACCTCCCCCATGGCTGTAGATGATATGAATATCTGAGTCATGGCAGGAGACCTCAGAGTCATGGTGTGCCATTCCACTCTATGTATGGACCAGGACCTGTGCAGGAAGTTATTCCAGGTGCAGCTCCCGGAGGGCCAGGTTTCGGAGCTGGAGCAGTGGCTGGGCAGACTGATCTGTGAAGCTGAGCAAATCATGAGTAACGCGAATGGAGAGGTCAAATCGAGGCTAAGATGCCACAAGCAGAAAGATAATGAGTGAGCCCCAGGCACAGTAAGAGAACTAGGCAGGCAGTGCAGGAATCCCATGTGGCCATTCTCCCAAAAAACAAATAAACCACGTGGGATACTGTCAAGAGAAATAGCCTGTCGGGGAAAACAGCAACAACTACGTTGCACCACATTTGGCCTGTTGAACGGGGAGGACCAAATAAATGTACAAGTTGGAAGATCCATAGGGAATTCCCTATGTGAAGGGAATGGATAGGCGTTTTTGTGGCTGCAGACGAGATTCTTGGATGGTGTATTGCCTCTGATGTCTGAGTGGTTACAGGACATCTTGGAGGGGAGGGTGAACAGCCATTGGTCATGGTACACATTGATACCAATAACATAGGTTTTTAAAAAAGACTGACGTCATGAAAGCAGAATGTAGAGAGTGAGGAAGCAAGCTGAAATGGAGGACCTCAAAGGTGATCCCAATTACTGGCAGTGCCACATGCAAGTCAGAGTAGAAATAGCAGAATGGACATGTGGCGAAAGAGATGGTGGAGGGGTGCTTTTCCAATCCCTGTGGCATTGAGATCCATTCTACGGGAAATGGGACCAGTACAAACCGGTGAGGTTATACCTGGACAGGATCGGGACTGGTGTCTTATGGGAGTATTTGCTAGAGTGGTTGGCAGGATCTAAACTGAATTGGCAGGAGTGCAAGAAGTCAGAGGAAAATGAATCAAAGAGAAGAACAAAGAAAGAAAGGGGAATAAGAAAAGTGATGGGCAGGGGCTTCAAAAGCCAAAAGTAAACCAAAAGCCAGAAGTAAACAAAAAGCCACAGTAAAAGATAAAATGGGAACAGAATAAGGAATACTAGAAAGACAACCCTGAAGGCTTTGTGCCTGAATGCATGGAGTTTTCAAAACCCAGTGGCTAAATTGATCTCTCAAATAGATTTAAATAGGTATGACATATTCAGGATTTTAGAGACATTGGTAAGTAGGAATGGGAACTGAGCATCCAGAGATATTCAGTATTTAGGAAGGACAGACAGAAAGGAAAATGCAATGGAGTTACATTCATAGAACATTATAGCGCAGTACAGGCCCTCGATGTTGCGTCGCCTGTGGAACCAATCTGAAACCTATCTATCCTACAGTGTTCCATTTTCATCCATATGCCTATGCAATGACCATTTAAATACCTTAAAGTTGGCAAGTCTACCAGTATTGTAGGCTGTGTGTTTCCCGTCCCTACAACTCTGAGTAAAGAAAATATCTTTGACATCTGTCCTATATGTATCACTCGTCAATTTAAAGCTTTGTCCCCTTGTGCTAGCCATCACTGTGTGAGGAAAAAAGGCTCTCACTATCCCTCCTATCTAACCCCCAATTATCTTATATGTCTCAATTAACTCACCTCTCATCCACCTTCTCTCTAATGAAAACAGCCTCAAGTCCATCAGCCTTTCTTCATAACGCCTTCCCTCCATACCAGGCAACATCCTAGTAAACCTCCTCTGAACCTTTTCCAAATCTTCCACATCCTTCCTATGATGTAGTGACCGGAACTGTATGCGGTACTCCAAGTGCAGCCGCACTAGACTTTTGTACAGCTGCAACACGACTTTGTCGCTCAGAAACCCAATCCCTCTACCAATATAAGCTAATACACACCGTATGCTTTTTTTTAACAATCCTATCAACCTGGTGACAGTTTTCAGGGGTGGAAATTGAGATCTCTCTGCTCATCTATGTGACTAAGAATCTTACCATTAGCTTATATTTTATTCCTGTTGTTCCTTCCAAAGTGAATCACCTCTCACTTTTCTACATAAACTCCATTTGCCACCTCTCAGCCCAGCTCTGCATAGACCTTTTTTTATCTATGTCCCTCTGTAACCTACAACATCTTTCAGCACTATCCACAACTCCACTGACCTTCGTGTCATCTGCAAATTTACTAGCCCATCCTTCTACACCCTCATTCAGGTCGTTTATAAAAATGACAAACAGCAGTGGGCCCAAAACCGATCCTTGCAGCATACCACTAGTAACTGAACTCCGATATGAACATTTCCCATCAACCACTCCCCTCTGTCTTCCTTCAGCTAGCCAATTTCTGATCACCCTCAATCCCATGCCTCCGTATTTTGTGCAATAGTCTACTGGAGGAACCTTATCAAATGCCTTACTGATATCCATTTACACCACATCAACTTCTTTAGCCTCATCCACCTGTTTGGTCACCATCTCATAGAATTCCGTAGGGTTTGTGAGGCAGGACTACCCTTCATAAAACCTGTTGACTATCCCTAATCAACTTATTCCTCTCTAGATGATTGTAAATCCTATCTCTTATAACCTTTTTTATCACTTACCTACAACCGAAGTAAGGCTCACTGTCTGCAATTACCAGGGTTGTTTCTACTCCCCTTCTTGAACAAGGGGACAACGTTTGCTATCCTCCAGTCTTCTGACAGTATTCCTGTAGACAATGATGACATAAAGATCCAGGCCAAAGACTTGCCAATCTCTTCCCTGGCTTCCCAGAGAATCCTAGGATAAATCCCATCTGGCCCAGGGGACTTGTCTATTTTCACACTTTCCAGAATTGTTAACACCTCCTCCTCCTTCTGAACTTCAATCCCGTCTAGTTTAGTAGCCTGTATCTCAGTATTCTCCTCAACAACATTATCTTTTTCCAGTGTGAATACTGATAAAAAATATTCATTTAGCGCTTCCCCTATCTCTTCTGACTCCATGCACAATGTCCCACTACTATCCTTGATTGGCTATAATCTTTCTCGAGTCATTCTTTTATTCCTGATGTACCTACAGAAAGCCTTCAGGTTTTCCTTGATCCTATCTACTAATGACTTCTCACGTCCCCTCCTGGCTCTCTCTTTAGGTCTTCCCTTGCTAACACCCTAACTGAGCTTTCACATAACTGAGCCTCCTAACATAAGTCGCCGCCTTCCTCTTGACAAGAGATTCAATTTCTTTAGTAAACCACAGCTCTCTCACTTAACCACTTCTTCCCTGCCTGACAGGTACATAGTTATCAAGGACATGCAGTAGCTGTTCCTTGAATAAGCTCCACATTTTAATTGTACCCATCTTCTGCAGTTTCTTTCCCCATCCTATGCATCCTAAATCTTGCCCAATCACATCATAATTGCCTTTCCCCAGCAATAACTCTTGCCCTGTGGTATATACCTATCCCTTTCCATTGCTGAAGTAAACATAACCGAATTGTGGTCACTATCACCAAAGTGTTCACCTACCTCCAAACCTAACACCTGGCTAAGTTCATTACCCAGTATCAAATCTAATGTGACCTAGTCCCTTGTTATCCTGTCTACATACTGTGCTGAAAATGTGTTGCTGGTTAAAGCACAGCAGGTCAGGCAGCATCCAAGGAACAGGAAATTCGAAGTTTCGGGCCAGAGCCCTTCATCAGGAATTCCTGATGAAGGGCTCTGGCCCGAAACGTCGAATTTCCTGTTCCTTGGATGCTGCCTGACCTGCTGTGCTTTAACCAGCACCCCATTTTCAGCTCTGATCTCCAGCATCTGCAGACCTCACTTTTTAATGTCCACATACTGTGTCAGCAAACCCTCCTGCACACATCGGCCAAAAATTGACTCATATTGAGGAAAAGTGTTAGTTGAGAATCTGTATGGGTAGAATTGAGAAACACCAAGGGCCAAAAAACATTTGTAGATCGTGATATATATACCAACAATTTTGTGACAATGTTGGGAATGGCATTAAACAGGAAATCAGAGATACATGCTGTAAAGAAACATCTAATTATGGGTATCTTAAATCTGCGTATAGATTTGGCAAATCAAATTAGTCAGTACTACAGAGGAGGAATTCTTAGGGTGTTTTTAGGACCAATACGTTTTAGGAACCAACTAGAGAACAGGGCACCTTAGACTTTGTATCATGTAATGAGAAAGAAATACTCAGTAACGTAATTGTGAGAGACCCCTTCAAGGTGTGTGACCATAACATGATCAAAGGGAGAATGAGGGACTTGATTCTGAGACTTTTGTCCTGAATCTTAAAGGAACTATGATAGTATAAAATGTGAGTTGACTATGATGGATTGGAAAATGTTACAAAAAGAAATCACAGTGGATAGGCAATGAGTGGAAGAAACCTATATTTGTTTCACTAATCTTTTTCCCTTCACGTCCAAACTGATTGTAAACTTTTCCCTGCAACTTGATTTTTGTATTTTATTTTCCCTCTCTTAATTAAACCTCCTTTGCTGAAATCTAAACTGCTCCTAATCCTCAGGTCTACTGTTCTTTTAGGTCAATTTGTATTCTTTGGATCCCTAATTTCCCTTGTTAGCCATATTCAGGCCACCTTTTCAGATTTGCTTTTATGCTAGACAGGTATGAACAATTTTTGCAGTTCCTCCATGCACTCTTTCAATGTTTGCCATTGCCTATCCACTTTCATTCCCAATATTGTACACCCAGCTCATGCCTCATACCGTCATAGTGTCCTTTATTTAGATTCAGGATCCTAGCCTCTCAATCAGTAACTCCTTTATTCATAAAAGGAGGGAAACCAAGAACGAACCTGCAAGCCAGTTAGCTTAACATCTGTCATAAGGAAAATGTAAGAAGCTATTATTAAATATATTGTTGCAGGTTGCTTAGAAAGCTAAATGGTAAACAAGCAAAGTCAGCATGGCTTTGCGAAAGGGGAATCATGTTCTTGAAGAAGTGACTTGTGCTGAGGATAAAGGAGATTCCTTCACTGTCCCTGGGTCAAAATCCTGAAACTCCTATAATGCAAGGATTGTGGATGTACTTGCACTACATGGACTGCAGCAGTTCAAGAGGCAATAAATTTTAGCCGAAGCAGCAGCCACATCTTGTAACATACTTTTCTTGTATTCCTCTGGTTTCTTTGATTTATGCTGTGTCATTCACTGTAGCTATGTTAATACTTTCAAACATAGGAGCTCCTATACAGAGTATTTCTGTTCCTTATTGACGTTTGAAATCTCCATAAAGCTGTACCACAGTTATTGATCTTAAAGAGTAAGCCAGTTTACCAAGCATGGGGTTCATTAAAACAGGGTGAATGTAAAACAGGCAGCACCGATCAGGTTAGATTACTAGTCCGAAGACATGAACATAATTTGTTATTTATTAAAACCCAAAATTTAATTCTAAATAGTTCATTACCCAACACCATTACTCTACTTAATAAAACAAACTTTATTCAATGAGATCAATAAAAGATTTTTAAAATATGCCAACTAAAATTAGACACAATATCTAAAGTTAGTGTAAACCAAAAATTGAAAAGCTTTGGGCGGCACGGTGGCGCAGTGGTTAGCACTACTGCCTCACAGCAGCTGGGTCCCAGGTTCGATTCTAGCCTCGCATGACTGTCTGTGTGGAGTTTGCACATTTTCCCAGTGTCTGCGTGGGTTTCCTCCGGGTGCTCCGGTTTCCTCCCACAGTCCAAAGATGTGCAGTTCAGGTGAATTGGCCATGCTAAATTGCCCATAGGTTAGGTGTGTTAGTCAGAGGAAAATTGGTCTGGGTGGGTTACTCTTTGGAGGGTCGGTGGGGGACTTGTTGGACTGAAGGGCCTGTTTCCTCACTGTAGGGAACCTAATCTAATCTAAATAGTAATATTAATCTCCACAAATTAGCGTGACATCTGAGTGTTCACTGAGCAGATAAAAGTCAACAAGTTACCATTAAGAATCTGCAGAAGTTCCGGCATTATGTAAGTAGTTAAGTAAGTAGTGGGCGGCACTGTTGCCTCACAGGGCCAAAGACCCGGGTTCGATTCCCGCCTCAGGCGACTGACTGTGTGGAGTTTGCACATTCTCCCCGTGTCTGTGTGGGTTTCCTCCGGGTGCTCCGGTTTCCTCCCACAGTCCAAAAATGTGCAGGTTAGGTGAATTGGACATGCTAAATTGCCCGTAGTGTTAGGTAAGGGGTAAATGTAGGGGAATGGGTCTGGGTGGGTTGCGCTTCGGTGGGTCGGTGTGGACTTGTTGGGCCAAAGGGCCTGTTTCCACACTGTAAGTAATCTAATCTAAATCTAATCTAGTTAATCTCAATTGCCTTGGATGAAAAATTTATATCTTCTGAGTACCCAAACTTATTTAATTCCAGCCATTGACCTCTGGCACCCATTACAAAATCAAAATGGACGAACTATAAGCCTATTGTTAATTCAGTTGAGATGTTTATACTTCAATGTTTTTTCAACCCTGGCCTTTTCCAATAATTTGTCTTCAATTTCAAATCAAATTGTGACATCTATTACCGCTATTAATAACTCTTCCTTAAAGATCAGATTGAGTTTCCAGAAAACTCCTCCTTTATCCTCAGGGGCAGTTCTACATAAGACATCCACCCATATTTCTCAACATACTGTATAATGTAGTAAGCAAGTTACGTCTTTTAATTTGAATGTCTTATCAAATGGACAGTTGCCTGAATTGTGTGACAGGAGTTTCTCATGGTGCCTCACATTGACACACTTTTATAAAAGGTTCTACTTCGAGACAGAGTTGCTGTTGTCATATAGAGGTTACATCACAATAGGAGACAATTAATTAATTAATTAATTTGGATGACTTGATCTTGGCAGATCATCCAGCCCATGAATTAGAGACGTTATAATCTTATTGGTAGAATACCCAGACCTCCATCTCTATTCTTTGCATAAATAATATCATCAATCTGTAATGGGGAAGGTCTAAAATTGCAAATAATCTAGTCAAATTTTTGAAGGGTGCTTTATGACATTTTGGTTAAAATCAAATAGTAATACATCCTCGGGACAATATAGGTTTTAAAAAATTTCCATACCTTGCAAAGGGTGGACATTGGTCAAATAGAGGAACAAATTACTGCAGATGCTGGAATCTGTACTGAAAAAAAATTGCTATAAATCACAGTGAGAACAAACTAATGTTTCGAGTCTAGACGACCTATCAGAGCTCTTCATCTAGATTCGAAACATTAGCTTGCTCTCTTTCCATAGATGCTGCCCGATCTGCGGTCATTTACAGTATTTTTTTTGTTCGCAGTTGAATAGAGATATGCAATCCAAGTCTTTAATTTCTCCTTCCACTCAGCTTCCTCAGCATCTGTCCATGGATCAACGTAGGTTCCTAGATATTTTTCTGTATATCCGGGGGGATATATTTGACGTTGCTCCCACTGATTGAACAGTTCTTCTAATGATTACGTAGAAAGGTCTGCCACTTTTATATGAAAATGAATCCCTTTGTCATCTTGATGTCAATAATCAGACGTGTACAATCACAGAATTGCTGCACAATCTTCAAATTTTTTTAACCATCCCAAGATATGAATCGAAACAAGCACAATATCATCCGCCAAGGCCAAAGTGGAGCAACTGAACCTTTTCCATTAAATGGCATAAGAACTCCTAAATGTACCTGTCAAGGTGCGTACCATAAATCTAACACGATATTAAACAAGACTGAAGAAAGAGAATCACCTTTCTCAGTCTTAATCAGATTGGTTTTACAATGATTACTTTCAATTACTGTGGTGTTGTTGGTGTATAAATCTCCAATTAACTGTACAAAATACTTAGGAACACAAAGCCTTTGAATAATAATTTATGTCCCACTGAGTCAAAGACTTTAACCAGATCAACAAAGTCAACAGAGATCTTTCTTGTTCCTTTCAGCACTTTCTATGATAGAGTCCTAGAAATGTACAGCACAGAAACAGACCCTTCAGCCCAGCTTCTCCATGCCGACCAGATATCCTAACCCAATCTAATCCCATTTGCCAGCAGTTGGTCCATATCCCTCTCAACCCTTCCTATTCATATACCTATCCAGATGCCTTTAAATGTTGTAATTGTACTAGCCTCCTCCACTTCCTCTGGCAGCTCATTCCATGCACGCAACACCTTCTGTGAAAAAAGTTGCCCCTTAGGTCCCTTTTATATCTCTCCCCTTTCAACCTAAACCTATGCCCTATTGTTCTGGACACCCCACCCCAGGGAAAAGACTTTGTCTATTTATCCTATCCATGCCCCTCATGATTTTATAAAACTCTATAAGGTCACCCCTCAGCCTCCGCTCCAAAGAAAACAGCCCCAGCCGATTCAGCCTCTCCCTATAACTCAAATCCTCCAACCCCGGCAACATCCTTATAAACCTTTTTATGAACCCTTTCAAATTTCACAATATCCATCCGATAAGAAGGAGATCAGAATTGCAAAGGTGGCCAAACCAATGTCCTGTACAGCTGCATCATGATCACCTAACTCTTATACTCAATGCTGTGACCAATAAGGGAAAGCATACCAAATGCCGCCTTCGCTATCCTATCTACCTGCGACTCTACTTTCAAGGAACTATGAACCTGTACTCCAAGGTCTCTTTGTTCAACAACACACCCCAGGACCTTACCATCAAGCAGGTATGAGTCTTGCTCAGATGTGCTTTTCCAAAATGCAGCACCTTGCATTTATTTAAATTAAACTCCATCTGCTGCTCCTCAGCCTAGTGACCCATCTAATGAAGATCCTGTTGTACTCTGAAATAACCTTCTTTGCTGTCCACTACACCTCCAATTTTGATGTCATCTGCAAACTTACTAACTATACCTCCTATGCTCGCATCCAAATCATTTTATATAAATGATGAAAAGCAGTGGACCCAGCACCGATCCTTGTGGCATACCACTGGCCACAGGCCTCCAATCTGAAAAGCATCCCTCTACCACCACCCTCTGTCTTTTACCTTTGAGCTAGTTTTGTATCCAAATGGCTAGTCTTTACAGTTTTCCATGTGATCTAGCCTTGCTAACCAGCCTTCCATGAGGAACCTTGTCACACTCCTTACTGAAATCCATATAGATCAAATCTACTCTGCCCTCGTCAATCCTCTTCGTTACTTCTCCGAGAAGTTCAGTCAGGTTTGAGAGACATGATTTCCCATGCACAAAGCCATGCTGACTATCCTTGCCTTTCCAAATACATGTAAATCCTGTCCCTCGGGATTCCTACCAACACCTTGCCCACCACTGATGTAAGGCTTCTCAGTCTATAGTTCGCTGGTTTTACCACATTTCTTAAATAGTGGCACCACGTTAGCCAACCTCCAGTCTTCCAGCATCTCACCTGTGACTGTTGATGATCAAATTATCCAAGCAAGGGGCCCAGCAATCACTTCTCTAGCTTCCCATAGAGTTCTAGGATAAACCTGATCAGGTCCTGGTCCATTTTTATTCGTTCCAAGACATCCAGCACCACCACTTCATAATATGGACATTTTTCGAGATGTCACCATCTATTTCCCCGCAATTTATATCTTCCATGTCCTTCTCTACAGTAAGCATTGTTGCAGATTACTTGTTTAGTATCTCTGCCATTTCCTATGGCACCACACATGGGCTGCCTTGCTTATCTTTGAGGAGCTGAAAATGTGTTGCTGGAAAAGTGCAGCAGGACAGGCAGCATCCAAGGAGAAGGAGAATCGACGTTTCGGGCATGAGCCCTTCTTCAGGAATGAATGTTGCTTTTCCAGCAACACATTTTCAGCTCTGATCTCCAGCATCTGCAGTCCTCACTTTCTCCTAAAAGTTTTTATCTTTGAGGAGCCCTATTCTCTCCCTAGTTACTTTTTTGTATTTATAAAATCCCTTTGAAACCCTGTTTGCCAAAGCTATCTCATGTCCCCTTTATGCCCTTCTGATTTCCCTTTTAAGTATCCTCCTAATGCCTTTATACTCTTCTAAGGATTCACTCTATCTATCCTGTCTATACCTGACATATGCTTCCTTCTTTCTCTTAACCAAACCCTCAATTTCTCTGGTCATCCAGCATTCCCTAAGCCTACCAGCCTTTCCTTTCACCCTAACGGAAAAATATTATCTCTGGACTCTCATTAAATCATTTTTGTAGGCTTCTCATTTTCCAGCCATCTGTTTACCTGTGAACATCTGCCTCCAATCAGCTTTTGAAAGTTCTTGCCTAATACTGTCAATATTAGCCTTCCTCAAATTTAGAACTTCAACTTTTAGATCGGTCTATCCTTTTCTAAAACAAATAGAATTATGGTCGCTAGCCCCAAAGTGCTCCCCCACTGACACCTCAGTCACCTGTCCTGCCTTATTTCCCAAGAGTAGGTCAAGCTTTACACCTCCTCCAGTAGGAACGTCCACATACTGAATCAGAAAATTTTCTTGTATATATTTAACAAATTCCTCTCCATCTAAACACTTAACGCTATGACAGTCCCGGTCTGCATTTTGGAAAAGGACATCAGAGCAAGACTCATACCTGCTTGATGGTAAGGTCCTGGGGTGTGTTGTTAAATAACGAGACCTTGGAGTACAGGTTCATAGTACCCCTACCAAAATCCCCTGCCATAACCACCTTATTATTCTTACAGATAACTGAAATCTCCTTTAAAAATTTGTTTCTCAATTTCCCGCTGTTATTAGAGGGTCTATAATACAATACCAATAAGGTGATCATCTCTTTCTTATTTCTCAGCTCCACACAAATAACTTCCCTGAATGTATTCCCAGAAATATCCTCCCTAAGTACAGCAGTAATACTATCCCTTATCAAAAACGCCACTCCCCCTCCTCTTTTGCCCCCCTTTCTAACCTTCCTATAGCATTTGTATCCTGGAACATTGGGCGGCCAATCCTGTCCATTCCCGAGTATTCTTATTACAACAGAGGTAACTGCTATGAACCCTTTTTAATCTAAAATTTATATCTGCCCCCTCACTTAAGCCTCTGAGCCACAACCTTTGTAAAAAGACGGGGTAAAATAGGTTTAATTGTTATTTGTCTCCAGCTGTCAATCTCATTGAGGCATTCATTATCTTTAGCCTTGGGGATAAAACCTGTTCTAAGTTTTTTTTTAAAGGAATCAGGTATCATATCTAATCTGAGCCAGAGAGAAAGAGTCTGGGGGGATGGGTTGCACCACCATAGTGTTTATTTTTGATGTCCTCAAGCTTCGTACAATAAGGGCCAGGAGAACTTTTTGCACCAATCTCCTCAATAGCGATGCTTGCTTCACCTCCTTCAATAGGTCTCATCTGGCCGATGTATGACTTAAATTTATTAAGATTGGCTTTATTATTAGGAGTCAATGTTTTATCATTAAATATCTTTTCTGGTTCCTTTTTTGATAGAGGACAGTGACTAATAGCAGGAGCCCTCATAATTTCATGAGCAAGTTGTCTTCTATTATTTTTCCAAGGTAATTCAGTCTGTTTGAACTGAGAATATTGCAAATTGTTTCCTTGCTCCACTATTCCTTCCATCTTTCAATCTTCTCTTTTGCCCAGTCTTCTACTTTTCTACATTCTTACCATTTGCTGATATTATATCACCTTTAATCAAGAAGTCAGTGATACATTCAGTGAGCCCTAACCCCAGCCCTCTCGCCTCTGGGTCCATCTTACTAATAATTCTTCTGTCTGTATCAATTGATTATCTACATCCCAATGTTTAGGGTTCCAAACTGGTGGTTGGTTAACCCTATCAAGCTTTTCGGACCTCACTTTGATGTAATATATCCTCTTCTAAAGTTTCCTCAACCATACTCTGTGGAGGTACATAAGGGGCAGGAATATGGCTTGGTCTTTGGTAAAGTTCTCCTTTTTATCAGAAATCTGTTTGGGTGTCTTGCTAGTGAGGATATTAGAGATCCTGTTATTCATAGAAGAACTTCCCATAAAACTCAAAGGAGTTTCATTTCCTCGTCAGGCCATTTGATAGCCCTTCTTCCTGATTTTGAGTATCCAGTGTCTCCAGGCGTTTCTGGTTCCAAAGGTCAGCATGTCTGTATCACTCATGCTGACCAAGGCCCGTCTTTGTAGTCAAGATAAACTTGCATCTGGAACATATGAAAGCCCTTACTTGTCTAGTTATTTAATTTACCCTACATTTAGCATAACAAGAAATTGTGTGATATTCACTACTTTTGCCCCATACAGTCTTAGAGTCATACAGCATAAACACAGATCCTACAGTTCAACTGGTCCATGCTGAACATAATCTCAAACTATACCAGGCCCATCTGCCTGCACTTAGCCCATATCCCTCCAAATATTCCTTATTCATGTACTTGCCTAAACAAGTTGCTTAAACATTGTAACTGCACCCACATCCACCTCTGGAAGTTCATTCCACATGTAAACCACCCACTGTGTAAAAAATTGCCCCTCATGTTTTTTTTTAATCTCTGTCCTCTCACCTTAAAAATGTGTCCTCTAGTCTTGAAATTCCCTATCCATTAGTTCTATCGATACCCCACATTATTTTATAAACTTCTGTAAGTGTGCCTCTCAACCTCCTACAGTCCAGTGAAAAATGTCCCAGCCTATCCAGGCATTCTATATAACTCAAACCTTCCATACTTAGCAATATCCTGGTAAATCTCTCCTGAACCCTCTCTAGCTTAATAATATCCTACCTGTAACAGGGCAACCAGAACTGGGCACAGTATTCCAGAAGAGGCCTTACCAATGTCCTGTACAACCTCAACATGACTTCCCAACTCCTTTACTCAAAGGACTGAGCAATGAAGGCAAGCACGATAAACGCCTTTTTAACCTCCCTGGCTGTATATGAAGCAATCTCCAAAGAATGGTGTACCTGAATCCCTAGGTCCCTCTGTTCCAAACCACTACCCAAGGCCCTACCATTTATATAAGCCCTACCATTGTTTGTTGTCTGAAGCATCCAGGTTGGATATTCGTAATACCATGCTTTGTGTGAAGAATACCCATTGATAGGAGAAGGGAGTTATACAGGATGCAAAACAACCCATCTGTAGAATACTGTATCACAATCTCTCGTATTGTAGTTCTGTCATAAGTTGATGGAATAATTATTGGTTTAGTATTGGCTACTGTATCTAGTTAAAAATCTCACAACACCAGGTTATAGTCCAACAGGTTTAATTGGAAGCACACTAGCTTTCGGAGCAACGCTCCTTCATCAGGTGATAGTGAAGGGCTGAATCCTAACACAGAGTTTATAGCAAAAATTTACAGTGTGATGTAACTGAAATTATACATTGAAAAATTGATTGTCAGTTACATCACACTGTAAATTTTTGCTATAAACTCTGTGTTAGGATTGAGCCTTCCACTATCACCTGATGGAGTGTCGCTCCGAAAGCTAGTGTGCTTCCAGTTAAACCTGTTGGACTATAACCTGGTGTTATGTAATTTTTAACTTTGTACACTCCAGTCCAACGTCGGCATCTCCACATCATGACTACTGTATCTAAGCCTCCTCACTGTTATGTTAATGTGATCTGTCAACCTCCATTTGTTTCCGTCTATTATTATTAGAAGGTCTAAGTTTTAATTATATCATTAATAATGAGGGGTGGGCTACCTAATGCATTCCTCTATACATGGATTATCAACATCTATCGAAAAGACTGAACTCTCTAGCCTGCATCTGGGCACCAGATTTAAATTGGAAATTTGAAATTGCCTCCTGGGTCTCAAACTTATCTCATCAGTTTGTGTCGAGATAGATACATTACCAGCATTGCAGGACTCCCCCCAAGCGGATTTTGTGTGATTGCAATATTTCCTGCAGGTCGCTACCTCTAATGAACCTGTGGGATGGTTATTTGTCCAGGACATGGCCCCAGCCAGACTGATGTAGGTTCAAAGTGACACTTCACAAATAGAGTGTCATGATCCACATGAATCAAACAGCTACCTCTCAATTTTTCTGAAGACAATCAGCCAGCCAATAACTGTTGTTGTTTCCAGCAGGAACCAATGAGGAGACTCAACCTATTACTGTGACAGACAAGCATAAAACTAGCATAGTGATGAAACGTATGCATGACACCCCGCCAGCTCAGTGAGCAAACTAACAAACACATCCACAACTCAACCGACAAATCTTCACAAAAACCTTATTAGAAGTAAAATCTGAGGGACACGTACATCATTTAGAAAGGCATTTTAGAAAGACGTATATGGTTTTCTTCTGAGGGTTTATGTCTGACCAACCCTGATTGGATCTTCTTTGAGAAAATGACAGGAGCAGTTAGTGAGAAGGTTTGAGGATTTTGCCAGGAATTGCAGCTCAGCTGGAAGCCTGCTTAATCTGTGGTTTGCTGAACATCGGAGGCTGAAAGGAAGATGTAATAATACCATTTAAAATTGAGGGGCTAAGTTAGAGCAGATATAAAAGTGTATTTCCATCAGCAGAGAGGTCAGCAACCAGGGGGCACAGATTGTGAACTAATTGGCACAAAGATTCAAGAGGAGCTGAGTAATTTTTCACCCAGAGGTAGGTGATAGTCTGGAGCTCACAGCCTGAAAGGATGGTACAGGCAGAAACCTTTTTCACATTTAGAAAACAAATATGCATATGAACTTTGTATCTTAAGCTACAGGGTTCCAGACTGGGAGCTGGTAAATGGGGTTATGCTGGATAATTTTGACAGGCATGAACAGATTACAGGAAACTTTCTACATTTAATTTGTGTGATTACAATGATGTGAAGATTCTTGTGATATTTTACTCTGTTAAGGATGGTATCTATATGCAAGTTATTTCTACAAATTGACTACAAATGCACTTAGTCATTACAAAATCTGCTACTTGAAGCAGCTATGAGTTAAGCAGGGCAAAACTAACCACCGGACTAGATGAATATATCAATTTGGAGAAATAATGTAGGAAAGTGAAAGTTTCAAATCTTTAGTCAAAGAGAACACAGAGTGGAGAACTTCAATGTTGTATCTCAGCTTTGTAATACCTGGACAGTGAGTGCTCAACATAATGAGGGAAAAGATATCCCATTCCCGCCACCTGCTCATTTCAATGAATGCCCGACTCTCACACTAATGGTGATGGTGATGAAAACATTTATTGCATGGTTTAGTGAAATATCAATGACCTACAGTAACAGTCTCCACTAGACATATATGTAACACTACCTAACCCACTTCAGAATTGGTCACTGTGATGCAGGAAAGATGCTTTTTAACCACCAGACAAACACTGATGACACCCAGCTCTACATCACCATCACTTCTCTCAGCTCAAAGTTAAAAATCACACAACACCGGGTTATAGTCCAATCGGTTTATTTGGAAGCACTAGCTTTCGGAGCACTGCTCCTTCATCAGGTAGTTAGTGGGGCAGGATCATAGGACACAGAATTTATAGTAAAGGATCAACATGTCATACAACTGATGTGAATATTGAACAAATCTAGATTGCTGTTAAGCTTTTAATCATTTAGAATGGGGACAACAGTTTAGAGTGATTAATATGTAAATCCCAGAACTTCTTTCAAGTCACAGTCCCGAAATAACTTAAGATTTTATAAAAATCAGTGACATCTCGGCTCAGACAATGCATTAAAGGTGTGAGGTTGGGATCTGTGTGTAAGTCAGAAGGATTCTGTTTCCAAAGTAGGAATTAGGTGTCACATGAACTGACTGCTGACAGATGTGTACTTTTTGAACAAAACATAATGTATCTGCAAATGCAAATACTCCCAGCTCCTCCAC
Source organism: Hemiscyllium ocellatum (assembly GCF_020745735.1). Taxonomy (NCBI): domain Eukaryota; kingdom Metazoa; phylum Chordata; class Chondrichthyes; order Orectolobiformes; family Hemiscylliidae; genus Hemiscyllium; species Hemiscyllium ocellatum. The sequence continues at coordinate 12,412,687 of NC_083432.1, read as the reverse complement.
AGTTGTTAAATTATCAGTCTGCAACATGACTTACAGTACTGGGTTAGTAAAATAGACTCTATTTTAATATTGGGACAACTGAAACCTTCATTTTCTGACCTCACTCAAATTGTGTTCCACATCTATTGCCTCTATCCTTCTCCCTGGCAACAATCTTTGATTAAATCAGTCTCTTCACAACCCTGGTGTCACATTTGATCCTGAGGGAGTTGCCAATTTCTCCTTCACGCCATTAATAAGACCACTGTGCGTCAGCTTCTCAGCTGTTGAAACCCTCATCCGTATCTTTGTTACCTCTAGACTATTCCAACACACTCTTGGCTGATGCCCCATGTCCTATCCTCTGTAAACTTGAGGCCGTCCAATATCCCGTGTGCTCATTAATCGATGTTAGCTCCTGGTCAAGCAACATTTGAATTTTAAAATTCTTATGTTTTCAGATCTGTTTACTGTATTGCCCCTCCCTATCTCTGTAATCTCCTGTGTCCTGCAATTCTCTGAGATATTTGTGCTCCTCAAATTCTGGTCTCATCTGCATTCCCGATTTTTGGTGGCTGCACCTTCAGTTGCCCCAGGTCTAAACCATGAAATAACTGACTTCGCTGACCAAACCTTTGTCACCCTTTTTTTTTCCTAACACCACCTTATGTGGCTCAGTGTCCTATTTTTCTTTAATCTTCTGTGGAACCCCTTGGGATGTTTGATTACCGTTTAAGTACATGTTGTTGTTTTTGTAGGTCGCTGCCTATCTGAAAATTTCTACGTTCGAGGAGATGGGACAAGGGTTTATTTCTTCACACAAGGTAATCAGAACACTTTGCTGTTGAATCAAATTTGAGAATGTGAGAGTTGAGGGGATTGCCACTTTAGAATCGAAAGTGATTTGATTCACAGCTCCTGTGACATTTTGTGCTGAGATGCTGTTTTATTGACCTTATCGCTTCCTAATATTGTCAGTGTTGCTATATTGGAATGAGTATTGCAAACAGCTGGCCTGTTGTTCTAGTGTAGCCATTGGTGCATTGAATGGCTTGATTTTCCAGTCCTAATTATGAAGTTCCAACATTGATGTTCACCACTATTGATGGTCGTGACAGAATTGGGATCTCCAAGCTGCCAATGTGTGTTAAAAACAGAATTCTGGTTTTCTATTGTTCATAAAATTGCTAAGAATGGGTTAGTGACTGGTACCTGATTAAAACAGTACAGAGGTAGCAAAGCCTTAGCTCCCTTAACCTGTGCTACTGCCTTCTCTCTCCAGATGAACTGGATGAGCTCTTCACCTCTGCCAACTTGAAGAAAGTCCAGAACATCGTGGATCGGCGCCTGCAGGTGAACCGTGGCAAGCAGCTGACCATGTACCGGGTTTGGATCCAATGCAAATATCGCAAATCTTTGGAGAAAGGAGAATGAAAATTCCTAACTTTGTGGGTCAAGCACCTTTGAATTCATCTGACTTGATCAGTGTCCCAAACAACAAGTTGTCACTTTGGTTTGCACTGCTGAGTTGACTTTTGTTCTCTTGGTCCATAATCATAACCTTTATATCTGTTTATATGCATCAATCCTTGGGTTATAGTCACCATGGTAATAATTGCTGTTTGTTGTTGGAGGTGAAATCATTGGCCAATATGTTCATCTGCTAAACATTTTCTCTTAAATATAAACCTGACTGACATTCCTTTCAGATACCTTTTTAAGTCACCACTACTTGCTGCTTCCAACATTTTCTTGCATTCTAAAACATGTCTGCAGCCTCTATGTCACATGGGATCAGGAATAGATTATTCAAGCCCTTAATCCCAATCTGCCTCATGGCTGATCTATAGCTCAATCTCATTTACTCATCTTTTCTCATATCACTTGACAACCTTGCCTGACAAACTTCAGCCAGTCTTAAAGGTCTATCAATTCAAACATTTGTTGACATTTTCCAAATGTGGAAAAGATTGCTTCCTGCTTTCACTCTGAGGTAATATAGCTCTAATGTTAACATTATGTCTGCCTGTTCCTAATTTTGCTCACCAGAAATGGTTTCCCCACATCTATCCTATCAAATCCTTTCAGTATTTAGATGCCTTGATCAGCTCATTTCAAAGTCTTCTATATCCAAGGCATACAAGCCAGTCACTGAACAACCATTCTCTGTCTGACTGATCTGGGTTCCTTTCTTCATTGAGCCCCTATGTCTGTACACCATGGTGGTCTCACAGTCAGAGGACGGTTGTCATTAAGTGATTTTTCTGTTTGAAAGGATTTGAGCTCACTGCTCCCTGAAGAGATACCCTTCTCAGTAGAAGGCTTGAGCAATGCATCCAGGATGTCTCCTGCAGTGGGGACCCAGTGGAAAGGGAAAGGGAGTGTTCAGTGACCTTTTTGCATGCTTCCTGATTTCTGTGAAGACCCAGGACCAGATCAATTGCTCACCGGCTTAGTGAAAGCATCTTAAACTAAGGAATCTCTCTCTCTCTCTCTCTCTGCAAATCATGCCTCAAATTTCTAAGGTGTCGGGCAGGATACAGTCTTAATGGAAAAGAGGTAGTATACAATGCAACAAATGTACACTGTAATCATCCATAGGCACTAGGATGGTCTAGGCTTTAATGCTAGAGAGAGTATCTCAGTGGTGCTGTTTTCAAATCGTTCATCTGGCTCCCTGAGTGAACCTATACAACTTATTGTAGTCTGACAAAGTTCAAAGCTCATCTTTTCATACTGTTTGACCCTCTGTAGGAATGGGAACAGAAGTAAGTTTTAACTGTACTATAATTGTTTTTACTAAATGAAATTATTTGCAACAGCAGTATATTTAATAAATTGTATTTTTATCAGTATCCACTGGTTTGAACAGCCTATCCTGTTTTTGTCTGTATATACCCTTGTCACTCGTGATATTGTTTGTGTCTGTTTTCTGCGTCTACTTATGCTATCCTGAGAACATTGCTAACACCAAACTTTCCCCATTGATATCTTGGGCAGAAACCAAACTGAACCAGGCATATAACACTGTAGCTCCAAGAGCAGGTCAGAGGCTGGGATTTCTGCAGCAAGTGATTCACTTCCTGACTTGCCAAAGTGTGTCCACACACTAAGGCACAAGTGACGAACAAGGTATACTGCTCTACTTAATCATCTGCTGGTTTAACCATCCATTCCCTTACCAACAGTCCACTAAGGCTAATGTGTACACTATCTAAAAACTGCAGTGCAGGGATTTGCCAATTACTTTCCATCCAATAGCATTATGAAGGTATCTTCACTACCCCTCCACCAACATTGTCTCAAAGGGAACTCTGAATGGGTTAGAAATGCTATCTGTGTCAGTGACATTTGCAACTTGAGAATTGATGTTTTAAAATGATTTATTGTTGCAGTCTATGCATTATATATCACTGTGTCTGTTATATATTAGTATAATTCCCCTCATCCTATGCATGTACATGTTATTAGGCCCTGTACTTGGGTGTCACTGGATAAGTCATAGAATCCCTACAGTGTGGAAGCAGGCCATTCGGCCCATCAAGGTCACCACGACTCTCTGAAAAGCAACCCATGTCGACCCACCCCTACCCAATTTCTATAACCCTGCATTTACCAGGGCAAAACCACCCAGATTGCACATCCCTGCACAATATAGTCAATTTCCCATAGCCAATTCACCTAACCTGCATATCATTGGACTGTGGGAGGAAATCCATGCAGACACAGGGAGAATATACCAAACTCCACACAGAGTTGCATGAGGCTGGAATTGAACCTGGATCCCTGGTGCTGTGAGGCAGCAGTGCTAACCATTGACCCAGCGTGCTCACCGGTGGGCATGAGTTCAAATCCCCAGCACAGCGAATGACTGACCTCAAGCTGTAGGACAAGAAGTAGGCCATTCACCCACTCGGGCCTGTTCTGCAATTCAATAAGATCATGGGTGATCTGATAATCCTGAACTCCATTTTCCTGTTTTTTTTTCCCCATATCTCCATTACTGATTTAAAGAATCTGTCAACTCAGCCTTGAATATATTTACCAGCCCAGCTCCAACAGCTGTCTCTGTAAAGAATTCCAGAGATTTATTACCCTTGAGATAAAATTCTTTTTTATCTGTGTCTTAAAAGGGTGACCCTTTCCTCTGAGATTGCACCCTCTGGTCTTGGACTCTTCCAACAAGGGAGAATAACCTCTCATAATTTACATTGTCAAGGCAGCTAAAAAGCTGATGGAATTTAGTTTAATAAATCTGGAAATATTATTGACAACCAGGAACGTGTGTAAAGTGGCAGAATCTCTGAAATAAATTGAAGTAAAGAATGGTAACCCAACAAACGCTTAAAATAAAGCAAAATTATCAGTGGAGAAAAAAAAACTTCAATAAAGTAGATATTTTTGAATTATTAAAAACCGTCTTTATATTGTGCATGTGCATTTTTGAAAATATGAGTCAGACTTTGCCCTTGGATAGTTAATGTCAGCAGACATTCATAAACATGGCTTGGAAAAAACCCATCAGGTTCATTACAGCTGTTTAGGGAGAAAAAAAATCTGCTATTCTTACCTGACCTGGTCTGCTGTACATGTGACTCCAAACCCAGATCAATGTGATTGACTGACTTTTAACTGTTCTCTGATGTAGCCTCGTAAATCACTCTGTTCAGGGACAATTAAACACTCCCAGTGACACCAATGTCCCATTTGAGAACATTTTAAAAATCACTTTGTGGGCACATACATAAACAGGAGTAGGCCAATTGACTCCTCAAGCCTGCACAACCTTTCAGTGGTGCCACAGACAGCAATATGGTGGAGCGACCATTCTTTGACATTGTTAATTGAGGAGGAATAAATATTAGAACACAGCAGAGAACTCCCCTGTTGTTTCAAATAGTTCAGTGAGAGCTGTCACATCTATCTCAGAAGGCAGGCAGATTGAGCACTTTATCTGGAGCGTGCTCCTGATTGCAGCACTCCTGCATGACACAAATGTTGTGTTCTATTCCCTGGAATGGAGCCAAATCTGCTGACTCCAAAGTATGTGTGTGTGTGTGACCAAATGAACCACAGCTTGACAACATTGGTACTCAGGTACATTTGTGCTGACGCATTGTGATTTTTCAAACTTGTATTGAGATAATGTTCAACTTGTTTGGAGGGCTGGTTTTACTTACAAGAATTGGCTATCCATGACACAAGCCTCCTGACTGTCAATCCAAGACTCTGATTAGAGACCAACCTTCACTAAGAACCAAGCATTCCAATTATTCATGAGGGCAAAGCATTATTCCATCCTATAGATTACTGCCCTCTGGTGGCTGGGAGCCTGGTGTTTCCTAATGTCTCATTACTGTTGCTTTGGTGACTGCATTAAAGTTTAGCATTTTCACCTCAAAACCTTTTAGTATCGTAATCCTGTGCTTGTGCTAGTCTGAAAGGAAAGACAACCTAATGGCACTGAGCCTTCTCAGTTTTTGCATCACGTTTTTTATTCATTCAGAGAATGTAGACTTCTGCTTTCTGGTCTCCTGCACCTTGAAACATTACCAGCAATGGAATTGAAGGTGAGAATCCTGGAATCTGAATCTGCTCTCCATTTTTTTTTTGTCAGCCTAATTCTTTTCCAATATGGGAGATGAAAATGAGGTGCATAATGTCTACTAAATATGCTGATGATATAAAAATAAAAAGGAAAGCAAGTTGTAAAGAGTACAATGCCGTTTAGGGAGAGAAAAAAAATAAGGGGCGGCACAGTGGCTCAGCGGTTAGCACTGCTGCCTCACAGCGCCAGGGACCCGGGTTTGATTCTGGCTGAGGGCAACTGTCTGTGGTGTCCGCGTGGGCTTCCTCCATGTGTTCTGGTTTCCTCCCACAGTCCAACACATTTGCAGGTCAAGTGAATTGGCCATGCTAAATTGCCCATAGTGTTAGGTGCATTGGTCATGGGTAAATGTTGGGAAATGAATCTGGGTGGGTTACTCTTTGGAGGATCGGTGTGGAGTTATTGGGCCAAAGGGCCTGTTTCCACACTGTAGGAAATCTAATCTAATAAGGCAGCTGAGAGATATACAAAGGTCAAGTGATGGGGCAAGGATCTGACAAATTGAATATGATATGTAAAATTGTCCATTTTGGAATGAAAAGTAAAAAAAAAAGGCATATTTTCTAAATATAGTTAGATTGAAAGCTCTGAGATGGAGAGAGTGTCTTCATGCATTAATAACACAAGGTTAGTATGCAGGCAAGTAATTAGGAATGTTACTGAATGTTATCATTTATTTGAAAGGAAATTGAATACAAACGTTTGAGGTCATGCTTTGATTATACAAGAAGCTGGTGAGACCACAATTGTAATACATTGTACAATACTGGTTTCCTTACAGGTAATGTATTAATTGTGTTGGTAGCAGTGTAGAGAAGGTTTACCAGATTGATAATTGGAATGAGTGACTTGTCTTATGAGGAAATTTTGGGAAAGCAAAGCTTGTATCTGCTGGAGCTTTGAAGAGTAAGAGGTGACATGATTAAAACTTGAGAGGTCCTGATAGGGTGAATATGGGCAGGATTTTCCTCTTATAGGAGAATCTACCATGATAGAGCTCATAACCCCAAAATCAGCAACCATCCATTGAAAATGGACACGAGAATTTTTGTTTTATCTCAGTTTTGAGAGTCTGTGGATTTGTTTTCCTGAAAGAGTGATGGGAACAGAATCTTGGAATACTTTAAGGCAGAGATGGATAGATTCTTGTTAAGCAAACAAGGTGATAGGTTATCAGGGAATGGTGAGAATATGGATTTGAGATTATAATCAGATCAGCCAAGATTTTATTGAATGATGGAACAGGTTCGAGGGGCTGATGGTCTACTTATTCTTACCTATGTTTGTATCAATGTATGCCCTCTCTCAGCACATGCTGATGGGCGAGCTACATCGGCATTTAAGGGTCCAGCTGCTTCCACTCCAATTCACTGCCCGAGTTTCTCAAAGCTGTGAAATCTGTCCAGGAGGGGTGAAACTTAACACCACTGTCTCCCTTGTTCCAGTGTATTTGGAAACTAGTCACTGACTTTGTTACTGAATGCCTGTTGTTGCTGCCTATAGCTCACTGCTCAGCTTACTGCCTACCCTCTGCTCCACACTAGAGGGGGTAGGTTTAAGGTGAGAGGGAAAAGATTCAAAATGGACATGAGGGGCAACTTTTTCACACAGAGGGTGATGCTTGTTTGGAATGAGCTGCTAAAGAAAATGGTAGAAGCTGATAAAATTATGACATTTAAAAGATATTTGGACAGATACACGAACAGGAAAGGTTTAGAGGGATGTGGGCTAAACGCAGCCATATGGGACCAGTTTGGTTTAGGAAACCTGGTTGACATGGATTGAGTCTGCTTCTGTGCTGTAAGATCTAAGTGTCTCTCACTCAATTCTTGCCCTCGTCAATTCACTCACCATCATTACCCCTCCCTCCGCTTCACTCACTGGGTTGTGAGTGGGGTCCTGAAACAGTTAATGAGAAGGGTAACAAGTGAGGCAGTGAGGGTTTGGGCCTGCTGCATCTCCACTGGAGCAGACTAGCATTCAACACACCGTTCCATGGAGGGAGTTGGTGGTGTCCAGAACCCCAGCTTAATGTGGGTTCAAATCCAGCCGTAGCAATTGGTGAAATTTGAATTCAATAAAAATCTGGCCCACTTGCCATGTAACCTCTGTTAGTTGTCATAAAACCCCATCTAGTTCAGGGAGAGAAACCTGCCAAACTTGCTAGGTCTGGGCTACATGTGACTCCAGACCCACAGCAATGTGGTTGATTCTTAACTGCCGTCTGGGTGACTAGGAACAGACACCTGTTTTAGGCAACCTTATCCCTCATGTTACTGTCTTTCACCACAATGCCACCATCTCAAAGCTGTCAGCTTTTGTTGGTGATTTTTTTAAATTTCAAAAGTATATTTTATCCTTAAAAAATCTTTTATTTATGTACATAGCAAGTTGGTTCTGTACAATCCTTGTATGTGGAGAAACAAACAAACAAACATTGGATTTTAACAGGTCTGGCAGCATCTCTGGAGAGAAATTAGAATTAACTTTTCGAGTTGAGTGACCCTTCCTCAGAACTTACGGTAGTGAGGAAAATGTCAGTTTATATGCAGAAGATAGGGTGGGGGTAGGAGATAAGGAGTAAATGATAGGTGGGAATAAAGCCCAAAGAGACTGAAGAACAGTTGGAGAAAGAAGTGGAGTATGAGTCTCCTTCATTATTGGGGAAACAAAGCATAGAATGGGATGACTACTTTGCAGAACACCAATGTTCTGTCTGTAAAAAAGACTCCGAGCTTCCATTTCTGGAATGGTAGAAGCTGATAAATTTATGACATTTCAACACACCACCTTGTTCCCTGGCGAAAATCCCTGTCTCAGGCTTACTGGAGTGCTCCAGTGAAGCTCAGCGAAAGCTAGAAGGCACCTCATTTTCATCTTAGGGACTGTGTAGCCTTCTGGACTAAATATCCTGTTCAATAAACTTAGGGCTTATCTCTACCCCCATACATCAGGCCTTCATATGACATGACTATTACACACAGGGCGGAAGTGGGTACTGCAGATGCTGGAGTTTAGAGTCAAGATTAGAGTGGTGCTGGAAAAGCCCAGCAGGTCAGGCAGCATCCGAGGAGCAGGAAAATCGACGTTTCGGGCAAAAGCCCTTCATGCGGAATGAATGGCTTTTGCCCGAAACGTCGATTTTCCTGCTCCTCGGATGCTGCCTGACCTGCTGGGCTTTTCCAGCACCACTCTAATCTTGACCCTACTATTACACACAACTGATTGTGAACCACTAACAGACCCCATTTTCCTAGCCAGATTGCTATCCACTGTTTTGTCTGTCTAAATGTTGTCTCTCTCTGGGCTCTATCACTACCTCTCATTTTCTCCATACCCCTTACCTCCACCCTGTTTTCTGCATATAAATTTGCACGTTCCTCGCTACCATCAGTTCTGAGGAAGGATCACTTGACCGAAATGTTAACTCTGATTTCTCTCCACAGATGCTATCAGACCTGCTGGGTTTTTCCAGTAAATTCTGTTTTTGTTTCTGATTTATACGCATTGTCAGATATTTTGCTACCTTAGAGTCATCAAGTCATACAGCACGGAAACAGACCCTTCAGTCCAACCAGTCCATGTCAACCATAATCCCAAGCTAAACTAGTTCCACCTGCCTGCTACTGGCCCATTTTCATTTTTTTATTAGATTAGAGTCAGAGAGTCATAGAGATGTACAGCATGGAAACAGACCCTTCGGTCCAACCCATCCATGCCGACCAGATTTCCCAACCCAATCTAGTCCCACCTGCCAGCACCCGGCCCATATCCCTCCAAACCCTCCCTATTCATGTACCCATCCAAATGCCTCTTAAATGTTGCAATTGTACCAGCCTCCACCACATCCTCTGGCAGCTCATTCCATACATGTACCACCCTCTGTGTGGAAAAAGTTGCCCCTTAGGTCTCTTTTATATCTTTCCCCCCTCACCCTAAACCTTTAGTTCTGGACTCCCCGACCCCAGAGAAAAGACTTTGACTATTTATCCTATCTATGCCCCTCATAATTTTGTAAACCTCTATAAGGTCACCCCTCAGCCTCCAAAGTTCCAGGGAAAACAGCCCCAATCTGTTAAGTCTCCCCCTGTAGCTCAGATCGTCCAACCCTGGCAACATCCTTGTAAATCTTTTCTGAACCCATTCAAAATATCTTTCCGATAAGAAGGAGACCAGAATTGCACGCAATATTCCAACAGTGGACTAACCAATGTCCTGTACATGACGTCCCAACTCAGATTAGATTCCTTACAGTATGGAAACAGGCCCTTCAGCCCAACAAGCCCACACCGACCCTCCGAAGAGCAACCCACCCAAACCCATTCCCCTACCCCATATTTACCCTTGACTAATGTACCTAATACTATGAGCAATTTAGCATGGCCAATTCACCTGACCTGCACATCTTTGGACTGTGGGAGGAAACCGAAGCACCTGGAGGAAACCCACACAGACACGGGGAGAACGTGCAAACTCCACACAGTCACCCGAGGCAGGAATCGAACCTGGGTCCTTGGTGCTATGAGGGAGCAATGCTAACCATTGAGCCACCGTGCCGCCGAAATGTTTTGGTTTTTAAACATTGGAGTTTGACTTTCCTGACAGTTCCTGCAAACAAATCCAAGGCATCTCTTGGCAAATGGATACACATTTGGGCCTAGACCACTAATGAGCTTGGACTAAGCCTCAAATGTCCCCTGAATCATGTCCCAGGGTCACAGTGTTCACTCAGCCTGCCTGCTATGATGTTAATTCTTTCAGCTGGGACTTTTTTCACTGGAGCATAAGCAGTTGAGAGGTGACCTGATTGAAGTTTATGAAGTAATGAGAGGTATAGGTAGAGTTAATGATTGTTGTCATTTCCTTAGGATGGGAAACCTTAAGACGAGGGAGCACATTTTTAAGTTGAGAAGAGAGAGATTTAAAAAAGACAGGAGAGGCAAACGTTTTACACGGAGGATGGTTGGCATGTGGAATGAACTTCCTGAGAAAGTGGTGGATGTGGGTACAATTAAAACATTTAAAAGATATTTGGACAGACACATGAATAAGAAAGATTTGGCATGATGTGGGCCAAGAGCAGGCAGGTGGAACTAGTTTAGCTTGGGATTATGGCTGATATGGACTGATTGGACCGAAGGGTCTGTTTCCTTGCTGTATGACTTGATGACTCTAATGTTTCAAAATATCTGACAATGCATATCCTTGATGTACCTGTAAGGCAAGGAGGAAGTGGTCGAGTGAGGAAGCCATGGTTTACTAAAGAAGTTGAATCTCTTGTCAAGAGGAAGAAAGAGGCTTATGTTAGGATGAGACGTGAAGGTTCAGTTAGGGCACTAGGAAAGACCTAAAGAGAGAGCTAGGAAGAGACATGAAAAGGCGTTGGCAGATAGGATCAAGGAAAATCCTAAAGCATTCTAGAGGTATAAGGAATAAAAGAATGACTAGAGAAAGATTAGGGCCAATCAAGGATAGTAGTGGGACATTGTGCCTGAGGAAATAGGGAAGCACTAAATGAATATTTTTCATCAGTATTCACATGGGAAAAAGACAATGTTATCGAGGAGAATACTGAGATACAGGCTACTAAACCTGATGGAATTGAAGTTAGTAATTCTGGAAAGTGTGAAAATAGATACATCCCCTGGGCCAGGTGGGATTTATCTAGGATTCTCTGGCAAGCCAGGGAGGCGGTTACAGAGCCTTTGACTTTGATCCTTATGTCATCATTGTCTACAGGAATAGTGTCAAAAGACTGAGGGATAGCAAATGTTGTACCCTTGTTCAAGAAGGGGAGTAGAGACAAACCTGGTAACTATGGACCAGTGAGCCTTACTTCAGTTGTGGGTAAAGTGTTGGAAAAGGTTATGAGAGGTAGGATTTACAATCATCTAGAAAGGAATAAGTTGATTAGGGATAGTCAACAGGGTTTGTGAAGGGTAGGTCGTGCCTCAAAAATCTTATTGAGTTCTTTGGGAAGTTGACCAAACAGGTAGATGAGAATAAAGCGGTTGATGTGGTGTATATGGATTTCAGTAAGGCATTTGATAAGATTCCCATGGCAGGCTATTGTACAAAATACAGAAGCATGGGATTAAAGATAATTTAGCAATTTGGATCAGAAGTTGGCTAGCTGAAAGAAGACAGAGGGCGGTGGTTGATAGGAAATGTTCGTCCTGGAATTCAGTTACTGGTGGTGTACCGCAAGGATCTGTTTTTGGGGCTATTGCTGTTTGCCATTTTTATAGATGACCTGAATGAGGGTGTAGAAGGATGGATTAGTAAATTTGCAGATGACACTAAGGTTGATGGAGTTATGGATAGTGTGGAAGGATGTTGCAGGTTACAGAGGGACACAGATAAGCTACAGAGCTGGGATGAGAGGTGGCAAATGGAGTTTAATGTGGAAAAGTGTAAGTTGATTTACTTTGGAAGAAGCAACAGGAATAAAGAGTACTGGGCTAACGAGAAAATTCGTGGTAGTGCAGATGACCAGAGAGATCTCGGTGTCCAGATACATAGATCCCTGAAAGTTGCCATCCAGGTTGAGAGGGTTGTTGAGAAGGCATAAGATGTGTTAGCTTTTATTAGTAGAGGGATTGAGTTTTGGAGCCAGGGAGTCATGCTGCAGCTGTACAAAACTCTAGTGCGGCTGCAGTTGGAGTATTGCATACAATTCGGGTCATTGCATTATAGGAAGGATGTAGAAGTTTTGGAAAGGGTTCAGAGGAGTTGTACTAGGATGCGGCCTGGTACAGAGGGAAGGTCTGACAAGGAAAGGCTGAGGGACTTGATGCTGTTTTTGTTAGAGAGAAGGTTGAGAGATGACTTAATTAGACATACAAGATAATCAGAGGGTTAGATAGGATAGACAATGAGAGCCTCTTTCCTTGGATGGTGCAGGCTAGCATGAGGAAATATAGCTTTAAATTGAAGAGTGGTAGATATAGGACAGATGTCAGAGGTAGTTTCTTAGAGAGTAGAAGGAACGTGGAATGCACTGCCTGCAATAGTGGTAGACTTGCCAACCTTAAGGGCATTTAAATGGTCATTGGATAAGCATATGGGATGAGAATGAAATGGTGTAGGAGAGATGGGCTTCAGATTGGTTCCACAGGTCAATGCAACATCGAGGGCTGAAGGCCCTGTACTGCGCTGTAATGTTCTGTGTTCATCTGATTCGATACCAGTGAATGGTTAGGGAGGTTAGACACCATGTTTTCATTGAATTGAATTTGAAGGAGCTTGTAAGATCAAGGAGTTATACAGTAAGTGAGAGGGCCCTGGGGACTGTTCCAAACAAAGAGATCTAGGGTGCAGGTGTGTAGATCCTTGCAAGTGAAGTCACAGGTAGACAGGGTGATCAAGACTGCATTTGGTATGTTTGCGTTTCTTGGTCAGTGCATTGAGTATAGGAGCTGGGAGGTCTTTTTAAGACTGTACAAGACATTAGAGAGACTGCTTATAAAATATTACATTCAAATCTGGTCTCTCTGCTGCAGGAAAGATGTTGTTAAACTTGAAAAGCTTCAGAAAAGATTTACAAAGATATTGCCAGGGTTGGAGAGCTTGAGGTATAGGGAGAGCTGAATAGGCTAGGGCTATTTTCCCTGGGCATCGCAGTCTAAAGGATGACCTTGTAGAGATTTATAAAATCGCAAGGGGCATGGACAGGGTGAATAGCCTATGTTTTCTCCCCAGGGTAGGGAAGTCCAGAACTAAAGGAATTAGGCTTAAGGTGAAATGGAAAAAATTTAGAAGGGACTTGAGGGGCACCTTTTTCACACAGAGGGTGGTGCATGTATGGAATGTGCTGCCAGAGGAGGTGGTGGCGGGTGGCACAATTACACCATTTAAAAAGCATCTGGATGGATATATGAATAGGAGGGATTTAAGGGGATATGGACCAAATCCTGGCAAATGGCACTAGATTAGCTTAGGATATCTGGTTGGCTTAGACAAGTTGAACTAAAGGGTCTGTTTCCATGCTGTACATCTGAGTCAACTTTGTTGTCAAGGACTAGGAGAAGCCTATCCCTCAATGTGGCAACACTGCAGAAATTGTCCATCTTGAATTATATACATGTAAATGAGTAATAACGCTGTCTGCTGATTCTTTTAGATTCTGGGATTAGCTTAAGGCCCTGCTAGGACTGACTGAAATATATAGAAACATGGAGAATAGTAGTCCATTAAGTCATTCAAGCCTCTTCTGCCATTTAGAATGATCATGGCTGTTCATCTGACTGATCAGCATGTTCCTGCTTTGTCCCCATACCCTTTGATTCCTTTAGCCTTAAGAACATTTTATCTAACTCCTTCTTGAAAGCACTCAATGTTTTGGCCCCAACTGCTTTCCGTGGCAGAGAATTCCACAGGGTGACCATTCTCCTCATCTCAGTCCCAAATGGCCTCACTATATGTCTAGGCTGTGACCCCGGTTCTGGACTCATCGCCACCTTATCCAATAAAGACCTTGTGTGTGATGAGATGCATCACACATAAGACAATACTCGTCTTGAACTATTGCTGTTTTAAATGAGACTGTTCTATACCTGTGGAAATCCCATGAATGTTAGTGTGGGCTCCTCTGTTCAGGTCACTTCAGGCCAGTCCTGAAGGTATTTATTAACACCACATACTCGAAAATTGTACAGCAGGGCTCTCAGTTCTGAGCTGCTTCAGTTTCACCCCTTGAGCACAGTCTCTTTCAATGATTACTCAGGTCACAGTTAGAATGCTGTGCACCTCAGAGGCTTTGCCTTAAAAACCTATCTCTACACTGAGCCTCTGGTGCCTGGAGTTGTGAGGGAGAAGCAGAGGATCAATTTCCCTTTGTGCATTTGTTTTATTATGCATGCAGATTCCTCGAAAAGATTCAAGGGAGAGATATTGGCACGGACAATCCAAAAGAAGCTGTGCACTGACAAATGAATGACATATGGTAAGGTAATCTATTTGCAAAACCTACATCCACTATATCTCCAGTTACAAATAATTGAACCCAAATGTTAAACAAATGTAGATTCTGTTTTTGGCAGAGCGTGAAATACATATGGATTGTGTTAAAGGAACTAACAGCCTACATCAAATGCCATGTTCTGGGGGTGCTCTTTCCAGACTCTATAGTTCCTGCCAGTTGGCAAACTCCTAGTTTTACAAGTTGACTGGGTGATCATATTTGTTTGCAAGACATGGTCCATTAATTTTATCAACATTCTGACTCTACAATTGAATATGCAAAAGGTTGTGGATAATGCTCTTTATCCACAGCAAAGAACATGATTGAAATATGATCAGGGATGTTCCTATTCCATTAACCCAATGGTATATTCACTACAAAGTGCATTCGTGATTCATTCAAACCAGGGACCAGAGAAGCCCACAGCTGGCACATGGTTATGATAGTATCTTCTTTGGGTGCTGCCACAAATCCTTCTTTTAATCCTATTTTGGAAGGCTTAATAGTAATAAGTGAAGGATTAGCTACCAATAAGCCTTTAACAGAAGAGACATGAAGTTAAGTTACAAGATGTAATTCAAGATTTATGGAATTCAATGTAGCTAAGTGTGAAGTCATTCACTTTGGTAGGAGTAACAAGAAGATGGATTACTGGGCTAATGGTAGGCTACTTGGTAGTGTGGATGAGCAGAGGGATCTTGGTGTCCATGTACATAGATCTCTGAAAGTTGCCACCCAGGTAAATAGTGCTGTGAGGAAGGCATATGGTGTACTGGGCTTTATTGGTAGAGGAATTGAGTTCCGGAGTCCTGAGGTCATGTTGCAGTTGTATAAGACTCTGGTGCGGCCTCATCTGGAGTATTGTGTGCAGTTTTGGTCGCCATACTATAGGAAGGATGTGGAGGCATTGGAACGAGTGCAGAGGAGGTTTACCAGGATGTTGCCTGGCATGGTAGGAAGATCGTATGAGGAAAGGCTGAGGCACTTGGGCCTGTTCTCATTGGAGAAAAGAAGGTTTAGGGGAGATTTGATAGAGGTGTATAAGATGATTAGGGGTTTAGATAGGGTAGACACTGAGAACCTTTTACCGCTAATGGAGTCAGGTGTTACTAGGGGACACAGCTTTAAATTAAGGGGTGGTAGGTATAGGACAGATGTTAGGGGTAGATTCTTTACGCAGCGGGTTGTGAGTTCATGGAATGCCCTGCCAGTAGCAGTGGTGAACTCTCCTTCTTTATTGTCATTTAAGCGGGCATTGGATAGGCATATGGAAGTTATTGGGCTAGTGTAGGTTAGGTAGGATTTGGTCGGCGCAACGTCGAGGGCCAAAGGGCCTGTACTGCGCTGTATTTTGCTATGTTCTATGTTTCTATGTTCTATGTAGCTTATTACATAATAGTAAGGTTACATGATCTTAAGATTAGGCAGAGACATTGTTATATCCTAACAGATACTAACATAGGTCTTTGCTGAACAGCTGTAGACTGTAGAACTGACTAACATCTAAATAACAAAAACTGACCTTTCAGAAGGTCATTTATATATCAGTAGGTGGAGTTGTTCGAAAGCATCTATGTTAACCCTTTAAAACCAACTGTCTTATAACAATATATTCAATCCCAGCTCTGTGGCAAGTTGGCAAAGCTCTGCAGCGCCGTTGCCCCTCATGATATCATTCAATGCTGTAAGCAAACTAGTGTTCCTATTGCATGACACTATTCAAAGAAAAGCAAAGGTCCCAACAAATATTTATCTCCAAACACTTGATCTAACTATTTATTTAATTACTATTTATGGGAGCTTCTGTGCACAAATTGGTGGGTCCTTGGTCAACGTTTTCAGCGGTGTCTTCAAAAGTAGGTAATTCACAATAAATTACTTTGGACTGTCCTGAGGTGTAAAAGGCACTATAGAAATGCAAGTCACTGATTCTATCTATTCAGTTGTATTGCACAATAAAGCAATCCTCAGTTAGGTTTCTAGCCTGGCAACTGCCCAGTATCTGAAAAGAAAGAATCAATAATAATGACTATAGGGAAGTGCTGTCTCTCCCACCACAAACATGTACCATTGTTTACTAACTAGATAAATACTGGATTTATCAGCAAGGGCATGTTCTGCAGCAGGTTCTTCTTTGAACTTTGTCATTGCATCTCTATCACTCTATGACTCTATGACATTACATGCTCTTTCCTTCTAGTTCAGTGTCCATGGTTATTACTTCTTGAACCCTTTGTGTGCCTGAAGCTATTAGCTCTCAATGACAGAGAGAATCCGACAACAGAATGGACAGCAGATCAGTTATTGATTGGCAGTGAGTAAAAGGTGGTTTTTACACGATAAAATGAGATGGTGCCAATATCTTTGTTTAAATATCAGTATTCTGTCTAGTTCATTCACAGATGTGAATGTATATGTCATTGGCAAGGCCGGCATTTATTGCCTAAATCTAAATTCTCCTGAGAAGGAAGAGGTGAGCCATTTATTTCACATTGAATAGCTAGGCTATTTCAGAGAGAGGTAAGAATGGCTTTTCCAACAATGGATGTTATGCTAACAAGCCTACAATTTCTTGCTTGTCATTCTCTCTCCCTCTTCTTTAGAATCACTTGCATTCCATTTGCAGTTAACTAAATCAGCTGGCACCCTTCCAGAATCAATCGGACCATTGGAAGACTGCAACCGATACATTCATCATCTGTGCAGCTACTTCCTTTAAGACACTAAGATGCAGGCCATCGGACCCAAGGGATATGTCAGCCTGGAATTTTTGTATTCTTTTATGGGATTAGGGCTTCACCGGCAAAGACAGCATTAGTTGTCCAGCACCAACTGCTCTTGAATTGAGTTACTTTCTAGTGAGAGAGCTATATCGGTCCCCGGAATGGGAATATTTGGCGCTGCCCTTTTGGTGCCGATCATTTGACCCCACCATTTTGGCTCTAAGCTGTTTTGGTGCTCATTACTTTGGCGCTGAGCTGTTTTGGCGATAACACATATAGATAACCATTCTGTGAAAATTTTGGTTTGTCTCTCTTGCTTAGAATGTTTTCAGCCATCTCTGATATGGGCTCTACAAGAAAATAGGAAGAAAATTGTATTACAGCTTTCCAATGTGAAGACAGAAGGGCTTAAGTATCATCAAGACAGTAGATGACTATTAACAATTGTTAAATGAGAAAATGATTACAAAACGAGATTTGAATCTACAGCGGGTCATTACAGCTTTGACTATCAACTCTTGCAAGTTGAGAAAATTACATCGGGTCATTAGTCATCCTCTCTTCTTCAACCAAACAAGACTTTTTGTTTATTCTGAATTGGTGCCAAAACAGCTCAGCGCCAAAATAATGAGTGCCAAAACAGCGGGGCCAAATGATCAGCGCCAAAACGTACCCGACCCATCGGTCCCACCCTCAAACCTTATGTAGCTTGTAGTCATTATGGCTATCTGATTCCACCAAGCTATCTGTGAGCTCTGCCTCAGTGGGTAGCTCTCTTAACTTTTACTTAGAAGGTTGGGGCCTGAGTTGTACTCCTGAGACTTCAGCATAAAATCCAGCCTAATGCTCATGTACAGAAATGCTGACCTGTTGGAGGTGCTGCCTTTTTATTTAGTCATAGATGGCTCAGTGGTTAAAACTGCTGTCTCACAGCATCAAGGACCCAAGTTTGATTCCAGTCTTGGGTGACTGTGTGGAGTTTGCACATTCTCCCATGTCTGAGTGGCTTTCCTCTGGGTGCTCCGGTTTCCTCCCACAGTCCAAACCTGCGCAGATTTGGTGGATTGGCCATGCTAAATTGCCATAGTGTACAAGAATGTGCATGCTAGATGGATTAGTCATGGGAAATGCATGGTTGTAGTGTAAGGAGGTGGGTCTGAGTAGGATGCTCATCAGAGGGTCAGTGTGTACACGATGAGCTGATTGGCCTGCTTCCACACTGCAGGGATTCTATGATGGGCTTATGGAGGTCAGTGGCTTGAAGCGAAGCTTGCAGGTGAGAGATGTTCCTATGGATCCACTGCCCTTGTCCTTCCAGATAATAGAAGTTACAAATTTGGAAGGTGTTGTCAAAGAAGCCTTGATGAGTTGCTGCAGTGGATCTTATAAATAGTACACATGGTTGCCACTGTGCCTCGGTGGTGAAGGGACTGAATGTTGAAGATGTTACACAGGGTGACAAATCAAGTTGGCTGCGTTGTCCCGGGTGGTGACAAATTTCTTGAATATTGTTGGAGCTGCACTCACTCAAGTGAATGGGGAGTATTTTGTCACACTCCTGATGTGTGTTTTAAAGGTAATGGGCAGGCACTGGGGAGCCAGGAGGTAAATTACTCACTGCAGAATTCCTAACAGCTGGCTTGATTTTGTAGCTACAGTATTTATTTGGCTAGTCCACTTCAATTTCTGGTCAATGGTAACCTCAGGATTCTGGTAGTGGGTGAATTCAGCAATGACCATGCTCATTGAATGTCAAGATTCTCCCTTGCTGAAGATGATCATTGCTGAGCACTTAGGTGACACATAAGATGTTAATTGAAGGAGTTCCAACTTCTCATGACTGCAGCACTTCAGGACCACAGCTCATCACCAAGATCCTCAAGAACTATAAGAGTAAGCAATAAATGTTGGCCCACAACTACATCCCATGAATTAATTTTAAAAAAACAGTGAATATAAAAGATCATGTGGTGTTAATAAAAAAGATGAGGTCCCCCAATTATCTTAGCCTATAATAACACCTCAACCAACATCAGAAACTGATTATCTGTTCACTTATCACACTGCTGTTTGTCAGAATTACTGCATTTCTTTTGCATTTCTGACATTGTACCAGTGATTACACATTGAAAGAATATTGAATTGACTCTAAAGCAATCCGAGATGTCCTGAAGTTAGATCCTGGTAAAAGTGTAATTCCATCTTTCTGTCTTTCAAAGTTGCCATTTCTGTATAATATTGAAGATGAAGGCCACCACACTTAGACCACAACCTAGGAACTCTGGCTACGTTAGGGAGAGTCGGCCGTTTAGCCAACAGTTTCTACCTTGTTAAGACACATTTTGAGAAGTTTGGTGGGGACCTGGGAAGGTGCGAAGCCAATGGAGCCCATGGGAAAGCCAAAGAATGTTTGGAGCTCATTGACTCATTGAGACAGAAACAGTAAGTCACTTGCCTTCCAAAAAGCTTTAAACCAAAAGTATGCAATTGTACACTCACAATAGGTGGGATCAGCAATTCACCTTTTGAGGCAGAGAGCTGTAGGATCTATTGATGTTAGGCTTTTAAAGGGAAACAACATTATACACAGACCAAACTGCATAAGGACCCCTATTCCCTGGCCATTCTAATACATTGTCCTCCTGTTTGCTGTGCACTTCCTGCCCTAGGTATTGCTGACTAACATATACACATCAACGTGGCCATGCTAAATTGCCCATTGTGTTCAGGGTTGTGTACATTAGGTGCATTAGTCAGGGGTATACTTTGGATAATAAAGTAGGGGAATGGGTCTGGGTGGGTTACTCTTCAGAGGGTCAGTGGACTTGTTGGGCCGAAGGCCCTGTTTCCACGCTGTACAGATTCTCTGATTCTAACACTTTAGGAAAGAGCATCTAGAAAAATATAGGGAAGTTGTAGGAGGATGGCCAAAGTGCCAGCAGCACCCATTGCCCTGTTCCTCCTGCTTCCAGATGACGATGGAGGTGTGCCTCATGCTGGAGCAATGACATTCATGGCTACACACACAGAGATGTAAAGTGAAAGGAGTGCCATTTATTAAAATAAAAGTGCCAAATAAAATAGGGGATTCACCCGAATTTCTACCCTCTGACTTGCTCTAGTAGTATATTTGTGGTTTCAATTAAATTTCTGATCAATGGTAACCTCAAGGATGCTTTTAGTGGAGGATTCAGTGATGTTCAAACCATGAATGTCAAAGGGAGAAAGTGAGATTCTGTCTTGATGGAGGTGGATGGAAGAGAGTGCTAAAGCAGCTGAAGATAGCTGAGACTTAAACACTGACCTGAGACACTAAAGGGTTCTTGTGGCACAGTCATATCTTCGAGTAAAAAGTGAGGTCTGCAGATGCTGGAGATCAGAGCTGAAAATGTGTTGCTGGTTAAAGCACAGCAGGTTAGGCAGCATCCAAGGAACAGGAAATTCGACATTTCCGGCCAGAGCCCTTCATCAGGAAGGGCCGTTCCTGATGAAGGGCTCTGGCCCGAAACATTGAATTTCCTGTTCCTTGGATGCTGCCTAACCTGCTGTGCTTTAACCAGCAACACATTTTCAGCACAGTCATATCTCCCTATCTCTGAGCCAGGAGACCCAGGTTCAAGTCCCACCTGCTTCAGAGTTGTGGCATAACATCCCTGTGCAAGTTGATTCAAAAATACCTACACTGAGGAATCCTTCAGTGATGTCCTGGAACTGAAATGGTTGACCTCCAACAATGACAACCATTTTTCTTTGTCTTATGTTATGACTCCAATAAGGGAGAGCTTTTGCTTTGATTGACTTCAGCTTTACGAGGGCAACTTGGTGCCACACTCAGTCAAATGTTACAAATGCCACTTTAAAACCCTCCTCACTGAATGAATCCATGGAACAGAGCTGTTTTTGATGTGGCCATTAATGTTGAAAGACTAAAGCTTGATCTGAAATCAGTCAACGTCAGATGGAGGATGCACTTTTCTGGAAATGTGAAGAGAGTGATTACTGTATCATTACAAAGTGATTCTTCACATGGACTTGAACCTGGGTCTCCTGGCTCAGAGATAGGGAGATATGACTGTGCTGAAAATGTGTTGCTGGTTAAAGCACAGCAGGTTAGGCAGCATCCAAGGAACAGGAAATTCAACGTTTCGGGCCAGAGCCCTTCATCAGGAATGGCCCTTCCTGATGAAGGGCTCTGGCCCGAAATGTCGAATTTCCTGTTCCTTGGATGCTGCCTGACCTGCTGTGCTTTAACCAGCAACACATTTTCAGCTCTGATCTCCAGCATCTGCAGACCTCACTTTTTACTCGAAGATATGACTGTGCCGCAAGAACCCTTTAGTGTCTCAGGTCAGTGTTTAAGTCTCAGCTATCTTCAGCTGCTTCCTCCCACAGTCCAAAGATGTGCGGGTCAGGTGAATTGGCCATGCTAAATTGCCCGTAATGTTAGGTAAGGGGTAAATGTAGGGGTATGGGTGGGTTGCGCTTCGGCGGGTCGGTGTGGACTGGTTGGGCCGAAGGGTCTGTTTCCACATTGTAAGTAATCTAATCTAATCTAATGGCTCCAAGTGATTAAAACCTCAAGAATGAAACTTAGAGCTTAACAGAATCTGAAGGAATTGAATATGTTCATCCTTCTTAGGTTTGTAAATTCTCCAGCAGGTGAAGCAAAGTGTATATTTTAGTTTTGTAAATGTTTTGAAAACCAATTGGATTCTATTTCACATGACTTTGATTTTGATTTGATCTGGTTTGATTTGATTTATTATTGTCATGTGTACTGACATACAGTGAAAAGTACTGTATGGCGTACTATCCAGACAAATCATACCATACACAAGTACATCAGGGTAATAGAACAGAATGCAGAATACAGTGTTGCAGCTACAGAGAAGGTGGAGGGAAAAATCAACTTTAATATATGAGACGTCTCTTCAGAAATTTCATAACAGCAGGGAAGAAGTTGTTCTTGAATCTGTCAGTACATGCTTTCAAACTCCTGAATCTTCTGCGCAATGGAAGAGGGTGAGAGAAAGTATAACTGGGGTGAGAGGGGTCTTTGATTATATTGTTTGCTTTCCCAAGGCAACAGGAAGTGTAGAGGGAGTCAATGGAAGGAAGGTTGGTTTTTGTGATGGACTGAGCTGCGTTTACAATTTTCTGTAATTCCCTGCAGTCTTGGGCACAGCTGTCACCATTCCACACTGTGACATATCTGGATAGGATGCTTTCTACAGTGTATGTATAAGAATTGGTAAGAGTCATTGCAGACATGCCGAATTTCCTGAGCCTTCTGAAAAAATAGGAGCATTGTTGTGCTTTCTTGTTTAAAGTGTCAACATGGATGGACCAGGACAGATTGTTGGTCGCTTCCTGAAGTTGATGATCAGCTCCTACGTTTTGCTGACATTGAGGGAGAGATGCCATTAAGCTGCCTATCTCTTGTACTCTGTCTCGTTGTTGTCTGAGATCTGATCTACTGCAGTTGTGTCATCAGCAAATTTATAATGGAATTGGGGCTGAATTTGCCACACAGTAGTGTGTGTATAAGCAGTATAGTAGGAAGCTGAGTACACAGCCTTGTAGGGCACCAGTGTTGAGCATTATCATGGAAGAGATGCTATTGCCTACCCTTATTGATTGTAGTCTTTGGGTCAGGAAGTCAAGAATCCAGTTACAGAAAAGGGAGCAGAGTCTTAGGGTCTTGGAGTTTTGTGATGAGTTTTGTTGGAATTATTGGTTTTGAAGGCACAGCTAAAGTCAATAAACAGCAGTTCTAACATAGGTATCTGTGTAACCCAGATGTTCCAGGATGAATGTGGGGCCAAGGAAATGGTGTCTGCCTTGGACCTGTTGTGACATTAGGCAAATTGTAGTGGATCAAGGCAATCTGAGAAGCTGGAGTTGATATGTCACATTACTTGTTGGAAGGATGTTCATTGGACTGGAGGCCTAGTGAGTAGTGGAGTGCCTCAGGCATTGGTGCTGGACCCATTGCTGATATATCAATGATTTGGATGAGAATATACACAAGGGATGATTAGTAAGGTTGAATCAAAAAGTGTGGTGCTGGAAAAATACAGCAGGGACTGCAACTCTCCTGCTCCTCAGATACTGCCTGACCTTATCAGTTTCCAAATCTCCGCTCCCCACATCTCATCCCAGATCCAACCCTCCAACTCGGCACCACTTTCTTGACCTGTCCTACCAGTCCATCTTCCAACCGACCTATCTGCTCCGCCCTCCCACAATGTATCACAATCAACCCCGACCTGCACCTACCTTTTGCCTTCCCAGCTACCTTTCCCAGCCCACTCTACCCCATCCCCACCACCCCACATTCCTGGTAAAGGGCTTATGCCCAAAACGTCAACTCTCCTGCTCCTCGGATGCTGCCTGACTCTAACCTGCCGTGCTTTTCCAGCACCACATGTTTCAACTCTGATTCTCTAGCATCTGCAGACCTCACTTTCTCCACGATTTGTAAGTTTGCAGAAGACTGGCAAAACTCCACCCTCTCCCCAATCAGGACTTGGTATCAGTGGACAATTCAATGACCAGAGTTATTAGCTGCTCCTGTCCTCAAACTCCAACCTTATCCAGCGGGGGAGTGAAAACCCTGGACCAGAGTGAGACTCTGTTGATGGTTCTTTCTTCCCTTAGTCTGTGAAGCCAATTCTAGAGTGCCTCCAAACTAATTAAACCCTAAATGGATTGACCCTGAGACATGCTGACCTCTGTGTGACGCCAGGATCTTGTTCAGTGAACCATCTGGAAGCTAGTCAAAATATTTGACTTAGATTTGTGCTGTACAGAGCATAGGCAAAACGTTTGAGAAATATTTAATCCTTTCACAATCTATCCAAAGTGATCATTTTCAAGAACAAAGTAAAGATAAATCTGAAAACAAATTATAGCTAGCCATACAGAAGAGCACAAACAGGATATTTTTTAGTGTTTCACAATGAGCTTGTCCTCTGGGTGTGAGAGTAGCAGTGATGTAAGAGATGGAAAGAAATTAGCACAAGCAGATGTTAAACCACCAGGGACAGGATGACAAAGTAACATTAAAAAAAACAGCAAGCCCTTAGGGCTCATTCCCCAGAGTTTGCAAATCTACTTCTTTAGATTACCCAAGAAATTAGATTTACAAATGATACGATCCAATTAGCTCCAACATCCGGTTATTCAAAGCATGATGAAAGCACAGTGTTTCTGCTACAGAGATGAAATCTTCCATTTTACTGTCTAAATTCAGAGGTGGGTTGGCTTTGCGTGTGAGATGATGCAGTTCTCAGCTTGTTGCCTATCTAAGCTCAAGGACCATGGTGAAAACTTTGGTTGGGTTTGGGCAGAAAAGTGATTCTCTAAGGGCCCAAAGGCTTGATGCCAGGGCAACTGGACAGACATTCGCTCCCCATAGGTCTGGAGCATCTCACGAACTCTCAGGATGATTGACTGCAGCCAAACATTTTAGCCCTTTCATCTTGCTCTGGCCAGTCTGCCCCCCACTCCCCCCCATTACTCATACAAACTGACATTTTTGAGCAGATTCCATGTCCATTATACACATACCTTCCTCCCTCAGTCATTCTCTGTGCCCAGTGCAACCTGGACCAGAGTTGCCTGATGAAGGGCTCTGGCCCGAAACGTCGAATTTCCTGTTCCTTGGATGCTGCCTAACCTGCTGTGCTTTAACCAGCAACACATTTTCAGCTCCAATCTCAGTCACAGCCTGGCATTGACAAACACTCCCCTCCACCCAAAAAATGGACAAAGCAGCTGTTACTCGCTCAAAGTCCAACAAGCACATGACCTCACATGCTGCACAGTTGGGAATCAGCAGGTACATATTGATCACTTGTGGGCTGAGGGGGAAGGGGAACTTAATTCTAACAAGCTGGCCTTTTAGTAGCCATAACATGACATGCAAATACATGTGAAAGAGATTCCCAAATCTGGCCACCAGGAAGCGTGATCCGTTTTTAAATTTCCAAGAACTTAACTGCAGACTGGCTTCCTGCTCCCAGGAGCTGCATCTCGAGAATCTGATGCTGTTTTACTTAAATGTAAAAATCTAGACTTCTTGTTTAAGAAAGAAACCAGGAGATTTCAAATACATTTACTTACTAAGGAATATGTGAAAAAGTAAATGGAAAACAAGCTCAAGTCTTCTATCCATCTGAATGGTTGAGTTTTGGATTGACCCCATGGAGATTTATAATAGCACTGTCACCATCTGCATCTTCACTAGCTGAGGATGCAGTTAATAGAATGATTGAATATTACAGTATAGAAGGAGGCTGTTAGGCTCATTTGAATGTATATTGATTATCTGAACGTAAAGTAGATATGGCTCATAAATAAAAAGTGAGATTTGCGGATATGGAGTTCCTTCCATTACATCAGGACATCGTTAAGCACTTTAAGCCAATAGAACACTTTTCAAAGTCTAGTCATTGCTGCAATGCTGGAAATGTGGCAGCCAATTTGTGTACAACCAGCTCCTGCAAACAGAACCAAATAATCACTTTGGTTTTATGGGGCCTTTAGGTCCACCCATGTGCGAGATAAAGCCTTGGTTTTACATCTCCCCAAAAAGGGATTTGTCTTGAACAGTGTGTTCATCTAGAGGAACCGATGTGAAATTTAAACTGGATAACTTCTTCAGAAGGGTCACTGGATTCAAAACAATTTCTCTGCTTTCTGTGCAGAGATGCCCCAGAAATGCTGAGTTTATCCAGCAATTTCACTTTTATTTCAGATCTTCAGCATCCATAGTTCTTTGTTTTAACCTCAGCACATTGATCCATTGATGCTTTCATACCTTAAGGCTGAGAATTTAACCTTTCAGCTCCTAATTGTGCAGGCTCAGAATTGTGCATTCTATGCTTGTTTTGAATGGAAGTGAAATGATATCATCTGCCCCGACAGCCACGGGTGCACACACAGTGACTGCCACAGACATCAGATCAGCCTTCGTGAGAGTGAACCCATGGAAAGCGACTGGTCCGGATGGAATTTCCGGCCATGCGCTCAGATCCTGTATGGTGGGAGTATTCGTAAACATCTGTAATCTCTTCTTACTCTGATCTGAGGTTCCCACCTGCTTCAAAAAGACCACTATCATCTCCGTGCCAAAGGAAAAACAGGCAGCATACCTTAATGACTACTACCCAGTGGCTCTGACATCCATCATTTTGAAATGCTTGGAAAGGTTAGTCACAGAGAGTCATCGAGCCCTACAGCACAGAGACATGCCCTTTGACCCAAACTGTTCCATGCTGACCAAAATGTCCATCCACGCTAATCCCATTTCCCTGCACTTGGCCCATAGCCATCTAAACCTTTCCTATCCGTGTATTTGTCCAAATGCCTTTTAAATGTTGTAAATGAACCCACCTCAATCATTTTCACTGGCAGTTCATTCCATATGTGTACGACCCTCTGTGTAAAAAGGTTGTCCCTCCTGTTCCCTTTTATTCTTTACCCTCTAACCTTAAACCAATGCCCTCTAGACCTTGATTCCCAAACCCTGGGAGAAAGGCTGAGTGCATTCACCCTATCCATGCCTCTCATATCTTATGAACTTCAATATGATCCCCCTCCGTCACCTATGCTCTTAAGAAAGAAGCCCTAGCTTGTCTAACCTCTCCCTATAACTCAGACACTTGAGTCCAGGCAACATCCTTGTAAGTTTCTTCTACACTCTTTCCATTTTAATAACATCCGTCCTACAGCAAGGTGACCAAAACTGAACACAATACTTCAAGTGCGGCCTCACCAATGCCCTATACAACTGCAACATAACTTAGCAACTTCTATACTCACTGATGAAGGCCAGTGTGCCAAAAGCCTTCTTCATTGCCCTTTATACTTGTGACTCTACTTTCAGAGCACTGTGAAGAGATCCCTCTGTTTCACTACAGTCCATTCACCCTGCCTTGATTTGACATTCCAAAATGCAAGACCTCACATTTATCTATATTAAACTCCATTTGCCATTTCTTGGCTCACTTCCCCAGCTGATCAAGTTCCTGCTGCAATTTCTGATAACCTTCCTCACTGTCCATGACACCGCCTATTTTAGGGTCATCAGCAAACTTATTAATCATGTCTTGTACATTCTCATCCAAATCATTGATATAGATAACAAACAGTAATGGGCCCAACACTGACCCCTGAGGTACTCCACTCGTCACAGGCCTACAGTTTGACAAGCATCCTTCGACTATTACCCTCTGCTTCCTACTATCAAGCCAATTTTGAATCCAATTTGCCAGCTCCTCCTGGATCCCATACAATGTAACCTTTTGGACCAGCCTACCATGTGGAACCTTATCAAAGGCCTCACTGAAATCTATGTAGATTACATCTACTGCCCTGCCCTCGTCAACCTTCCTGGTCACTTCATCAAAGAACTCTAACAACTTTGTGAGTCATGATCTCCCACACACAAAGCCATGCTGACTGCTCCTAATCTCCTGTCTTTCCAAATGCATATATATCTTATCTCTCAGAACCTTCTCAAGTAACATACCCACCACAGATGTTAAGCTTACTGGTTTGTAGTTCCCAAGCTTTTCTTTATAGCCCTTAGAGTCATAGAGATGTACAGTATGGAAACAGACCCTTCGGTCCAATCCGTCCATGCCGACCAGATATCCCAACCCATCTTGTCCCACCTGCCAGCACCCGGCCCAAATCCCTCCAAACCCTTCCTCTATTCATATGCCCATCCAAATGCCTCTTAAATGTTGCAATTGTACCAGCCTCCACCACATCCTCTGGCAGCTCATTCCATACATGTACCATC
This sequence comes from Hemiscyllium ocellatum, assembly GCF_020745735.1. Classification (NCBI taxonomy): domain Eukaryota; kingdom Metazoa; phylum Chordata; class Chondrichthyes; order Orectolobiformes; family Hemiscylliidae; genus Hemiscyllium; species Hemiscyllium ocellatum. Next base: position 12,384,602 of record NC_083432.1, on the reverse strand, counting down.
CTCTACATGAAAAATTGGCCCTTAAGTCTCTTTTATATCTTTCCCCTCTCACCCTAAACCTATACCCTCTAGTTCTGGACTCCCCGACCCCAGGGAAAAGACTTTATCTATTTATCCTATCCATGCTCCTCATAATTTTGTAAACCTCTATAAGGTCAACCCTCAGCCTCCGACGCTCCAGGGAAAACAGCCCCAGCCTGTTCAGCCTCTCCCTGTAGCTCAGATCCTCCAACCCTGGCAACATCCTTGTAAATCTTTTCTCTACCCTTTCAAGTTTCGCAACATCTTTCCGATAGGAAGGAGACCAGAATTGCATGCAACAGTGGCCTAACCAATGTCCTGTACAGCCGCAACATGACCTCCCAACTGCTGTACTCAATACTCTGACCAATAAAGGAAAGCATACCAAGCACTTTCTTCACTATACTATCTACCTGCGACTCCATTTTCAAGGAGTTATGAACCTGCACTCCAAGGTCTCTTGGTTCAGCAACACTCCCTAGGACCTTACCATTAAGTGTACAAGTCCTGCTAAGATTTGCTTTCCCAAAATGCAGCACCTCCCATTTATCTGTATTAAACTCCATCTGCCACTTCTCAGCCCATTGGCCCATCTGGTCCAGATCCTGTTGTAATCTGAGGTAACCCTCTTCACTGCCCTTCTAGAATAACGGCACAACACTTGTACCCTCCAGTCTTCCGAGATGTCACCCGTGGCTAACGAAATTGTCTCACTCAATACAAAAATATCAGCCAGGCCCCCCCACAATTTCTTTTCTAGCCTCTTGCAGTATTCTTGGATATATTTGGTCAGGACCAGGAAATTTATCCACCTTCATACATTCTAATACATCGAAAACCTTCTCTATTGTGATGAAGACTGTCCCCAAGATATCACCACTAACTTCCCCAGGTTCTCCAGTTTTCATATCTTTCTCCACAGTAAACACAGAGGAGAAATATTCATTAAGAACCTTGCCCATTTCCTGCGGTTCTACACATGCATGTTCACTTTCGTCCTTGAGGGGCCCAAATCTCTCTCTAGTTATTCTTTTTCCTTTAATACACTTAAAACACCTCTTTGGATTCACCTAATCTTCTCAGCCAAAGCTATCTCGTGCCCCCTTTTCGCCTCCTGATTTCCTTCTTCAGTAAATTCCTGTATCCCCTATATACCTCCAGGGATTCCCTTGATCCCAGTTGTCTGTACCTGAGCCACATCTTTTTTCTGGTCAATGTCTCAGTATCTCTTGTCATCCAGGGTTCCCTATTCCTGTCAACCTTGCCCTTCACCCTCATAGGAACATATAAACCATGAAGGCAAAAGGGAGGACTGTAGTTGCTGGAAACCAGAGTTTAGATTAGTGTGGTGCTGGAAAAGCACAGCAGGTCAGGCAGCATCCGAGGAGCAGGAAAATCGACATTTTGGGCAAAAGCCCTTCATCAGGAATGGAGGCAGGAAGCCTTGAACATATAGACCTTGGACTCTAGCTATCTCACTTTTAAAGGCCTCCCACTTGCCAGAGATCCCTTTGCCTCCAAACAATCTATTGCAATCAACCCCTGCTCGCTCCTGTCTAATTCCATCAAAATTCACCTTGCCCCAATTCAGAACATATGGACCAGTTTTGTCCCTCTCCTTAAAATTAATGGAACTATGCTCACTGGTCCCAAATTGTTCCCCCACTGTCACCTTGATCACCTATCCTGCCCTATATCACAAGAGGAGATCAAGTTTTGCCCCTTCCCGAGTAGGACCCTCTATATACTGTTAAGGAAACTTTCCTGAACGCATTTAACAAATTCCACCCCATCTAAGCCCTTAACGCTCTGGCAGTCCCAGTCTATGTTAGGAAAATTAAAATTCCCTGCTTTGATAACACTATTGTTCCTGCAAGTCTCCCTGCATAATTCTTCCTCTAATTCCCATTGACTATTTGGGGGCCTATAATCCCAATAATATCACCATCCCCTTCTTATTTCATAGCTCCACCTATAAAGCCTCATTGAATAATCCTTCAATTATTTCATTGTTCTTCCAGTCTACTTCAAGACCATTGCCCCACCTACCCCACACACCTGACCCAGCCAGGGGCCAGATGCTTGACTCTGACTGCACTCCCCAGAGGGATCAGTATTCAGAATTCATAACTGCTAGTAACTATTCCAGGATCAAAGTCTCTAATACAGGCAATACTAGTGCCTAGGATGCACTTTTGGATTCTACCTCTTGCACAGCATGACAACAATATTGAGTGAGACAATGTGAAAAAAACACACTGTCACTACTGCACTATCACATTTGCTGCACATGGGCTCAGATCTAGGCACAATCTCTATAATATACACATGGTGGACAAAACTTGCCAATCGCAGCAACTGAAATGGCCCCTGGAACTTACTCACTGTGGTAAAGAAACTGTGAATGGACTTTGCATGTTTGGACGTAATTTGACCAGGGCACAGGCAAAGAACTGAAACCATTCCACAGCAGTACAATTATCATTTGGACAGGGTTGTATCAGTTTAGGTCACAGAGCAATGGTACCTGGTTCTATAAGAGGTTCATGGCAGAACTCCACAGTAAACACATAGGAATAGTCGGAATGCAGAGGCTTTGATTATTAGTCTGCTCTAGACAATTACCTTGAATTACTGGTGAGCAAATATATAGAACACAAATATACAAACTGTGGAAAAATACCACCAAACAAAACTGTCTGACAGCTCAGATACTTTAATAAAAGCAAACTCTTGTGGATGTTGTAAATCTGAAACAAAAACAGAGTCCTGGACAAGCACAGCAGGTATTAACAAGCAAAATTAATGTTTCTTTAGATTCCAAAGAAGTCATGCCGATCTCTAAATGTTAACTCTGTTTCTCTCCCTGCAGATGTTGCTAGACCTGTTGAATTTCTACAGCATTTTCAGTTTTTATTTCAGCTATTTTGTGTAGTTCTTGTGAACTTCCATGAGGAAGCATTGACAATTGCCTGGTACTCATCATCAGTTGCTTGAAGTGAATCAAATTAACTCATATGGGTCAAAATGCCAATACAGAATGAATCATGGATGCATTAGTCTATTTTATGCATTCAAAGACATTTACAGCCCAGAAGGACAGCGTTCAGCCCACTGTCTCTGCACAATCAACAAAGATCTGAGTAACTCATAACATGTTCCAACTTTTGGCCTATAGCCCTGAAAGTGATGGCAATGCAAATGAATATATAAATACTGCTGAACTGTTATAAACATTTCTAATACAATCACCCTTTAAAGCAGTGAGTTCCATATTTCCACCTCCTCCTGGGAAAGAAAAGGCTATCTCCTCAACTTTCCTCTTAGCTTCTATCATTTACCTTAAGCTCCTTTACCCTGGTTATTGACCTTGGATTAATAAGAAAAATGCCTTCCTATTCACCCTATCTATTCCCCTCATAATCTTGGACGTCTCTGTCAGGTCTCCTCACATCCTTCACTGCTCCAAGGAAAGCAATCCCTACGTATCCAATCTTTTCTCGCAGCTTATCCCCACTGGATCAGGCAGCACCCTGGTCAATCTGTGCACTGTGCACAGTGGAATCACGTGTGGTGACCTGAGCTTTTTTTTTCTTCACTTGTGCAGCATGGGCATTGTTGGCTGGGACAGCATTGATTGCCCATTCCTGGTGGTGAACCTCCTTCTAGAACTGCTGAAGTCCATGTGCTGTAGGTAGATCACTGCACACAATAGAGCTGAAAATGTGTTGCTGGCAAAGCGCAGCAGGTCAGGCAGCATCCAAGGAACAGGAGATTCAACGTTTCGGGCATAAGCCTTTCTTCACTACACACAATACCCCAGCTACAGTCGTGGCTGAACCAGCATTTATTCAATTCCAACATAATCTCATTGCCCTTGTATTCTACACTTTGGTTAATGAAGGCAAGTATCCCATGTGCCTTCTTAACCTCATCTACCTGCCTTGCTACCTTCTCTGGGTATGCATGCCAAGGTCACTCTGACTTTCAATGTTTTCTATAGTGCAAGCATCCATAGTGTACTGTAATCCCTTGCCTTGTTAGTCTTTGCCAGGTACATTACCTCCTGATTTCTGGGTTGAACTCCATTTGCTGCTGCTCTGCCCATGTGACCAGTCTGTAGTAGATTAGATTAGATTAGACTTACAGTGTGGAAACAGGCCCTTCGGCCCAACAAGTCCACACCGACCCGCCGAAGCGAAACCCACCCATACCCCTACATTTACCCCTTACCTAACACGACGGGCAATTTAGCATGGCCAATTCACCTGACCCGCACATTTTTGGAGTGTGGGAGGAAACCGGAGCACCCGGAGGAAACCCACGCAGACACGGGGAGAACATGCAAACTCCACACAGTCAGTCGCCTGAGTCGGGAATTGAACCCGGGTCTCAGGCGCTGTGAGGCAGCAGTGCTAACCACTGTGCCACCGTGCCGCCTCTCTAGTTTATAGCTATCCTTCTCACCAATTTATCTTTTGTGTCATCTACTTGATCATATCCCCTACATTTAAGTCCAAGTTATTAATGTACTCCTCAGACTGTAAGAGCCCTAGCACCAATCATTGCAGCACCCACTACAAAAAGACTGATATATAGAAACATCCCTCAACTATTCCCTTTGCTTCCTGCCTCTCAGCCAATTTGAGATCCAATGAGACGCACTGCTTTGGATCCCTTGGCTCTTACTTTCTTGACCATGTCGACCTGTCATGATTGTCTGAGGAGCTTGTCCCAACATGGCCCTCAATTTTATTCTGATCTATTCCAAAATGCCAAAACTACATCAAACAATCAAACCCTTATGCATCCCTTCTCACCCAGCAGCTGAAGGATCAGTGAGGATAGCTTAAAAATAAAACTCATTTCATGGTTGCTCAAAACTTGGAAGGAAAACAACTTTTGGGTGATTGCCTCTTAAAATATGGAACAAATGCACACTGCACTATTCCATATCCCAGAGTCAAAATAATTATGTTTTTTTGAGAGCTGTTCTTGAGATTTACTCAAGAGCTATTATTTGATTTTTGGAGGCTACTTATTGGGTTTCAGGGGCTCTTTTTTCTCATTTTCAGTGGCTCATTCATTAGGTGATATAGTCATGTAGTGACAATTATTCCTGCATTTGTGTTTGGACTCACACAAGCAGATTTGGAAGAATTCATTATTGTGCTCAATAGTTATTAACCTTCCATTAAAGATAATTTACAATCCATTAAAAAAAACATTAATTCTCTAGGCATCACAGTACTCTAATTGGTACAATTCAGATGTATCCAGAACAAGTTTTTCTTTTAAGAAAATTGATGCACATTTCTACACACTGAAAGCTTCACCTTAAACATAAATTCCACCAGTAGGTGAGATCACAGCCTAATGCATTTCCAATGCATAAACCGAAAGCTGGACCACCTTAGCCTGGGAAGTTGGATCCCTTTACTGCATCTCTGATCTCAGTCTCAGATTTATATTTAATAACTGACACATAATGTTGACTATTATGGCATTCAGAGTCAAGAGTGTGGTGCTGGAAAAGCACAGCAGGTCAGGCAGCATCCGAGAAGCAGAATTTCGGGTATAAGCCCTTCATCAGGATTTCTTAACCTTATACTAGGAATTACCTCAGTGATTTCAAATTTTCTGGCTCCCAATTAATTGTGTATTTAATTACTGACAGGTTTAAAACTAATCTCCCTCCTTTGCAGCCTCCCCATCATCTCCAAACATCTTGGAGTCTCTCTCTCCCCAACGCCTTTGCAGCCTTCTCTTTTCCCCACCATGCTTGTAGCCACCTCTACCCCTCCCAGCAATGCTCACGAATGAGCTTACAAACAGCTCAAGTGGAAGGGAAATAGTCTGTAATTGGAGGAGCAGTTCCTCATCGATGCACTACATTTAAAAACTGAGGCAATTTTTCTCTGACTCGCTGTCCCCATGGTTGAATTTTTCCAGCTTTTGGGAGAGAATTAACCAGTTGCCCTAGTATACACCCATTAAACCTTTGATGATGAGGCTGTTATGAACTTTGTTTCTAGTCACTTGTCTATAAAAGTTGGACACAAACAGTTCAGTCAAAATGTCAGAATTACCCAAGAAACAACAAACACAATTTCGGTCAAAATGAGCACATAATGTTCTGTGCCTTCCCTTGATAATCATAGTGATACATAAGAAATGTAGTAGAACTACTTTGTTGGAATTGATGGCAAACTAAAATAGATCCCAGAAAGTAATTACTAAAATAAAAGGCAGGACCCACTTGTTCACAGTTTAGGCCATGGTTCAAACTCTTTCGGAAGAACCAGCTTCTGACAAAGCAGGTGATTCTTTGAATACAGAAGCAATGCCAAACATCTGAAGAATCAGTTAACACCAAAACTGTGATGAAAACCAGAAGGCTACTGATTGTGATTTTTGGATGATGTTCAAAAAAAAAGCCAGATGTAATTATGGCAAATGTTCCATAAAAGTGAGTTTATTTTCATCTCAAACAGTCGTTGAAGTGGTGTAATTAGTTTAAAGGACTTACTTTGAGAAAAATACACATTTAGACATGCATTTTGAAGTATACCAATATTGGACTATTTCTTTTATTTTAATAAATTAATGGAGTGTAGGCATCTCTGACTAGGCCAGCATTTATTGCCTGCCTTTAGTGCCCTTGAGAAGGTGGTGGTGAGCTGTCTTCTTCAACTGCTGCAGTCCATCACAGTGAAGTTCATACACACGTATACAGCATTCTCAATCACAAGATATTTTGCAATATGACTAGTAGAAATAAGAATTCAAAATTCATGTTTTCATTGCATTTATTGGGAAAAAAAAATTAAAAAACATTTGGGAGCATCTTCCCACATTTTGACTATATGGTAATTTCAGAGAGTTTCAGGCAGGGTTCCTTTTGTGAGCCCTGCAACTTTTCTTATGCAATTCACCACTACTCACCTCATTTACTACACATTCAACCCCACAATCATACTCTTGCGCAAACTTAAACTCAATATGAGATGGAAGTGTTCACCAGTTTCCAGTGCCATATTTAAACTCCCATTGTATACTAATTTAAACTGTGAAGCCAGCAACTGCCCACAGTGTGTTGCTCTACATTTGCAGTCATCATTATTAGGAGGAACATGTTGCTTCACCGATAGGGATCTGGAGGTCAGAGTAATGGAGAGGAGGGCCATCTTCTGTCCTCAGGGCTGCCAGAGGAGACTACGGCTGCTAATACTGCCAGCCTGGTCTGAAGTAGCCATCAATTTAGTGCAGAGTCCATAATCCACAGGAATTTGCAGCAATTCCGCAACTACATTTATGAACATCTGACTCAGCAAGGGTAAGTGCCACCATCCAGGAATAGGAATAGACTGTTCAGCCCATCAAGCCTAGCCCACTATTCAAAATGAGCATGGCCGATTGAACACTTCAATGCTTTTCACTTGCCCGATTTCCCATAACCTTGTACATGACAGGAACTCAGAAAGCTGACGATCTTTACCTTAATTAGGTTCAAAGACTGAGACTCCACAGCCCTCAGACAGATCTTCTCTCCACTCCCTCACGCTCGCTGTAATTCTCTATCCAACTCCCACAAAGGTTCATAGTCCACTACTTTCACTACTACAAGTTAAAAATTGCACAACACCAGCTTATAGTCCAACAGGTTTATTTGCAATTACTAGCTTTCAGAGCACTTCTCCTTCATCAGGTAGCTCTGGAGCAGGATCATAAGGCACAGAATTTATGGCAAAAGATCACAGTGACGTGCATGCAACTAATACAATATATTGAACAAATCTAGATTACATCTCCATCAAGGACGGGCACCTCAGCACCTTATTCTACCACAAACCCACGGATAACCTCACGATGCTGCACTTCTCTAACTTTCACCCTAAACATATTAAAACATATGGACAAGCCCTGCACATACACATGATCTGTTCAGATGAGGAGGAATGCAACAGACACCTGACTAACAATAGGTAATGAGTAATGGCAGACTTTGTGATAACAAGGCCTGATGTTTGGACTAGGGGGCTAGGACATAGGACAGTTCAGGCCCTAAAATGATTGAACACGACAATGAGTCCGGAGGCTGCAGGGTTCCCAAGAGGAACATGAGGTGCTGTTTTTCCAGCTTGTGCAGAGCTTCGCAGGAAGATTGCAGCAAGCCAGAGTCAGAGATGTTGGCCAGGGTACAGGGTGGAAGCTCAGTTTTTTTTTAAGGACAGAATGTAGATGTTTTGAGAAGTGGTCGCCCAGTCTATGCTTTTCCCAATGTAGTGAGACCACATTGTGAGCAGCAAATGCAGTAGACTAGATTGTATGAAGTGCAGGAAAAGTGCTGCTTCATCTGGAAGGTACGGTTTGGGCCCATGGATGCTGAGGAGGGAGAAGATAAATGGGCAGGTGCTAGACTTTTGGCGATTGCAAGTCTGTTGGGAGTGAAGGAAGAATGGACCAGGGTGTCCAAGAGGGAATGGTCCCGGCAGAAGGCGGAAAAGGGAGGGGAGAGGAATATACGTGTCAGTTGGTGGCGTCTCGCTAAAGATGGTGGAAATGGCGGCTGATGACTTTCTGGATGTGGATGCTGGTGGGATAGTAAGTAAGAATAAGGGGAATCGTATTGATGTTACAGGAGGGAAGAGAGGGATGAGGGCGGAAGTGTGGGAGATGGGTTGGACCCTGTTTAGGGTTCTGTCGACAATGATGCTGGGGAATCCTCAGTTGAGGATGAAGGTGGACATTTCCGAGGCTCCCTTGTCAAAGTTGTCCTCCTTGGAAGATATGCAACAGAAGTAGAGGAACTGGGAGAATGGAATGGAGTCTTTACTGAAGCAAGGGTGCAAGCATGTACAGTCCAGATAACTGTGAAAGTGGATATTAGTGGCCAGTCTTTCCCCAGAAATGGAAACAGAGATGTTGAGGAAGGGAAATTAATGTGTATTTCTTTGAACAAGAGTCCTCTTCCTGTCCCACAGACCCCTTCTCCCACCTCCAACACTCCTTTTCCACCTTGACTCCTTCCTCTGGCCTTTTACCTGCACTTGATCTGTTCATTGAGAATCGTTGATGTGACGTTGATTGCCTCAATTCCGCTACGCCCCTCACCCAATCCAACCTATCTCCCTTGGAACTGACTGCATTCCATGCACCTAGATCCAATCTTGACTTTGTTATTAAGCCTGCTGATAAGGATGATGCTGTTGCAGTCTGGCATACTGACCTCTGCATTGCAGAAGATGAGCACCAGCTGCCAGATACCTCTTCCTATCTTTCCCTGAACTTTGAACCACCATGCCATTGTATCAACTGCGATCACTGATCTCATTTCATCAAGTGATCTTCCCCCCACTAACTCCAAAGCTGATAGTCCCTCAGCCCTGCACAGCTCACTTCGACCTCATTCCAAAAATCCACAAATGGATTTTACCTTGGACATGCAATCCCACTACATATCCATCCCCCACCAGGATGGTCTCAGGACTCTCCGCTACTTCCTGGAGCAAAAGCCTGAGCTGTCCCCACCCACTACTACCCTCCTCTGCTTGGGTAAGCTCGTCCTGACCCTCAACAAATTCTCTTTTAACTTCTCTCACTTTCTTCAGGTAAGAAACGTGGCCATGGGTACCAGCCATGGGCCCCAGTTATGCCTGTGTCTTTGTAGGGTATGTGGAAATTCTTTGTTTCAGTTCTATTCCAGGCCCCACCCAAAACGTTTTATATGATATATCAACAATTTTATCAGTTCTGCTTCCCTCTCTCATTCAGTGTCGGAAAAGTTCATCGACTTTGCTTCCAATTTCCACTCCGCCCTCCTTTCACCTAATCTATCTGACTCCTCCCTTCCCTTTCTCAACACCTCTGTTTCCATTTCTGAGAATAGATTGGCCACTAATATCCACTATAAATAAACTAATGCCGAAGGTTACTTGGACTATACATCCCCACACTCTTGCTTCCATTCCATTCTCCCAGCTACTCCATTTCAGTTGCATATGTTCCGATGAGGCCAACTTAGAAACTTCTTCCTCAACTGAGGATTCCCCATTACCATTGTCGACAGGGGCCTCAACTGGATTTGACCCATTGCCCGCAATTCCTTCCACATCCCCTCTCTATCCTCCTGCAACAGCAATAGAGTTCCCTTTGTCCTTACTAACTATTGCACCAACATCCACATCCAGAAGATCAGTAACAGCCATTTCCACCACCACTAGTGAGCTGCCACCAACATATTCCTCTCCCCTCCTTTCCGCAGGGACCGTTCCCTCCAGGACACAGTAGTCCACTCTCCTTCATTCCCAAAAACCCCAAGGCATCTACCCCTGCAACTGTCAGAGGTGTAACACCTGCCCATTTACCCTCTTCTTTCCTCACTCTCCAAGAGCCCAAAATACCTTCCAGGTAACACAGAACTTTACCTGCACTTCGCACAATCTAGTCTACTACATTCACTGTTCACAATGTGCTCTCCTCTACATTGGGGAATTGAAGTGTGGATTGGGTAACCACTTTGCAGATCATTTTCATCCTGCCCACAAAAAAGACATTGAGCTCCAGTTGCCTGCCACTTTAACACACCACGCTGTACCCTGGCCAACGTCTCTGTCTCAGGCTTGCTGCAGTGTTCCTGCGAAGCTCTACACAAGCTGGAAGAACAATGCCTCATTTTCTGCTTGGGAACCACCCTCAATTGAGTTCAATAATTTTAGGGCCTGAACTGTCCCACGTTCTAGCCCCCTATACACCAGGCTTTGTTATCACATAGTCTGCCATTACACACTACCTACTGTTATCCACTAATAGCGATCATTATCCACTCCTCTGTCTGTCCAACTGTTCTTCTGTCTCTTTGGACCCTATCCCCATCTATCATTCACTCCTTACCCTTTCCTCCCACCCTATCTTCTTTATATAAACCAACATTTTCTGAGTTACCATCAGTTCTGAGGAAGGGTGACCAGACCTGAAACTTTAACATGGATTTCTCTTCACAGATATCTGCCAGACCTGCAACTTCTGATTTTGTTTCAGATTTACAGCATCTGTAGTTGTTTCGGGTTTTGTTTTGGCAAAGTCTATAGCACTGGTATTGTCAGAGGGAAAGAAAATAAAATTGGGTGATCTGGTACAAATTGCACTGGTAACAGCCTTGAGTTGAGGATTGAGAGATCCCAGATACATGTAGAGTCTCCAGTGGGTTCTTAAAAAGAGCTAGTTGCATTAGACTTCAGTGCAGCTATCACTTTGATGGCCATGGGATAGGATGAATATAGAACATAGAACATAGAACATAGAAGGATACAGCGCAGTACAGGCCCTTCGGCCCTCGATGTTGCGCCGACCGAATCCTACCTAACCTATACTAGCCCAATAACTTCCAAATGCCTATCCAATGCCCGCTTAAATGACCATAAAGAAGGAGAGTTCACCACTGATACGGGCAGGGCATTCCATGAACTCACAACCCGCTGTGTGAAGAATCTACCCCTAACATCTGTCCTATACCTACCACCCCTTAATTTAAAGCTATGTCCCCTAGTAACACCTGACTCCATTAGCGGTAAAAGGTTCTTAGTATCTACCCTATCTAAACCCCTAATCATCTTATACACTTCTATCAGATCTCCCCTAAACCTTCTCTTCTCCAATGAGAACAGCCCCAAGTGCCTCAGCCTTTCCTCATAAGATTTTCCTACCATTCCAGGCAACATCCTGGTAAACCTCCTCTGCACTCGTTCTAAAGCTTCCACATCCTTCCTATAGTATGGCGACCAAAACTGCACACAATACTCCAGATGAGGCCTCACCAGAGTCTTATACAACTGCAACATGACCTCAGGACTCCGGAACTCAATTCCTCTGCCAATAAAGCCCAGCATTATCTACCCCTTCAGATCACAAGTCCTGCTCCAGCAGGTGTCTCAGTTTCGAGACAGTGTCCCAGAATATCCTCATTGAATGGCAGCACTAAGCTTTGCTCATTGGAGGGAATAGTAGTGAAGTTTGTAAACTCGTCCTCTGGAACTTCCTCTGCTGCAAATCCTTCATGTGAGGTTGAGAAACACATGGTGCATACGTGACATTAATGTACCATGGTGCCAAACAGCAAAATGTCCACCTCTTGACTATTCAGTGCAGGCAAACTGAACCCGAGTCCTGATGAAGAGTCACTGGCCTCGAAATGTTAGCTCTGCTTTCTCTCCACAGATGCTGTCAGACCTGCTGAGTTTCACAACCAATTTCTGTTTTTGTTTCAGATCTCCAGCATCTGCAGTTCTTTGTTTTATAACCATGACAAGCTGCCTAACTTTGTATCTGTGCTAAAAGGCAAGGCAATACAGAACCAGTGAGCTTCTAAATTCTGGAACAAGTGGCAATGCCCAAAAAGCAAGGCAGCAATACTGTGAAGTCATGCAAAGTGAGTGAGAGCTAAGAGAGCAAGCAGAGAGCCCTGAGATGTACCCTGTTCTGATGTATGACACTGTGCCTCTGTGCACAACAGAGCCTGGCAGCACCGTTACAATATAAGGTGTCAGCAAGCTCCAAAAAGCTAGAGTGAAATGCTGAACTTTAATATAAATTAACCTGAGATATGCCATGAAAATTTGATGAAACTGGTACATTGCTAATGCCGACTTTCATAGATGAAAGGTTGGGGCAGCTTAATGTTGGCCAAATGACAGTTAACGCAAGGGCTCAAAGAAGACGGCAGTGAGACACAGCCAAAGGCAACTGCTGTAAGTTTCAAATTGAGAAGTGGTACTATCTAGTTTTTCATCTGTAACTGGGAGAACAGCAACCTGCATCGAAATGAGGCATGATTAGGTGATAATTGAGACATTGATGTATGCAAATTAGATCTCACTGGGTACTAGTGAGATCTAGCTGTTGAAATCCAAAGGAGAAAATTAGACTTTTATTTCTCAACATGAAGAATCTCTATTTCCTCATCATTACCCATGTTGTTCAAAGGAAAATTAAAATCCACACGCGTAACATGCAAGTATTCTAAGAAAGAATCTGTTTCAAACACAGCTCATTGCATTTCAAATATGAATAAAATAAAACCATAGCTTGACAGGTTACCCCAGCACTAATCATAAAGGCATATATTTAGAATTCAATTAACCCTTGGATAATACAATAGATCCTTCTAAAGATGTGAAAATACAAAGACTCTGTAAAAACAGGAGACTTGAAGGACACCACTGGAAATTTGAATACAATCAAATTATTTGCCTAGTAGAACTGTATAGTTTATTTGAAATTAACATAACAGTCATTTTGCTTTGGTTTTAATACTTTAGGCTGCAAAGCCATCATTTTGAGCAGAACTCAGAACTCACAGCAAAACCATCAGAAAAAGATGGTACCCAATAGAGACAAGGGAGAGCAAACCATCTAAAGGAGACCTATACTGTACTAGCAATCTGAAGTGTCATAAAAGTGAAATAAAGGTGCTTTCACTCTGGCCCAGAACTTATTCTGTTCAGTCCATCTGCGAAAGCAACTTCCAATTACCCAATTACATCACAGCTGCTGAATTCTGACTTGACATTTTCAACACTTGCACCTATAAAAGAGAAACCTATAATTAAACCAGTCCTGTAATGATAGCAGGAATCTTTAGAATATGTATATTGTACTTATGTTTAATCTTTTAAAGTTTATATTTTAGCTAATAGCTGTATATTGTTTACTTGGTAATTTCACCAAAAGCTGTGTAATAAAATTATCTTTATTTTGTTTAAAACATAAAGCAGGGCTGCCCTTTATTTCTTAACATTGAAATACTAAAAAAGTAACAAATGTCTAAACGAGCTATACAAATTTAGAGTTTGCAGACTATGCTGAGGACATGATGGGATGGAATTGACATTATTTAACATTACAAGATAATATGTTTTTAATATGTTTTTACAGGATATCATAGAACATTGACAGCTGTTTTCTGAATCATAGTCAGAGAGGAACAAAATGTCTACTGTTAAGATGAAACTGAATGACTGCTTCCATTGACAACAAAGCAAGATGCCTGTAATTGTTTATTTTCTCTTTAAAAGGAAAGAAGCAGAAGAGGCAAGATCTTTGGAGAACCACTCTACTAGTGAACATCAAATGTGGATTACTTGGATTGAGCGAAATTATTTTTGAAGTACATTAGAACTTTGAACCTCATATGGCAGGGACAAGTAAGCCTAATGGAGGACTGGGATCATTGAGGGACTTCTGTCAGAAGAGCAATATGCAATGAAAGGTGTCATAATATGGATTTTAATTATGTTTGTTGGCTAATTTCTTACTTAATTACTTCGTATCAAGTAATGTTTGTTATAGATTGATTTTCATTTATTTGTTACAGTAAAAGTCTTAAAAAAAAGTGAAATCTTGTCCTTCATTTCTTTAATTGGGAAATCCATTTCCTTTTACTAGCCATTGGTCTCTGCGGGAAACGTAGCAATAGCACTTTTTTTTTAACAATCTCTCTTTCACTGATAAACAATCGGGTAAAATGTAACACCAAGTCAAAAAAGGAAATATTAAGACAGTCAAATGCATGGTTAAAGAGGCAAGCAGTGTCATCAAGGAACAATGTGTGGTGTCGAGGTGGAAGATTTAGAGAGGAGATTCCACTGGTAGAGTTACAAGCAACAGTGATGTAGAAAGAAATTAGGAGGGTGGAAGAGTCCAGATTTGAAGGGATACAGAAACTTTAAGTCCTGTACAGCTGGAGCAGGTTTCAGAAACAGCAAGAATGAGTCCACAAGGGATCCAAATTTTAAAATCACACAATTGGTACAGCAAGGGAATACCATATTAAAACTCAGTGTAGGCTTCCTAGCAGTTGTACAGTGTTGCAACTCAAATCTCACTTAAGCCTGTCTCCTCACTGGCAGCAAAGGAACTCATAGAACTGGACAGCATAACAGATTCCTTTGTATCCCCTGTATCATGAATGAGTGATATTTTAATAGGCAGTTGTATAATCTAGAGACAAAAGTGCTACTGCTGCTCCAAGACTAACACATTATAAAAATTGTTGCCAGAACCAGTTACATTGCTGTTTCTATTGTAGTGGCACTAGTCTTTATGATTCAAAGCTACTCACAAAACCACATAATTTTTGTGTATGACCTTCATGTTTTTATAAAAATAATTTATTTATACAGTGTATTTCATTTATTTCAAAATGCTTTATAGCTAATGAAGTATTGGTGAAATTGCAAAACAGGCAAGTATAGCAGTTAAATTTGTGTACACTAAACTCCAACAAACAACAAAATAAATTTATGATTTGGTTGAGAGATAAATGTTTGCCTGCACACTAAAGAGAAGTCCCTTGATCTTTTTTGCAAATGTGCTATTGAACCTTTTCCATTCATTTAACGTACTCAAGATTCACTATGGGCTCAAATACATGGAGTAGAACTTGAACCTTCATGATGACCATTGGGCTATGGCATGAAGGACAGTTAGCTAAATGGCTTGCCCTGTGGTACCAAATAATACTGATAATGGGAGTTCCAGTGCTGATTTTGCTGAAAACAACTTTACACCTTCCCCTGAGTGTGTGGAAGGTAAATAATCACTTTTTAAAAAAGAAAGTCAAGAAAATACCTCAGGATGAAGCAGCAACACAATAATTTAGATTAAGCACCTGAGAATAACGATGAACTTGTAACAGGTATGATACAAAGCTAACATGGAGATATTATGAAGGAAAGTCCAAATAGTGTCACTTTAATTCTTCGGGTGAAACCTACTCTTTCTAACCTGTTAAATGTTATCTTCTCAATAAGTGAACATAATAACTCCAAATTCAGATCCGAACATGAGTGCTGTAGTCAGTTCTGGGCACCACAATGGTAAAATCAGATGTTGACCCTGGATATAGTGTGACAGCTTTCGCAGAATGGTGCTGGTGTTTACAGCTTAAATTATTAGAAGAGGTTTCAAAGACATAGATTGCATTCATTGGAGGAGAAATTGAGCAAGTAAATGATTGATGTGCTTTCAAGAATTTGATAGATAAAGAAAAAACATTTCTTTATTAGGAGGGGCAGATCATTAAATGTTGGGGCCTGAGGACATAATCTTAAGTCTAGAGTTGTTCATTCAGGGATGAAATCAGAAAGCACTTTTTTTCCCCCACAAAGGTTAGCAGAGATTCATCATTCTCTCTAACAAAGGATGCTAGGTCAATAGGCGTTTTTTTTTGTTGTTTAAGGGTTTTAAGGGAAAGGGAGCTAAGGTGATAAAACAGAATTGAAGTACATTAACTCACGTTCACATTGACTAGTTGAACAGGCCCTTTTTAATTTTTTTTGTTTACTGGTTGTGGACCAACATTTGTTGCCCATCCCTAACTGGCCTTGAACTAAGTGGCTTGCTGGGTTAACACAGACAACAGTTAAGACAACCATATTGCTATTGTTCTGAATTCACATGTAGACCAGGCCAGGTAAGGGTGGCAGAACTCCTTCCATAAAGAACATTTAGTTAGCAAGTTTTGATAAGATTTGTAGCCCAGGTTGAAGTTCTGGATGTAGGTTTGCTCGCTGAGCTGGAAGGTTCATTTTCAGACGATTTGTCACTATACTAAATAACATCATCAATCAGCCTCTGATTGATGCACTGGTGGTATGACTTGCTTTCTATTTATATGTTTAGGTTTCTTTAGGTTGGTGATGTCATTTCCTGTGGTGATGTCATTTCCTGTTCTTTTCCTCAGGGGTTGTAAATGGGATCAAAGTCAATGTGTTTATTGATAGAGTTCCAATTGGAATGCCATGCTTCTAGGAATTCTCGTGCGTGGCTCTGTTTGGCTTGTCCGAGGATGGATGTGTTGTCCCAGTCAAAGTGGTATCCTTCCTCATAAGTATGTAAGGATAATAGTGAGAGTGGGTCATGTCTTTTTGTGGCTAGTTGATGTTCATGTATCCTGGTGGGTAGTTTTCTGCTTGTTTGTCCAATGTAGTATTTGTTACAGTTCTTGCAAGGTATTTTGTAAATGACATTAGTTTTGCTTGTTGTCTGTATAGGGTCTTTCAAGTTTATTATCTGCTGTTTTAGTGTGTAGGTGGGTTTAAGGGCTACCATGATGCAAGAGATATGAGTATTCTGGCAGTCATTTCTGAGATGCCTTTGATGCAGGTGAGAGTGGCTAGGGTTTCCTGAACGTGTTTTGTCTGCTTATTGGGGTTTGTTGCTGAGAAATCAATGGACTGTGTTCATTCGGTATCCGTTCTTTTTGAATACACTGTATAGGTGATTTTTCTCTGCTCTGCGTAGTTCCTCTGTGCTGCAGCGTGTGGTGGCTCGTTGAAATAATGTTCTAATGCAGCTTCGTTTGTGGGTGTTGGGATGATTGCTTCTGCAGTTCAGTATTTGGTCTGTATGTGCTGTTTTCCTGTAGATGCTGGTTTGAAGAACATTTAGTTTCCAAACAGTAGTCTGGTTTATGTAGAATAGAACAGGGTATGTGGACAATATTTGTCTGAATAACATGCATCTATTACACTACTAGATATAAGTATGTATTTGACCAAATTGTTGACCAGTTGCAATGTCTGAATTTGAGCTCTATATACTTCATACAGAGCTTTTGGTTTTCTTTGCTTATTGAATGGGAGAAAGTGAGGACTGCAGATGCTGGAGATCAGAGTCAAAAAGTATAATGCTGGAAAAGCACAGCTAGCCAGGCAGCATCTGAGGAGCAGGAGAGTCAACGTTTTCAGCATAAGCTCGAAGACATTCCTCATGAAGAGCTCAGGCTCAAAACGTCAACTCTCCGCTCCTCAGATGCTGCCTGGCCAGCTGTGCTATTAAAGTACCACACTTTTGACTTGGCTTATTGAATGCCTTATAAACATTGATCATAAGTGCACTTAGTTCACTTGTACTGTGATAGATTCTCAAGTTATGTTTTAAGTCAGAACCAGCCCAAAGCTATAAGAATTTATTTGACTGTTCAATCTCTAGTTGCTAAATGGGAAGCAAGGCTAAATGTAGTATTCAAATTCAGCAGTATTCAAGGATTGGAGGACAACAGGATTTAGGAAGGCAGGAAGATAGAGAATGGGGAAGGTAATTGTATATCCAAGATAGATCTGAAATTTGTAAATCGGTCATTATATCCTCCATGACTATTGTGGTGTACCATCCCTGTTTGCCTGACATGTCCATGTGTCTCAAGATGGTTGACCTTGTCACAACCTCCATTAGCACTTAGCAGATAGAACTCTGGATTAACATCACATCTGAAAGACAACACTTCTGATGTTGCAGTTTTCAGTATTGCCCTGAAGTGTCAGCCTGGACAAAGAGTTCAAGACCGAAAATGGATGAAGACGAGATGTCATTGCTAAGATGAGTTGACACACAAAAGATGTGATGTTAAACAAAATCAATATTTTACTTTTCAGATTGAACAAAACAACCAACTGCTACCTTAGTTACTTGGGAATTGATTACTCAGCAACATGTGAGTTTACCTTGTAGTTTAGATGTTAAATAAATTGATGTCTTTCTCAGTTGTATGATTCATAGAAGCACAGGGGAAGATCTCCAGATGTCCTGGCCAATAATTACCCCAAACTAGTGTCAATATAACAAACTATTATCATATGATTGATCTCATTGCTGCTAGTGGGACTTTACTTCAATAGCAATGCAGTGTTTTTGATCCATGAGATCATGCAATGTATTATTATGCAAATTATTTATTTCCTTCGGGAATATGAGGTCATTCTTGGCAGCAAAAGCTTATTTGTTAACTTTTACAATTGGGCAATCTTCATATGTCACTTTTGCCATTACTGTACAGAAAATTCTGTAATCAATTATCTAGCAATCACTCTGCATAAAACATTAATAAACATAATAACAGTACAGTACTCCCCTGTATGTAGGATAAACATCTAACCATTAGTCAAGTCCAAAATCAAAGGGTTGATGATACAAGATGTGGGCTTAGAATGGGGGTGCGATCAAGGACTTAATTGTATTTTCTAAATCGGTCATGAAAATTAATTAAAATTTATATTATTCAGTGCTTCTACATCATCAGACACAAAACAAACCGAAGAAAGAAGAATCTGTATGGTGCATATTTTAGGAAGTTCCACTGGAAAACAGGTCTATCCAATTCAAAACCGGACAGGTGCCAGATCAAGTGTTAAACTTCATGGACTGGAGCAGTTCAACTTGGCTCACCGCCATCTTCTCAATTCATGATAGGCAACAAATGCTACCTGAGTCAACTATGCCTATATCTTGTGAAATAATTATTTTTTAAAAATCATGATGGGACCATGATTAGTTTTGATCTGAAGTCTCTCTTTTGGTGAAACATCCATTAAGTCCATGGTGCTAAACGTCACTGAAAACAGCTAGAGTCACAAGGAACAGAATTAATCAAACTTGAAAACAAAATTTGCTCATGATAAAAATGCATTGAAAACACCACCACCACATAAAGTTGGGACCTTAAATCTGAGACACATGGAGCATCTCAAGTGGGGATAAAAATCGCATGGCATTCTTTGGAAGATCAGGGGCATTGTGGCCAGTATTGTCACTTAATAGATTGGTCTTTTCACATTGTTGTTTGTTGACATGCAGGTGTCTGCTAGCTTATCCCACATTCCGACAATGACTTAAATATAAATCAGTTGTATATCTGAAAGTACCATTTAAATTCAAGATCTCTTCTTTTTAAACATAGAAACAGATGGAGGTCTTGTTGAGAACTAGCCCGATGCCAGTGTAATGAAAACCCTGACGCCAGAAGCTTGAGATTCCCTGCTCATTGTGCAGTTGTATGTTTGATGGGGGGATTGATGATGGTCATATACCTCAAATCCTCTGGTGCAAGCAACACAATTGGAGGAGGTCACTTCCCTGGCGGTGGTGGAAATAAATTGCAAGAAGTTTGAAATTGTGCAGACATTGCACCCACAGGATTAGGGTTTGGGTATCGAGTCTAGAGGGGTGGGAGGAGTTTTTGTTGTAGTCTCGCGAGAGGACACACTCCGCTTTATTGTTGATTAACTTTTAATCGCTCGGCGGGCCCTCTCTCCCCCTCCTCCCCCGAAAGGGACATCCTCGCTTTAAGAGCCAGTGACTCCCCGGCCTCTGGGACCGATGTCGCGTTGCTCAGGCCGCCACCAGTCCCCGTGATATTCCCTGGCTGTCCGCCTGTCTCCGGCTCGCAGTCTCGGGGGTGGAGGGGAGCGGATTACTGACTGACCGCAGGCCGGGCCCCGGTCACAGGCCAAAGCTGTCCACGGTGTGAGGGATCCGCTGCCGGGGGAAGACCCAACCGGACAACAACAGCAGCAGGTAAGGCCAGCTGCTTGGTGCCGGGGGAGGGGAGTGGAGGAGGAGGGACAGGGCCTCGGGACCTCCTCCTCCATCTACCCGGCTTTCCCGCACGGCTGCTGCAGGTGGTTGTCCCCGGAGGGGGTGTGGGGAAGGGACGGGCTCCCCGGCCTGTTTCTAACGGCCGCCGCCTTGCCTGGGGCTCCTGAGGCAAACTTCCAGCCCGAGGCCTGAGGCCTGGCGGTGATGGGGGTGAGTGTGGGGAGGGAAGCACCTTAGCCGTGGTTGACAGAGGGTGTGTCACCGAGGGGTTCATATTCAGACTACCCCTCCCTTCCTGGAGACATGGGACTGGTTATTTTATCCCCTCCCGTCCTTTCCCCTCTTCTTTGCCCCCCCCACTCAAAAAAAGTGTTGCTAAATAGTGTCCTCGTCCCGCGCCTCCACGCATGCGTTATTGTTGTACGGCGGTGGTATCCCTCGTACTGCGCACGCGTACTCACGGCTATCCGCCTAGCTACCAACGAGCGCATGTGCAATTGACAGGTAGCGGGCATTGCGGCTGCGCAAGAGGTCCTAGCGGCAGAGCCCTTGCAAAATAGTGAGTTATGATTTTTTTGGGGGGTGGTGTCTGGTGGTGGGGGGTTGGAGAGAATGAAGATATCCTGTATATAAAATCACCTTGGGGTATTTGTTATGTAGCACTGAGAATAGGGAAAGACCTTTTTTTTCCCTCACTCAAACCATCTTTTTTTTTAAAAAGAAACTTATCAGTCTATTTCATCCCTCTGGGTGGGTAGGCATCTTCCCATCTCCTAGCCCCTTCTCCTAACCCCACCCCCTCTGCTCTTGTTCCTCCTTTGTTGCCCACTCAACCAAGGTGAAAAGGTTATTTTTCACTTCTAATCGTGTCAAGTCTCTAAATACAGGACCCCCTAACCCGTAAAGAAGTTAGAAAATATTTTTTCTACTTTGCCCAGTATTGACTAGGGATGCTTGCACGCTCCCATCCTTTTTAAAGTATCATACTGGTATAAACCACTTTTATCAGATCATTAAATATCGGAAGCTTAATTGTATACAAATATTTTTTTTACTTTTGAAGCTTATTTGACTGTCTTAACATTATGCATATGATTTTGGATGTCTTTTAGTACTCCTGGAATGTGTTCTCAGTTTATTCCTGGAAGATCATCTAATTCTGAATTGTTGAATGCAAACAGTGGCCATGTTTTCTTGTTATATTTCTACTGTGTAATTAAATTTGAAAGTTGGAGTGATTTTGATAAATGTGTATTTGTGATTCATACGTTTTCTGAAAAATAACTTTTTTTTGCTTTGTTTATCACATTACAGTTTTCCCATGTTCTTTGTGGGTTGTGATTGTTTGTTTGCCTGTGTTTATTGAAAGAGCATCATGACCTGGTTATTGAATAACCTTTTGCCCTCAGAAGACCATTTTTCTATTCATTTACTGGAAAACTAGGTTTTGGATTATATCTCAACACTGGCTGAATGTAATGTGGGGGTAGCCTTAGCATGGGTTTTCGCCAACCTTTGTGTAAGTTGAGGCTGAAATCCAAGCTATAAATTTCATCCTATTACCATGAAAGATGGCATGCATGACTTTCTGGGCACTTGACTACATGTAATTCTTGTCTGTGGATCTGTTAATATTAAATGTCATCACCTTTTTTATTCTGTTTAGGATATCAGCATATTTGTGAAACATTAGTTCTAGTAGACTTGCTAGTTGTGACAGAGAAATTCCCCTCTTGCTGCTTTGCAGAACAGTTCCTGATAGCTAGCCATAGCTGTAAGGATTTATTCAGCATTGACTTAATTTTGTAAGGGGTGAATGGGAAAATGCAGAATGACTTTATAAAACTGGAGGGTGCTGGCAAATACCTGCCCTGGTATTATTCTGTTGGAATATTTTTAGACATGTTTTCATTTGTCTGACTTGTGCTCAATCTTGTATCTACTTGAGACACAGCTTGTGATACCTGCCTTTTGCATGCAGACTGAGTCAGACTAGAATTATTAGTCAGATTTAATTTCAGATTGCGTATGATGCACCAGACGTTTTCCTTAATAGCTGAAGAATTGCAAATACTTTGTTTTTGCCTTTTTGGTGTTTTGGCATAACTATTTTACTAGCTCCTAAATGGTCATTCTTGCCTTATTTGTCTATTTTTTTTAACAAATGAATCAAAATAGTCTTTAGTCAGTTGACCAGTTAGGGTACCTAAAAGGATACAGAAAGTGAATTAAATAGTCTTGTAATCATGTTCTTTGTTTTAAGCTGTCAGTGAACTGAACTATGTTTTTTTAGATTAGATTATTTACAGTGTGGAAACAGGCCCTTCGGCCCAACAAGTCCACACCGACCCGCCGAAGCGCAACCCACCCATACCCCTACATATACCCCTTACCTAACACTATGGGCAATTTAGCATGGCCAATTCACCTGACCGGCACATCTTTGGACTGTGGGAGGAAACCGGAGCACCCGGAGGAAACCCACGCAGACACGGGGAGAATGTGCAAACTCCACACAGTCAGTGGCCTGAGGTGGGAATTGAACCCAGATCCCTGGCGCTGTGAGGCAGCAGTGCTAACCACTGTGCCACCGTGCCGCCCACGGTGTTCTGGAACACCTCTGTTCTCCAGGTGTAACTTGATGGAGAAAATAAGCTTACTAGCTAGAACCTCCATTGGCATTGAGAGCTCATTGCAAAGTGGCATGCATTTGACATATGACTGTCAATTTGATTGGGGGAAGTGAGTGGCACTGCAAGAGAAGCAAACTTTTGTTTGAGAAGCTTTACTTCAGGGTTTATTCCACAGTCTTCATGAATTGTGGCTATACCACACTCATTCCAAAGTAGTCACTGTATTCAGCCATTTTGTGTATTGGATAATGTATATGGGCTGACCTAGCCTATAGTGCACATTTTTCTCCCCCATTGGTGCAGATTCTACAGTGGTGATGCAAAGTTGTATATGTAAGTTTTTGCGTGTCCCAGAGAGGCAGGGAATGCTAAACATTTCAAATTTCCTGACCTTGCTTGCTTTCCAAGAGATGTTGAAGACCGAACTGGTGTACCATGGTTTGTTAACGGCCTTAATAATCAAGATCTGCCGAGACACCATGAAACTGTCAATTCCAGATTGTTCAGTTGTGTATAGACAAATAAAGTTTTGGATCAGTGAGTCATATGATGAATTCAGAATTCCTTTAGTTTATATTTTTAAATATATTTGTGACCCAATGGTTGTGTAAATATCCTATCACTATTGAGATGGCGCGATGCTGCATTGTATTTACAATAAAGCTGGCAGTATTAATAACTGCGTGTTTCTAGTGAACCTACTATTTGAGTAAGAGACGATGCAGGTATTGGACTAGACATTAGTGCAGGCGAGTAAACATTTTGACAATAAATCATGTGACCTGGCAGGAAGTTCCAGCAACACTAAACTAGGGCATCAGTTAAAGACTTATAAATGAATTATTTCTCATCTTTCCTGCAAAGCTGTAAATGGTACAATATTTTTCAGTATTTTACTGCATTGTCATTGAATAGGCCATCTTTTATTTTCTTGTATGTTTTGAAGTTTACTTAAAGTTTAATTAGTGCTGCTGCTCTACCAAACTACAAATGTTATTTTTACAAAAGAAATTGTCTTTTGCTGACAGTAAAGACTAAGTGAAGGGCCAAGGCCCACTATTCAGAGCACCATCAAGGCTGAAGAGATAGGAAGCAAAGTTCCCTCCCCCAAAGTAGAGGATCAGTAGGTTGCATGAGAGTGATGCCCATGACTGAATAACTGTGTACATATCTACTGGATAGAGTAGGTTTTATAGCCTATAGGACTTCTCCTCAATCTAGATTGTTTTCCCCAACGTAATAAGAAAACAACAAAAGAAGCCATAATTTTCTGATCCTTGCAAAAACAGGGCTAGGTGACAGAACAAAATGAAATTGATTTCATTTTATAGTATTTTTATTGAGAATTTAAGGTTCTGCTTGAACCACTAGCTGATATTTGGAATATATATTACAGAACTGCTAAATTCAAAACCAAAAAAAAGGTAGTGTCAGGTAATTGTAGACTATTCTTTAAACAAATAGATGCAGGCTAAAATTGATTTTTAAATCTACTTTAAAAAATTAAGAACAAAGTAACTTGTGTAAAGTTTTTGTTTTATGATATATATTTTTATACAAATAACACACTTCTCGGGATCTGGAAGCTTCAGGCTGGTCCTATCAAGTTGCCCTTGAAGGTGATAGTGAACTGACATCTTGAATTCCTGCAGTTTATTTGGTGTAGGTAGGTCCACAGTATCATTAGGAAAGGAGTCCCAGGATTTTTTTTTTGACATTTAATGGAACAATAATATTTCCAATTCAGGATGATTGACTTGGAGAGCAACTTGCAAGTTGCAGTATTGCCATTCATCTGCTGCCCTCCTCCTTATAGATGAGAATAAGCTTGCAAGGTTTGTAGGGAGGTTTGGTGAATTTCTGCAGTGCATCAACACAAATTTGTGGAATGTATGTCTTGTAATCAAACAAATGTGTAAATCCTTTTAATGTGTCAAGTAGATTAGTGAAAACATTTACGGAATATCAAAGACCACGTGGCTTGGCGTTGAGACAATGTGGAGACTAATGGTCAATAAATGCACTTCAGCCAAGAGGGGTAGGCACCCAGGGTCACTTAACCCAAATGTGAATTATGTGGACCTGGAAATAATGGTGCCGTATCAACTTGCTGATGTCACAAAAATAAATCTCCGGGACTTCACCTAGGATATTGTGGGACGTACCGAAGAAATTGTGGGGCCCCTTGTAGCAATATTTATATTATCTGTAACTGAGGTGCCAGCTGTCTAAAGATTGACTGACTGATATTGTGCCTCTTGTTTAAGAAGGGATTAAAGGAGAAGCCTAGATTTGTGTGTCTGACTTTGTTGGCAGTGATTCTGAAAGATAGGATTTATATGCATTTGGAGAAGTAAGGAATGATTGGGGATAGTCAGCATGGTTTTGTGCAAGGGAAGTTGTCTCATACTTGATTGAGTTTTTTTTAAGGAAGTAACCAAGAAGATTTGGCGCAGTGGTTTTAACACCAGCACCAGGGACCCGGGTTCAATTCCTGCCTCGGGCAACTGTCTGTGTGGAGTTTGCGCGTTCTCCCCATGTCTACATGGGCTTTCTCTGGGTTCTCAGGTTTCCTCCCACAGTCCATAGATGTGCAGGTTAGGTGAATTGGTCATGCTAAATTGCCTGTAGTGAATTAGGTGAAGGAATAAATGTAGGGGAATGGGTCTGGGTGAGTTGCTCTTCAGAGGGTCCGTGTGGACTTGTTGGGCCGAAGGGCCTATTTCCACACTGTAAATAATCTAAAGTAATCTAATTTGAGGGCAGAGCTGTAGACATGTTTTACTAAAGTCCAAGTAAACATTTTTACAAGGTTCCACATGGTAGATTTAGTTAGTAAAGTTAGACCACATGAGATTTGGGTTAAGCTTGCCAATTAGATACAAAATTGACTTAACAAAATTGACAGGAGATAGAGTGAAGTTAGAGAGTTGTTTCTTTTCCAGACACCAGGCATCTGACCAATGATATTCAACAAGAATTTGTCCTGCGTCCACTTCTTTGTGTAATTTTTATATAAATGAATTTAGATTAGAATGTAGGTGGCATGGTTAGTAAGTTTGCAGATAACACCAAATTTGAAGGTATGGTGGATAGTGAAGAAGGTTATCTAAGATTACAAAGGGATCTTTATCAATTGGATCAATAGGCTGAACAGTGACCAATGGAGTTTAATTTGGATCGATGTACAAGTCCTGCCTTTGCAATGAATGGTTGGGCCCTGAGTAGTGCTGTCAAACGGACACCTAAGGGTTCAGAATGTATAATTGTTTAACATTTGCGTCACTACAGGGTGGTTAAGAAATGACAGCCAGACTACTATGACCACTAGGACTCATAACAACACACAAACCAACAGCCACTCTCAGACAACAACTCACCAGGACAAAGGACCCAATACCCAGCATGAGCAAAACCAATGTAGTGTACAAAATCCCATGCAAGGACTGCACAAAACACTACATAGGACAAACAGGAAGACCGCTAACAATTAGTATCCATGAATACCAACTAGCCACGAAACGACATGACCAGCCAGCCTTAGTAGCCACACATGCAGATGACCAGCAACACGAGTTCGACTGGGACAACACTACTATTACAGGACAAGCCAAACAGAAAACAGCTAGGGAATTTCTAGAGGCATGGCACTCAGCCATAGAATCTATCAACAAACATATCGACCTGGACCCAATATGCCAGCCACTGCAGTGGACAGCAGGAGCAGACAACCGGAAGCGGCAGAGACAAACCACTATAAATGCCGGAGGAAGCAACACGGGAGCCTCCTGTGAAGCACTTCTAAGCACTGAGGATGTCACCTAGACAGAGGACAAAACGTCTGCAACACAAATTATCAGCTTGGCGAACAGAACCACAAGTATTTAGCATACTTGCCTTCAGTGCTCGCTCCTTTTGAGTATAGGAGTTGGGACGTTATGTTGGGGTTGTACAGGACATTGGTGAGGTTTCTTCTGGAATACTGTGACCAGTTCTGGTCGTCGTCTTTTAGGCAGGATATTTTCAGTTGGAGAGGGTTCAGGAAAGATTTCCCAGGTTATTGCCGGGAATGGAGGGTTTGAGATATAAGGGGAAGCTGAGACTGTTTCCACTGAAGTGTAGAAGGTTGAGGGGTGATCTTTTATAGAAGCTTATAAAATCATAAGGGCTATAGATGAGATGAATAGCAGGTGTAATAGGGGCCATATTTTAAAGTGAGATGAGATAGTAATTTGCTTTTTTTTCAGAAGTGATTCGTGTGGAATGAACTTCCAGAGGAAATGGTTTATCTGGGTACAGTTACAAGGTTTAAAAGACCTTTTTTAGATAAGGACATGAATAAGAAATGTTTGGAGGGATATGGGCAAAGTGCAGGCAGGTGACACTAGTTTTGAGATTATGGTTGGCATGGATGGTTGAAGTAAAGAGTCTGTTTCCATGCTGTATGACTCATATATAAAAAAAACTTGGTTAGTTGCAAGTCAACTTGCAAGCACTTCCCAGTAAGAGACATGCAGGTTAGCATTTGGGCAGTTAGAATTGTAGTCATACAGTCCTACGGCATAAAGATAGGCTGTATGGCCAAAACTGGTCCATGTTGACCGATCTGATGACATTTGGAGAAATGTGTGGCAAATGTTTAAAAGGGGTTGAAAGTTGAGTTCCGAATAGTTTGAGTGCAAGTTGATGTGAGCAGAAGAGCTCTATGTGAATGGAAACTTTAAGTACGAAAGCCAGGTGATAGTTTTGTGTGCAGATTATTTATTCAGATGAGAATTTAGTACAAGCAAATTGCTGGAGAAAGCTAGCAACATCTGAGGAGGGAAAGCAAAATTAATGTTTTGAGCTCAGTGACTTCTTCTTTTTCAGTTTTCAGATTTCGAGCATTTTCAGTTTTTTTTAATTTTAGTTACAATTTAGTTTCTTGTGATGAGTACCTCCATGAAGGATGATACCATGTTCCTGGAAACAATATTAGAAGATATTTACTAAAATGATATGAGAAATTAGATGCTTTAGTTATGAGAAGTCTAGGGACATTTTGGTGCTGATAGAAGTGCTCCAAATTGAAGTTTTTCACATGGATAAATAAAAAGACACTTAGATTTAAATCTATCAGTACAGATATGTTATTACATACCTCAGGAGCAGTGGGACTTGAGCCCATGTCTCCTGGCCCAGAGAATGGGACACTGTCACTGCAGCCCACAAGAAACCAAAAATACATTTTTGTTTGCTGACTTGATAAATTAGAGGAGACAAATTTAGCATAATTTAAAGAGCAAAAGGGAATGAGGTATCTTTAGAGGGTTGTGAAAACTGAAATGCCTGTCCAGGAACTGGTTGAGGCAGGATCCATAAATTACTTTTTGAAAGAAAAAGTGGATGAATATTTAATAAAGAACATTTCATGAGGGGAAAGGTCAGAGAAACCGGATTCACTGGACAGCTCTTCAACTGTGGACTGACTGGCTTCATTCTGTGCTGAGGGATTTAACAATGTAGAATACGTGGAATTGGGTGCTCAGATAATGTGGTCCATATTATAAGATTATTCTTATGTCTTCAAACATTTTCCATGGGCTTGAAGTTTCCTTTTGGTTTCTTGGCATAGTCAGAATAGCATCAGATGTGCACTTTTTGGTTTTGTGCTTTCCCTCCCTGCCCTCCCATGAGTCTATAGAAAGGATGCATTGACTCAGAGTTTGTATACATGCTAGAAGACTTGTTACTGACATTAATAATTTGATAAGTGCCTCTTCCATTGCACCTCCAACAAACTCAAAAACAATTTTTTAAAAAAAAATTCTCAAGTTTAAACACTAATGAACTCTTGCACCTAAGTGAATGAATGAAATTGTGCTGTTTTAAAGCAGGCATGCAGCCCCTTTTTTAAAATATTTTTAAAGGAGGCAGGCTGAAGGGCCTGCTGCTAACGTGCTTTAGGTATATAGTCTGGGCTCTTCTATTTTGGTTCTTAAAGCATGTCACATCCAAAACATTCATTTCATTTAAAATGTATTTGTTAGCCAGCTGTAGGGGATATATACAGAACTAGTCACTTGTCAGTGGGCAAACAAAATTCTAATGTATGTTTGAAAGGAGAGATCCACATATGCTGAATGAGGAGTGGTATACGTTTGGTCTTTGGAAGTCTGTGCTTTCCCCTATTTCTGTTTTGATGACTGCAAGTTATATTAGCAGAACCAGGTCATTCCATACCGAGCGTATTTATTGGATCATTTCTAAATGGCTTTGGTTCAACAAGCTTAAAATTTTTTTTCCAAACTTAGTTTTCAGTAAATTGATGCATTGTTTTCTGGTTGCAGACAATACTGACCAGGCATGGGCTAGCAAGTACTGTGCATCTTCAATTAAATATAGTTAAGATAACATCAGATGTTTTGTGATATTTCTTCCTTTATTATATTTTGTATCAAACTTTGTGGTGATGTCACAGCACCTTGTCCTGTCTGTGTTCAGTGTACCAGGCAGTTGAGCATCTGTGGGTGCAGCTTTTACTGTTCTCCTGGGTAACATGATTTTTTTTTAAAATGAAAGTCATTGCATTTGGCTTTTCTGAACCCAAACTGCCATCTATGGCCCAGTTTTTAAAGAAAAACACCACAGAGACAAACCTGTTGTTTGCCCTTCCTAATCCCAATTTTAAAAACTGTCCCAGATTTGTAGATGACACAAAGATAGAGAGGTGGAATATGTTGAAGAAGCTACAGAGGGACTTGGATAGGCTCAGAGTGGGCAGCAAGTGACAGATGGAATATAGCTGAAAATGTGTTGCTGAAAATGCGCAGCAGGTCAGGCAGTATCCAAGGAACAGGAGAATCGACGTTTCGGGCACAAGCCCTTCAGGAAAGTGAAACAGATGGAATATAATATGGGAAACTGTGAGGTTCTGCACTTTAGTAGGAATAATAGGTATAGATTGATTTCTCTAAATAGGGAAAGGCTTCAGAAAGGGAGACCTAGTTCAGGATTCTCGTAAGGTTGACATGCAGGTCCAGTTAACTATCAGGAAGGCAAATGTGCTATTGACAATGCAAGAGTAGGGATTTAGTGCTGAAGCTGTATAAGGCTCTGGTCAGACTGTATTTGGAATATTGAGTAATTTTGGCACCATACCTAGGAGATGATAAGCTGGCATTGGAGAGGGTCCAGAGGTCGTTTTAAGAGCATGATCTCTGGACTAAGTGTTTCACACTAGGAGAAGTTGAAAATTGAGTCTGTACGTAAACTATCTCATTGACACTTACTATTCAGGCCTCTCAGTATTCTATGAACATGGAGACTTTGACTAGCAGGAGAGACTCAGACCCAAGGCCTCAGTGAAAGGATGACCCTTTAGAACTGTAAGGAGGAATTTCTTTAGCCACAGGGTGGTTCATCTCAGTGATTTTGGCTTTCAGTGCTCTGCAGCATTGAATGTATTTAAGACAGATGTTTTTGATAGGGGAGTCCAGGATTATGAGAAGAAGCCATGAGAATGGGTTTGAGAAACGAATCAGCCATGATCGAATGATGGAGTAGACTTGATAGTGAAATAGCTTAATTCTTTTCCTATATCTTGTTCTTTTTATAGTGATGACTGTGGAAATGTCATCAAGAGTAATTTAAAACCCAAGTGATTCATTAATGTCCTTCAGAGAGGAAATCTGCTATCCCTGCACGGTCTGGCCTAAATGCAAATATAAACCAACAGCATTATGACTGACTGTGTTTACAGCCCACTGAATTGGCCAGGGAAACCACTCAGTTCAAGTGACAGCTGAAGGTAGATAATAAATGTTAACCATGTCAGTGTTGCTCACCCCTCAGCATCAAAACTTTTTTTTTTGAAAAGGCAAATTTTTACCCGAGTTTGCTGTTCAATCTGTGGGGGAAGTTATTATTCAGAATACTTTTTACTATTACTGGTTTTATTTAAATGCAGATAATGGATCTATGTTTCCCTCCTGAATTGACCATCTAAAGATTCAAACAAATTGAATGATCATATGTCGAATCATCTGTCCTAAAATTTTTTTTTTGGCTTTCCCTGTTTATACTTTCATTAATAGTGACTCTGGGCATGTTCTAGGTTTACTCAGAGATGCGGTGAGGTGCAAGAATGCAGTGGGCTGCAAGGGATCATTGAAACCCATTTGAATTTAAGAGTTCAATTGCATATCATTTTTATATCTGAACAGTGAAAGCGCCTGGAGTTACCAGTAAAAAGCCCAACTTGAACTTTTTTTTCGAGGGTGTGTGAGAATGCTATTGGGTGTAAACAGGTAGGCAAAGAGTTTTGTGAAACAAGAGGTTCAGCTAGCATGACTCCGATCAGATAAGAACTTACAGTTAAGTGGGGTGCTGGAGGCAAGGGTAATGGGTTAACAAAGTGGAAAAGCATTCATTTATGTAGAGCCATTTAACAATATTGAAGCATTCAGTATGTAAGGTTAACTTAACGAGATGAAAAGTATTCATTGTATGAAGCTAGTATGGTTAAGAACATTCATTGTGTAAAAGCAGATGGCTTAATCTTTATTATCGACACCCCCCCCCCCCCCCCCCCCCCCAACACACACACACACTCACACTCACACTCACTCAC
This sequence comes from Hemiscyllium ocellatum, assembly GCF_020745735.1. Taxonomy (NCBI): domain Eukaryota; kingdom Metazoa; phylum Chordata; class Chondrichthyes; order Orectolobiformes; family Hemiscylliidae; genus Hemiscyllium; species Hemiscyllium ocellatum. Next base: position 12,352,964 of record NC_083432.1, on the reverse strand, counting down.
TATAGAGTTCATGGAGAAACTGCCAGAGAAGACTGGGAACCCATGTCCCTGCGCTCATGGGCGATCATTCTGTCTCCCTTCAAGGCCCGAGATAAAGGTGTAGGGGGTAAGAGTATTTTGCTTCAACTTGGTTGGGGGGGGGAACAAGTGCAAATTTTCTTGTTTTTTTTTCTTTTAATGCATTGTTTAGAGTGTAGTGAAGGAATCCAGGACAAAAAGCCTAATTTATCACAGAATCTCTACAGTGTGGAAACAGGCCCTTCAGCCCAACAAGTCCACACTGACTCTGAGTTACCCACTCAACCCATTTTTTTCGCCCCTACCCTGTATTTACCCCGAACTAATGCACCTAACCTATACATTGCTGAATGTTTTGAGCAATTTAGCATTATGTATTCATCTAACCAGGACATCTTTTGGATTGTGGGAGGAAACCAGAGCACCTGGAGGAAATCCATGCAGACTGGGGAGAATGTGCAAACTCCACACAGACAATTGCCTGAGACTGAAATCAAACCCAGCTCCCTGGCACTGTGCTGCCCCAAAATGATAATTGAATCCTATCCCACATTTATGTGGATCCTCCCCACAATGACTCTGCTTGTGTTTTGACAATCCAAACGATTGACTGTAGCCTCCTCTGCACCAGGCCATGTGTATGGTTTCTTCCCCTGTGAATGGTGCTTTCTGTTTCCATGAATATTCAAATTGTAGACGGAATATGATGTGTATGAAGAGTTTTATGTTATAATTTTATAATTATAGAGTCATAGAGATGTACAGCACAAAAACAGACTCTTCGGTCCAACCTGTCTATGCCGACCAGATATCCCAACCCAATCTAGTCCCACCTGCCAGCACTTGGCTCATATCCCTCCAAACCCTTCCTATTCATATATCCATCCAAATGTCTCTTGAATGTTGCAATTGTACCAGCCTCCACCACTTCCTCTGGCAGCTCGTTCCATACACATACCACCCTCTGTGTGAAAAAGTTGTCCCTTTGGTGTCTATATCTTTTCCCCCCTCACCCTAAGCATATGCCCTCTAGTGCTGGACTCCCCAACCCCAGGGAAAAGACTTTGTCTGTTTATCCTATCCATGTCCCTTATGATTTTATAAGCCTCTATAAGGTCACCCCTCAGCCTTCGACACTTCAGGGAAAACAGCCCCAGCCTGTTCAGCCTCTCCCTATAACTCAAATCCTCCAACCCTGGCAACATCCTTGTAAATCTTTTCTGAACCCTTTCAAGTTTCACAACATCTTTCCGATAGGAAGGAGACCAGAATTGCTCGCAATATTCCAACAGTGGCCTAACCAATGTCCTGTATAGCTGCAACGTGACCTCCCAACTCCTGTGCTCCGTACTCTGACTGATAAAGGGAAGCATACAAAATCCAAATGTTAGTGAAATTCTATTCCACTTAATATGCAGTACACATATGTTGCGTTAAATCTGTAATCCAGTAAATTAGATCCATGCCAAATGTTGAAATGCAGTTTTGAAAAGTTCAATTTGCTGCCGTTTGAGTTAATACAGTACCTCAAATATAACGCCATTTTGGGTCTCTTACAATTTCTGAGTCTATAACTTGGTCTGATCAAAGAGCTGATTCCCACTTAGAATAGTGCAGCACAAGAACGGGTCCTTCGGCCCACCATATCTGCACTGCCCACAATGCCATTCTAAACTAATCGCATCTGCCCGCATGTCGTCCATATTCTCCTCTTCACTTCCTGTTCATGTATCTGTCTAAATGCCTCTTAAGCGTTACTATTGTATCTGCTTCTACCATCTCCCCTGATGCTTCTTTCAGGTACATGCCATCCTCTGTGTAAGAAGCTTGCCTTTACACTTGCATTTAAACTCTACCCCCTCATCTTAAGCTTGTGCCCTTTAATATTTGATATTAACACCTAGTGGGAAAGAAGAATCTGACTATCTGTTACTCAAATAACTTTATATTCTTCTAACAGGTTGCCCCTCAGCCTCTGTTGTAGGGGAAACCATCCACATTTGTCCAACTTCTTATAGCTAATATGCTCCATCCAGGGAATGTCTAGCTAAACCTCTGTATCCTGTTCAAAGTCTCCATTATCCTTGTTTCCATCTTTTCCTTCAGCTGCTCAGGTGTTGGCCGTGACAGTTCTAAGGAATGTGAGCTGAGCCATTTTAGTTGTCTTATTTTACATTAAATCTGATTCATTCATCTGGGCTATTTACTCCTGATCTCAATAAAAGTACACACTCTCATATATCACATGCAGTAACTAAGGTGGCATTCCAATGCAGTGTCAAGTCATAGACTGAAGCTCTCTCTGCCACAGCAACTGAAAATCTGTTCACTTGTGTGGGCTCTAAGTTTGGGAGAAAGTGAGGACTGCAGATGCTGGCGATCAGTTTAAAAAAAAAAATTTGGTGCTGGAAAAACACAGCAGGTAAGGCAGCATCTGAGGGTACTGAGAGATAAATAGGAGAGGTTGGAAAATAGCTTAGAAGGCAATAGGTAGATGGTGATGGGGTGGAGTGGATAGGTGGGAAGGAAGATGGACAGGTAGGACAGTTCAAGAGGGTGCTGAGTTGGAAGGTTGGATCTGGGATGAGATGGGGGTGGGGAGATGAAGAAACTAATTAAATTGACATTGATGCTGTGTGGTTGGAGGGTCCCAAGGCGGAAGATGAGGCTTTCTTACTCCAGGGGTTGGGTGGCTCTGATTTGGCAGTGGAGGACGCCCAGAATTTGTATATCGTGGGAGGGGAAGTTGACCCTCCAACTCCGCCAAGGGCATGCAAATTCTGCTGCTTCTGCCCCACCCAGTTCCCGATGAAGGGCTTATGGCTGAAATGTCAACACACCTGTTCCTTGGAAGCTGCCTGACCTGCTGTGCTTTTCCAGCACCACACGTTTGGGCTAGGTGTTTGCCACCTAAAATGTGGTAAAATCCTAATTTTCTTACTGTTGTGGTCAGGTCAACATTTGTTGACCATTTTCTCACCATTTGGTTGAGTTGGCCAAAATAAAAATACAATTAGTGTTTTTCATATCCTGAATGCATTTTGGCCAATGCAATGCAGTCACTGTATTTTTAATGTGGGAAACATGGTGGCCAGTGTGCTCACAGCAAACTCTCCTATGTGGACTTGTAACCAGATCTATTTGTGACTGTTGTTTTGAAGGGTAAATGCTAACCAATTCACCAGTGGGAACTTCTCTGCTATATTTGAGTGCCAAAACTACTCTCCATATTCCAGATGCAGTCTGAACAGCGCTTTATTGAACCTTAGCATTCCATCTGTAGCTCTCCTGAAATGAATGTTAACATTGCATTTGCCTTTTTAACTATTGCTAGCGCTTAAGAGAATCCTGAACTTGACTCTAAGTCCATTTATTCTTCAGATTTTTAAAGCCTTTCCATATTTAGAAAATAGTCTACACTTCTGTTCTTCTAATGAAAGTGCATAACCCCTCTCTTTCCTACATTCTATTCCATCTGTCATTCTCCTGGCCCATCCAAGTTCTCCTACCATGCCCACGCTTCTTCAAAACCATCTGTCCCTCCACCTATCGTTGTCATCTGCAAGCTTAGCAGCAATGCCCTCATTCCCTCTTTCAGATCATTAATATATAACATGAATAACTTCTGGGCAGCATCATACAATGCTTTCAGAGGGTTGAAGTTTGGCCGAATGGTCTGCTCCCATGCTGTAGGGATTCTATGATTCTTTTAACTGTGGTCCCAAAACAACAGACTCCTGCAAATTTCCACTAGTCACCAGTTGTCACTTTTGAAGAAGACCCCTTTATCCTTGCCTTCTGCCAGTTAGCCAATCCTCTCTCCATGCCATACCTTACCCCTCGCACCAGAGGCCCTTATTTAGCAACCTCCTGTGCATCATCTTATCAGAGGCCTTCTGGAAAACTTAATAGATCATTACCACCAGCTGTCCTTTGTCTAACTTACTTGTTACCACCTCAGAATTCTAACAGATTTGTCAAGCATGACCCCCCCCCCCCCCCCCCCCCCACCCCCTGTCAATGCTGAATCAGCCCTATGTAATCATGCACCTCCAAGTGCTACATAACCTATTCCTTTGATAATGGGTTCTCAAATGTGACCAACAACTGAGGTCAGGCTCACCACTAGCCTATAGTTCCTATCATCTGCATTATTCTGTGATTGACTCATTTATCATTGCTTCTGAACAATGTCACCTATGGCATTGCAGCACTTCCTCTTTTATCATCAGTCTTGGCTTGTGCCCAAGTTCATGGTCCTGGAGTAGAATTTGAACTACCACCATGCTACGTGTAACATCATTGTAACTTCATTTTTTAAAGATAACAGGGTGTGCCCATGGGTGGATGTGAAAGGTTCCTTCACATTTTTTGGTAGAAAGAGCAAGGGTGTCTCTGTGTAGGTAACTCATTGCTAATGAGAGCTTGCAATATGTAATTTTGTAGCTATGTTCTTGACATTACAACAATAACTATACATCAAAACAAATTCTAAATCTGCAAAGTACTTTTGGATGTTTGGAGGTTATAAACTATGCCATACATTTCAAAGTGCAGCAACAGCCAATTTGAGAATATGTATAGGGTATAATCCGGGAAAGAGTTTTGAATTTTGTGAAACAAGTGGTTCAGCTGAGCATGACTCAGATCATATAACCATTTACAGTTAATAATGCAGTACTGGAGGCAAGGGTAATGGGTTAACAAGGTAGAAAAATATTCATTATGGTAGAGCCATTTAACAAGATGAGGTAGCATTCAGTATGTAAAGGCAGTTAACAAGGTAAAAAATATTCATTTATGTGAAGTCACTTATTCGTTGTATAACAACAGACGGCTTAAACTTTACTATTAACGGTCACCCAATTAATATCTGTTGCCCTATTTAAATGTTCCTCCTTGTAAAATGACTATATAGTTCATTGAAAAACTGCTGTTCCAGAGGAGACTGTGAACTCCTGTCTCTGTGCACGTGAGCAATTGTTCTCTCCCCCTCTAGGGCCCACAATAAAGATGAAGGTAAAACTACACTCTCTGTCTGAGTGTTTTGCTTCGACTGACTGGGTGTCAGGGTCAGGATGACAATATTTGCACAGACGGCAGGATCCAAATGAAACATTACGATCGGACAGTGTCAGCGGCTTTCTGGAATATTGGTGTCTTGAGACGGACCAAGTTAAGATTCCTTTATGCCAGAGACAGTCCCCTCACTTGATTACTCCCTATTCTAAGGATTCCTTGAATGGTAACTCGTTAGTCGAGAGACACAGTTTCACAAGCATGCTGGCAGGCTGAGGTGAGAGTCCTCTGCGCGGTAATGGGGTTCAAGCCCCCTTGGGTGCATTTGGGTTGAGGTTTGAGTCCTCTGCATTGTGCTGAGGTTAAAGCCCTCTGTGTCTGAGCGAGTTTTTTTTGAGCAAGGGGTTAACGTCCCTAGTAGTGGAATTTTGAGGCTCTGTGAGGCTTTGTTCTGGGGGAGGAGAGTGGCTTGGACTGCAGTGCCATGTGGTCCACTGTGAGGGCTTTCTCTTTTTATCAGTGTAATTTCAGTGAGAGGAGGCAAAAAAAACACGCTGAAAATTAAGGCTGTTCTAATACTTGGGCTAGAAAAGGCAATTTCGATGTAAAGTTTGATGTTTAAAAATTTTGATTTGTTAAAATAACTGTTTTTGCCTCATTGAATTGGGATCTCAATGTGTTTTGTCAGCTATGTAATGGGGCAGATTTTGTTTTTACATTGGAGTTTTAAAAAGGACATAATGTTGTACAGTTATCATACTTATAACCTTTTAAAGCAAATTGATTGTGTTGAGCCCCTGATTTGTTTGAAATTCTACAATGCCTGGTTTAAAAACAGTTGGATTGTGGTCAGGCTTCAACCCGATGAAAGTATTGTATTATAATATCTTAGTTGTGTTCGTCTTGCGAACACTCTGCATTAAAGAGTGAATTTTGAACTTGATGTTTTAAGATTTTAGGGAATATTAGAACTTGAGGCTGAACTGCTTAAATTCTGTTAATTATTGTTAAGACTTCATTGATTCCCTTCATATTGCAAGTTCAAAGAATGTTGATCTCTACCAAAGTTGCCTGTAATTCTGACTTTTATTTGGGAAGTTTCATTTCGAGAACACATTTCAAAATATTCAGCATTTGCTACCCACTAATATTAGAGATTTAAATCTGAACTGAAACTGCCTCTTCAATGGCTAGAGCACAGGAAGCATTTGTTTTCTTGCTGTTCTATCATGTCTAAACTGGATGCAAAACTGTTTAAATGATCTTATGGCTCTCCTCCAAGATATTGGAAACACCAAGCCTTGTGCCATTGTCACTGGACTGTTGACCTAGAGACCCAAGTAATGTTCTGGCGATGTTCAAATCCTGCTTCAGCAGATGGTGGAATTTGAATTCAATAAAAATAAATCTCTGATTAAAAGTCGAAGGATGACCACCAAACCATTGTCAACTTGTTGTAAATATCCATCTGGTTCACTACTGTTTTTTTTTAGGATGGAAACTGCTATCCTTACCTGGTCTGGCCTACCTTTTTTTTGATTCCAGGTCCATAGCGATGTGGTTGACTCTTGATTTGCCCAGAGGCAGTTAGGGATGGCTAATAAATGCTGGCCCAGACAGCAGCGCCCTCACTCCATTTCTTTTTAAGAAAAGCATTAGGATGTTAATCTTTTTGGAATGAATTATTTTAACACTTAGGAGACCAGAATGTTACTTAGCTCTATAGTACAAGTCTGATCCACTGTTGGCATGATTTAATGTTAGAAATGGCACCTTTTGATAACTATTTAAATGGCAGTGGTCTGCATTGGGAGAATGGAACTGGTTGTGTTCAGTCTAAGTTGGAGAGACTGCAAGCATATAACTCCTTGATCTACCATTTTGAGGTGACCATTAACTCATTAATTGAAAAGGAATCTTGCAGGACTGTATTGACCACTAAGGACTAATCTTCATGTAACAACTTTAAATTTTTTTTTAAGGTGCAAGAGACACATTGTTTTGAGGGGTACTTGCTAGTTTAAGATGTTGAAGCTAATGGTTTTTAATTGTTTTTGAACTAAGTTCCTGTTTTGTTTCCCTTTCACTGGCAACAGTTTGCCATGCAAACCTTCCTGTGTCTTTAATTAATGACTCGGTTATTAAAACTCACAAATATTTCTTGCATTTCTTTTACGAAATCTATAATTTAAAAGAAACTAAGCTGTTGATTACAACAGGTTGGCAACTGTATTACCTAGTGCAAAAACACTGACATTAATTCTTAAAACTACCTATCCTGTTAGTTTTGAACTGTAATAATCAACACTATAGTTAAGGGGTGGTTACTTAATCCCTTAATTCAGAGGCCGACTCCATTTAATTACCTCACTGGCTGTATTTTTTAAAAGGATTGTAGTGTAGTTGATGTTCAGTTCATGGAAAGGATGTATGTAACTTATTTTACCCACATTTTTGCCTCTAGCATCATCATGCACGTGAGCAGTTGCAATAGTTATGGGGCAATGGGATGCCCACCTTCAGGTTTTGAATCAACTGTTCATTTGCATCACATGGTTTTAACTAGTATTCCTTTGGGCATGAAATGTCCTAGTCTGCTATCCATTGCTCGTCCCTTTCAGCTCCTTTGAAATGTACTGAGGGCAAGACCTGATTTTTAAATAAGGCTTATTGGTATGCCATGCTGACTAATTACTGATGGTGAATGATTGATGATCACCAGAAAACAAAAAAAAATCAAACTGTTACAGTTTCAAAGCAAGAAGATGGAATCCGAAATGGGGGATGCCAAACCCCTCTGACAACTTAAAAAGAAACCTGTTTTACAAAAGGGAAAATTTTGTTGTAGTTTAAAGTAGTACATTTGAATATTGCAAGATGAATTCCTGTGACAATGTGTTGCTTGTTTAAAAGTTTTTACATTATAATTTCAAATTGCTGCCATCAGCCATTTTTATGCTGTGGTTGTATAAGCTTAAAATGATTTTTATAGTTGGTTTTTCTGGGGTCCTCATTTTACTGGATGAGCACCCTTTGCTCTCTGTCCCTCTCACTTGACACTGTTCTTTGCCTCATTTTCACTAAAACCTACTCTACTGACCTACTTGCTTGCATTTTTGTTCTCTTGTTGCTGAAAATTGACTGATTCTGTCTCCCTCTCTTTCAAGCTGCTTCAACAAGCTCTTCCGAGCAGCAGCTTGTCTGTGTAGCTGCCCTCCTGCCTCCTGATTCTGTAACTGGTTGTAAAACTGTGGGGAAACCTCAGTGGCCAGGAAGACTTGCAAACTGGTTTTAATGAATCTTTGCTATATGGTATTTGTGGGTGGCTGCAAAAAACTATATCTTGTATGACATGAAAACCATTTTATGTTCGGAGGGGCTAGATTTCCATGTTTATATTACCAAGCATCTTTTGACGCTTCAAATGGAAAGACCTGCAAGTTTCTCATGTCCATTACTACTATTCCACTGAAATTTGAGCAGCAGAGCTGGATTGGGTCCAAGTTGTATTGTCCTATTCATTGTATAACTAATGTAATTCAGTGAGTTGTGGTGACCTGGAATGCATTGCTAGAAAGAATTATGGTGACAAACTCAGTAGTAACATATAACAGGGAATTGGATTTCTACTTGGAAGTGTTTATAACTTATAAAGAGAGGTGGGACTAAGTAGTAGGTTGCGATTTTTGAGAAGATTTGTAGCTCAGGTTGAGGTTCAGGTTGGAAGTTTGCTAGCTGAGCTGGAAAGTTTGCCTTCAGACATTTCGTCACCATACTAGGTAACATCAGTGAGCCTCCAATGAATAACTGGTGTTATGTCCTGCTTTCTATTTGTGTGTCTTGGTCTCTTAAGGTGGGAGATAACATTTCCTGTTTTCTTTTTCTCCAGAGGTAGGTAAATAGTGTCCAAATCCATTATTGATGGAGTTCCTGTTTGAATGCCAGGTCTCTAGGAATTCCCATACGTGTCTTTTAACTTGTCCCAGGAAGGATGTGTCGTCCTTCTTTGACTGTATGTAAGGATACTAGTGATTTAGTTGATCATGTCTTTTGGTGGCTATTTAGTGTTGGTGTATCCTGGTGGCAGTTTTCTGTCTGTCTGTCCAATATAGTGTTTGTTAGTCCTTTTCACATGATATTTTGTAAATGATATTTGTTTTGCTGGTTGCTTGTATATGGTTTTTTTTAGGTTCATCAGTTACTGTTTGTGTGGTGGTAGGTGTGTGGGCTACCATGATGCCAAGAGATCAGTGTAATCTGGTAGTCATTTCAGAGATGCCTTTTGATGTATGGTAATGTGGCTAGAGTTTCTAGACGTGTTGTCTGCTAGTTCGGGTTTGTTGTTTAGGAATTGGCAGACTGTGTTTATTGAGTACCCGTTCTTCTTGAATGTGCTGTATAGATAATTTTCTTCTGCTGCTCATCATTCCTGGGTGCTGCAGTGAGTTGTGACCTGTTTAAATAATGCAGTTCTATTTGCGGATGTTGGGATGATTTGCTTCTGTAGTTACATACCTGGTCTGTATGTGTTGCTTTTCTGTAGATGCTGGTCCATTAACTGTTCGTTCTACTGTGACATCTAGGAAGGGGAGTCTGTTGATCTCCTCCTCTTTGTGAAATTTATGCCAGAAAGAATGTTGTAGGTTTTCTCTAATTTCATCCGTTTTGTGATGACAAAGGTGTCATCCACTTAACAGACCCAAAGTTTGAGTTGGATAATGGGCACTGTGGAGCGAACATTTAGAATCATAGAGATGTACTACACGGAAACAGACCCTTCGTTCCAACATGTCCATGCTGATCTAACCCCACCTGTCAGCACCCAGCCCATATCCCTCCAAACCCTTCCTATTCATGTGCCCATCCAGATGCCATTTTAAATGTTGCAATTGTGCCAGCCTCCACTATTTCCTCATTTCCTCATCTGACAGCTCATTCTAAACACGCGCCACCCTCTGTCTGGAAAAAGTTGCCCATTAGATCCCTTCTTATATCTTTCCCTCTCCCTCTCACCTTAAACCTGTGCCCTCTTGTTCTGGACTCCCTGACCCCAGGGAAAAATCTTTGTCTATTTATCCTGTCCATGCTATTCATGATTCCATAAGCCTCTGAGGTTACCCCTCAGCTTCCAATGCTCCGGGGAAAACAGCCACAGCTTATCCAGCCTCTCCCTGTAGCTCAAATCCTTCAACCCTGGCAACATTCTTGTAACCCTTTCATGTTTCACAAAATCCTCCTGGTAGGAAGGATACCAGAATTGCACACTATATTCCAAAAGTGGCCTAACCAACGTCCTGTACAGCCGCAACATGACCTTCCAACTCCTGTACTCAATACTCCTGACCAATAAAGGAAAGCATACCAAACGCCGCCTTCACTATACTATCTACTGCGACTCCACTTTCAAGAAGGTATGAATCTCTGCTCCAAGGTCTTTGTTCAGCAACATTCCCTAGGACCTTACCATTAAATGTATATAGATCCTGCTAAGATTTGCTTTCCCAAAAATGCAGCACCTCGCATTATCTGAATTAAACTCTATCTGTTACTTCTCAGTCCATGTCTACAGGAAAGCAACACACACAGACCAGATATTTAATTATAGAAGCAATCATCTCAATACCCACAAACCAAGCTGCATAAGGGCATTATTTAAACGGGCTACAACTCACTGCACACCCAGGAGCAATAAGCAGCAGAAGAAAATTACCAATACAGCGTATTCAAGAAGTGAAGGTTACACAGACCATCGATTCCTGAACAACAAGCCCAAACAAGCAGACAAAACACCCGAAAACTCTAGCCACAATACCATACATCAAAGACATCTCTGAAATGACTACCAGACTACTCTGACCGTTGTCCCGATTCCTTCCCCACACAGTCGAAGCAAACACGCTCAGGCACGGTGTAGTTTTACCACTTCCATCTTTATTCTGGCCCCTGGCGGGGGAGAGAATGATTGCTTGTGTGAACAGAGACATGAGTTCACAGATGTCTGGAACAGCAGTTTCTTCATGAACTATATAGTCATTTCACAGGGAGGAGCATCCAAGTAAGGCAACATAGATATTAATTGGATGACCATTACAATCAGCAAGTGTCAATAGTAAAGATTAAGCCATCTGCTGTTACAGGTTGAATAACTGACTTCGCATAATGAATATTTTCCACCTTGTTAACTGCCGTTGCATATCGAATGCTACCCCATCTTGTTAAATGGCTCTACGTAATGACTTCTTTTCCACCTTGTTAACCCATTCCCCTTGCCTGCAGCACCATATTGTTAAAAGTAGCTTATCTGATCTGAGTCATGCTCAGCTGAATCTCTTGTTTCACAAAACTCAGAATCTAACTCTTTCCCTGCCTGCTTATAATCTCATGACCTCTTGGCATTATGGTAGCCCACAAATCTAACAATAGCTGACAAACCAAGTAAAAAAACCCAGCAAAACTAATGTCATTTACAAAATACCTTGCAAGGACTGTAACAAACGCTACATCAGACAGGCAGGAAACTAGCCATCAGGATAGACTCACATCAACTAGTCACCAAAGACATGACCCACTATCATTAGTATCCTTACATACAGCCAAAGGAGGACAACACGTCTTTCCTAGAACAGGCTGAACAGAGATGCGCACGGGATTCCTCGAGGCCTGGCTCCGTCATCAATAAATCTGGACCCCATTTCCCAACCTCTGAGAAAAAGAACTGGAAACGATATCACCCACCTTAACAGGCCAAGACATGTAAATAGAAAATGGGACAGAAGCAACACTTCACCGGAGGCTTACTATGATAACCTGGCATGGTGACGACACATCTGAAAACAAACCTTCCAGTTCAGCAAGCAAACCTGCAACCTGAACTAAGCAGTAGTTCCCAGAAAAGCAATGCAGCTATATTGTCCAAATATGTGTTCTGATTCTAACTACTTGAGGGGTCTTGCCTAGTATTCTGCCTAATCTCCCATCTGGGGAGACTTAACACCACTGGTCTGCTCACCAGTTCTTCCACAGTGAATTTGAGTTTAGTTGTGCTGCAATGGACGATTCTGATGAAGGACAGGTATTGCCATAAGACTATAAGATATAACGTGGAAGTAAGGCCATTTGGCCCATCGAATTCACTCATGGCTGATAGGCATTTCACCACCACTTATGCGCACACTCTCCTGTATCCCTTAATTCCTTGCCAAGGAATTTCCACTTTTTCCACCATGTATCACCCCAAATTTCAAAAGTTGTTGGGCTATTATATGGTATGTGCATTTTAATTAGGCTTTTTCATTTTTCAAGCTGGGGTAACCTGGTCTCCAAATTGCACTCAACAGCAATAGCTGCAAGGAAAGGGCCTGTAAGGTCATGTTGCGGTTGTACAGGATAATGGTTAGACCACTGTTGGAATATTGCGTGCAGTTCTGGTCTCCATCCTAGCAGAAAGATGTTGTGAAACTTGAAAGGGTTCAGAAAAGATTTACAAGGAGGTTGCCAGGGTTGGAGAATTTGAGCTGTAGGGAGAGTGGTTGGGGCTGTTTTCCCTGGAACGTCGGAGGCTGAGGGTTGACCTTATAGAAGTTTACAAAATCATGAGGGGCATGGATAGGACAAATAGACAAAGTCTTTTCCCTGAGGTGGGGGAGTCTAGAACTAGAGGGCATAGGTTTAGGGTGAGAGGGGAAAGATATGAGATGTAAGGGGCAACTTTTTCACTTAGAGGGTGGTACATGTATGGAATGAGCTGCCAGAGGAAGTGGTGGAAGCTAGTACAGTTTCAACGTTTTAAGGTATTTGGATGGATATGTGAATAGGAAGGGTTTGGAGGGATATGGGCCGGGTGCTGGCAGGTGAGACTAGATTGGGCTGGGACATCTGGACGAGTTGGACCGAAGGGTCTACTTCTGTGCTGTACAACTCTACAACGCGAGAGAGACTGGAGCTGAACACTTACTGGGCCACAGTCTAACTGCTCCATGGACAGATGGAGCCTCGTGCTGCAGAATGTCAGCTTGAGAGGCTTGTGTCCTGCCAGCAGAAAGTGGCTCTCCCTTGTATAATGAGTGCTAATGATGAAGACTGATATTTACATAGACACTCCTTCTTGCTAGAGGTGCACAAGATGAGAGTTAAATCCACAACACCAGGTTATAGTCCTGATGGAGTGGCACTCCAAAAGCTAGTGCTTCCAATTAAACCTGTTTTGACTATAACCTGGTGTTGTGTGATTTTTAACTTTGTACACCCCAGTCCAACACCAGCATCTCCAAATCAAGATGATGAGAGGCATAGATAGTGAATAGTCAGATGTTTTCCTAGGGCAGATGTTAAGATTGGAGGAAGGTTTTAGGGGAGATATCAGAGGTGGGTTCTTTACACTGAGTGGGTGAGTAGAATGCACTGCCAGCAGTAGTAGTGGAGCCAGATACATTAGGGACATTGAAGTGATTCTTGGAAAGGCACATAGTAAAATGAAAGGTATGTAGGTTAATTGATTTTAGGATAAACAGTTAACACAGGCCCTTTAGCCCTTGATGTTGTGTTATTTTGTATTGTTCTATGATTCTGAAGATGCTTGGCAGTTAGTTTTTAGTCATAGCGATGTATAGCACCGAAACAGTTCCTTCGGTCTCTGTAGTGCTGATTTAATACTTGTGGCAGATGTAGTGCTAGTGAGGATTGTTAATTATGTCAAACCATCTCTTTGTCTAGCGAGCTGACTGTTACTGTCAGTCATTGAAATAACAAATATTAAACATTTCAAAACACCATTTTCTGAATGGTTCTATTTGTGACCAGTACCACAGTGTATACATATGTAAAAACTCCTCCTCAGGTTTGACCTTCATTTTATTGGCAAAAGCCACTTCTGTGAAAATACATCAAGGAATTTCAATGTTAAAGGTGGCTTAAATGTTTGTGCAAGGACATTGGGTTTCCTAATCTCCATTCTAGAGCTGAAAGAGTAGATGTAAAAAAAGGCAGAGAACCTCGATCACCGTTAAGTATTTGTGAGAAGAAATTTTCTTTCTTTTCATATATTCGGTCATGGGATCTGGGCATCACTGGTTGGGGCAACACTTATTGCTCATCCCTTGTTTCTCTTTAGGTGGTGATGCGCTAACGTCTTCAACCGCTGCTGTGGGTTGACAGTCAATGCTGTTACAGGGGGAGGTTCCAGGATTTTGATCCAACAACACTGAAGGAACAGCAATTTATACTCCAGTCAAGATAAGCCGCTTGGAGGGGAGCTTGCAAATGGTGGTGTCCCCCTATCTCTGATGCTCTTGTGGCACATAGTAGATGGTAGTGATTTGTGAATTTGGAAGGTGCTGTCTAAGGACTGTTCAATTTCTGTAATGCATCTTAAGACCATACACACTGCAGAAGTGTGTAGAGCATCAGTGGTGTAAGTGTTTTTGTTTGTTTGTTGATAGGGTGCCAATCACGTTCTGGATAATGTCAAGCTTGGTTGGTGACACTCATCTGGACGATCAGGATACTCAGTTCAAATTAATAACTTCTGTCTTCTGATGGACAGGTTTTACTTTTGTGTTGAGTAGTGTAAGAACAGAATCTTGTTGATGTGACGCTAATCAAGCAGGCTGCTTTGTTCTGGATGGTATTGATCTTAGGTGGTGTTGTAGTTCATTCATCGAGGCAAGCAGGGGTATTCTATCTGACTCCTGCATTGTGCCTCATAAATGGTGGGAGATATGGAGGACTGTAGCTGCTGGAGAAGCCACTTGATAAAAATGTGGTGCTGGAAAAAGCATAGCAAGTCAGACAGCATCTATCAAGCAAGAGTCAACGTTTTAGGCATAATATTTCAGGACTGGGGAAGGGGGATAGGAAACAAATATGATGTATAAGATAAGGGATTGCTTTGTTTTTGCAAGAGTGGTGTGCAGTTAGGATAACTGGTGGAATGGCGATAGGTGGGTGAAGGTAGGAGGTAATTTGTGATTGATTAGTCAGTGGGATGTGTGGATTGGATAGGTGGGAAGGAGATGGACAGGCAGTTCAGATCGAGAAGGTGGAGCAGAATTGAAAGGGTGGATGTAGGAGGGGTGGGGGAAGGGGAGATTTGGAAACTAGTGAATTTAATGTTGAGGCTGTGTGGTTGTAGGCTCCCAAGGCACGAGATGAGGTGCTCCTCCTCCAGTTTGCAGATGGCCTTGTTTAGGTGGTGGAGGAGGCCAAGTATACACATGTCCTCATTGGGGGAGCTGAAATGGATGGCCAATGGAAGGTGGGGTTGGTTGGTGTATCTGAAAATGTTCCCTGAATCATTCCGTGAGCTTGTACTCTATCTCCCTGATGTAGAGGAGACCACATAGAGAGTAATGGATCCAGTAAATAATGTTCGAGGATTTCTGCCGAATTTGGAATCATCCTTTTGGGGCCTTGGAGTGTGGTGAGGTTAGCGGGGGAGGGAGGTATGAGCACAGGTTTCATACCGGATGTAGATTTGCTTGCTGACCTGAAAGGTTAGTTTTCAGCCGTTTCGTCACATTACTAGCAACATCTTCAGTGAGCCTCCGAATGAAGCACTGGTGGTGTAGCCACTTTTGATTTATATGTTTGGGTTTCCTTTGGTTGGTGATGTCATTTCCTGTTCTTCTCTGGGGCAGGGGAGTTGTGGGAAATTGGATCCAAGTGAATGTTTGTTTGTTGATTTGAGTTCTAGTTGGAATGCCATCCTTCTAAGAATTCTCGTGCGTGTCTCTGTTTGGCTTATTCTAGGATGGATGTATTGTCCCAGTCGAAGTGGTGTCCTTCCTCATCCATATGTGAGGATACTAGTGAGTGGGTCATGTCTTTTCGTGGCTAGTTGATATTCATCTATCCTGATGGCTAGTTTTCTGCCTGTTCAATGTAGTGCTTTGTTACAGTTCTTGCAAGGTATTTTGTCAATGACATTTGGTTTTGCTTGTGTAGGGTCTTTGAAGTTCACACTTCCAGGTTTCACATCTCTCACAGCAGCAGGCAAAGGTGCTTGGTGGGAATGTGGACCTAACTAGGAAGTCATGGAGGGATCGGTCCCAAAGGAATGCAGGTGAGGTGGGGAGGAAAATATATTTTTGGTGGGACTTATTGTAGGAGGTGAAAAAATGGCAGAGAATGATATGCTGGATTTGGAGATTAATGGGGTGGAATAAGGAGCAGGGGCTTGGGGGGGGGGGGGTGCGGCGGTGGGGAGGAGAGTAGGGTTAGAGGACAGAAGTGCAAGAAATGTGATTTTGAGGGCATTGTTGATCAAGGAAGGGGAAAGAACGGTCCTGGAAGTAGGAGGACATTGGGATTTCCTGGAGTGGAATAGCTTGTCCTGGGAACAGATCTAAGGTAAAAACAATGACTGCTGATGCTGGAAACCAGATTCTGGATTAGTGGTGCTAGAAGAGCACAGCAGTTCAGGCAGCATCCAAGGAGCAGCGAAATCGACATTTCAGGCAAAAGCCCTTCATGAAGGGCTTTTGCCCAAAACGTTGATTTTTGCTGCTCCTTGGATGCTGCCTGAACTGCTGTACTCTTCCAGCACCACTAATCCAGAATCTGGGAACAGATATGCCAGAAGAGTTAAGAGTAAGGGATTGCATTTTTTTTTATTTTACAGAAGGAGATGTAGTTAGGGTAACTGTGGAAGTTGGTGGGTTTGAAGTAGACGTCAATGCTGAGTTGGTTGCCAAAGACCGAAGTCCAAGAAGGGGAGTAAGGTGTTTGAGATGGCCTAGGTGAATGTGGGGTCTGGGTGGAAGGTGTTGGTGTAGTGGACAAATTGTTCAAGCTCCCACAATCAGTTTAGTGGAGGTAAAGGTGAGGGATAGTGCTGGTGTAGCTGTGGAAGATGCAGACATAGCTGGGACTCATACAGATGCCCATAGCCACCACTCTGGTTTGTAGTAAGTGGGAGGATTGAAAAGAAAAGTTTTTTAGGAATAGGGCCAGTTCCACCAGTTGAATGTCTGAGGAAGGGGACTGGGCAGGTCAGCACAAGAGGAAGAAATGGAGCACTTTAAGGCCTTCCTCATGGAGGACACACATTTTAGATTACGTACAGTAATCAATGCTGAGTTGGGCTCCCCCGGCCCAGCAAATCCACACTGACCCTCCGAAGAGCAACCCACCCACACCCACTCCCCCACATCCACTTAGCCAACACCACGGGCAATCCAGCATGGCCAGTTCACCTGATCTGCACATTTTTGGACTGTGGGAGGAAACCCACGCAGACACTGGGAGAATGTGCAAACTCCAGACAGGCAGTTGCCTGAGACAGGAATTGAACCCGGGTCTCTGGCGCTGAGGCAGCAGTGCTCGCCACTGTGCCGTCCATGGCAGGTGTAAAGAATTGGAAGTCTATGGTAAAGATAAGGTGTTGGCGACTGGGGAATTGGAGTTATAGAAGGAGGAGGGGGGCATGGGTGGTGTCTCTAGCGCCCTCCTCTTGACCTCTTCCTTCTCACCAATCTGCTGCAGTCTTTCCATAGACCTACCTCAATCACCACCTGCCTTTGCCCACTTACTGCCATCCCACCTACCTTGCCCTATCCTTAGTTTCTTCCACCCCCCCCCCCCCCCCCCCAAAACCACCACCACCACTCCTGATGAAGGGTTATGCCTGAAACGTCGACACTCTTCCTTTTCAGATTAGATTAGACTAGACTTAGACTAGACTTACAGTGTGGAAACAGGCCCTTCGGCCCAACAAGTCCACACCGACCCGCCGAAGCGCAACCCACCCATACCCCTACATTTACCCCTTACCTAACACTACGGGCAATTTAGCTTGGCCAATTCACCTGACCTGCACATCTTTTGTGACTGTGGGAGGAAACCGGAGCACCCGGAGGAAACCCACGCAGACACGGGGAGAACGTGCAAACTCCACACAGTCAGTCGCCTGAGTCGGGAATTGAACCCGGGTCTACAGGCGCTGTGAGGCAGCAGTGCTAACCACTGTGCCACCGTGCCGCCCCAGAGTGTTGCCTGACCTGCTATGCTTTTTCCAGCATCAGACTTTGATCTTTTATAGATGGTGGGCAGGATTGAGGGAGTCGGGAGACGTTAATATGCTGCAGTATTCCTCGCCTCTGCACTTATGACTAGGCCAGCTTAGTCTCTGCTCGAGGATAATTTCCCCCAGGCTTTTGTCTCTAATTGGTGTTGATCATTGCCTGCATTTGTGCAGCATTTAATGTTACTCTTAAACTCAAGTCTGATACAGCTCGGCCCTTTCAGCATTTGAATATGATCTATTAGTATCATAAATCATACTGGACATTGTGCAATCATCAACAAATATCCTCACTTCTGACCTTTTTTGTGTTGTGGGAAAGTCACCTGAAGCAGCTGAAGATGGTTAAACCTAGGATCCTAGTTTGAGGAGCTCCTGCTGTGATGCGCTGGAGCTGCGATGACTGATTTCCAACAGCCATGGCCACCTTTTTCTTTGTGCTAGGTTTGACTCCAACCAGCAATTTTCTTCTTTGACTCTTTGATTCCACTTTTGGCAGGGCTCTTTGATGCCACTATCAGGCAAAAGTGGCCTTTGATGTCAAGGACTGTTACACTCTTGCCTCCCCTCACCTTAGGAATTCAGTTCTTTGGTCCGTGTCTGAATCATGGCTGTAATGAGCTCATGAGCTGAATGGCCCTAGCAGAATCCAAACTGCATGCCTGTGAGCAGGCTATTGCTGTGCAGGTGCTGCTTGATAGCACCGGAGGTGATATTTTCCGATAGTTTGTTCAAGGGAGACGTTTTTCTGGTTACTAAAGAAGGGTTACTGGATTTGAAACACTAATGCTATTTTCTCTACACAGGTGCTGCCAAATCTGAGTTTCTCCAGTAATTTCTGTTTTTATTTATTTTAAGGTTTCTTATTGGTTGAGTCGCCTTGTGGTGAACTATTGTCCTCAGTGCTCTGGGGGTGGTGGGGTGGGGGGTGGGGGGGATGGGTAGTGATGATTTTAATCCAGTGATGGTGAATGAATGATCATTTATAGTTACAGGTCTGAATGGTGAATACTTTGGGGATCTTGCATGGGCACACCACCTGCATTTGCTGCCCCTTTGGTCTTCGAAATGGTAGTGGTCTAGCATTTGATAACTGCTGTCCAAGAAGTATTGGTGAATTTCTGCAGTACGTTCTGTAGATTGTATACACAGTTGCTGCAGTGATGGAGGGGATAAATGTTTTGATATGGTTGTGCCCACCAAGCAGACTGCTTTTCTTAGTCCTGATGGTATCCAGCCTGTTAGAGTTGCATTTCACAAAGCAAGTGGGCAACCTTCCATCAAACACTCCTGACTTGTGCCTTTCAAAGAAGGCAGACAGGTTTTTGAGATTCAAGAAGGGAGTTGCCCACATCAGAATTCCTATCCTTTGACCTGTTGTTGTTGGAAGTGGTCATTACCTGGTGCATATGTGGTTTAAATATTACTTGCCACTTGTCCAAGTCTGGATATTGTGTAGGTCATACTATATTTCAACATGAACTGCTTCAGTATCTGGAGGGTGGCGGACAATACTGAACGTTTATGCAGTCATCAGGGAACATCCCTACTTTTGACCTTGTGATGGAGAGAAGGCCACTGCTGCACAAGTTCTTCAGGGTGCTTCAATGTCCTGGAGCTGAAATAACTGACCTCTACTAACCATAACCATCTTCCTTTGTGCTAAGTTGGCTCCAACCAATGGAGAGTTTTCCTCCTGATTTCCCATTGATTCTCATTTTGTTCAGACTCTTCAATGCCACACTTAGCCACATTTCAAAGTCAGTAGCTCTCTCACCATCTTCAGTTCAGCTTTTGGGTTCTCCAGTTCTGAAGGAGGGTCACTAGATTAAAACATAGTCTGTTTTTCTCTTCAAAAAAGTTGCCATACCTACGGAGTTTCTCCAGCAATTTCTGTTTTTATGTATTTTCTATGATAATTGAAGGAGCATTGTCTGAATCGTCACAACAATGCATTGTTCTTCAAGTAGTTCTTTGATCATATATTTTGCTAGGTTGCAGATACTGCAATCTCTGTTTTGTATAAAAGTGATGTACTTCTACTTCTAAAGTTGCTTACCCTCTGCTGGTCTTTGAAGCAATTTAAGCAGGTAATGCATTCTTGACTGATCTTCCATCTTCACTTTACAATTTGCAGATGTACCTTCAGCTGGCTAGGTCCCTTTCTAAATCTAGAATTTTTCCTTTTTCTTTCAAAAAAACCTCCAAACCCCCTTCTTTGGGGATCCTGATTTATTCGTTTTTTAAGCTTGACTCTTTCTCCTTTTTATCCTTGTGTCATGATCATTTTTCTAATCAAAGCTATTGAAGTGCAAACTTGCCTTCGTGGGATCTTCAGTACGATATCACCTTGATCGGGAGAGCAAAGTGAAGAGTTAGTTCATACCTCTTCTGAATGTGACACTTTGGATGAAGCATGCTTTGAGAATAGCACAAGAATGTAGACCATGGTTGTGTTCCAATTCTGTGGAATGGGTGTTGAACCACCAATTCCACTTTGAAGTAGTGCGGTTTTACGCTTGACTGGGTTAGTGCACTGGAAATTAAGTCCTGCTAGTCAGTCATCACAGAAGTGAAAGATTTCATAATGACCCAGCTTGAAAGCACAGACTTGATTTCTAAATGGACAAGGAACAAGAGTAGGCCACTTGACTCTTTCAGCCTGCTCTGCTAATCAATAAGATTGTTGATCTAGTTTTAACCTCCACTTCACATTCTTGCTACCCCAATTTAATCTTTTTATCCCTTTGGTAATCAAGAATCTATCTACCTCTTAAAAATATTTAAAGATTTTGCATCCACTGCCCTAAAAGGAAAGGAATTCCAAAGATTAACTAACCTCTGGCTCTCCTCTAAATTGCAGAGTCTACAGGCTGAACCTATGTAGCCTTTCCTCATGAAGCAATCTGCCCATTCCAGGTACCGGTCGAGTAACCTTCTCTGAACTACTTCCAATTCCGTAAATACAATAACCTGTATAAAGTGCTCTAGATGTTGTCTAGCCAATGCCCTAGATAACTAACTAAAGCTTAACCTGCTACTGTTGCATTCACTTCCCCTCACATTAAAATAAAAAAACTAGCATTCTATTAGCTTTCCTGATTCACTTGCTGTATCTGCAGGCTAACCTTCTGTGCTTCATGCATTTGGATGCTCTCATCTCTTGGATTCAGTTGCGTTCTGATAATAAAGTGTAATGCATCCACTAGTTCCCCTTTTTAGCCTCCGTATAAACTACTACTTCAAAAAGCTCCAGTAAATTGGTTTAAATATCATTATCATTTTCCTTGATTACTTTGAACTTACGTAAGTGCTGTTTTTTGTAATGTCTTTATTAATAGCTTATCATTTTCTGTCTGCCTGACCGATGTTAAGCTAACTGACTTTGGTTGCTTGCATTCTGCCCCCTCTTTTTTTTCAATAAAGGAGTTATATTCACAATTTTCCAATCTAAAGGAACTTACCCAGATTTAGAGTCATCGAGATATACAGCATGGAAACTGACCCTTCGGTCCGACCAGATATCCCAACCCAATCTAGTCCCACCTACCAGCACCCGGTCCATATCCTTCCAAACCGTTCCTATTCATATATCCATCCAAACGCCTCTTAAATATTGCAGTTGTTCCAGCCTACACCACTTCCTTTAGCAGCTCATTCCATACCCATACAACCATCTGAGTGGAAAACATTAGGTCTCTCCACCCCCCCACCCTAAACCTATGCCCTCTAGTTCTGGACTCCCTGACCCCGGGGAAAAAACTTTTGCCTATTTACCCATTCATGCCCTCAATTTTGTAAGGTCACCCCTCTGCCTCGAGCTTTGGAAAATTAAAAGGCACTAACTGTCTCACTAGTTACTTTTTAAAGCAATTCATCAGGATCCAGGAACAACTAAACTTGCAATTCCAACCATTTAGTCAGTACAGTTTCTCTGGAGATTATAATCTTCTTTATTTCTTCGCTCCTCTTTCAATTCTTGATTTTTACAGCTATTTCTGGTACATTACTTGCCTCCTGTCTACAAATACACGCTATTAGATTACTTACAGTGTGAAAACAGGCCCTTCAGCCCAACAAGTCCACACCGACCCGCCGAAGCGCAACCCACATACCCCTACATTTACCCCTTACCTAACACTACGGGCAATTTAGCATGGCCAATTCACCTGACCCGCACATCTTTGGACTGTGGGAGGAAACTGGAGCACCCGGAGGAAACACATGCGGACACGGGGAGAACGTGCAAACTCCACACAGTCAGTCGCCTGAGGCGGGAATTGAACCCGGGTCTCTGTCCAATTTATCCATCAATACGAACGGCCAAGACTTACTTTGGCATTTTTGGTAAATATCCGAAGGAACATTTTCTTTTTGGCTCCATTTCTCTCATTCCCTGGTTTTTTTTCCCTCTACTTTTTATTTAACTTTTTTAGTGCAAATAAATTCTAATTATTATGCTCAAACAATTATGAACCATTGACCTATAACACTGCTAGTTAATACTCTAACCTCCATATAAAACTGCCTAAAAATATATATGCGTGGAAACACTAGGAAGATAGTTCCTATCCATAGGATTCACCTGAGGTGATCCTTCTGCTTGTCAGCATTTTTCTACTCTATTTTCCTTTTTCAGGTACTACTACTTGCAGGTAGCCAAGGGTGACGGGTTCTCACTTCTGAAGTCTCTGACTTAAGAGCCACAACATATAACTAACTGGCTCTTTTCAGACGATGGATTTTTACTGCAGAGGAAAGTTGGCTTCTGACCAAACCTTCACACCCACACTGTTCAGCTACCTGGGAACCATTCAAGAAGCTTTTGCTGACAGGCCTTTGTCATCAACAGCTGGTTGCCAATCAACTAGTTGTTGCTGGCTGATTTTCCCTTCGTAAACACCCGTGGCTCCATCTCATCTGTTGTCATGATTTGGAGATGCTGGTGTTGGACTGGACTGTGCAAAGTTTAAAAATCACACAACACCAGGTTATAGTCAAACAGGTCTTTTGGAGCGCTGCTCCTTCAGGTGATTGTGGAGAATAAGATTGTAAGACACAATTTATAGCAAAAGTTTACAGTGTGATGTAACTGAAATTATATATTGAAAAAGACGTAAATTGTTTTTTTTGAGTTTTTGAGCAAAATAAAATGTAATTCTGCAAGTACAAATTCTCCCCAATCACCGGGGAGGGGTGGGCGGTGTTGAGTTTGGTGTGTCATTACATAGAACAAAAGCAATCTCTCTCGCCATGCAAAACTAGAAGAATATTGGCTACAAAAAAAATTGCTGATATTTCAACTTCTACCTTCATGCACCAACCCTTGCTCTGCTTACTCTAAAATTAATTTTGAAAAGTGCAGTTTGTTCTCGTATAACTCGAAAGTTGCATTCCTCTGTAACTTCGCAGTATAGAAAAATAGCCATTTGCATTGACAAAACATGCGTTTCACCAGAATGAACCGTGAAGGATAATGAGGGCATGTTATTTCATGGTTCACTGTAAGGGAGAACGTTTCAGTATAAATCGGTTGTGTAACCTGCTAGATGCCATCACTTGCTTGATGCCTGGAGAGCCCTCCAGTTTGATACAAAACGCAAAGGGGAAAATCCAAGTCACAGACACTTTCTGGGCAGCATGAAGATCAGCTGGGAGAAGCATCTCATCACTGAGCTCAAAGTCTGGACCAATGACTTGACTCTACATTAACTGTAAATGCTACTTTTACTTGAGGATTACCTACCTTGAGCTGAAGTACACCAATCTGTCATGTCACTCACAACCAGCAGAGTAAAGGACTGATGAGAAAATACAGTTCCCACTCCAGGTTACCATCTAATGACTTATGTTTGAAAGTGCCAGGATCTAGAGTGCATAAATGATCAAACAAACCTGGTGTCCTTTACTACAAAACTAATTTGCCAACACTTACTACCCAAATTATGTTTTAAAAAAAAGTGACCAAACGGCTACTATATCAGATAGGTTAGAGCATTTCCAAAATGAGAAAACTTGACTTAAAAATTTCTCACTTTGGTTGATTAATGAAACAGACTGTTTCACTACATTTTTGATAGTGGGCTGAAGGGGTCTAACAGCAAGACTAATTGGTGAAAAGGGTCATTTCCAGTTAGCTCTGAATTTTGATTGCTTTCGGCACTGGACCCAATAGAGAAATGAAACATCATTTGACACGGCCCTCTGGATTACTATGTTTAACTGCACATGCGCTGTTTCTGGAAGTTGCTGTCAATTACAGAGGAGTTATGATGGTCAGTGCTGATCATTTTCCTGTCTTTACTACTGCAAAATCCAGTCGATTGACCTGAAACCTTTTTTTTTGTTTGAACTGCATCTGGAGGAGGAAGAAACAAACTAGTAACTGTGTGTCTTGGTGTTTTGAGTGACATTTTTCAACATTAAACTGACAACGAAGAATAATGCCTACAAGTTTTGACCCAAAAGTGGATGTTGAAAATTTGTACTGTCCTGAATTGTGAGCTGTTAATTTCAGCACCATCAGGAGCTATAGCAAGTTTTGAGGCACCTACATGTGTTAAAGTAGAATTAGAAATGGAATAAAAATCCCTAGTGTGGAAATACTCCCTTCAGTCCAACAAGTCCACACTGACCCTCTGAAGTGTAACCACCCCCACCCTATATTTACCCCTGACTAATGCACCTAAGCTATGCCTCCCTGAACACCATGGGTAATTTAGCATGGCAATTCACCTAACCTGCACATCTTTGGATTGTGGGAGGAAACTCATGCAGACAGTCACCTGAGGCTGGAATCAAACCGATACTGTGAGGTAGCTGTGCTAACCATTGAGCCACCGTGTCACCCTAGAGATTTTGAATTGGAGAAATTTAAGGAAAGACCACTTCAAAAAAAAATGTAGAGACTTCAAGGGGCATGAAAATAGTGCAGTTAAAGTACAGGTTTAAACTGTTATGAATCATCACTTGAATGAATGTACAAAATCTATGGTTTTCCAACTTTTTTTTGAAAACTCAGACAGAATCCTGGTATTCGTATGAGCTCAAATCATTTTGATGTGGTACACACCCACTCATTATCAGGATTTTGGAAATTATTATCGCAGTTTGTCAGACCCCACCACCAGGGATATATTTCCCTCCCCACCCATTTTCCGCCTTCCGCAAAGACCGTTCCCTCCGTGACTACCTGGTCAGGTCCATGGTCCCCTTCAACCAACCTCCCATCCTGGCACCTTCCCCTGCCTCCTCAGGAATTGTAAAGCCTGCGCCCACACCACCACCCTTGCCTCCATCCAAGGCCCTAAAGGAGCTTTCCACATCCATCAAAGTTTTTTTACCTGCACATCCACCAATATCATTTATTGTATCCGTTGCTCCTGATGCGGTCTCCCCTACATTGGGGAGACTGGGCACCTCCTAGCACAGCGCTTTAGGGAACATCTCCGGGACACCAGCACCAATCAACCACACTGCCCTGTGGCCCAACATTTCAACTCCCCCTCTCTCTCTGCCGAGGACATGGAGGTCCTGGGCCTCCTTCACCACCAGATGCCAGGAGGAAGAACGCCTCATCTTTCGCCTCAGAACACTTCAACCCCAGGGCATCAATGTGGACTTCAACAGATTCCTCATTTTCCCCTTTCCCCCACCTCACCGCAGTTCCAAACTTCCAGCTCATCTCTGTCCCCATGACTTGTCCTACCTGCCTATCTTCTTTTCCACCTATCCATCCTCCTTTTTCCCCCTCCCCTCCCCGACCTATCACCTTCATCCCCTCCCCCACTCACCTATTGTACTCTGTTACTTTCTCCCCACCCCCACCCTCCTCTCACTTTTCTCTCCACGCTTCAGGCTCTCTGTCTGTATTCCTGATGAGGGGCTTTTGCCCGAAACGTTGATTTTTACTGCTCCTCGGATGCTGCCTGAACTGCTGTGCTCTACCAGCACCGCAAATCCTGTATCTCAGTTTGTGTCCTATAGCTGCTGAGCTGCTAGCAAACCAGGGACTGCGCTGGTTTAAATTTCTAAATGAAATTCGGTAATAAATTCAGTTGCATTTCATTCTGTCAGTATGTTCATTCTCTTTTTAAACTAGGGGACTACTTGCAGTGTTCATTTTTGATTTTACAAGCATTGAGTACTGTTTCTGCTTCCAGTCACCACCATAAATGGTGTGATTAGTGGGGCTGATTTCCACGACCTTGCCTACATACCTTGTGTTTCACTAACTCCCTTTTTGTAATTGTAAGGAAATGATGAATTTGCCTTGTGGTCCACTGGAAATAAATGCACTGTAATATAGGACTAATCTTCCATCCATTGACCTAGGCATTGAGAAGAGAAATTCTGGACTGTATGCCTAAAAATAGAAACTGAGTACTTGTATTGGAAAAATGAAGACTCTGAAATATTTAGGAGCAATATACAGCCAAACTCTTTTGGTCAAGACCATGTGTGAACTAAACCTTGTAGTAACTTCTGCCACAGAACGCTTTATCCTGCTGAATGAATGCCATTTTGCATTTGTTCTATTTTTAAAAAGTTAGCAGTAATGTTGATTGCAAAGCTTTGACTCATTCCTATTGGACTACAGTTACTTGGTTCCTGGTCAATGGTGATCAGAGAAGGTTTGATCCTTTAGGAAGGAATTTGGTGTTCTTACATTTTAAAAAGTAATGAAAGGTCAACATACCAGGGTAATTATTTCCAAAAGAGCTCCATGCCTTCATTGTCAAAGGTGAGGAGAAAAAAAACTCCATCTTATAATTGCAACAAATAACTTTGAAGTTTTTGTTTCAAATTATAGAAGACAGCTTTCTGCTTCTTTCCCCACTACAACTCAAGGTTTTGAGTTAAAGACTGAAACCAAGAACTGCAGATAAGACCATAAGACATGGAAGCAGAAATTAGGCCATTCATCCCATCGAGTCTGCTCTGTCATTCAATCATGACTGCTAGGTTTCTCAAACCCTTTCTCCCCCTCCCATTCCCCATAACCCTGGATCCCCAAGAACCTATCTATCTCTGTCTTCAAAGTACTCAATGACATGGCCTCCACAGCCTTCTGTGGCAATGAATTCCATAGATTCATCACACTCTGCCTGAAGATATTTCTCCTTATTTCTACTCTAAAGCTATGCCCTCTGATCCTATTCTCTCCTATCAATAGAAACATCTTCCCAACATCATCTTTGTCCAGGCCATTCAGCATTCTGTAAATTTCAAATAGATCCCCCAACCCCTAATCCTTCTAAACTCCATTTGAATATAGGCACAGTCCTCAAACATTCCTCATATGTTAAACTGATCGTTCCTGGGACCATTCTTGTGAGCCTTCTCTGTACATGCTCCAGGGCCAGTACATCTTTCCTGAGATATGGGCCGAAAACAGCACATCATACTCGATGTGGTCTGACCAGAGCCTTAGAGTAAAAAGTGAGGTCTGCAGATGCTGGAGATCAGAGCTGAAAATGTGTTGCTGGTTAAAGCACAGCAGGTTAGGCAACCTCCAAGGAACAG
This sequence comes from Hemiscyllium ocellatum, assembly GCF_020745735.1. Classification (NCBI taxonomy): domain Eukaryota; kingdom Metazoa; phylum Chordata; class Chondrichthyes; order Orectolobiformes; family Hemiscylliidae; genus Hemiscyllium; species Hemiscyllium ocellatum. The sequence continues at coordinate 12,325,384 of NC_083432.1, read as the reverse complement.
GAAATTCGACGTTTCGGGCCAGAGCCCTTCATCAGGAATCTTAGAGAGCCTTAGAGCCTCAATTACATCCCTACTTTTATGTCCAAATGCTCTCAAAACAAATATCATCATTGCATTTTCCTTCCTAACTACTGACTCAACCTGCAAGTTTGACTGGAACTCCCAAGTCTCTTTGCACTTCAGACTTCTGAATTTTCTCCCCATTTAGAAAATAGTCCATACCTCTTTTTTTTCCAATCAAAGTACATGACCTCACACTTTACCACATTGTACTCCATTGTACTTCTTTGCCCACTCCTGACCTGTCCAAACCCTTCTGCAGCCTCCCTGCCACTTCAATGCTACCTATCCCTTTACCATCTTTTGTATTGTCTGCAAACTTGGCCAGAACTCCCTCCGTTCCTTCATCTAGATCATTAATGGATGAAGTGAAGAGCTGTGGTCCCAACACTGAACCTTGCGGGACACCACTTGTCACCAGCTATCATCCTGAGAAGGATCCGTTTATCCCCATTTTCTGCCAGACAGCTAAGTTTCTATCCATGTTAGCATCTTGCCTCCTAACATCACGGACCATTATGTTACTCGGCAACCTCCTGTGCAGCACCTTGCAAAGGCCACCTTGAAGTCCAGGTAGATAACATCCATTAACACTCTTTGGTCTAACCTCATTGTTGAGGACTTGGACAGAAGTGAGGCGGGGGAGGTGTGGGCGCAGGTTTTGCAATTCCTGTGGCGGCAAGGGAAGGTGCTGGGAGGGAAGGGTGCATTGGTGGAGTTTGGGGGGGAGGGGGTGCATGGACCTGGCAAGTGAGTTGTAGAGGGAATGGTCTTTGCGAAAAGTGGCTGGGGTGGTAAATATGTCTCTGAGGTCTGTTTGTAAGTGGCGGAAATGGTGGAGGATGATGCAGTGTATATGGAAGTTGGTGGGGTGGAAGGTGAGGACATATGGTGGGGTGGGCTTCAAGGGGTGAGGTACAGGAAGTGGATGAGATGTGCTGGAGGGCATCTTCAACCATGTGGGAGGGGCAATTGTGGCCTTTAAAGAATGAGGCCATCTGATGTGTTCTATGGTGGAACTGGGAGCAGAGGCAGAGGAATGAGTGTCCGTGGAAGGATACTGGTGGGTATGCCAGGGAAATGAAGAAACAGAGGCCATGGTCGTGGCAGATAGAGGCGTATAGGGACTGGATGTCCATTCTGAAGATGAGGCTTGGGGAACTGGGGAACAAATGTCTTGGAAGGGGTGGAGGGCGTGGGTGGTGTCCCATACGCATCGTTTGGCTGAACTGGTCCTCACCCTCAATAATTTTTCCTTCGAATCCTCCCATTTCCTCAGACAAAAGGGGTAGCCATGAGCACCCACATGGGCCCCAGCTATGCCTGTCTCTTTATCGGTTGCATGGAACAATCCATTTTCCACAGTTACATCGGCACTATTCCTCAGCTTTTCCTCCGCGACATTGACTGACTGTGTATTGGTGCTACCTCATGCTCCCACAAGGAGGTTGAACAGTTTATCAACTTCTCCACACATTTCCGCCACAGCCTTAAAAGTCACTTGGACCACCTCAGACACACCCCTCCCCTTCCTGGACCTCTCCATCTCTATCACCGGTGACCGATTGAACACTGACCTCTTCTACAAATCCACTGACTCCCACAGGTACCTGCACTACGCCTCCACCTCTTCCCACCCTGCCTCTGGTAAAAATTATATCCCCTATTCCCAATGCCTCTGCAACATGTGCTCCCAGAAGGACCAGTTCCACCACAGTACACACCAGATGGCCTCCTCCTTTAAAGACTGCAGTTTTCCCTCCCACATGGTTGGTGCCCTCATCCACTTCCTGCCCCTCTGCCCTTGAACCTTACCCCTCCATCCGTAACAAGGATAGAACCTCTCTGTCCTCACCTTCCACCCCACCAACCTCCATATACATCGCATCATCCTCTGCCATTTCCACACGTACAAACAGACCCCACCACTAGAGATGTATTTCCCTCCTTACCCCATCCGCTTTCCGTGAAGATCGTTCCCTCCAGAACTCCATCAGGTCCACGCGCCCCAGCAACCCACCCCACCCTCCCCTTCCAGCACCTTCCCTTGCCACCACAGAAATTGCAAAACCTGCACCCACACCTCCCCGTCCCCACCCTCACTTCTGTCCAAGGCCCCAAAGGAGCCCTCCACATCCATCTGCACCCACCAACCCCACTGCCCAGTAGTCGAACACTTCAACTTCCCCCTCCCACTCCGCCAAGGGCATGCAGGTCCTGGGCCGCCTCCATCACCACTCCCTCACCACCTGGAGGAAGAATGCCTCCCCTTCTGCCTTGGGACCCTCCAACCACACGGATCAATGTTGATTTCACCAGTTTCCTCGACCCCCTTGCCCCAGCTTATCATAGCTCCAACCTGACACCACCCTCTTGAACTGTCCTGCCTGTCCATCTTCCTTCCCACCTATCTGCTTCACCCTCCTCTATGAACTATCACTATTACCCTCTCCTCCATTTACCTATCACAGTCTCAGCTCACCCCCCCCCCCCCCCCTCCAATTTCACCATTCCCTCTGCTCACCGCCTTGTTCCTGATGAAGGGCTTTTGCCTGAAACATTGATTCTCCTGCTCCTCAGATGCTGCCTTGACTTGCTGTGCTTTTCCAGCACCAACCTCCTTTTTTCACCTAGTGACTGGTGGGAATCTGGGACTCCACTGCCTCTATGAATGATGGAGTCAGAAACTCTCAGCATTTTTAAGTATTTATATGTACATTTGTGATGTCTTGACTGTGGGCCTAGATCTAGAAAATGGAATTAGAATAGTCGGTTGTTTTTGACTGGTGCAGACTTTGTGTGCTGTACACCTCTATGACTTTAACTCATTCAGAACTGAGCCTATTAATCCTTGAAATTATAAACATGTCAGTTAGATCACCCTTTACAACCTGTATGCTCAAGAGAAAAGTTACTCTAAGCAACCTGAGCTTCATTTATTTCTCTAACTGAAACAAAGAACTTCAAATGCTGAATATGTGAAATATAAGTAGAAATTGATAAACCAGATGGGCAGAGAAAATGAAGTTGATGCTTGGGTTTTGAAGAAGGGTGACTGGAAGTAAAACTTGCTTTCATCCATCTCCTGAGCTTCTGGAGCAATTCCTAGTTTTGTTCCATTTATTTCTTTTTTTCATTTTTGAGGTTGCTGGTGGCGCGACAGCTGCACTGTTTAAAAACCTGTTGAAATTCATCATTGCTGCAAAGAGAGGTTTGGGTGCCTCTTATGCCATTTCGCTATGCACCGTTTTCCTCATTTTAGTACTTAACAGAAACACAAGTTTTTTTTTAGGACATTTTGGTTGTGTTAAGTATCACAACTGCTTCCCCATCTGAAATTTGTTCACTACAATATCTCTTGGTAGTGCATTCACAAAGCATACAACGTAGTGTTGAGAGACCAAATTTGTCCCTGGACAACACATCTGATATGGTCTATATCATTGAGCGTGACTAGTAAACTTATGACTAAGCTTTTAAGTCCTCCGCATTTTGTACTTCTCCTCCAATTCATCTTTTTGTCTTGTTAGGAAAGATGGTCGTAGTCTCCAGGTAAATGGAACAGCTGCACAATACTAAAAAATCAAAATTTCTTATACTGCAAATGTAGTTCACAATCTGAAGAGCTTCTAAGATGTTTTCATAATTTAAGGTGCTGTTGAGATCCCTGGATGTATTCTGCTCTAACAAACAAACGGAAATTAAAGGAATGTGATGAATACAGAAAAATATCAGTTACACACCATTCAAAATGCCTTTGTGTAATGTAAATGCTTTGATTTAGAAACTACTTGTGTTAAATATCTGGTGATGCCTAATAATGTCAGTGAATTTAGCAGGAAGGAAACCAGGGTTGTACTCGAGAATGCCGTGAGAACTTCATCCTGCCTTGCTGTCATGGAATGTTTTGTGCTCCAAGCATAGTTCCTCACATTTGTATGAAGCAATGGTAGTCAAATACTTTTGGAAATTTTTTAATCCCTAAATGGCATGCTATAAGTAAAGCATAAATTGATCATCAACTTGCAATGAGGAAGTGCTATCTCCTAGTTACTGCCTAATTAACACTGTTACAATACTGTTCAAAATGTTTTGCCCATCATCTCTCCATGATCTTGCTGAAATTGTTGTATCTGCACGTGTTTTGAGGTGTCCTCTGCTATCTGAGCTAAGTGAATTCCACAAATTCACAATCCTTTTTTGAAATAATTAATTCCTTACCTGTTTTTAAATATTGTGTACTTTGGCTTAAACCAATTTTAAAAAAATCTTCCAAAGGGATTCATCCATACTGTCTACTTTGGCGACCCATTTTATATACCTCCATTAGATCTCCTCATCCTCCTAAACTCCTGAGTATAGGCCAACACTGTTCAACCATTCCTCATAAAACGAACCACTCATCTCATCTCTGGAATTTAATTGAGTGACCCTTCTGTGAACTGACATTTTCCTCAAGGTGAAGTAAATTTCTGCAAAGTGGACTGGTGTTTGGCATCCAAGTGGGCTATGGTGCATAAAGTGTATTTAAATTTAATGCTAAATGAATTGTATATGGTCATAGTTATCAGAATAAGTCAGTAGGCTATTTTCTCCCCTGGTGATGGGAAGATTTAAAAGGGAGAACCTTTTCATGCAGAGGGTGGTGTGTGTATGGAATGAGCTGCCAGACAAAGTACACTGCCTTCTTGGACTGGCCTATTATCCATCTTTTCTTCCTTCCTGTCCACTCTACTCTCCCCACCGACCTATCACCTTGCCACCTCCCAATTTTTATCTTTCAGCCCCTTGCCCCTCCACCTTTCTGATGAAGGGCTTGTGCCTGAAACATCGACTCTCCTCCTTGGATGCTACCTGACCTGTGCTTTTCCAGCACCACGCTTTTCACGATTACAGCATTTAAAAGGCATCTGGATGGAAATGAATAGAGGGGTTTGGACCAAATGATGGCAAATGGGACTCTATTAATAATCTGTTCAGTATAGATGAGATGGACTAGACGGTCTGTTTCCATGCTGTATAGTTCTATGACTCTATGATATAAAGTTAGAGCAACCTATGTGTAAGAGTTCTGTTTTGATTTCTTTTATTGGCTGTGATGGCACGTCTTCAAGGCTAATTAACAATGGACAATAAATGATCATCTTGCCAGCAAACATCTTCCAAGAAACAATTAAGAAAAAGCAATTCATAACAAAAAACATTGGTATGATTTTATATTCTTCTTGAATTTTTTAAAAACCAGTCAAATGCAAACTATTATTGATTTTTGAAATATTGATTTTATTCAGACTGTAGATATAAAATTTATCAGAGGTTATTGAGTTAATACATTCAGTGGCAAACAATAATTGCTTTGTCTTGTTAGGGGCAAAGCCAATTGCATCCATTTCAATTTGTTATCAATCTTGCTTGGTATATGCAGTACAGGCCTTTCAGCTTTTTGTCACCTTGGCTTGTTTGTTTACAGTGCAAATTGTGATTTTTGAAACTAGGTCTTGGAAGCAGGAGGTATATTTTTCTGGGAGAATTGCTGCATATTTAGCTGTTGTTTCTCAGCTGAGGGCAGCAGCTGCATTTGTATTCCCATTCCAGGTCACTAGAGCACATTCATCTCCAGGAAGTCTGGGTTCTGGTGAGTCACAGGTTAATGGTGGAACCTGATGTCTGGAATTATTGCACAGCAGCTGAGGGAGAATGATCTTTTTCAAAAAGGGGAAATTAAGGCATTAGAAATTTCAACTAAAGTTAATTTAAGTGGACAAAATGTACATTTGTTTTATTTTATTCTCCGGTAGAGAGACTATAATAAAACATTAGGCATTTAGATTCAGGGTTTGGATGCAGTCATGACAACAGAAGTAACAACATGTTCCACCATTGTATTGATGGCTAGGGCAGAAAAATAAGTGGATAATGAAATAAATAAAACGGTCATCTGTTTTTGACGTACCAAATTAAGGAGAGGAGAATGTCTAGAAGTACGTCAGGGACGTGCAGAGTTATTATGGATTATTTGAAATCTTTGCTGTTTGCTATCATTGGTTTGCTGTTGCTGAAGATTATTTTGATTGCACTAGTGGATATCCTGTGGCATTGCTCATGTGTTGCCTAGAGCACCAACGTGGTGAATAAATGCTTAACCTGACCTATTCTTTTTTTTTAAAAGAGTATTGCTCAGCTGACTCCTGTGGGAAACATGGTCTAATTAGTTAAACCTAAGTAATTGAAGTTGCTTGTAAAATCTTGAAGTTAGTCAGAAGGGAATTATAATGACTTGCAAATTTTAGATTCCAGGTTAATGACTAGCTGCATCTTGTAAGATTGTTTTGCATCTGTAACTGCATAAGAAACACTCTCACCACAGACAAGATTGGATAGGAAACTTTTGTCTCTAGTACTGCTTTCCTGCTCATCACATTTTAGTTTCCAAATTCAAACAAATTATTTTATAAATGTGTCTGACCTAGTGTCCAAAATGTAGTTTTGCATTCTAATGTGAAGTTGTATATCTTCACTACTTTTCAAAATTTAGATGGAATTTTTTTATTGATTCAGTTAAGTGCCAGCTCAAGAAAATTAACAATAGAAATCAGAACAAGGCCTCATAAGGGAACCATGAGAAATATTGTTACACGCTGGTAAAATGTGGAACACTCTGTTCTGTGGTGTGGTTAATGCAGAAAGCATTGACGTATTTAGTCAGAGGGTTAATGCATTGCTGATGGATATAAGAACAGTGAAGTACAAAGTAATAAGAATGGAAGGTGGCTTGTGTGGTGTGTACTAAATCTAGACAGACATAAACCAACTGGCTGGCAGACCTGTACAGTGTGCTGCACTGTGTTCGGTGTTCAGTAGCACCGTTTTTACTGTCTCCCACTTTGCCTATTAATCTATGTCTCAGTCTTTACTCTTACATTCAGCTCAGTGTCCTTTTGATTTCTGAGGGACATGACTGGTTTAGCTATCTATCACCCAGATCTTGTACTACATCATCTTCAACCTAGTAGGCCCCTCTCTTGCCTTCCACAACCAATCCACTGCTAGGATCTTGCTAGAAAGTGCAGATAGCATTCTATCACTATTTTTGAGTCAGGCCTGTACCCAAAATAAGTTTTCTGTTGAGTTGTCCACTTGTCTGCTAAACCCAACATTTACACAAGTTCCCTGCCCTGGTCTTGGACCCCAATTGATGTTCACCTTCACCTCTTTGCCCAACTCTCCACTCCATGTGTTGATCTTCATTATGTGAGCCAACTTTTGTTCTCATTTGCACTAAATTGCAGATCAGCCAGTTTCCTGTTTTGTGTTCTGCATGGTAACTGGTATTGTAAATGTTTTTCTGCGTATGCACTATCCACTTCCAAACCAATGTCATAATTCCCTGCAACTTTTAAAACGGGGGTGAACAAAAAGACCTCTTGCCTCCAAACAACCATCCCATTTCCAACCTCTGTTTTCTTGACTTTTTAAATATATTTTACAGCAGAATTCCCTAAATTTTTCCAATCTGTCCTTTGGCTGTTACTTCTAATCAAAGTGGCTCTAATCAAAATTCCAAAGTGTTGTGCTGCTGACCATGGTTCATTTAATGCTTGTCGCTCCGTATGCTGCTTTTAAAATGGCTTGAATCTGTCCTCCTAAAGCTATGTTGCTGCTTATCTCAGTTGACCCTTTCCTGATTTGTATTTTCCCATCTGCTTTGGACCCAGAACTTGTCTAACAATGATTTGTCCTTCTAGTGTCCCTGAAAGAATCATTCTTTGGGATACAAACTGATTTTCCCCCTCTTGCCTATCTCTCTTTCTCTGTAGCGTGATGTTTTATGTTGCTGGACTAACTCAGAAAATGAGTTCAATTGAACCATGAAAACATAAGGATTTGAATTAAAATCTGGAATTGAACAAAAAAACAAGTTGATATTAGCAAGATTCCTGTCAGAATATACTTAAAAACCTATTGGAGAAAAAATGCTGGAAATCACAGCATGTCAGGCAGCATCCATGGAGACCAAGCAAGGTAATATTTTGAGTCCACATATATAACCTAACTGGTTCATTCATAGAACTTGCTGGAAAAGCTCAGGAGGTCTGGCAGCATCTGTGAAAAGAAATCTGTTAAAGTTCCAAGTTGAGTGACCCTTCCTCAGAATCACTCGACCCGAAATGTTAACTGATTTCTCTCCACAGATGCTGCCAGACCAGCTGAGGTTTTCCAGCAATTCCTATTTTTGTCTCTAATTTAAAGCATCTGCAGTTTTTTTTGGCTTTTATTAGTTTGCTCAGTCTGGTCACCAAGTGAGTCCAATTCTCCCATCAAATAATTTAATTTCGGAAGTAGTCAAGTAAGCAACTCAAGTGCACCAAAACAAAGAAGGCCCACTACAACAGTATCAGGGCCTCTTGGTGTGGGCAGTGCATGTGGGCTTTACTGACATGGAGGAGAAAGTGAGGTCTGCAGATGCTGGGGATCAGAGCTGAAAATGTGTTGCTGGAAAAGCGCAGCAGGTCAGGCAGCATCCAAGGAACAGGAAATTCGACGTTTTGGGCATAAGCCCTTGGCCAACATTTTGTGAATGAATTACAAAAACATTAGATCAGCATCAAACTATCACATCCTTATCTATTACCTCAGTCATCAGACTGATTGTCCTAAATCACATCTTGGATAAACCTGTTTATTCTACCAATGTTTTGATCTGAGCTAATTTGGTGCTTTTGTTTCCATCACAAAAAAGCCAAAACTTACCCTAAAACTGATTCTACTACAGTGTAAAAAGGTAAGGAATAGGTGTCAGCTTTTCAGCGCTTTTGAGCCAGCCCTGCCATTCTATAAGGTGGTGACTGATCTGCTCCAAGCTTCTTCCCTTTCGCACCAGTCCTCCGAGTATTTCAACGAGCATACAGAGGACTATCTTTACAATGGTCACATACTCATAACTTAAAACAAATCTTTAGTTAAGAGGATAATGTTGGGTGGGTATGTACTTCCAGAATTCCTTAACGTATGCACCCTCTCTTTCAATTCTGTACTCTGTCTTTTGTGTTCCACTTGCTATTTCTCATTAGCATTAATAATCATTTTGCGTCTCTTGGGTTGTTATACAGTCTCTTGTAAGCAATCTGAAAACATCAATGAATACGCACTTGATTAACTTTCTCTTGGGTTTTCTTTCCTTCCTCCTTTGGTCAAACCTTGAAACCAATCTGGGTGAATGGAAGGGTGGGGGGGGAAGAGAGGGGGAGCGGGGATGATAAGGTTTAAACCTTAATCCAGTGATGTTTTTCTAACCTGTGTTGGAAGAGGAGGAAGGTAAGTGCACAGAACATGGAAATGGAGATTTGGGTTCAGCCGCATTGAGAAACTGTGTAGTAACAGAAAAAGGTGAAGAATAGAATGATGTGATCTTGTAAAATTAACAACTTGTAATCATCTTAACTCAAGTTACAAAAAAATTAAATGCATACTGTATTGACAGATTTCTAAACCATTTTCCAAGTTAGTTTCATATAAGCAAACTTCTGCATTTATAAAAATAATTATTTCAAACTTCTATCCAACCTTTAATGTAAAATGGTGTTTTGATTTTTAACCTTTTTTTTTCTTTTTGGTGTATCTAGAAGTAGTTCATATTATAAAAGAATTCAGTTGCAATCAGTGGTACTGCCTTTAAATGATGGAACATGAATTTGTCCCTCCTCTGTTGTCCCATTTGCCCCCAGTCGAAGCAAAACATTCAGAGACGCTGTGTAGTTTTACCTCCTTCATCTTTATTCCGGGCCCTGGAGGGAGAGAGAATGATCGCCCATGTGCACAGAGACAGGAATTCACGGTCTTGGCTGGAACAACAGTTTTTCAGTGAACTATATAGTCCTTTCACAGGGAGGAGTATCCGGATAAGGCAACATAGAGATTAATTGGGTGACTGTACAATCAGTGAGTGCCAATAGTAAGGATTAAACAGTCAACTGTTACACAGTGAATAACTGACTTCATATAACAATATTTTTCACCTTGTTAACTGCCATTACACACTGAATGCTACCTCCTCTTGTTAAATGGCTCTATGTAATGAATACTTTTTCACCTTGTTAACCCATTGCCCTTGCCACCAGCACTACATTGTTTACTGTAAGTTATCTGATCTGAGTCATGCTCAGCTGAACCTCTTGTTTCACAAAATTCAGAACTTAACTCTTTCCCTGCTTGCCTATACCCTATAAACATTCTCACCCCCACATTCAAAATTTATTAAAATCAGGAACAGCTGACGTTTGAGAAGAAGATCCTCAATTATTGCTACTGAAACTTGTTGGTATATGCAAAATGACTGCAATCAATGCAAATTACAACAGATGTGGCCTTGGGTTTCTTTGAGATCCAGGTGAAGCATGGATCTGGATCTGCCTCCAGAAGAACTGAGATTTGATAGAGGCAGCAATGTCCCAGGGTGCTTCATGTAAAATCAAGTGTGTAGACCATTTGTGTGTAGCCATAAGATGAATCTTTAGCAGTGATTTTAGGGAATAAATGTTCTGAAACACAGTCTACGAATATACAGTAACAAAGTGTTTGTGTACTTTTCAAATACTGTAATGCTGTCAGATCTTTTCAGTCTATCTACCCTTTTAGGATAGGCATATCAGTTTAGCAATTAGTTTAAGATCTTTTCGAAAACACAGTACCTGATCAATGCAGTGCGTTTGCAGTGGAGAGTCAGCTAGCTCAGTGAGATGGCAGGTTTAAGCTCTCTCTCTCTCTGTCTCGCACTCACACACTCACAACCTCTGGTTAAATCGCCACCAGTTGTCTGTCCAATAAGAGAGCAGCCTGATGGTGGTAACGTAATAATGACTTTATTTTCACATCTTGTAATATTACACTCGAAAGTATGAATCACTATTCTGTGACTATTGTGTTTTGGGAGTTTGGGTGTCACTGGCAAGGCCAGCATTGATTGCTCACTCCTAAATCCCTTTGGTGGTACTGAGCAGCCACCTGAGAACTCCTGTCCATATGACCGTGGAGGGAGTTCCAAGGACTTGTATCAAGTCGAAGATAATGTTCAAGGATTTTGCCCTGGTCGTGATGAAGGAACAAAAATATGTTTAGGTTCAGGGTTGTTTCCTGGTTTAAATGTTGACTTTATTCAAACTCTGAGGCATTCGTGCTAAAGCCAAATCTTTGTTCTAGTAGCTAATACTACTTTGTTAGCCCTTGTAATTTAATCCAGCTTGAAACAGGACTTCCGCCTTTTTAATACAAACCTTGATTTATAGTTGAGATGCAATCAGTACCAATGTTTTCATTTCTTTTAAATCTGTGGAAAGATAATTGAGGTGTTTGGCAAAAAAAAATCAGAGGGAAACAATTTTATATACTTAAGTAGTTTGAATTTAGAATGAGTGGCCTGATTGATGTTGAATCAGACGCAATATTCCCCTTCAGAAGGATAAATACTTGAAGGGGAGAAAATGCTAGGAAGTGGAAGTAACTGGATTTTTTTGTACTTTAAGAAGCCAGCACATGCTCCATGAATGAATGGTCTCCTCTCCCTGTACGCTGTTTTCTTCCTCCTAAGTAGTCTGTGCTGTTTGTAGTAGTTGGATCTATCAGCTTCCAGCTCAGTGATTGGTACAGAGGATAATATCAGACTTATGATAATTTATGCGTCTGTACTGGCTTGTGCCAGCTAATTATTAAACATCCTGTCTATGCCTGAGCTGCTCGATTTTCCTGGAATCAAGAACCAAAGCAAAAACAACCAAATGTTTATTGCTAAATCTGTTTTAGACTGTAGGTGTTGCTGTAGTTCTGGTTGGATAATGTGGGAGTCCATTGGTAGGTAGGCTGGTACTGTTTGGGTGACAGTTAAGTCAGTTTGCCCATTTTAGCCCGACAGTATCACTGCTGTTGACCTGGTGATTCAAGACTATGAAGTGTTTCATCCCACTTGCCCCCTTTGCAGAATAAAACCTTAATGCCAATGAAATTGCACATGGGTTAGTCAGTGTTGTGTGGCTCTTGGGTGAAGAGATATAATTGAAGAAATGAGTTCAGCCATGATTTGCTTTCCAATTTATCCATGAGTTTTTGTTTTTGATCCTGTTTTTTTTTAAAAGACATACTGTTCAAAGCTGAGTAGGAAAGCTTTAAACTTTGGAAGTAAGGAAGTGATCAGTTGGAAAATGGAGTTTCTGAAGAACTAGGGATATGTAAGTGAGAGCTATTGATGCCTCAGAGCTGAAGTGAAGAGTGCTACAGGGGTGACAAGTTTATATTTGCATATATATATATGGGAATATATGTAATGTACCTGAATTTTTTTTTCAGCAGAAATGATGGAAGAATTGCACAGTCTGGACCCACGGCGACAGGAGCTGCTGGAAGCAAGATTCACTGGAATGGGCGTCACCAAGGTGAGTTTTTGTTTTGCAGGATGAGGTGGTAAAATACTATTTGACTTCCAGTACAAACCCAAACTCTAATGGGAAAATCATTAAAATCTCTACAGTACAGAAAGAGGCTATTTAGCTCATCAAGTCTGCACGAAACCTTCGAAGAGCAGCCCACCCAGACCCAGTCCTCCTGCTCCATCCCTGCATTTTCCAATTGCTAATCCACATAGCCTGTGCATCACTGGACATTATGCAACAATCACCTAACTTGTACTTTTTTTTGGGCTGTGGGAGGGAACCCACACAGACACTGAGAATGTACAAGTCCATACAGACGGTCATCAAAGACCGGAATTGCATCTGGGTACCTGGCGCTGTGAGGCAGCAGGGCTATCAACTAGCAAATAGAATATAAAGAAGATTAATGTCGCAATTTCTGAACTGCTGCCTTGTGCTGTTAGGTTACACAATTGTGGCTTAACATTCTTTTATTATGTTTTGCCATGGTTGAAGGATTTGAGCTGTAGGGAGAGGCTGAATAGGCTGGGACTATTTTCCCTAAAGTGTTGGAGGCTGAGGGGTGAACTTGTAGAAGTTTACAAAATTTGAGAGGGGCATAGATAGGGTGAATAGCCAAGACTTTCTCCCCAGGGTAGGGGAGTCCAAAACTAGAGGGTGTAGGTTTAAGGTGAGAGGGGAAAGAAATAAAAGGGACCTCAGGGCAACATTTTTTTTCAGAGGTTGGTGCATGTGTGGAATGAGCTGCCAGAGGACGTAGCTGAGGCTGGTACACTACCCTCCTTGAACTGTCCTACCTGTCCATCTTCTTTCTTGCCACCTTTTTTCACAATTGCCTCCCACTGCATCCACCTATCACCTCCCCCAACTTCACCCCCACCTCCCATTTATCTCTTAGCCCCCTTCCCCCTCCTCATTCTTGAAGGGTTTATGCCTGGAATGTTGACTCTCCTGCTCCTCAGGTGCTGTTTGACCAGCTGTGCTTTTCCAGCACCACATGTTTCGACTTCATGATTACAACATTTAAAAGGCATTCGGATAGCTATGTGAATTGGAAGGTTGTGGACCAAACACTGGCATGTGGGACTAGATTAATTTAGGATATGTAGTTGGCAAATTAGACTGAAGGGTCTGTTTCCTTGCTGTACAACTCTATGCCTTTAAAATGTAGACATTAATGATGCTCTCAATCAGATGATGCACAGTAAGCAATAGTTCTCTTACAAAATTCCAGAGCACTGGCTTATCTTGTGAGTCAACATGAAGTATTTTATCCATTTCAATCTAGGAGCTTCCAGATTTGATCCCTTGAACTTTGCTGAGTTAACTGAGCTCAGGAGGCATGGGTGGCTGTGGCTGATGAGGGAAGTTAAGAAACATATAAAGTTAAGAGAAAAAGTATAACATAGCAAAGATAAGTGGGAAAATGGAGGACTGGGAAGCTTTTAAAGAACAACAGAGGATTACTAAGAAGGAAATATGCAGAGAAAAAAATGAGGTACGAAGGAAAACTCCAAAAATATAAAGGAGTATAGTAAAAGCTTTTTTAGGTATGTGAAAGACAAAAAAAAGGTTAAGACTAAAATTGAGCCCTTGAAGACAGAAACAGGGGAATATATTACGGGGAACAAAGAAATGGCAGAAGAATTGAATTGGTACTTCAGATCTGTGTTCACTGGGGAAGACACAAGCAATCTCCATGAGGTAACAGTGGCTGAAGGACCTGAACTGAAGGGAATTTATATTTGCCAGGAATTGGTGTTGGAGAGACTGTTAGGTCTGAAGGTTGATAAGTCCCAGGGTACTGAAGGAGGTGGCTCTAGAAATCGTGGATGCGTTGGTGATTATTTTCCAGGGTTCGATAGATTCAGGATCAGTTCCTGCGGATTGGAGGGTGGCTAATGTTGTACCAGTTTTTAAGAAAGGTGGGAGAGAGAAAGCAGGAAATTTATAGACCAGTTAGTCTGACCTCAGTGGTGGGAAAGATGCTGGAGTCTATTATAAAGGATGAAATTACGACACATCTGGATAGCAGTAACAGGATAGGTCAGAGTCAGCATGGATTTATGAAGGGGAAATCATGTTTGACTAATCTTCTGGAATTTTTTGAGGATGTAACTGAAGATGGGCAAGGGAGATCCAGTGGATGTAGTGTACCTGGACTTTCAGAAAACTTTTGATAAAGTCCCACATAGGAAGTGAGTGAGCAAAATTAGCGCGCATGGTATTTGGGGCAAAGTACTGACTTGGATTGAAAATTGGTTGGTTGAAGGAAACAAAGAATAGTGATAAACGGCTCCATTTCGGAATGGCAGGCAGTGACCAGTGGAGAACTGCAGGGATCAGTGCTGGGACTGCAGCTTTTTACAATATATATTAGATTAGACTAGACTAGACTAGACTTACAGTGTGGAAACAGGCCCTTCGGCCCAACAAGTCCACACCGACCCGCCGAAGCGCAACCCACCCATACCCCTACATTTACCCCTTACCTAACACTACGGGCAATTTAGCTTGGCCAATTCACCTGACCCGCACATCTTTGGACTGTGGGAGGAAACCGGAGCACCCGGAGGAAACCCACGCAGACACGGGGAGAACATGCAAACTCCACACAGTCAGTCGCCTGAGTCGGGAATTGAACCCGGGTCTGCAGGCGCTGTGAGGCAGCAGTGCTAACCACTGTGCCACCGTGCCGCCCATTAATGATATAGAAGATGGTATTAGTAATAACATTAGCAAATTTGCTGATGATACAAAGCTGGGTGGCAGGGTGAAATGTGAGGAGGATGTTAGGAGATTACAGGATGACCTGGACAGAGCGAGTGGTCAGATGCATGGCAGGTGCGGTTTAATGTGGATAAATGTATGGTTATCCACTTTGGCAAGAACAGGAAGGCAGATTACTACCTAAATGGAATCAATTTAGGTAAAGGGGCAGTACAAAGAGATCTGGGTGTTCTTGTACACCAGTCAATGAAGGCAAGCATGCAGGTACAGCAGGTACTGAAGAAAGCTAATAGCATACTGGCCTTCATAACAAGAGGGACTGAGTATAGAAGCAAAGAGGTTCTTCTGCAGCTGTACAGGGCCTGGTAAGACCACACCTGGAGTATTGTGTGCAATTCTGGTCTCCAAATTTGAGGAAAGATATTCTGGCTATTGAGGGAGTGCAGTGTAGGTTCACGAGGTCAATTCCTGGAATGGCGGGACTACCTTATGCTGAAAGACTGGAGCGCCTGGGCTTGTATACCCTTGAGTTTAGAAGACTGAGAGGGGATCTGGTTGAGACATATAAGATTATTAAAGGATTGGACACTCTGGAGGCAGGAAGCATGTTTCCGCTGATGGGTAAGTGTCGAACCAGAGGGCGCAGCTTAAAAATACAGGGTAGACCATTTAGGACAAAAATGAGGAGAAACTTCTTCACCCAGAGAGTGGTGGCTGTGTGGAATGCACTGCCCCAGAGGGCAGTGGAGGCCCAGTCTCTGGATTCATTTAAGAAAGAGTTGGATAGAGCTCTCAAGGGTTATGGTCATAAGGCAGGAAGGGGATACTGATTTAAGGATGATTAGCCATGATCATATTGAATGGTGGTGCAGGCTAGAAGGGCAGAATGGCCTACTCCTGCACCTATTGTCTATAGACCTGTTCTGATAGGCCTTAGTGTCTCAATTAACATTCTGGGAAGATCAGCCAGGTTTGTGTTCACGCTTGCCTTCTAGTAATCCCTGCTACAGATTTGAGAAGAGCTAATTGGAATTAACAATCAACAGTAGCTAAAGAAGGGAATAATGTGCATTTATATATTGCATTTCACAACTTCAAGGCATCTCAAAATTAAATACCCCGGGTCTGGCATACAGTCACTGTTGTAATATAAGGAAATGTGGCAGCTAATTTGGCAATGAAACAAAAACAGGAGGCATGATTAAAGTATTATCTACTCATGTTGATTGAAAAATGATTATTTTCAAGAATCTTGTGAAAATTTTGTTCTTTGAAGTAGAGCCATGTGTTCTTTTTATGCTCACCTTGAGAGAGCTATTGGGACCTCACGTGCTTGTTGCTGCTACTAAACTATATAGCCACTTTATAATGTAATGAGACATCCTGAAATATTTCACAACTGTAATAAAACAAAATTTAGCAATGACCTACATGGGGTAGAGGTCAGATGACCAGAGGGTAGTCAAAGATATAGGTTGGTGGTAAGTAAATAGAAACATCTTGGAGGAAAGTGAGGTGTGGAGGTGCAGGGTGCAAATTCAAGAGTTTGGCCCTCGGCAGCTGAAGATAGTCTCCAGTAACCGAACGATTATAATTGGGATTGCACAAGAAGCCAGACTTAAATATCTTCCAGTTGTGGGCCTGGAGGAGACAATGGGGTTGGGGAGGCAAAACCTGAGTGATTTGCAGATTAAAGTTTAAATATCCAGGTCCTGCTTGTTAGCTAGCTAATGTAGATTTAGTGAGCACAGGGTGATCGAGCATGTGACTCGAGATTTGGTCGGCAGAGTTTTGGTCGCCTCCAGTTTACTGCGGGTGGTATGTATTGCAATAGTCAAGTCTAGAAGTAAAGAAAGCACAAATAAGGGTTTCAGTGCAGATGAGTTAAGATGGGGATGAAGTCGTGACATTTTAGAGGTGAAAGTCAGTAGTCTTGGTGATGGCATGGAAATGAGGTCTGTTCTCCTCTGGGAAGGAATGACCTGAAGATTACCAACAGAATAATATTTGGCTGTTGCCAGGCAGAAGGATGGAGTCAATAGCTAGAGCATGGAGCTTGCAGTGGGAACTGTGAACAAAATAAGAAGATTTTCGACCTTTCCAATTGTTGGAGGAAATTTCAGATCATCTGGTATTGGTTGTCGGATCAGCAATCTGATCATGTAGCAACAGTGGAGGCATAAACAATGTTGATGGTGACTAAGAGCTAGGTGCTGCCAATATACATGTGAAGACTAGTGTTGTAATTTTTGAATTTTGTCACTGAGAGGCAACATGTAGATGACAAAGAGGATGTGACCAGGTATAAGTCTCTGGATGTTGCCAGAGAACATGATGCAGGAACAGAAAGATAAGTCATTCAAATTAACAGCTCATCTAAAAGTGGTATCGTTTTGTGCAGCATGAAAGATGTATGATGCTGTTAGTATTGGCTTGGAGTTTGTGCTCAAGTCTCTGAGGTAGAGCTTGAACTATAATGATTCAGCAGCAAGTGGGTTACCACTGAGCCAAGGTACAGCAAATTTGCAGATTTGTGGATTATGTGGCACACCAAACAGATTTACACGAGTTAGATATGGTCTACTAATGAAAAGGAGGCCAAATTATCTACGCCCTTAAATCTTTAAATATGCCTCTATCAACTCCTCTCATTGTCTTCACTGCACCAAGGAAAACCATCTCTGTCTGTCTTAACTCAGGCCCTCCAGCCCCAGGAAGAATTCTGGTAAATCCCTGCGTCTTCTCTCTCAAATCATATCCTTCCTGTAATATAGTAATCTGAACGGCACACAGTGCACCAGTTGTGGCCAGACCAGTGTTTTGTACAGGTTCCAGTATAAACCTCTTTGCTCTTGCCTAATCTGCCGCTCAGCCTCAGTACCCGAGAAGGTACTATCATACATGATGTAATCTTTTTAGCTGGATAGCCCTGCTTAAATGTATTACTTCTGTCTCTTTTCTGGGTTGAATTCCGTTTTATGACTGCTGTATTCACTTGACCAGTCCATTGATATGATTACATTAAGTCACTATTTACATCTTATTAATTTTCATGTTGTTCACAAACTTCTTGACCATATCTCCTATATTTCAAATCTAAATCATTTAACGTACACCTCAAACAGCAAGGGCCTAAGATTGAGGCCTGTAGAACCTCTGTGGAAACAGATCTCCAGTCGCACAAGCATCCCTCTACTGTCACCCTCTGTTTTTTCTGTCTCCGCTAATAAAGCACTTCCTTTCTTGACTAGTCTGCCTTGTGGGACCTTATCAAAAGCCTTGCTAAAGTTCATGTAGACCAAATCAAGTTGGTTGCCCACATCAACATGGTGGGTTGCAGTATCAAAATTTGACTAAATTGTCAAATATAACTTTCCCTTAGCAAATTCATGCTGACTAACTCTGATAAATCTCTGCTGTTCTGTCACTCCGCATTCGTTTTAATAACTGCCTCCACTGAGGTTAGATTTTGCAGGCCTGTAATTTCCCGCTCTATCCCCATGTCTATATTTTAATAATGGTACAATGGTACCACTCCTCTGGCATCTTACTATGATAACAAAGGCAGATAAAGCATAAGGAGAAAGGTGTTTGGGGAGAAAATTAGTGTCATGATGGTTGAACCAATCAGCAATGGCCAGATTTCATTGCAGATTTGATTATTAATTCTGATTTTCTTTGTATAATGCATTATCAGTACTACAATCGTGTCATGGTGAAAACTGGCTTTTAAAATGTTTCTGCTTTGACTGTTGTTGAGCCCTTCAGATGGGTGTACTCCCTTCAGAATTCATGAAAAGTGTTTGCAAATGTCTGTTTTTTTTAAACTGTCTGAAAGCGATGTGAATTCTGGATTATGAACACTTTTTTTTTTCTTTTTCCCCAATCAGGTTTGCTGTTCCACTGTGACCCACCTGAACATTGGTCACTCAATTCTAGCTGTTTCAAGTTTCCCACTACATTGCTCAAATGTAAAAATAAGCCAAATCATAGTCCAGGTTCACCTCTGCTCTTTGCTTTCAAAGTTCAAGGACAAAATGTTGGATCAAGGGGAAGATCTTGTTTGTAACATAGTTATGAATATGCTACGTAGTGGAATCTTTTATAGCTACAGTAACTTGAACAGAGTAGGCCATTCACCCTCTTGAACCTGTCCCAAAGACATAGCCAATCTGTGGCCTAACTCTTAATATTTGCCTTTAGACCATGTCTCTTAGTGTCTTTTGTTTAACCAAAAAAAACTCCTCTGATTTTAAAAATTAACTAATCCAGCACCTACCATTTGTGGAAGAGTGTTCCAAATCTCTGCCACCCTTGTGGGTGTAAGGGTGTTCGCTAACATTTTTCCTGATAGGTCTGGCCTGTAGATCAAAATCTTCATTCAGTGGAAATGCTTTATCTACTAATTTTTCCTGTTACTATCTTGAAGATTTCATTCAGACCATCCCTTAACTTTCAAATCTCTAGAGAAAATAGGCCTAATTTGTAGTCTTCTCATAATTTAACACCTGAAGTCCAGGTATCATTCTTGTAAATCCACACTGTACTCCCTGCAAGGCTCAAACTCTGCTCATCAGATACTAATAGAAATTGTTGAGTTGCACTGATCAACTTTTTTCCCTTCCCAGAAGAACCTTTGAGTCAAATGTATGTTCATTCTTTGTCACTCATTCTTCTAAACTCCAATCTTAGCTTGGCGGGAAGGTCCCAAGTTGAAGAGTCTAAAACTATGGAGTACTGTTCAAGGATAAACTTTCTGATTCAGTATGTGGATGCACCTACTAGAGAAGGTGCAAAACTTTACCTGCTCTTGGGAAATGAGGCAGCGCAGGTGATTGGGGTACATTTTGGGGCCAGCGACCATAATTATATTAAATTTAAAATAGTGATGGAAAAAGATAGACTAGATCTAAAAGTTGTAATTCTAAATTTTGAGGAAGGCCAATTTTGACAGTATTAGGCAAGAACTTTGGGCGGCACGGTGGCACAGTGGTTAGCACTGCTGCCTCACAGCGCCTGTCAGACCTGGGTTCAATTCCCGACTCAGGCGACTGACTGTGTGGAGTTTGCACGTTCTCCCCGTGTCTGCGTGGGTTTCCTCCGGGTGCTCCAGTTTCCTCCCACAGTCACAAAGATGTGCGGGTCAGGTGAATTGGCCAAGCTAAATTGCCCGTAGTGTTAGGTAAGGGGTAAATGTAGGGGTATGGGTGGGTTGCGCTTTGGCGGGTCGGTGTGGACTTGTTGGGCCGAAGGGCCTGTTTCCACTCTAAGTCTAAGGTAACTTTTAAAAGTTGATTGGGGTCAGATGTTTGTAGGTAAAAGGTTGGCTAGAAAAAAAAGCCTTCAAAAATGAGAGAACGAGTCCAGAGACAGTATATCATAGAATCCCTACGGTCTGGAAACAGGGCATTTTGACCCAACAGGTCCACACTGACCCTCCGAAGAGGAACCTACCCAGACCCACTCCCCTTCCCTATTACTTAACATTTCTCCTGATTTAATGTACCAAACCTACTCATCCCTGAACACTGGGCAATTTAGCATGGCCAATTCACCTAACTAGCACATCTTTGGACAGTGGGAGGAAACTGGAACACTGAGAAAATTTCCGCAGACGTTGAGAATGTGCAATCTCCACACACAGTTGTCTGAGGCTGGAATCGAACCTGGATCCCTGGTGCTGAGAGGTCACAGTATGCTCCTGTTGGGTGAAAGGCAAGGTTGGTAGGTTTAGGGAATGGTGGATGACAGAGAAATTGAGATTTTGGTTAATAAAAAGAAGCTAAATAGCAAAGGTTGAGTGAATCCTTAGAGGAGAAAGGTAGTAGGAATATATTAAGAAGGAAATCAGGATGGCAAAAAGGGGACGTGATCTAGCTTTGGCAAATAGGGTTAAGGCGAATCCAAAGTGATTTGACAAATACTTTAAAGACAAAAGGGTAACTAGGGCGAAAATAGGACCCCTCCGAGTTCAGCAAGACAGCCTATGTGTGGAACTGCAGGAGATAGGGGTGATACTAAATGAGTATTTTGCATCAGTGTTTATTGTAGAAAAATAGAATGTTGGGAAATAGATGGTGACATATTGAAAAATGTCCATATTACAGAGGAGGTGCTAGATGTCTTAAAACGCGGAAAAGTAGATAAATCCCCAGGATCTGATCAGGTGTACCCTAGAAATCTGGGAAGCTAGGGAAGTGATTACTGTGCCCCTTACTGAGATATTTGGATCGTCGATTAGTCACAGGTGAGGTGCCAGAAGACTGGAGGTTGGTTGACATAGTACCACTATTTAAGAAAGATAGTAAGGAAAAGTCTAGGAACTGTAGCCCACTGAGCCTGACATCCGTGTTGGGCAAGTTGTTGGAGGGAATCCCAAGGGACAGGATTTACATGTATTTGGCGAGGAGTGGTTAGGGATAGTCAACATGGCTTCATGTGTGAAATAATGTTTCTTGAACTCAATCGAGTTTGGTTTGAAGAGGTAAAGGGGATTGGGCGTGATCTGTATAGACTTCAGTAAGGCTTTTGACAAGGTTCCTTTATGGTAGACTGGTCAGCGAACTTAGATCTCGTGGAATATAGGAAGATATTGTACTTGCCTCCTAACTCCATAAATTCTGCTTGTAGGACCTCCTCCTGTTTATTACCTATATCATTGGGGCCTGTATGCACCACAACAGCTGGCTGATCACCTTCCCCCTTCAGAATGTCCTGCAGTCAATCTGAGACACCCCTGATCTGTGCAGTTGGGAGGCAACGTGCCATTTGGGAGTCTCGTTTTTGACCCAGAACTGCCCATCTACTTTCCTTGCAATTAAATCCCCTATGACTATATAGCCCTTAGCAGAGCCAGCCACAGTGCCATGAACTTGGCTACTGTTGCCTCCCTTTGTTGAGCAATCACCCTTAACAGTATCCAAAGCAGTTTTGGAAGGAAATAACCTCAGGGGACACTTGTACTGCCTTCCTGCTGTTTTTCTGTCTTTTGGTCACCCATTCTCTTTCTCTTTCTCCCTCAGTAATCCTGATCTGCGATATGACCAATTTGTAAACATGCTAACTGCGACCTCCTCAGTATCGCTGATGCTCCAAAGTGAGTCCATCCACAGCTTCAGAGTTGTCATGTGCTGCAGCTGGACACACTTCCTGCATGTGGAGGAGTCTGGGACATCAGCCATGTCCCTGAGCTCCCATATTGAGCAAGAGGAGCATAACATGGGTCTGAGATCTCCTGTCATTTTTAATCTTGAGCTTAACTTAGTCCAACTATAATGTCAAATAGATAAATGAAATTTCACTTTTTTAACAGTCACATTACTTACCAGCCCCCTATAAAGAAAAAAAAGTAAGGTTTTCCTATCAACACACCAGAGATTTTATTTTGGGTAGAAGAGGGGGGCGGGTGGAAGACACTACATGTGTAGTGTGTCTGGTTTAGCCACTGCCCAAATATATTGCTCATTCACCATCCCAAAGGTTAATTTGACTGCACCCACTCAGCTACTTGCTCTCACCACTCTGGTGGCTGCTGCAAAATGGATGCCATTGGTTCCATTTGTATTTAAATGGGAAATTTACCTTCCTGGTAGCCCTGCCAGAGAAGTTTCATGTGGGAAAATTTTCCATCTCAAAAGTTGAAATTCTTAAAGTTATTAATTCATAAAATGTGGGCATTGCTGGCTAAGCCATAATTTCTTGTCCATTCTTAAATCTCCTTTAAGGTGGTGGTGAGCTTCCATCTTGTCGTCCATGTGCTGTTGTTACACCAGAGTGCTGTTAGGAAGGAAGCTCCAAGATTTTGATCAGGAATAGTGGAGGAGCAGCAATGTAGTTCCAAGTTTTTAAGTGTGACCTGATGACGTTCCTGTCAATGTCGCAGGAGAGAATGATTGATTAGGATCACTAGTTTGCCCTTGCTGTGGGTTTTTGCCCCTCTATCGTGCCTACCTTTCAGCCACAAATGAATGTCAGGCAGTTAGACTATAAAACAAATTAGCACGTTGCTAATATTGTCTTTTAATCTACATCCAGTTATTGTGGGCAGGCAAAGGGTGATGGTGGGGGCGGTCACTGAATGATCTTCGGGAATAAGACATTCCAACCAGATAAAATACAGCAACTAGTTTAGCTGTGGATGTTTTTGAAATGGACATTATTTTGCAAAATTTCATTCGCAATAAGAAGCACATCCCACAGACCTTCACTAAATTGGCTCGGGGTGCACTGTGCCATCACCACCATCAGCTTTGGTTACGTACATTCCTGGATGAATAGTCCTTTTTTTAATAGGAAGAGCAATTAACTGCAAAGCACAGAAATAAACATTTCTAGTCAGCTGGTAGACCAGTACCACACTTTTTCTTTTTCTCCTGATTTTTTTTTCCGCAGCGGAGGTGTTTTTTAAGAACACAAATGCAAGTCTTCAAACCATTTAACAATTTTGATAGCTTTTGTAAAGAGTCTGATGGACTGTGTATAGGGATTTCAAGCCTAAACATAAACCATTTTGCAAAATTGCTTGGTTATCCATAGAGCATAGAACATTACAGCACAGTACAGACCCTTCGGCCCTCGATGGTTCCACAAGTCGGCGCAACAGTCTGCAGCTGCTAAGTCTCCTACAGTATTCCATTAACATCCGTATGTTTATCCAATGACAGATTACATGCACTTAAAGTTGGCGAGTCTAGTACTGTTGCAGGCAATGCGTTCCACATCCCTATATCCCCTCGTACTAGCCAGCACCATCCGAGGAGAAAGGGTGACAGTGAGAGCCTATCTAACCCTCTAATTATCTTATGTCTCAATTAAGTCCCCTCTTAACCTTCTCCCTAATGAAAACAGCCTCGAGTTCCTCAGCCTTTTCTCATAAGGCCTTCCCTCCATACCAGGCAATGTCCTAGTAAATCTTCTCTGAACTGTTTCCAAAGCTTTCACATCCTTCCTGTAAGGTGGTGACCAGACCTGCACACAATATTCCAAATGTGGCCGCACCAGAGTTTTGTACATTGTAAATGAGGAAATATAAAATAGATAAATCCTGAAGAGCTGACTTCTGTGAGCACCCCCACTAATAAAGTAAATGTTACAGTTGTTGGATTGAAGCATTCTCTTTATTCAATTCGCAAATGTACTCTGGCTCAAGTGCATTTGGGCAACATGTGGGAAAGTTGCATCCAAATAGAATTTAGTGCCTCTCACAGGAGTTGGGCAGTGAGGTGTCAAGGGTTACCATTTGCAAGATGAAATTGCAGATTAGGTTTCAATAACAGAAATCTGACATCTCAATGTAGGCACATGCTACAACTTTAGGCACTTGCACAGGTATATTTAAAGTGTAGAATCAAACATGCGCACCACACCAGGTTTATATTTGAAACTGAGCAGAGTGACATTCATGTTCCAACTTTAATGATCTTGTATAATATAGAATGTGATCATCTTTTTGAATTAACATAATCAGATTAAACAGATGGGAAGAAAGCAAACTCTTCATGGTTCCTCCTTCAAAAGGCTGGCACAGTGCTGGCCAAAGCTGCAATACATTCAGGTTATCAGCTGATGCAATGTTGCTGAGACTATAGATATTGTAACACAATTCGCAAAACTGCGAAGTTTACTTCTTCATTCCAAGTCACTTTCCAAGTTAGATGTACTGATTGAATGAAGTCATTTTATTTTGCATCTTCTCCAGTTAAGGGTTGACTAAAGAGTATCTGTCTTTATGCAGTGTCTGTAATGGTGCTTTCAAGCTTGGAGACAGTATGCTTAAATAGACTGGCAGGTACACTTGCTGTTCAGATGATCCAAAGCCCTCATGGTTTTCATGAGCACTCAGATATTCCATGTGATAACAACATGGGAATAATATACTTATGGTGATATTAAGTTTTGCTAGCAAACCTTATTGGAAATCTGGATTAGACAGGAGAATGCATGGGTTAGTTTCTTGAAAACTGGAGTTTCAAGGCAGTGATGAGGTACGCATTGGGGCAACATCGCCGGAACTGCAGCTACACTTCGCATTGCAGTAAAAAATATACTTGACCTCAGAATAGAGAGAAATCTTGGCTGGTGTGTTGAGGGATATTGAATGCCACAATTATACAAAGAATATGCTGCCAGTCAATAACATCGGTTTTTAGAAAACACTCTGGCATTTATAATTACTTGTCCCAGAAAAATCTAATTTAAATGTTAATTCTGTTCAAGTTTCAGCTGCTTATTGTTTTCTCAATGCTAACCTAGATTGATCAAAGAATTATTGTGATAACTAAGGAAAGAGATGTTGGTTTTGTATGTTCGGGTTTAAGCCAGTTCAATTCCAGTGCCAGCTAAGGCTTGCGTCATATGCTTTTCACATCAGTTCAGTGGTCATGCTTTCGATGAAGATACTTGGATGAGAATCCTCTACCTTAATGGAAAGATGCCTTCGTTACCATGCATGTAACGCTGATGGGAATGAGTGCCAACTTAACAATTACAGACAGTTCTCTGGTTTTAGTCCTGTAGGAAACTAAAGTTTGCCTCAAACTTGTGAGCTAAGGCTCATTAGAGAGCTGGCTTTCCATTTCTATGCTAGTAATCGAGATGAAAATGAAACCTGACGAGCCAAGGTTGCTCTTTGTGTTATCAAAATGGCTTGAAGTAGAAGTCGTTCCACAGTAAACTAGGGCTCTGGATACTGTGTAATATGCCCCAATTGTACCACAAACTTGTCTATGCATCTGATGACAAAAGAGAAACCGCAGCTCACAAGCAACTTGTGTTAATGGTTACAAATCACTGTTCTATTCCCACTGGAAGTCTTCCCTACTGGCTAGGGAGGAGTTGCGCCATCTTCAATTTACTTCTTTGTAATTCAGCTCTACTCTTGCCATGAAGTCATGTGTTTATCAGGAGCTGCGGCGGAGAAATAAAGATTATTTTTGCTTACTTAACCATTAGTAGCATTGTGAGGCCCACTGTGTGCATGCATTTTAGATTGGAGATAGTAGTAAGTGCAAAATGCCAATGTCAACTGAATAGTGTAAAGTTTCATGAATTTCAGCCAGCTAATAGATCCAACCAACTTAACTCATTCGGAACCCTTTCTAATCTAATCATTTCAAATTAGCATTTTCATGGAAATCTGCACTTCATTTGCCTGATTTGAAATGTGTATAAGATTTAGGCAACAATTTTTGCAACACAGGAATTTTAATAAAATTACTGTCAATGTCATAACCGAGTAAGTTATCAAAATCTTTTTTTCTTAACAAATATCCTTTTTTAATGTTTTCTAATCAGCCTGCTCAGAGATGTTCTTACTTACCTTTGAAGCAAATGGGTCCTGAACTCCAGCCTCCTTGCATTCATAAGAATCCTCTCAAAATGTCTTGTTTAATTATCTAGTTAAGATGACAGATTGTGGGCATGGTTACTTCTAGGTGCATGGGTTGTAGCCAGGCGAAAAAGGAACAGGGGCCTGGCTTCATGTTCAGATCCTTGCAACCAGTCTTCTCTCAATATGAACAAACTCTCTACAGCATCCTCCAACCTAGTTAGCCAGAAAAAAAATGGAAAAATCAAAGAAAAAGCCAAAGGATGGAAATAAAACCAGGCGCATAGAAATTGAGAGAATGAGAGCAGAAGCAGGGAAAGCCCAAACCTCCACCACACCCAAATTTGCCATTCAATGATAAATGGGATTGGAAGACCAAAACCAACAGATCAGATCTCCGCTGTGTAGGTCTGCCATGTCCAGACATGGATGGTTGTGGGCATTTAAACTACTAATGGAGGATGAGACTCTGCAAATGTTCCCATCTTCAGTGATGATGGAATCTAGCACATTAGGGAAAAGATGAGGCTGAAGCATTTAGTGATGATCCTGTGCTTCCAGAGGCAGCAGCATTATGCGATATCAGCCATTGTCTTACTGACATTGTTGCCACTAGCTCAGAAGGAAATGGGACTTATCTTTGGTACGTGCTTTAACAGTCAGAAAAGTGCACGTGGATTGAATGGTTGGTCAAAATTGGGATGGGGTTGGCCAGGATTTGCAGGAGAGTTCCCTTTTCAGGTCATGACTGAAATAACTCTTCAGGCACTGGTATCCCATCACCAAGTCACCTTTTATTTATATGAGTGAAGCCCTTGACACTGATCCAGCTCCCTCAGTCAGCTGTCAAGTATGTCAGAGCATCTTGACACTCTTGTTTATATCTTTCAGCCAGGGCTCCCCGATTGGACCAGATTAACAGACCCATTCTATGAGGTCCACCTGGCTGACCTTGTTATAGTCAATATATTCCCCTGCCCTCTGAGTCAGAGGACGTAAGTCGGCTCTTTTTCTTGTAGTGCCTCCTGGGGAATTTTAGCACCTGGTCAGGTTCCTCCAATTCTACATCAGATAGAATTAGGTTTTATTATCCAATGTACTCCAGTACAGAGATACAAGAGTACAGTGAAAAGTGTACAAAGTCGCTATTTCCTGCACCATCTAAGGTAAAAACATACATAGTACAAAGTAGAAAAATAAAGAAATAGAGGTTCAGTATCACAGTTCTTCTTGCATGCTTTAGCCATACTGGTCTTGCAATCCCCACAGGGGCTCAATCTCCTTGCTGAGCTCCTCTACCACATTGGGCTCCCTCTCCCCATGCTGGGAGACCTCAGGCTGCCTGCTAATGCTGCCGCCACAGTTGCTGGGGGCTCTCTGTGCAGCCATGCTGGCTTGATATCCTCCACTCTGCACAAACCCTCTCTCCACAGAAGGTAAGTAGTTTAAAGTAAGAAACAAAAGAGCAGTGGAAGAAGAAAAACACATACACGCAGATGAATGAGCTCCAAGCAGGAGCCTACACGCTGCACTGCTAATCCATCACCATTTTGAATAAGAAAATAGAAGGGCAGTACGTAACACACGAGAGCTTGTCTCTTGCACTCACAGCGTCTTGGGAGAAATTCATTCTTTTCCAGTGGCAAAGGTGTCGATGTGTCCAGTTCCATCTTGTCCATCTCCGATTCAGGTATCACTTCTACACTTGACAGAGAGGGAGAACCTACAGGTTCTAACAGCCTTTCTGGCTTTTCTGAGGAGCAGGACACGTTTTGCTCCTGCACTGTTTGCGAATTCGCAGCTTTCGTGCCCATGTGCACTTACAGGACCGTTGCTAGTACCCAAAAGTTACAAGTCACGGGTCTTGACATTGTATTGACTAAACTCTTTAGCCATGCAAGGCCATTACCGTAGTGTCTACACCAAACTTCATCCCCTTTAGTAAAATGTCTGTCTCATTTGGCGGAGTCTTGTGTCAGCACTGGCATTCCTGATGCAATTTCATCATCCCCTCCAGGTCCAGAAGATCAGATTTAATCTAATTTAGTCTTCTGCTCATTAACAGCTCTGCCTCTCCTTGTACTTGCACAAGGAGTTGTCCTATAATCAAATAGGAATTGGGACAGTTTGGTATCTAACAAAGCTGTAGACTCTCTTCAAGGCTGCCTTCAGTGTTTGGACGCTCCTTCTGCCGAACCATTGGGTGATAGATGATATGGAGCTGTCCTTGTATGTTAAATCCCATTCGACATATAATAAATAGTCAAATTCCCTGCTGGTAAACAGTGGTCTATTACCTGTGACTGATGTTTTTGGGAGTCTGTGTACTACAATAGATGTGCAGTTTTTCTATTGTAGTTCCCATGTTTGACATATGATGCCTATGCATGCCAAACAACTTTGGGCGTCTACAATGACTAAAAAAATTGAACCCATGGAAGTACCTACATGGTTGATGTGTAACCCAGTTCAGGGTTTGCCCATCTATCCCCACTAATTTGGGGGAGCTGCTGACAGTATGTTTTGACCTTGTTGGCACTCTGGGGACCGCCTAACCAAAGCAGCGATGTCTGAATCCAAACTTGGCCCCAGACACCTCTTCTTGCCAACATCTTCATGTCGGAGACTCCTTGGGTGACCCTTGTGGAGATCAGCCAGTATCTGGTGGTGACATTTGCTTGATGCAATTGCACTTGCTCCCCACTCTCCTTCACTATGATCTGGTCTCTTTGGATTCAGAAAGGTTTCCCTACTAGTTGTGATGTCCCTTTGGTTTCCTCCATTATCACTAGCTGTTTCAGTTTTGTCCGGATCAGATGATCTTTGTGTCCAAAGTCATGATATTGTTAGGTATGACTGGAAGTGTGTTTAGAAAATTTAAAATCATCACCAACTCTTCCAATTGAGGGGTGATAGATATAGGACAAATGTCAGAAGTTGTTTCTTTACTCAGAGTAGTAGGGGCGTGGAGCGCACTGCCTGCAATAGTAGTAGACCTGCCAACTTTAAGGATATTTAAATTGGTCATTGGACAGGCATACAGACAAGGATGGAATAGTTTAGGTTAGATGGGTTTCAGATTAGTTCCACAGATCGGTGCAACATCAAGGGCCAAAGGGCCTGTATTGCACTGTAATGTTCTATGTTCTGGCAGTATCATCAGGAGTGTGTCTGCCAGCGGGAGGTGGCTTAACGCATCCTCATTTGCTACTGGCCTCGCAGACAGTGTTCTCACTTGTAATTGTGTACATTTAGGATTAGAGCCCACTGCTGAATTCACCCTAAGCTGTCAACAGCATTGCCTTGTCCTCTTTCAAATATACCTACTATGGGTTTGTGATTGTTGTTATTACAATTTTAGGTCAATAAAGTTATTGGTGAAACTTCCTGACTCCAAATATGACCACTAAACCTTCCTTCTCTGTCTAGGTGTATTTATGCTCTGCGTTGCCCTGGATGCATACACTATTAGGCCTTCCTTTCCATTGGACTATCTTTGAACTAATACTATCCTGATTCTGTACAGGGAGGCATCACATATAATTAGCAGATCTTGCTTGCACCAACACCTTAGAGTATGATAGCTTCTAGGGAATTGAAGAAATAGCTATGGCTTGGCTACACAACCATTTCTAAGGCTGTCCCTTTTTTAGAAGCTGATGCAAAGGTGGATGCCAGTATGAACATCCCATAATAATTTACCAGCCCATGGGAAAACCTAAGCTCTAGTATAGACAAGGGAGTCGGGGCACCTTTGATCACCCTCGACTTATCTTCCAATGGGTATAAACCTAGTTTTGTTGAATTTGTGGCCCAACTAAGTCACTTGTGGTGCTTGAAACACACATTTTTCCCTCCTTGGCTGTACACCCACCTGGGAGAAACATCTAAGTACTCAGAGTTCTCTCAGTACTCCTTATTAGTCTTTCCTGTCAGTACCACATGATACAGATAAATGGCGACTGGGGGTAGACCTTGTAAAATGTTCTCCATCATCTGCTGAAAAGCTGCATAGGTTGAGGATGCCCCAAATGGTAGTCTCGTATATTGGTGCAAACCCTTATGGGTATTAATTGTAACACACTTATGGATATCCTCATCTAACCACAATTGCAAGAACGCATAGTTCATGTCTAGCTTCATGAAGGGTACCCCCTCTGTCAGCTTTGCTTCTCAATCCTCAATGTGAGGAATTGGCTATTTATCCTGCTGCGAAAAAAAAAGTTTTACCGTTTGTTTCATCCCCACAAAGGCAAACTGACCTGTCAGACTTTAAAATTGGTACAACCAGTGCTGACCATTCCACAAACTGGATTGATTTGACGATTCTTTTGATTTCCAGTCCTCTGATTTCTGTATCTACTTTTGCCATAAGGCAAATAGCAGTGAGTGGGCCTTGCAAAATCATGGAATTGCTTCCTGATCAATATGCAAGTTAGCCTTGGCTCCTCTAATAGTCCCTGGACCTTTCTGAAAGACTTCTGGGTTTTTAATCAGGACTTTACTTTGTCAGCCATTTTCTAATCAAAAAATGTTGAATCTCTCTCTCAACTAATTTCACCCCATCAAGCTTTGGTCCAAGCCTTTAGCAACAACTAGCTGCTTCTCATAAGAGACCAGAACTGAGGTTGTGCTTTTAATCTATAATGGTTCCCTGGTATGGGTTCTCAGTCTAATGAAGTCTTGCAGGTGCTTGCAGTTTGGAGTCCAGAGTGAATTTTGTTAAAGACTGTTTCTGCAATCACTGGAACCATTTTATTTAAGAAATAAGAACAAAGAAATTACCAACCAGAAATAACCAGTAGATTCATGAGTGTAGTGATTGTAATGAGGTCAGCCAAGTTGGCTGCGCCATTAGAACCAGATGATTAGTTAACCAGACGTTCATTTTGATTGGGTCTGATTTGGATTTTGCTAAGCAATTTAACTGGTCCAAGCCAAATGTAGATGAACTTTTCAGGGTGTGCACGCTCTCCTGTATAACAGCTTATGAGTTCTTTTACTCCACTTTTGGTCTAGTGGGACTCCTTTACTATCTCAAATCCACATACTAACAGCACCTACCATGGCTTGCTGGCCCAGATGCTGAAGAAAATGTTAACTGTTCGGCCGAGGCTTGGCTTTTTTGAGAGTTTTGCTGTGGGCCCACCTAGATTCCACCTGTTCAGGATATGTCCTGAGTGTGGCTCTGCCATTGCCTTCGCTCAGGCGGTGTACCCCAAGTTCATTTAAAGTAGCGAGGGTGTCCACTTCCATTGGAATACCGTGCAACTCATATTGTCCACTTGTCATGATTTCTAATGTTAAAGCCAGTTGTAGCACCTGTTTGAAGTCCAGTTGGGCTTCAGCTAGGAGCTGCTTTTGCATAGTTACATCATTAATCCCACATATGAACCAGTCTGACAGCGTTTCATTAAGAGTTTAATCACAGTTACGTGTCTCTGACAGTTGTCTTAACTTCATAAAAAATCCCAGTACTGACTCCCTTGGTTCTCAATTTGCCGAGTTAAAAACAATAGCATCTCCGAGTTAGAGAAGGCTTCGCGTTGTAATATTCCTTAACTGAATCCATTAACACTCATAAGGTTTTGGTACCGGGTGCTTCAGGGAAAGTAAGGCTCCTAACAACCACAAAAGCTGCAGGTCCACAAGCCATCAAGAGAATTACGCATTGCTTTTCATTGTCCCCAATGTTATTTACCCTGAAAAAGTAATGTATTGTTTCCACATACTGAGCCCAATCTTTGATGACAGGGTTGAATGAGTCAAGCTTCCCGAATAACAGCATGCTGCCAGAAATGTTTACCACAATTCAAAGATACTGTTGTGAACGCGTTTCTTCAGGAGCGTGCTTTACTCTCCACGCCAATGAAATACCCTCTCGGAGATTGTAGAAAGTCCTTGATACTGGTTCAGTTTCTTCAGAGTCATCTTCCAAGTGATTAGAATGTCTGACATTGTTCTTATCTGTCAGCCATGCCTCCCTGATCGGATCAGATTAACAGCCGCAGTTAGGGAACTCCTCTTATATGAGATCAACGTGGCTGACTTCATTACAATCATTACACTCACGAACCTACTGAATATTTCTGATTGGCAATTTCTTTGTTCTTCTTTCTTAAATAAAATGGTTGCCTGATGTGTCCATGCACCTCAATAGAGTATCATGACTCATTGGGATAGTGTGCTGGAATTCAAGCCTCGTAATTCCAGGAGTTGTTACAAATGTGAAAAGACTTAGTCATCCTTTTCCAAGTTCCCAGTTTACCTGATTTGACTAGTTACTTCAGTTAAGAGAGCGCTGACCAGGTTTCTGTGCTTAACAAGAAAACAAGAAAATTTATTACGAATAAGTTGTTTTTAATTAATGGTAATTAGGAATATGAATTGCCAATTGGGCTCTATAACTTGAACTCTACCCATTTTAATTATACCTCTCATCTACAGACAAACATATAAAGACAGTCAGCACATGTAGATTAAAGGCAAAAAAAATCAGAGGAACGCATTTCGATAGCACCAATTTGGACCATCGGATTCGATGAGTTGTTTTCTTTCTCCTCTTCAGTACCTTTTTAGTTCTTTGCTTTTGGTACAGTTGTTTACATCCAGATGCTTTCTTTTCTTCACTGGTTGAGAATTTCTTATTTTGGTGCCTTACAGATCGTTTAATCCCTTAAATAGGGAATTTGCAGAGAAAAGTAAGTGGAAGACAGCTAGCTGTTAATGGAAGCTTTGTGGACCTCCACATGGGAGAGAGCAACACTTTTTTTCTAAAATTTCCCTTTGCAGGCTGGGAAGTTCTGTCCTGCAGTGGCTCCAGACAACCCCAAATCCCTGTCCAGAAGCCAGTCAAAATGTTGTCAAGTAATTGTCCCTTATTTCCGAACTCGGTCATTGCATGGTGTTTACTTTTGATTTCACTGTTGCAAGAAATATATAATATTGTATACAGCTTGCAATGTGCTCTGTTAAACAAGATTTTTAGGACTCCAGCCATTTATTTGCACAGCCTCCTTGATTTCAAGCAGTATCTTCCTTTATTTATTTATTTATTGTCATTTGTATGTTGTTATAAAATACAGTGAAAAGTGTGGTATGGTGTTGCCACTCTCCAGCACCATCTTTAAAACATGGGATAAACAAACCAAAACATAGAATGTAAAGGCATAAAAATAAAGAAATAAAGTTCAACTCTAGTGTCCTTCTTGTTAAGTGCTCAGCTATCAGCTTGAAGTGGCTAGCAAAAAGCAAAATTTACCAGCAAACGGGACCAGATATTAAAAATATTTAAATTTGTGCCAAAACAGAATCACACTTTGCTGCATATGCAATCATTTCCTCAGGGAAAAAAAAATTCTTTAAAAAAGAAAAACAAGACTATGTTCTAAATCTGCTGTTTGCAATATAGGCTACAGTCCAAAAATAAAGGAAATGATAAGATGTCTTTACAAGTGATTGGCTGAGCTGCACTGATGACCTGGTTTCTTGTGCACCTGAGGAAAAAGTGAAAAGAAAAAAGGAAGGCTATTTGTATAAAAACAACAGCTTCCATTTTGATTCTGAATCTTTGTTTCAAAGCACAGATTTTGTGGAAACTTGTTTGACATCTTTTCGGTTAGCTTAGGTTCTTGCAGAAGATAGGGGGAAACAGCAGGTTTGGGCTCAGTCCAAAAGCTACCAAATGTTTGATGCAAAAAGTGATCATTTGGCCTGTCAGTGTTTAATCGTGGAAGCTATAGCTGAGGTTTGTTAAATACTGCCCCAAAGGGCTTTATACTATTTATCATGTATACTGTCAATTGTGTGCTGTGTTTTTTTTAAAATGGCTGTTTAGTGGAATTTTTAAAAAATAGTTATTTATATTGAAATCCTGCTGGAACATTGTACTGGGATTGTTGTATTCAAGGAGAACCCTGTCATTTTTAGATCTGAAGTAGATGTAGGTAATCACAATCTAAAATGGAATTTATACAATCAAAACATGTGACCTGTACTTAAAAATAACAGATGAGATATTACATGAAGGGAAGTGACTGTAGGAACAATACTCCAATTCATGGTATTGTTTATAAATTTTAGTTTTTTTTCCACTGCTCTATAAATATTTTTAACGGTTATCAGACTTGAACTATTTAGTGAAAAATGTAGTACAGGAAGCTGGAAACATTTCTTGTGTGAGCATCAGCATTCAAAAAAATTTCTTCATTTCTACCCTCATACTAACCCCTACCTTCTCAGATACTTCACTTTTTAGGGCCTCGGTAGTTGAGCACCTGACTGCCCATGTTTAAGAGACCTATAGCAGTCCCACTCACTTCAACATAGTTCTCCTTTTGCAATAGATGTTCAAACACTTCGGGCTTTTTCCTTCAATGATTTTGCAATCTTCACTGACATCCTAATTCAGGATGTTGTCCTTTTTTGTTACTCCACAGCCATGTCCGCATTCACATTGTGTTATTGCAGTCGTCATTCTTGTCTCCTTGATGCTGCCCAGGTCTTTGCACAATGTAAGGCCGATCTCCCCACGTTCTACTAGATTCTTTCTTTCACTTTCAGTGATACTTCTGTTTCATGTAACACTCCACTTTACTACCTCTCAATTACCTATAATTCTTAAGCACTGCCTTGGGTTGAGGTTTTCTTTCTTCTATTCTATATTCTATAGGTTCTGAGGTGAGTAAATAGACAGTTCTGCGTCCACAAACCATGCTACAGGTGATGCCAGTGAAAGTCGGTATATGGGATGGTTGGGTTTTTGCTGTTAATGTTTTTTTCTCCATCTGAGGTTGTTGGCTCCTTTGTGGAAGTCCTCTATCCTAATCGACCAATCCTGTGCCAGATTCAGTGATGATATTGCATATTTTTTTCAAGTTGCATTGCAGGACCCTGACATGTTATTCTACTTTCCTGGTTATAGCATGCTGTGATGACACGCAGAGTAGATAGCTTCAGTTTGGAAGTCTTGGGAGGCATGCAGATGATGTCATCTGCCTAACGTAATTTTGATTGTAATCCATTCACAAAACTGGCCTGAGAGATGCGTTAATATTGGAGCACTTCTACTCCCCGTGGATTTGCAGGATTTTGCAAATGTATTATTAGTGATATTTCTTGGGGGGATTTGAAATGTCTGTTATACAGTGGGCATGTTTTCCATGCGTGCACAAGGGCAGTTAACTCTACTGCCCTATAGAGCACGAGTTTGAGGTTTGGGATCTTAGTCATCAAACATTCTGAAGCTCAAATGACCAACTGTAATGCAGGCCACTGAAGGTGACAGTGAATTCATCACCACCTCTGTCCTCACTGGGAAGATACTCTGAAGGCATGGGAATTTACCTATCTTGTCCAGTGACTTTCTATGATTCTTGACATTTGAGAGACAGTATTGTGGAGCAGGCCACTAGTGATTTATTTTGTCTTCTGGATTGTTTAGCTTAAGGTGGAAGTGGGTACTGCAGATGCTGGAGATCAGAGTCAAGACTAGAGTGGTGCTGGAAAAGCACAGCAGGTCAAGCAGCATCCAAGGAGAAGGAAAAATCGACGTTTCGGGCAAAAACCCTTCGTCTGGAATGAGGCTGGGATCCTCGCGGGTGGAGAAATAAATGGGAGGGGGTAGGGGTGGGGCTGGGGAGAAGTTAACTGAGTGTGTAGTAGATGGATGGAGGTGGAGGTAAAGGTGATAGGTCAGAGAGGAGGGTGAAGTGGATAGGTGGGAAGGAAGATTGACAGATGGGACAGGTCAGGTGGCAGAGGAATTAGGAATACGGGATAGCATTTTTGCAGGAGGTAGAGTGGGAAGAGGTGTAATCCAGGTAACTGTGGGAGTTGGTGGGTTTGTTTAAAAAAAAATGTCAGCGCTGATTTGGTCATCGTTGATGGCAATGGAGAGGTCCAGGAAGGGGAGGGAGGTGTCAGAGATGGTCCAGGTGAATTTAGATCTGGGTGGAACGTGTTGGTGAAGTTGATGAACTGTTCAACCTCCTCGTGGGAGCACGATGTGGCACCAATGCAGTCATCAATGTAGCGGCGGTAAAAGTGGAGAGTGGTGCCAGTATAACTCTGGAAGATGGACTGTTCTATGTAGTCGCGAAGAAACAAGCATAGCTGGGGCCCATGCAGGTGCCCGTGACTATCCCCTTCATCTGAAAAATTGGGAGGATTCGAAGGAGGAGTTGTTGAGGGTGAGGACCAGTTCAGCCAAATGAATGAGTGTGTCAGTGGAAGGGTACTGGTAGGAACATCGGGAGAGGGAGAAACGGAGGGCTTGGAGGCCCTGGTCATGGTGGATGGAGGTGAAGAGGGGCTGGAGTCCATGGTGAAGATGAGGTGTTGGGGGCCAGGGAAACAGAAGTCTTGGAGGCGGTGGAGGGTGTCGGTGGTATCCTGAACGTATGTGGAGATTTCCTGGACCAGGGAGGGTGGGTCTAAGGCCCACTTTTGCGTTCTCTGGTCAACAATAGATTGGACCCTGGCCTCTTGAGTGTGCACATAATCAAATATCATCTGCATCCTGCAGCTCAGTGACAGAGTTGAGATGATTTTGGTCTCTGGATTGGAAATGACATCATTTGAACAATTTTCCATCTGTTGTGTAGAATAACCCAACATCAGTGGAAAGTGTCATGGATTTGGGATTTGCATAAACGTTGGGTCGCTGGATCCATTGGTGAGGAGTTGAAGAGTGTGATGCTGGAAAAACACAGTCAGTCAGGCAGCATCCATGGAGCAGGAAAATCGACATTTTGAGCATCAGCTCTTCATCAGGAATGAGGGGGTTATCCAAAGAGTCTGAGAGATGAATGGGAGAGGATGGGGCTGGGAGGGAAGATAGTTGGGAAGGCAGTAGGTGGATAAAAGTGGGGGTCAAGGTGATTGGTCGCATAGGAGGATGGAGCAGATAGGTGAGAAGGAAGATGGACAGGTAAGATAGTTCAAGAGGGCATGGCCAAGTTGAAAGGTTGGATCTGGGATAAGTTGGAGGGGAAGGGGAAATGAGGAAGCATTCACATATTCACATCTATTCACATAGATCCCATGTGGTTGGAGGGTCCCAAGGTGGAAGATGTGGCATTCTTCCTCCAGGTGTCAGGTGGTTGAGTTTGGCGGTGGTCAAGGTTCAGGACTTGCATGTCCTTGGCGAAGTGGGAGGGGGAGTTAAAAGTGTTCGGCCACAGGGCGGCGAGGTTGCTTAGTGCGTGTGTCCTAGAGATTTTCTCTGAAATGTCCCACAAGTTGGCATCCTGTTCCCCCTCATTCCTGATGAGGAGCTTATGCTCGAAACGTTGATTCTCCTGCTACTAGGATGCTGCCTGACCTTTGACTCTGAACTCCAGCATCTGCAGTCCGCACTTTGTCCTCCTCCATTGGTGAGGATCATTGCTTACGTGACATCATGCAGAAGGGAGAGAATGATAATTAATTTCTATGGGCAACCAAATTTGAGGTGAATGCTCCATAACTCTACCCAGCTAAGAGTCAAATGCCATTGAGGTCTGAAAAGTTACTACTGATGCTGTTGGCATTTGTCCTGTTGTATAGATCCTGTCTATTGTTCCTCCAAGATGGAATCTGCATTGACTCTGGAAAGGTCTCTTCAACTGTTAAAAGCGGCGGATTCTTACAACTGCTTTCTTTGTGACAGGCAACTGGAATACTGCTATGTAGTTACACCTCTCAGTCATGACTCCTTGAAGATGGTCAAAATTACAGCGTACTTGAGATCTCGTGGCATGTTGCTCTCCTTCCAAGAGAGGGTATTGAAGTGTGTACATGAGACAAAAGTGCTTTTCTGCCATAGGTTTTCAGGTGGAGATTCTGTCTTTACGAGTGACCTTATTGGTTCATAGCTGTAAGATAACCTTTATAATCTTGTATCAGGCTGAGATTGTGCTGAGATTCAAATATCATACTATGTAAGTGTCCTTGACCACATCCCATCATAGACTGAGCCTTGATTGAGAAGATCCTCAGAATGCTGCAATGAGCACTCACTGTCCCTCTGTCCTTGAGGATTTTAAATTTATTCCTAATTCTCAATGGAGTAGCTGCTTGGATACCTGGACCCGAGACAGCATTTAGCCCAGTCAGGACTATGTTTCCTGCACTATTTCTGTCCACAACATTTTCTATGGTCATGAGTTTTGTGTTGAACCTTTTTATCTTTGTCTGTAGACCTGCTTTATTTATCTAGGCTATTATCGGTGATTCCAGTTCAGGAATACCTTGCGTTGTGATTTAGAAGCTTTTGGATTTCCGGGTTGTTTTTCATCAAATTGTTCTTCTTTCCTGATAAGGAAATCCAAAGGCTACTTGCAAGCACTATTTATGATGAATTTTCAAGCAGTCTAGATGCTGTGGACATTTCTGCGGTTCCTGTTTGATAAGCATTGCTGTGTTGGTTGGGAGGCACTGACTGAGGTTGTGTCTGTGGCAATGTTTCTGTCACTGATGCTTTTGGGCCAAGCTGATGTAGATAGTAGACTGGATTTGGCAATGGTTGGTCCAGTAATCATTGGCTCCTGGCATTGTGCAAGTGCTGCAGATGTCCCTCTCCGTCCCTTACACAGATGATGGTGCAGTCAATCGTGCATCAAAGTCTGGAGCAATGGTGTTGCCATAAGTTCTTGTATCTGACGAAATAGGGTATTTGGCTGGCTGGCTGCTGCAAACTGGCTACCTCACAGTCCTGGCAGAGCCCAGTGGCAGGGGTAACTGAGACCAAAGTTCCCTATAAGCTGTGCAGCCACTGGGAAACTTCATGCACATTGTTTAGCATGTTGCTGAATGGCTCTGCATCAACAAAATAATTACAGGGAATATAAGGTGAGAACACGTGGAGTGTAGGCACTGTGTAGGACAAATGCATATACCTGTATTCTTAGGAGACAGCAGTCTTGTTGCTTTAGTGTGAACAGCAGAATAAAGATGCTCTGTTTCATTCAGCCCCTTTTGAGAATGATCATTGGTCACAGCAATGAGTTGATAGCTGCTGATTAGATCCCCGTGCTCTGGGCCTTGATAGTTTTCTGATGGTCTGTTTTCTGACTGACCTCACTGTGTTCTTCTGCTGTGACTCAGTCTATTTTTTTCCTTTTTTGTTTTGTTTTTCTCTGTGGTGGCCTTGTCATTTTTCCCACTCTGACCCTACCTAAATGCTGTGTCATCTCTAAACATGATGTAGAGGTGCTGGTGTTGGATAGGGGTGGCCAAGGTCAGAAGTCACATGACACTAGGTTATAGTCCAACAGGTTTATTTGAAAGCAGAAGCTTTCAGAATATTGCTCCTTCATCACGAGAAGTGAAGAAAGGCACACAGGCAGAGAGGTCAAAAGATCATATAAATGGTCTGAGTGGAGTGTCAACAGGCTGAATAATAAGTCTCTGCAAGTGATCAAAAGTGTCAGACGGTGTGGGTGAAGTGTTAATCGAGGCAGAGAGATTATTAGAAAAAAATTAAAAATAAGGTGGTGCTGGAGACAAACCAAATGACTGGAATAACATGATAAGGGTAAGAGTCACATGTCAAGGGGCTCACCAAAGTAACATGTCATTCAAGACTGTACAACCTAATTAAGGTAGAGCAATCCTAGCAAGTTATCAAAGTGATGGTGTCAGTACAGGAAAGTAAGGATGATTTTACAAGTAGAGAACAGTATGATGGGGTTACATCTAGTGCATCATGAACCCAAGATCATGATTGAGGCCGTCCTCCTGGGTTCAGAACTTAGTTATCAGTTTCAGCTCAGCGATTCTGTATTGTTGTGTATCATAGAATCATGATATCCCTACAGTGTAGAAACAGGCCCAACAATTCCACACGGACCTTCCAAAGAGTAAAATACCCAGACCAATTCCCTTACTACTGTACGTTTACCCCGAACTAATGCACCTAACCTACACATCTCTGAACACTGGGCTATTAAAGCATGGCCAATTCACCTAGCCTGCACATCTTTTGAATGTGAAAGGAAACCAGAGCACCATGCATTGTGCATCTTGAAGGCAGCCTTGGAGGATGTTTACCCGAAGATTAGAGGCTGAATGACCTTGATCGCTGAAGCCCTCCCCAACTGAGACGGAGTACTCTTCCTTTGTAGTATCCTTGCCAGCAGCATATGAGGTAGACAATATTGACCGAGTAACATGCGTATCTGCTATGTACGTAATGGGTGGTGTTCCCATGTGTGATGGTAGTGTCTGTGCCAACGATCTGACATCTCTTGCAGAGCTTGCCACTACAGGGTTGTATGGTGTTGTGGTCGATGTTGTCCTGAAGGCCGGTAGCTTGCTGCAAACAATAGTCTGTTTAAGGTTTGGCAGTTATTTGAAGTTGAGTAGGGATGATTTTGGTACGATGTTTATTGTCATCTATGGCATGTTGAAGGCTGTGAAGAGCAAGGCCTAGTTTTTCTGCTCTGGGGAGGTACTCAGCCGTGTCCTGTGTCTGTCATTTGTTGCGCTTTTTTGCTGTAGCACTTTGGAACTGGTGATCAATGAGTTAAGCACCGTGTCCCGTTCTTAGAGTACCCTCATAGACCAGTTGTACTTTTCATCTTTTGATCTCTCTGCCTATAAATTCTGTGCCAGTGTGCTTTTCTTCACCTTGACAAAGGAGCAACTTTCTGAAGCTTGTGATTTCAGATAAACCTGTTGGACTGTAGCCTGGTGTCGTATGACTTCTGGCCATCTGAAAACATAACTGACCATCTACCTCCTGTGTCACCTTAATCAGTTGGAACATGCATTGCAATTGTTAAGAAGAAGGTGCGCCGCAAACTGGCCATTGGCCTCTGAGTTCTAATTTCTTCTCGCGCTCTTTCGCTTTTCCATCCATATCCCCACCCATCCCATTTCTTTAATATTTTTCTTTTACCTATCCGTGGAGAATCTCACCTCAGCAGACACCCGAAATGAGATTTCTCTAGATCGATGCAACATTGAGCTTGAATTCACCAACCTTCCTGATATTGTTCCATCATTTATCTCAAAATAAATTTAGTGATGCTTGAATCCATGCAGTCTTTCCTAGGTTCCTACTGATTTTCTCTTTATGGTTATAGGAAGAGGAGCCATTTCACATGGTTTATTTGGTTAAGATTACAGATAAGAATAGAACCGGCAAGTATGGTTTCAGGCAGCTGGACAACAACAGAAGCAATTGTGGAGGATACTGTGCTCAACCCTATCATAAGTTGTAGACAAGATGTCAAGGGCCAGGAACAAAAGCTCAGTCACTGTCACATAAGCTGTCATTTGTAATTTTGGGCAGAGCATTTTGTTACAGTGGCAGAGCCAGAAACCTGATTGGATCAAAAAAAGCAGACGCTCATTTGAGAGGCAGCTGTTTCAAGAACTTGAGGAAAGGAGGATGGACATGATGCAATTTTTTGTAAGGACAGTGGGGTCAAGGATTGACAACTGATCTGAAGGAGAGAGGGACAGTGCCCAAGATGAGAGAACATTTGATAATGCCATCTCCTGTAGGAGACAGGAAGAATGATAAGGTGGCCAGCAGTTTAGGTGGGAATGGGGTTAAGGGAGCAGGAGATGAATTCTATTGACAAAATGAGCTTGAAGAAGGCAGGAGGAGTGATAGGTAAGCTAGATAATGCTGAGAGATTAGAATTAGGACAGGGTGAAATCTTGAGGTTTGCCCTGGTGGAGAAGGGAGGCAAACAGGTGAGATAATGACAAAGAGGTCCATGTGCTCCTCATACCTATGAATGAGGAATGAGATGCAATAAGATCTGGATAGTATTCAGATATGGGCTGAAAAGTGGCAAGTAACACACAAGTGTCAGGCAATGATCATCTCCAATAAGAGACAATCTAACCATTGATATTCAGTGGTAATACCCTCACCAAATCCTCCACTATCAACATCCTGAGCGTAACTACTGACCAGAAATTCATCTGGACTTACCATGTAAATACAGTGGCTACAAGAACAGGTCAATGCCTAGGAATACTGCAGTGAGGAATTCACCACATCACTCCCCAAAGTCTGTCCTCTATCTACAAGAGGCAAATCAGGAGTGTGATGGAATATTCCTGGATGAGTGCAACTCCAGCAACACTTGAAGCTTCCACTACAAAGCAGTGACTTGATTGGTACCCTATCCATTCACTCGCTTCACCATTGACACTCGGTAGTAGCAGTGTGTTCTATCTACAAGATGCACTGCTGGAATCCAATAAAGCTCCTTAGGCAGCATGTTCCAAAACTGCAGCCATTTCCATCTAGGACAAGGGCAGCAGATACGTAGGAACACCACCACCTACAAATTCACCTCTAAGCTACTCACCATCCTGATTTGGAATTATATGACTGTTCCTTCAATGTTACTGTGTCAAAATCCTAGAATTCCCTCCTAACAGGCATTGTGGGTCTATCTAAATCAAATAAACTAGTTCAAGAGAGCTTACCTAGGGATAGGCAATAAATCCTGGCTCACCTAGCAATGCCCGTATCCCACGAGTGGGGAAAGGGGTTTAAGAAGGATTTTTTAAAAGAGATATTATGGCATATCTTAGCACTTCAGAAAGATCTTGGGATTATGAACAGTTTGCAAGAGTAGGTAATGCATCAAAATCTGGTGGTGAATAGCTGGTTGTAGGCCAAGTGGCCTTAAGGGAGCCGAAGTGAGACTGTAGCAGGGAAACAAGCAAAGTAAGGGTCAGAGTCCCTGTAGTGTGGAAGAAGGCCATTGGCCCATCAAGTCCACCCCACTCCTCAGAAGAGCATTCCACCCAGAGACCCTATCCCTGTAACCCTGCATTTCCCATGACTATTCCACCAAACCTGTACATCCTGGACAATTTAGCAAGACGAATCCACCTAACCTAAACATCTTCGGACTGTGGGATGAAGGCGGAGCACCTGGAGGAAAATCATGTGGAAACTGGGAGAATGTGCAAACTCCATGCGGTCACCTGAGGGTGGAATTGAACCCAGGTCCCTGGCAATGTGAGGCAACAGTGCTAACCAAAGAGCCAGCATGATGCCCAAGTGACTAAGGCTCAACGATGGAGGTGATGTTAGGATTGAGCAGGTCAGTAGCTACAGCATTGATGTATATAGACAGCTAAAGGCGATAGAGGGAATTTGGAAATGTAGTCAGTGAATCAGGAGGGAGTTTTTCCAAGGGTAAACACAAAAGTGAGCTTGGGCAGGATATAGGTGAGGTGTGATTGATTCTAAGGGACTAGTGAGGCCACATGAGATAGTACAGTCAAGGAAATAGCTATGAGTATGGGTCATGGAGTTTAGGTGGTAAAAGATACTAAGAAATGGCAGAAGTACTATAAAGTCAGGTGAAAGTGCATGGTGAGTTTGGATGATGGTTGCAGTCAGTAAAGATGAGAGGTTTCTAAGTGCAGAGTCTAAAGGAGGAGAGCAATAAAGATGTCTAAGTTTAAAGATGGAAGTGAGTGGATGGATGTGAAATTGAATAATCAACTTTCAAAATGAAAAGCTGCAAAGTTACAAAACCATGGAGCAAACCTAACTGCAGAGGTTGTGAACCACAATTCATTAGATTCTAGCATAAGAACAACTATGGCACATTTCCAGCTACAGGATGTAACAGTAATGCTAGAGAAAAGTGATGAAATATGGCAGGGAATTCTGCCCAAAGGCTGTTATTACATTCAGCTTTTTCACTGCTCGATGCCC
The DNA here is from genome assembly GCF_020745735.1 of Hemiscyllium ocellatum. Taxonomy (NCBI): domain Eukaryota; kingdom Metazoa; phylum Chordata; class Chondrichthyes; order Orectolobiformes; family Hemiscylliidae; genus Hemiscyllium; species Hemiscyllium ocellatum. Next base: position 12,281,166 of record NC_083432.1, on the reverse strand, counting down.
TCCCTTTTCACCCAGATTTAGGATGTGATTGGATTAGATGGTTAGATTCCTTACAGTGTGGAAACAGGCCCTTCAGCCCAACCAGTCCACACCAACCCTCCGAAGAGTAACTCGCCCAGACCCATTTCCCTCTGACAAATGCACCTAACACTATGGGCAATTTAGCATGGCCAATTCACCTCACTTGTACATCTTTGGACTGTGGGAGGAAACCGGAGCACCCGGAGGAAACCCACGCAGACACTGAGAGAATGTGCAAACTCCACACAGACAGTTGCTCGAGGTTGGAATCGAACCTGGGACCCTGGTGCTGTGAGGCAGCAGTGCTAACCACTGAGCCACCGTTCCACCCTTGTGTCCAGTTTCGTTTGGTGGTATGTTTACTGGATGCATTTTCTCAGCCCCTCCTTCACACGTTTCCCAGGGCTGGCATATGTGACTCTTTTAATAATCCAATTTGTGGTTGACAACCTTTTCTTCTTAGAATCATAGAATCCCTACAGTGTAGAAGCAGGCCATTCAGCCCATCAAGTCCTCACTGACCATCCGAAGAGGGACATTCTCTTAAGTTATCCCTGTTAAACCCATAGCAAATCCACCTAACCTAGGCAATTTTGGACTGAGAGAGGAAACAGGAGTACCCAGAAAAGCACGGGGAGCATGTGCAAACTCCACAGAGGCAATTATCCGAGGCTGGAATTGAACCCAAACTGGTGCTTGAGGCAGCAGTGCTAAACACTGAGCTACCCATTGTTGCATTGTATTAACATAAAATATACTTTTTTTCACAATTTTTATTTTGAATATTTAAAGTTGTTTTTATTGTGGGTATAAAAGTCTAATGCTGCACTTTATAATTTCAGATTATTTTAACAAATACTATTATCTAGATGTAAGTGTCATAAATGATACTTTTGGTTCAAAGAACAGGATTTATGGTCACAACCTTTATTGTTTCCAAATGGTTTCATTTTAGATGGTTTCAGTTTGAATGTACTTGGAAGCTTTTTTTAAAAATTAGAAAATCATAGAACAATACAGCACAGAACAGGCCCTTTGGCCCACGTTGTTGTGCCGAACGTCTATCCTAGATTAAGCACCCATCCATGTACCTATCCAATTGCCGCTTAAAGGTCGCCAATGATTCTGACTCTACCACTCCCACGGGCAGCGCATTCCATGTCCCTACCACTCTCTGGGTAAAGAACCCACCCCTGACATCTCCCCTATACCTTCCACCCTTCACCTTACATTTTTGTCCCCTTGTAACACTCTGTTGTACCCGGGGGAAAAGTTTCTGACTGTCTACTCTATCTATTCCTCTGATCATCTTATAAACCTCTATCAAGTCACCCCTCATCCTTCGCCGTTCCAACGAGAAAAGGCCGAGAACTCTCAACCTATCCTCGTACGACCTATTCTCCATTCCAGGCAACATCCTGGTAAATCTTCTCTGCACCCTCTCCAAAGCTTCCACATCTTTCCTAAAGTGAGGCGACCAGAACTGCACACAGTACTCCAAATGTGGCCTAACCAAAGTCCTGTACAGCTGCAACATCACTTCACGACTCTTGAATTCAATCCCTCTGCTAATGAATGCTAATACACCATAGGCCTTCTTACAAGCTCTATCCACCTGAGTGGCAACTTTCAAAGATCTATGTACATAGACCCCAAGATCCCTCTGTTCCTCCACCTGACTAAGAACCCTACCGTTAACCCTGTATTCCGCATTCTTATTTGTTCTTCCAAAATGGACAACCTCACACTTGGCAGGGTTGAACTCCATCTGCCACTCCTCAGCCCAGCTCTGCTGAAATCATTGCTGCAAAATTCTTAGTGTAACTAAAACTACATAAAATTAAGTACTGAAAATTACAGTAAAGTTAATGCTGTCATTCAGAGTTGTGTATTTAATTTCTTTCTGTTAATGCATTCAATATGTGTATTTTATTTAGTATTTATGCAAAGTGTACATGCTATCAGAGGCATTTGGCAAATTTCCAACTGCTTTGCTTGGAAATGCTAAGTTTTTGTCTTATGACTATGCCTAAAATAAATACTGACAGCTTTTTATTTAACAAAGGCTTTTCGGGTAATGAAGGTCATGACCTCCTGCTTTTCCCATTTCTGGTAGCTCCTCAAATATGGTAACTTTGCCTGTGGCAATTCTTCTTTTCCTTGAGAGTACTCTATGCAAAAGCAGGTGTAACCCGCAGTGTCCTGATGTCCACCACTAGTAGGGCAAGGAGGAAGGTCTTAAATCCAACGTAGCTGGCACAGAGATCAACCCAATGCTGTTAGCACCAATCTGATCCTCACCAGCTTTTTTGCCAGCTGCCACACTATGACATACGTTTTGTAGTCCGTACTGATATTGATGCTACAGCTTCAACTGTATTTCCACCAGTTGGCAGACCAGGTTACATCCCTATTTTTGCTACCTGCCATTAATATAGAATTGGAGGGATTTACAAATTGATGCTTAACCTGTTTGGCCATTGCAATGTGCCTTCCTTGATTGTGTTTTTTAAATTAATTTGATATAATGTAACAAAATTTTGTGATGAGTCAAAGGATTGGGAATATATTAAACACCTTGACAGTACATGTAGGCGAGGTCGTCTCCGTTAGTGGGAGAGTCTAGGACTAGTGTGCATAATCTCTGAATAAGTTGTCACCCAATTAGAACAGAGATAAGGAAGAATTTTTTTTCTCTGCATGTAAAGAATCAAAAGGACCAAGGTTATGGTGAAACGGCAGGAAAGTGAAGTTGAGGATTATCAGATCCGCCATAATATCATTGAATGGCAGATCAGACTGGATGGTGTGAAAAACCTATAAATCTATGTGCTTTAGCAGGAAAAATAGAGGAGCTGATTATTTATTAAGTAGAGAAAGACTGCAGAAAGCTACAGAACTGGGGGATTCAGGAGTTCTTGTCCATGAATCATCAAAGAAAAACTAGCATCCAAGTTCAGCAGATATTAGGGAATGCAACTGGAATGTTGCCCTTTAATTCAAAGGGAATGGAATATTAAATAGGAGGGTTTTGCTAAACCTATACAAGATATTAGTCAACCATTTTCTCCAGGAATAGTGCCAGAAGACTGGAGGATAGCAAATGTGGTTCCCTTGTTCAAGAAGGGGAGTAGAGACAACCCTGGTAATTGTAGACCAGTGAGCCTCACTTCAGTTGTGGGTAAAGTGTTGGAAAAGGTTATAAGAGAGAGGATTTATACTCATCTAGAAAATAATAATTTGATTAGGGACAGTCAGCATGGTTTTGTCGTGCCTCTCAAACCCGATTGAGTTATTTGAGAAGGTGACCAAACAGGTAGATGAGAGTAAACCGGTTGATGTGGTGTATATTGATTTCAGCAAGGTTCCCCTGAAGGTTTGATAAGGTTCCCCACAGTAGGCTATTGTACAAAATACAGAGGAATAGGATTGTGGGAAAGAAGAGAGGGTGGTGGTTGATGGGAAATGTTCATCCTGGAGTCAAATTTGCAGAAGACACAAAGGTCGGTGGAGTTGTGAATAGTGACGAAGTAGGTTACAGAGAGACATAGATAAGCTGCAGAGCTGGGCTGAGAGGTGGCAAATGGAGTTTAATGTGGACAAGTGTGACATGATTCACTTTGGTCGGAATAACCGGAATGCAAGGTACTGGGCTAATGATAAGATTCTTGGTAGTGTAAATGAGCAGAGAGATCTCTGTGTCCAGGTACACAGATCCTTGAAAGTTGCCATCCAGGTTGACAGGGTTGTTAAGAAGGCATACAGTGTTTTAGCTTTTATTAATAGAGGGATCGAGTTCCGGAACCATGAGGTTATGCTACACTGTATAAAACTCCGGTGTGGCCGCACTTGGAGTGTTGTGCACAGTTCTGGTCACCACATTATAAGAAGGATGTGGAAGCTTTGGAATGGGTGCAGCGGAGATTCACTGGGATGTTGCCTGGTATGGAGAGGAGGTCTTACGAGGAAAGGCTGAGGGACTTGAAGCTGTTTTCGTTGGAGAGAAGAAGGTTGAGAGGTGAATTAATAGAGACATATAAGATAATCAGAGGGTTAGATAGGGTGAAAGCAAATTACTGCAGATGCTGGAATATGAAACCAAAAAAGAGAAAATGCTGGAAAATCTCAGCAAGTCTTGCAGTGTTTGTAAGGAGAGAAAAGAGCTGACCTTTTGAGTCTAACTGACCCTTTGTCAAAGCTTTGTTAGTTAGACTCGAAAGGTCAGCTCTTTTCTCTCCTTACAGATGCTGCAAGGTTTGCTGAGGTTTTCCAGCATTTTCTCTTTTTTGGTTAGATAGGGTGGATAGGGAGAGCCTTTTTCCAAGTATAGTGATGGTGAGCACGAGGGGGCATAGCTTTAAATTGAGGGGTGATAGATAAAGGACAGATGTCAGAGGTAGTTTCTTTACTCAAAGAGTAGTAAGGGTTTGGAATGCTTTGCCTGTAATGGTAGTAGATTCGCCAACTTTACATTTAAGTCGTCATTGGACAAGCAAATGGACGTACATGGAATAGTGTAGGTTAGATGGGCTTTAGATTGGTATGACAGGTCGGCGCAACATCGAGGGCCGAAGGGCCTGTACTGCGCTGTAATGTTCTATGTTCTATTAGCTGGAATATCGCAAACAGTTTTGTGCCTCTTATCTGAGGAAGGATGTACTGACAATGGAAGCAGCCCAGAGAAGATACATTTGATTGATATCAGCTATGAATGGATTGTCTTGTGGTAGATTTGAGTCTGTACTCATTGGAATTTAGAAGAATGAAAGGTGACCTCTCATTTGGCAAGGTAGGTGTGGAAAGATTGTTTCCTCTGGTCAGTGGGTCCACAAGAAGGCATATCCCGCAATACATTCAGGGGGAGGAATTTATGCGCTCAGCAGGTAGTGAAGCTGTGGAATTATTTATTGTAGAGAACAGACGAAGCTGGGTCATTGTTTACATCAGCTTTGAATATATGCAAACAGATTTTTAATCAGTAAGAGAGTCTAGAGTTCTGGGGAAAAGCAGGAAAGTGAAGTTGAGGGTTGTCAGATTAGCCATGTTCTCATTGAATGCATAGCAGCCTCGATGGTCTGAATGGCCAACTTCCCTTGGTCTTCAGGCCTACTCCTGCTCCTATGTCTTAGGATCTTATGACCATCCAGTCTTGGAGTGTCTTGAGTCCAGAGCTTCTGGTTCACCAGTGGAGTTACTACCCACCACACTGCAACATATTCTAGAGTAGAAGTCTGTTGATTTCCAGAGCTAGGCGTAGTTGTACAGTGTACAGTTAGGATGTATGCAATAACAACCTCCAGCCATGTTTCAGTGACACTGGGTAAAATGTAAGTTAACGTTGCAATAACCTCTCAATCAGCTATCTGACCATCCCATGGGATTTACATAAAAGGTCATGTTGTAAAAACCTTCAAAGGATAGAGAATAGTAGATTTGGAGTTCATGTGCTTTAATTTTCTCACTTTTGCATTCATGATTTTAATTTTGTTATGGTTGAGAAATCTGAATGCTTGTATGTATTGACTATCAGCAAGTTATTTTATCTGGAGGATATCACTTTATCTCTCCTCACCCAGAGTCTGAAAAAACATACTTCCAGCAGGGATTATTAATGGTGGACAGCAACAGAGTCTCTGGACTTTTTTTAAAATCAAAGCATGACTTGTCATTCTGCATTTCCTGCTGTAATCTAAGCCATGTGTATTGATTGTTGTATGTAGTATACAGCCTGCACTCTGACTGGGTTCTAACATATACTTTGGTAAGCTTTTAAATTGATTTGGTAAAATGCAAGAAATGACAGGAATCGAAAGCAGGCTTGCTCTTTCATCTTTTTATCTGCAGTGTAGATTAAACCATTATTGAGAAAATCTCACTGCAATAGATCAATATTTAATTTCCCTGCTGTGGATTATTCTACTCTAGGGCATTACAGACAACATCCATCATGAACATAAGAATTTTGTAATGTCCAATTTGTTCCACTTGATGACTGAACTTGGTACAGATTGCAAAAGCAGAGATTACATAAAATCTAACTTATTTTTGTTTCTTTTGTTGTAGATGCCAGTAAATGAGTCTTCCAACCAGAGCTTGTGTAGCTTGGGATCTCTGAGTGATAAGGAATCTGAGGTTAGTAATTGTTGGGTTGTGATGTGTAAAGATTTTGCTGATTCATGTGTATTGAATAAGCAAATAGTGCTTGTCCCTTAGAACTGCATCTTTTCTGTCGATTACAGTTTCCTGCCCTCTGAATTGGGACAATCCTTGAAAGCAGAACAAGTATCTTGTATGCAAATTCAAATTTGAATATTTCATATATCCATTGTAATGCTGAAATCACCTATTCCCCAGGTTGAGGGGCTCCAAACCCCGTCAAATGTAATGTTATAAGCATGAGAGCTTGTTTTTTCTCTTTCCTCAATGTGGTGTGAAATATTTTGAAATTTCTGTGCTGACCTGCATCTACCGGTGGCTCAGTGGTTAGCATTGCTGCCTCACAGTGCCAGGAACCCTGGTTCAATTCCAGCCTCGGGCGACTGTGTGGAGTTTGCACAGTTGCCCCTTGTCTGTGTGGGTTTTCTCCGGAAGATATGCAGGTTAGGTGAATTGTCCAAAATATTCAGGGATGTGTAGGCTAGGTGTATTAGTTCGGGAAAATGTAAAGTAATAGGCATAAGGGAATGAATCTGGGTGGGATACTCGTCAGAGGGTCAGTGTGGACTTGTTGGGCCAAATGGTCTGTTTTCACACTGTAGGGATTCTAATAAGATTGATCATGTACCTAGAACCATTCTTTGGAAAAGAGCGTATTCAGAATTAAAGGATCTGATTTATTTTAGAGGTTGGGGACCAGACCATCTTGTTTTAGCAGAGTGAGATAACGTAGAGGGAGCATTCTAGTGCTGCTGGAAGAGTAGGTGTGGCACCAGTGATGGTTCTGGTCTTGATCAGTTGACTCCATATTGCAGTTGGCTCCTTCCTTTCATTGGGAGGACCCCTTCATTTATATGTTGGAGAAAAGCAAAGACTCTATTGCCCCTGTTATAATCCATGTGCTATTGTCTTTTCTATTTATTTTTCTCTCTTTCCCTTTCCTTGGATTTGACGCACGGAGGGAGTCAAGTATGATTAACTGTATATAAATTTGCTCAAGTATGTTGCAACTTTACAGAGCAAGAAAGTTTTTAACTTTGGGCCAAATCTTTTATTCCTTCTCTTAGACACCTGAAAAGAAACAAAATGAGCAGCGAGGGCGGAAGCGAAAGGCGGATCCCTACAATGAGGCCAATCAAGGTAAGCCTCAGAGCAATCCTTTTATTTCCAACGCTATGCTAATGTTTATAGTGCTCGAGCCTGTTTGCAAACACTAGGTTTAGAACACTTCTGCTTTTCTTTTTAAAGAAAAGTTTCTTGAAGGGACAACAGCATATAGAACAAGGTGCCGTTTTGCTTCTGCACAAGTTTAAATAATTTTAATGCCTGTTTGCTGATAAATCTTGTTTCCTAAGTTGGCATGGAAAGACAAACCCATTTCCTACTAGCCCGTGTACAAAAACCTGCTTTTATGTAGTGTTTTTAATGTAGTAAAAAAGCCCTAAGGCATTTCATAGGATTACCAAGCCTTTAACTGGCTTCTGCATTCAAAATGGATGAAAAATTATTCCTAGATAAACAAGCATTCAGTCTTTCACTTATCTTAATGCAATCTGCAAATGCTGTAAAAATTGACAAGTAATTGATTCCATAGAGATCAATTTTGTAATTTCAATGTAGATCATAGAATTGTGGAATTTAGCACAGCACATACGGTGGTCTATCAGCCTACTGTGACTCTGCTGGCTGTTTTAGCAATGCCATCCAATTATTCATAGTTCCTTGATTTTTCTTTACTGTCCTGTTAAGTTTTTCACTTTTCAGTAGTTATCCAATTCTCTTTTTATGTTACTATTTCTGCCATCCTTTCAAGCAAACCTGATTTAAGAAGAGAAAATTCAACTGTTTCTCTCTTGAAAATAGTGACTTATGCTAGAGTGCATTTCCATGGTGTGTTAATGGCTTGGATGGTGAGAGTGCTGCAAGGGAAGCAAGGGCCAACATGAAATAGGAAGCAGAAGCCTTAGTTGTAGGTGATCTTCATGTATTTTGCAGCTTTTCACTGCTGTCAAAAACAACAGTGATCAAGACCTGAACCTGGAGCCCTGTGAGGTTTTGTATTTGCATGCTGGACAAAAGACAATGAAATTGCCTTTGCAGGAATTACAGCCAAAATGGTTTTAATGACTTAATGCTTAGACTGTAGGGCAAATGATTTTAATTTTGCTTCAATTATAATAAGGTCACCCTTTTTTGAGCTACTGGAGGCAGGATCATGGAAACTTTGTTATATGTTTTACAATGTTCTGAAGCAATTTTGTATTTACTTATGTAATGTAACATATATACTGTGACGGCACCAGGACTGGTAGCAGCTTTGATTTCCCCTTCTAATGTGAATCCAATTGAAGGAAGTTTCTCTCTGCCATTACTTCTGAAAAGATTTGCAGTGTAATTGCATGTGGGTCAAAGGAAATGTTTGAGGCAGTTTGATCTATCACTTTAAACTTTTGAATGCACATGTGTGAATGATGCTCCACCTAGTGGTGGCATTGATCACAAACCTAGCCTATTTAACCTTAATCTCTGTATGTGATTCCCAAGGGCTGAGAGATCTGGCATTGAAAAGGAATGAAGTGCTGGTAACATCACAGGTGTCTTTTTCAACAGCCCTCTTGTAGGTAAAGCTAAGTAGGAGTGTTCAAGGAAGCCTCTGGCCAGCCTAGCCTCGAATGCAAGTTAAGTTCAGTGACAGATACGGGTTCATGACTTGCTGCGTGATCTTATGCTGTCTTTGGCCATGGAACCATTAACTGAAGTGGCTGCCTTGAACAATCCAGTTGCAACCTATTCTGTTCAGATTAGATTGTGCTATTTATTATTTAGAACCTGTGGGCGAGAGGAATGTCAAATCCACCTTTTGACCTTGAGGAAATACTTTCTTGCTGATTACTAATACTTCATTGTTTTCTTTGTAGGCAAAGGCACTCCAAGGGGTCATAAAATTAGTGATTATTTTGAGGTACGTTGCAAGGTTTTTAGTAGCCATATGTCACTAAATTGAACAGTTTATTAGTTGTGTGGGTTGCCTCATCAGTAGCATCCTAAAAGCTTTGACAAATAAAAGGTATATTATTACCTATTGTTGTTATTGTCCAGTGACTGTGTTCATGAAGAGTTAAGCATTCGAAGAATTAACCCTCATTTATTTGTAAAAATAAATAAATGAGGCCATACATAATTTGAAAAATATAAATATAAAATTATGTAGACTGGTTTATCTCAACATTTTAGTGAAATTTTAACCCTTTCACTTATTTCCAGTTGTTAGTAGTGTTTTTAGGCTAGGTAGATTTTAGCGGATAGTATTATCAATATACCAAGCCCAAATCTAAAAATAAAGATATTGCATGTGGTATGCAATACATTGGACATTTGAATAGTGTTATGACTGTAATCATTTCCTGCAACTAAAAATTTCACCGTGCCATTATTTTAATCCCTACTTTCTGTTTATCTACTCAGGTATCAGAATCTGTACCCTGTTCATAACTAAAAGAAAACCTTATTTCCCTGACACATCCACTTTTTTTTGGTCTGCCCTTTCTTGGAGTTTTAGTTTTGCATTTTGTCCATTTAAAAAAAAGTCTGAAAAGTCCTAAGGACTTCCCACCAGAATTTCTGAAATTTGGAAAATAGAAGATTGAACTGGTTCTGCCTGTGATCACCATTCTGAGAAAATTAAGTATCATCTAGTGAAACATTTAATGTAAGCACATCAGGGCATCGCAAGGGTGACTGCTAATTTGCAAAAATATTGTTACATCATTTTCCAAAGTCGAAGCTGTCCTTGAGCAGCTGCTGTCGTTGTCCAGGGCAGCTCACTCACCTCAAAAACAAAATAGTTTGTTTACGAAAAGCTAAGATGCACTGCCAACAAATCACCTTTTATAGAGATAAGTATGTACAACAGCCTACTGGTTTGATAAAATGCTTCCTGTCCCTGAGTTGATAGCAAAATAACGTTTGAGCGTATTTGAAATATAGTGAAGCATGAAATTCTATTCCTCCACTACAGTCTACTGAGTGCTGCATGTGGTATCTGCAGGATGCACAGAAACAAATCGCCAAGGCTTGATTAGTAGCACCTTCTAAACCTGCAAAAGGATAAGAATGTCAGGCACTGTTCTCGAGTCAAAACCCTTCAAGTCCCTTCCTAACACACTGGGAGTGCCTTCATCACATGGACTGCAAGAGGCTCTCAAAGAAAACTCATCCGTAATACTGCAAGAGCAGCTAGGGATCGACAATGACTGACAGCTTTGCCGGTGATGCCCCCACCCCAATAATTAATTTTAAATAAGTGATCACATTTGTACATCCTGTTGTAAACAGCCATTTTCAACTATTCCCTTGAGTTGTTTCTTAGATACTGAACATAGAGTGACTGTCCTTTAACAAAGTGGAAATTCTTAAACAAACAAAATCAAATTCACAAGAGAAACTGAATAGATCTGGCACCATCTGTGGAGAGAAAACAGCTGACATTTGAGTCCAGTGACCCTCCTTCAGAATGGTGAAGAAGGGTCAGTGGGCTTGAAATGTTAACAGCTACTGTCAGATCTGCTGAGCTTCTCTAGCAAGTTCTATTTTTTTTTCTAATCAGCAGCATCTTTAGTTGTGAGTCTTATTATCATAGAATCCCTATAGTGTGAAAGCAGGCGTTCGGCCTGTTGAATCCACACCGAACCTCCAGAGAGGAGGAGGGAGGACTGCAGATGATGGAGATCAGAGTTGAGAGTGTGGTGAAGGACTTATGCCTTAAATGTGAATTCTCCTCCACGGATGCTGCCTGATGCTCCAAAGAGCATCCCACCCCACCCTCCATCCCTGTAATTCTCCATTTCCCACAGCTAACACACCTAGCCTACACATTCCTGAACTATTTGGGACAATTTAGCATGGCCAGTTCACCTAACCTGCACATCTTTGGACTGTGGGAAGAAACCTACACAGACATGGGAAGAATGTGAAAACTCCACACAGACAGTCACCCAAGGCTGGAATTGAACTTGGGTCTCTGGTGCTGTGAGGTAGCAGTGCTAACCACTGAGCCACCGTGCTGCCCTAAATGTTAACAGCTTTATATAGGAGTTTTCTAAACTTAACTTTATAGTATAGTGTACTTTACCATTTTGCCTTGTTTAAAAGTCAAGTTGGGGGTCAAACTTTTTTTTAATAGTAAAGTGAAGTTGGCAGTTTTTTTGCTCTGCTTTATAGTCTATGCTATTTCTGTTTGCCCATCTTTTCTAATGGAAAACAATGGATGGTGGATGTAAATGTGCATCAATACTATATCCTAACTAAATGTTATTTGTTTTTCAGTTTGCAGGTGGCAGTGTTACAGGCACAAGTCCAGGGCGGAGTGTACCACCCGTGGTTCGTTCATCCCCACAACATTCCTTATCATATTCATCACCTTCTGTGAGTATTAAATACTTACTAGGAAATGTATGTAAATTAGTACGTGTCAAGCATTATAATTTAATGCATCATTGCAACACTGAATCCCTAAGTCAACTCCACCCTGGCTAGAGCTTTCCATGGGGCACCTTGGTCTGATTATGTGATACTAAACCACACAGATCGGGAAGATTGTAGTTTAAAATTAGAGAGTCGTATAGTTGCAGCTGCTGGTTAATACTAGGCCTCTAGATCTCAGTGCCTGTAATTTCCACTCATTCAGAAAGAGAAATGGATGGCAGAACAACATAGGGATCGACAAGAAATGAAGCATCCAAGTAGTAAAATTCTTTGAGAGGAATTTAGTGGCCTATCTTGGAGGCCCCAGTTGGATGGACAAGGGGCAAGGACAGATAACTAGTTTTTAGGCTTTTACTGCATTTCGTTGGTTTGGGAAATGTTTTTTTTCAAGCTCAGTATTCAGTGTTCTTTTTTAATATAGGTCTTTGTAACCCAAGGAGTTGTTTTATAGTTGGCAAGGGAGAGGGAGCAAAATAAAATGGATGTCTGGATGCCTTGTTCAACAAGATGGGGAGTGAAAAACACAAACAAATTGCACGGGTTGGATAAAAAAAAGGAGAACCTTTCAAAGGAAGGTAAAGTTGTGGGAAGAGAAAGACAGATCAGGGATTGATATATTAAAAAGGGGACAAGGAGCTTTTGATGCAGGGTAAAGCTCATCAAAAAGCCATTGTGGTCAGTTTGTGAAAGCGCACACATGACAATCAATAGAATAGAGGATTAAGGTTCTGACCTGATTAGAAATCTTAGCTCCCCCAGTCTTAACTGAGTGTAGGAAGTTGGTGAAGCTGTGTAATACAGGGAAGCCTGGGCATAGAATGGCAGGAGTTCGCTAGCCATTTGGGAGAAGTTGCCTCTATCTCTTTAGTATATGAGCGATTCAAAAGAGTGGTAGTGATTAAACCTAGTTGGAGCAGTTTAAGATTTGAAGTTTTACACAGTCCTTCTGTTTTAAATCTGAGGTTCAGCATGGCAGTCCTTCGTCAGTGGGATCGGCCAACACAGAACATTCCTGTAATTCACAAAAGATCATTAATGTACAACACAAACAATTACAGGTATGTAATGCACGGACCACACAAATGTTGCCCTCATCATTTTCTGATTTAGCTTCAGCTTCATAGCACTTTTCATTCCCCCAGTTAAGTGCCATTTGTAGGAAAAGTTAAATGGGAAATATTAAATATACAGTGGGACCCAGAAGGGGATGGCAAATGGAATTGGCTTGAATACCCTTCCAATATGCCCAAAGGAACAAGTTTTGGGTTGTGTGTTAATAGGGAGTGGAGGAAAATCAGGTTTGCTGAGATCAAGAAGGACAAAAAGCTTAAAGCATCAAAGCATGAAGGAAACTGGGGAGGCTCTAGAAAATATTGTACTTATTTTGATGTGTGCAGAAGGACTGGGAAATTACTCAATTTAATAAGCACTATCAAAACCTGAGACCCAGCTAACCAGATAACTGCAGAGTAGTAAGTTAGGTAGGAGAGACAACAATTAGAAGCTATCAATACAGAGTTCAGAAAGAGAGATCACGTCTGACAAACACGTTCTCTTTGGAGGTGGAAGAGAGAAATGCAGAGATTAGACCTCAGGAAGAGGAAGAATACCAAATAGCAGATATGATCAATTGAATTCAACAGTTTTATTGCTCTTTAATAAAAAGAAGGATTGAATGTGTTTCCTAGAGCAGTTGAAAGAGGGTAATTGTATGCTACACTATTCTGGTTCTGTTCGCTATGCATCAATAATTTAGGAAACAGGACTAGATTTAGTGATGTCTGCATTTGTTCTAAAACAGAAGAAAGAGTAAATAGTTGAGGGCCAAAGAAAATTGCAAGGGCGTAGTGAAAAAATGATGGAATGTGCAAAGATTTTTAACAAGAGGTAGCTAGATGTGCAGTGGACACATTGGTTGTAATCTTCCAAAATTCCTTATGTTCTGGGAAGGTGCCAAATGAGAATCAATCTGGCATTACACGCCTCTGGAACAAATGGAATTTGAACTGAGCCTCCTGGCAGGTAGGGATGATACCACTACCCCACAAGAGTCCCTGAATTGTCTTTTTCAGGAATTTATCGTTGATGGTTTCAAATACAAATGTATGTTATTCCTTTTTTGTATGCCTATTTTTATTTTCGAATCAGCCTGTTCAGGGATGTTGTAATGCACCCTCTAGCTTAGGGTCATAGAGCTATACAGCATGGAAATAGACAGTTCAGTCCAATTCGTCCATGCTGATATATTGTAAATTAATTTAGTCCCATTTGTCAGCATTTGGCCCATATCCCCTTGAACCCTTCATATTCATATACCCATCCAGTTGCCTTTTAAACGTTGTAACTGTACTAGCCTCCTCCACTTCTTCTGGCAGCTCATTCTATACACGCAGCAAGCTCTGAGTAACAACGTTGCCACTTTGGTCCCTTTTAAATTTTTCCCTTCTCGCCTTAAACCTATGCCCTCTAGCTTTGGAGTCCCGTACCCTGGAGAAAAGACCATGACTATTCACCATATCCATGCCCTCCATGATTTTATAAACCTTCATGAGATCATGCCTCAGCCTCTGACATTCTAGGAAAATTAACCTCAGCCCATTCAGCCTCTCCCGATAGATCAAACTCTCAAACCCTGGCAGAAGGGACTTGAACCTAGATTAGATTAGATTACTTACAGTGTGGAAACAGGCCCTTCGGCCCAACAAGTCCACACCGACCCGCCGAAGCGCAACCCACCCATACCCCTACATTTACCCCTTACCTAACACTATGGGCAATTTAGCATGGCCAATTCACCTGACCTGCACATCTTTGGACTGTGGGAGGAAACCGGAGCACCCGGAGGAAACCCATGCAGACACGGGGAGAACGTGCAAACTCCACACAGTCAGTCGCCTGAGTCGGGAATTGAACCGGGGTCTCAGGCGCTGTGAGGCAGCAGTGCTAACCACTGTGCCACCATGCCACCCTGATCTCCTGGCTCAGATGTAGGGGCACTACCAGTGCACCACAAGAGCCCTTGATGTTTCTTTTTCTGTCCACGTCCCATTCACAGATGTTGTTACATGCCTCTGCAGCAGATTGGACTTGAAACTGGGTCTGCCTGCTGAGAGGTAGGGACAGTATCTCAGTGTAACAAGAGCCCCTTAAAAATCTCTTCAAAGTGGAATTTGGTAACCATGCAAAAAGCAGTTTTATCCTGTTCAGCCAGCGTATCAGGGAAATAGTATGAGAGCCCTACAATTATTTTTCCAATAAACCTGCTCAAAGAAGCAGGTGGGACTTGAACCCAGATGTTCTGGCTCAAAGGTAGGATCACTACCACTGCACCACAAGAGTCTAGTTTGGTGGATTGCTTAGTGCAGTTAGCTGGTTTGTGATGCAAAGTGATGCCAAAACCACGGGTACAATTCCTGTACCGATTGAAGTCACCATGAAGGCTGGCCTTCTCACCTTGTCCCTTGCCTGGGGCATGATGACTCATAAGATTAAACTTATCACCAGTCCTCTGTCGCTCTCTTGCACTCTCTGTCTGTACTTCAGGCTAGGAGACCCAGGTTACAAGTCCTACCTGCTCCAGTGGAATGTAATTTCTTTGAGCAAGTTAATTAAGAATACAAAAAAGTAAAAAACAGGTCAGTTGGTCTGTCACTGGGGAAACAATAGAATTTCTTTCAAGTAAACAAGTCAATCCTCTGGGTTCTTCTCGCCCACCAGATCAGTCACCTCCTCTTGGAATATATTTGTCAAATGTGATTTGCCATTCTGAACTTGATATTGGCTTCTTTTAATCACATTCCAACCTACCTACAACTAAGTAGTAGCAAGACATTTAGAACAGAAGACATTATAGCACAGGAACCGACCCTTCGGCCCTCCAAGCCTCCACCGATCCATATCCTGTATCTAAATTTGTTTCTAAGGATCTGTATCTCTTTGCTCCCTGCCCATTCATAGATACATCTTAAATTACGCTATCGTTGCTGCCCCTACCACCACCGCCGGCAGCATATTTCAGGTACCCACCACCATCTGTGTGAAGAACTTTTCATGTATATTTCTCCTAAACCTTTCCCCTCTCACTTTGAACTGGTGATCCTGAGTATTTTGTAGCCCTCAATCAGGTCCCCCCTCAACCACCTCCGTTCCAATGAAAGTAATCCTAGTCTACTCAACCTCTCCTTACACCACACAACATCCTGGTGAACCTCCTTTGCACACTCTCCAAAGCATCCACATCCTTTTGGTAATGTGGCGACCAGAACTGTACGCAGTATTCCAAATGTGGCCGAGCCAAAGTCTTATACAACTGTAACACGACCTGCCAACTCTTGTACTCAGTACCCCGTCTGATGAAGGAAAGCATGTTGTATGCCGCCTTGACCACTCTACTAACCTGTGTTGCCACCTTCAAAGAACAATCTACCTGAACACCCAGATCTCTCTACATCAATTTTCCCCAGGCCTTTTCCATTTACTGTATAGTTTGCTCTGGAATTGGATCTTCCAAAATGCATCACCTCGCATTTGCACCGATTGAACTCCATCTGCCATTTCTCTGTCCAACTCTCCAATCTATCTATATTCTGTTGTATTTTCTGACAGTCCCCTTCATTAACTGTTACTCCACCAATCTTAGTGTCATCTGCAAACTTGCTAACAAGGCAACCTACACCTTCCTCCAAATCATTTATTTATATCACACACAACAGTGTCCCAGCACAGATCCTGTGGAACACCACTAGTCACAAGTCTACATTTTGAGAAGCTCCCTTCCACCACTATTTGCTGTCTTCTGTTGACCAGCCGGTACCTCTGTTTATCTAGCTAGTACACCCTGGACCACATGCGGCTTCACCTTCTTCATCAGCCTTCCATGGGGAACCTTATCAAATGCCTTATTAAAATCCATTTAAATGACATCTACATCTCCCCCCTCATCAATCAATTTTGTCACCTCTTCAAAGAATTTTTATTAGGTTTGTAAGACACGACCCTCCCTGCTCAAAATCATGCTGCTGATAAACCCATTTTCTTCCAAATGGGTATATGTCCTATCCGTTAGTATCTTCTCCAGTGGTTCTGTACCACTGATGTCAGGCTCACAGATGTGTAATTGTCTGGATTATCCCTGCTACCCTTCTGAAACAAGGGGACAACATTAGCAATTCTCCAGTCCTCTGGGACCTCTCCTGTTTTCAAGGATGCTGCAAAGATATCTGTTAAAGCCCCAGCTATTTCCTCTCTCGCTTCCCTGAATAACCTGGGATAGATCCCATCTGGACCTGGGGACTTGTCCACCTTAATGCCTTTTAGAATACCCAGCACTTCCTCGTTCTTTATGCCGACTTGACCTAGAGCAATCAAAGATCTATCCCTAACTTCAACATCCGCCATGCCCCTCTCCTCGGTGAATACCGATGCAAAGTACTCATTAAGAATCTCACCCATTTTCTCTGACTCCACGCATATCTTTCCTTCTTTGTCCTTGAGTGGGTCAACCGTATCCCTAGTTACCCTCTTGCTCCTTATATATGAATAAAAGGCTTTGGGGTTTTCCTTAACTCTGCTCGCTAAGGATCTCATGACCCTTTTTAGCCCTCTTAATTAGTCATTTCAGATTGGTCCTACAATCCTGATATTCTTCCAAAGCTTCATCTGTCTTCAGTAGCCTAGACCTTACGTACACATCCTTTTTCCTCTAAGCTAGTCTCAATTTCACCTGTCATCCATGGTTCCCTAATCTTGCCATTTCTATCCCTCATTTCCATTAGATTAGATTAGATTAGATTACTTACAGTGTGGAAACAGGCCCTTTGGCCCAACCAGTCCACACCGACCTGCAGAAGCGCAACCCACCCATACCCCTACGTTTACCCCTTACCTAACACTACGGGCAATTTAGCACAGCCAATTCACCTGACCCGCACATCTTTGGACTGTGGGAGGAAACCGGAGCACCCGGAGGAAACCCACGCAGACACGGGGAGAAGGTGCAAACTCCACACAGTCAGTCGCCTGAGTTGGGGATTGAACCTGGGTCTCAGGCGCTGTGAGGCAGCAGTGCTAACCACTGTGCCACCGTGCCGCCCATTGGAACATATTTCTCCTGAACTCTAGTCAACCTCTCTTTAAAAGCTTCCCACATATCGAATTTCCCTTCAAACAGCTGCTCTCAATCTACATTCCTCAGCTCCTGCCAAATTTTGGTATAGTTGGCCTTCCCCTAATTTAGCACTCTTCTTTTAGGACCAATCTTGTCTTTGTCCATGAGTATTCCAAAATTTATGGAATTGTGATCATTACTCCCAAAGTAGTCCTCCACTGGCCGGGCTCATTTCCCAACACCAGCTTGAGTATGGCCACGTTGGACTAGAAGGATACAGCGCAGTACAGGCCCTTCGGCCCTCGACTACTTACATACTGCTCCAGAAAACCCTCCTGGATGCTCCTTACAAATTCTGCTCCATCTGCACCTCTAACACCAAGTGAATCCCAGATATCACCACCACCCTGTTGCTCCTAAATCTTTGATCTTTCTACATACTTGTACCTCTATCTCACGTTTGCAATTGGGAGGCCTGTAGTATAATCCTATCCTTGTTACCCCACACCCTTCCTATTTCTGAGTTCTGCCCATATTGCCTCACTGCTTAATCTTCCATAATGCTCTCCTTCAGCACAGCTGTGATATCTTCTTTGACCAGTTATGCAACTCCTCCACCCCTTTTACCTCTCTCTTCGCCAGAAGGCATTGGAAACTGGTCATTGAATATGTTCAAGGCTGAGTTGGGACCATTTTTGATTGAGAAGAAGTCAGTTGCATAGATGGCACATCCATGATCTTCAACAATGTAGAACCCACTGTTTCTTTTCTCATTCTTTCACTGGATGTGAACCACCATTTGTTCCCCATCCCGATTGCCCTTGATGCTTGCTCCTAATGACACGCAGGTCATTTACTATGAGCCGAGCTGATTAGAATATTGGGCAACTCATCCCAGAAGGAAACCTGACTCGATGGATACGTTTAATTGTTGCAATTGGTTACCAGTCACTGGAACATATTCACATGAGAGACTGCATATGTTCTTTAACAGCAGTACATAACTGTTCTGTTCTTGTCAAGATTTTCTATTTGATTGTTAAGTTTATTTCACACATGAACAGCAAAACAAAAGTTCAACCTGTTTCCCAGTGCAATCCTTTTTAAAAATACTGAATTCCAGGGATCTTTTGTTTCTGTCTGAACTATTTGGATTTTTTCTTAACTGGTTTCTAAGCTCCTTTTCTATGGACTGTGGAGACAGTTTTATTATTTCTTTCCAAGTCTAGGATCATGAACCTTTGACAATCCAGATAGTCTAAATTACTTAATTTCTCATAACTTGAAGACCTCTATCCACGTTCTCCTGGCTTAGAAGCTGCACAAATTAAAGCACATCAGCTAGGGTGACTGGTTCTTCCGAACTAAAAACCTGCTTCTCCTGCTAGGAGAAACTGAACTCCCATTTATTCTAAATTGAAACTATTGAACAATCTGTCTTAAGCCAAAACTAATAGCTTTCTACTCTGTTGTAAACTCAGCAGCATAAACCTTCCATTCATGAACAGTATTGGGGTTCTCTCCCTTTCAAGCACTTGACTGCAATAACATACTTTCTTTGAATTGATGCAATTGGATCACTGGTCCAAATGACATTACGACTTTTCTTTTAAATTGCCCCCAGAACATCTGCTATTTTGAATTTGCAGTCCCAGCATATAATTCACCCTTATTTACACAGCCACATTGCTGAGGGTGTTTAGATATTAGGTGTAGGTCATGCCTGATAAGGATTGTAGATCTCTTTCTCTAAAGGGCACTACTGAATCAGTTGGGTTTTTATGACAATTGATTGTTTTATAGTTACTATTGTTCAGCTTTCAGTACCAGATTTTATTAATTGATTTCAAATTCTGCTATGATGGATTCAACCCATGTCCCTGCACATAAACATTTACCTCTGGTTTCATTGTCAACTGACACTACCAAAAAGCTACCATCTTCCTGCAATCTGTGGAGTGCTTTTGCTTCTACATTAATTACTAGTGCAGTTTCATTTTGAAAGGAATTAGCACTGAGCATCGTTGAATATCTCATTCCATATGTTTGTTACAACCGTTCCTCCTGACATTCTCATCTCATTTCAATCTTTGGCTTTTAATTTGTGGAGTCTAATCCAGAATAGTTAAATAAATGTTTAGATCTACATGTATTTGCAATTCAAAATCACTCCCTTAAGTTGTTTTTGTTCCTGTTTTAATTTGGGGTTTGGAAGAGGTCGTGTTGGGAATTTGGAGAAAGTGTGTTTTGTTAGGGTTAGGGGCTGCTGGTTACATCATGTGTGCTTGTGTCACTTGTCCTGCTCATTTACATTCATTTATAAATATTTGTTTCAAAGCTCATAAAACTGAAAGCCTGTGGAGAGGAACATCCCTGTCTAATGTTCACCATGTTAAGACATGTTGCATTGATGCACTGAATTTCTAAACTAAGGCTTGTGTTTGAGTTGCAAACACATCATATTGGACTGTTGGCTAGATTCCATGTCCAGAGATAGTGATATAACATAATATGAGAAATATTCATTTTACATACAAATGTGATGATTTCTTATGACACTCATTTAGCTAAAATAATAACGTTTTAGATCAGTTAACATTTGAATTTTGAAATTTTGCAAGTTTGGATAATAATAATTAAACAATGTGCAAATATTTGATTATTTTTACCCAGATGCCAGAAACTAACTTATGTGCATATACACCATTCGTAGTTGTCGATCATGCTTAGAAAATGGGAATGCTAGAATGAGTTAAAATAAATCCTATTTTGTCTGTTGTTATCTGTTGTTCTTCTCTGAAAGCTGCATTTAAAAACATTACTAAAGAAACAGTCTCATGTGTTTGCAGACAGACTTCACGCTGGAAAAACTAACTGCCCTGGAAAGCAGCAAAAGTTCTGACCTGGAGAAAAAGGAGGGAAGAATTGACGATTTACTGAGGGTAAAAAATCTGTTTTTGACTAAGTCTGTGTTTTTTTAATTTAGTGAACTGCAGAGGTATATCTTAAAATCACTTTACACCCATGACAGAGTAACTGTGGTATAGTGGAGAGGAAATAAGTTGGTAAGTGATCATAACTTGATTGAATCTCCCGTTTAGTTTGAAGGTGAGAAACTTGGGTCTGAAGTTAGGGTTTAAACTTAAATAAAGACAATGAAAATGATATGAAGACAGAATTAATGAAAGTAGACTCCATCTGCAAAAGTAAACTGTATTTGCGGCCAATGCTACTGTATCGTGGAGCACCACTTCAGAGTATTGCCTAGAATTATATCAACATGAAAAGACAAGTAGATCACCTGTGTCTATTGGTCCAGTTTAATTGGCTACTTTTTCTCCTTTGGCATCTCTTGAGCCATCAAATGACCGAGCAGAAATTATCTGTCAGTAGCATTAATGTTATAATAAATTGCACAGAGTTAGTCCTGAGTCTATAACACAAGCAAATAATCCAACCTTACTCCCTGTGGAAGAGAGGTGCTGTGTTAACAGCTTGCTTCAGACTCAGTGGTTCTGTAAGACACTAAGCTACTGCTGCAGTCTGATCCTAGTTACTACAGTTGTTATGGGGGATTTTAACATTCAGGTAGACTGGGAGAATCAGGATGCTATTGGGCCTCAAGAAGCAGACTTTGTGGAGTGCCTCCGAGGTGGATTCTTAGAACAGCTGGTGCTGGACCCTACGAGGGAGAAGGCAATTCTGGATCTGGTATTGTGCAACAAATCAGAATTGATCAGGGACCTCGAAGTGAAGAAGCCATTAGGAGGTAGTGACCATAATACAATAAGCTTCAATCTGCAATTTGAAAGGA
The DNA here is from genome assembly GCF_020745735.1 of Hemiscyllium ocellatum. NCBI lineage: Eukaryota > Metazoa > Chordata > Chondrichthyes > Orectolobiformes > Hemiscylliidae > Hemiscyllium > Hemiscyllium ocellatum. The sequence goes on along the minus strand of NC_083432.1, from coordinate 12,259,585 downwards.
AGAGGGTACAATCGGTAATGACAATATTTCAGTTGAATATGGAGCAATGAGGGAGGAGCTGGCTAAAGTTCAATGGTGCAATACCTTAGCAGGGATGACAGTGGAGGAACAATGGCAGATATTTCTGGGTATAATGCAGAAGATGCAGGATCAGTTCATTCCAAAAAGAAAGAAAGATCCTATGAGGAGGCAGGGGTGGCTATGGCTGATGAGGGAAGTTAAGAAACATATAAAGTCAAAAGAGAAAAAGTATAATATAGCAAAGATGAGTGTGAAAACAGAGGACTGGGAAGCTTTTAAAGAACAACAGAGGATTACTAAGAAGGAGATATGCAGAGAAGAAAAATGAGGTACGAAGGTAAACTGGCCAAAAATATAAAGGAGGATAGTAAAAGCTTTTTTAGGTATGTGAAAGTGAAAAAAAATGGTTAAAACTAAAATTGGACCCTTGAAGACAGAAACAGGGGAATATATTACGGGGAACAAAGAAATGGCAGAAGAATTGAATTGATACTTCAGATCTGTGTTCTTTGGGAAAGACACAAGCAATCTCCCAGAGGTAACAGTGGCTGAAGGACCTGAACTGAAGGGAATTTATATTTGTCAGGAATTGGTGTTGGAGAGACTGTTAGGTCTGAAGGCTGATAAGTCCCCGGGACCTGATGGTCTACATGCAAGGGTACTGAAGGAGGTGGCTCTAGAAATCGTGGATGCGTTGGTGATTATTTTCCAGGGTTTGATAGATTCAGGATCAGTTCCTGTGGACTGGAGAGTGGCTAATGTTGTACCACTTTTTAAGAAAGGGGTGAGAGAGCAGGTAATTATAGACCAGTTAGTCTGACCTTAGTGGTGGGAAAGATACTGAAATTACAACACATCTGGATAGCAGTAACAGGATAGGTCAGAGTCAGCATGGATTTATGAAGGGGAAATCATGCTTGACTAATCTGCTGGAATTTTTTGAGGATGTAACTCTGAAGATGGACAAGGGAGATCCAGTGGATGTAGTGTACCTGGACTTTCAGAAAGCCTTTGATAAAGTCCCGCATAGGAGGTTAATGAGCAAAAGTAGGGCGCATGGTATTGGGGGCAAAGTACTGACTTGGATTGAAAATTGGTTGGTTGACAGGAAACAAAGAGTAGTGATAAACGGCTCCCTTTCGGAATGGCAGGCGGTGACCAGTGGTGTACCGCAGGGATCAGTGCTGGGACTGCAGCTTTTTACAATATATATTAATGATATAGAAGATTGTATTAATAGTAACATTAGCAACTTTGCTGATGATACAAAGCTGGGTGGCAGGGCGAAATGTGAGGAGGATGTTAGGAGATTACAGGGTGACCTGGACAGGTTAGGTGAGTGGACAGATGCATGGTAGATGCAGTTTAATGTGGATAAATGTATGGTTATCGACTTTGGTGGCAAGAACAGGAAGGCAGATTACTATCTAAATGGAGTCAGGTTAGGTAAAGGGACAGTACAAAAAGATCTGGGTGTTCTTGTACACCAGTCAATGAAGGCAAGCATGCAGGTACAGCAGGTAGTGAAGAAAGCTAATAGCATACTGGCCTTCATAACAAGAGGGACTGAGTATAGAAGCAAAGAGGTTCTTCTGCAGCTGTACAGGGCCCTGGTGAGACCGCAACTGGAGTATTGTGTGCATTTCTAGTCTCCAAATTTGAGGAAAGACATTCTGCTATTGAGGGAGTGCAGCGTAGGTTCACGAGGTTAATTCCTGGAATGGCAGGACAATCTTATGTTGAAAGACTGGAGCGCCTGGGCTTGTATACCCTTGAGTTTAGAAGACTGAGAGGGGATCTGATTGAGACGTATAAGATTATTAAAGGATTGGACACTCTGGAGGCAGGAAACGTGTTTCCGCTGATGGGTGAGTCCCGAACCAGAGGAGACAGCTTAAAAATAAGGGTAGGCCATTTAGGACAGAGATGAAGAGAAACTCCTTCACCCAGAGAGTGGTGGGTGTGTGGAATGCTCTGCCCCAGGAGGCAGTGGAGGCCCAGTCTCTGGATTCATTTAAGAAAGAGTTGGATAAAACTCTCAAGGATAGTGGAATCAAGGGCTATGGAGATAAGGCAGGAACAAGATACTGATTGGGGATGATCAGCCATGATCATAATGAATGGTGGTGCAGGCTCGAAGGGCAGAATGGCCTACTCCTGTACCTATTGTCTATTTTCTGCATTATCATCATGAAAGAAAATTACAGGTAATTTTTAAAGGCCACTACTTCTTATAAATAATGAAGGAAAGTGCACACAGGCCAGTGTAGGTGGTCAGAGGAAGCATATATGTTTTCTCCAGGTGGAGACTAAGGTGCTCCTCCCTTAAACTGAACATGCTGAAGATGAAATGATCCATCAGAAACTCCAGTCTCTTTGAAGTTCTTTTCTGCAGTTAACCACTCCCTACTTCTTTCTACCTTTTGAATATTTGGACAGTTACTCAAACTGATATGTCCTTGCATTTAGTCGTCATATATTTGATTATCGCTCAAGTTGAAATGTGTCAGCCTGAGTCTCAGCTTTGACTGAAATCTCCTTGGTAAACTATTGTTTTAATATGGTTGGATTAATATCAGTGTATATAGAACATAGAACAGTACAGCACAGTAGCTCATGATGTTGTGCCGAGCATTTATCTTAATCTAAGATCAACTCAACCTAACCTACACAACCCTCGATTTACTGCCATCCATGTGCCTGTCCAGCAGTCACTTAAATGTCCCTAATGTCTCTGGCTCTATTACCACCACTTGAAGTGCATTCCACGCACCCACCACTCTCTGCGTAAAGAACTTACCTCTGATATCTCCCTTATACCTTCCTCCAGTCACCTTAAACCTATGACCACTCGTAACAGCCATTTCTGCCCTGGAGAAAAATCTCTGGCTATCTACTCTATCAATGCCTCTCATTATCTTACACACCTCTATCAAGTCACCTTTCTTCCTCCTTGCCAGTGTGAAAATCCCTAGCTCACTCAACCTCTCTTCATAAGACAAGCCTTCCAATCCAGGCAGCATCCTGGTAAATCTCCTCTGCACCATCTCTAAAGCATGTACATCCTTCCTATGATGAGGCAACCAGAACTGGACACAGTATTCCATGTGTGGTCTAACCAGGGGTTTATAGAGCTTCAGCAATACCTCGTAACTCTTAAACTCAATCCCTCTGTTAATGAAATCCAAAACACCATACGCCTTATTCACAACCCTATCAACTTGTGTGACAACTTTGAGGGATCTGTGTTTGTAGACCCTAAGATTCTGCTACTCTTCCACACTGCCAAGAATCTTGTCTTTAATTGTGTATTCAACATTCAAATGCAACCTTCCAAAATAAATCACTTCATATTTATCCAGGCTGAACTCCATCTGCCACTTCTCAACCCAGCTCTGTATCCTGTTAATGTCGTGCTGTAGACTGCAACAGCCCTTGAAACTATATACAACAGTACCGACCTTTATGTCACTGGCAAACTTATTAATCCACCCTTCCACTACTTTATCCAAGTCATTTATAAAAACTACGAGGAGCAGAGGCCCAAGAACAGATCCCTGCAACCACCATTAGTCACTAACCTCCAGTCAGAATGCTTTCTATCCATTACCACTCGCTGTTGTCTTTTGGCCACCCAATTCTGGAATCAGACAGCCAAATTTCCCTGTATCCCATACCTCCTAACTTTCTGAATGAGCCTTATCAAATGCCTTACTGAAATCCATACACACCACATGCACTGCTCGCCCTTCATCAACTTGTCTTGTCACATCCTCAAAGAACTCAGTAAGGTATGTGAGGCATGACTTGCCTCTCACAAAGCCATACTAACTATCTCTAATCAAACTATGTTTTTCCAAATAGTCATAAATCCTATCTCTTGGAATCATTTCCAGTACCTTGTTTGCCACAGACATAAGACTGACTGGTCTGTAATTCCCAGGGATTTCTCTATTCCCTTTCTTGACAGAGGCATAACATTCACCTCCCTCTAATCATCTGGTACTGCTCTCATGGAGAGTGAGGTTGCAAAGATCTTCACCAGAGGCACAGCAGTCTCATTTCTAGCTTCCCGTAGTAACTTTGGATATATCTGGTCTGGCCCTGGGGCTTTATCTATCTTGATGCTTCCCAGAATTTCCAGCACATCCACTTCCTTAATATCAATTTGTTCAAACCTATTAACCTGATCCACGGTGTTCTCACTATCAACAAGGTCGCTCTCTCTAGCGATTATTGAAGCAAAAAAACTCATTTTGAGCCTACCCTACCTCTTCAGTCTCCAGGCACAAGTTCCTTCCATTATCCCTGATTGGCCCTACCCTTTCTCTAATCATGCTGTTATTCCTCACGTTAAGTGTAGGAGGTCTTTGGGTTTTCCCTAATCCTTCCCACTAAGGATTTTTCATTCCCCCTCCTAGCTCTCCTCAGTCCATTTTTGAATTCTTTCCTAGCTACCCAGTATTCCTCTAAAGCTGTGCCGTATTGTTGCTTCCTCAACCTTAAGTGAGCTTCCTTCTTCCTCTTGACGAGAAGCTCCTCTTCTCTTGTTGCCTGCTTTGGTGGGACAAAGTTATCCAACTTTCGCAACAGCCTCCACATTTGTTGTACATTTCCCGTAGAATAATTGTTCCCAATGTATACTCCACAGCTATATAATAGCAGTATGATTTTCCCTCCCCCAATTAAATATCTTCCCATACTGGCTGTTACTATCCCCCTCCAAGGCTATGGTAAAGGTGAGGCAGTTGTGGTGACTGTCGCTAAAATGCCCTCCCACTGAGATCTGACACCTGGCCTGGCTCGTTGCCAAATCCAAGATGCTGCCCCGCAAGTCGCTCTATCTACATGTTGAGTCAGGAATACTTCCTGAATATACCTGATACAATCAGCTCCATCCAGACCATCTGCACTAAGGCGGTTCCAATCAATATTGGAAAAGTTGAAGACACCCATAACAACAGTGCTGTTACATCTGCACCTTTCCAAGATCTGCTGTCCAATCTGTTCTTCCATCTTTCTATTGCTATTGGGAGGGGGTCAATAGAAAACACCCACTCCTTTCCTGTTACTGACTTCCACCCATACTGATTCAGTAGACACACCCTCCTCAACAACCTCCTTTTCTGCAGCTGTGATGCACTCTGTAACGAACAATGCTACTCGCCCTCTTATTTTACCTTCATCACTGTTCTTTTTAAAAGATCTAAACCTTGGAACATCCAACAACCATTCCTGCCCCTGTGAAATCCATGTCTCCGTTATGGTCACAACATTAGGGGCGGCACGGTGGTACAGTGGTTAGCACTGCTGCCTCACAGCGCCAGGGACCTGGGTTCAATTCCCACCTCAGGCGACTGACTGTGTGGAGTTTGCACGTTCTCCCCGTGTCTGCGTGGGTTTCCTCCGGGTGCTCCGGTTTCCTCCCACAGTCCAAAGATGTGCGGGTCAGGTGAATTGGCCATGCTAAATTGCCCATAGTGTTAGGTAGGGGGTATATGTAGGGGTATGGGTGGGTTGCGCTTCGGCGGGTCGGTGTGGACTTGTTGGGCCGAAGGGCCTGTTTCCACACTGTAAGTAATCTAAGTAATCTAATCTAATCTAATTGTAGTTCCAAGTACTGGACCATGCTCTTAAGTTCATCACTCTTATTCCTGATACCCCTTGCATTGAAACAGCCACACTTTAATCCATATGGTTGGCTCCAACTTAATTGTTCTACATTTTGGCTTGCTATGATTTGAATTGAATGCGTTTCATGCAAAAACCACTGAAATTGTCATTTTTTTTTTGGTGCTTTTCTATTGCAAAACGTTTTGAACCACAAAATCTCCCAGCTTTAATTCGGCACGTAGATCTAATAGTATTGCACTGCAAGTGGCTGCCAAAAAGAGTTCCCTATTGGAATTTTGTTCAGCATATTTTGCCAAAACATGTTTTTGTTGTTCTAGCATCCATCCTACAAGTCGCTGTGCAATGTTTTGAATGGACTTTCAGTGCTGATTTAACTTATGTGGCTGGCATTATATACCCTGCAGGCATAGAGAGAATGTGTGGGGCTATCACAGGCTTTTCAAATCCATTAATTTCCCTCATGGAGATGTGAGCTGATTCTTCAGAAATTGAGATTTGAGTTTTTTTTGAAGTACGACTGAGTAACGTCTTTGGGCGTCTGGTGACGGAAGGTTTTCGAACTTGGTGCTGCACAGAATTTCAACTTCAGTTTGTGACTATCTAGGCAGTGACCTAGTGCTACAGAACAGACTGCCCAGTAAAAAATGTTCCCCGGTAGGGGAGCTATTTGATAGCAATATTGATGAAAAACTGAAGTTGGATTTGTTCTGTGAGTCAGATAGAAGAGGGGACTAATACATTTCATTTTTATAAGCATCCAGGGGGCACCCAAACTACCAGAATGGGAATGATTTAAATAGTTTACTTTTATAGGGCTTGTTCAGTAAAGTATATTTTTTTAAACTACTTTAAAAGAAATAGTGAGAGATTAAGCTGATTTTTTTTGTGGTAATGGCAGAGAAGCAGGTTATGCAAGCATACATTTTAAAAATTTTGGTTGAACTAAGTAGTGATTTTATAGACATTTCTTAAGGATGGATTTGGATTTCTTTTTGAGTAGTAGGGGGCCTGCTTTGTGTAGACTGGATTTTCCAAAGACATTGTTTTGTTCTTCAATTCCACCAGATGGCACCAGACTCAGGAACAGCCACTAGCAAAGTGTCTCTAAAATAATGCTAGTATTATAATTTGTGTGATAGACTTTATCAAACAGAGTTGCAGTTGTTTGCATTCTGTTTGTTGAAATGATGCTGCTGTAGTTTTTGGCTTATTTGCAACAGTTTTCCATATTCATGGTTAGATTGCATATTTGAAAGCCCTAATGGTTAAAGCCTGAATCCTTGCGTTCACAATGTACACAATAGTGAACCCAGGATGAAGAGTGCACAAGATAAAGGCCATATTTTCTCATTCTATTGAAGCAAGAAGACCACGGTGGCACAGTGGTTAGCACTGCTGCCTCACAGCGCCAGAGACCCGGGTTCATTTCCTGCCTCAGGCGACTGACTGTGTGGAGTTTGCATGTTCTCCCCGTGTCTGCGTGGGTTTCCTCCGGGTGCTCCGGTTTCCTCCCGCAGTCCAAAGATGTGCAGGTCAGGTGAATTGGCCATGCTAAATTGCCCATAGTGTTAGGTAAGGGGTAAATGTAGGGGTATGGGTGGGTTGCGCTTCGGCGGGTCGGTGTGGACTTGTTCGGCCGAAGGGCCTGTTTCCACACTGTAAGTAATCTAATCTAATCAGACAAATATATAGGCTCATTGTGTAACAATGCACAATAATCCATGAACACAGCATAAATAATATAAATCATTTTAAAATAATCCAGCATCTAATTACAAAGGGTTGAGAGTTTTGTTCTTATAAGCACACAACCTTTGGATAAAATACACTGTCGTTCATTTTCTGGAGCACCAAAAAAGATGTTGCATTTCACGTAGCCAATACTGTTTCCAGTTTGCCTGTCGGTTCCATGGTTGAATTGCTTTTTGTCAGAATTAGATGGGAAGAGAAAATATTTGTGGTTTCGTGCTTCTTCCATGTTCCAAGTATTATTTCTGATCATCTTTAACTTGGGGCACATGTCTAAAGACTGGAAGTTGCATTGTCCCTACCATGAAATTAGGAGAGAAAATTACCCAAGAGTTTCACAGCTGACAGATATCCAGGAACCTTAAGCTGAAAGATGCAAGTTGTCTAGCAACAGCAACTGGGATGTCTTGTCTTGGTCAAATATTTATCAACACTTCCTGACTACACTATATTGAACGGTGTTCAAATGGACGAGGCTCTGGAAGGCTGTGGCTCTTGTGGAATAGTTTTTCAGTGAGTAGTCCATACCCGGAAGAGAGAGAGATTTATTCTTCTGGATTCTGCAATAGATTACCACAGTTAGAGGTTTGGTTAAGGGACAGGAAGCAGAGAATAGGCTTAAACATGGCATTTTCAAGTTGTCAGGCAGTGAATATTGGAGTGCTGCAAGGATCAGTGCTGGGAATTCAGCTATTTACAATTTGTATTAGTGACTTGGTCAAAGGGAACAGAGGGTAATATATCTAAGTTTACTGATAATACAAAGCTAAATGGAAAGGTAAGGAGTGGTGAGGACTGATTTGTTATAAGAATTGAAAAGCAGTGTATTCTTTAAAAGATATGAAAGTTGTAAATGTTACTTAGAGATTTGAGTGTGCCTGTACAAAGAACAGAGAAAGTAGAAGTGCAGATAGAACGAGATGGATAGCATGTTAGCTTTTATTGCAAGAGATTGGAGTACACAAATAAAGCCTTAGTATTGGTACAGGCCTTTGGTGAGATCACGTCTGGAATATTATATACCATTTTGGTTTCCATATTTAAGGAAGACATACAACAACAGGCCACTAAACAGGTTCCTGGGACGAAAGAATTGTTGTATACTTAGAGATTGTTTTCACAGGTTGCATATTCAAGGTTGGAGTGCAAAGATCTTTGGTGTCAGTAAATTTGAGAAGAGGGCAGGCAAGTGGATATGAATACAGTGGCACGGTGGTTAGCGATTTGGGCGGCACGGTGGCACAGTGGTTAGCACTGCTGCCTCACAGCACCAGAGACTTAGGTTCACTTCCCACCTCAGGCGACTGTATGTGTGGAGTTTGCACATTCTTACGGTGTCTGAATGTGTTTCCTCCGGGTGCTCTGGTTTCCTCCAGCAGTCCAAAAATGTGCAGGTTAGGTGAATTGGCCATGCTAAATTGCCCGTAGTGTTAGGTGAAGGGGCAAATTTAGGGGAATGGGTTTGGGTGGGTTGCTCTTCGGAGGGTCAGTGTGGACTTGTTAGGCCAAAGGGCCTGGTTCCACACTGTAAGTAATCTAATCTAACCAATACGTAGAACGGCCATGATCATATTGATTGGCAGGACAGGATGATGGGTTATGTGCGCTAATCCTCCTGTTTGTTGTGTTCTCATGTTTTTTTTTAAGATGATATTTTCAAGCTTTATTTATTTAATTACATAATTTGTGTTCAAGAATTGTGTGCTTGTATCAGTCTTGGTTAAGGTGAAATGGAGTCATCTTCACAGAAGTCTGGCAACAAATTATGTTGAAAATAATAACTTTTTAAATCAGGCCTCTTGTGTGTCTTGTCACTGACACTTACTCGTGCGATGATCATCTTTCTTTAGATTACATCTGTTTCTGTTGACGTTTACTATTCTGCCTGTGCCTGTTTGATGCAGAAGGTGTCTTTTAATTCACTTGTTGCTTTGTTTGGCAAACGTTGTATTGATTGTTTCATTGCCATTCCAGGAGCTCTGATTCTGTTGTGAAAAGTTGTTTGCTGCACCGTCATGTTGCCCTAGTCTGTAGTGAAACAAATAACTGCAGGAATAATTTCTCATACTGGAGGTGAACTGCAGTGGTCTTCAATCTAATACATTCCTATGTTACTAATTTTTAAATTCTAATTCTGATCTAGTCATAAATTGTCTACTTAATTATGGATGATATTGTGTTTGAGATTAGTAAAAAAGGAGATACAAGCCTGATTTTTTTTTCATGGATTTAATGGTAGAAATGCTTCATAATTATTGCTGTAAAGTAGGTTGTTTTATTCCAGATTATTTGTCCAAATTGTCATAATGTTAAGATGTATTTTCACTAAATTCCTGTTTTGTCGTATGAGTTGTATATTGAATCATTCAAATCCATGTAAAGGATTAGTTTAAACTCTCACAAGGAGATTGGTTTTTAAAAACCAAATTGAATGCAAATCAGCATTATTACAGAATCTAATTTAGACTTTTGAAAAGCAGGTGATTGCAGACAAACATCGGCTTCCATGATTTTAGTCTGACTGTTGTGCAGCGAAAGTAAGTCTCTTGAAATATCAGATTGAAGTAGCATTTTGGGGTGGGTGGGTGTCCATATCTTAGAAAGCAACAGCTCCCCATGTCATAATTCATTTTTTCTTTAAAATGACCTGAAAACTGAAGTGTGTGTCTACCAGGCAGTAAAGGGAAAATGGACCATTTCCCAACATGTTATACAGCCACGTGAGCTTGGAGACAGAAAGAAGCCTGTTGTTGTGCAGCCCAGTCCTGACGTGTCCTGTTTGTGAAATGAGCTGCCCTTTCAAATTGGAAATGAAGCTGACTTCAGTCCAAAGGGTGATTTTATTTGTGGATTCTTTTATCCTGTGAAATAAAATATACTGGAATGCAAGTAAACGTCCCTAGTGACAAAATCGAACTGGAAAGAGTCTGCATCTTTCTAGCATTTTGTTCCACAGTGCATACTCTTGCCAACCACATCAGTGTATATAGTAACTTATGGGAATGGTCTAGTCTGAAGTTGGGAAAGATGCAAGGTCAGTAACAGCTGGAGAACTGAATTTGCAAATGAATCGTGAATGGTGCGACTGTTCTAAGCACTGTGCACTCTGCCCGTGAACTCTTTGTTTGAGCTAACGTGTGATGCACTGCGTCCTGGCTGCATGCCAAAAGAAATTGAGCGTATTGGCAGTCGTAGTGCGCCCCTTCAACTCCAAATTGGAATAAAGTATGTGGCCAATATTAACACAGCAGGTGAAAATACATCCTGTTAGAACCTGAACACAAGTACAAGCTATAAATGTTATGTAAAACCGCTTGTGTTGGTTAGCTTGCCTTTAGTATTATGTTAACTGAGATAATTTGATACGCTGAGATGTATATTTTTGTGAACATGGTTTTTTTGGACTTGCTTTACTGCCCAAGCTGCTCCAAATGTTATCTGTGATTGAAATGGGGGAATAATCATATGTTTGTCAGTACCATTCAGTGAATTATTTCACCAGGAAGGTTTGCCTCATCCTGTTTTCTGTCCTAGTTAGAGTCCTACATCACAAACAGGCTCTTTGACCCAAACTGGTCCATGCTGGCCAAAATGTCTGTTCATGCTAAACCCATTTATCTGCATTTGGCCCATAGCCTTCTAATCCTTTCCTACCCATGTAATTGTCCAAATGCTTTTTAAATGTTGTTAATCTACTTGCCTCAACCACTTATGCTGGCAGCTCATCCAATATGCGTACCACCCTTTGTGTACAAAACATTGCTCCTCAGGTTCTCTTTTATTCATTCCCCTCTAACCTTAAATTGATGCCCTTAGTCTTTGATTCCCCAACTCTGGGGGAAAAAAATTGTGTGTTTACCCTAACTATACTTGTCATGATCATATATGTTTCTATAAAATCCCCTATCAATCTCCTATTCTCTAAAGAAAAAAGTCCTTGCCTAGCTTGTCTGACCTCTCCATCTATCTCAGACCCTTGAGTCCTGGCAACATCCTTGTAAATTTCTTCTGCATTCTTTCCAGTTTAATAACAACCTTCTTATAGCAAGGTGACCAAAACTGAACACAATATTCCAAATGCAGCCTCACCAATGTCTTGTACAACTCCAACATAACTACACAACTTCTATACTCCTTGCCCTGACTGATGAAGGCCAGTGTGCCAAAAGCCTTCTTCACTGCCCTGTCTACCTGTGACTCCACTTTGAGGGAACTGTGAACCTGACCTCCAAGATACCTCTATTCCACTACACTCCTTAAGGCCTACCATTCACCATAAAATTCCTACCTTGATTTGACTTTCCAAAATGCAAGACATCACAGTTATTTATATTAAACTCCATTTGCCATTTTTCAGCCCAGCTGATCAAGTACTAGCATGAACAGACATTTTGGCCATTCAAAAAAATGCACAACTTCTGTAAAACATGATTAGGAATCTCTTTAGGGGTTGTTGTCAGGAAATCTTCCATTTAAAGGCAGTTGTGATGATTTTGGAAAACTTGACATTTATCGTGGAAGTGGAGAAACATTTATTTTTAATTTAGATGTATCCTCAGTTGTTTTTACTTCTCTGGTAGTTCTAATGTTCCTCAAAGTGACATTTGGTGAATTTTATAATTGATTATCTTCACTACCATCAGAAGCAGAAAGCATTTTACAGTCTTGCTTAGTTGCACATCTTTTCAAAAAACAAGGGCAGGAAAAGAACTACTGATAATGAAAGATTGATATTTGGTGAGTCACAATGTGCACATTCCTGAGTAATGTGGAGAATACCAAACAATTTCCCAGTAAAAGCATCCTCCGAGTAAAGCTCCCCTTGCATCAGTATCTTCCTTTTCAAAACTGCATCCTTGTGTTGCAGTCTAATGACACTTTTTTCCACTTCATGAGTCATCCACAGTGACCTCCAAGTGAGATTTCCAACTCTCCACGTGCCAGCTTTTGTCTGCTTTTTGCTGAGGGCCAAGTTGGGATGGTCCAATATTTTAAACATTTGCAGGATGCTTCTAGCCAGCTTGAGCAAAGAAACCATTATCTCAGGTTAGACTGGATAAGAAGCTGCAAGGCCAGCATCTAATTCAATGCTGCATCCCAACAACTCCCTTTTGTTAATAAAGAAATTATGGTGACTTATATCCCACAAACTGCTAATGAGCTTAACTGTGTGGAAAGTTGTGAGAGTTTTTTGGTTATTAATGTGGAAACTATTTCTGTCACCTCAGTGATTCAGAACTTGTCTATGCGCAGCGTGGGATTGGAGTTTCTGATTTTATTTTCTTTTTTTAGTTAACCTACTTAAAAAGAATGGACTGTTGAAGGTATTGCAGTAACAGCCCAAACACAATATTTCAACTGCAGTACACTCTCTGTTTTTAACTTTCCCAATAGGGCATCTGTAAGCTAGGAGGGCACAATTGAAGGGCAGCAATGTTTTTATCCCCAATGACTCTTTCACCAACAAAATTAAACTTTTTTAATTACAGTGAAGTATGTTAGACGTGCTCATTATTTGTCATTAAACTTAAAAGCAGTGTTAGTATCATCAATAATGATAGAAGCTGTTGTACTTTGTTTTAAATGCATTGGTTTATTGATTTTCTTTCTTTCTCTTTCAGACGAATTGTGATTTAAGAAGACAAATAGATGAGCAACAGAAAATGCTCGAAAGATACAAAGAACGGTTAAATAAATGTGTGACGATGAGTAAAAAGCTACTAATAGAAAAGGTATTATGGACATTAATTTGAGATGCTAACCTTCAAAGGACTGATCCACTGGAAACTCTTGGTAGAATTCTTTGTGGAGCGAACTTTCATGGTTTGAAGAACATAACTTGGTTTCATGAAAATTTTTGATTGACTTTGTTTTAGCAGCATCTGCTTTCCCATCAATGTGGCTTTGAGCAAGGTCTCACTCTCTACTAGTCTCTTTTTCAAAGTCAACAAGCATTAAAATGATGGCCTGTCTGCTGTCTCACACAGATACAAAAGATCCTATGGCAGTATTTTCAAGTAGTGCAGACAGTTTGTCGATGTATCCTGGCCAATGATTATTTCTTAGCTGCCATCCATGAGAAAGAGGTTTTCAAGTCATTACCACATTGCTTTTTATGACTTCTTGCTCTTCACAAATTGATTGCCAAGCTTTTCTTAAAAGTACTCCATTGGCTTTAACACAAGTCTTTTAATTCTTGGTTTCTTGCAATGGCCCCACTGTAGTCCCTGAGGACAAGAAGGAACGAGTGGAGGCTAGTCTTGTTGTGTAAAATAGAAAGTGTTTTCAGTACCATCCTCTTGTGTATGGCTTGTCAATTCACAGAATACTCCTACTATCAACATCCTGGGGGTTATCATTGACCAGGAACTCAACTGAACTAGCTCTATAAATGCTGTAGTTACAAAAGCAGGTCAGAAGCTAGGAAATTTGTAGTAAGTCACTCAACGTCTGACTCATAGAACATAGAAGGATACAGCGCAGTACAGGCCCTTCGGCCCTCGATGTTGCACCGACCGAATCCTACCTAACCTGTACTAGCCCAATAACTTCCAAATGCCTATCCAATGCCCGCTTAAATGACCATAAAGAAGGAGAGTTCACCACTGATACGGGCAGGGCATTCCATGAACTCACAACCCGCTGTGTGAAGAATCTACCCCTAACATCTGTCCTATACCTACCACCCCTTAATTTAAAGCTATGTCCCCTAGTAACACCTGACTCCATTAGCGGTAAAAGGTTCTTAGTATCTACCCTATCTAAACCCCTAATCATCTTATACACTTCTATCAGATCTCCCCTAAACCTTCTCTTCTCCAATGAGAACAGCCCCAAGTGCCTCAGCCTTTCCTCATAAGATTTTCCTACCATTCCAGGCAACATCCTGGTAAACCTCCTCTGCACTCGTTCCAATGCCTCCACATCCTTCCTATAGTATGGCGACCAAAACTGCACACAATACTCCAGATGAGGCCTCACCAGAGTCTTATACAACTGCAACATGACCTCAGGACTCCGGAACTCAATTCCTCTGCCAATAAAGCCCAGTACACCATATGCCTTCCTCACAGCACTATTTACCTGGGTGGCAACTTTCAGAGATAAAGTCTCCTTAAAGTCTATTCAATATAGGCACAAGTCAGGAGTGTGGTGGAACATTTCCCACTTGCCTGATTGAGTGCAGCTCCAATGGCATTCAAGAAGCTTGGTATCATCCAGGTCAAAGCAGCCCACTTGACTGGCTCCACACCCATAACTATTCACTCCAGCTTCAACTGACCCCCAGTAGCAGTGGTCTGCAAGATGCACTAGAGAAATGCAGTAAAGCTGCTTCTGCAGCACCTTTCAAACCCATGACCACTGCCATCTAGGATAAGGACAGCAGATATATGGGAACACCAACATTTTATGCATCATCTTTCCAACCCACTCGTCACCCTGAAATTGGAATGTATTGCTGTTCCTTAAGTGTTACTGGGTCAAAACCCTATAACTGTCACCCTAACTGCAACATAGGTCAACCTACAACAAATGAAATGCAGAAGTTCAAGAAGGCAGCTCACCATGATATTTTCAAGGGCAACTAGGGATGATTAATAAATGCTGGCCCAGTCAGCATTGTTCACTTCCTATAAATGAATTTTTTTAGAAAGTATTTTGTTGCATTTTTTTTCATCCAGTTTAAATGATTCTTGCAGATTTTGAGCATTTTTAATCAGTCCCCGTACCATACAGGAGTGGTCTCTTGCCTTCTCCCCTAAATTCGATTGGTTGCCATCTCAAAAATCCAATAACTGGGATGAAATAATAAGAAACACTCAATAGAATTCCTATTTTAATTGCTTAGAGATTTAATGTGATTTATTATAATGTGTTTATTATATTCTACTAACAATGAATACATTTACATTTTTGTTTGGAATGCCTCCATTTTATTGGGTATGTTGATCAGCAGCTAGAACGATTGTGAATGGTATCTGTCTGGAGAGACATTTTTTTTAATGCTGTCTCATTCATGTAGTTGACTCACAATATAAGATTGACATCCATTTCCCAAGGAGACAGTCGATTTGAATGCTCAACTCAGATCATGATATTGAGGCAGAACTTCGCAAATTATTTTCTATATTCTTAAATCAGTTATTTTGTCAGATTCAATGTGGTGGCATTTTGAAAGCATGCCAAACTAATGGGATGTTGAGTGTTATTTTTCTCAGTCTACTTGCTTGTGGACTGTTGATAGTAGGTATATTGTCACTAGAACAAAACGGGACAAGATGCTGAGTGTCTGGTTCAATATTCTTTCCACTTCCCAATATTCAGTGGATTACGCAATTGACCAGTCAGTAATGTCAGTCACAGGATGTCACTATTTTGGGGAAACTTTGGAAGACAAAGGAAAGAGAAATAAGAGAATATTTAGATCAATGGATGTACAGTGGTTTTGGTTTCTTCAGCCTTTCTAGTTTTGTGATCCTAGGATGTCATTCTTTGTGACCACAGCAATTCAGTGGATGAAGAGTTAGCAATTTAATGTGTAGTTTTTTTTTAATCCATTACTTTTTTAAAAAATGTTTAGTCAAAGCAGGAAAAGCTTGCCTGTCGTGACAAAAGTATGCAGGATCGGCTGCGACTTGGGCACTTCACTACAGTGCGGCATGGAGCTTCATTCACTGAGCAATGGACAGATGGTTACGCATTTCAGAATCTTATTAAGTAAGTACTGACCACTGAGAGCTCTGACTAGCAATATATGGAAATGCAGAAATAGGGTCGGGTTCTATATTCTTTTTCCCCTTGAGTGGGGGAGCCCAAAACTAGAGGGTATAGATTTAAAGTGAGGGGGGGAAAGGTTAAAAAGAGACCTGCGGGATAACCTTTTACACACAGAACGTGGTGCGTGTATGGAATTAGCTGCCGGAATATGAATAGGAAGGACTTAGATGGAAGTGGGCTAAATGCTGGCAAATAGGACTAGGTTAGATTGAGATGTCTGGTTGGTGCATGGGTTGGACTGAAGGGTCTGTTTCCATCCTGAATTACTAAAAATGGGCACATAGTATTCGCATTAATGTTCCTGCTTCATACCCCTCACACAGCTTATCCCAACATGGTTGAGACTTTCACCTTCCCCACCTCAGCGATGTGTTTGACCACCCTTTCTTGGACCCACTTGATTTTCTTCATTAGAATAGGCTGAATGTCAGATGTAGATTAGAGTGGTGCTGGAAAAGCACTGCAGGTCAGGCAACATACTTCATCAGGCAAAAGCCCTTCATCAGGAATGAAGGCAGGGAGTCTCCAGGGTGGAGAGATAGATGGGAGGGGGGTGAGGCTGGGGAGAAGGTGGCAGAGGAGAACATCTTCAAGGTAGGCATCCTTTCCTCCTCTGTCCACAAGAATCTCAGTGAGTCTCTCACTGCAACCCCCCAGGTCATCTCCTCTGCCTGACCAGCTTTGCTTTTCCAGCACCACTCTAATCTAGACTCTGACTTCCAGCATCTGCAGTCCTCACTTTGCCCTGAAAGTCAGGCGTGCACTACAGAATATGTAGAATCTGCCTTGTAGTGATTTCCTATTGAGAGCTGAAGAATAATATTATGTTTGGTATTTTGTTCAAGTATTAAAACTCTGCAGCCAATGATGTTTCACTGGATAGATAAGACTGTGGTGAGGAGGGAAATTGAGCGATCACGTTTTTGGTATTTTGATGTATCTTGTACCGAGAGCTGAATGGTTTCCAAAAAGAAGATATGCAGTAAAATTGTACTGTCAATAACTCCTCAAAGGCATGTAAATCCTTCCATGAATAATCACCCAAGTCAGCAGAAGATGAGTAAGAAAGGCAAGATGCAGAAATACAGATATAAGAAGGAGACTTATAAAGGACGCCAGAAAATTACAATGAGTAGGGAAGAGGGTTGACTGATAAAATAAAGTAACTCACTGGGTTAGAGCAGAATGGGAATAAATAAACCTTTTTAGATGAAGGATCTAAAGGAGAAACAAACTAGCATCAATTACAGGTAGAAATTGGATTCCCATTGCCACACAATCCCACATTTTCTAGATCAGCAGCTAATAAGCTTGAACAAACTCTGGCCTGTTGCTCCCACTTTCAACTTGGTGGAAGTAATAATTGATTTGGATCTTAACTGGAAGGGCATATAAATGTTGCAGTGGGAAGAACAGGTCAGAGCCTACATAATCTGTGTCAAGTAACTCACAGCCTACTCTCGAAAGCCTGTTGATCCAAGTCGTCAGTATGATTGAATGCTCCCCCACTTGGCTTGATGAGTGCAGCTTCAATAACACTCAAGCTCAATCTCGTCTAAGTAAAAGCTGCCTGCTTGATTAGTGCTCCACATTTAAATATTCATTGCCTTTACCATTGGTACACTCCCACAGACACACGCACACTCCTACAGACACACACATTCATACATGCAACCTCTCACAGACTTAGACCCCTTTACACTCTCATACGTGCGGGCACATACACACACATATACTCTCTCTCACACTCTCTCTCTCTCTCCCCTCTCTCTCTCCTCTCTCTCTCTCTCTCAGACACTCTCAACCCCCCACTCCCCACACACACATAGTTACATTGAACTTTGTTCAGAAACTACATGAATCCATGTAAGATTCTGTTAATGTATTTTTTAGATTAGAATCAATCTAAACATTTTGGCACAGACTGCAGCACACAGGGGGCTAACACCTTTAACACATTATCTGGGTTGACACCAATACATATGAAAGAAATGAAACTAACGTGGTCATTCTAACCTGTGAGAGATTTAAACAGTCAAGGTATTTTTCAATGTATAGTTTCAGTTACATCACACTGTAAACTTTTGCTATAAATTCTGTGTCCTGCAATTGTGTGCTCCACAACCACCTGATGAAGGAGTAGCACTCTGAAAGTAGTGCTTCCAGTTAAACCTGTTGGACTATAACCTGGTGTTGTGATTTTTAAAATCTTTTTCCCACGGTAGGCTAGTCCAAAACTAGAGGGCATAGGTTTAAGGTGAGAGGGGAAATAGTTAAAAGGAATGTAAAGGGGGCAACTATTTCACACAGGTCGGTGCATATATAGAACAAGCTGCCAGAGGGAGTTGTGGAGGCTGGTACAATGACACCATTTAAAGGGTATCTGGATGGATATACGAATAGGGAGAGTTTAGTGGGATATGGAACAAATACTGGCAATGGTACAAAGTTAACTTAGGATATCTGGTCAGCATGGACGAGTTGGACCGAAGGGTCTGTTTCCGTGCTGTATAACTCTGACTCTGTAACAGCAACACCCAACCAGTTACCTGTGCCACTGAGAAGAGCAAGGGCAGCAGATTGAAGGCAACACCACCAATCATCCTGGTTTGAAACTATAACGCCATTCTTTCATTGTTGGGTCAACATCCTGGATGTTTCTTCCAAAACAAATACTGTGGATGTGTGTACACCAAGTGGACTGTAGTAGTTCAAAGGTAGCTTATCACCATTACCTTTTCAAAGGAAATTGGTTATGGATAAAAATTCTCGTCGTGCCAATCCCATCCCATAACCAGATTTTTTTAAAATCGCATTGCCCTGTAAGAATATCCATATTATTTTGTTCTTTCGTTCCATTTTAGAGTCATTGAGGTGTACAGCACGGATACAGACCTTTTGGTCCAACTTGTCCATGCCAACCATAGTCATGGAGATGTACAACATGGAAACAGACCCTTCGGTCCAACCCGTCCATGCCGACCAGATATCCCAACCCAATCTAGTCCCACCTGCCAGCACCCGGCCCATATTCCTCTGAACCCTTCCTATTCATGTACCCATCTAGATGTCTTTTAAATGTTGTAATTGTACCTGCCTCTACCACTTCCTCTGGCAGCTCATTCCATACACACACCACCCTTGCGTGAAAACATCACCCCTCACGTTCCTTTAAAATCTACCCTCTCTCACCGTATACATATTCCCTCTAGTTCTGGACTTCCCCAACCCAGGGAAAAGACCTTGTCTATTTACCCTATCCATGTCCCTCATTATTTTATAGACCTTTGTAAGATCACCTCTCAACCTCTGACCTTCCTATAGCTCAAAACTTTCAACCCTGGTAACATCCTTGTAAATCTTTTCTGAAACCTTTCAGATTTCACAATATCCTTCCTATAGGAGGAAGACAGAATTGCACACAATTTTCCAGAAGTGGCCAAACCAGTGCCCTGTACAGCAGCAACATGACTTCCCAACTCCTATACTCCACGCGCTGACCAGTAAAGGGAGTCATACCAAACGCTGCCTTCACTTTCTTATCTACCTGAGACTCCACTTTCAAGCAACTATGACCCACACTCCAAGATCTCTTTGTTCAGAAACACTCTCCAGGAACTTACAGTAATCAGTCCTGCCCTGATTTGCCTTTCTAAAATGCAGCACCTCACATTTATCTAAATTAAATCCATTTGCCACTCCTCAACCCATTGTCCTGTCTGATCAAAATCCTGTCGTACTCTGAGGTAAACTTCTACACTGTCCACTTCACCTCCAATTTTGGTGTCATTTACAAACTTATTAATTATCCCTCCCCTGTTCATATCCAAATAATTTTAGTTTAATCCCCAAAACAAAGCAAATGTTGAATTTAAGATGATTATTTATTAGCTTGTGAAGAGAACACTCCTTGATGATGTCTAGCATATTTGTGTGTGTGTCTACAAGTGCATGGAGGCGTGAAAGATGGGGGACTCAGTAGTTGAGGCTGGTTGCAGATGTACCATGTTTGGTCCATTAAAACTTGTTAACAGAGTTGAATTATTTAAGCAAATCCCGCCAAAATTTCCTTGCCAATAGTGTTCTCTCCAAGTTGCTTCTGCACCACTTTAATTTTTAACTTGTTATGCAGACAGCAGGAGCGGATAAACACCCAGCGAGAGGAGATTGAGCGACAAAGGAAGCTGTTAGCAAAACGGAAACCAGCAGCCATGTGTCAGATGCCACCTACAAATAATGAGCAAAAACAGAGGAAGAACAAAGCAAACGGAGCAGAAAACGAGACGTGAGTCAGGTTGCAAGCAAATTGATCTTAAAGTGACTATTCAGCTGTACAGTCAATTAATTGGCCCTTCTGGTCTTTTTAAAATCATCTTTCACTGTTGTTGAATTTGTCCTACTTACCTGATGGCTTTTAGAGTCTGTACTTAGTCCTGAAATCCTCCTTCTATAAATATGTCTGTTATTATAAAAGACAATAAGGAATGGATGTTAGTGACCACTGTTCCTTGGTAATGGATAAATAGTCGTAACTGGGCTGAAAACAGACCTGGTTTCTCATCTTTGCATCTCTGGTGAAAAAATGCGCAAGGAAGAAATGGCCGTCATTTTATGAGCAGCTTTCAGAGGGTCTCCAGATGTCCCATTGAACAGTTCATCAGTTGATAACAGACCTAATTGTATCTACCTTTACCTGTATTCCTGGAAAATTGGCATAAAAAATTGCATTTTGTATTGAGCCACTTTGGATGCTTGGCAACATCTGTTGGCGGAATTCTGCTTTGGAATGAAGTATTCCTGGATATTTAAGTTGTATTTGCAACAGAATAATTTGTTCACTAAAGTTGCCATAGGCAGATGCCACCTGATGAAGAATATTTACTAGAGTTCATACCTCCTATCTGTCATGCAGGTGCCTTGGGACCTTGTGGGGAAAGTTTTTTTTTACAGATTTAAGTAGTAGACTGTCCAGATGGCATGAACCCCTCAAAATTACATCAAAAATTGATGATGAAGAATGCCTAACAAAGCAGTTAGAAAATGTTAATGTCATAAATTTCATGTCATTAATTTTCTGTTACATCTTCTGTGCCGCCATCTCTGCCTGGAAAGACAAGATGGCCTTGTCATGTTGCTGTCAGCCACCAATGTTTGAAAGGTTGCTGTCCTTTCTCTTCTTTTCCTTCCCACTCCAGTAGCACCTGGTATCTTCCATTCAATTGTTCTGAATGCCTATAAATTCTTATCATATGTGATATGAATTTACATCAAATCATTTGAAATTACCAGTAGCAATTGAGCATTTTTTAGTTTTGAAATTTTATCAGAAGTCCCTGGATAATAACTCATAGTTATTGTTGAGAGAAAAATATCGATATACAGTGTTTGTAATTGAGGGTCATCATATTCTTTTCTTGGTTGATGCTATTGAACTTACAAGGTGATTTAATCTTTCTTTCTTGTCCACATACAATTCGTGGTAATTTTAAAAAGGAATGCCTTGGTTTGTTAGTGAAGATCAAAAAGTGTAATTTACACATCAAACTTGATCTAATTCGTTAAAGTTGTATTTCCATTAGGTTTATGTTTAAAAAGTAATCATATCTTTTTGAATATGGCAAGTAACAAGGAATACAGATGTGCTTTTGTGTTCACTTTCTTTATGGGGAATTGTGATATTTTCCAAATTAGTTGGGAGGAATTGTGTAGCTTTACTGAGTTTTACGTAAAAAGTAGCCATTCAATTTAGTTTTGTTACTTGAGATCAAGCCACGTTTTTTCATCTGCAATCACAGCTGCTCAAGGAACTACCTTTGGGTTTTTTTAATGTGCTGAGAGAGTGCTGCCTTGTCAAGAGGTGCTGACTTTCAGGTGGAAGGCAAACTTGCGTGCATAAAGAACCATCTACAGGCGAACCTCGATTATCCAAACGTGATGGGCAGGCACTATTTCATTTGGATAATTGGTTATTTGGCTAATTGATTTCCTCTGGAGCTCGGAGTTTTCTGTGAAGTCTGCTCTCCTTTCAAGAGATTAGGCAAAAGCACACTGTGCACCAGACCCCGACTCCCCGTCGGCCCCCAACCCCGTCTGCTCCCACCCCGCCCTCATCCGCTCCCACACCGCCCGCCTCCAACACTGCCCGCTCCCACCCCATCCTGAAACCTGTCCGCTCACGCCCCGTGCCTGCCCCCAAACCCATCCGTGCCCACCCTGCCCCCCTGCCTGCATTCAACCCCGCTGTCCCTACTCCTCTCCCAACAATGCCCACCCATTCATTCCCACCCACCATCTAAGACCTGTCCGCAGCCCCGCCCCCTTTCCTCAGCAGCCGGACTGTACTCCAACAGTAACACTGCTGCTGCCTCCAAATAGAGTGCAAAGGCGCGCACACACGCACATAGAAAAGTTTGGCAGGTTCCACCTCTATCCTGTACAAGACAATGTAGGAGAGATTAGTTGGGGAAGGGGATTTAAGGTACCCCTGTGTAGACCTCCAGGGAAAGTGTGGGTGGACAGAGAGAGAGAATGGTAGGTCAGTCATTTAGAGAGGGTGCCTGGACTGTCTCTGACTGTTCTTGGCAGCTTTTCAGTGAGCCGAGTTTGTTTTTAATCATTGCATCTTTTGCTTGCAGGTACAATCATGGTTGAAACAGATCTTTGACGTAATGTTTCTATCAGCACCTTGTGATCCCCTTTGGATAATCGAGGTTCCTCTGTACCAGTTTATTTTGAATTAGACCAAATCATGAGGCATCTCACTTCACCAAGCCTGAAGTTTGCTAAGTAAATGGTCCTGAATAGTTTTTAAACCCTGAGTGAAAATGTTTCAAGATAAAATTCTCAAGGATGTGCTGTAATCTGTGATGCCAGAATTAATCTCAGCAGAAATCTATTAATTTGTTTTTCATTTTTGCAGCTTGACTTTAGCAGAATACCACGAACAGGAAGAAATCTTCAAACTAAGATTAGGCCATTTAAAGAAGGTTTGTTAAGCTTTCAACCTGTGCCAAAGGATTATGTTCTATTCCAAACTAGGGTCCAAACGGGGGTCACTGTTTCAAAGATAGATTCAGTCTGTTTCTTTCCTCTTTCTAACAACTATGAAGAAAAATTTAAATCCAGATTAAGCTGCAATGAACAGTTCTGATTTTTATATTTGTTTATGGAGAAATCTGCCAATTTTGTTTTGTTGCTTTATGGAGTCAGGACAGGGACCTTTGGGAGAGTGTGTGTATTTTCTGTGTTTTAAGGGTTCTGTGGAATAGAAAAGTTTAAAAATCTGTGCAGTTCAACTGCTTTGTCCTGATCTCACCAAGACACCTTAAACCTAAGAACATCTAACAATAAGAGCAGTATTTTACTGGAACACCGTTCTCCTTGTATTGGCATCCTCTGGTACTTCAATCAAGTGACCACTTTCCATTGCTGAGTCTGAATGATGAATGTAGCGAGCACCGCAGTTGACCTTGCTCCTCCTCTTCCTGCTGCCACATGGGCAATCCTTTCTAGCACAGCTGGAAGAGAAATATCACTCCTGCTAACTACTTAAGTTCACTAGGTACAAAATGCATGGAACTTCCTGCTCCAATTGGCTCAGTGCTGTGGTACACCTTGGGCTGACCCAGTCTTGGTCAGACATTGTTCTGTGGGGCAGACTGGATGAACTAGCTTTTTTCTCCTCTTCCCATTGATTTTGTTTGCAAATGTGCTGTTTGCCAAGCTGCAGTCGGGACAGTTCTTCTTGTTGCTGGTACTCTAAAGAAAGTGCCTTCTATTGATGCCTTATGTAGGGGTTTTTGGTTGGATTGATTGTCCTTAACTGACTTTGGCTGAGTGTTGTGCAGCAAGTAGTTGGCGAAGTCAACATTATCTCTTTCAAATTAACTAGAAAATTTCAAAATGCAGTTATTTTAAAGTCTGTTTATTGCTTCATTTGAGTTTTGTTGCTGTGTTCAGTGCTACATGTATTGTTCTGTCTGCATTGGGCATAGTTTATTTGGATTGTGATCTTTCCTTCTTAAACTTTATTTTTCCTTGCGTTAGGAGGAGGCAGAGATACAAGCAGAACTAGAGCGGTTGGAACGAGTACGCAATTTACACATAAGGGAACTGAAGAGGATACACAATGAAGATAATTCACAGTAAGTTATCACTGTCTCTCAAATATGTACTTTATGATGTGAAGATGACAGTGTTGAACTGGGGTGGACAAGGTCAGAAGTCATCTGACGAAAGAGCAGCAGTCCAAAAGCTTGTGATTTTAAATAAATCTGTTGGTGTTATGTGACTTCTGACTATATCTTGTGGAGAGAGGGAAGTACCTTTCTCACATTTCACTGTTGGCTTGGTCTCAAGTCTTGAGGCTGCAGTATATATGGAACAACTGAGAGAAGTTTACTCATTTTAGTTTTTTTAAAAATCCATTTCAATCCCCCTTGAACCTTAAAAAAAAAGTTCACTTTTAATTAAAACAATACCTAAAACACTACCTAAAACCTGATCTGAATGCCCATTTGTTTAATTTGATTTATTCTTGGGTGTGGGCACTCCAAGATCAGCATTTATTGCCATCACTGGTTGTCTATAATTGACATTGGTGAGCCTCTAGAGTCACTGAAATGAAGGAACTCCCACAGTGTTAATAATAGCAAGGTAACCAAGGAATGGTTTCTGAATCTTTGGACAATGGGACTGGTTTTCAGGAAGGTAGGTTGCACCTAAACAGAGGTTAGAACCAATGAAGACGCTTTTAGAGACAATTCAACACGCTAGTCAAGGCTTTGAAAACTAGGCTCAACTATTGTAAAGGGGAAATAAGGAGCAGAAAGGTTTTACAACAACATGGAAGCCCTAGAATTTACAGGAGGTTTGCACCAGGAGAAGGCCCTTCAACTCATCTGTGCTGGCCGATGAGCTACTTTGCTTAATTACACCTGCCTGCACTATTTTGCTAGTGCTGCAAGTCACAGCTTTTCAAATAGATATCCAAGTTCTTTTTTATATGTGACTCTTTATTCTTCTGTCACCCTTTCAGATAGTGAGTTCTAAGTCCCTATCACCTGGTTGAAAGGATATCCTATCTAATCAATTCTTCTACCATTTATTTTCAATCTGTATTTTGACCTTCTGCTAACATAATTATGTTCTCACTGTTTGTGCTGACTAGACCCCAAACAATTTTATGCATCTCAATTGTCACCTCTCAACCACTTCTGTTCAAAGAAAAACACCACAGCCTATTGAACCTTTGCCCATAGCTAAAATTTAACTCCCGGCAGCATACGTTTCACCTGAACTTGATGTTGTCCTGTCACACCCCTCCTGCAATGTGGTGACCAGAATGAAAGCTTTAATCTAGCAACCAGCTAACCAGTGCTTTATATAATTCCAGCATTGTCTCCTTGCATCTCAGATAATAAAGAATTGCATGTTGTATGCTTCTTAGCTACCTTATCGATCTTTCCTGTTACCTTTTAAGGATTTGTGGGCCTACACCCCAAGACTCTGCAAGATTCTATGCCCATTTAGTGTGTAATCCCATGCCTTGTTACACCTCCCATAACATAACTTCTCAGGATTGAATTCTATTTTCTACTCTTCTGTTCTGCTGACCAGATCATCTTCATCTTCCTGCAGTCTAAAGCTTTCCTCTTCACTGTCAACCACACAAATGTACAAATGTCTTCATGATGTATTTTATACTTGTCTATCATGTAGAGCCTTGTCAAAAGCCTGGCTTAAAAACCAATGTAAACAACACCAGAGTCAGAATGAAAGGAAAAGTAAAATAAAGAACTTTGCATACAGGAAACCTGAAACCAAAATAGAAATTGCTGGGGCATGATTCCCAGAGATTCTAGGGACATGAGTTTGAATCTTTCTATTTTCTTTGGAAGGAAATGGTCTTATCATTGATAGGCAACATGCTTTTATGCAGGGAAGGTCATGTTTTACCAACTTAATAGAATTCTTTGAGGAACTGACAAAGGTGATTGATGAGGGAAGGGCTGTAGATGTCATATACATGGACTTCTGTAAGGTGTATGATATTCCCCATGGTAGGCTGATGGAGAAAGTGAAGTCACATAGGGTCCAAGGTGTACCATCTAAATGGCTGGGCAGCAGGAGAGAGAGTAGTAGTGCAAGGGAGTTTCTCAAAATGGAGAACCGTACCAATGGTGTTCCACAGGGATGCTGGGACCACTGTTATTTGTGATTTGGAGGAAGATATCGGTTGCCTGATTAGCAAATTTGCAGATAGTGAAGGGGGCTGTCAGAGAATGCAGCAAAATATAGATAGATTGGAGAGTTGGACAGAGATATTGGAGATGGAGTTCAATCCGTGCAAATGCGAAGTGATGCATTTGGAAGATCCAATTCAAGAGTGAACTATACGGTAAATGGAAGAGCCATGGGGATCATTGATGTACAGAAAGTTCTGAGTGTTCAGGTCCATTATACCCTGAAGGTGGCAATGCAGGTCAATGGAGTGGTCAGGAAGGCATACAGCATGCTTTCCTTCATTGGATGGTGTATTCAGTACAAGAGTTGGCAGGTCATGTTACAGTTGTATAGGACTTTGGTTCAGCCACACTGCGTACACTTCTGGTCGCCACATTACCAGAAGGATGTGGATGTTTTGGAGAGGATGCAGAGAAGGTTCAGCAGGATATTGCCTGGAATAGAGGATTACTCTCATAACAAAAATCAAGATTGAGGCGGGACCTGATTGAGGTCTACAAAATCATGAGAAGTATAGATAGGGTGGATCGCAAAAGGCATTTTTTCCCCAGAGTGGGGAAACGTTTAAGGGAGATATGCGTGAAAAGTTCTTTACACAGAGGGCGGTGGGTGCTTGGATCGCATTGCCGGTGGAGTTGGTAGAGGCGGGCACGATAGCGTCATTTAAGATAGATGCATGAATGGGTAGGGAGCGGAGACATACAGATCCTGAGAAAATAGGTGACAAGTTTAGATAGAGGATTTGGATCAATGGCAGGCTTGGAGGGCCGAGGGACCTGTTCCTGTGCTGTAATTTTCTTTGTTCTTGTTCTTGTTCTTTGAATCCCACCATGGTTTTTTTTTGATATTTGAATTCAATAAGAACTGTATTGAAAAGCTGGACTAAAAGTGACCATTAACCAGTGTCAGTTGTTGTTTTTGACAAAAAAAGACCCTATCTGGTTCACTAATGTCCTTTAGGGAAGGAAAGATCAACCATACCGGGTCTGGCCTACATGTACCTCTGGGCACACATGATCAATTTATGGGCAATAAATGCTGACCTAACCATGCATTGTGAGCCAATAAATAAAATTCTCTCACTTCAGCCATGTAATATATGTTTAAAGTCTGGTTGAAGATTTGTAGCTCGGGTGTCCGTTGTTGTGATTGTGTTCGCCGAGCTGGAAGTTTTTGCTGCAGGAGGCACTTCCTTCCTCAGCCTCGTTACCACAGCCACACCTCCTTCCTCAGCCCCTGCCTCAGCACCGCCCTCCTAACCTGCAATCCTCTTCCTGACCTCTCCGCCCCCACCCCACTCCGGCCTATCACCCTCACCTTGACCTCCTTCCGCCTATCACATCTCCATCGCCCCTACCCCAAGTCCCTCCTCCCTACCTTTTATCTTAGCCTGCCTGGCACCCTCTCCTCATTCCTGATGAAGGGCTCTGGCCCGAAACGTCGAATTTCCTGTTCCTTGGATGCTGCCTGACCTGCTGTGCTTTAACCAGCAACACATTTTCAGCTGTGATCTCCAGCATCTGCAGACCTCACTTTTTACTCGAAGATTTTAACCTACTGCGAATCCTCTTGCAAGGATGCCTGCCTTGAAGAAGCTCTCTTCCTCTCTCTACAAGGATTTCAGTGAGTCTCTCTCTCACTGCACCCCCCAGGTCATCTCCTCTGCACAGAAGCTCTTCAGCCACGTTCTCAAACAGACTCGTTACCACAGCCACATCTCCTTCCTCAGCACCTGCCTCAGCACCGCCCTCCTAACCTGCAATCCTCTTCCTGACCTCTCCGCCCCCACCCCACTCCGGCCTATCACCCTCACCTTGACCTCCTTCCACCTATCACATCTCCATCGCCCCTCCCCCAAGTCCCTCCTCCCTACCTTTTATCTTACCCTGCCTGGCACCCTCTCCTCATTCCTGATGAAGGGCTCTGGCCCGAAACGTCAAATTTCCTGTTCCTTGGATGCTGCCTGACCCGCTGTGCTTTAACCAGCAACACATTTTCAGCCATACATTGTGTGTCATTCATTCCATGTCCTCTCATTCTGCAGAAACTCAGCAGATATGGCAGCATCTGTGAAGAGAAAGTAGAGTTAATATTTTGGGTCTGGTGACTCTCTTTCTGAACTGATTGTAGGTAGGAAAAAGTTGGGATGGAGGTGGGGTGGTGAAGAAGTAACTGATAGGTGGAGATGGAGCTCTGAGAGAGAGAGAGAGAGCAGTTGTGCAGACAAAGGAATAGGTAACGGGTAACCTGGGAGAATCAATAGTTGCTAATGGGAATCATTAATAGCTGACAGTGGGTTGTTTGTGAATGTGATGACAAGCTGAAAATGTGTTGCTGGAAAAGCGCAGTAGGTCAGGCAGCATCCAAGGAGCAGGAGAATCGACGTTTCGGACATGAGCCTGACCGGGTGCTGAAGAAGGGCTCATGCCCAAAACGTCGATTCTCCTGCTCCTTGGATGCTGCCTGACCTGCTGCACTTTTCCAGCAACACATTCAGCTCTGATTCCAGCATCTGCAGTCCTCACTTTCTCCCAATGTGATGACAAGGACTGTTTTGAAGGAGTTTGGGAAGGGACATGAGAGAGGGTGCTCAGGCCCTAAAATTTATTGAATTCGATATTACGTTCCGAAAACTGCAGGATCCCCAAATGGAAAATGAGATGCTGTTCTTCCAACTTGCACTGAGTTTTGCTGGACATTGCAACAAGCCTAAGCAGAGATGTTGGCCAGGGAACACAGTGGTATGTTGAAGTGGCAAGCGTCTGGAAACTCGGTTCATATTTGCCCAATGTGAAGTAGCAATTTGCCTGCACTTCACTCGGCATGGTCGACTGCATTTGCTGCTCACACTCTGGTTTCTCTACAGTTGGGAGAGGAAATGTAGACTGGGTGAATGCTTGCAGAACACTTATATTCTGTCTGCAAAAATGAGTTTGAGCTTAGTGAAATTCTAACCTGTCTCCAGAATTATTGGCTGGGTTCTGGATTATTAGTTGGGTGACATTCCCATATGTCACCCCTCCCCATGTTCTGGCTGGTTCATGGACAGAATCAATTTGGTTAGAGCTAAGAAACCAATAGTGGTACCATTACACTGCTAGATATACTGTGTAGGACAAAGTGTGGACTGCAGATGCTGGAGAGTCAGGTTCAAAATGTAAGGTGCTGGAAAAGCACAACAGATCAGGCAGCAACCAAGGAGCAGGAGAGTCAATGCTTCGGGAATAAGACCTTCATCAGAAATCTGGATGGCGAAGAGGGCTGAGAAATAAATTTGAGGGAAAGATGGGAAGGCAACAGGTGGACGCAGATGGAAGGTAATTGTGAAAGGTTGGTGGGTAGGATGGAGCAGACAGGTGGGAAGGAAGATGGACAGATAGGTCAGGTCAAGAGGGCGGTGCCAAGTTAGAAGGTTGGATCTGGGATGAGGTGGGCAGTGGGGAGATTTGGAAACTGGTCGATGTTGTTGCCGGGTGGTTGTAGGGTCTCAAAGTGCAAGATGAGGTGTTCTTCTTTCAGTAGGCAGGTGTCTTTGATTTGGCAGTGGAGGAGGCCCAGGACTTCCATGTCCTTGGGGGGAGTTGAAGTGGTTTGTCACAGGGCAGTGGGGTTGTTTGGTGCATGCGTTCTAGAGATGATCTCTGAACCGCTCCATGAGTTTGCATCTGTCTCCCCGATGTGGAGGAGACCGCATTGAGCAATGGACATAGTATATTGTGTAGGCCATTAACTGGCAGAAAAGATATAGAGGAATAAATTTGCAAGGAATTTAATAGTGTAATTATCATATTACAGACTGGGATAATGATGGCATTAACAGTAAATAGGAGGAAGAGTTTCTCAAACAAAAACAGAGACTGTTGAAGAAACTCAGCAAGTTTGGCAGCATCTATGGAGAGAAAACAGTTAATGTTACCAGTCCATTGACCATTAAACTTGAAACATTAACTCTGTTTTCTTTCTGCAGATACATGCCAGTCCTACAAAGTTTCTCCAGCAACTTCTGTGTTGTTTCAGATCTCCAGCATCTGCAGTTGTTTGTTTATGATAAAGTTTTTCAAGTGTGTTTGGGAGAAAATTTTGTGTCCGCATCTTTCTGACCCAAAGAGGCTTTGCTGGATCTAATTCTTGGGAATGAGGTAGACCAAGTGGCACATAACAGGCTTCGTATATGCACAAGTGTTTCTGTGTACACAAACCTTTTAATGTGGCAAGGCAGGTTGAGAAAGTAATAAAGAAGACATATAGAATTGCAGGCTTTGTAACTGGAGGCAATGCAGTTACAAGGATTTTCTGTTGCAGAGGAAAACAATTTGTTTAAGCTCAGCCGGTGTATTGTGTTCAATTCTGGATACTGCTGTTTAGAAAGGGTGTGAATATGTTGGTGCATAAAAGATGTCAGAAACAGTTATATGGATGTGGGAGAGAGATATGTAGGTTGAAGATAAGTTGAGAAATCCTAATCTTCTCTTTTAAAGGTAGGAGGTTACAGGATAAATGGGTTTTGTCTGGATGGCAAGATGTAATCAGTGGGGTGCCACAGGGTTCATTCCTTGGATCCCCATCTATTTACAAACTGCATTAACAATTTGGATACAGGTATAGAAAGCTCTATAGCCAGATTTGTGGATAACACAAAAAATAGGCAGGCCGATAAATTACAATGAGGAAATGAGAACCTTACAAATGGATGTAAATAGGTTAGGAGAGTGGGTCCAAAATGTGGCAGATGGAGTTTAACATGTTTAAGTGTGAGGTCATGCATTTGCGTTGAAAAATCGGAAGGCGACCTATTATCTCAATGGGGGGAGACTTTGGGGTGTTCTGGTACAGAGAGATCTAGTTGTGCTTATTCATGAGTCACAGAAAACTAGCATGCAGGTACAGGAGATAATAATGAATGGAATGTTGGCTTTTATAGCTAAAGGAATAGAATACAAAAATAAGGAAGTATTATTGCAACTATACAAGGTATTAGTGAGACTGCGCTGGAGTATTCTGCACAGTTTTGCTTCCCTTATGTGAGGAAACATGTCGTGGCATTGGAGGCAGTTCAGAGGAGGTTCACTAGATTGATCCCAAAGATGAAGGGTTTGTCGTATGAAGAGAGATTAAACAGTTTAGGCCTATACTCTCTGTATTTATTTAGAAGAATGAGGGAAGATCAAATTGAGATATTCAAGGTGATAAAAGGTGGGGATAAAGTAGATGTGGAGCCGATGCTTCCTCTTGTGGATGATCCTTCTTACGAGGGCATGTATTATGAAGAAGGGTTGAGGGAGCTAAGGCTTCTTTCATTGGAGTGAAGAAGTGTGGGAAGGGATTTGATAGAGGTGTACAAGATGATGAGAGGCATAAATAGAGTGAATAGTCAGAGATGTCTTCCCAGGGCAGAAATTGCTATCACAAGGGGGCATAATTTTAAGGTGATTGGAGGAAGGATTAGGGGAGATGTCAGAGGTCAATTCTTTACACAGAGTGTTGAGTGCGTGGAATGCATTGCCATTGGTGGTGGTAGTAGAGCCAGATACATTAGGGACATTTGAAGCAACTCTTGGATAGGCACATTCGGTTAGTGCCTTGGATAGGTTACTTTGATCTTAAGAGTAGGATAAAAGGTTGGCACAACATCAAGGGCCGAAGGGCCTGTACTGTGCTGTACTGTTTTATATTCTTTCTTCTATATTAGGATGAGAGGTCATGGCCTTAGGATAAAGGGTAGTAAATTTGAAATAGAGTTGAGGAGAAACTACAAAGGGTTGTGAATCTGTGGAATTTGCTACCCCCAAAGTGTGGTGGATGCTGGGACAGTGAGTAATTTTAAGGACGAGTTGGACAGATTTTTAATTGATGATGGGTTGAAGGGAAATGGAGAGAAAGCAGGAAAATGGGGGTGAGGAGCATATCAGCCAGGATCAAATAGCAGCACAAACTCACTGGGCCAAATGGCCTAATTTTGCTCCTATATCTTATGATCTAAGGTGAATGGCAGAAGTATTATCAGTGAGATGAAGCATGTCATTATGATCTAGAATCTAATGCTTGAGCATGTTGTGGTGGTAGATTCAATCATAACTATCAGAAAGGAACTGCATAATTACCTGAAGAGACATGATATGAAGAGGCTTTGAGGAAAAGATGTGGGAGTAACAGTAGCTGAGTTGTCCCTGCAGAAATCCAATGTGGACATAACAGGCCAAATAATGAGTGCCGGATTGCAGTCATTCTAAGATTGCTAATGAGCAAGTGGGAATTAATGTTATGATTTGGAATGGAGTTTGAAGGTAATGTACTGGTGTGGTAATATTACAAGAGCGAGGTTATGTAATGTGGTCAGCTATAAAATAGTGGCATTTCCAATCTATGGGGCCAGAGCTCAACAGGAATACGGGGGACAGTTTACTGCAATCAAACCTGTTCTATCATCAGGTGAGGTGACTGATCTGTAGCTCAATTCCAGATGCCTGCCTTTGTCCCATATCCATTTGATGGATTTTATATTTTGTTAACCCGTCTGAAAAACAACCCTCCACCACCACCCCCTGTCTTCTACCTTTGAGCCAGTTCTGTATCCAATAGGCTAGTTCTCCCTGTATTCCATGAGATCTAACCTTGCTAACAAGTCTCCCATGGGGAACCTTGTCGAATGCCTTACTGAAGTCCATATAGATCACATCTACTGCTCTGCCCTCATCAATCCTCTTTGTTACTTCCTCAAAAAACTCAATCAAGTTTGTGAGACATGATTTCCCACGCACAAAGCTATGTTGATTATCCCAAATCAGTCCTTGCTTTTCCAATTACATGTACATCCTGTCCCTCAGGATTCCCTCCAACAACTTGCCCACCGCCGACGTCAGGCTCACTGGTCTATAGTTCCCTGGCTTGTCCTTACCACGCTTCTTAAACAGTGACACCCACGTTAGCCAACCTCCAGTCTTCCGGCACCTCACCTGTTACTATCGATGATACAAATATCTCAGCAAGAGGCCCAGCAATCACTACTCCAGCTTCCCACAGACTTCTTGGGTACACCTGATCAGATCCTGGAGATGAATCCGCCTTTATGCGTTTCGAGACATCCAGCACTTCCTCCTCTGTGATCTGGACATTTTGCAAGATGTCACCATCTATTTCCCTACATTCTATATCTTCCATATCCTTTTTCACAGGAGATGCAAAATACTCGTTTAGCATCTCCCCCATTTTCTGCAGCTCCGCACAAAGGCTGCCTTTTTGATCTTTGAGGGGCCCTATTGTCTCCCTAGTTACCCTTTTGTCCTTAATGTATTTATAAAAACCCTTTGGATTCTACTTAATTCTATTTGCCAAAGTTATCTCATGTCCACTCTTTGCCGTACTGATTTCCCTCTTAAGTACACTCCTACTGCCTTTGTACTCATCTAAGGATTCTCTTGATCTATCCTGTCTATACCTAACATATGCTTCCTTCTTGTTCTTAACCAAACCCTCAATTTCTTTAGTCATCCAGCATTCCCTATACCTACCAGCCTTTCCTTTCACCCTGACAAGAATATACTTTCTCTGCATTCTCGTTATCTCATTTCTGAAGGCTTTCCATTTTCCAGCCGTCCCTTTACCTGTGAACATCTGCCCCCAATCAGCTTTCCAAAGTTCTTGCCTAATACCGTCAAAATTGACCTTCCTCCAATTTAGAACTTCAACTTTTAGATCTGGTCTATCCTTTTCCATCACTATTTAAAATCTAATAGAAATATGGTCGCTGGCCCCAAAGTGCTCCCCCACTGAGACCTCAGTCACCTGCCCTGCCTTATTTGCCAAGAGTAGGTCAAGTTTTGCACCTTCTCGAGTAGGTACATCCACATACTGAATCAGAAAATTTTCTTGTACACACTTAACAAATTCCTCTCCATCTAACCCTTAATGCTCTGGCAGTCCCAATCTATGTCAGGAAAGATAAAATCCTCTACCATAACCACCCCATTATTCTTACAGATAGCTGAGATCTTCTTACAAGTTTGTTTCTCAATTTCCCTCTGACTATTAGGGGGTCTATAATACAATCCCAATAAGGTGATCATCCCTTTCTTATTTCTCAGTTCCACCCAAATAACTTCCTTGGATGTATTTCCAGTAATATCCTCCCTCAGCACAGCTGTAAATGCTATCCCTAATCAAAAACGCCACTCCCCCTCCTCTCTTGCCTCCCTTTCTATCCTTCCTGTAGCATTTGTATCCTGGAACATTAAGCTGTCAATCCTGCCCATCCCTGAGTCATGTTTCTGTAATAGCTATGATATCCCAGTCCCATGTCCCTAACCATGCCCTGAGTTCATCTGTCTTCCCTGTTAGGCCTCTTGCATTGAAATAAATGCAGTTTAATTTATTAGCCCTACCTTGTCTCTGTCTGCCCTGGTTGTTTGACTCACTTCTGTTCTCAGCTGTACCCGTCTCAGATCGATCTGTTTCCTCACTATCTCCCTGGGAGATTGGTAAGTTTGCAGATGAGACCAAAATTGGAGGCGCAGTGGACAGTGAAGAAGGTTACCTAAGATTACAACAGGATCTTGACATTATGGGCTGAGAAGTGACAGATGGAGTTTAATACAGATAAATGCAAGGTGCTGCATTTTGGTAAAGCAAATCTTAGCAGGACATATACACTTAATGGTAAGGTCCTAAGGAGTGTTGCTGAACAAAGAGACCTTGGAGTGCAGGTTCATAGCTTCTTGAAAATGGAGTCGCAGGAGATTGGATAGTGAAGAAGGCGTTTGGTATGCTTTCTTTTATCGATCAGAATATGGAGTACAGGAGTTGGGAGGTCATATTACGGCTGTACAGGACATTGGTTAGACCACTGTTGGAATATTGCGTGCAATTCTGGTCTCCTTCCTATCAGAAAGATGTTGTGAAACTTGAAAGGGTTCAGAAAAGATTTACAAGGATGTTGCCAGGGTTGGAGGATTTGAGCTATAGGGAGAGGCTGAACAGGCTGGGGCTTTCTTTCCCTGGAGAGTCGAAGGCTGAGGCGTGACCTTATAGAGGTTTATAAAATTATGAGGGGCATGGATAGGATAAATAGACAAAGTCTTTTCCCTGGGGTCGGGGAGTCCAGAACTAGAGGGCATAGGTTTAGGGTGAGGGGGAACGATATAAAAGAGACCTAAGAGGCAACGTTTTCACACAGAGAGTGGTACGTGTCTGGAATGAGCTGCCAGAGGAACTGGTGGAGGCTGGTACAATTGCAACATTTAAAAGGCATTTGGATGGGTATATGAATAGGAAGGATTTGGAGGGATATATGCCGGGTGCTGGCAGGTGGGACTAGATTGGGTTGGGAAATCTGGTCGGCATGGATGGGTTGGACTGAAGGGGCTGTTTCCATGCTGTACATCTGTGACTGACTCAATTAATTCAACTTGAAAATGAACACTTGATCCAGAATCAACTGCTGTTTGTGGAAGACAGTTCTTAATTTCTACCGTCCTATGTCTGTGTAGAAATTCCTAATTTCACTCTTTGATGGGCTGGCTCTAGTTTTTAAGAAAATGTCCCCTTTTCCTTGCCTCCGTAGCCAGTGAAAATAGTTTTTTCTTTCTCTGCCCTATCTCTTGGAATGTTCGTTTGAATTTCCCTTAATATTCTACATTCGAGAACACATCCCTACTTTGTGAAATTCCTTCTCACAGGATTTAACCCTTGTAGTCATTCTATTAAATTTCTGCTACATTCTTCTCAAAACCATTAGATCCTTCCTGTGGTGTGATGCCCAGAACTAGTGTCAGAACTCCAGATGTGCGCTAACCAGGGTTTTGCGCAGCTTGTAATTCTATTTTGCTAGATATAGAGCCAATGCTCATGAAGTCCTGTAGGTGGTGTACTTGCATTACTTAAACAGAAGACATGCCTGCCTGGTAGTAATGTGGCTTCATTGACTTGTTTATGGATTTTGTTCTTAATATGAGTAAGTAATTCTTTTGTGTTTATTTTTTGGGTGTTATGCCCCACACCCTCCTGATATGTCAGACAAACCATTGGATTTTCAGCTGTCTGCAATTTCATCATGTAGCATTGTCATTCATGGTTTCTGACTAATTTTTGTTTTTCCTCTGACGAATTACCTAGCTTCCACTCAGTCCCTTTTGCTGTATTCGTTGGACTATTCGTGAATATAGTCGCCTCAACCACTTCCGCTGGCAGCTCATTCCATATGCATACTACCCTCTATGTTAAAAAGACGTTGCCCCTCGGGCTCCCTTTTATTCTTTTCCCTCTGACCTTAAACTAATGCCTTCTAGTCCTCGATTCCCCAATCCTGTGAAAAAGATTGAGTACATTCGCCCTATCCATACCTCTCATGATTTAATGCACTTCTATAAGATCCTCCTACATTCTCCTACACTCTAAAGTCCAAGCTTGTCCAACCTCTCCCTATAACTAAGGCCATTAAGTCCAGGCAATCTCCTTGTACACTTCTTCTGCACTCTTTCCAGTTTAATAACATTCTTCCCTACAGCAAGGTGACCAAAACTGAACACAATACTCCAAGTGTGGCCTCACCAATGTCCTGTATACCTGCAACATAACTTCCCAACTTATATACTCAATGCCCTGACCGATGAAGGCCAGTGTGCCAAAAGCCTTCTTCACTGCCCTGTCTACCATGACTCTATTTTCAGAGAACCGTGCAACTGAACTCCAAGATCCCTCTGTTGCATTGCACTCTTTAAGGCCCTAACCTTCACCATGGAACTCCTACCTTGACTTGACTTTCCAAAATGCAATACCTCATGCTTATCTATATTAAAACCCATTTGCCATTTCTGAGCCTGCTTCCCCAGCTGATCAAGGTTCTGCTGCAATATCCGTTAACCTATTTTAGTGAGGCCTATTTAGAGAGGCCTATTTTAGTGTCATCTGCAAACTTACTAATCATTTCTTGGACATTCTCATCCAAATCATTGATATGGTTAACAAACAGTAATGGGCTCAACACCGACCCCTGAGGCAGTCCACTAGTCACAGGCCTACAGTCCGACAAGCGTCCTTCCACTATTACCCTCTGCTTCCTGCCATCAATTGTGTATTCAATTTGTCAGGTCCCCCTGGATTCCATGTGATCTAACTTCCAGAGCAGCCTACCATGTAGAATGTTATCAAAGGTCTTATTGGAATCCATATAGACCACATCTACTGTCCTGCCCTCATCAACCTTCCTGGTCACTTCATCAAAAAATTCTAAAAAGTAAAAAACTCATAAAGCCATGCTGACTACTCCAAATCAAATCCTGTCTTTCTAAATGCACGTCCATCTTATCTCCCAGAATCTTCTCAAGTAACTTACCTACCAAGATTTTAGGCTTACTGGTCTATAGTTCCCAGGATTATTTTTGCAGCCCTCCATGAATAAGGGCATAACATTCACCATTAATGTAATATAAACTTCTTATGAAACAGTTATACAAACATTGTGGTTATTCTGTTGACTCAGCTGGTTCTATGAACATCTTGTTGCAGATTTAAAGACCATCCTACGTTAAATGACAGGTATTTGCTACTACACCTGTTGGGACGAGGAGGCTTCAGTGAAGTATACAAGGTATGCTAAAATAGAACAGTACAGCACAGTACTCTCCCTTCGGCCTTTAATGTTGTGCTCATCTTTTATCCAATATGTTCTTACAATAAGGAACAGAAGGGAATAACAAAATATACACTTTCCCCTCATGGATTTCTTTCAAATCTTTTAAACCTTTCCCCATCAGTCATGGCTTGTCAGTTGAGAACAAAACCCTTTCTGTTTGAAGCACTACATGATGCACACTGTATCGCTCTTAAGTGAATGTGTCACGGGAGAGGCAGTTTCTGGTTAGGTTCATCTCCAGTGCAGAATATATTGAGATTAGACAAACTAATTTCATTAAGACCCTTCCAAACCACAGAGAGGAGATTTCCGTACCTTTATCTGAACTGGATTTGAATTCTGATACTTTATCCGTAAAATTGCATTTCCTGATTTAACCATTTCACCACCATAATTGGATGTAGGCACAGCATGCTCTGCATGATGATGTGCTTGTAGCTACCACAAACAATACTGTTTTTAATCTTTACATGGTATCCTTAGGGAAGGGTTTATTAGAAGAATAGGAGCAAGATTTGCAACAGAAATTGGATGAATTGCCCATTCTTCTCCTAATTGTAATTTTTGCTTCAAGAGAACTTTTGTTTAAATTAGTTCATGCGATGGAGGCATCACTGGCTGGACAATCACTAATTGCTACTTGCTAGGTTCAGAGGGCAGTTCGGAGTCAAACATGAGTCTGGAGTCACATGAGAGCCAAACCAGATAACAATGGCAGATTTCCTTCCCTTAGGAACATTAGTGAGCCAGATGGGTTTTTACAACAATTGACACTAGCTACACAGTCACTATGAGGCCAGGTTTTTTATTTCCAGATTTTCACTGATTCAAGTTTCACCATCTTCTATGGAGGTATGTAAACAGCTGACCTAAAAGCATCAGCCTGGATCTCTGGTGACAATTACCACTGCATTTCCTCTCCCTAATAAATTGAGGTGAATATTTTTACCAATCATGTCGAGTCTGTGACAAGAAATGATACTATGGTTTATATTAATAAACGTTACTGAGCCAGTAATCCCAATAGTGAATTGAGAGTGAAAGTGTTGTAGGTGCGAACCAGTCTGTTACGAGATGTGTCAGGGTACCTGAAAAATGTACCACTGTATTGTCACCAAAAGGCTACATGCAAACCAGTGGTGTAAAGATATGCATTACTGTGCTTACAATTGTTATATTTTTGGAATGTTATTTTAATAATCAGTCTATGACAGAAACAAAATGTTAATCTTTGCCATTGTTTCACATCATATTGTTCCAATGATTTTTGCAATGCAGCAGCGAGCAATGAGAATGAGAAATCAGTTGCATACTTTGTCCATATGGAACGCATCTAGCTACATGTAGCAAATGTTGTGCTACATCAGAGCTCCCTATAGAATATGACACGGCATCTCCACTCTCACAAGTACGTCCACACACACTATTTCCTGAACTATAGTGTCTGTATGTTTGAGGTCATGCTGTGGACTGTTTGCAAGGGGCCCTTGCAGAAATTTGTTATGATGTAGGGAAATTGAAGACACTACCAGATGTACTGGGACAATGGAAAGGAAAAATACGTAGGTCAGGTTTGCATGAAGTGTGTTTAAGATGGGTGCCAGGGTAGATATCTTTACACAGTGATAACAGTTTGAACAGATTCCCAGGAAGGATATTTGAAGCCAAGATACTGACTTGTCTCAGGAACAATTGAATACAGTAAAGGGAATTTGGTGGAATTTGTATTCTGGGAGTTCAAAGTGGTTCAACTGACTCAAATTTCTGTTTTACGTCCACTGAGAAATTATACAAAGCAGTCACTACACACAAACATGCTTTGGTCGTAGTGAAAATTTGGAATTGGATCTTCTGCAGCGTAAAAAATACTTGCTGCTGTTTATTGGTAGTAACATTTGTTCAGAAGATTGACCCAAGTTTAAAATAAAATTACTCTGTTTTGAATCTTTTGAATAGGCATTTGATCTACAAGAGCAGAGATACGTAGCAGTAAAAATTCACCAGTTAAATAAAACCTGGCGGGAGGAAAAGAAAGAAAATTACCACAAGTAAGTAAGAAAGAGTTCTGCACAGTTGTGTATCTGAATTCTTAATTTCTCTGTACTTGAACAAATATTTACAGCAGCGCTTTTCCTCCTACCATTTAGCCAAGAGTCACAATATTGGAGCTTGTTGGAAGCTTTGCTTGGTGATGCTCCCAGAGATTTTAAGCAAAAATGCAAATGGCTGGAAAAGCTCAGCAGGTCTGGGAGCATATGTGGAGAGAAATCAAAGTGAACATTTTGGGTTGAGTGACCCTTCTTTCAGAGATTTTGGTCTGTCCTTACTCTGATGCTGAATATGCCATGCTGAGTAGCTTTATTAGCGCTGCTCACATCATCTGGATATCTCAAAGCACTTTACAGCCATTGAAGTACTTTTTTGAAGTGAGTCACTCTTCTAAACACAGCAGTAAATTTGCACCCATAAGAGTCCCATACGCATGTACTTGCAACAAAAGCAAACTACTACATGCTGGAAATCTGAAATAGGGACAGAAACTGCTGGAGAAACTTAAGTTGAAAGGTTTGATAGTGTCTGTAGAGTGAGAAACAGATTATATTTTTTGAGTTCAGTATGTCTATCCTTCAGAGCTGTATTTGTGACATATTTTTGAATGTCACGTATTGATCAAACACAAGCAAACTTCACTTCTGTCTTTCCAAATACTGCCATGGATCTTTTGCATCTACTTGAGCATGCAGACTGGGCCTCAGTTTAGTGACACCTCTGAAAGAACAGAACAGCAGTACTTTATCACTGTGTTGGAATATCATCTTGATTAATATGCGCAGGTTTCTGGGGTGAGACCTGAACCTACACGATTTGACCTCTGAATCAAGAATGCCATTTCTGAACCACAGAAAGTGATTTATCTCTGAAAGTTGCCAACCAGGTAAATAGTGCTGTGAAGAAGGCATATGCCATACTGGCTTTTATTGGTAGAGGAATTGAGTTCCTGAGTCCTGAGGTCATGTTGCAGTTGTATAAGACTCTGGTGTGGAGTATAAGAATCTGGAGTATTGTGTGCAGTTTTGGTTGCCATACTATAGGAAGGATGTGGAGGCACTGGAACGGGTGCAGAGGAGGTTTACCAGGATGTTGCCTGGTCTGGTAGGAAGATCGTATGAGGAAAGGCTGAGGCATTTGGGGCTGTTTTCATTGGAGAAAAGAAGGGTGACTTGATAGAGGTGTACAAAGTGATTAGGGGTTTAGATAGGGTTGACATTGAGAATCTTTTTCCACGTATGGAGTCCGCTATTACGAGGGGGCATAGCTTTAAATTAAGGGGAGGTGGGTATAGGACAGATGTTAGGGGTAGATTCTTTACTCAGCGAGTTGTGAGTTCATGGAATGCCCTGCCAGTAGCAGTGGTGGACTCTCCCTCTTTATGGGCATTTAAACGGGCATTGGATAGGCATATGGAGGATAGTGGGCTAGTGTAAGTTAGGTGGGCTTGGGTCGGCGCAACATTGAGGGCCGAAGGGCCTGTACTGCGCTGTATTTTTCTATGTTCTATGTAAAGTGGGGAAAAGAATTACAGAACTCTATGTCTCACTAAAAATGAGAGATCTTACAGCTTTGACAGAACTCAAAGAGCAGCGAGAAGGGGACATGAAAAGTCCTTAGTTGGTAGGATTAGGGAAAACCCAAAGGCTTTCTATAGGTATGTCAGGAATAAAAGGATGACTAGGGTAGGTATCGGTCCAGTCAAGGATAGTAGTGGGAAGTTGTGCGTGGAGGCGGAGGAGATTGGAGAGACACTAAATCAATACTTTTCGTCAGTATTCACTCAGGAACAGGACACTGTTGCTGATTTGAATGGATGGATGGCCTTGAGATATGTAGGGAAGAGGTCTGGGGAATACTGGAAAGGATGAAAATAGATAAGTCTCCTGGGCCCGATGGCATTTATCCTAGGATCCTCTGGGAAGCTAGGGAGGAGATAGCCGAGCCATTGGCCTTGATTTTTATGTCATCGTTGTCTACGGGAATAGTGCCAGAAGACTGGAGGATAGTGAATGTGGTCCCCTTGTTCAAGAAGGGGAGTAGGGATAGCCCTAGTAACTATAGGCCAGTGAGTCGCACTTCTGTTGTGGGCAAAGTCTTAGAGAGAATTGTAAGGGATAGGATTTATGAACATCTGGATAGGAATAACGTGATCAAGGATAGTCAGCATGGTTTTGTGAAGGGCAGGTCGTGCCTCACAAACCTTATTGAGTTCTTTGAGAAGGTGACCAAGGAAGTGGACGAGGGTAAAGCAGTAGATGTGGTGTATATGGATTTTAGCAAGGCGTTCGATAAAGTACCCCATGGTAGGCTAATGCAAAAACTACGGAGGTATGGCATTGAGGGTGAATTAGAGGTTTGGATTAGGAATTGGCTGGCTGGAAGGAGACAGAGGGTAGTAGTTGATGTTATAGGTTCATCTTGGAGTGCAGTTACTAGTGGTGTTCCACAAGGATCGGTTTGGGACCATTGCTGTTTGTCATTTTTATAAATGACCTAGAGGAGGGGCTTGAAAGCTGGGTGAGCAAGTTTGCGGATGATACGAAAGTTGGTGGAGTTGTGGACAGCGAAGAAGGATGTGGCAGGTTACAGCGGGATATAGATAGGTTGCAGAGCTGGGCAGAAAGGTGGCAAATGGAGTTCAATGTAGCTAAGTGTGAAGTCATTCACTTTGGTAGGAGTAACAAGAAGATGGATTACTGGGCTAATGGTAGGCTACTTGGTAGTGTGGAGGAGCAGAGAGATCTTGGTGTCCAT
The DNA here is from genome assembly GCF_020745735.1 of Hemiscyllium ocellatum. Lineage (NCBI taxonomy): Eukaryota > Metazoa > Chordata > Chondrichthyes > Orectolobiformes > Hemiscylliidae > Hemiscyllium > Hemiscyllium ocellatum. Next base: position 12,216,726 of record NC_083432.1, on the reverse strand, counting down.
GTACACAGATCTCTGAAAGTTGCCACCCAGGTAAACAGTGCTGTGAAGAAGGCATATGGTGTACTGGGTTTTATTGGTAGAGGAATTGAGTTCCGGAGTCCTGAGGTCATGTTGCAGTTGTATAAGACTCTGGTGCGGCCTCATCTGGAGTATTGTGTGCAGTTTTGGTCGCCATACTATAGGAAGGATGTGGAGGCATTGGAACGAGTGCAGAGGAGGTTTACCAGGATGTTGCCTGGCATTGTAGGAAGATCGTATGAGGAAAGGCTGAGGCACTTGGGCCTGTTCTCTTTGGAGAAAAGAAGGTTTAGGGGAGATTTGATAGAGGTGTACAAGATGATTAGGGGTTTAGATAGGGTTGACAGTGAGAACCTTTTTCTGCTAATGGAGTCAGCTGTTACTAGGGGACACAGCTTTAAATTAAGGGGTGGTAGGTATAGGACAGACGTTAGGGGTAGATTCTTTACTCAGCGGGTTGTGAGTTCATGGAATGCCCTGCCAGTAGCAGTGGTGGACTTTCCCTCTTTATGGTCATTTAAGCGTGCATTGGATAAGCATATGGAGGTTATTGGGCTAGTGTAGGTTAGGTAGGCTTTGGTCGGCGCAACATCGAGGGCCGAAGGGCCTGTACTGCGCTGTATTTTTCTATGTTCTATAACTCCTCTCACTTACTACCTAGATAATACGGTCGACTTACTGTACAGTCAACTCTTCTTTGACCCCATGTGACAATTAATTTTTTTTTTAAATGAAGCATTTAAGTTAATTGCATGACTACTCTTTAAAAAAAGAAGCTTGGTTTATTACTGTTGTGGAATTTCTCAAAGTGTTTTGCAGTCAGTTGCAGCATTGAGTCAACTGTCGCCAAAATTGCTTTTTTGATGTAATCACTTACCTCTATTCTGAAAGGCTTTTTGTTCATGTTTTTTGCACACAACCCAAGTGGTGTTAACTTATAAACAATCATTAGGGTATATTGTACTGACTAGAAAGAAATTTAGGCTGTCAATTCAATATATGTTTATGTGTGCCTATGTAATATATGTGAATATATATGATGAGACAGAAGCAGAATTAGTGATCAACTGGTGGCTTGTAACTGTACTACAGCATATGGAATACATCATAAGAAATTCAATCCAGTCTTGGCCTGCAACTGTTCAATTGTGATTTATGTGTTGCAACCTTTCATTTTTCTGCACTACAGCTATATTCCCCTGGGATCGGACTACTAAATTCATAACTGCTTTATTTTATAAGCTGGCAAGTTCTAAAGGATGGAATAATTATTTAAGTGTGCTTCCTTTGTTGCTATGCTCTACACCATGTTTTTAAGATATTTTTATTTTTATTTTTATTTATGCAGGTTTGTTATCTCTGCTTTTACAGTAATTTACAACTGCAAAAATATCTGACTTGGAGTTGAAGTTGTAAGCACTTTTAAACACTGCAAGTATGTACTGGAGCTGTGCCAGGGAGGAAAGAAAAGACCTCATATACTAAACTTGCAACTTAAATTTGTACAAATGTTTATCTTTGCATTGAGAAAAAGGGACAATAAGTCCTAGTGTTTGGCAGTCAGGACTTCACAAACTGGTTACCCAAATTGAGCAATTTGCTATATGAATACCAAAAGTAGGGAGATATTTTTATTGAGTCATAGAAGTCTACAATGCAGAAAAAGACCCTTCAACCCATCAAGTCTGTGCTGGTCAAAGACTTGGAGGCCTCTCCTGCATGAATTAACTTGCCTTATTACAATTTACTCAGGTCTGAAGGTTCAATCTTTGCAAAATTGTCTATCACCATCTCCATGCTTTTTTGTTTCATCAGAAATACTGACTAACAGTTATAAACACACTCAAATGAGTTGCTTTGATTACATGGTTTCACATCATTTACTGCACTTTTCATCCTCATCTGCCCATCTTCCCAACTAATATAAAACAAAGAACTGAGGAAGATGGAAAGCTGAAACAAAAACAGTGCGAAAGAAACAATGGAACAAGCATAACTCTCTGGGATGGATAATTCCAAAGATTTACTGTGGGCGGCATGGTGGCACAGTGGTTAGCACTGCTGCCTCACAGCGCCAGAGACCCGGGTTCAATTCCCGACTCAGGTGACTGTGTCTGTGTGGGTTTCCTCCGAGTGCTCCAGTTTCCTCCCACAGTCCAAAGATGTGCAGGTCAGGTGAATTGGTCATGCTAAATTGCCTGTAGTGTTAGGTGAAGGGGTAAAGGTAGGGGTATGGGTGGGTTGCGCTTCGGTGGGTCGGTGTTGTCTTGTTGGGCCAAAGGGCCTGTTTCCACACCGTAAGTAATCTAATCTAATCTAATCTAATCCTTTGAAAGAAGAAGTGTTTCTTCATCTCAGTCTTTAATGATTGATACCTACAAGATCCCCCAGCGAGTGGAAATAAGCACTCAATGTCTAAATGACCCTGCGCACCTTCTCAGTTTCAACCAGATCATCTCTCATTCTTTTAAATCTTTGAAAGTATAAACAAAATTTACTCACCTTCTTATCAAAGGAATGCCCTCTCATCATCGGGACCAATCATTGTGCTACTTCCATTGCAATTATATCATGCTTTAAATATAAGATTTCATCAAGAAATAGTGAGATTAATTTGCCATAAGTAGAAAGGTGAATTAATTAAGGGTGAGGAATTGGACATATTAATTTCTTAGTTGGGCATTAAGAGTGCCCTTGAAGAAAATGGCACCCATTCAAAATGCCATGTTGACGTGGTTAACAATGCCCATGGTGAATATTGACTGGAAGAATGTAGGGTAGACATCAATTCTTAACCAGAATTACAGTGAATCAGGAAGATAAACTGTTTTTGTTTTCAACTCATGGTGGGATGATGAGGCAGGGAATGAGAGATCAATAGGGTTGTTGATCATCAGGGTAAGAAGTAGCAATTCTGATACAGGATCATCAACCTGAACTTTTCACTTGCTTCCTGTCCATAGAGGAATGAACTGCTGTTATGAAGTTGAAGGCATGGACTGTACCTTTAGGAGAGAGTAAAAGATTGCAAGTACCTATCATATGAATAGCTAGCAGTCCAGAGTGTACTGGAAAATTGAAAGTATGTAATATTTAGCTGTGAAACAGATACCTGCGTTTTGGTCACTGTTTTGACAACAATTCAAATTTTACCCATCAGTTTAAATTATGCCCCAGGATATTAAAGCCCAATTGAATTTTAATTGATTGGTTCAATTGAGCAAAAACAATTAGATGGGCTATAAAAATGCAGGCAGTTTGAAAGTCAGACAGAGTAACTACCATTGAAACGCGCTCTATCAAATGTACCTTTTTATATGAAACATATTTGCAGTAAAAAGAAAGAAGGCAACCCAGGGAGATCTTCAGCTGGAAGAAGTGTTATAACATGGCAGTGAAGCCTTCTGCTACTTAAACCAAACACGCAGAAAAGCTCACTTTTCCCCGTAATCTGTTAAAGTATAAGTAATAGTGAACTCCCAAATTCCACTATTTAAAGAAAAATAATATCAAACTATTCCTTAACTCTAAAAATGAACATTGAACAACAACTATTTACAACTCTAAGCTTCCTTTCTCTTAAATAGTTGTTATCTGCCTCTAACTCTATAACAATAAAACCGTCATTAAGATTACTTCAACTTAATTTCAAAACCACACAGCGGCTGTCGTCTCCGCTATCCTTCTTTCGGCTGAAGATCTCTCTGGATCGTCTTCTGTCTTTTATTTCAAAGACGTTTCATATGAAAAAGGTACCTTTGATAGAGTATTTTGAATAGCAGTCTTTCTTGATGGCAATTACTCTCTGACTTTCAAAATGCCTGCTTTTTTAATACCCTAAACTTTGGATCATCTCATTGGTTCAAGATTGGCAAAAACAATAAATTCAAATTCGATTAGGTTTAAGTATCCTGGAGCATAATTTAAACTGATTGGCTAAATTCAAATTGTTGTCAAAACAGCAACCAACTCAGGTATCTATTTCACAGAGAGGAGGAGGAGAAAGAGAAAGGGAGAGAGAATTTGAACTTCAGACGTTGTGAATTAATCAGGAAAGTCAAGTTAACAACATGGAGATGAAGACAGAAGGTAGTGATGTATTCAAATCTGTTAAAATAGTGCCACGTTTGATGAGAAAGATGTGAAGCCTTCTTTATTTCATTTTAAAAATTAGCTAGGCAGATAGAGTGGTCTGAGAACTTTTGTGTAATGCTGGTAGGCAGCGCTAGTGAGGTACTTGCAGCACAGTTAGACGAGGGTTCAAGAGATTACGCAGATGTCAAACAGGTTATTTTGAGTGCTTATGAATTGATACCAGAAGCAGATAGACAACAGTTCAGAAACATAAATAATGAACCAGGTCAGACTGATGTTGAGTCCGAAAGGGATTTAAAAATAGGTAAGACCTATGAGGTTCTGAGAGAGGTTATTCTGCTGGAGGTGTTTAAAACTCATGTCCAGAGATGATGATAATTCATCTGGATGAACAGAAAGTTCAAGAAGTGAGAAGAGTGGCAGAGATAACAGATGAATATGCATTGGTGTATAAGGCAAAGTTTAGCTTCCGGCAAGAATTTCATCCCGTCAAGGATAGAAATTGGGAGAAGAGGAGATCCTACACTACAAAACTAATATTACAACATACTGTAATAGTTAATCATAGGTGAAAAAAGAAGTCCAAGAAGATGGAACGGAGGTGAAAGGCTTCAGGTATTTTCACTGCGGTAAAGTGGGACACATAAAGTCACAGTGCTGCTCGTTAAAGAAAGTTACTGTGAGAAAAGATGTGGTAAAAGAGGCTAAGCCATTGGCATCAGTGAAAGTAGTGAAGTAAACCCAAGAAGAGCCAAGGAACTGCAGGAGAGTGCACAGCCGAGGCAGGAGCTGAACATTGAGTTAGTGCCTGAGCTCTATGAAAACGTCGTCTCTGTGGGTAAAGATCACTGAGAAAGAAGAGGAGGAGAAGGGAAAGAAGTTATAATTTTGAGAAATCAGTAAGAGATTAATGTATTTGTAATCTTTGGGACCTGTTACCTGAGAGAGTGTAATTTGTGGGATAGATGGACAGAAATTTAGCATCCCCTATGCAAGATCAGGTTAGAGTCCCAACTCAGAACTAGGGAAGTAACAATGAGAGTGACTGACCATGTCAGTTACAGAAGTACAGTTTGCTCTTGGGAACAATTTAGCAGAATCCAAGGTGGGAGTGACACCCCTTGTTGCAGAGGAGTCAATGGAAGACCAGGGAACTACAGAATTAAAAGAAAAATACACTGGAATTTTTCCAGACTGTTTAGTAACAAGATCCCACTATCATAAGTCACAGCACAAAACAAAAACTAAAGAGAAAGATGAAGATTCAGTTAGCAGACACCCTATTTGAAGTAATGGTGCAGGAAATACTTGAACAGGCAGAGGGTCAGGCAGAAGTATTTAGTCCTGAAAGGCTCATGGAGTTGCAATAGAAAGACGAGAGAATAAAAGATATGTATGTTGATGCATACTCAGAAAAGGAGTCAGAATGTATTCCAAAAGGTTATTACCTTAAAAATAGAATCCTAAAATGAAAATGGAGACCACTGCAGGTTAGTGCAGAGGTTAAATGGGCAGAACTGCACCAGATTGTGTTGCCAGTAGTATACAGACAGAAAGTGTTCCAGGTAGCTACTAGGAACATGAACTACAGGAGAAGTTCATCTGGGTGCAAGGAAGACCAAGGTTAAGGTACCAATGCATTTCTTTAGGCCTGGAGTGCACAAGAATGTGGTTAACTTTTGCCGTACATGTCATACATGCCAAATGGTAGGTAAGCCACAAGCGGTAATAAAACCATCACTTTTGTTGCCAATTCCCACATTTGAAGAACCTTTCACACATATTATAATTGATTGTGTAGGTCCCCTCCCTAAGACTAAAAGTGGGAAACAGTATTTGCTAACTCCATAATGGATGTGTCTACCAGATTTCCAGAGGCAATTCCATTATGGAATGTTAAGGTAAAAAGGGTGAGAGAGGAGTTAGTAGCTTTCTTCACACGGTATGGGCTACCCAGAGAGATTCAGTCACACCAAGGGTCTAACCTGATTGCTAGGCTGTTTAAGGTAGTCATGGATAGCTTAGACATGCAGCAATTTAAATCAAGTTTGTGCCATCCTGAATCCCAGGGAGCTTTGGACAGATGGCATCAAACCCTGAAGACCATGTTAAGGGCATACTCTCAGGATTATCCAAATGACTGGGATAAAGGTATCCCATTCATATTGTTTACCATTAGAAATGCCTCAAATGAATCTACTCCGGTTACTCTCATTGACTTAATATTTGGGCATGAAGTAAGAGAGCCTTTGAAATTAATTAAGGAGAAATTAACAAGACCGATGCCAGAGATCTCACACTTGGATTATGTATCTGAGGTAAGGGAGTGATTAAATTGGGTAGGTGAGTTAATTCCAAGCACCTAACTACTCCCATCCCAGTTTCCAGCACTTGGCCATAACCTTGTATGTCTTGACATCACAAGTGTTTGTGTAAATTGTTCTTAATACTGAAAATTATTATTATTGGATATAAATTCAAAACTGAAAATACAAAGCCTGTCAGTTAGCTTCTGAAAGAAAAAAATATACAATAATGAATCCGTTAGATTCCCTTTTCGACAAGGGAAACGCATTCTTAAATATTGAGTGATCTAATGTGCAGCTACAAAATCTTTTATTGCCCATATGTTACATTTATCATGTTAATGCTTGTTTGTCAAAATTGCACACATCTGTTTATCTTATTGGATTTAAATAATTAACTATTTGCTAGTTGTTCAATATTACATACATTACATACAGTGCCTGACTGCAATTAGGAAATGCTCATGTTAGGATTGAAAGTCTAAGTGTACAGCCATGACCATGTGAAGTTACGACATGCCTTTTCAGTCTTGGTCTTCACAATACAATTGAATTTTTGTTACAAGTAAATGTTTTAATGACATCATGACCAAGCAAGCTGAGTGTGAAAGGAAGCGAGAAGCCAAAATGAACATAAGCCCCTGAGGGAATGAAGTTGGAGAAATAATGGGCAACCAGAAAGTGAACTGAAAAAATACTTTGCATTAGTTTTAACAGTAAATGACAGCACTGTTCCAAAATTACTGAATACTTGAGGGGCAAAAGTAGGAGAGGAAATAAGTACAAAAACTGTTATTAGAGAAAAAATGCTTGAGAAAGTAAGGTGCTCAGGAATGATTAATCTCCTGGACATGATGGGATGCATTAGAAGGCGTGAATGGACATAGTAATACGGATAGTAAATGCACTGGCAGTAGTCCAGTGGATTCTGAAAAGGTCCAGGCGGATTGGAAAACTAGCAGTGTAAAACCCTTATTTGAAAAGGGAAGGGGTCAGAATAGCAGGTAATTATAGGCCAGATAGTTGAATGTCTGTTATTGGCGATTTCATAAAGAATGTAAATGCAGGGCATTTAGAAATGCATGATGTGATCAAGCTTCATGAGGGGACTACTCCTTCTCCCACCCTGCCTCCTGCAAAAAACACTATCATTTATTCCCAGTTCCTCCGCATCTGCTGCATGTGCTCCCAGGAGGAGCAGTTTCACCATAGAACATCCCAGATGGTCTCCTTCAGGAACCACAATTTCCTCTACCACATAGTGATGCCCTCCAGTGCATCTTCTCTACTTCCTGTATCTTTGCCCTTGAACTCCACCCCTCCAGTCATAACAAGGACAGACTCCAGTTTTAGAATAAAGGATACTCTATTTAGGGCTGAGATGAGACATCTCTTTCAAAAGAATTGTGAAGTTTTAGAATTCTCAATTGCAATTAGATTAGATTACTAGATTACTTACAATGTGGAAACAGGCCCTTCGGCCCAACAAGTCCACGCCGACCCTACCAAGAGCAGCCCACCCAGACCCATTCCCCTACACCTAACACTACGGGCAATTTAGCATGGCCAATTCACCTAACCTGCACATCTTTAGACTGTGGGAGGAAACCGGAGCACCCGGAGGAAACCTACGCAGGCACGGGGACAATGTGCAAACTCCACACAGACAGTTGCCCAAGGCGGGAATTAACCCAGGTCTCTGGTACTGTGAGGCAGCTGTGCTAACCACTGTGCCACCGTGCTGCCACATATTATCAATTTTGATTACATTCAGTTCAAAGAGTTACAGATATTTGAGTACTTAGAAACTTGAGGATATGTATGTAGTGAGAGCAGGCCTGTATAGCTGAGGAAGAAGATTAGCCAGGATGTCATTGAGTGCTGGGGCAAACAGCCCTCTGTTCCTATTTATTCAGTTCTAACGGTGATACTTAGTGCAGCAGGACACCTGGTATGAGAAAATACTGAGCCAATGTATGTTAGTCCATTTGTCACTTGGTTTATCTCATTAATGAGGCAATGTTCACCAACTTTATTGGGTATTTGTGCACTTGTTTGCAGAAAAAGAAATTTGAATTGTGGTTTCTTTTTCAGAAAGATGTATACAGTTAGTGTTCTAAATGCGTCAGGATAATCTATTACTGCATTAGATGAATGCAAGGAGTCTTAAACTGTACAATTTGGTTTATTGTTCCTCCATTACTGCATCTAGGTTGCTTTGTGTCTATTTAATTGTTGCATTTTGTGATTATTCAGTCTGTTTGTCATGTTTAAAGGATAAATGAACGTATGAACTTTTTTCCCTGGCTTCCAAAGCATGTTTTGCTATGTCCTTACCTGTAAAGGTTAATTTACCGTGTGCTTTGTTATGGTAACATTTTTTGTAAACAATTATCTAGATTTTGAGCATATTTTCTGATAATGTTAATTGTTTGGTTACAGGCATGCCTGCAGAGAATATAGAATTCACAAGGAATTGGATCATCCCAGGATAGTCAGACTCTATGACTATTTCTCATTAGATACAGACTCGTAAGTGTTTTTTTTTTCCTTTTAAGCTATAGTGTATTCCTTGCCATGTTCACAGAACCTTCCCAAGATTGCTTGTTGAATTTCAGTTCTGTCATGGGTTAATGTTATCTTATGTACCTTTGGGTTTAATTACTTCTCTGGACAATGTTTCATGCTGGTTATGCATTTAAAGATTTACAGTTGTGATCTTTTGTTCAGTCATTCCGGAAGAATTTCTCTGTGTATTGAAGGAATAGTCTTGCCGTAAACTTCTGCAATTTAGTTTTCTTTTACATAATTGTCTTGACCTTTAACTAGACTCTACTGGGTTGAAATGACATAATTTGCTCAGAGGCTTTAGGAGTGACTTCATTGTAAACATTGAGAAGGAATGTTCAGTAAAGCCTAGAAATTGCTCAATCATCTGACCCAAGTGAGCTGCAACAGGGGGTGATATTCCTGAAGTGTGCCTTCGGAAATTCAGACATCATCAAAGAAATGTAAAGTGGACATATTGTTTTCCACTTTAAAAAGACTTTAAACAAAAGTGCACCTTTCCAGGCACATCCCTTTGGCTCTTGATATTTATATTCGATCATAGACTGTTTTAATGGTGTGATAGTAACTAGAATTTTAGTTGTCATTTTGATCAAACAAGTTTTTCTTGTTGCACACTTGGGTTAAGTCCTCTTAACCAAGTCTTAGCTGATGTTATTCTATAAATCAACTTCTTGGCTTTCTCAACATTCCTGCAAGGAAACGTTAAGGAAAGTAAGTTTTTTTGTTACAGATCTTGTTCAATAATGTAAAGGAATTCATATTTCAAAAGTACGGGTTGCACTCAATTTTTTTCATTAATACTAATTGCAAGCTGCTGTTGAATACTCTAGTAAATTATTTTTCAGTGTTACATAACTTTTAACATTTTTTTGTATTACACAGCCAAATATTGTAAGTGTAGATGTAGCGCATGGAAAATATTGTGCTGACATGATTATTTAAACAGCTGTTAAATCTGTATCATCCAAATTACTTGCCAGTTGTTGAAATACGAATTGCCATATTTCTAGCTGAAGTAATCTGAACTCCATGGATAAAAGTCCTTTGGTTGAAGGGATTGGCAAAAAGTGTTCACTCAGTTGCATTTTAAAAACAGTGATTTCATTATCAAATGCTGTACCCTGAGCATGAGGGTTTTGAAACCAGCAGAACTTTTTTCCACTTGATGGCATGTATAATCTGTGGCAGAGTTTATTCGAAGCAACTTGCCAATGTCTGTATCAGCAGAATTTCTAGCCTTCAGTGTCACAGTTTCTTAGTCCTGAGTTGCTTTTAAAATTTATTCCCCCTAGAAGAGAGAGAACTTATAATATTACGGCGCAATATAGGCCCTTCGGCCCTCAGTGTTGCACCACCCTGTGAAACCAATCTGAAGCCCATCTAACCGACACTATTCCATTCTCGTCCATATGCCTATCTGATGACCATTTAAATGTCTGTAAAGTTGGCGAGTCTACAACTGTTGCAGGCAGTGCGTTCCACACCACTACTACTCTCTGAGTAGAAGAAACTACCTCTGACATCTGTCTTATAGCTATCACCCCTCAATTTGAAGCTATGCCCCTTAGCTAGACATCACCATCCTAGGAAAAAGGCTCCCACTGTCCATCTGATCTAACCCTCTGATTATCTTATGTCTCAATTAAGTCACCTCTCAACCTCCTTCTCTCGAATGAAAACAGCCACAAGTCCCTCAACCTTTCCTCATAAAATCCTCCCTCCATACCATGCAACATCTAGTAAATCTCCTCTGAATCCTCTCCAAAACTTCCACATCCTTCCTGTAATGCGGTGACCAGAACTGTACACAATACTCCAAAGTGCGGCCGCACCAGTGTTTTGTACAGCTGCAGCATGAGCTCATGGTTCTGAAACTCGATCCCTCTACTAATAAAAGCTAACACATCGTATGCCTTCTTAACAGTTCTATCAACCTGGGTGGCAATTTTGAGGGATCTATGTACATGGACACAGAGATCTCTCTGCTCATCTACACTACCAAGAATCTTGCCATTCATACAGTACATTCCTGTTACTCCTTCCAAAGTGAATCACCTCATACTTTTCTGCATTAAACTCCATTTGCTACTTCTCAGCACAGCTCTGCAGCTTATCTATGTCCCTCTATAACCTACAACATCCTTTGACACTATCCATGACTGTACCAACATGAGTGCCATCCGCAAATTTAATAATCCATCCTTCCATGTCTCGTCCAGGACATGTATAAAAATGACCAACAGCAATGGATCCAAAACAGATCCTTGCAGTACACCACTAATAACTGAATTCCAGGATTAACTGTTCCCATGAACCACTGCCTTCTGTCTTCTTTCAGTTAGCCAATTTCTGATCCAAACTCAAAGTTTGGGAGAAGATTTGTAGCTCGGGTGCTCATTGTTGTGGTTCTGTTCGCCAAGCTGGGAATTTGTGTTGCAGATGTTTCATCCCCTGTCTAGGTGACATCGTCAGTGCTTGGGAATCTCCTGTGAAGCGCTTCTGTGATCTTTCCTCCAGCATTTGTAGTGGTTTGAATCTGCCGCTTCCAGTTGTCAAACTGATCCAAACTGCTAAATCACCCTCAATTCCATGCCTCTGTATTTTGTGCAGTAGTCTACCATGGGGAACCTTATCAAACAACTTATTGAAACCCATATACAGCATATCAACGACGTTACTCTCATCCACCTATTTGGTCACCTCAAAGAACCGAATGAGGTTTGTGAGGCATGACCTACCCGTCACAAAACTGCTTTGACTATCCCTAATCAACGTATTCCTTTCAAGATGATTATAAATCCTGTCTCTCATAGCCTTTTCTAACACTATAATTACCAAGGTTGTCTCTACTCCCCCTCTTGAACAAGGGAACAACATTTGCTATCCTCCCGTCTTCTGGTACTATTCCTGTAGACAATGATGACATAAACGTCAAAGCCAAAGGCTCGGCAATCTCCTCCCTGGCTTCCCAGAGAATCATAAGATAAATCCCATCCAGCCCAGGTGATTTATCTGTTTTCACACTTTCCCGAATTTCTAAGACCTCTTCCTTGTGAACCTCAATTCCTGTTTCTCAGTATCCTCCTCAACAACATTGTCTTTTTCCAGTGTGAATACTGATGAAAAATAATCATTTAGTGCTTCCCCTATCTCCTGACTCCATGCACAACTTCCACTACTATCCTTGATTGACCCTAATCTTTCTCTAGTCATTCTTTTATCCCTTATATACCAATAGAAAGCTTTAAGGTTTTCCCTGATCCTAGCAGCCAACAATGTCTCATGTCCCCTCCTAGCTCATCTTAGCTCTTTTTAGGTCTTTCCTGGTTACCTTGTAACTCTCAATTGCCCAAACTGAGCCTTTACTTCTCACCCTAACATAAGCCGCCTTCTTCCTCCTTGACAAGAGATTCAACTTCCTTAGTAAACCACGGCTCCCGCACTTGACAACTTCCTCCCTGCCTGACAGGTACACACTTATCAAGGACACACAGTAGCTGTTCCTTGAATAAGCTCCACATTTCTATTTTGCCCTCCCCTGCAGTTTCCTTCCCCATCCTATGCTTCCTAAATCTTGTCTAATCGCATCGTTATTGCCTTTCCCCAGCTATAGCTCTTGATCTCAATGTATACCTATCCCTTTCCATCGCTCAAGTAAACATAACTGAATTGTGGTCACTATCACCAAAGTGCTCACCTACCTCCAAATCTAACACCTGGCTGGGTTCATTACCCAGTACTAAATCTATTGTGGCCTCGCCTCTTGGCCCATCAACATACCGTGTCAGAAAATCCTCTACACACAATGGACAAAAACTGACCCATCTAAAGTATTTGAACTATAGTATTCCCAGTCAATATTAGGGAAGTTGAAGTCCCCCATAACAACTACCCTGTCGCACTTGCTCCTGTCCAGAATCATCTTTGCTATCCTTTCCTCTAAATCTCTGGAACTATTTGGAAGCCTACAGAAAACTTCCAACAGGGTGACCTCTCCTTTTCTGTTTCTAATCTCAGCCCATACTACCTCAGTAGACAGGTCCTTAAACATCCTTTCTGCAACTGTAATGCTGTCCTTGACTAACAGTGCCGTACCCCTACGTCTCTTACCACCTTTCCGTTCTTACTGAAACATCTAAATCCTGGAACCTGCAACAACCATTTCTGTCCCTGCTCTACCCTTGTCTCTAAACTGGCCACAACATTGAAATCCCAGGTGTTGACCCATGCTGCTGTTCACCCATCTTATGCCAGATGCTCCTGGCATTGAAATAGACACACTTCAAACCAGCTTCTTGCTTGCCGGCGCCCTCTTGTGACCCTGAAACCTTATTTTGGACCTCCCTACTCTCAACCTCCTCTCTACTCAAATGACAATTTGGGTTCCCATCCCCCTTTACCACCCCCCACCCCCCCCCCCCCCCCCCACCCCGGATATTGGCACCCCTCTGGTTCAGGTTTAGACAGTCCTGTTTATAGATGTCCCACCTACCCTAGAAAGAGACCCAATTATCCAGGAATCCAAAACCCTCCCTCCTGCACCATCTCTCTAGCCACATACTCAACTCCTCTCTCCATATTCCTTGCCTCACTAGCATGTGGCACCGGCAAGAAACCAGAGATAACAACTCTGTTTCCACCCTAGCTCCCTGAATTTCTGCCTTAAATCCCCATCTGTCATACTACCTATGTCCTTGGTGCTTATGTGGACCACGAGTGGATACTGAAGTTCATCAAGTAGCAGGAAGAGAAAACGTTGCTTAGCATTTTTGGACATGTGTTTTGCATTAATATTTGAGTTGCATCCAGAATATTGATGTGTTTCCTTGGTTCTACAGTAGAGCACAGTATATGGATTTGACATGTAATGAATCCTAACTGAGCAAGGAATGAGATGTGTTCGTGTATATTTTATATATGAAAACTGAAAAATACAAGAGTAAAGGAAATTCCATAGTTGCTGCTCATGCTGATCAGTGCATTCTGTCATCTCTCTCAACTGAAACCAAGTTGATTCCAAGTGAAAGTGATGATGCTTAGAGGAAATAAAATCTCTTGGTCATGGACAGAGGGCAAAAAAAAACGATGTCCTGATCTTGTTCCTCAGGTTTTGTACTGTGTTAGAGTATTGTGAAGGCAATGATCTGGATTTCTACCTGAAGCAACACAAGCTGATGTCAGAAAAGGAAGGGCGCTCCATCATCATGCAAGTGGTCAACGCTCTGAAATATCTGAATGAGATCAAGCCCCCTATCATTCACTATGACCTTAAGCCAGGTACGTATTTCTGCTGAGGGTCTATCCTTGTAATAATCATCAAAGGGTAGAATAACTAGGAATATTGAGTTGCGTTTTCTCAAAATACTTTTGAAAAGGATACAAAAAAAGGATGATAAAAGACGTTCAATAGGATACCATATCTAAGGCTACTGAATAAGATAATAGCCCTTAGTGCTGGGGGTATTTTATTAGTATGGATAGAGAATTGGCTCTATAAGCAAAATAAGGAGAGCATTTTCAGGATGGCAACTGTAACTAGTGGAATGCCACAGTTAAATACAATTTTTATTAATAATTTGGAGAGGGAAGTGAATGTACTGTTGCCAAGTTTACAGTTGATGCACAAATAGATTGGAAGGCAAACACTGGGAATAATGGAAAGGATTTGCATTGGGAAATAGACATATTAGTTGAATGGGCAAAACTTGATTTGGGTTTTTGTACTTTGTCAAAAAAAGTAGAGGAGTTGGATATTATTTAAATGGAGAAAGACTACAGAAAGCTGCAGCACAGAAGGATTTGGAAGTCCTCATGAATAAATCAGAAAAAAAGCTAGCATACGAGTTCAGCACATGGCTGTTATTTAAAAGTAAATGGAGTATAAAAATAAGGATGTTTTGCCAAACCTGTACAAAGCACTAATGAGACTAAAATACTGTGAACAGTTTTGGGCTACTAATCAATGGAAAGATGTATTGGCGTTGGAGGCAGTCCAGAGAAGGTTCACTAGGCCGATACCAGGTATGGAGGGAATGTGTTGGAGAGACTGTGTTGGTTGGGCGTGTATTCATAGGAGCTTAAAAGAGTAAGAGTTGAGAGAGGTGACCTTATTGAGGTGTAAGGTTCTTAAGCAGCATGGCGGGTAAATGCAGAGCAATGGGTTCCCCCTGTGGGAGAGTATAGGATCACCCTGTCAAAACAGAGATGAGGAATTTGTTCTGAGTGTAACACATCTATGGAAATTTTTCCCACAGAGAGCTATTGAGGATAGAATGGTAAGTGCATTCCAGACAGGGATAGATAGATATTTAATCAGTAAGGAAATTGAGGATTATGGAGGTAAGTTTAAGTTGAGGATTATCAAATCAGGCATATTTTCAATGGATGAAAGCGTTAAGCCAAATCTGCTCCTAACTCGTCTTAGAGTCAAAAGGCACTTCAGCCCATCATGCCTATGCCAATCATAAACAGCTACCTAACTATTCTAATCCCATTTTCCTGCCTTAGCCTGAAAACGATAATAAATAGGAACAGGAGTAGGCCATTTGGCTTCTCAAACCTGCTCACCATTCAATAGGATGATGGCTGATCCACTTTCCTGCCTTTTCCTTGTAATCTTTGATTCCTCCACTGATCAAAAATCTAAGTGTCTCGGCATTGCAAGTGCATGCCTAAATACTACTAAAATGTTATGAGGGGTTTTGCCTCTACCACTCTTAAAAGGCAGTGAATTCCAGATTCCCACCATCGTCTGAGTGAAAAAGCCTTTCCCCTCATCTCCACTAAACGTCCTGCCCCTCACCATAAATCTATCCCCCGATCATTGATCTCTCTATCAAAAGAGAAGGTTTCTTCCTATCTGCTCTACCTATGCCTCTTATAATTTTATACATCTCCATCATGTTCCCTTCTCAATCTCCTGCTGTCTTGTGACAGTTTTTTTTGCAAACAATAGACAATAGGTGCAGGAGTAGGCCTTTCGAGCCTGCACCGCCATTCAATATGATCATGGCTGATCATTCCTAATTAGTATCCTCTTCCTGCCTTATCTCCATAACCTTGATTCCACTACCCTTGAGAGCTCCATCCAACTCTTTCTTAAATGAATCCAGAGACTGGGCCTCCACTGCCCTCTGGGGCAGAGCATTCCACACAGCCACCACTCTCTGGGTAAAGAAGTTTCTCCTCATCTCTGTCCTAAATGGTCTACCCCGTATTTTTAAGCTGTGTCCTCTGGTTCGGCACTCGCCCATCAGCGGAATCTGCTGCCAGGGTGACCAATCCTTTCATAATCTTATATGTCTCAATCAGATCCCCTCTCAGTCTTCTAAATTCAAGGGTATACAACCCCAGTCGCTTCAGTCTTTCAGTGTAAGGTAATCCCTCCATTCCAGGAATTGACCACGTGACCCTACGCTGCACTCCCTCAATAGCTAGAATGTCTTTCCTCAAATTTGGAGACCAGAACTGCACACAGTACTCCAGGTGTGGTCTCACCAGGGCCCTGTACAGCTGCAGAAGCACCTCTTTGCTTCTATATTCAATTCCTCTTGTTATGAAGGCCAGCCTTCTTCACTACCTGCTGTACCTGCATGCTTGCCTTCATTGACTGGTGTACAAAAACACCCAGATCTCTCTGTACTGCCCCTTTAACTAAATTGATTCCATTGAGGTAGTAATCTGCCTTCCTGTTCTTGCCACCAAAGTGGATAACCATACATTTATCCACATTAAACTGCATCTGCCATGCATCTGCCCACTCGCCTAACTTGTCCAGGTCACCCTGTAATCTCCTAATATCCTCACCACATTTCACCCTGCCACCCAGCTTTGTATCATCAGCAAATTTGCTAATGTTATTGCTGATACCATCTTCTATATCATTAACATATACTGTAAAAAGCTGCGGTCTCAGCATGGATCCCTGCGGTACCCCACTGGTCACTGCCTGCCATTCCGAAATGGAGCCATTTATCACTACCCTTGGTTTCCTATCAGCCAACCAATTTTCAATCCAATCTAGTACTTTGCGCCCAATACCACGCGTGCTAATTTTGCTCACTAACTTCCTGTGTGGGACTTTATCAAAAGCTTTCTGAAAGTCCAGGTACACGATATCTACTGGATTTCCCTCATCCATCTTCAGAGTTACATCCTCAAAAGATTCAAGAAGATTAGTCGAGCATGATTTCCCCTTCATAAATCCATGCTAACTCTGTCCTATCCTGTTACTACTATCCAGATGTGCCGTAATTTCATCCTTTATAATAGACTCCAGCGTCTTTCCCACCACTGAGGTCAGACTAACTGGTCTATAATTTCCTGCTTTCTCTCTCCCACCTTTCTTAAAAAGTGGTGTAACATTAGCCACCCTCCAATCCTCAGGAACCGACCTCGAATCTATCGAACTCTGGAAAATAATCACCAACGCATCCACAATTTCCCGAGCCACCTCCTTCAGTACCCTGGGATGTAGACCATCAGGCCCCGGAGACTTATCAACAGTCTCTCCAACACCAAATCCTGGCAAATATAGATTCCCTTCAATTCAGGTCCTTCAGCCACTGTTACCTCAGGGAGATTGCTTGTATCTTCCCCAGTGAACACAGATCTGAAGTACCCATTTAATTCTTCTGCCATTTCTTTGTTCCCCGTAATATATTCCCCTATTTCTGTCTTCAAGGGCCCAATTTTAGTCCTAACCATTTTTTTGCCTTGCACATATTTAAAAAAGCTTTTACTATCCTCCTTTATATTATTAGCCAGTTTACCTTCGTACCTCATTTTTCCTCTGCGTGTTTCCTTCTTAGTAATCCTCTGTTGTTTTTAAAAGCTTCCCAGTCCTCAGTTTTTCCACTTATCTTTGCTATGTTATACTTTTTCTCTTTTAATTTTATATGTTTCTTAACTTCCCTTGTCAGCCACGGTCACCCATGCCTCCTCCTGGGATCTTTCTTCCGTTTAGGAATGAACTGATCCTGCAACTTCTGCATTATACACAGAAATATCCGCCATTGTTCCACCACGGTCATCCCTGCTAAGGTATTGCACCATTGAACTTTGGCCAGCTCCTCCCTCATAGCTCCATAGTTCCCTTTATTCCAACAGAAGTACTGTCACTTCCGACTGTACCCTTTCCCTCTCAAATTGCAGATTGAAGCTTCATGTATTATGGTCACTACTTCCCAATGGCTCCTTCACTTCAAGGTCTCTGACCAATTCTGGTTCGTTACACAATACCAGATTCAGAATTGCCTTCCCCCTGGTCGGCTCCTACACCAGCTGCTCTAAGAATCCATCTCGGAGGCACTCCACAAAGTCTCTTTCTTGAGGTCCAATACCATCCTGATTCTCCCGGTCTACCTGCATGTTAAAATCCCCCATAACTGTAGTAACATCTTTGCGACAGGCCAATTTCAGCTCCTGATTCATCTTACATCCGACATCCAGACTACTGTTTGGGGGCCTGTAGATGACTCCCAAGAGGGTCTTTTTACCCTTAGTATTTCGCAGCTCTATCCACACTGTCTCTACATCCCCTGAATCTAGGTCCCCCCACGCAAGGGACTGAATATCCTCCCTTACCACCAAGGCCACCCCACCCTCTCTGCCCGTCAGTCTGTCCTTACGATAGCATGTGTAGCCTTGAATATTCATTTCCCAGGCCCTGTCCACTTGAAGTCACGTCTCAGTTATCCCCACAATATCATATCTGCCAATTTCCAAAAGAGCCTCAAGCTCATCCATCTTATGTATAATGCTTCGTTCACTTAATATGTAGTATTTTTAATTTGTTACTGCTCTCACCCTTCCCATCAACCCCTATTTCACTCAGCCTTACAGCATGATCCCTTTTCGAGTTTTCTGCCTCATTGATACAGTTGTCTTTCTTGACTTCCCTTGTTCTAACTTTCCCTTCGATTTTCTTTTTAAACATCCAGTTTAAACTTAGTTTAAACGTAGTCGAAAACCTGTCTGCCAGAATGCTGGTTCCTAATCTATTAAGGTGCAAACCGTCTCTCTTGTAGAACTTATGCTTACCACAAAATATACCCCAGTGATCCAAGAACTTAAATCCTTGCTTTCTGCACCAGTTCCCCAACCACACTTTCAAGTCCATTATCTCCCTGTTTCTGGCCACACCAGCCCAAGGAACTGGAAGCAAACCAGAGATAACCACCTTAGACAGCCTGCTTTTCAGCCTTCTTCCTAGTTCTCCGAAGTCCCGCTGTAGTATGTTCCTCCTCTTCTTCCCAACATCATTTGTGCCGACATGTATCACCACCTCTGGCTCTTCACCCTCGTCCTTGAGGATTTCTCGCACTCTGTCTGCGATGTCTTTCACCCTGGCACCAGGAAGGCAACACACCATCTTTTAGATTAGATTAGATTACTTACAGTGTGGAAACAGGCCCTTCGGCCCAACAAGTCCACACCGACCCGCCGAAGCGCAAACCACCCATACCCCTACATTGACCCCTTACCTAACACTACGGGCAATTTAGCATGGCCAATTCACCTGACCCGCAGATCTTTGGACTGTGGGAGAAAACCGGAGCACCCGGAGGAAACCCACGCAGACACGGGGAGAACGTGCAAACTCCACGCAGTCAGTCGCCTGAGGCGGGAATTGAACCCGGGTCTCAGGCGCTGTGAGGCAGCAGTGCTAACCACTGTGCCACCGTGCCGCCCATCCTTAAATCCCGGCTGCTGCCACAAAAACCCCGGTCAGTTCCTCTCACGATGGAGTCCCCTATTACCACGGCTCTGTGCGATGTCCGACTCTTCCGCTCTGCCTCTGCGCCAACCTTTGATTGACAGATCTGGCCGCCTTGCAGACTGGCAGTGTCATCAGTCTCTACTGTTTCCAAAAGCTTCAACTTGTTCCTGACAGGTACTTCTCCCGGGGTCTCTTGCACCTGTCTCCTCTCTGCCTTCCTCATTGTCTACTCTCTTCTGCTCTCTTCTGGCATGATTGGTGTAATAACCTCGCTGAAGGTCTTGTCTAGAAAGATCTCGTTCTCTCGGATGAGCCTAAGGTCCTCGAGTTCTTTCATCAGCGCTGCAATATGCTCTGTCAGTAGCTGAATGTGCCCACACTTTTCACACATATATGAGTCAGACACACCAGAGTCGTTGACCTCCCACATCAAGCACAGAGCGCACTGAACCAGCTGGGCAGTCATGTCTTCAACTGTGGCATAATCACTTCACTCAACCTCCTTGTCAAAGACTCCTGAGCTGAAGCCTCACTCTTCGATCCAAACTTCCTTAGACCCTCTTTTTGTGGCAAGTCTGTGGACTCTTAATTTAGGTTAGAGGAGGAGGGAGGGAGACCCTACTTTGTAGGACCTGGGGTTTAGAACACACCCACTCTATTAGCAATCGCTTACCTTCCCACTGGCTTTGCGCTCCGCCTGAACTTCCGCCCAGCTCCCGCCGCTCTCTGCTGCTACATAATATCCATAAAAGGTCCCTGAGGCAATCTGTTCACTGTATGGAACAACTCTTTATTGAGCTATAGGGTGAGGCTGAATAGGCTGGGGCTATTTTCCCTGGTGCATCAGAGATTGCGGGGTGACCTTATAGGGGTTTATAAAATCATGAGGGCATGAGTAGGATAAGTAGTCAAGGTCTTTTCCCTGGGTTGGGAGAGTCTAGAACTAGAGGGCATTGGTTTAGGATGAGAGGGGAAAGATTTAAAAGGAACCAAAAGGGGCAACTTTTTCACACAAAGGATGATGCGTGTATGGAATAAGATGCCTACAAAGGTGCCCATGGAGGTTGACACAATAACAGCATTTAAAAGACATTTGGATGGGTACATGAATAGGAACGGTCAAAAAGTGTGGTGCGGGAAAAGCACAGCCGGTCAGGCAGCATCTGAGGTGCAGGAGAGTCGACATTTCAAGCATCAGCTCTTCAGGAAGATTCCTGATGAAGAGCTTATGCTGAAAATATCAACTCTTCTCTTTTGAAGCTGCCTCACCGACTGTGCTTTTCCAGCACTGCACGTTGTGACTCTGATCTCCAACATCTGCAGTCCTCAATTTCTTCTACATGAATAGGAAGTATTTAGAGGTATATAGGCTAAGAGCTGGCAAATAGAACTAGATTAATTTAGGATATCTGATCAGCATGGTCGACAGGTCTGTTTCCATGTTGAACGTCTGTATGACTCTAAATCAATGCTAAAAATTGCATAATTTAATTTCTACAAAGAATAACTTTCTGTAATTTGTGGATTTGAAAACTGCTTTGCAGTTGAAAGTGAGCAGTGATGGCTGATGCTGCGATAATTAGTTTTATTACCTGCCATGAAACATTTCTTAATTTAAATTGCATGGGTTTTATACTTTCACAGGTAACATTCTCCTGGTGAACGGAACAGCTTGTGGAGAAATAAAAATCACAGACTTTGGGTTATCTAAAATCATGGACGATGACAGCTACAATTCAGTAGATGGGATGGAACTCACGTCACAGGGAGCAGGCACATACTGGTGAGATCACCTTTAAAAGATGCTCACTGGCTTGACACATCCACCCAGCTGTTTCCTGATTATTCTGCCTTGGATCTACAATCCAGGATAAATTGAGTGTAAATTTTAGATGCACCAGTTCAGAACTTGTTTTCAGAGTACTTGTTGCACGGTAGCTCAGTGGTTGGCACTGCTGCCTCACAGCGCCAGGGACCCAGGTTTGATTCTACCTCTGGTGAGTGTGTGTGTGTCTGTGTGTCTGTGTGTGTGTGTGTGTGTGTGTGTGTGTATATGTAGTTTGCACTTTCTCCCTATGTCTGCATAGGTTTTCTCCGGGTGCTCCAGTTTCCTCCCAAAAGTCTAAAGATGTGGATTGGCCAGGGATGTACAAACTAGTGGGTTAGTCATGGAAAATGCAGAGTGGTAGAGTAGGGGAAGTGGATGCTCTTCAGAGGCTCAGCATAGACCGGAATGGCATGCTTTCACACTGTAGGGATTTTATGCACTTCTGTGAACTTCTGTGTTGTCACTACCTTCACTGTCTGAAATCTTCCCTTATTGGCCAGAACAACAACATCCAGACAGAAAACAATACCATTGATCCCACAGCAAGAAACAGCAATAGAATTTTTTTTTAAAATTGTATAAATGCTTTTGTTGTAATAAAATGTCCAAAGGCACTTCATG
The DNA here is from genome assembly GCF_020745735.1 of Hemiscyllium ocellatum. NCBI lineage: Eukaryota > Metazoa > Chordata > Chondrichthyes > Orectolobiformes > Hemiscylliidae > Hemiscyllium > Hemiscyllium ocellatum. The sequence goes on along the minus strand of NC_083432.1, from coordinate 12,194,567 downwards.
GATCCCTCTGAAATAAAGTAAGCACTGACCCAGGTAGTAATTCAAAAGCTTGGTTCAAGAGGTAAATTTTGAACTGCCTTTACAAGGAGGGAAGGTGGACAGGTTTAATGAGGGCTTAGGACCCAGACAGCTGAAGATATAACTACCAATGGAAGACTGTGGTACTGGAATCAATCACAAAGACAAGGAAGACAAAGGCCATAGAGAGAGTGAAGACGTGTATGAGAATTTTAAAATCAAGACACTGGAATGCAGTGTATTTCAGTGAAGCAGGGGAGAAGTAAACACTTTGGAGTGAATTAAGACACAGGCAACAGGGTTCTGAATTCCCTCACTTTTATGTAGATTAAAACCAGAAGTCCTTGTGTACATTGTCACAAATGGCGTACATAGAAATAGAATTGAGGTCCTAGAGAGGGATTATACAGGGCTAGGAAAAAAGTTAAAAACCAGGACCTCGTCATTGTTAATCTCCAGATTACTTCCAGTGCCACGTGCTAGTGAGAGTAAAGCAGGAGGACATGGGAGATGAATGTGTGCGTAAGAATTGGTGTATGGGGCAGGGATTCAGATTTTTAGATCATTGGGATCTTTTCTGGGGCAGAAGTGACGTGTTCAAGAGAGATGAGTTGCATCTGAACTGGTGGGGTTGGGGGGGGGGGGGTGTGGGGGGTGCGGGGGCAGGCAGGCAATGTCTTGGCAGCCAGGTGTGCTATTGTTACAAGGGAGCATTTAAACTACATTGACAGTTGGGGTGGGATCCTCAACAGCAGGGAGACAAGTGTGAGGTTGGAAGGAAATACAGTAATCAGGAATAGTAAAATGAAGATTGAGTTTTTTGAATAAATGGCAGAGGATTAATGAGGGGAGAGCAGTAGACATGATCTATATGGACTTCAGTAAAGCATTCGACTCGGTTCCTCATGGAGAAACTGTTTGGCAAGGTTAGATCTCATGGAATACAGGGAGAACTAACCGTTCAGAAACAAACCTGGCTTGAAGGTAGAAGACAGAGGGGTGGTGGTGGAGAGTTGGTTTTCAGACTGGAGACCTGTGACCAGTGAGGGATTGGTGCAGGGTCCACTACTTTTCGTCATTTATGTAAATGGTTTGGATATGAACATAGGAGGTATAGTTAGTAAGTTTGCATATGACCTCAAAATTGGAAGTGTAGTAGACTGTGAAGAAGGTTATCTCAGAGTACAATGGGAATTTGATTAGATGAGCCAGTGGGCTGAGGAGTGGCAGATGAAGTTTAATTTGGATAAATGCAAGGTGCTGCATTTTGGAAAAGCAAATCTTAGCAGGACTTGTATACCTAAATGATTAGGTCTAGGGGAGTGTTGCTGAACAAAGAAATCTTGGAGTGCAGGTTCATAGTTCTTTGAAAGTAGAGTCGCAGGTAGATAGGATAGTGAAGAACATATTTGGTATGCTTTCCTTCATTGGTCGGAGTATTGAGTACAGGAGTTGGGAGGTCATGTTGTGGCTGTACAGGACATTTGGAATGTTGCGTGCAATTTGGTCTCCTTATTGGAATGACGTTGTGAAACTTGAAAGGGTTCAGAAAAGATTCACAAGGTTGTTGCCAGGGTTGAAAGTTTTGAGCTATAAGGAGATGCTGAATAGGCTGGGGCTGTTTTCCCTGGAGTGTCAGAGGCTGAGGGGTGACCTTATAGAGGTTTATAAAATAATGAGGGGCATGGATAAGATAAATATACAAGATCTTTTCCCTGGAGTGGGGGAGTCCAGAACTAGAGGGCATAGGTTTGGGGTGAGAGGGGTAAGATGTAAAAGGTTGCTAAAGGGCAACGGTTTCATGCAGAGGGTGGTGTGTGTATGGCATGAGCTGCCAGAGAAAGTGGTGGAGGCTGGTACAATTACAGAGTTTAAAAGACATCTGGATGGATACATGAATAGGAAGGGTTTAGAGGGATATGGGCCAAGTGCAGGCAAATTGGACTGGATTAGGTTAGGATACCTGGTTGGACATCTCTATAACTGTAAGAGGCAGGTCAGGTTGGAACACAAAGGCAGCAAGGAATGCCTATTGGATTAAATTGCATCTATTTCAAAGCAAGAGGGCTGACAGGTAAGGCCAATGAACTCAGGGCGTGGATGAATACGTGGGACCGGGATATTATAGCCATTACAGAAACATGGCTGGGAAGGACAGGACTGGCAGCTTAATGTTCCAGGGTGCAGGTGCTTCAGTCGAGATGGAGATGGTGGAAAGAAGGAAGGGGGAGTTTCATTTTTGATTAAGGCAAATATCACAGCAGTAATCAGAGATGAAATAACTGAAGTGAGGCTTTGTGGGTGGAGCTAAGAAATAAGAAGAGAATGGTAATGTTACTAGGGTTGTACTATGGTTCCTCAAATAGTCAACAAACATACAGGGAGTTTGGGGAGACTTACAAGAGCAGTTGGGTTGTCATAGTAGGAGATTTTGATTTTCCTAATATAGTCCAGGACTGCCAAAGCATTAAGGGCTTAGATGGGGTGGACTTGTTAAGTGCATTCAGGAAAATTTCCTTAAGCAGTATATAGAGGGTCCTATGAATTTGATGTGCTAGAAATATGAAGTTGTGCTAGAAATTTTGGAAAACATTAAGATTGATAAGTCCCCAGGGCCAGACCGGGTTTATCCTAGGCTGCTCCGAAGTGAGAAAGGAGATTGCTAAGCTGCTGGTATGGATATTTGCCTCCTCACTCTCCACAGGGGTTGTACCGGAGTATTGGAAGGAGGCGAATGTTGTTCCACTTTTCAAGAAGGGTAATAGGGAGCAATTGCAGACCAGTCAGTCTAATGTCTGTGGTCAGCAAAGTTGTGGAAAGAATTCTGAGGGATAGGATTTATGACAATTTGGCAAAGCAGCGTGTGATTAAAGGCAGTCAGCATGACTTTGTCAGTCAAATCTTATTGGGTTCTTTGAGGTGTCAAGACAAATCGACAACAATCGAGCAGTGGATGTGGTGTATATGGATTTCAGCAAGGCATTTGATAGGGTTCCCCATGGTAGGCTCATTCATAAAGTCAGGAAGTATGGGCTATCTGGATTCAGAATTGACTGGCTGACAGAAGGCAGAGAGTGCTTGTAGATGGAAAATATTCTGCCTGGGGGTCAGTGTTGAGTGGCATCCCGCAGGGCTCTGTTCATGGGTCTCTGCTCTTTGTAGTTTTTATAAATGACTTGGATGAGGTTGAGGGGTGGGTTAGTAAATTTGCAGCTGACACAAAGGTTGGAGATGTCGTCAATAGTATAAAGGGCTACTGCAGGCTGCAGCGCAACATAGAATGCAGAGCTGGGCTGAGAATTGGCAGATGGAGTTCAACCTTGGATAAATGCGAAATGATGTATTTTGGAAGGTCAAACTCGAATGCTGAATATAGGATTAAAGACAGGATTCTTTGCAGTGTGGAGGAACAGAGGGATCTGGGTGTGCAAGTACATAGGTCCCTCAAAGTTGCCATCCCAATGAATAAGGTTGTTAAGAAAGCATATGGTGTTTTGGCTTTCATTAACGGGAATATCAAGTTTAAGACCCACAAGGTTTTGCTGCAGCTCTACAAGCCCCTGGTGAGACCACACTTGGAATATTGTGTCCAGTTCTGGTCGCCCTACTATAGGAAAGATACAGAAGCTTTGGAGAGGGTGCAAAGAAGGTTTACAAGGATGCTGCCTGGAATGAAGGGCTTGCCATATGAAAAAAGGTTGAATAAGCTCAGACTTATCTCTCTGGAGAGAAGGAGGAAGAGAAGAGACCTGATCGAGGTGTACAAAATAATGAGTAGAATAGATAGAGTCAATAGCCAGAGACTTTTCCCCAGGGCAGGATTGACTGGTATGAGAAGTCATAGTTTGAAGATATTAGGAGGAAGGTATAAAGGAGACGTCAGAGGTAGGTTCTTTACGCAGAGAGTTGTGAATGCATGGAATGCGTTGCCAGTTGAGGTGGTGGAAGCAGATTCATTGGGGACACATAAGTGACTGCTGGACATGCACATGGAAAGCAGTGAGTTGAGGAGTGCGTAGGTAAAGTTACTATATTTTACATTAGGATTAAGTCTCTGCACAACATCGTGGGCCTAAAGGCCTGTTCTGTGCTGTACTTTTCTATGTTCTCCTCCGGAAGGAAAAAAACTCGACCTACTACTGGAAATAGGTCAGGACAGGGGACTGAGGTGACAATGGGGAGCACTTTGGGACCAGAGTCCATAGTTGTAATAATTTTAAAATACTTCTGGAGAGGGGACAAAACTGGTCCACAGTTTCAGGTTTGAAATTTGGCAAAGGCGAAGTTTGATGGAATTAGACAGGAGCTGGCAGGAGTTGATTGGAGTAGTTTGTTTGCAGGCAAAGGGACCTCCGGCAAGTGGGAGGCCTTTAAAAGTGAGATAGCTACAGTTCAAGGTCTATATGTTCCTGTGAGAGTGAAAGGTAATATTGACAGTAATAGGAAGCCTAGGTGACGAGATATTGAGGCTTTGACCAGAAAAAAGGAGGAAAGCTTGACTCAGGTACTGGCAGATGGGATCAAGGGAGGTATATACAAGATACAGGAGTTTACTGAAGAAGGAAATTAGTAGGACAAAAAGGGGCACAACATAGCCTTGGCTGAGAAGATGAGGGTGAATCCAAAGAGGTTCTTTAAGGATATTAAAGGAGAAAGAATTTCTAGAGAGAGAATAGGACCCCTCAGGGACCGAAGTGGGCATGTGTCGAACTGCAAGAGATGGGCAAGGTCATCAATGAATATTTCTCCTCTGTGTTTCCCATGGAGAAAGACATATGTAGACTTGGGAACCTGGGGAAGCTAATGGTCATATCTTGCGGACAGTTCATATCACAGTAGAGGCAGTGTTGGATGTATTAGAATGTATGAAATTGGATAAATTTCCTCGTTCTGTCCAGATATATCCAAGAACATTGCATGAAGCTAGAGAAGTTGTTGCAGGGGCCCTGGCTGATCTATTTGCATTATTGTTCCCCACGGGTGAGGTCCCAAAAGTGTAGAGGGTAGCAAATGTTGTTCCCATATTCAAGAAGGGCTGCAAAGAAAAGCCTGGGAACTATAGTCCAGTAAGCCTCACATCTGTGGTTGGTAAGTTACTTGAGAAGATTCTATGAGATAAGATATATATGCATTTGGAAAGACAAAGTTTAATTAGGAATAGTCAGCATGGCTTTGTCTGTGAGAAATCATGCCTCGCATATTTGTCAGAGTGCTTTGATGAAGTGACCAGGAAGATTGAGTAGGGTAGGGCAGTTGATGTGGTCTACATGGATTTCACTAAGGCCTTTTATAAGGTTTCACATGGTAGGCTGCTCTGGAAGGTTTGATCACATGGAATCCAGGCTGGCTGGCAAATTGGATAGACAATTGGCTGGATGGTAGAAGCAGAGGGTAATAGTGGAAGGACATTTGTCAGACTGGAGAACTGTGACTAGTAGAGAGTGTCAGGCCGGTGCTGGTCCATTACTGTTTGTTATCTATATCAATGATTCTGGATGAGAATGTCCAAAGCGTGACTGGTAAGTTTGCAGATGACACAAAAAAAGGCAGTATCGTGGACAGTGAGGAAGGTTATCAGGACCTTAATCAGCTGGTGAAGTGGGTTAAGAAATAGCAAATGGAGTTTAATATAGATAGGTGTGAGGTCTTGCATTTTGGAAAGTCAAATCCAAGTAGGAGTTTCATGGAGAATGGTAGGGCCTTAAGGACTGTAGTGAATCAGAGGGACCTTGGAGTTCAGGTGCATGGTTCTTTGAAAGTGGAGTCACAGATACATAGGGCAGCAAAGAAGGCTTTTGGCACACTGGCCTTCATCAGTCAGGGTATTGAAGTTGAGAAGTTATTTTGCCACTGTACAGGACATTGGTGAGACCACACTTGGATAATTGTATTCAGTTTTGGTTACCTTGCTATGGGAAGAATGTTATTAAACTGGAAAGAGTGCAGAAGAAATTCACAAAGTGGTTTCCTAGACTTAAGGGTCTGAGTGAAACAGAGAGGTTGCACAAGCTAGGACTTGTTTCTTTAGCGCGTAGGAGATTGAGGGGAGATCTTTTAAAAGTGTATAAGATCATGAGAGACATGGATAAGGTGAATGCACTCAGATTTGGGGAATCAAGGACTAGAGGGCATCAGTTTAATGTTAGAGGGGAAAAAAATAAAGGGAACCTGAGGGGCAACATTTTTACAGAGAGTGGTATGCATGTGGAATGAACTGGCAGGAGAAGTGGTTAAGGTTAGTATGTTAACAACATTTAAAGGCATTTGGACAAATACATGGATAGGAAAGGTTTAGAAGGATATGGGCCAAGTGCAGGGAAATGGAATTAACATAGATGAACATTTTTAGCGGGCAGCACAGTGGCACAGTGGTTCAATTCCCGACTCAGGCGACTGACTGTGTGGAGTTTGCACATTCTCCCCGTGTCTGCGTGGGTTTCCTCCCACAGTCCAAAGATGTGCAGGTCAGGTGAATTGACCATGCTAAATTGCCCGTAGTGTTAGGTGAAGGGGTAAGTGTAGGGGTATGGGTGGGTTGCACTTCGGTGGGTCGGTGTGGACTTGTTGGGCCGAAGGGCCTGTTTCCACACTGTAAGTAATCTAATCTAATCTGATCTAATTTTTGTTGGCATGGAGCAGTTTTGGGCCAAAGGGACTGTTGTTGTGCTGTAGACTCTAGCTTGTCGAGTCCAGCAGGTGTCAGGTCTGTCTGTCTTCTCTTTTATCCTCATTTCTGAGAATGTGCTTTTGGAATCATTCGGCCCAATAAGTCCACACAGATCGTCTGAACAGCTGACTACCTACCTCATCCCTCTAACCCTGCATTTCCCATGATTTATCCACCTAGCCTGCATATCCCTGGAAACTATGGGTAGTTTAACATGGCCAATCCACCTAACCTGTTCATCTTTTGACTGGGAGGAAACTGGAACACGCAGAGGAAACCACTGAAACACATGCAGGCTCCCCAAAGATGGTCGCCCAAGGATGGAATCGAACCCGGGTTACTGGAGCTTCGAGACAGCAAGTCTGCCCAGATGACCTCCATTGTAATGGCTCATGCTTATGGGTGAAATATTGCTATGGTTTATGACTGCTTTCTTCAGAATAACTGACCAGGAGTCTCTGTCACTCTTACCACTTGGGAGGATTTCTAGGCTGATACTCTGGCCACATTCCAAACATGTCTTTCATAGGCAATAAGTTTAAGCATGGGACCTAGCTTCTGGCTCAGAGGTAGGCACATAACAAGGGTGCTACAATTTCTCCCTCAATGTCTTGAGGTAAGAATGCATGAGAATTTCAACAGGTGGTGAACTGAGCTGAACAATCGTGCAAAGATAGATATTAATGCAAAACTACTTGGTCTCAAGTAGGCCAAGGATAGGGATTGAGTTAATGAGTAGGGAGTCAGAAAGTGTGGTGCTGGAAAGGCACAGCTGATCAGGCAGCATCCAAGGAGTAGGAGAGTCAATGTTACCAGCATAAGCTCTTCATCTGGAATCATTGAACTTTTGAGCATCTGCAGGCCTCACTTTCTCCTCTATGGGTAAGGAATGATGTTTGTCATGGCCTCAATTTCCCGATGTTTAACTGGAGGAAAGTGCTGTTCAGCCAGAACTCGGTTTCTGACCAGCCTGACAATATTGTGAAGTTGATGGGGTGATGGTAATGTTAAGCTGGATTTCTTCAATGCTGATGTGAAAACTAACTCTGAATAGAATAGCAATTCATTGTCACTTGTATTTGTGATAATAATATATATTAAAAAGTTACCACAATTCAGGGGCATTTTAATTACAGAAATTATGAAATGAAGTAATTGAGACAAACATTAGGACAGAGTTAATTTTTTGTTACCTCGGATGGCTGCTGGTTTTCTGAAGTGGCTATGGAACACCGCTGCTGAAGCTGCCCCTGAGGCTGCCAAAACAAAGATTTTTGGACTGGACCCAGCAGACTGCCACCGCTGAAGCTGACACTGAAGCCACTGCATCACCACTACAGTAAAGAGGGACAGACCAGACACACCAAGTCGTCATTGCTGAAACCATTACCACTTCAGCCACCGCCCGAAGCTGCCATGTTGCCACCATAGACATGAGAAATAAACCAGAACTGTCATGCTGCTGCCACACTGTCAGCGGGAGGACCAGACCACACCCACTGACAATGAAGCCTTCAATAAAGCCATGGCCACAAGGAATGGTCACTGGATCCACTGTGCTGCCACTGCTGCAGCAGACTCTTGCAATTGTCTTCCTGCATCACAGCTGCAGAAAAGAAGAAAAAGGTGAACTTTGATATAAAAGAGAAATGAAGAAATGAAAAAAAAATACAAGAATGTTGTTGGTCAGAAGAGCAGTAGCATACAGGCACAGAACCCAAACACCTCCTACCTTGCTGCTGCCGTTCTAAGAAAGCATTTCAGTGATGTTGCCAAAAGATAGCATGGGGAGGAAAAGTAGGGGGCTAAGTGCAGATCCGTGAAGAGCATGAGGCGTATGGAAACTGGAAGTATAACTTTCAATCTTTAGATGGATAAAGATGGGGCTGGGTGAAAATAATACCAATGAGCTGGCTGACAGCAGAGACATGTTGGAGGAGGGCCATGTGGTCCAACATGCCAGAAGCTGCAGAAGATTGAGATGTTTGAGGACAGATAATTTTTCATTGTTATAGTCATGTAGGATGTTATTTGTGATTTGGCCAGAACTGTTTTCATAGTGTGGCAGGACTGAGACCTCACAGAGACTCCGATATTTACAGAACAGAAAGAGGCCCATCATACCTGCTCCAGGCAACAACAATCTGACTGCACTAATTCTACTTTCCAGCTCTTGGCTCATAGCATTGTAGACTATCATAATGCAAGTTACTATATAAACATTGCTTAAATGTTGCGTGATTTTCTGACTTAACTCTATGAGGCATTGAATTCCAGACTCCCTTCACCTTCTGGCTAAAAAGAATTCTTCTCAATTCTCCCCTTAGATTCATGGTATGAGATAGAAGATGATGTACGCTGGTTATTGATTCCTCTACAAATGGAAAAAATGCCATGCTAAACACGTTATCCATATCCTTCATTTTCTAGGCCGTCTCTTAACCTTCACTGTTCCAAAGAAAATTCACCCTACCCGCCCTTTCCTCACAACTGAAACCTAATTTGAAGGATTCAAGCATGAATATGCGAGGCAGCAACACATGCAGGGACAATGGAGGGAAAAAGGGAGCTGGGAATATAGTTTGCAAAAACAATACGATCAAGGGGCTTTTTTTCAGGAAAGGGTAATGACAGGCAGACCTAAAGAAGAGAGGGCAGCATTTGCAGAGAGGGTAACAATAATAATATCAGCTAAAAATGGAATATCAGCTGTTGACTTTAAAAAGCCCCCAGGGTACAAATGTGATCCTTCTGGACAAGGTAAGGGGTCAAGTGTAACTGTGCTGAAGCACACTGGACATGCATCTCCAAATTGACCTCTAGAATAACCTTGCTAATCTAGTTAACCATTAATACATATTTAAGTTGGCTGTGGTTTGCCGTGAGCTATGTACTACAATGATAAATTTAACTTTATTGTGATGGTCCACCAATCACATTTAGTCAGCACAAAATCACTATCCCAACTGATAGCTTCTCCTAATCCTACTCTTGGGTTGTGCAAATCATCAGTGATAGAATTCATGGCCATGTGGTCTATTTTCACCAATGTTACAACCAAAATTAAGAGATTCCTTTGAGATAATATATGCAGGTGCATCCAAGTTCACCTAGTAGCTAATGCAATACAGCTTTTTCTACATTAGTCATCTATTGCTGTTATTTTATATAATGTCTACTTATTTATTAGTTAGTTAGATCCTGAGAAACCAGGGAAACCTCTCAAGTTGTGGCTGTCGTGATGCTTACTTGAAAACTTTGTACCATGGAAGAAATCAAATGTAAGGAGGCACCTCTGTCCATTGGAACATATAGCAAACTGTTGGTAATTGAAAGCAAAGTTTCTGCTGCTTAGAATTAGGGATCTGAAATTGCTGTGGTGAAATTACAATATTGTGCTTTTCAATATTGCCAACAGAGGAGTCACTGTTCAGTAAGTTGAAGGGGAATGTCAGTCTGACCTGAGGTTTGAACTGTGCATTGCACTGGAGATGTAGCTGTATTTGTATTATATTTTAAAAACTTGCATTTAAATTCAAAATCTCCTCAGGAGAAGCTTGGTCATTGTGTCATTTCTAAAAGATCAAATCAGTTGCTGCCTTGGTGGGTCTGATGCAGCTTTTTTTTAAAACCAATGTTTGCTTTGAAACTAATTACTATTTATGTCGTCTTCTACCTGCATCCCTCTGTATTAGAGAAGAAAGTGAGTTGACTGATTGACCATGTCCCAGAATGGTTTCTGAACTATAAATACCTGGCTATAGAATGATTTTACATCTGTTAGTGCCATGTCTGCCCGTGTGCAATCTCTTTTTAAGCTCAGCATGAGTGAAGATGACTAGGATGTTCAATAACCCAGAGAGAGACCTCTTCTTTGTGAGCGCTTTGTCCATTTGCATCCCGAAAGACATGGAAAGAAAAGTAGACCATTACCCTATCAACTCTGCTTCACCATTGAATGAGGACTTGGCTGATATGATCATCATCCACTCACCTTTGCTGCCTTAATTCCCATAACCCTTGATTCCCTTGCTGATTACAAATCTGTCTGTCTCAACCTTGAATATGCTTAGCATACTAGTTGCAACAGTCCTTTGCATTAAATAATTCCATAGATTCAATCCCCCAACAGAAATTTTTCTTGTTTTGTATTTTGAATGGGTGACCCCTTAATCTGGAGATTATACCCTCTGTTCTAGGCTCTCTCACAAGGAGAAACAACCTTTCAGCATCTACATTAATCAATCTTTTTTAAAATTTAGTATGTTTCAAAGAAGGTTACCTCTCATTCTTCTAAATTCCACTGTTTACTCAAGATACTTGATGGGCCGAATGGCCTTACTTCCACTCCTATTTCTTATCTCTTATAATCCCTCATACCTGGGGATAGCCTAGTGAACCTTCTCCAATCTGTCTCCAGTTCCAGTGAATCTTATTTTTTCAATAAGGGGACCAAAAATGTTTAGTATTCTTGGTATGGTCAAACTAATGCCTTTATGGTTTTAACAACACCTCCCTTTTTAAAATCCAATTCATTTGGTAGAGGCCAGCATACCATTTGACTGTTGTGTTTATTGCTGCTTTCTGTGGTATATGCAGGACAAATCCTAAATACCTCTCTGCTGTGATTTCTGCAATACTTCTCCATTTAAATAATGTTCAGTTCCTCTATTCCTGCTTCAAAGTGCAAATCAGCAGTATTCCATCTGCCAAGGGTTTGCTTACTCTGTTAGCTATTTTCCTTGGAAATCACCACTTCCGTTCTATCTATTTTTGTATCTTACACCAATTTGGCAAAAGTACATTCACTTCCCTCACCAAGTAATTTATATATATTTCAAATAATTGTGACCGCAGCACTGACTCCTGGTAGTAACAAGTTTTCATCGTGAAAATGCCTCTTGTATCCCAGTTCTTTGACTTCTGTTAGATAGCCAATCCTCTGTTCATGCTAATGTACTGTCTTGAACACCATGGGGTGTTATCTTACTAAGAAACCTTGTTAACATTCTGTGTTCTATGTGCTTTACCTTATGATCCTTTTGGAAATCCAAACAAATGCTACTAGTTCCCCCTTACCTGTCCTTCATGAAGCAATGTTGAATCTGCTTGATTAAGTTATCTATTTCAGAATGCTGTCACTACATTCATAGAGTCATAGAGATGTACAGCATGGAAACAGACCCTTCGGTCCAACCCATCCATGCCAACCAGATATCCCAACCCAATCTAGTCCCACCTGCCAGCACCCGGCCCATATCCCTCCAAACCCTTCCTATTCATATACCCATCCAAATGCCTCTTAAATGTTGCAATTGTACCAGCCTCCACCACATCCTCTGGCAGCTTATTCCATACACGTACCACCATCTGCATGAAAAGGTTGCCCCTTAGGTCTCTTTTATATCTTTCCCCTCTCACCCTAAACCTATGCCCTCTAGTTCTGGACTCCCCGACCCCAGGGAAAAGACTTTGTCTATTTATCCTATCCATGCCCCTCATAATTTTGTAAACCTCTATAAGGTCACCCCTTAGCCTCTGACGCTCCAGGGAAAACAGCCCCAGCCTGTTCAGCCTCTCCCTGTAGCTCAGATCCTCCAACCTTGGCAACATCCTTGTCAATCTTTTCTGAACTCTTTCAAGTTTCAAAACATCTTTCCAATAGGAAGGAGACCAGAATTGCATGCAATTTTCCAACAGTGGCCTATCCAAAGTCCTGTACAGCCGCAACATGACCTCTCAACTCCTTTTAAATAGACTCAACACTTTCTAACTGATAGTTGTTACAACTTTTGGCCTATAGTTACCTGTTTTGTGTCTCACTCTTTTTTTGAATTAGGATGCTACATTAGTAGTTTTCCAAACCTCTGAGACTTCTCCAGAATTTAAAGAATCTTGGAAGATTACGACCAGCGTATCAACCACCAGTACTTCCTGTGGTACTTCCTTTAATCATAGAAACCCTACAGTGTGGAAGCAGGGCATGTGGCCCGCAACAAGTCCACACTGACCCTCTGAAGAGTAACCCACCCAGAGCCATTCCCCTACCCTATTACTCTACATTTACCCCTGACTAATGTATCTAATCTACGCATCGCTAAACACTGTGGGCAGTTTAGCGTGGCCAGTTCACCTAACCTGCACATCTTTGGATTGTGGAAGGAAACTGGAGCACCCAGAGGAAACCCACGCAGACACTGAGAGAATGTGCAAACTCCAGTCACCCAAGGCTGGAATCAAACCCAGCTTCCTGGTCCTGTGAAGCAGCAGTGCTAACCACTGAGCCGCCATGCTGCCCCTAGAATGCAATTAATAATGTCCATTAGTTTCCCAAATCAGTTTTCTCTAGTGAAAGTTATTGTGATTATTTTGCTCCCTCTTTTGCCCATTGATTATTTGGTGTTTTTGGAATGGTATTGCATCCTCTATCATAATGCAAAGTATTTATTCTACTCCTCTGCCAATTTCTGCCTCCCCATTATTATTTCTGCAGCTTCCTTCTCTAAGAAGCATATGTTGACTTTGGTCTCCCTCTTCGTTTTCATATATTTAAAGACACCATTTGTTTTGACATTATTTGAAAGTTACCCTTGTCTTGCTTTTTTTGTCATCTTTTGCTGGTTTCTCAATCCTCTGGCTTACCACTAGTCTTGCCATATTACTTGCTTTTGTTTCTTCCAATTTCTTGCGATTTTTTTTTTAAAACCATGGATGGTCTATCCCCTTCCTTGAATCCTTCAGCGGAATATATCTTTGTTGTGTCAGTCATGACTTTTTTATGTCTACCGTTGTTCCTCAACCATTTCTTCAGTTCATTTCCTTTCCCAGTCCACTTCAAGCAACTCTGATTAATTTCTTTGCAATTGTCATTATTTTAGCTTAACATAATTGTGTCCAAAACCCAGATTGCTCTCACTCAAACTAAATGCTAAATTCTAACAACTTTTGGTAACTCTCAAGAATTCCCAAGAAGACTTACAATTATGATTGAATCAGGCGATAATGGGAGTCTGCAGGAGGTCTACCTCTTGTTACCCGTGTACTTTTAATCATGAGTTGGAAATGATGTAAAGAGCCTTGTATCAGTCTTCCATGAGACACAACCTTACAGTGTACAGCCAGTGGAAACATTGAAAAGTTTCTGTTTACAAATAAGCAAATGTAAATTTTTTACCTGACAGATAACAGTTGTACCTTTAAATCATTATGGGGTGTCCAGTGATGTTATAACGAGGATTTCAAAGGAGAAGCAGTATGTTTTAGGTACATTTAATTTACAGAAGAACCTTGATTATCCAGCATCTGTTATCTGAATATTAGATTATCCAGCAAGGTCGCAGTATCTCGATGCTCGGCTAAACTATGTTTTCCGGCATTCGATCATCCAGAATTTGATTAACCAAATGAAATACTCTCCGCCTGTGTACTTTGGATAATCGATGTTCCCCTGTAATCACATACAGTTAAATACACAATAGTGGTAGACCTCAGAATAAAAAAAAATCATCTTTGTTTAGTTGGCTGACATTTGTCCAAATTGGACAATAATCTACTGTTACTTTCTGGCTGTCTATATCTCTTGCAGTCTTCTGTGAAAGGGGCCCTTTAGATTCAAAGATGATAAACTCCATTTGCCATTCCTTCCCAGTCCCCTATCGCAAAGGAAAGCGTTAAGCTTGTTCCCTCTGCCATGACTCCTCCAAGTATGGTACAAATTATTAAACCAGTTTTTCACTGTCCATCCCCCTTTAAGGCTCCAGACTTATTGTTTACTCTCCTGCTGTGAACGTAGGACCGTAAAGACAAGATTAGCCCATTTAGCCCTTGAATCTATTTTACCATTCAATGAAAACATCACAGATCTCTGACTGAACTCCATTTACTGGATTTCACCTTCTATTCCTTAATACATTTTGTACACTTGCTGTTTATACAAATGATTTAAACTTAAACGTAGGAGAGTTGGCCACTAGATTTGCAGATGATAGAAAAATTGATGGGATGTTTAGTAATGAGGAAAATATAAACGGGCTGGTCAAATGGGCTGACCAGAGGCAAATGGAGTTCATTTGTGCAGGAGTAACAAGGCAAGAGAATACATGAAGTCACAGCACCAGAGACCCAGGTTCAAAACCACACTCTGGTGACTGTATGAGTGGAGTTTGCATGTTTTCTCCTTGTCTGTGTGGGTTTCCACTAGGTGCTCCAGTTTTCTCCCACAGTGCAAGATAGGTGGATTGGCCATGCTAAGTTACCCATGATGTTCAGGGTTGTGTAGATTATGTGCTTAGCCATGGTAAATGCAGGGTTACGATGATGGGGTAGAGGGATGGGTCTGGATGGGATGCTCTGCAGAGGGATGGTGCGGACTCATTGGTCCAAATGACCTGTTTCTACACTGTGGGGATTCTGTGGAATCGGTAGAGGTAGGACCCTGGGAAGCACAACGGGTTGGGGGACCTTGGTGTGCATGACCCTTAAGCCATCAGGACAGATAGATAAAGTAGTTAAGATGGCAAAATGTATGCTTTCCTCTATTAGAAGAGGCACAGAGTTTAAGAACAGGTTGGAACTCCACCCTACCTCCTGCAAAAATGCTATCCAGTATTCCCAATTCCTCCGCCTCCACCGTCCATATCTGCTCCCAGGAGGATCAGTTCCACGACAGAACACACCAGGTGGCCTCCTTCTTTAAAGACCATAATTGCCCTCCCACGTGGTTGATGATACCCTCCAATGCACCTCATCCATGTCCCACACCTCTGCCCTCAAACTCTACCCCTCCAACTGCAACAAGGACAGAACCTTCCACCCCACCAACCTCCACAAAAACCGCATCATCCGCCGACCTTTCTACCACTTACAAATGGATCTCACCACCAGCGATATATTTCCCTCCCCACCCCTATCCGCTTTCTGCAAAGACTGTTCCCTCCGTGACTACCTGTAACGTCCACACCCTACAACAACCCACCCTCCCCTCCTGGGACCTTGCCCTGCCACCACAGGAATTGCAAAAACTGCAGCCACCTCCAGCCAAGGTCTCAAAGGAGCCTTCCATATCCATCAAAGTTTCACCTGCACTTCCACAACTGTCATTTATTGCATCCTTTGCTCCCAATGCGGTCTCCTTTACATTGGCGAGACTGTACACCTTCTTGCAGAGCGCTTCAGGGAACATCTCCGTGACACCGGCACAAAACAACCCCACCTCCCCGTGGCTGAACATTTCAACTCCCCCTCCCACTCTGCCGAGGACATGCAGGTCCTGGGCATCCTCCACTGCCATTCCCTCACCATCCGATGCCTGGAGGAAGAACGTCTCATCTTCCACCTCGGAACCCTTCAACCCCAGGGCATCAATGTAGACTCCACCAGTTTTCTCATTCCCCCTCCCTCACCTTACCCCTGTTCCAAACTTCCAGCTCAACACCATCCTCATGACCTGTCCCATCTGTAAATCTTCCTTCCAACTTATCCACTCCACCCACCTCTCCGACCTATCACCTTTACCCCTTCCTCCATCCACCTATTATACTTGCAGCTACCTTCTCCCCAGCCCCACCCCTCCCTCCCATTTATCTCTCCACCCCCAAGGCTTCCAGCCTCATTCCTGATAAAGGGCTCCTGCCTGGAATGTCAATTTTCTTGCACCTCAGATGCTGCCTGACCTGCTGTGCATTTCCAGCACCGGTCTAATCTCCAGCATCTGCAGTCCTCACTTTGGCTTATATAAAACATTGGTTCAGCCACAACTAGGTTATTCTGTGCAATTTGAAACCCATATGGGGGGATATGATAGCACTGGAAAGGAGATTTATCAGGATGTTGCCTAGTTTTAACTGTGAAGGGTGATTGAACATTCAGGTTGCTTTCTATAGTGGAGATTGGGAGTGGACATGATCAAGATGTATAGAATCTTTTGAGAGACATAGATAGGATAGTCAGCAAGAAACTTTTCCCCTTGATGGAGGGTCACTGACAAGCGGCCATTATTTCAGGGAAAGGGTTATAGAATCATGCATTGCTGAAGAGGCAGTTTGCCCCATTGAGTCTTTACCTCCAAAAATTCCCACCACCCTCTGGGTGAAAAAGATTTTCTTCACATCTCTTCTGAACCTTTTGACTCTTGCTACATAAGCAAGTTTAGAGGAAATGCGAGGAAACGTTTTCTCACTCAGGCAGTGGTGGGAATCTGGAACTCACTCTAAGTATTTAAATATGCATTGTGATGCCAAGGCATTCAAAACTATGGGTTATGTTCTGGAAAATGGAATGAGAATAGTTAGGTAGTTTTTTTGACTGGCATAGACAAAATGCGCTGAAGGGCTTTTCTGCGATTCTAATACAGTTTGAGTAACATTTGCAGTGAGTGCTGTGTTCATCTACATTGCATTCCCTCCAAGGGGAATATATCCTTGTGTTCCAATCAAGATACCTCCAATTTATCAAGCCCTCAGCCTGACTTATATTTTTTAAATTTAAGTAATCTGTTTGCCTTTTTGATTTGATTTGCTTGTTCAGGAAATTTTAATGATATTTGTATCTGGATCTCCACTGTTTCTAGCTTCTTCACCATTTAGGATGTATCCTGTTTGATATATTTTAAGTTCAAAAATGCATGACCACTATTTGGTTACATTTGAAACCCATTTGCCACAGTTCTTCTCAATAACCTTTCAATATCTCAATTTTTGGCTTTCATCCACATTTTTGGATGAAAAAACCGTTACCTGAGAAGGATAACTGCGCAGCTTAGAGATAGGAAGTGGGAAAATAGCATGAAATGAATTGAATTGTTCACATGGAGAGGAGTACAGATACATCAGTTTTCTCCTATGTTGTAATTCTGTGATTTTACAAAGGTCTGACTGACTGACTGATTTAGATATATGATTTTATATCTTGTCATCTTTGTCATTAATAAATATTGGAATTGTTGGGATTCTCAATTTTAAATAATGGAAGAAAATAATTACTCAACATGTCATTGTTTCCTTTTCTTTATTTTCCTTTTCATTCCCTTAATTTTATTAATGATATTATTATCTGAAGGAGCCCACCTGGTCCAGACACCTTTTTTTTGTACACCATATAATCGATTTTTAATAAGGCGCTGGTACTGATCTGTAGTTTCTGTACAGCATTCAGTCTGCAAGATTTATATGTAACCAAATGAGCCTTGCAACATGAAATGTCAAGTTTCCATCCCTCCATCTATCTCCTGCCACAACTAACTACAACAGAACAGGAAAATCTCACTTCATGTACCCTTTATCCATTCAATCAATCACCTCATTTTACTTCTCTAGACTAAATGGTCATGTGGGGTAACTTGAACAAGTAACAACTGCAAGATGCTTAAAATAATTTTTTTCATTTTATTTAGAACAGTTTGCAACCACATCAAAACATGGTGATTGACATCATTTGGCAATTTCATTAAAATCAACTGTGTGGAATCAAGGAACCTCAAGGATAGAACCATGCAAGCTTTTGTAGAATTAAAATGTGCAAGAGGCCACTTTGTGCATGAAATTAGCTTGTTCGTTCATCTGAGATTTTTTTTGTTTGTTCATGAGATGAGTGTCACTGGCTAAGCTTGCATTTATTGCCAATCTCTAAATGCCCAGAGAGAAGTTAAGAGTCAACTACTTTGCTGATTGTTGTGCTCCCTATGTTTTTGGTTTAAAATTACCCATTTCCCTCAGTCATCTTCACCACAGACAATGATCAAAACAGCACAATAAAGTACACTGGTGCCTTTTCCAGCTTCCTGTGCAGCTGACCACAAGGAGCCATCACCCCTGATTGTTGCTGACTTGTTGTCTCTGTACTTGGCTTAAAGAACTTGTGAGAGACAAGTTATTGTTATGAAGCAAGCAGTCTCCAAAAAGCTGCAGTAGTTACTCCTGAGAGTCCAGTTGACACATGCATTGAATGGTTGGGCTTTCTGGGTGGCCTTTCCAGCACCTGATGCAAGGCAAGCAGGTACATTTTGGATGAATGTTGTAAACAGAGGGAATTATCTCATTGTGATAGATTGTTTAGATTGATGTCAGAACCATCAAGCATTTAATTGAACTGTGTGCCATAATTTAGACAGCTTCTTCTCCTAGGAAGTGCTGTTTTGCTGACTGTCTCATTCTATGCTAGTTCCGAGCCCTTCAAGGTTCATGCAACCTCATGTGAAAGGGTTCCATTGAGAGAACTGCTTGCACATAAGTGAATATGTGTGTATACGAGTGTGGTGAATGCAATGTAAGTCATATGCGCACAGTATGTGCGCAGCTTATGTTTTCATGCACTGAGTAGAGTTTGGGCGCGGTTTCAGTAGTTATGGCAAGCAAGTACTTTGATCGACTAGCTCAGTTCGCTGGATGGCTGATTTTCAATGCAGAGTGCCAACAATGTGGGTTCAATTCCCACACTGGCTGAGGTTACTGTGAAGGTCTCTCCTCTGAAAACTCTACCTTTGCTTGAATTGTGGTGACCCTTTGGTTATGACTACCAGTTATCTCTGATGAATCAACAGCCCTACAGTTGGCAAGACTTTGATAACTTGCTGTGTTGTTATAGTATGCAGAATGCAGATTGTTTGTGTTAGGATGCTGTAGATATGTAGGGGTAGGGTTACAGTGGGCAAAGCGTATATAGTTCCTATATTTCTTGGTACAGTGGGAAGGTATGAATAGTTTGAATATCTAGGGTCGCATTGTACGTGAGAGATTGTGCCCTCTTGCGTGCCTCCAAGTAATTAACATTTTTTGCTTTGTGATTCTTTGAGGAATTCTTAATTTTAACTTATTTGGAAATTGAAATGCGATTAATTTTACGTTAATTGGAGTTTTTTGCACATTGTCTGAAATCATCTTTTATCCTACTGGCCTGACTGATGAAGGGATCATTTTCTAGTGGCAAGTCATTTGATGAACTACTATCACGCTCATTTACTGCATTATTTCATATTATCTGTGTAGCACAAAGAGTCCTGCTGCTTGCGAGCATGTCTGGTAGCTGTTTCACTGATGGAAGAACTTTGTTGCTCCATATTCTAATACCTTTCTCTTGCTTATTAGGTATTTGCCTCCTGAATGTTTTGTGGTTGGGAAAGAGCCTCCGAAGATTTCCAATAAAGTTGATGTATGGTCAGTGGGAGTTATCTTTTATCAGTGTCTCTATGGACGCAAGGTAACTTTGGGCTCTTGCTTTTCCTTAAAAATAGTTGCATTTTATGCAGAGTTGTTTTAATTTTCACAGTAGTGTTACAACGTTGGGATGGAGAGCATAATTTGCTGCATCCACTTCTCAGGTTGAGAAAGACATTACATAAGTGCAAATGATTTTACTGTCCTCTGCCTCCCCTTTCTTGATGTGGAGGTGCCGGTGATGGACTGGGGTAGACAAAGTCAGAAGTCACACAGCACCAGGTTATAGTCCAACAGGTTTAGTTGATATCACAGGCTTTCAGAGTGCTGCTCCTTTATCAGGTGATGACTTCTGACTTTTTCCGCTCTCTTAGTATGGGAGATATGAAATGGATTGGAGATGGCATGGGAGTGGGGGTGGATGAAGTGATAAAATTTAAGGGTGGTAAATTGTGGGAGGTAATTATGATACAATTTATTATTCAAAAATAACTATTTTGTGCTTAAAATTCAGAGTCTCGCTAGATTTGAATGAGAGACTTTGAGAAAGCTGTTGGGTGAATTAAAAATATACTAACGTTGATTCTATAGATAAGCAAGATTTTAATTGTTTTTACCCTCCAGAATGTCTGCACTATCTAACTTAGATGGGCATACCATCATTCAAACCAAGACTCCATGCAGGAGGAGTTCAAATTTTGCTGTGAAACCTGAATCCTAAATAAGAACTTTGTCATAAACAAGCTTTCGTTGATAGTTACTGAAATTATAGCAGATAGATTTCAAGGATTGTTTTGCACAAGGACAAATTTATGTAGCTTTCTTCCAAGTTAGAAGTCATGATTCTGTTGGTTCATGGTCAAACAATAACTAGAAATTCTGTTTTAAAGAAGTCCTTGTGTAATAAGAAGTCCTTGTGTCCATCTCAACAGTAGTATCTGAACTTTAGCAAGCTTACAGTCCTGTAATTTTGACAGCTAATGATATATCTATTGATTCTTGAAGTTTCTTTTTCAAAAGATATCAACCAAAATTCAGGTGGGGAGTACTTTGAAAATTATTTTTCTTTGAGCCTTCAGATTCAGTCATGACTGCTTGCTGTTCTGTTTTTTAAACTCTGATATGCTCAACTTTTTGCTTTCTCTTCCTCAGCCATTTGGTCATAACCAGTCCCAACAGGACATCCTTCAGGAAAACACAATTCTGAAAGCTACAGAGGTGCAGTTCCCTCAGAAGCCAGTGAACAGTGCAGAAGCAAAGGTATGTTTGTCACTTGAAGCACATGACAGCTGTAAGAAAAGTAGAACCTTGTTAGCACTTAGCTGCCTGACCTGCTATTTATCGTGATCACTAAATACATTTGGATCTAACAATAGCACAGAACTCTTGAGGTATCGTGACCAACAGTGCCCAGGTAAAATCAGACCATAATGGTGCTCCACAAACAAGCTTTAAAGAATCTGTTTCATTCTTATAGAATTTTTTTTATTAATCCCTACAATGTGGAAACAGGCCATTTGGCCCAACAAGTCAAAACTGACCCTCTGAAGAGTAACCCACCCAGACCCATTCCCCTACCCTACTCCACAGTTACTCCTGACTAGTGCACCTAACCTACACATCCCTGAACACTCTGGGCAATTCAGCATGGCCAATTCAACTAACCTACATATTCCTGAACACTCTGGGCAATTTAGCATGTCCAATTCACCTAACCTACATATCCCTGAAAACTCTGGGCAATTCAGCATGGCCAATTCACCTAACCTACACATCCCTGAACACTCTGGGCAATTTAGCATGTCCAATTCCCCTAACCTACACATCCCTGAACACTGGGCAATTTAGCATGTCCAATTCACCTAACCTACACATCCCTGAACACTCTGGGCAATTCAGCATGGCCAATTCACCTAACCTGCACATCTTTGGATTATTCAGGAAACTGGAGCTCCTGGCGGATACCCACGCAGACACTGGGAGAATGTGCAGACTCCATGCAGAATTCACACAGACAGTTGTCTGAGGCTGGAACTGAACCCGGGTTCCTGGCGCTGTGAGGCAGCAGTGCTGACCACTGAGCCATTGTGTTGCCCCATTCTGGGACAGTTATTCTGTTTGGTGTTTTATATTGTATCCACTGCATAACGTTTTGTATTGCAGCATAGTTTAATCTTTCCTGACAGGATTAACATATGCATTTAAAAGTCTGTCTTCTATTTTTTACAACTTTATTTAATATCAGTTTAAGTTACACAGATAGAATAACAGTGAAGAATTTAATTTCTAAAACAGAAGTTTGCATGGAAACAATCAAATTCTGACACACTTGTGGGTGAGGGTCAACGATTGAATGTTTATTTTGGAAAGAATGTTTCGTCATATGGAATGTAAACTTAAGTAAAATATTTTTTCTAACAAACATTAAACATCCATTTTGATCTATGGTCAGATTGTTATCTGGATTACCCACAAGGAGCGGGGGGAGGGGGTAGGCAAGTGGCCTAAAATGTTAATTAAAATCCATTATTAAAATCTATTATGCTTATAATTTTCTCTTTTTAAATTGTAAAAACTTGAATGCATCTTCATACTCTCTATTTTGACATACTTAAATAGTTGAGATAATCACAAGCTTTGTTTCCAATAATTTGGAATAAATTCTTTTTCATCACTGTTATAGCTTTAACCCAGAAAGTTATTTGTAAAGATTGGAGCATAGGAACCCAAGTGCAGGATGTAACCGAAACAAATCATTTTCCTTGTATTAATTTGTTTCTCCTTGATTAAGCAAGAAATGTCTTTACACAGAGCTTCTAAAACGACCTCTTCGTCACAGAGTCTTGCTACAATGCATCTCCATATCCACCTTGTTATGGTGGGGACACAGTGTAATAATCCATTTAGACTTTTAACAGGCAGTTTTGCTTTAGATACTCAAAGTATCTCAGTCCTGATCATGATCCCTGGTGGTGGGAATTAGGTGTTTCCTTCATTGTTTGTTTGAATTCCCAAGTTTTTCCTGGGGAGAAAATCATTGGCCAGTTCCAAAGTATCATTGATTGAGACTCAAGGGAGCGGTTTCCTTAGGGTAGGTGATGACCTGGTGGTATTGTCACTGGACTGTTAATCCAGAGACCCAGGTAACATTCTAGGGTCCTGGGTTAGAATCCTGCCATGGCAGATTCAATTTTTTAAAAAGTCTGGAGTTAAGAGCCTAATGATGATCTTAAGTCTGTTGCCGATTGTCAGAAAAATCATCACTAATGTCCTTAAGGAAAGGAAACTGCTATCTTGACCTACATGTGACTTCAGACCCACAGCAATATGGTTGACTCTTCATTGTCCTCTCAGCCATTAGGGATGGGCAATAAATGCTGGCCCAGCCAGTGAAGCCCTCATCATGTGAATGAATAAAAATAACAGTGAAGAAGGAACAAAGCAGAGAGAAAGTACTTGGTGGGAGGATAAAAGATTCTTCACATAACTAAATAACTTCAACATGGTAACCTTTGCTTTTATGTTCTAACACAACTCTTATTATCATGCTGCTGCAAACAGTAAAACTAAAAGTTATAGCTGTTTGCTATCAGGGCACTTCGTTTTGGGAGAAAACTGGAACTGTAGATAATCTATTTACATTAATTGATGCAGTTTCTTTATTGAAAAACAAAACACTGTAAATGCCAGAAACCGAAATAAAGAAATATTGTAAATATTCAGGTCAGGTAGCATCTGTGCTGAGAAGCAGAATAACCTTTTTCAGGTCAAAGATCTCATGTCGAGTGGCATTTTCAGAATTTGTTTTTTTTTATAAATAGAATCCTTACAGTGTGGAAACAGGCCTTTCAGCCCAACAAATCCACAGTGACCCTCCGAAGAGTAACTCACCCAGACCCATTTCCCCCACTCTAATTTACCCCTGATTAATGCACCTAACCTACACGTCACTGAACACTATATGGGTAATTTTGCAGAGTCAATTCACCTAACCTGCACATCTTTGGACTGTGGGAGGAAACCGGAGCACCCGGAAAAAGCCACACAGACAGTCACCCAAGGGTGGAATCAAACCCGGGTCCCTGGTGATGTGAGGCAGCAGTGCTAACCCCTGAGCCACTGTGCCATTTTGATTGTAGTTTTCTAATTGTCACTTTTCAAAATCCTTGAATCCTTAAGTAACAGCATTGTTGGAGTTTCTTCACCACACTGACTGCAGACATTCATGAAGACCACAGAACCTCTTTATTAACAACTTGACTGAAACCAGGATAACAAACCTTTAAAGGCATTGTTTTCTGTCTTCCTCTTTTTTAAATAATGGGTTTACGTTTGTTACTTTCCAACCTGCAGGAACAACTCCCGAGTGGATTAAATTGTGAAAGGTAACCACCAATGCATCTACCACCTCCACAGCCACCGAGACCATAAAACATAGGAGTGAAAGTAAGGACATTCGGCCCATTGAGTCCACTCATCCATTCAATCATGGCTGATAGGCATTTCGATGCCGCTTACCCGCACTCTCCCTGTAGCCCTTAAATTCTTAATCTTACAAAGAATTATCAATCTCTGCCTTGAAGATATTTAGCGTCCCGGCCTCCACTGCGCACCATGGCAATGAATTCCGCAGGCCCACCACTCTCTGGCTGAAGATGTGTCTCCTCACTTCCATTCTAAATTGACCCCCTCTAATTCTAAGCCTGTGCCCATAGGTCCTAGTAACCCTGTCTAACGGAAACAAATTCGCAGCATCCACCTTTTCTCAGCCATGCATTATTTTGTAAGTTTCTATTAGATTTCCCCTCCACCTTCAAATTTCTAATGAATACAATCCCAGGATGCTCAGCCATTCATCGTATGTTAGCCCTGCCATTCCAGAGATCAGTGTGAATCTCCGCTGGACACGCTTCAGTGCTAGTATGTCCTTCCTGAGGTGTGGGGCCCAGAATTGGATGTAGTATTCTAAATGGGGCCTAACTAGAGCCTTATAAAGTCTTAGTAGCATATCTCAGCTTTTATATTTCAAAGCTCTTGAGATAAATGACAACATTACATTTCCTTTCTTAACCACGGACTCAACCTGCAAGTAAACCTTTAGAAAATTTTGATCAGATTCCTGATGAAGGGCTTTTGCCCAAAATGTCGATTTTCCTGCACCTCGGATGCAGGAAAAGGTTCCGAAAAATAACCTTTTATCTCAACTCTCAGCCAATCCTCAATTCATGCCAGTAGCTCACCTCGAACACCATGGGCCCTCACCTTACTCAGCAGCCTTATCAAAGGTCTTTTGGAAATCTAGGTAAGTAACATCCACTGGGTTTCACTGGTCTAACCTACTTGTTAGTTCTTTCAACACTGAGAGTTTAGACCAGATTTATCCCTTTTAAATCCCATTACTTTCTCTGGTAATTTAAATTAATTTTTGAACTGATATTCAAATCTTACAGTTCTTTATCTGTACTAGTCTTTAAATGCCCTAATATTTTGGGGAGTATTTTTCTTTGCTTTCCTCATTCAGTATGAACCTGAATGTTGGTCAAGTTTTGTTAGATGTCGCCATAAACTACATCAGTAACGAAAGATTTGTGAATGATACTGGATTGTTGTGCAGTCGTTAGCAAGCATTTTGACTCTGATTTTATGTGGGAGGGAAATTCATTGATGAAGCAGCTGGAGACTGCAGACACTACCTTGAGAAATTCCAATACTATGTCACGGGGCTGGGATGATTGAACTCCAACAAGTATTGTACTACCAAATTCCTTTTGTATGACTCCAAACAGTAGCGAATTTTCCCACCAGTTTCTTTGTCAAATGCTGCCTTCAGTCTTGCCCTGCTTGTTAAATTCAACTCTTATCCAAGTCTGGAGTATAGTCTGTAACAAGTCCTAAATTAGCTAAGTGGCTTTTGCAAACCTAAACTGTGAAACGTGAACAGGTTGCTGCTGAGTGACTGCTGCTCAATAGTAGTCAACACCTTCATCACTTTCTTGCTGATTAAGAGTAGTCTGCTGGAGTGATAATTGGATGGATTGGGTTTGTCCTCTTCTTTGTCTTCTTCACCATAGTCAGGGCCCAGAGTCTTTAGAATATCCACTGCCTCAACCTTTTCTTGACACAACGTGGATTGAATCAAATTATTTAAAGATTGACATCTGTGATATTATAATCTTCACAAGAAGACTAAGGTGGTTCATCCACTCAGCACCTCCATCAGTGGTGCAAATGCCAGCCTTGCCTCATTAACTTGTGTATATATAACAGAAAGAGGCTATTCAGCCCACTGTATTCATGCCAGTCGGCAAAGTTCTGACTTAGAACATAGAACATAAAAAAGTACAGCACAAAACAGGCCCTAAGACCCACGATGTTGCGTCAAGACTTAACCTAATGTAAAATATAGTAACTTAATCTACATATCCCTCAACTCACTGCTATCCATGTGCACGTCCAGCAGTCGCTTAAATGTCCCCAATGACTTCGCTTCCACCACCACAGCTGGCAAAGCATTCCATGCATTCACAACTCTCAGCATAAAGAACCTACCTCTGATGTCTCCTTTATACCTTCCTCCTAATATCTTCAAACTATGACTTCTCGTACCAGTCAGTCCTGCCCTGAGGAAATGTCTCTGGCTATTGACTCTATCTATTCCTCTTATTATTTTGTACACCTCGATCGTGTCTCTTCTCTTCCTCCTTCTCTCCAGTACCCTGGTAAACCTTCTTTGCACCCTAGCCAAAGCCTCTGTATCTTTCCTATAGTAGGGCGACCAGAACTGGACACAATATTCCAAGTGTGGTCTCATCAGGAACTCGTAGAGCTGCAGCAAAACTTCACGGCCCTTAAACTCGATCACCCTGTTAATGAAAGCCAAAATACCAAATGCTTTCTTAACAACCTTATCCACTTGGGTGGCAACTTTGAGGGATATATGTATTTCCAAAATGCATCACTTCGCATTTATCCAGGTTGAACTCCATCTGCCATTTCTCAGCCCAGCTCTGCATCCTGTCTATGTCACGCTGCAGCCTGCTGTAGCTCTCTATACTATCGACGACACCTCCAACCTTTGTGTCATCTGCAAATTTACTAACCCACCCCTCAACCTCCTCATCTAAGTCATTTATAAAAACTACAAAGAGCAGAGGCCCAAGAAAAGAGCCCTGTGGGACCCCACTCAACATTGACCTCCAGGCAGAATACTTTCCATCCACAACCACTCTCTGCCTTCTGTCAACCAGCCAATTCTGAATCCATAGAACATAGAAAAATACAGCGCAGTACAGGCCCTTCGGCCCTCGATGTTGCGCCGACCGAAGCTACCTAACCTACACTAGCCCAATAACCTCAATATGCTTGTCCAATGCCCGCTTAAATGACCATAAAGAGGGAGAGTCCACCACTGCTACTGGCAGGGCATTCCATGAACTCTCAACCCGCTGAGTAAAAAATCTACCCCTAACATCTGTCCTATACCTATCACCCCTTAATTTAAAGCTGTGTCCCCTAGTAACAGCTGACTCCATTAGCGGAAAAAGGTTCTCACTGTCAACCCTATCTAAACCCCTAATCATCTTGTACACCTCTATCAAATCTCCCCTAAACCTTCTTTTCTCCAATAAGAAAAGCCCCAAGTGCCTCAGCCTTTCCTCATACGATCTTCCTACCATGCCAGGCAACATCCTGGTAAACCTCCTCTGCACTCGTTCCAATGCCTCCACATCCTTCCTATAGTATGGCGACCAAAACTGCACACAATACTCCAGATGAGGCCGCACCAAAGTCTTATACAACTGCAACATGACCTCAGGACTCCGGAACTCAATTCCTCTACCCAATAAAGCCCAGTACACCATATGCCTTCTTCACAGCACTATTTACCTGGGTGGCAGCTTTCAGAGATCTGTGTACATGGACACCAAGATCCCTCTGCTCATCCACACTACCACGTAGTCTACCATTAGCCCAGTAATCCATCTTCTTGTTACTCCTACCAAAGTGATTGACTTCACACTTAGCTACATTGAACTCCATTTGCCACCTTTCTGCCCAGCTCTGCAACTTATCTATATCCTGCTGTAACCTGCCACATCCTTCTTCGCTGTCCACAACTCCACCGACTTTAGTATCATTCGCAAACTTGCTCACCCAGCCTTCAAGCCCCTCTTCCAGGTCATTTATAAAAATGACAAACAGCAATGGTCCCAAAACAGATCCTTGTGGAACACCGCTAGTAACTGCACTCCAAGATGAACCTATAACATCAACTACTACCCTCTGTCTCCTTCCAGCCAGCCAATTCCTAATCCAAACCTCTAATGCACCCTCAATGCCATTCCTCCGTAGTTTTTGCATTAGCCTGCCATGGGGTACCTTATCGAACGCCTTGCTAAAATCCATATACACCACATCTACTGCTTTACCCTCGTCCACTTCCTTGGTCACCTTCTCAAAGAACTCAATAAGGTTTGTGAGGCACGACCTGCCCTTCACAAAACCATGCTGACTATCCTTGATCACATTATTCCTATCCAGATGTTCATAAATTACAATTCTCTCTAAGACTTTGCCCACAACAGAAGTGAGACTCACTGGCCTATAGTTACTAGGGCTATCCCTACTCCCCTTCTTGAACAAGGGGACCACATTCGCTATCCTCCAGTCTTCTGGCACTATTCCCGTAGACAACGACGACATAAAAATCAAGGCCAATGGCTCCGTTATCTCCTCCCTAGCTTCCCAGAGGATCCTAGGATAAATGCCATCAGGCCCAGGGGACTTATCTATTTTCATCCTTTCCAGTATTCCCCAGACCTCTTCCCTACATACCTCAAAGACATCCATTCTAATCACTTGTGACTCAATATTCAAATCAGCAACAGTGTCCTGTTCCTGAGTGAATACTGACGAAAAGTATTGATTTATTGTCTCTCCAATCTCCTCCGCCTCCACGCACAACTTCCCACCACTATCCTTGACTGGACCGATACCTACCCTAGTCATCCTTTTATTCCTGACATACCTATAGAAAGCCTTTGGGTTTTCCCTAATCCTACCAACTAAGGACTTTTCTCCCTTCTCGCTGCTCTTAGCTCTCTCTTTAGATCCTTCCTGGCTACCTTATAACTCTCAATCGCCACAACTGAACCTTCACACCTCATCTTTACATAGGCCGCCCTCTTCCCTTTCACAAGGGATTCCAATTCCTTATTAAACCATGGCTCCCTCACAAGACCCTTTACTCCCTGCCCTGACTGGTACATACTTATCAAGGACACCCAATAGTTGCTCCTTGAACAATCTCCACATATCATTTGTGTTCTTCCCTTGAAGCCTATTTTTCCAATCCACGCATCCTAAGTCATGCCTCACCGCATCATAATTTCCCTGCCCCCAGCTATAACTGTTGCCCTGCAGTGCACATTTATCCCTCTCCATCACTAGAGTAAAAGTCACCGAGTTGTGGTCACTGTCCCCGAAGTGCTCACCTACCTCCAAGTCTAACACCTGGCCTGGTTCATTGCCTAGAACCAAATCCAGTATAGCCTCACCTCTTGTTGGCCTGTCTACATATTGTGTCAGGAAACCCTCCTGCACACATTGGACAAACACCGACCCATCTAACGAACTCGAGCTATAGCTTTCCCAGTCAATATCTGGGAAGTTAAAGTCCCCCATAACAACCACCCTGCTACTTTCACTCTTCTCCTGAATCATCCTCGCAATACTTTCCTCTACTTCTCTCGGAGTATTAGGAGGCTTGTAGAAAACTCCTAACAGGGTGACCTCACCTTTCCTATTTCTAACCTCCGCCCAAACTACCTCAGATGGCAAGTCTTCCTCCATCACCCTTTCCACCGCTGTAATACTATCCTTGACAATCAATGCCACACCTCCCCCTCTTTTACCCCCATCTCTGACCCTACTAAAACATTTAAACCCTGGAACCTGCAACAGCCATTCCTGTCCCTGCTCTACCCACATCTCTGTAATGGCCACAACATCGAAGTCCCAGGTACGAACCCATGCTGCAAGCTCACCTACCTTATTTCTTATACTTCTGGCATTGAAGTATACACACTTCAAGCCACTTTCCTGTTTACAGGCACCCTCCTTCGAGATGGATGCCATGTTCCTAACCTCCCTACACTCAAGGTCCTGTACCATAAAGCTACAGTCCAGGTTCCCATGCCCCTGCAGAGTTAGTTTAAACCCTCCCAAAGAGCACTAGCAAACCTCCCCCCAAGGATACTGGTGCCCCTCAGGTTCAGGTGTAGACCATCCTGTTTATAGTGGTCCCACCTTCCCCAGAAAGAACCCCAGTTGTCCAGAAACCGGAATCCCTCCCTCCTGCACCATCCCTGTAGCCATGCATTTAACCGTTCTCTCTCCCTATTCCTCGATTCTCTATCACGTGACACGGGTAACAAACCAGAGACAACAACTCTGTTCGTTCTAGTTCTGAGCTTCCAACCTAGCTCCCTGAAAGCCTGCCTAACATCCTCACCCCTCTTCCTACCTATGTCGTTGATGCCAACGTGGACCACGACCTGGGGCTGCTCCCCCTCCCCCTTAAGGACCCGGAAAACACGATCAGAGACATCACGTACCCTTGCACCTGGGAGGCAACATACCAATTGTGAGTCTCTGTCGCCCCCGCAAAACCGGGGGTGAGTCCCCAATAACAATCGCTCTACCTTTCTCCACCCTTCCCTTCTGAGCAACGGGGACAGGCTCCGTGCCAGAGGCCTGAACCTCGTTGCTTACCCCTCGTAAGTCATCCCCCCCACCCCCCCACCCCCCAACAAGTATCCAAAACGGTATACTTGTTCTTGAGGGGAATGACCAGAGGGGGTCCCTGCACTGGCTGCTTCCTCCCACTTCCCCTCACTGTCACCCATCTCTCTATAACTTTCAGAGTAACTACTTCCCTATGACCACCTCTGCCTCCTGAATGGTCCGCAGTTCATCCAGCTCCAACTCCAGTTCCCTAACACGGCCTTGGAGGAGCTGGAGATGGGTGGACTTCTTGCAAGTGTAATCAGCAGGGACGCTAATGGCTTCCCTCACCTCATATATGTTGCAAGATAGCCAAACCTCCCTGGATGAGCCTACCATGAGGAACCCTATCAAATGCCTTGCTGAAATCCATATAAACCACATTCACAGCTCGCCCATTGTCGACCTGTCTGGACGCCTCCTCAAAGAACTCAATAAGATTTGTGAGGCATGACCTGTCCCTCACAAAGCCATGCTGACTGCCTTTAATCACACTATGCTTTGCCAAACAGTCAGAAATCCTATCCCTCAGAATTCTTTCCACAGTGTGGCACAGTGGCTCAGTGGTTAGCACTGATGCCTCACAGCACCAGGGTCCCAGGTTTGGTTCCAGCCTCTGGCAACTGTGTGGTGTTTGTGTGGGTTTCCTCCAGGTGCTCCGGTTTCCTCCCACAGTCCAAAGATGTGCAGGTCAGGTGAAGTGGCCGTGCTAAATTGCCCATAGTGCTGGGTGCATTAGTCAGAGGGAAATGGGTCTGGGTGGGTTACTCTTCAGAGGGTCTGTGTGAACTGGTTGGGCCAAAGGGCCTGTTTCCACACTGCAGGGAATCTAATCTAATCTAAACTTTGCTGACTACAGACATGAGACTGACTGGTCTGTAATTGCCAGGGATTTCCCTATTACCCTTCTTGAAAAGTGGAACAACATTCGTCTCCTTCCAATCCTCCGATACGACTCCCATGGAGAGTGAGGAGGCAAATATTCTTGCCAGTGGCTTAGCAACCTCCTTTCTCGCTTCCCGGAGCAGCCTAGGATAAATCTGGTCTGGGCCTGGGGACTTATAAATCTTAATGTTTTCCAACATTTCCAGCACATCAACTTCCATCAATCTTGATCTGGTCAAGACTGTTTCCCAGCTCCTCAAAGTTTTCACTTACAACACGTTCCCTTTCCTTGGTGAAAACCGAAGGGAAAGCCCTAAATGGGTTTTTTGCTATCTGCTCAGACTCCACGCACAAGTTCCCTCCGCTCTTCCTCATCGGCCCTACCTTCTCCCTGATCATTCTCTTATTCCTCATGTATGAGTAAAATGCCTTTGGGTTCTCCCTAATCCTTCTTGCCAAGCCTTTTTCGTGCCCCCTCCTGGCTCTCCTCAGCCCATTTAGAACATAGAACATAGAAAAATACAGCGCAGTACAGGCCCTTTGGCCCTCGATGTTGCGCCGATCCAAGCCCACCTAACCTACACTAGCCCACTATCCTCCATATGCCTATCCAATGCCCGTTTAAATGCCCATAAAGAAGGAGAGTCCACCACTGCTACTGGCAGGGCATTCCATGAACTCACGACTTGCTGAGTAAAGAATCTACCCCTAACATCTGTCCTATACTTACCACCCCTTAATTTAAAGCTATGCCCCCCTCATAATAGCTGACTCCATATGTGGAAAAAGGTTCTCATTGTCAACCCTATCTAAACCCCTAATCATCTTGTACACCACCTATCAAGTCACCCCTAAACCTCCTTTTCTCCAATGAAAAGAGCCCCAAGTGCCTCAGCCTTTCCTCATACCATCTTCCTACCATACCAGGCAACATCCTGGTAAACCTCCTCTGCACCCGTTCCAGTGCCTCCACATCCTTCCTATAGTATGGCGACGAAAACTGCACACAATACTCCAGATGCGGCCGCACCAGAGTCTTATACAACTGCAACATGACTCCGGAACTCGATTCCTCTACCAATAAAAGCCAGTACGGCATATGCCTTCTTCACAGCACCATTTATCTGGGTGGCAACTTTCAGAGATCTGTGTACATGGACACCAAGATCCCTCTGCTCATCCACACTACCAAATATCCGACCATTAGCTCAGCACCCCATCTTCTTGTTACTCTTATCAAAGTGAATCACTTCACACTTAGCTACATTGAACTCCATTTACCACCTTTCTGCCCAGCTCTGCAGCTTATCTATATCCCGCTGTAACCTGCCACATCCTTCCTCACTGTCAACAACTCCACCGACTTTTGTATCATCCGCAAACTTGCTCACCCAACCTTCTAGCCCCTCCTCCAGGTCATTTATAAAAATGACAAACAGCAATGGTCCCAAAACAGATCCTTGTGGAACACCGCTGATAACTGCACTCCAGGTGCCATCAACTACTACCCTCTGTCTTCTTCTAGCCAACCCATTCCTAATCCAAACCTTCAACGCACCCTCAATGCCATACCTTCGTATTTTTTGCAGCAGCCTACCATGGGGAACCTTATCAAATGCCTTACTAAAATCCATATACAGCACATCTACCGCCTTACCCCACCTCCTGAGTCACCTTCTCAAAGAATTCAATAAGGTTTGTGAGGCACGACCTGCCCTTCACAAAACCATGCTGACTATCCTTGATCACATTATTCCTATCCAGATGTTCATAAATCCTATCCCTTACAATTCTCTCTAAGACTTTGCCCACAACAGAAGTGAGACTCACCGGCCTATAGTTACTAGGGTTATTCCTACTCCCTTTCTTGAACAAGGGAACCACATTTGCTATCCTCCAGTCTTCTGGCACTATTCCTGTAGATAACGAGGACATAAAAATCAAGGCCAATGGCTCTGCAATCTCCTCCTTTGCTTCCCAGAGAATCCTAGGATAAATGCCATCAGGCCCAGGGGACTTATCTATTTTCACCCTTTCCAGAATTTCCAACACCTCTTCCCTACATACCTCAAAGCCATCCATTCTAATTAATTGTGACGCAATATTCACATCGGCAACAATGTCCTGTTCCTGAGTGAATACTGACGAAAAGTATTCATTCAGTGTCTCCCCAATTTCTTCAGCCTCCATGCGCAACTTCCAACTACTATCCTTGACTGGACCTATTCCTACCCTAGTCATTCTTTTATTCCTGACATACCTATAGAAAGCCTTTGGGTTTTCCCTAATCCTACCAACCAAGGACTTTTCACGTACCCTCCTTGCTGCTCTTAGCTCTATCTTTAGATCCTTCCTGGCTACCTTATAACTCTCAATCGCCCCAATTGAACCTTCACGCCTCATCTTTACATAGGCCACCCTCTTCCCTTTAACAAGGGATTCCAATTCCTTATTAAACCACGGCTCCCTCACACGACCCTTTCCTCCATGCCTGACAGGTACATACTTATCAAGGACACTTGATAGTTACTCCTTGAACAAGCTCCACATATCATTTGTGTCCTTCCCTTGAAGCCTACTTTTCCAATCCACGCATCCTAAGTCATGCCTCACCGCATCATAATTTCCCTGCCCCCAGCTATAACTCTTGCCCTGCAGTGCACACTTATCCCTCTCCATCACTAGAGTAAACATCACCAAATTGTGGTCACTGTCCCCAAAGTGCTCATCTACCTCCAATTCTAACACCTGGCCTGGTTCGTTACCCAGAACCAAATCCAGTATAGCCTCACCTCTTGTTGGCCTGTCTACATATTGTGTCAGGAAACCCTCCTGCACACATTGGACAAACACCAACCCATCTAACGTACTCGAGCTATAGCTTTCCCAGTCAATATCTGGAAAGTTAAAGTCCCCCATAACAACCACCCTATTACTTTCACTGTTCTCCTGAATCATCCTCTCAATCCTTTCTTCTACGTCTCTAGGACTATTAGGAGGCCTGTAGAAAACTCCTAACAGGGTGACCTCATCTTTTCTATTCCTAACCTCAGCCCAAACTACCTCAGATGGCGAGTCTTCATCCATCGCCCTTTCCACCGCTGTATTACTATCTTTGACAAGCAATGCCACACCTCCCCCTCTTTTACCCCCACCTCTGACCCTACTAAAACATTTAAACCCTGGAACCTGCAACAGCCAATCTTGTCCCTGTTCTACCCATTTCTCCGTAATAGCCACAACATCAAAATCCCAGGTACCAACCCATGCTGTAAGTTCACCTACCTTATTTCATATTCTTCTCGCATTGAAGTATACACACTTCAAGCCACCTTCCTGTTTCCAGGCACCCTCCTTCGAGATTGATGCCATGTTCCTAACTTCCCTAAACTCCAGGTCCAGCACCCTAAATCTACAGTCTAGGTTCCCATGCCCCTGCAGAGTTAGTTTAAACCCCCCCAAAGAGCACTAGCAAACCTTCCCCCAAGGATACTGGTGCCCCTCAGGTTCTGGTGTAGACCATCCTGTTTATAGAGGTCCCACCTTCCCTAGAAAGAATCCCAGTTATCCAGAAACCGGAATCCCTCCCTCCTGCACCATCCCTGTAGCCACGCAATTGACCGCTCTCTCTCTCCCTATTCCTCAACTCTCTATCACGTGACACGGGTAACAAACCAGAGACAACAACTCTGTTTGTTCTAGCTCTGAGCTTCCAACCTAGCCCCCTGAAAGCCTGCCTAACATCCTCATCCCTCTTCCTACCTATGTTGTTGGTGCCAATGTGGACCACGACTTCGGGCTGCTTCCCCTCCCCCTTAAGGACCCAGAAAACACGATCAAAGACATCACGTACCCTTGCACCTGGGAGGCAACATACCAAACATGAGTCTCTCTCGCTCCACAAAACCGCCTATCTATGCCCCGAACGATCAAGTCCCCAATAACTATTGCTCTGCTCTTCTCCACCCTTCCCTTCTGAGCAACGGGGATAGGCTTCGTGCCAGAGGTCTGAATCCCATTGCTTACCCCTGGTAAGTCGTCCCCCCCACAAGTATCTAAAATGGTATACTTGTTCTTGAGGGGAACGGCCGCAGGGGGTCCCTACACTGGCTGCTTCCTCCCAGTCCCCGTCACTGTCACCCATCTGTCTGCAATCTTTGCAGTTACTACTTCCCTAAAGCTCTGATCTATGACCCCCTCTGCCTCCCGAATGATCCGAAGTTCATCCAACTCCAGCTCCAGTTCCCTAACACAGTCTTGGAGGAGCTTCTGAGCTCCTTTGTAGTAATCTTCTAAAGCTGTGCTAGATCCTTGCTTCCTCCACCTTGCGTAAGCTGCCTTCTTCCTTTTGACGAGAAACTCCTCTGTTCTCATCATCCAAGGTTCTTTAATCTTACCCCTTCTTACCTGTCTCAGAGGAACAAATTTGTGCATCACTCACAACAACTGCTCCTTAAATAGTCTCCACATGTCTGCTGTGCCCTCTCTGTGGAACAATTGCTCCCAGTCTGTACTTCCCAACTCCTGTCTGATAGCGTCATAATTTCCTTTTCCCCAATTAAATGTCTTCCTTCGGTAACTGCACCTTTCACTCTCCAAAGCTATGCTAAATGTGAGGCAGTTGTGATTACTTTCACCAAAGTGCTCTCCCGCCACGAGATCTGACACCTGTCTCGGCTTGTTGCCGAGCACCAAATCCAAAATAGCCTCCCCCCTCGTCGGTCTGTCTACATACTGAGTAAGGAAACCCTCCTGAACACACCTGACAAAAACGGCTCCTATCGATATTGCGAAAGTTGAAATCACCCATAACAACAACCCTGCTACTTCTGCATTTTTCCAGAATCTGCCTGCCTATGAAATCTTCAATCTCTCTACTGCTATTAGGTGGTCTGTAGAAAACCCCCAATGCGGTGGCTATTCCTTTGCTGTTCCTAACTTCCACCCATACTGACTCAGTAGACAAACCTTCCTCAACAACCTTTGTTTCTGTAGCTGTGATACACTCTGATTCACAATGCTACACCCCCTCCTCTTTTTCCGCCCTCCCTGTTCTTTTTAAACGTTCTAAACCCTGGAACATCAAACAACCATCCCTGACCCTGTGAAACTCACGTCTCCAATATGGCCACAAGATGGTAGCCCCAAATGCCACTTGACTAATTCCATTTTTTTGTCTCTTGGCTCATAAGCCTGGAAGCTACAGAAACACAAGTGAATCAAGTGCTGTTTAAATGTTACATGTTTCTAATGTAACCATTCTTTCAGACACTGAGGTCCAAACTCTATCCACCTTCTGGGTGAAGGAATTCTCCATTTTCTCCTTAGTCACCTGCTTCTCTCCTTGAATCCATGGTTCCTGGTTGGAAAAAATGGAAAAATAGCCTTCCTATCTAAGCTGCCTGAACCCCTCCTAATCTTGTATACCTGTATCAGGTAACTTTTCAACCTTTGCTGCAGGGAAGACAACCCTAATTTATCCATTGTTTCTCATAGCTCAAACCCCACCAGCCTGAGCAGCATCCTGATAAATCTCTGTGTCAGAGTGGCTGCAATCATATCCTTGCTCTAATGTGATGATTAGAGGGGTAATGTAATGTATCTTCAGTGACATGCTGTGCTTCCTATCATTGAGTGTACATAGAACATAGAAGCTTTTTTAAAAATTAGAAAATCATAGAACATAGAACGTAGAACAATACAGCACAGAACAGGCCCTTCGGCCCACGATGTTGTGCCGAACATCTATCCTAGATTAAGCTCCCATCCATGTACCTATCCAATTGCCGCTTAAAGGTCGCCAATGATTCTGACTCTACCACTCCCACGGGCAGCGCATTCCATGCCCCAACCACTCTCTGGGTAAAGAACCCACCCCTGACATCTCCCCTATACCTTCCACCCTTCACCTTAAATTTATGTCCCTTGTAATACTCTGTTGTACCCGGGGAAAAAGTTTCTGACTGTCTACTCTATCTATTCCTCTGATCATCTTATAAACCTCTGTAAAGTCACCCCTCATCCTTCGCCGTTCCAACGAGAAAAGGCCGAGAACTCTCAATCTATCCTCGTACAACCTATTCTCCATTCCAGGCAACATCCTGGTAAATCTTCTCTGCACCCTCTCCAAAGCTTCCACATCTTTCCTAAAGTGAGGCGACCAGAACTGCACACAGTACTCCAAATGTGGCCTAACCAAAGTCCTGTACAGCTGCAACATCACTTCACGACTCTTGAATTCAATCCCTCTGCTAATGAACGCTAATACACCATAGGCCTTCTTACAAGCTCTATCCACCTGAGTGGCAACTTTCAAAGATCTATGTACATAGACCCCAAGATCCCTCTGTTCCTCCACCTGACTAAGAACCCTACCGTTAACCCTGTATTCCGCATTCTTATTTGTTCTTCCAAAATGGACAACCTCACACTTGGCAGGGTTGAACTCCATCTGCCACTCCTCAGCCCAGCTCTGCATCATATCTAAGTCCCTTTGCAAACGACAACAGCCCTCCTCACTGTCCACAACTCCACCAATCTTCGTATCATCTGCAAATTTACTGACTCACCCTTCGACTCCCTCATCCAAGTCATTAATAAAAATTACAAACCGCAGAGGACCCAGAACTGATCCCTGCGGAACTCCACTTGTAACTGGGCTCCAGGCTGAATATTTACCATCTACCACCACTCTCTGACTTCGACCGGTTAGCCAGTTTTCAATCCAATTGGCCAAGTTTCCCTCTATCCCATTTCTCCTGACTTTCCGCATAAGCCTACCATGAGGAACCTTATCAAATGTCTTACTAAAATCCATGTACACTACATCCACTGCTCTACCCTCATCCACATGCTTGGTCACCTCCTCAAAGAATTCAATAAGACTTGCAAGGCAAGACCTACCCTTCACAAATCCGTGCTGGCTGTCCCTAATCAAGCAGTGTCTTTCCAGATACTCATAAATCCTATCCCTCAGTACCCTTTCCATTACTTTGCCTACCACAGAAGTAAGACTAACTGGCCTGTAATTCCCCGGGGTTATCCCTATTCCCTTTTTTGAACAAGGGCACAACATTCGCTACTCTCCAGTCCCCTGGTACCACCCCCGTTGACAGTGAAGACGAAAAGATCATTGCCAACGGTACTGCAATTTCCTCTCTTGCTTCCCACATAATCCTAGGATATATCCCGTCAGGCCCGGGGGACTTGTCTATCCTCAAGTTGTTCAAAATGTCCAACACATCTTCCTTCCTAACAAGTATCTCTTCTAGCTTACCAGTCCGTTTCACACTCTCCTCTTCAACAATACGGTCCCTCTCATTCGTAAATACTGAAGAAAAGTACTTGTTCAAGACCTCTCCTATCTCTTCCGACTCAATACACAATCTCC
Source organism: Hemiscyllium ocellatum (assembly GCF_020745735.1). Taxonomy (NCBI): domain Eukaryota; kingdom Metazoa; phylum Chordata; class Chondrichthyes; order Orectolobiformes; family Hemiscylliidae; genus Hemiscyllium; species Hemiscyllium ocellatum. Next base: position 12,155,674 of record NC_083432.1, on the reverse strand, counting down.
CACTACTGATCTTGATCGGACCAACCCTCGTTCTCGTCATTCTCATGTTTCTCACATACGCATAAAATGCCTTGGGGTTATCCTTGATCCTGTCCGCCAAGGATTTTTCATGCCCTCTCTTAGCTCTCCTAATCCCTTTCTTCAGGTCCCTTCTGGCTATCCTGTATCCCTCCACTGCTCTGTCTGAACCCTGTTTCCTCAACCTTATGTAAGCCTCCTTTTTCCTCTTTACTAGACATTCAACCTCCCTCGTCAACCAAGGCTCCCTCACACGACCATTTCTTTCCTGCCTGATAGGTACATACATATCAAGGACACGTCGTATCTGCTCCTTGGAAAAAGTTCCACATTTCCACCACATCCTTCCCTGACAGCCTATGCTCCCAACTTATGCTCCTCAAATCCTGTCTTACAGCATCATAATTTCCCTTCCCCCAATTGTAAAATCTACCCTGTTGTGCGCACCTATCTCTCTCCATAACCAAGGTGAAAGTCACAGAATTGTGGTCACCATCACCAAAATGTTCACCCACTAACAAGCCCATCACTTGTCCTGGTTCATTACCGAGTACCAAATCCAATATGGCCTCCCCTTTGGTTGGACAATCTACATACTGAGTTAGAAAAGCTTCCTGGACACACTGCACAAACACCGCCCCATCCAATCTACTTGATCTAAAGAGCTTCCAATCAATATTTGGGAAGTTGAAGTCGCCCATGACTACGACCCTGTGGCTTCTGCACCTTTCCAAAATCTGTTTCCCAATCTGTTTCTCCACATCTCTGCTGCTATAGTAAACACCCAACAAGGTGACTGCACCTTTCCTATTTCTGACTTCAGCCCATACTACCTCCAAAGGCAGATCCCCCTCAAACTTCCTTTCTGCAGCCGTTATACCATTTCTAATTAGCAATGCCACCCCACTTCTTTTTTTACCACCCTCCCTAATCTTACTGAAACATCTGTAACCAGGAACCTCCAACAACCATTCCTGTCCCTCATCTATCCACGTTTCCGTGATGGCCACAACATCGTAGTCCCAGGTACCGATCCATGCCTTAAGTTCACCCACCTTATTTCTGATACTCCTTGCGTTGAAGTATATGCACTTGAGCCCATCTCTGTGTCCGCAAGTATTCCCTGTCAGTGCTACCTTCTCCACAGCCTCCCTACATTCTTGGACATCCTGACACACAGCTAGCTTACTTGCTGGACTACAAGTCCAGATCCCATCCCCCTGCCAAATTAGTTTAAACCCCCCCGAAGAGTGCTAGCAAACCTACCCCCCAGGATATTGGTGCCCTTCTGGTTCAGGTGCAACCCGTCCTGTTTGTACAGGTCCCACCTTCCCCAGAATGCAGTCCAATTGTCCAAATACCTGAAGCCCTCCCTCCTACACCATCCTTGCAGCCACGTGTTCAACTGCAGTCTCTCCCTATTCCTTGCCTCACTGTCAAGTGGCACCGGCAACAACCCAGAGATGATGACTCTGTCTGTCCTAGCTTTTAGCTTCCAGCCTAACTCCCTGAGCTCTTGAATGACCTCCCCACCCCTCTTCCTACCTATGTCGTTGGTGCCAATGTGTACCACGACTTCTGGCTGCACACCCTCCCCCTTAAGGATTCTGAAGGCACGGTCCGAGACGTCTTGGACCCTGGCACCCGGGAGGCAACAAACCATCCGAGAGTCTCGCCCATGTCCACGGAACCGCCTGTCCGTCCCTCTAACTAGAGAGTCTCCTATAACTAGCGCTCTCCTGCTCTCCCCCTTTCCCTTCTTAGCCTCAGAGCCAGACCTCACGCCACAGACCCCTTCACTGCAGCTTACACCTGCAGTGTATTTACACTGGCAAATTTATCTTCAAATTCATGCTTGTATGTTTCTTGTGCCTCCTGGAAATTTAAATAATCTTCAGAAATAGGCACTTCAACTCAGTTTCTTGATTGCTTTCACAATGGTTACCTTGGCTCTGTTTTGCCACATGCTTACTGAGATTTGTATAATACAAATAAATTCACCTTGTTTAATTTAACATTCTTACCAAGCAATCCTAATGCCACATTTAAAGTTTAAACCACAATTTTAGTAGTGTAATTCATTTCCCTTGTTTTTACTTGTTTGTAAGTGTGATTTTGTTGACGTGTTAGTGACCTCAGTATTATGGGTCAGTGGAACCAAGGAGATCAGTCAAGTTAGGCAGTTAGTTGCTTGACAATGAAATGTTTGATAACCCCATTACAAAATTATGTACAGCCAAATGTAGTTAATGTAATGCACTCTTTAGCTTGTTGGGATTAACCAGGGAAAGATCAGGTTTATAGACAAACTCACAGGCTCCAGATTTAAGGCCTTTTTGTTTTTGCTTGTCAGCTAGGCAGGCAGTTGACTTCTAAATGTCTTTACTACCCTGAGAGAGATGTATTTTGTACTGGTCTGACATGACTGTGGATTTATAAATATTTTCAAGGGTAGTCCAGGATTAATTCAAATAAAAATAACCAGGCATGGCAGGTGTAGCAGCAAGGTGAGTTATAGAAGTCATGGTTTAGGATTCTATAGCCATTTAAGTGACTTGTGTGAGAACAATTTTCCAGAAGGGAGCAGTTTCTCTGGACAGTTTGGCCATTTATAAGCAGCTAAAAAATGACTTAGATATGTCACAGATGGTCAGTTGTTTTGCACAACATGGATTTATTTACCATCAATTTCTGGTGTTACCTGCAGCTTGTTCTGTTTAATTTATGAGAAGCAAGACTTTTTAGAGATCTGTAGATACCAGAAGTATATGTGGAAGTTAAAACCACAAAGAGAGAAATAATTTATATTTTCCAGAAGATATTCTGCGTTAAATAAATTGCTGCAAAAAAAAGCTGGAGGAGCATGAGGTCATTTTTTAGCCTTGGAAAACTGAGTCACTTCGTACCATTTTGCCACATTTGATAATGTCTGCCTTTCTTCCTGTTGTGGATAAAGCATTCTAAGAAACTAAACTGAATGACACCTCATCAACTGTAACTTGCTTTCAGAGATATTAATGGAGTACGTATGGGCAGCCTTCAGTTTAGTAAGAGCATGGTCATTAGCTCTATGTTAAGCACCATGTGCTTAGGAACCCCACTCTAACATGGCAGCATCTGCCACATTTACCGCAGAGCAAGTTATTGAATTGAGCAGGTGCACTATTCACTGGCCTGTTTTTTCTGGTCCTTCTTTGTCAGCTGCGTCCCCTTTTCAGAATCTTTGCAGTTCAGACATGTTCTTGGTAGTACAGTGACCTGCAACTGGTGATCTGCTTCTGGTGCTCTGTCACATTCACACTGAATTCCTGTAACCTTTGAACTCTTCAGTCACCCCAAAACTATCCTGAATGAGCTGATAAGATATTTGCATAAATCTCTTCCCTATTGTTGGGCAGATTTGCTATTTAGCATGTCTGGAACTGTCTTCTGCATAAATGTTACCAGTCATATATTGCTGGCTTGCTCAACACAACAAAGGGGATACAAGAAAGGATTTTGTCAAAGTGATCAAAATGGCTAGGGGTTTCGATTAAATCGGGGAAAATGATTTTCATTGATGGCTGTGGTCACTAGAGACTGAGGATTGTCAGGACAGCAAATGCTGAGCAGAAATGTTGAAATTCACTGTTTTAATTGATAAAAGTTTTTTATGACTGTTAATGGGGGCAAAGAGGAACTATTAAATGTGTAGTTTTTCAGATATGATTAGAAAATTCAAAGTGAATGGTCTTTCTTTGCATTGTGACATCCTGGACACACGTTCCTCTTGGAACAATTCCAAATGGTTTTCCAAAGAAAATGTCACATGACTATTCATGCAATATTTAATCTTCTCATTTGAGAATTAAGCAAAACCTACATTACAGTTCCCTTCTTGATTGTAATAGTTAACTCCAGAATAAAATATTTATGTCTTTATTTATTCTGATTTGCTTCCTTATCAATACCAAGATAGTCTGATGCTTGTCAGCTTTTGGGAATTCTACACTTTAATGAGAATTTTTCTTTCTCTCATTCTGCTGCAGGCTTTTATTCGTCGCTGTCTGGCATATCGTAAAGAGGACCGGATAGATGTTCAGCAACTTGCCAGTGACCCATACTTGATGCCTCATATTAGAAAATCGGTATCTAGCACCAGCCCAGGTGTGGTTGCATCAACCTCTGGATCATCTAATAACAACAGTTCAAACTGAGCATGCAGACGATCCACTAAGAGGGCACATAACACAAAAGGAGTACAGAATCTGTACTAGTAATATCCTGATTTATACCAGGTGTTTTCTCTGTGTCTGTCCAGCGTGGGGAAGAACGTCCTCACAGATTCTCTGAAGCGAGATGGACAAAGACTGCGATGCTCCAGGCTGGAAGCAAGGAGGCGATGGCAGAGGCTATGAATCACGGACCATGACTGATGGCTGCTAATGAAAAGGACAATGATCAGAATCTGCATCTTTCTCCCATGTCCCTTGGCTGTAGTTCAGACACAGCCATGAACTGAAAGTGGCTGTGTGCTAGAAGAGAGTAAGCAAGATGGGTGTTTGTTTTTAAATCTTTCTAAGATATCTTCTATCTATCCCCTCACCCCAAATGCACACATGGGTGTGCACAAACGAGCACACACAACGCAAATTCACATATACATCCAAATATACACTTCCCTGCCAACCTGCAAAATGACTGAATGACATTTGTTCCACGTTGAGCACAAGTGTGGGGACTTGATTGTTCCAAAGTTTGGAGCTGCCTCTTGGTGTTGGTGGCTGTTTTTGAGTCAGTTAAACACAAGGTCCTTTTAGTCTTTCTTAAAAAAAAATTGAAGTTTTTCTCTTCCTAGTCCTTCCCATCCCACCATCCCATATCTCTGACCTTTTGATTCTGTTTCTCTGTAGCTTTTTCTTGCACTGTTCCTTCAGTACCTTAATATGTTGCTCACTTTCTGCTCAGGTGGATGTAGATTGAGACACAGACAACACTAAGGCTTTGAGGAACCTGCAACAGGAAAAGTACCTTGAATTGACACTGAGGCATCTTCTCTTTCAGCCTCTCTTTGCTTTGTTTTCATCATTCATGTTTTTTTTCATTTATCCCTCTTGCTTACATTCCCCAAACCTGGGCAGTTCATTTCTGCTTTTGGTAAACTCCTGTTTTCTGAATGTGTATTCTCAATTCAGTTTGCATTTCTATCAGTATACTAATATTTGTGATCCATGGTTTCCATGTAGTTCTTTTTAAATTTTAAGTTAAATAACTGAAGATATTCACCTGGCAAATTTCAGTGTCTGGCTTCCACGTGACTTGTTTTATTTTCATTTTACAGGAATAAATCTTTCAGGGTGGGATATTGTCTTTGTATATTAATAATTCAAGTTCAGAGAAATGAATTATGATGTTTTGCAGTCTAGCTCAGATCAGTAAAATATTGACACCATTTGCTCCTGACATGTCCCTTTCCACCAATGTAGGGACCATGCATTGTTGTGTAACCAAACAACCAGTTAACCACCTACATCTGATCACAGACAAGTTAGAGTTAGGGAAAACCTTTCTTAAACCTAACTCAGGACAGGGGTTTGACATAGTTGGTCAGATGTATCAAAAACACTATACCCCTAGGAGATATTTAAATTTCTGAATAAGCAGAATACAGTTCTTGAACACTTTCCCAAATATTGTATGAAACGTGAGTTTTTAACATGAGTTTGAGGGAAAAACTAGCAACAAAAAGTGTGGAGTTTTTTTTTAAAAGGAGTAAATTTCTTGTTGCAGTGGAGTAAAATTTAGGTTAAATGAGGCAACTTCAACTCAATCAGAGCCTTACACAACATAACAAGGCCACTTAATCCATCATGCCAGTGCTGCCCCAGTTTTTTGTTTGTTGGGTTAGTTAATCCATTTGAACACTCTTAAATTAAATTATCATGTTTGCCTTCACTGAAGTAGAAAGAAGACTCCATGTTTTTCCTTTATATTGAGAGCCACTATTGATTACTCAGTCAAGGTTAACTGAATCTGAACATCCTTTTCTGGGGAGAGTAGTCTTGTTCCTGACTTCTTACTAAGTGTGGTGCACCAGAAATCTCGGACAACAGTAACATATTGTGCACTTGCATCCAAAGTGGCTTAGATTGGAGAGGGTGCTACAGTCTTAATCTATTAGTGTTCTCCCTCCCTCTGCCTTCTCGTGATGCCTTTATCTTTCATTTTCCTTCTGCTACGTTATCCTCCTCCTCTCTTGTACATGCAAGCACTGTCTCAGTGGGTCTCACTGCATCACTGTTGCTTTTCCACCTCCATAATTTTCATCAGCAAGTTTCTTGAGGTCACAAGCTAGGCCTATTGAAATATGTAAGTTTCAACTAATGTCCTTCCGCACTGTACAATTTGTTACCTATTCACCCTCATTTCAAACGAGAGAATGTTTAAGGATCCTCTTTTTATTAAAAGGGGGCAAATACCCCTTTACTTTTACATTGAGTATTTTGATCTTAACTTTTCACAATAGTAAGATAAAGTGTGACAAATTAACTTTCCCTCTGGTATAGCTTAGAATTCAAATCCAAACCTGTTCAGACAAGGATATTGCTTCAGCTTTGTGTGGTGAATTCCTGATGGAGGGTTGAGAGTATCAGATGGCAAAATGGCTTAATGTGGAATATACTACTAAAATTGAGTACAAGAGAATTGTAATTTCACAAAACTTAGTGCAGATTTACCCAGTAACCTGTTTGAAGTGATTTTGCTACAAATCCTGCTAGTCAATGTTTAGTCAACAAAAGCTGAGCAGAATTTCAATGTTACAAATTTTTAAGGTTGGAATTGCTCCTAGATCTTGCCGTGGCCAAGCCTGATTGCATTTAGTTCCAAAGAAAAGTGAAGTTCTGCATGAGTGGCTGTATTGAAGCCTTAAGCTCCCATTTCTAACTGGATCCACTCAACCTTAAGGCAATACCTGGACTGGCATCTACAGGAGCGCTTCCTTGTTGAAATATGGAAAAAATTACTACTTAAGAAATAGTGTATAAGATTAAATACATTACATTTGCTCCTCCCCCAAAATAAATCAAAATTTCCGAGTTTCTAGGAAGCCATTGAATCATTGTCATTGTTATTGAAAATAAGGGCACTATGAAGTTATATGGTTGTTGTCACCTGGTTTTGTCCAGAAGTTAGTGGTTCTGCATGCAAAGTAAATATTCATGTCTGAGTTTAGAGGCTGCAGGAGTAAAGTAAAAAAGCAAACCAACCTGGTTGATCATTAATGCTAATGTTGATCTAAATTTTGTGGCATTGTCTGTGCAGAATGTTTGAATAAGTCTCTAATTGAGAGAGAATCATCCACACTTGTATTAATACAGAGTAACCAGCCTGAATTCTCTAGCTGTCTCCAAAACATCATTAAGGACTAACAACACTGGGCTGGTTAAATGTCTTTTCTGTTTTTTTTAAAAATTAGATTCAGCTTTTATATTGATTTTGTTAAAGGACCAAGGCAAATTATTGCACAATTCAAGTTCAGTAAATTGCAGTTTGGCAATCTGTGGTAATCACATTTGGTTGGCTTGTGAAATAAGTCATGTTCTCTTTTTTAAAACTAACATTATCTGAAATTGTAGGTCATGTGCAGGCATCCCTGGGGAAAAGGCTTAGAGCTTAGTCTAGCTCCTGGTGATTTGCAACTAGAGGTTGCTCCATGCAAAGAAAAGTATTTCAGCCAAGTTGTTTAGGATTGGTGCTTGTGTTCTTGATAGCAAAGCCCTTCTAAGAAGACAAAATGTTGTCTGTAACTCTCAGCTTTGCTCCCAAATCTCTGGGACTGCATTTTTATTTCTCCTGAGTCTGAAATGATGGTGGATTGTGGAAGGAGGGAGAATCGTAGTAAAGTTGAGACTGACTTTGTCCAAAGCCCAGCACAAACTGGAAATTTTGTATTTTCTGGTCATGATCTATTTGTGGAAGTTCATGTAACCATTAATCTCATCACTGCAAGCAGCGCATTATCATTCTAAACAAACATTCTCCCAGAAACAAACATTTACAATCAAAACAAGGACATGTCTTGGATAAATCTTAATATCGGCAGAGGAAAATTAAATTGATGTTTTTGTGCAAGAAGATGTTAATCCATCACATCGGATGGTATGAACAGCAGAAATGGATCTCTGGAAAATGTTTGGAAATAAGATTTGTGCAGATCTCTCTTCAATGTGTCAACACAATTATTTTGCACAGTTGGTCATTCTCTTTGTGAGAGTTCAGATTTTTTTATTTCTCTAGGAGACTCATCTTGTCAGAATCGAAAGATCTGGATTTTTTTTTGTTTTCCCCACATACATCTCGACTGTCGTCTTAACATTCATTTCAACTCTCAATATTTAGGCATGTGCAGCTAATAGAGGGTACTGTACTACACGTTATTGATGAGCCATTAAAAGATGTGATGCAAAGTAAATATGACTTGAGTTGCAAAAGTTGCTCTTATATCTTTTTAAAATACTTCTTAAATATTTTAAACACTGGAGCCGCTTTTCTTCAGAGGAGGAGATCTACTTGGTGCTTACATACAAATCATCCTGTTTATTCCTGTTCTAATAAATATCCAACAGAGTTAAAGGTGTTCTTACAGTTCTTAGTTTATTATGGTGGATTTCACGAGAATGTGATAAGTCTTTTTAGCAGATTGGAAAGTTAATCCATTTAACACTGATTGTAATACCCTAGAATATAATACCCTGCAGAAGTTCCATGACACATGATCGAAAGAGTACAAGATTTTCTTAGTGGGTTTAGTCAGTCCCCAATATATTGGGTTTGATCGTATATAATTTTTTTTCCAGAAACGTTTTCAGATGAGGATTAAAATAATTCTGACTTTATTAAAATAAACTGATGTCACAAATTTGGATCCCAGTTTTTAAGTGCATACTGCTTGATGGAAAACACCCCTTTTTGTTTCTTCCATCTATCACTTATTTTCTGTTTGAAATTTTGTGTTCCTCAGTTCATTCACAGCTGACGGATAATCTTTGACTAACTCCTCCTCCCTCTTCACCTTTACATTCTTTTCCCCTTCCCACCCCAACTTACTGTCAGATCTCAAAGGTGCAACCCACAGCTAAATCCTTCAGTAACGTGCTCTTATGGCTGAGTGTCATTCAGCACTTGCACATGTTGCGAAACTTTGGTTTTTTTGAGTGTTCCTTTCAGTTTATTTCATTGCAGCTAGTTTAAACACTGTGAATAATTCCTGGTTTGGTAAGCTTACAGACCAGTTTATTTCTCCCTGTGGTTCCTCTTTCCAACTATTCTGTTTTTTTAAAATGAAATTTGTACAAATGCCTCTATTTAACTGTATACTGTAGTGGTATGATGACGATTCTGATTTCAACTACATGAGCCTCTCCTAGACTACAGCTTTACTTTTAATGTACAAAAGAGAAACAAAATGAAGGGGTGAGTTTAAACCGGTACGGATATTTTCTTTTGAATCAAAAGGAAGGTACCATGAAGCCCCTGTGAGTATGTGTCACTGTGAAATACATGCTTGGTTAATGACCCAGTCTGTGGATGAGGGTTGCTGTGTATATTTCAATAAATTGTATTGCTTTGACTGTGCAGATTCCAAACCGTTAGATGTCCATTGATAGCTGCTGCAGTGTAGAAATTGTTTCTTTTATTCATCTGCTAATAAATTGAAACTTATAACATTTTTTTTAATATTCCTGAATTCTTTTCTCTTGTCTGATGTTCAAGTTGTCTGCTCTGGATAGCCTCCAGTCCTGTTGCTATGACTGGGAACTGGGTGTCATAGCTGATGAAATATTGCTACTTCAAATCATAGCTTTGGATACGGAGCTAGAAAAATATTTCTCTGGTTATTGGGAAGATGAACTTAAATACCTCTCTTGGCCTAAATTGAAGTGAATATATAATATACTGGGTTTCTGCATAAGAAAGGAAGCAGTGTCTGATTTGATGTTTAAAGAAAAACTATTTTAAAAAGAATTTGATTTGAAGATTGTTCCAGGGAGAAGCAGGCACAAACATGTGTACAAATTGCATGTATGAGTAGGCTCCTCAAGATGCTTCACCATTCTCAGTGAGGTGTATCAAGAATGTGATCTACTGAATGTGCTGGAAGTCAAGCTGGCTATTCTTGGGGTTGTCACAAAAGTTAATGATTCCACATAATTTCTAATCAACCTGTCAGGGATGCTTTTACCTCTGTAGTGGGTGGGCCTTTAACCTGAAGGTAAAGATAGCTGTAGGAGGTTAATGACTACGAAAAAAAAGGTAAAACTCCCCCCAACGAACCTGCCAGGTTGACAGCAAGCACTGATCAGGTTTTTTTACTTAAAAAGAAATGTTATTTATTTTGAATAATTAGATTGTAGATACAGATAAGTAGTTTTAAACCATCAACTTATCTTTTAATTAAAACTCTAACCCACCCATTCAACATACACAAACAGACAAAGACACTTAGATTTTCTGGTGAAGGAAAAGACTGGGAAAATTCAGTGATCCTTGTTCAATGTTAGCTTTAATTGTCCTTTTAGCTTGTTCAATGTTGCTCCTCTATTCTCCTCCAGCTATTTTATCTTGCTTAGAGAAGGTACAGGGTGGCTGGTTCACTTGTATAAAGTCTTGGTTGAGTTTGCTGACACCAACACGTGTGCTAGGCACCACTTTAAATCGTGCTCTGCAGATTTCAGAGGGTTGCATTCTGGGGTAAGGGAGAAAGATCTGGATGGACGAGGGGGTGATCAGGGTTGGGATGGGGGACTGTGCTAGATAGAGTCATTGAGTTGTACAGCACGGAAACAAATTCTTCGGTCAAACTTGTCTGTTCTGACTAGATATCCTCAACTGCTAATTAGCTCATATCGTTCTCAACCTTTCCTATCCATATACCCATCCTGATTCCTTAAGTGTTGTAATTGTACCTGCCTCTACCTCCTCTGACAATTTGTTCCATACATGCACCAAGTCTGTGTGAAAAATTTACTGCTAAAGATCCCGCCTCAGGCGACTGACTGTGTGGAGTTTGCAAGTTCTCCCCGTGTCTGCGTGGGTTTCCTCCGGGTGCTCCGGTTTCCTCCCACAGTCCAAAGATGTGCGGGTCAGGTGAATTGGCCATGCTAAATTGCCCATAGTGTTAGGTAGGGGGTAAATGTAGGGGTCTGGGTGGGTTGCGCTTCGGCGGGTCGGCGTGGACTTGTTGGGCCGAAGGGCCTGTTTCCACACTGTAAGTAATCTAATCAAATCTTTTAAATCTTTCCCCTCTCACTTTAAACTTATGCAGTCCGGTTTTGATCTCCTGTATCCTGGGGAAAAGACCTTGGCTATTCATCCTAACTATTCCCCTCGTGATTTTATTAGTCTCTATAAAGTACCCCTCAGCCTCCAACATTCCAGGAGAAAAAAAACCCCAACGTAATCAACCTCTCCAACTGGCTGAAATACCAAATCCCAGTAACACCCTTGTAAATCTTTTCCAAACCCTCAAGGTTAACAATCAATATTGTCCCTTTGTTTCAAATGGGAAACAGAGATAATCCAGTTAATTAAATGCCAGTGAGTCTGACTTCAGGGAAGCTGTTGGAGAAGACACTGAGACAAGATTTATTCACATTTGGAAGCAAATGGACATGCCAGTGATAGGCGGTATGTGTTTGTGTGGGGAAGGTCATGTCTCACTAATTTGAATGAGGGTTTTGAGGCGGTGAAAAGAATGATTGATTGAGAAGGGAAGGGTAGTGGATGTTGTCTACGTGGACTTTAGTCAGGCATTTGATAAGGTACCTCATGGATCCGGGGTGTGCTGGCAAGATGTAAACAAAACTGGCTTGGTCATAGAAGACAGAGTAGCAGTGGAAGGGTACTTTTCAGCATGCAAATCAGTAATTAATGGTGCTAGGATCTTTGTGGTCTGGAATATATGTAAATAATCTGGAAGAATATGGAGGTGGGCTGATTAATGAGTTTGCAGATGACACCAAAATTGATGAAGTTGCAGATTGTAAAGAGGATTGTCAAAGGATATAGCGGGATACAGTTAGCAGATTTGGGCAGAGAAATGGCAGATGGAACTTACATTTATCCACACGAAGGTGATGCATTATGGAAGATCAAATTCAGGTGTGAATTTTATAATTGGCAAAACCCTTAGCAGCATTGACGTCCTGGCATACAGCACACTTGTCTTTCTGGCTGGGACATCAAATGTAAAAGTTGGCAAGTTATGTTTCAGCTTTATACTTGGGCCACATTTGGAATATTGCGTGCAATTCTCGTCACCATGCTACCAGAAGGATGCGGATGCTTTGGGGAGGGTACAGAGAAGATTTACTAAGATATTGCCTGCTCTGGAGAGGTTGGATAAAAACTCATTGTTATCACTGGAAAGATGGAGGCTTTGGATAGAGGTGTACAAAATTACAAGGGTCAAAGATGGGGTGGACAGATCAATTACAAGAGGACACAGGTTCAAGGTGAGGGGGAAAGTTTAAGGGAGAAGTGCAGGGAAAGTTTTTCACAGACTGTGGTGCATGCCTGGAACACACTGCCAGTGGAGGATGTGGAAGCAGGCAGGTTAGCAATGTTCAAAGCATATCTTGATAGACACATGAACAGGAGGAAACATAGGGATAGAAACCATGCATGGACAATAAGGAGCGGTTCGAAATATGAATTAAGATTCAGAACGGGCTTAGTGGGCTGAGGAGCCTGGTCCTATGCTGTACTGTACTGTACTGTACAACATCTCTCCCACAGCATGAAGACCTGAATTGAATGCAGTATTGTAAAAGTGACCTCACCAATGTCTCTGGGAGATATCTGGAGGGATGATGGGGTGGAGTAGCAGGAAGGGAGAAGGGAAATAGGGGAGTATGGTGATTGGTGGGGTGGGGGGGGGGGGGGGGGGTGAACTGGAAGAAGGAAAACAGAGGGAGAGGACTGCCCGGCTCCTGGGCCTTTCTTGTCATCACCGCTACTAACCACCCCCTACCCGACAACCAGTGTCTTGGCCCCCTTCCCTTCTTACTCTCAGGCATGTTCACCCAGTCCCATGTCCTCTCTCCCCACAACTGACCCCCAGTAGCTCATGCTTGCTGGTACATGCACACTACTGCACATGCCATCACATATAATGCTTACATGATGATGTATTTGGTGATTTTCCCGAATGGGCACATGTGTATTTGAGCACAGTTGCCAGTGTCAACAACCACGGTCTAAAATCTGCTTACTGTTTATGGGCAGCACTTTGAGCAACTGATGAGGAAAATTAAATTGGCTTTCTTCAGGTTTAAACAAACAATGAATGTCAGAGAAACTCAGCAGATCTAGCAGCATTTATGGAGAGAGAAATACTAACGTTTCAAGTCTGGAATGTCTACTACAGACCTAAATGGTGTTGGAAACTGGGTTTTTAAATATATTTTTGACACAGACAGAGTAGCAAGTACAATGCAAAAGACAAAAAGGGCTACCAAAAAGGTGGGTATAAATTAAAGTGCAAAATGGAAAGAATGGGTCCTCTAAGGCCACATCTCCTTCCTTGGATATGTCTCCAATTCTATTTTACCTTGCATGGATATATATTTTTCTTCTCCTTGACCTTACAAACATAACAAAGCTGGTTTTTTTGTGTGTTACTTTGCTCTCAGTGGGGTGTCAATGTCATCTGCCCCCTTGCTCTTCCTCCAAATCTGTCAAAAATGTAAAACAACCATTTTCCTGCATCTGTTTTGAAGAAAAGTCATACCAGACTTGTAATATTCACACTGTTTCTCACTCCATAGATGCTGTCAGACCTGAGTATTTCTGCAGCATTTTGTTTGTTTCAGATTTTCAGCATCTGCAGGATTTTGTCTTTATTCTTCTGGCTTAAAGTGGTTTTTACTGCAAAGAGACAGCTCTTGCCTTTGCGGAGGTCTGATTGCTGCTCCTTGACATTCACAACACCAACCTGTTCAACTTCCTGGGACCCATCCACATGTTGGCAGAATGGAGGACTTTGATAAAATTGGTCACTAGTACATAGGCAATCAGCTACTGGTTGCCAGCCAAAGCTCCATTCATTCACAAATCTTGTCTCCAACTCGTCCACAAACTTCCTGCAATGTCCCACCCCCAACTGTACTTCTCCCCATAGCAGTGCAAGTAATAGCTATAAAGAGTGCCAGGTTACTTACTCTTAAAAAAATGTGCAGCAATTCCTTTAATAATTCTTGATTACTATCTTCAAATATTCTTAATTATTGCTTTTCCGTTTTCATTTTGAAAGGTCTAAAGAAATTAAAGGCAGCCCACAGTGCTTCATGTATTGGGATTACATTCTGCTCCCTCATTCAGCTGACCATGCCACTTTGGCTTGGTTCCTCAACACATTTGATAATGGTACAGCTATTAAGCTGAAATTACATGTACATTTTTGATAAAATCAACACATTGCTAAAAATCTCATCACTTCTTGTCTAGTTTTGGGAATGGGACATGCTATTAGGGCCCTCACTTTCACTCTTTGGCAACATTTTTCCTTGTTCCTGCAATATGTCCTCAGCCAATTGTAATTGGATAAAACAGGTATTTTACTTTTCTCACATGCTTTTCCCATTTGTTACTATATACTACATAGCCTCAAATCTCAGCTACAACTTAATTCATCAGCCTTCAGAATGTAGCTGGGGCAGTCTTTAACTCAAAATAGCATCACTCCACTTTGATACAACTCATTTGGTGCTAGAAAAGTGGGTATTTCTTTAGCCCTCAATCTTAATGCCATTATTTCCTTAATCGATATACCTTAAGAGTTGCCAGTGCCTCATTCTTTTTTGTTAATGCAGTCTTCCAAACATGGAATTGGGTTTACAAATCTTTTTGACTATATTTACTTTTCTATAATCTATACAATGGCTATGGATCCATCTACTTTAGGAACCAATACTATTAGTTAGCACTGCTACCTCACTGCTAGGGACCTGGGTTCAGTTCCCTTGGGTTAATAGTGTGTGGAGTTTGCACATTGGCTCTGTGTCTGTGTGGGTTTCCTCTGGGTGCTCTGGTTTCCTCCCACAATCCAAAACATGTGCAAGTTAGCTAAATTGGCCATGCAAAATTGTCCTTAGTGTCCAGGGATGTGCAGGTAAGGTGGATGACCCATAGTGGGATGGATCTGGATGGGATGCTTTTCAGAGGGTCATTGTGGACTCGATAGGCTAATGGCGATTCTATTATCTCTGATTTATGAACTGGTTTGACTAGATTCAATCAAATGGTTCTCCAATCTCTATTTGCACTTGAGCTCATTTGTTTGGGCTCAATTGCTAAGGACGCTATTTTATTAGTAACCACATCTGTTATTTCTGTCACTTCCAGCAGGATTCCACCACCAAACACATCTTGTCCCCCCTACGCTTTCAGCATTCTGCAGGGATTCCCACAATGACCCTTGTCCACTCCTCCATCACTTCTAACATACCTCACTTCCCTGATACCCTCCCATGTAATTGCAGAATGTGTACCTCTTGCCCATTCACCTTCTTACACCTTCCAAATGAAGCAGCTTTCTACTTGTATTCCTTTCAAATCTCGTCTACTGTATTCGCTGATCATTGGTGCTATCAAATACAGACTGGGTGACCGCACTGCAAAATACCTCCACACTGTCTATAGGAATGTCTCTGACCTTCAAGTTGCTTGCTAGTTCAAAAAACTTCCTTGCTGTCCATGCTACATTTCTGGCCTGCAATATTTCAATGAAGCACAATGCAAGCTCAAGGAACAGCACCTAATTTTCCAATTAGACAATTCACAACTTCTATCTTACCATTGTATTCCATAACTTCAGAAACTGATTGTATTATATCTGTTCTCCATTCTTCTTTTATTTTTCTCTACTAAGGCTTCTACAGCCACTTCGTTAGTGACTGTCTGTGGCTCCAGCTAACCCTGAACACACGGATTCTTTCTTCACCCTCGCCAGCCTTCTCTTGTTTACTTTGCTCTGAGGAGAGAGGTCCTTGTCCCTCTCTTTCACACCTTAAATTTACACACATTTACATCTCTCTTTCTCTTTCACTACCATTAACGAGCAAATGTCTTTTGTACTGACCTTCAATACCATCTTCACTCCTCCTCCACCTCTGACAAAAATATTTTTAATAGTCTTCCAACACTTTTCAGTTCTGAAGATGGCATACCAGCCTCAAAATGTTAACTGTTTCTTTCTAGTGATGGACTTTGTTTAGTAATTGCTCTGGTCTCCACACAATGGAAAAATGACTGAAATTTGATTACAATTGTCTCTTTATCCTCAACTGGACTTTCCATGATTATAGACAAAACTGTAACTTTAATCTAGATTTTGTACCTCTTATGCACTCACAGCAGCATGGGCCCTTAGTTGGAGTTAAAACAACAATCTGATACATTTTCTCCTGAGATTCTGTTTCAGACTCAAACCCAAGTCCCATGGGTTTCCCTTTCAACTTCCAGCCTTCTGAACAAATATGCCCTAACTTGTTACAATGGCGGCACCTTCCTCCTAATGTTCACCCCCACCTTCAGTATTTGACTTTGATTTGACAACAGATCTTGGGACATTGCCAGCTATCCATTTCTTACCTTAGCTAGTTGGCTTCCTTTCACTCTCCCATTCTCTACAACTTTAATTTACAACAGTGATGAAAAATGTTTAATTTTCTAGGTTAGCTCATAATTGTCAGCCATAATTACCACCTGTATAGCAGTGGCAACCCATTGATTGTCAACATGAATTCTTTTTATGGAAGAGAGTGTGTTTATAAATTCTTAGATTATTCTCTTATAAGAGCTTTGCATGGTTTCAGCTTCTCATGTTCTTAACTGCCTGTAAAAATTACTTTGCTTCACCCTTTTGAATTCAACATAGGTTTGCCCCAAATTCTTCCTTAAATTCTGGAACCCTCGCCTATATGCCTCAGGCACTATCTCATATGATAACAGTGTAGTGTTCTTTATAGTGTTACCAAGTTTGGTTCAAGTCTGACTGGTCAAGGTTAATCCAAGTCAAGGACTTCTGTTTCTACGCTATTTATGTAATTAATATATTTACCGGTAATGTTACAACAGTTCAAAATCTAAACTCTAGGCTACACTATGTCTCCATGGTCCTCAAGTTTTGGTCCTTGAGGCTCAGAAAATAGAAATATTCCTCAGTCACCAGTTATTGGGTGAAATTCAGAGACCAGAGAGGTTTGGAAAGGATGGAAACATGAAATTTTTTTGATACATTTGCAAATAAGTTAGATAGATTTACATTATGTATGTGTATCTATGGGTGTTCCAAAAACAGTTTTGACATAAAAATCCATAAATACCATATTAAATATTAGCAACTTCCTTTTGATTTGAGTTTTGGATCAAATTAGCTTTTGATCAAGTTGGATCTGGAAGTTCAGTCATATTTTTAGATTTGGGACATGTAATAATTTAATAACAATAAAATTTGCACCACACAACTTTCAAATAATGTCCATCTCCAACAACAGATCATGTAATCATTGCTCCTTGATATTCAATGGTGTTGATAGTGCATGATTCAGTGGTGTTACCATTGACCACAAACTGAACTGGATTTGCCATACAAATACAGTTGCTACAGAAGTAGGTCAGAGGCTAGGAATCCTGCAATGAGTAACATTTACTCCCTCCAGCACCAACATTCAGGAGCAGCAGTGTGTACTATCTCCAAGATGCACTGCAGAAATTCACCAAAGATCCTTTGGTTGCACCTTCCAAACCCACAACCACTTGTATCCAGAAGGACAAGGGCAGCAGATACATTGGAACGTCATCACCTGTAGGTTCCCCTCCAAGCCACTCACCATTCTGACTTGGAAAGATATTGCTGTTCCTTCAGTGTCACTGGGTCAAAATAATGAACAAGCTCCCTATGAGCATTGGGGGTCAATTGGCAGCACATGGACTGCAGCGGTTCAACAAGGCAGCTCACCCTCACCTTCTCAAGGGCAACTAGGGATGGGCAATAAATGCTGTTCAGCCAGCAACACCCACATACCATGAATTAATTTTTAAAAATTCCAACTATTGGCAAAATAAACTGAATAAAGAGGACAAAGTTAGTTACTAGTACAGCTATTTGTCTTAAATCACCATATGTATGTGTGGGCTAATCCCTGTTATTAATAATTTTTAAACAATACATTTCCTCCATTTGGTTTAACTTTCCATCTCAAAGTCACATCCTGCTTTACAGGCAATGATGTCTGGAATCAGCATTCTCAGTTGAGGTTGAACACACATTTGAATATGGGTAATAATCTCTGTGGTATGTTACTGTAATGTCTATTTGTTGTCTTTTGCAATGCCTCCTGTACTCACTGTTAGAAGGTACCAAGTTATCCTGGACAATGTACACAAAAGCTAGAGCAGTTCCATTAATCCCTGACTGACTCCTCCCTCTAACAACTCTCTTCCACTCTTCGCACTTTTCATTTTCTGTCTCACTCAATGCAGAGAACAATTGATTTCTGACCCCTGTGTGTTGCTGAGACTTGGTATGGGCTTTGGATTCAAATGCTAGTTACAGCTGGGATATGAACGCTCGGCTCTAGCCAGACAATCCATCACTAATATTAGTCATAATTGGCCTTCTGCCTCCACCTCCGTTTCCTTTTTTGTTAATTGGCCCATTCTGTGTTTTGCAGAAACTGACTGGATTACTTCTGGCATTAAAGATCAACTTCTACAGTGTAGGTTAGATGGCTCCTGAGCAGGTCTGTCTCAGCCATCAGAATTGATTAAAGAAATAGACAGAAAAGAAGTTAACAAAGAGAATTTTACTGTGTGGTTTCAGAGTAAGAATGAGGAAGGGCAAAGTGAACAAGACTTGGGGATGCTCACGCACTAACCTTTGAAGCCAGGAAGACAAATTGATAGACTTTTATTAAAATAAAAGGCATGTGGTATCCTGGATCGATAAAGCATAAGTACAAAATATCCTTATTTGCCTCAGAAAATAGGTCAATAAATAAAGATCTACAGAAATTAGGAGTTGCTAGAAGGGATAGATTAAAAGAAAATTAAAGTGCACAGATTCGAATGGATTCAGAGGATGGCTCTCAGATTTGAACTGGACAGAAATGTGAATGATTATAGATGTGAATGAGGTGCATTCAGATTGTTTAAATTCTTGTTTAAATTACTAAAACCCAAACAACCTTTTTCCTAAAGGTGGGAGAGTCATTAACCAAAGGACAAGAACTTGGGTGGTGATGAGATCTTTTAATACTTACTATTTAATGATTTAATGGAGCTAGTTTGCACAGTGGAAGGCAGTAGAAGCAGAATTGGTCATAACTTTTCAAAAGGAGTTGGATCTATACAACAAAAATCATTTCAGTCACCCAGGCCAATATCCACATATTACTCACCACTCTCTAATTGAAAGCATAATTTAACACACAGTGGAATTGATTTAAGCCTCAATTTATTTACATTCACAGCTAGAGTGTTTAGCAGTGAATGATAGACTGAGCTGTCACTCAGGCAGACAATAGCCAAAATAACAAGCAGGGATTCATTAAGAACAGCGAGACTTGGGATGTATCCGTTCATCAGCACTACTGGAAGCTGGGTCATATCCATATTGCCACAGATCAGGTGTGCATTATTGTAATGATGGGTAATGAAGTAAAACTGTGTTATAGTGAAACCATGTTTAATGAGACAAGGTTAATCAAGGACTACATGTACATAAAAATAAATTTACATGTGGAAAGAGCGAGGTAGGTTGAGTAGCTTTGATAAACAGTTTCTGCAGACATGTGCGGCTGTAAAGTTCTAAGAATTTTATTGCATTTGAGAAAAAGGTGGATTGGAGCTCAGTGAAAGCAAAGCACAGATCAGGCAGTAACAAATGGTCCAACAGTAAGAAGTGGACTTCCCCTCCACCATTAGGTCAGAGTCAGGATATTCACTGGTCAATGCACATGTTCAGCATCAAACAACTCCTCAGATATGGCAGCAGTTCAAATGCAAGAAGATCTGATTACAATGCAGGTTGGGCTGACAAATGGCCAATATCATGCCACACTAGTACCAGGCAATGATCACCTCCAAAAAGAGGGAATCTAACCTTTGCTCCTTGTCACATAATGGCAATACCAATCACTGAATCCTCCAATTTTAATACCCTGAGGGTTACCATCGCCAAGAGACTGAACTGGACTAGCCATACAAATTTTATGGCTCCTAGAGCAGGTCAGAGGCTAGTGTGCTTTTCTAGTGTGCATATTCCCTACATTAGAGCAGTGATAACAATTCAAAAATGCTTTGTGAAATCTTGAAGTTACAAAAGATGCAATGTTAATTCATATTTTTTACTTTCAAAACACCATTTTATTCCCCAAGTCTTTGAGCTGACTCGCTCAACAGCTTGAGGTTATGCACTCATTTCACTGGACAAAAGCCCACTCTTGTTTCAATCGTTTAATTCTCATCTTGCTTTTCCTTCCAATGGCTGGAGCCTCTGTGTGTTTGTGCCATCAGCTGTCATGCAGGAAGCTCCAAGAAACCTCTTGCAGACTGACAGGCAAAGCAATCAAATACCGAACTGCAAAAGCAATAAAGTGCAGGCTCTACTTTCCTCTTGGTGTTAATCAGAAAGAAAGTTAAATGTTTATTCACAATGCTCCTGAATGTAAACAACACCCATTCCCTTGTACAGATAGACACAAGCACAGATGGATTCTAGAGAGCCAAGTGTACAGGCGAATCATGTTTTCACCAGGTCCTTTTTTTGTGGTTCTTTGGTAAAGAATGGAAGACGAAGTCTCAGAGATGGAAGTCTCCATTCTGTTTAGGTAGAGAAGGAAACCTCAACAGATGAGAGACAACAAAGAGCTGGAAGCAAGGGAAAGAAGAGGGGTAATGCTGCCCATTGGTGTCAGGGGTTTGTGTTCTAAGAAAAGGCTGCAGAAACTTAAACCCTGATCCAGGAAAGAAGGTATTTGGTAAATAGACCTACATAAAATGATTTAAGCTATAGGAGAAATATAACCCAGATCATACTTTTGGACTAAAACGTATAAGTAGAACTAAGCAGCACAGATAATCTGGAGAATAAGCATCAAGGCAGCAGAGTGAAGCCACTGTCTTGGTTCCAATGGCAGAGGCAGCCGAATGAGGAAATAGAAGGAGATAACATTTGAATAAGGCTCAGAACATAAAGTGTGTCAAAGCTAATGGAATCCTCTTAAATTTAGCTACTGTCATAGGAAAAGTGGTGGTCAATCTACGTACAGCAAGATTCCACAAACAGCCCCATGTGATAGTGACCAAACTTCATATTTGGGGATCAATATTTGCCAAGGCACTGGTGAAAACTGAGTTTGAGCACATCATTCACTGCAGGAAGTTTAACTATCAAGAACCCCAAGATTAAAAATGTGGAAATGGGAAAGATGAAGGAAAGTTGAGAAAATATTTTAGTCAAAAGTCTGTACAGTATGGAGACAGATCCTTCAGTCCAACTCATCCATGCGGACCAGATATCCTAAATTAATCTACTCCCATTTGCCAGCATTTGGCCCATATCTCTCTAAACTCTTCCTATTCATGGACCCATCCAGGTGGCCTTTTAAATGTACCAGCCTCAACCACTTCCTCTGGCAGTTCATTCTATACACGGACCATCCTCGGAGTGAAAAAGGTGCCCCTTAGGACCTTTTAAATTTTTCCCCTTGTCACCTTAAACCTATGCCCTCTAGGTTTGGACTCCCCTGGGAAAAAGACTGTGCCAATCACCACATCCGTATCCCTCATGATTTTATAAACCTTTATAAAGGTCACCCTCAGCCTATACAGAAGAGAATGCTTTTGGAATACAATGGTCATCAAAAGGATATGCTATGAAAGTGAATGTTTTTGGAAAGAGAAGGGATGAAATAGTCAGTGGATAGGTTTGTGAATGATCAAATAAAGAAAGATATGACCATCTCATCAACATGCTTGTGTTTCTGCAAGTGTGGCAGAAAAGTTGTGAAGTGTTTGCAGCCTCTTTTCCTTCCATCATTAAAGAACTCCTTAAACTTTCAATTAAGTATTAGGCTGTTTCCGGAATATCTTAAATAAAATGAAACAACTAAATTATTAACGCACCTGAGCACTTTCGCTGTATTGAGATCGCATGAAAACTAGGAAATGTGAATACAGCTTTGCCTCAGCTCTACAGAACAATAGCACCTTTAGCTATGTGTGTATGGGTTCTAAGGAATTCAAAACATTGTCCTGAAAAAGTTAACTGTTTGTTTATTTCCCCACAGATACTGCCAGACCTACTGAGTTTCTCCAGCATTTTCAGAGTTACCAACTGTAGTTGTTTGAATATATGCATCCACCAGCATTGCCAATCATTTCACACAATGTGAGCAGCACGGTGGCACAGTGGTTAGCACTCTGCCTCACAGCGCCAGAGACCCGGGTTCAATTCCCGTCTCAGGTGACTGACTGTGTGTCTGCATGGGTATCCTTCGGGTGCTCCGGTTTCCTCCCACAGTCCAAAGATGTGCGGGTCAGGTGAATTGGCCAAGCTAAATTGCCCGTAGTGTTAGGTAAGGGGTAAATGTAGGGGTATGGGTGGGTTGCGCTTCGGCGGGTCGGTGGGGACTTGTTGGGCCGAAGGGCCTGTTTCCACACTAAATAATCTAATCTAATCTAACAATACTGCCCTTACAGCATCAGCTGGGTTTCTGAAAAGAGCAAACCTATGTGAAGCTGATTTGCCCACCATAACAAAAAGCTGCAGTTACATTCTGTAGGACACTAACTGTCAGAAAAGGGACTACAAAATATTGAACCTTAAAGTTGAAAAACTATACATTCCTAAATTTCTATATTCATAAACTTTTAAAACGTAATAAGTTTAAAAATATTTTTTAAATGCTAACTCTGTCTGTTTGCCTCCCGCTGACTGTCTCAATTAGGCCAACTCCCTCCTGCTCTTCGACTCTCTTCCAGGGGACAACTTTCTCTCTTTGTCTTATGTACCACTTCTGTGTCCAATCTTCTCGCCTGCTATTTCCTCTCCTAACGCATTGCTCATAGGGGTGGGGAGGTGGGAGGGAGTGAGAAAGAGGTGCCAAGGCATTAGCTCTGGAAGGGCACTGATCAAGTCATGCTCAGTTAAACCCAGCTACATAAGAACATTCAAATTAGGAGCAGGAGTAGGTCATTCGGCCCCTCAAGCCTGCTCCGCAATTTAAGATCATGATTGAGCGGTTTGTGTTTTGAATTCCACATTCCTGCTGATAACTTTAGATTTTTGATAGGCAAGGGAACTTATCTCGGCCTTAAAAATGTTCAATGAGCCCCACCTTCACTACCTTCCTAGTCAGAGGTCCAAAGTCACACAGCTCTCTGTGTGAAAAGATTTCTCCTCTCCTCTAAAAGGCCATCTCTAGTTTTTAAACAGGGTCGCCTGGTTCTGACCTGACTCAAGGGAAAACATCCTTTCCACATCCACATTGAAACATGAGATCCTGTGCAGTCTCAACAATCAAATCACCCCCTCATTCTTCGAAACTCCAGTAAAAACAAACCCAGTCTGACCAACCACTCCTCATAACACAACCCACTCATTCCAGGTATCAATAAATAAACAGCCTCTGAACTGCTTCATATGCTTCCTTAAATAAAAGAAGGAAAATAAAACTGCAAATAGTATTCAAGATGTAATCTCAGCAATGCCCTGTATAACTGAACCAAAGAAGAATCTTATCAAACTCAAAACATTAACTGTGTATATCATTCCCCCATGGAGAAAGTGAGGACTGCAGATGCTGGAGATCAGAGCAGGAGTTTCCTGAAGAAGGGCTCATGCCTGAAATATCGATTCTCCTGCTCCTTGACCTGCTGCGCTTTTCCAGCAACACATTTTCAACTATCATTCCCCCATCCCTGTCCATCATCTCTTCCCTTTCTACTCACTCTCTTTCACTTCCCTTCTTCTCTCTCCCCTTCCCCACAACTCCATCCCCTCCCCCTACTTCTTTCAGCCCCCACTTTCCCAGTACTGATGCTAATGTCCCATGAACCAGAACCCGCTGCTTCCACATCAGTCTTTGAGCCACGTATTCATTTTACTAATCTAATGCATCCTCTGCCAATTGGCATGTGGCGGAGATTAAAATCTAGACATTATTACACTTATGGTTTGGCTCTTTTTCTGTTTCCTCAGTGTCGATTGAACGTTACCAGTCTTACCTATGTTGTTGGTACCTACATACACAACAAAAGCTGAATCTTGTCCCTTCTATTTCAGGTTCCTGTCCAGCCCTGGGCAGATGTCCTGAATCCAGGCACTAGGTGGGCAACATAGTCTACACTTTGGAAAATCGGATCACGACGCTGTGTTCCTCCCTCTGGTTTACAAGCAGAAATTGAAACGTGAGGACCCAGTAAAGAAAGTAGTACAGTGTTGGTCTGAGAAAGTAGAAGAGCATCTATAGGACTGCTTTGAATCGGTGGACTGGTCCATATTCAAAAACTAAGCAGCCAACCTACATGAATATGTGGACGGCATGGTGGCACAGCAGTTAGCACTGCTGCCTTGCAGCGCCAGAGATCCGGGTTCAATTCCTACCTCAGGCGACTGTGCAAACTCCACACAGTCATTCTCCCTGTGTCTGCGTGGGTTTCCTCCAGGTGCTCTGGTTTCCTCCCACAGTCCAAACATGTGCAGGTCAGGTGAATTGGCCATGCTAAATTACCTCTAGTGTTAGGGGAAGGTGTAAATGTATGGGTGGGTTGTGCTTTGGCAGGTCAGTGTGGACTTGTTGGGGCGAAGGGCCTGTTTCCACACTGTAAGTAATCTAATTTAATATACCACTACCATAAGACTTCATTAGCAAGTATATTGAAGACTGTGTGCTAAAGAAGTCAATCCGAATGTTCCCAATCGGATGAACTGGGAGGTTCTTGCCTATTGAAGCCCAGGTGTGTGGTATTCAAGTCAGACAACCCTGACCTTTACAGGAAATCCGTGAGGCCAAGAGGCAGTACTAAACTAAGCTAGAGACCCAAACTAACCACGTGGACACCCACCGTTGTGGTAACGCCTACATGACAAAACAGGCTACAAAGCAAAGAAGAACATAAAGCAGATAAAAAAAAATACATCCTTCTCTGATGCACTCATTGCAATTTAGGCTCATTTTGAACAGAAGGTCAGTGAAACAGTGTCACTTGCTCCAACAGCCTCTGATACACCTGTTCCCTCAGTCACCACTGCAGATGTCAGATTGGCCTTTTTGACAGTGAACCCACGGAAAGCGACCAGCCCAGATGGAGAATCCGACTGTGCACTCAGATCCTGTGTGGACTAGTTGGCAGGAGTATTCACTGACATCTTTAATCTCTCCTTCCTACAATCTGAAGTCCCCAACTGCTTCAAGAAGACCATCATCATGTTGGTACTAAAGAAAACTCATGGAATGTGCCTCAATGACTCCCACCCGATGGCTCTGACCTCCATAATTATGAAGTGCTTTGAGGCTCATATCAATTCTAGCCTCAGTCTGCCTTGACCCCTTGCAATTTACCTACACGGGTCCACAGCAAACACCACCTCCCTAGTCCTACACTCACCCCGGAACGTCTAAATGACAAGAAACCTATATTAGGCTCCTATTCATTAACTACAGCTCAGCCTTCAACACTATAATTCCAACCAAACTAACCTCCAAACTCCAAGATCTAGATCTCTGCACTGACCTACAGATCACTATCAGTGAAGGTAGGCAACACCTCCTATACAATCCTCCACACCAGCGCTCCACAAGGCTGTGTACTCAGCCCCTTACATTATTCCCTGTACACTCATGATTGTGGGACCAAACTTTGTCCTCACTCCATCTGCAAGTTCTCTATAAGACCAGATCTTAAGTAATGATGAGACAGAAAACAGAAAAGAGATAAAGAGCTTGGTGGTGCAGTGTAAAAATAACAATCTCTCTCTTAATATCAGCAAAATGGTCACTGACTTCGGGAAGCAAGGTGGAGGGTATGCCTCTGTCTACATCAGTGAAGCAGAGGGGGAGATGGTTGAGAGCGTCACATTCCTAGGAGTAACGATCACCAACAATCTGTCTGATCCACCCAAGTAGATGCACATCAAGCAAGCACAACAATGCCTCGACTTCCTCAAGAGGCTAAGGAAATTCAGCATGTACGTAAAGACTCATACCAATGTTTTTGGTACACCATAGAAAGCATTCTATTCAGATGCATTGCAGCCTGATACGGCAACTGCTCTGCCCAGGGCCATAAGAAACTACAGGGAGTTGTGAACAATTAAGATTTAACTGTAAGTTCTAAATTTCATCCAAGTTCAGCAGAGTCCATCATGCAAACCCAACCTTCCATCTGTTGACTCCATCTATATTTCTCACTGCCTTGGGAAGGCAGCCAACATCATCAACGACCCCTCCCACCCCAGCGTCTCTTCCATTGGGCAGTTGATACAAAAGCTTAAAACACACAGGCCAACAGATTCAAGAATAGATTCTTACCCGCTGTTATTAGACTACTAAATGGACTTCAAATTTAAAATTTAAATGTTGATCTCACTCTGTCTGCAGTTTCCCTGCAGCAGTGATTCTGTATTCCTCACACTGTTTTATTACCCTCATGGATTTTGTATGGGTGGCACGGTGGCTCAATGGTTAGCACTGTTGCCTCACAGCACCAGGGTCCAAAGTTCAATTCCAGCATTGGGCAACTGTGTGTGGAATTTTCACATTCTCCCTCAGGTGAATTGGCCATGCTAAATTGTCCATAGTGCTAGGTACATTAGTCAAAGGGAAATAGTTCAGGGTGGGTTACTCTTTAGAGGTCGGTGTGGACTGGTTGGGCCAAAGGGTCTGTTTCCACACTGTAGAGAATTCTAGTCTAATTGTAATTGTAACCTGCACCTAGGCACATGTGGCAATAATAAATCAAGTCAATATTGTTCTTGACTCATTCTCTTTGCTGAAGACAACAGTGTCTGCCCCCCTCACTATACTATTCCTTACTGCTACTATATTCCTTGTTGCTCCTGTCACTTGAACGGCCTGCTGTCCCATGGTGCCGCGGTCACCGAGCTCATCAACCCAACAACCATCTCTTATCGAATCAAGCCGAAAACTCATGAAACCTATTGGACATTACTAAGGCTGAGGCTCCTGTGCTCCTGCCCTGTGAGTTCCTTTAGCTGGGTCATACCCTCCCTCCCTTGACTGCAGACCAAATTAGAATACCCTTTTCTAAAGGGTACAACTGCCTCCAGATACAAATATCTTTCTGATGCATCACAGTGCCTGCAGGTTAGCCTCACATTCAAACTCTGAGCTGAATCTGTTCAAGTTATAAACATTTACTGCAGATGTAGTTTGTCCTTGATCAGACTGGCATCCAGGAGCTCCTACATACTGCAGCTGTGACACATTGCCTGTCCTGGCTTCCTTAATATGTTTTTAATTAAACAAAATAATTTGTATAATTATTTGTTTCCTTCTTTTTATATATTATTTATTATTCACCCTACTATCAGTTCCTATACTATTTTAACCCTGAGGAACAGAATAGACTGTAACCACTTCCCAGATACTCACCAGAAAGCCAGCTTCCTAGACTAAAAGCCGACTCCTTGAAGGTGAGATGATCATGGAGTCAAAGCAATGGAGCACATCCTTCCCTTCCTCTGTTCTCAGTCACAGAAAAAGTTCAAGAACTCTTAAAAACTATATAAACAACAATTTGATTAAGATTTAGCTGTAAGTTCTAAATTTCATCCAAGTTTAAGAAAGGATGTACAGGCTCACTATCAAGAAGCAGCTGAAATTTGGTTATCAAGGAAACCAGCTTTTCCTGTAGCTGACACTGAGCTAAAACATGGAATATACAGTGTCAGTGTCAGTCAGGTGTGCAAACAAACCCCTTTATATCCACAATGTTAAAGCAAAACAACACTGAATCAGACAATTTTAAAACAAGAATCACTGTACCTGTGAGATGTGCAATGTATACTTGTCAGTGTTGCCATGTTACTGGTAGGAAAGGGGATGATTGACTCCTAACATGTGATTCAGAGATCCTCCCTGATGAAATGAAAAGACACCAGAGAATAGGTATGAACAATATCCAACAGAGATATAGTAAAGTATATATAACTGACTCACAGCATCAACTTATAAGATCAAAGACCACTTTCTTAAACCAAGATTTGGAGATGCCAGTGTTGGACTGGGGTGTACAAAGTTAAAAATCACACAACATCAGGTTATAGTCCAACAGGTTTAATTGGAAGCACTAACTTTCAAAAACGCTGCACCTTCATCAGGTGGTTGTAGAGGACACAATTGTAATAAATTCTGTGTCTTACAATTGTGTCCTCTACAACCAATTGATGAAGGAGCGACGCTCCGAAAGCTAGTGCTTCCAATTAAGCCTGTTGGACTATAACCTGGTGTTGTGTGATTTTTAACCTTGTTAAACCAAATATTTCTTGCAATCTAGTGCATTGGCTTTTGTTATATTACTGGCTTCGATGAATAAGGCTCTTTAGCCACCTAGCTATACCTGTAATGAATCCTTTTGACCTGGCTTTCACTTCTCTTTCTGTCAATCCAGGAGGTGACTTATCTTTGTGTAAATAAGTATTTCCTACCACCTGTCTAAACTTCAATTCTCTAGCCATGTTGTTCTCCCCTCCTATCCTTCTGCATATCAAATTATGGTTGGGTCTAATTTCATTATTCACTAAATGATTGGTGTGCATCTTGAAGATCCCTGGAGGTGTGTGCCTGAGGCTGAGAATGCCAGCTTTATGAATTTTATCCTTGTACCCCTGGATGACAAGAGAACATGAAGCTTTGACCAGATAAAAAAAGGTGTGGCTCAGGTACCGGCAGCTGGGATCAAGGCCTTCCCTGGAGGTATATAGGGATCTAGGAGTTCACTGAAGGAGGAAATCAGGAGGTGGAAAGGGGGCATGGGATACCCTTGGCTGAGAAGATTAGGATGAATCCAAAGAGGTTCTTTAAGTATATTAAAGGAAAAAGAATAACTAGAGAGAGAATAGGACCCCTCAAGCACCAAAGTAAACATGTATGTGTAGAACTGCAAGAGATGGGTGAGGTCCTCAATGAATATCTTCATTCTGCGTTTACCACAGAGAAAGACATGAATACTTGGGGAAGTCAGTGGTGATATCTTGGGGACAGTCCATATCAGAGTAGAGGTGGTGTTGGACATATTAGAATGTAAGAAGATGGATAAATCTCCCGGTCCTGACCAGATATATCCAAGAACACTGTAAGAGGCTAGAGAAGAAATTGTGAGGGCCCTGGCTAATATATTTGCATTATCGTTAGCCATGGGTGCGATCCCGGAAGGCTAATGGATAACAAATGTTGTGCCCTTACTCAAGAAGGGCTGCAAAGAAAAACCTGGGACCAGTAAGGGAATCGAGGACAAGAGAAGATCAGTTTAAGGTTAGAGGGAAAAGAGTAAAAGGGAACCTGAGGGGCAACTTTTTAAACATAGAGAGTGGTACACATATGAAATAAGCTGTCAGTGGAAGTGATTGAGGCAGGTACATTAATAACATTTAGAAAGCATTTGAACAAATACATGGATAGGAAAGGTTTAGAACAATATGAGAAAAGTGCAAGAAAATGGGGTTAGCATTGATGGTCATTTTGGTCAGCATGGACCATAGAGTCATAGAGCATGTACAGCATGGAAGCAGACCCTTCGGTCCAACCCGTCCATGCCGGCCAGATATCCCAACCCAATCTTGTCCCACCTGCTAGCACCCGGCCCATATCCCTCCAAACCCTTCCTATTCATATACCCATCCAAATGCCCCTTAAATGTTGCAATTGTATTAGACTCCACCACTTCTTCTGGCAGCTCATTCCATACACATACCACCTTCTGCGTGAAAAAGTTGCCCCCTAGGTCTCTTTTATATCTTTCCCCTCTCACCCTAAACCTATGCCCTCTCATTCTGGACTCCCCAATCCCAGGGAAAAGACTTTGTCTATTTATCCAATCCACGCCCCTCAATTTTGTAAACATCTATAAAGGTCACCCCTCAGCCTCTGAAGCTCCAGGGAAAAACAGCCCCAGCATGTTCAGCCTCTCCCTATAGCTCAAATCCTCCAAACCTGGCAACATCCTTGTAAATCTTTTCTGAACCCTTTCAGGGGTCTGTTTCATGCTGTATGATTCTATGACTCTATGATCTGGTTTGAAGTCCTTCTCTGTAACACCATAACTTGTGTGCATTATAGAAAAACTGTGAATTAAGTCTACATGGAGTATTCACTTTCCAAAACCAAAACTGAACAAAGAACAGCCAAGAATCCATTTGGGAAGTGGAATCGTGGGTTTGAGTGCTCTTTAGTGGGTGAATATATATTGAAATTTTCCAAAACTAAAGTTTCCAGCCAGATCCATAATTCAACACAACCATGATTTGGAGGTACCGGTGTTGGCCTGGGGTGGATAGAGTTAAAAATCACATAGCACCAGGTTATTATCCAACAGGTTTATTTGGAAGCACTCGCTTTCGAAGTGCTGCTCCTTTGTCAGGTGGTTGTAGACGACCCAATCACAATCATGGCTGATCTGCCTCAACTCCACTTTTCTATCAGTTTTTCAAATCCTAATGGGTGTGAACTTTGGACCATGTCCATACTGTAGCTTCTCCAGAACAAAACTAGTGTCCATTTGTAAAAGAATTTACCAATGACGTTTATTGTCCCCACCATCTAGAGTTTCATTTCACAAGAAGGATCTCAAAATAATCCCACCGCTTGTTCTTTCTTCCTACCCTATTTCTTGGCTTTGTGTTCTTCATTTCAAGGAAAAAAAAAGGGGTTACCTTGCTTTTTGATATAAATCCTTCATATCTCTCATCTTCCCTACGTACGTTTTCCATACTCACAGTTTATTTATCTGCATTATATTAGTTGGAGTTAAAATTACAATCTAACCTGTGCCCTTTTAACTTTGAGTATTCTTTTCAAAGTCATTGTTATAAGCTTTATTAGGCCTCAGATTTCCCTTGCAACTTCCAACATTCTAAATGAATGTGTCCTACCTTGCTATAATGGAAAACCTACAGCTTCTGATTTTCACCACCACTCTCAGCACTTTCCTAATGATCTGAGGAGTCCTTGGGGAATTCCTACATACCGTGCTTTACCTTGACTGCTTGCCTTCCTTTCACTTAATTTTTTTCTAAACCTTTTGAAAATATATGTGTGTGATGGTGCTCTATCTGTCAATCTACTCAAAACGAGCAATGTCCAGTCTTTCTTTGCTCATTTTACTTGTCATTTTCTCAAATGACATGAATTCTTCCATCTCCTTTTCCTGAAATTTTAGTAAGGTCTGTGTAAACTTAAACATTTCCTTGCTGGATGTCAAATTATATAGCAGATCCAGCTTATATTCACTTTCTTTTCTCTTTGTATTCTAGTTCTCTCATTTCCTGTCTTTTCATTTCCAATTTTTGATTTCTTATTTCCATCTTCCTATCCTTATCTTTCCTGGCCATCTCTAGTTTCTTCATTCCCTCTTTATGATCAAGCTGCTATAATTGTAACTGAATATCATCTGACTGAAATGTTTCAGTCTCCAGATTGCCTGGTCTCTAGTATTTCCTCCAAACCTAACTATTATGCTAGTATCTCAATATTCCTGCCTTCGCAGCTCTGTCAGGCAATGCTACCTCTAGTTTACCCACTAAGTCAATCAACTTGGTCTTTGAAAGTTTCCTTAAGACTACCAGGGACAATCCTTTGCCATTTCCAGTGCAGATGCATTTTCTGACATCTGTGTTATTTACGAATACCACACCCACATCTTTGTTGCCTCTGTTTCAAAATTGATCCCAGACAAGCCCCCAAAGTTTATTACACTTCACCGGAGTAGTGCATTGGAAAACATGTCTCACTATTTCTGGAGTCATCACAAAAGTTAAAGATTTTATAAATCTTCCCTGATTTACCTGTTATAGAGTCATAGAGATGTACAGCTGACAGAGATGAAGAGACAGACCCTTCGGTCCAACTTGTCCATGCCAACCAGATATTCCAACCCTAAGCTAGTCCCACCTGCCAGCACCCGGCCCATATCCCTCCAAATCCTCCCTATTCATATACCTATCCAGATGTTTTTTAAATGTTGCAATTGCGGTAGCCTCCACCACTTCCTCTGGCAGCTCATTCCATACACGTACCACCCTCTGCACGAAAACGTTGCCCCTTAGGTCTCTTTTATATCATTCTCCTCTCACCCTAAGCCTATGCTTAGTTCTGGACTCCCCCCCACCCCAGGGAAAAGACTTTATCTATTTATCCAATCCATGCCCCTCATGATTTTATAAACTTCTATAAGGTCACCTCTCAGCCTCCGACGCTCCAGGGAAATCAGCCCCAGTCTATACAACTCTCCATGTAGCTCAAATCCTCCAACCCTGGCAACATCCTTGTAAATCTTTTCTGAACCCTTTCAAGTTTCACAACATCTTTCCAATAGGAAAGAGACCAGAATTGCAACAGTGACCTAACCAGTGTCCTGTACAGCTGCAACTCCTGTACTCAATACTCTGACCAAGAAAGGAAAGCATACCAAATGCTTTCTTGACTATCCTATCTACTTGCGACTCCACTTTCAAGGAGCTATGAACCTGCACTCCAAGGTCTCTTTGTTCAGCAACACTCCCTAGGACCTTACCATTAAGTGTATAAATCCTGCTAAAATTTGCTTTCCCAAAATATAGCACCTCGCATTTATCTAAATTAAACTCCATCTGCCACCTCTCAGCCCATTGATCCATGTGATCAAGATCCCATTGTAATCTGTGGTAACCTTTTTCACTGTCCACCATACCTCCAATTTTGATGTCATCTGCAAACTTACTAACTATCCTCTTGTGCTCACATTCAAATCATTTATATAAATCATGAAAAGTAGTGGACCCAATACTGATCCTTGTGGCACTCCACTGGTCATAGGTCTCCAGTCTAAAAAACAACCCTCTACCATCACCCTCTGTCTTCAACCTTTGAGCCAGTTCTGAATCCAAATGGCTAGTTCTCCCTCTATTCCATGAGACCTAACCTTGCTAACCAGTCTCCTATGGGGAACCTTGTCAAATGCCTTACAGAAGTCCACATAGATCACATCTACTGCTCTGCCATCATCAATCCTGTTTGTTACTTCTTCAAAAAACTCAATTAAGTTTGTGAGACATGATTTCCCATGCACAAAACTATGTTGACTATCCCTAATCAGTCTTTGTCTTTCCAAATACATGTACATTCTGTCCTTCAGGATTCCCTCCAACAACTTGCCCACCACTGATGTCAGGTTCACTGGGCTATAGTTCCCTGGCTTGTCCTTACCACCCTTCTTAAACAGTGGCACCACGTTAGCCAACATCCAGTCTTCTGGCACCCCACCTGTGACTATCATTGATACAAATATCTCAGCAAGAGACCCATCAATCACTTCCCTAGCTTCCAACAGATTGAGGGTACACCTGATCAGGTCCTTTGGATTTATTCACTTTATGAATTTCAAGACATCCTCTGTAATATGGACAGTTTTCAAGATTAGATTAGATTACTTACAGTATGGAAACAGGCCATCCAGCCCAACAAGTCCACACTAACCCTCCAAAGAGCAACCCACCCAGACCCATTCCCCTACATTTACCTAACACTACGGCCAATTCAGCTAACCTGCACATCTTTGGACTGTGGGAGGAAACCAAAGCACCCGGAGGAAACTCACGCAGACACGGGGAGAATGTGCAAACTCCACACAGACAGTTGACCGAGGCAGGAATTGAACCCAGGTCTCTGGCACTGTGAGGCAGCAGTGCTAACCACTGTGCCACCCTATCACCATCTAGTTCCCTACATTCTATATCTTCCATGTCCTTTTCTACAGTAAATATTGATGCAAAATACTCGTTTAATACTTCCCCCATCTCCTATGGCTCCACACAAAGGCTGCCTTGCTGCTCTTTGAGGGGCCCTATTCTCTCCCCAGTTCCCTTTTGACCTTAATGTATATGTAAAAACCCTTTGGATTCTCCTTAATTCTATTTGACAAAGCTATCTCATGACCCCTTTTTGTCCCCCGATTTCCCTCTTAAGTATACTCCTACTGCCTTTATACTCTAAGGATTCACCCAATCTATCCTGTCCAAACCTGACATATGCTTCCTTCCTTTTCTTAACCAAATACTCAATTTCTTTAGTCATCCAGCATTCCCCATGCCTATCTGCCTATCCTTTCACACTAACAGGAATATACTGTCTCTGAACTCTCGTTACCTCATTTCTGAAGGCTTCCCTACCCCTGATCAGCTTTTGAAAGTTCTTGCCTAACACCGTCAAAATTAGCCATCCTCCAATTTAGAACTTCAACTTTTGGATCTGATCCATCCTTCTCCATCACTATTTTAAAACTAATCGAATTTTGGTCGGTGTCCCCAAAGTGTTCCCCCAGTGACACCTCAGTCACCTGTCCTGCCTTATTTCTCAGGGTGATCATCCCTTTCTTATTTCTCGGTTCCACCCAAATAACTTCTCTGGATGTATTTCC
Source organism: Hemiscyllium ocellatum (assembly GCF_020745735.1). NCBI lineage: Eukaryota > Metazoa > Chordata > Chondrichthyes > Orectolobiformes > Hemiscylliidae > Hemiscyllium > Hemiscyllium ocellatum. The sequence continues at coordinate 12,120,976 of NC_083432.1, read as the reverse complement.
AGTAATATCCTCCCTCAGAACAGTTGTAATGCTATCCTTTATCAAAAACGCCACTCCCCCTCCTCTCTTGCCTCCCTTTCTGTCCTTTCTGTTGCATTTGTATCCTGGAACATTAAGCTGCCAGTCTTGTCCATCTCTGAGCCATGTTTCTGTAATTGCTATGACATCCCAGTCCCATGTTCCTAACTATGCCCTGAGTTCATCTGCCTTCCCTGTTAGGCCCTTGCAGTTTAATTTAGCAGTCCTACCTTGTTTTCTGCTTTGTCCCTGCCTACCCTGACTGTTTGACTCGCTTCTGTTCTCAACTGTACCAGTCTCAGATTGATCTCTTTCCTCACTATCTCCCTGGATCCCACCTCCACCTTCACCCCGCACCCCCCCCCCACCCCCCCCCCCCCCCCCCACCTTACTAGTTTAAATCCTCCTGAGCAGCTCTCGCAAATCTCCTTGCCAGTATATTAGTCCCCTTCCAATTTAGGTGAAATCCGTCCTTCTTGTACAGGTCACTTCTACCACAAAAGAGATTCCAATGAATCAAAAACATGAATCCTTCTTCCATACACCAGCTCCTTAGCCATACATTCATCTGCTCTATCCTCCTATTCCTGCCTTCACTAGCTCGTTGCACTGGGAGTAATCCAGATATTACTATTCTCGAGGTCTTCCTTTTTAAATTCCTGCCTCACTCTCTAATCTCCCTTCAGAATCTCAACCTTTTCCCTTCCTATGTTGTTGGTTCCAATGTGTACAATGACCTCCTGCTGGCCCCTCTCCACCTTTAGAACATTCTGCACCCTCTCTGAGACATCCTTTATCCTGGCAACAAGGAAGCAGCACATCATTCTGATTTTTCGCTGCTGGCCACAGAAATGTCTGTCTGTACCTTGTATTAGAGAGTCCCATAACACAAGCAATCTCTTGGAAGCCAACGTACCCCTCATTGCGTTAGAACCAGTCTCAATACCAGAAACTTGGCTGTTCATGCTATGTTCCCCTGAGGATCCATCTCCTCCTACATTTTCCAAAACAACATACTTGTTTGAAATTGGGATAGCCACAGAAGACTCCTGCACTACCTGCCTGCTTCTCTTATCTTTCCTGGCGTTAACCCATCTATGTGATTGTACTTGCAACTTTTCCCTGTTCCTATAACTACCATCCATCACATGCCCTTGCTCTTGTAAATTCCTCATTGCCCATAACGGTCTCTCCAACCAATCCATTTGATCTGATAGAATTTGCAACCAATGGCATTTATTGTAGATATAATCTTCAGTAACACATAACATCTCCTTAAACTCCTATATCTGACAAGAAGAGTATATCACTCTACTGAAGGTCATTTTTGCTTCTTTCAATCTATAGACCTAGAAGTTGGCACTGTCTTATTCCTCTACAAAACCCTGCTTGATGTTAAATTAATACTTATGGCTTATATTTTTAAGTTTAATCAAGAGACATATCTCAATAAACATAATCAAAAAAGAACCCACTCTACTCACTATTGCAGACATACTGTAAGGCCACGCTTATAGTCTTCACATATCTGTTTCTGTGCTGTGACCTCTCCCAAACAGGTTCCTCCAAGATTAGTTTGAATATCACTGTTGTGACTATCCCAGATGCACTCCAATGTCCAGTGATACTTGAACTCAAACAGCAAAGGCAGTAACTATGCAGGTTCACTGCTGTGTCAGTTAGCAGTGTGGCTTTCTTTCTTTCTGTCTCTCTCCTGCACTGACCTCACCATGTGCTGCCTTTGTCTGTTCCTCTCCATTTTAAAAGTGCTGTTATTTTGACCTTTTTTTTCTTCCAAAGTTCCAAAACAATGCAACAGCATATAAAACAGTAATTGCTGCTACTGGAATCACCTCCAACACCTAAAATACCTCAGAAAGAAAAAGGAACAGCCTGTTATTGCCAGAAATTTTTCTGGTCCTCCATCTTGGATTAACCAGAATCCTTTGTCATTTTTCGTCTCAGGTTGACAGAAATAATTGACCAGGTTTCTGTCCTTAACAAGAATGACTATTTATTTACAAATGGATAAAAAAATATATGTAGCTACAATTAAACAATTATGAATATAGACCTTAAAGTTAAAATCAGAATCCCTTATAAAACTCCCTCTCCAGACACACACACACACACACACACCAATTGACACAAAAGAATAATAGGTGACATAGCAGGAAAGATCGAGAAGGCAGCTTAAATGGTACCTGTCCAAGATGACCCTTCTGACTTGTCAGAAATTTCTGCTCCTCTCTAAGTACTTTAACTTGATTGAAGGAAGTACAGGGTGACTGGTTCATGCTTATAAAGTTTCTGTTATTGGTTCAAATTAGAGCAACAGATGAGGGGAAATAACTGGCTTTCATCAGGCTTGAGGTGCTTTTTCACTGCAGAGCTCACAAAACAATAATGCAGCAACTGATTCCACAACTTTCCATGCAGAAGGACCAATGTCAGATATAAATAAAAGAAGAAACAGATAAATCAAACTTAAGTATTAGATGAAAAGGAGGCAAGGGTTAATTGCTGGGAAAGAAAAAAACTCTTGAAATAGTCTTATTTGCTGATTTGGATATTATCTGTAAGAAAGTCCTTTAAGGAGATGAGTTGGGCTGAGTGAACCTCAACTGTATGTTTAATAGTTTGCTGGAATTGAACACTGTTCCTGTAGATTGTGCGGATGCCAATAAAGTACAGATTTTAAAAGTTAGAAATTCTAATTGAAGGCCTATTAACTTGACATTAGTAAAAGGCAAGGTATTCAAAAGTGTTTCAATTAGCAACACAAACCTTCCCTTTGAGCCCCAAACCGCAAATGTCTTATCAAAATTTCATGGTCCCCTGTAACACAACAATTTTTCATGGAGTAAAACTAGTTTTATAATTACACAAAATGGAAGCGCTTAGCCTTATATACTTTGTGCTTAATTACAGGTCTCTGTAATATTCAGGGTTTCAAACATTCTTTGGACAGTACTTGTGTGCAAATTAAACACTGCAGTTGATGCATATCCTCATATTCAGCACACATACATCTGAAATTCAAGTAGCTGAAGTCTTGGTTTTGTTTTAAACCTACATCATCAACCCCTCGGTTGACAAAAGAAGATGTTCTATATTATTGGTCTGTGGGTTTTGAAACTGAAAATTACTACAATAGTACTCATTGTAGAAAAGAATAGTTGCAGGATGAACAGGCAACTTTTTGTCTCAAAGGGATGATTGGCTCACCCATGTAAAGTACAGTTAGTCCTCATTCACCATTGCCCCTTAGAAGAGGGAGAGGCTGTAGGCCATGAGGGAAACGACTTAAAATAAAATCTCACAACACTCAGTGAAATCACAGGTTCTATTAACTTAATGAAGTTAAAGCAAAATAACATTACATTTGACATGTTACATTTTGGGTGTTTTATGACATTTTTTGTGCTTGTACTTCCATTAATATGTTTTTGTACCATAGATAAAGGGAGACCATATTACAAACAGAGAAAGAGCAGGAGATTTGATGTTTCGGGTATGCCCGAAACGTCAAATCTCCTGCTGCTTGGATGCTGCCTGACCTGCTGCGCTTTTCCAGCAACACATTTTCAGCTCTGATCTCCAGCATCTGCAGACCTCACTTTCTCCTACAAACAGAGAAAACCAGCTTATCTAGCAGACTTTCACTTTACTTGAAAATATTATAGAGGTTTATTTAATAATTCAGACTATAATTTACTGTTATGGATAACTATGTATGTATCTGGACACTAGCTTACTTCTGTTGGACTGCACATATCAGTTGGTCCTGTGGTTGCACCCTCACATGGTTCAGTAGCCTGTCCAGGTTTTATATTAACACAACGTTAAAATGATTCCAGTGAAGCCTCTATTCTGAAAAGGAGAAGAAAGTTCCTGTGGCAAAGGGAAGTATTCTTTTTGCAATTTTGTCAAGTCCTTTTGGGAGTTCTACACTCCCTAAAGTATGCAATCCTTTCAAGTTCTGTATAATCTGCAAACTTTGAAATTGTTTCTGCACAGGTCATTAACATATAATGAGGAAAAGCAAGAGTCCCAATACTGGCTCCTGGAGACCTCCACCACAATCCTTCCTCAGTTAAACAAACAAACAAACAAACAAACAAACAAACAATCTGTTAACTATTTGTTTCTGTTTCCCATCACTCAGTTAATTTTCTATCCATATTACTGACCCTTTTATTCCATGTCTTATTTCTTGGCCTACAAGTCTGAAATGTGACCCTGCATTGAATGCCTGTTAGAAATCCACATACATCACATTAACGTTAATCTCATCAAGCCTTTTAGATAGCCTCTTCAAAAAAAAAGTAATGTACCACGCAAACTGTTTTGTACCAATACCTGTAGAAAAGGTTTGAACATTTCAACCCTCACAAAGTGATGAAATTCATAATCTCTTGCACATGGAACATCTTCCAGATTGAGTTTTTCATGAGACTAAACCTTTTAAAGTGTCTGCAATCTGGTGTTTTGCTCATTTAAGTCAAAACCCCACTTAAATTGAAACCCAATTATCAGCCTTATTCTGAAGTATGTTAAAGATGGAGGTGATAGATTCTTGTTAAGCAAGAATGAGAAAAAGGGGGGAGTGAGGTACTTTATTTCCCTCTTCAACTCCATTTTTATTTAGACTCCCTCCCTGCCCTTCTGATGGTTTGCATTGCCCACAATGGGCTTTGAGGAGCAGGGTAATCCTCCTTCCAGGTCGGAATCTTTGATCAAGTCTGGGGAGGGGGAAGGGGCTGAGGAATAATTGGGGGACGGGGACGGGGACGGGGACGGGGACGGGGACTGGGACTAAGGTAGGTGGGAGGTGATTTGAAAGCTGGTGAATTCTATGTTAAGGTCATATGATTGTAAGCTCCTGAGGTGTTCTTCTTTCTGTTCAGGCCCAGGATGGACATGAAATTGGGGGAGTTGAAATAGCTGGCAACTGGAAGGTGGGATTGATTGGAGCATACAGACCATAGATATTCTCTCAACTGGTGTCTCTGATGTAGAGGAGACCACATTGGTAGAAATGGATGCAACAAATCAAGTTAGAGGAAATACAGATGAATCTCTGGACTTGGAATGATTTTTTTGGGGTTTTGGATGGAGGTAAGAGGGGAAATGTAAGGGTAGGTTTTGCACCTCCTGTAGCCATAGAGAAAGGTGAACAGGTGTGGAGGACAGATTGGCAGGGAGTATTGACCTAATGAGTAAGTTATGGAGGGAATGGTCCTTTTCCATCACCTGCAGTCCTCACTATCTCCAATTATTTAATTGGCTACAGGTTTTCCCCCTGTTTTAGAGAACTTGGTACTTCTAATTTGAATTTTACTGGAGCTTCACACATTTTAGTTTTGTCAAATAGTGACTTTTCATGGCTGGATCCGGCAGAAGGAATGGAGGGGAAAAATAAGGGAGAGGGAGGATGAAGATTTCAGTTAATAGGCATGATCTTATTGATTTTGATTCCTGTTGTCTCATGTATTCAAGTACAAAACTACAGGAGTATAATGAAAAGTATGTAATGTAGCCAACATAAGGCACCATCTTAGGTATAAGTCCCCAAGTACAGAATCTGAAGAACAAGGTAGAAAGAAGTTAAAACTTAAATGGTGGAACAGACTTAGGGGCTGAATGGCCTACTCCTAATTCGTATGTATTAAGAAAAAAAAGCTGACCAGAAACGTGTTGAAATACATCCCTGATAGTTTCAAAATCCAAACAGAAATTACTTTTTGTTAATTCTAATGGAGGGAGAGGTTTAGTGCAGAAATCTTGTTAATTGAAAACAGACTTTCTTCATGCCAGTGTAACTTTTTAAAAAAAAACAAAGTAAAAGCGGTGTAAATGGATTGAGATGGGAATCTCACAGTGAGAGTTAAGTGTGGGAGAGGCGGGAGTAAATGCTGACTGGCTGGGAATACTGGAAGCTCTGTTACTGGAGTGGCGCTCACTCTAACTCTGGGCTCTCTGTTGACGCGCAGTCTCCCTGCAGCCGGGAATCGCTCAGAGTCAGACGGGGCTTCGCTCGGATCGGACTCAGCCCTAGCCCCCGGTGCCAGTCCCTCCCCTCCCCGCTAGCCATGGGCAGTGGGAGCCGCTGCCAAGCTCCCCTGGCCGGCCTGCATTCTCTCTGCCTCCTCCTTGTTGCCGGGCTAAACTCTGTCACTTCAGGTAAGAAAAAAAAGTTCTTTATTCATTCAGGTTTTGTTTAGCTGTCCGGCTGCCAAACACACAGGAGAAGGGATAGCAAGCTTTTATTTTTTTATTTTCCCCTAAACATTTATTACAACCCTTTTCCCAATCGTTTTAGAGAGATTGATGCTTTTATTTCGAGTTTTACTGAAGCTTCGCACACTTAGTTTCGCCAAATAAAGTGAGTTTTCATGGCTGGACCCAGCATAAGGAATGTCCCGAACTGAGTGGAAACAGATGTGACTTTTTTTGTGTGTTTTCTTTTTGAGGGGAGGGGAGGATTTCTTAAACTCTTTTTTTTAAAGCAAGAAGTCAAACTGTTGGAAGAGACTGCAGTTTGTGGAGAAAGTGCTTTGATGGTGACCCTCGCCTTTTAACAGCGTCTGGTTGACTGGGAGTTGCCTATCCACATCACCATTCAGCCTTGGCCCTCTCTTACAGGGCAGTGCTTCCCCCACTGAAGCAAGTTGCTGGGCACTGCTTGAGCAGAAAGGGCTGACCTACCCTCACTCTGTACAGCTGCAGGTTTCTTGTTTAATTGGGTTCACTGACCCTTGTATCTCCTCTGTGTGTTGGTGGGGCCCACCATTGGTAGCAGTCTTAGGGAACACTGGGATTGGGAGAACTGTTTCCACGGGAGCCTTTCACTTCGTACTTTTAAGATCACAGGAATATAAGAAATAGGTCATTTGACTCTGAGGCTGCAGGAGTTGTGGCATCGGCTACATTTTCACCTGGCTGCTTCTATAATTCTGGTAAATCACAAATCTGTCTAACAGCCTTTTAAACTCTACTTCAATGCCAGTCTGTAAACGCCTCATCCTCTTCCTGATCTCAGTGGCATATCCACGTTGGGGGGGAGAGTATAACATCTATGACATTAAATCCTTTAAATGATTTTAACTCTCTCCTCTTTTAATAAAAATAAATCTTTTTGGGGTGAGCACAAAATGTTATTTTGTGAGCAAGTTATTCCATGAAACCAGGTGAGGCTTCCTGCCTGAAACCAGCCTCTTGGAGTTGAATTGGTAAGATGCAGTCCCATTAATAAAGTGAAAGAAGAAAATTATTTGTTTCTCTAGCACCTTTCATGATCCTTGAAGTAAATAGCTAATTACTGTTTTCATGTAGGAAATGTTATCCAATCTGCACTGCAAACTTCCACAAATAGCAACGCCATAATGACTTGGTCTTTTGTTTTACGTATTCAAGTATTTGAAGAGTGAATTTTGGCCAGGACACTGGAAAGAATTTCCCAATTCTTTTTTTAACAGTAGTTAGGTGCAGCTGAGAGGGTGTTTTGGGGTGGCCTTGGTTTAATGAGATTAGTGCAGTCAGTGCCATGTGTTAGAGGTGTTGAATCACTGACTTAAAGGAGCAGCAACAAATGAGGCTGCTGGCTCTCTCCCAGAGTCTCACCTGAGTATTGAGTCGAGGAGTTTGCTGTGATTGACTAGGATGAATATATGGAGAAAGTGAGGACTGCAGATGCTGGAGATCAGTGTCAAGAGTGTGGTGCTGGAAAAGCAACGAAGGCCAGACAGCATCTGAAGAGCCAGAGAATGGACATTTTGGGCAGGAGCCCTTCATGAATATATACAGATAAGGGCAGTCATTGGATCATTTTCCAATTGCACAGACTAAATATTTCTATTCCCCTGATCTGACTCCTGAGATTTTACTTTCAATGTCTTGCCCAGACCCCAGATGGTACCCACTTCGTGTGAAATTGGCCCTAAACTTGCCTTTTATCAGTTTGTTGGCTCTTCTGCTTATGGTTGTAGTTTAGCTCAAAATCATCCTCAAATAATGGTTTTCAATTTCACTGACAGACCTCACAGGAAACCATGAGGCATCTTGAGTCTCAATTACTATTCAGCTCACCTTGGTTCCATATTCCTGAACACCCTTTTCTAATGATGATCCTTTCAGCCTCCATTTTGGGATTTTCAATTGGTTATTCGGGTTGGGTGGTCAGGAGATATTTCCATTATTTTGTTTGTGAGAACGTTGAAGAGTCCCAATTTTTCTCCCCATTCCTCTAATTCAATCTCAACATGTGTTGCCACTTCGTAGAGTACTGCAGTCTTTTTGACTTGTTTATTCTTCACATCTATAATAGATTGTCAACTCCATTTATGTTTTGAGAAGGTACAGCTGGTTTAGGTCTGAGTGAACATAAGGGTCCAGAATGTACACTGAATCAATATCCTGGAAATAAATTCAGCAACAGTGAAGGAATGGCTATGTATATCCAATCAAGATGGTGATTGACTTGAAGAAGAACTTGAAGGTGGTGGTATTCCCATGTATTTGCTGCCCTTGTCCTTCCAGATGGAAGTGGTTGTGGATTTGGAAGATGCTGTCTGAGGAACTTTGAATTTCTGCAGTGCATCTTGTAGATTGTTAGTGGTGAATGTCATGCCTAACAAGTGGGCTGCTTTGTCCTGGATGGTGTCACCCTCTTGAGGGTTGGAGCTGCACCCATCCAGGTAAGTGGGGAGTATTCCATCACACTCCTGACTTGTGCCTTGTACATAATAGACAGGCTTTGGGGAATCAGGAGGTGAGTTATTAGCTGCAGCATTTCTAGCATCTAAACTGCCTTTGTAGCTGCTGTTTTTGTGATGAGTCCAGTTGAGTTTCTGGTCAATAATAACCCCAAGATGGTGGGGGATTCTGTCATGGTAACATCGTTGAAAGTCTAGCAGTAGTGAATAGATTGCTTCTTATTGATGATAGTCATTGCCTCATTTATATGGCACGAATGTAACTTGTGTGTACCAGGGAGTCACTATGACTGAGGTTGGTAAATGTAGCTTGGAATGAACTGTAACACACAACAAGAGGCACTGAACTTTGAAACACACCCACACAGGGGCTTCAGATCATGTAAACTAACAGAAGAACTTCCAGTCTTGTTGTTTGGCCTGGACTCTGAGAGATGCATTGTATTGTTTACATACTGGAGCCTCTTTAACTTACAGTACAGTTCCACATTAGGTAGAGGATGTAGATAATTAAAATATTTCTGCTAATCTGTTTCGGTATCCCATTAAGGAAGGAAAGTAGTGACAATAAAGGGGAGGTCTTTAAGATGCATTGTTTTTGTTTCATTTGCTAGTTTGTTGGCTGGATATACGTGCGTGTGTGTGTATATAAGACATATGTTATGTATGTGATATATGTAATCAATATACATTGTATATCAAACTACTATGATGCAACAGGTATGTAATGCAAGTTCCCCCCGCCCCCACCCCCCATGGAATTGTGGACAGTTTGTGGCTGAGTTACCTCTGTCTGGTTCTTAGGCAACTATTGACTACACGTTCTATCCAACTGAAAAGCTGTCAGAGGCTTGAGTGCAGACTCTTAGGCATCAGCCACTGCCATTTTTTTCAAAATTAAATAATAAATAATTCAAAGGTGTTTCATATTTTACAAATAACTAATCGTAAAATATTCACTCTACCCATCACTGAGCCACAGTGACTGAAGTGTGTACAGTCTACAAAATGCACTGCAGGTACACACCTTCCAAACTCCTGACCTCTGCCAACGAGAAGGACAAGGGCAGCAGATATATGGGAACACCACCACCTGCAAGTTCCTCTCCAATTAACTCTGTTCAGACTTGGAAATATATCACTGTTTCTTCAGTGTTTGCTGGGTTAAAATCCTGAAGCTCCATTCCTGACAGTGCTGTGGGTGTGCCTTCCACTGGGAACTGTGGTGATTCACCACCATCTTCTCGGGGACAGTAGGAATGAAAAATAATTACTGGCTCAACTAGTGACAATGACATTCTATTAATGAATAAATAGAAACTTAACTAGGCTGATCTGAATATTAAGGGTCATTTTGGGCCTATGCCCGAAATGTCAACTCGTCTGTTTCTTGGATACTGCCTGACCTGCTGTGCTTTTCCAGCACCTCACTTTTCGACTCTGATCTCCAGCATCTGCAGTCGTCACTTTCTTCTGATCTGGATATTAACTTTACCTGTCTACTTCAATTCTAAAACTATTAGCATCTTACTTAAATTAACTTTAGGAAACTTTGAAATTTTCAATTGACTCCAGTCCCAATTTTTCTTTTTTGTTTGGTGGTGAGTTCAAACTTCCACTTACCTTTGTGTGAAGAAGTGCTTTCTGACATCACTTATGAAAACCCAACGTTAATTTTTAGGCTGCATCCATTATTCTGGACTTTGTTAGTGTGGATGTAATTTCTCCCTACATAGCTCAACAAATTGAGAATTTCAAACACCTCAATTCATCGTATTTGCTTAAGGGAATAATAGTCTTATCAGAAACCCTTTTTGTACAGAATTTGATGGTTTTTGCTCTGGTTTCATTCTTTTTCCTAAACTGCTCAGAGTTTTGGGTGTGACCTGTCTGGAGCTCCAATGAACGGGGATGCAGTTTCCACTGCTTTCTTGCAGCCCATGCAGTGTATTGAAAATTGCATTGGGTGTTCAGTCCAGTTGATGCCATGCACTGCACCCACACGTACCAGCAGAGGGAGGGAGTCAGCTTAGAGAATATAAAATAGTAAATTATCTCTGTTTAACAACTCATGCTGGTCTAACTTTAAATGTCTCTAGTTGAATATACGGGTTCCTGATGAAGGGCTTATGCCCGAAATGTCGAATTTCCTATTCCTTGGATGCTGCCTAACCTGCTGTGCTTTAACCAGCAACACGTTTTCAGCTCTAGTTGAATGTATATATGAATGGTAACATTCCATTTATCTTTAAATTTGGTTTTTTTAATATTTGTACAGAAGCTTTTTAGTGATTTTCAGTATTTTAATAACCAATCTCTTGGCTCCTCCACATTCCTGGTTTTTTGCTGTTTATAAAATACTCTATCATTTTAGCTTCATAGATGATGTCATGGTTTTCAACATTGAATTCCTGTTTATAGAAAATTGGTTGACCACTGATCTTTTTTTAAAGTCTCTTATTAAAATTATAATGATTTAAAAATTTTAACAAAGTAGGCTATAATTTAAGGTAACTAGCAGTTTTATATCACATAACTTAAGTGTTGCTCAAAAAGAGACGTAGTCTCAACTTTTCAAATTGCCCTCCTCAGTCATTTAGCAAGAATATCAATATAATGGGAAAAGACAAGATCTATACTGTTTGAGAGGCAATGAAACTCCTCTCTGAGGACTCTGACTTAACACTGTCACCACCCTAAGGCACTTCCCCACAAGGGCTGACAAAACCATTTCCTATCCCATGTGGGACCCGAGACCCCACTCCACAAAACCAGAACGTCGGAATAAGAGCTTAACTATTTAAGAACGAGATGAGGAATAATTTTTTCACTATATCTTTAGTGTTTGCTACCCTAAAGAGCTGTGGAGGCTCAATCCTTCAGTCTGTTCAAGACTGAGGCAATTAATTTGTAAGTATTAATGAAATGAAGCAATATGGGGGTATTGTGGGAGAAAGTTATTGAGGCAGCCATTTATTTTCTGAATGATTATTAACTTTTGTTAATTTTGATAAATTCCTGTCACCGATTTCAGTTTCAGTAGGATGTCTAGATCTCTTCCTCTTGTGTAGTGCAAAGTAGTATTCAGAATGTCTTCACTTGACAATAACATAATCATCATGCGGGGTGCACTGCTTGTGACAAACACTTTTTGCCTAACATTAATTATATCGGGTTTGTGTTGATTTTGGTGTCACTTGAGATTTTTCTTTTCATTCTCCCTTCCTATAGCCCTTATTATTGTGTATATTTATTATTGTTAATCTTTCCTCATGACCAGGATCTGTGTTTAGTGTTGTTTGTTTTTATGCTTTTTCTTTCAGGTTTGCCATTCCTCTTGTTTCCTCAGTTTTCCATGCCATGCCTTTCTTTGGCAATTAGAACTTTCTCTTTCATGATTATTAATTGCTCTTTATCAGAAATTTTTTGGTCCAGCACCTACCATTGATTTTACCATGAACATGATTTTTGAATTATAGTGCAGACTTTTTCTGTCCCAACCTACTGAAGTCCTCTTTCTCTAAAATCTACATGCTCTGCAGCAGTTCTCTTTTGTTCCTTTATTGCACTCTGTCGTATTATAATTGTTTTTTTTCAAAATCTAATAACTCTCTTTCATGGGACATGAGTATCGCTAGCAAGACCTGCATTTACTGCCCTTCCCTGTTTGCTGAACCGAGTGGCTTGCTTGATCCTTTCGGAGTACAGGGACAATCTGGGAAATTATAGGCCACTAAATCTTGCATCAGTGGTAGGGAAATTATTGGAGAAGATTCGTGGCAAAAGGATTTACTCACGTTTGGGGAAAAATATAGACTTTATAGTGATTAGATAGCATGGCTTTGTGCAGGGAAGGCCATGTCTCAAACTTGAGTTTATTGAGGAGGTGACAAAGCTGTTTGAGGGCAGGATGGTAGATGTTGTCCATGTGAATTTTAGCAAGGCCTTTGACAAGGTCCCTGGTGGCAGGATGTCATGGATGAAGTCATGTGGGGTTTATGGTGAGCTGAGAAGATAGATACAGAGCTGGCCTAGTAACAGAACACAGTAGCATGGAAGAGTGTTTTCCTGACTGGAGGTCTATTATCAGTGTTGCTGTGCAGGGATCAGTGCTGGGACCCCTGCCGTGATATAAATGATTTGGGGGAAAAAATTGTTGGCTGATTAAATTTGCGGGTGACACAGAGCTTGGGAAGGCTGAGGAGGATTGCCAGTGGATACGGAAGGATGTAGGTATGTTCGAGACTTGGGCAGAGAAATGAAGATGGAATATAATCCAGACAGTTTGATTGCCAGGCCAAGGAATTTCTGTGCATGTCTTTGTTTAGCCTGTCCCAAGGTGGATGTATTTATCCCAGTTGAACTGATGTCCCTGTTTGTCTGTGTGGGTGGATATTAGTGATAGCTGATCATGTCTTTTGGTGGCTCGTTGGTGCTTGTGTATCCTGTTGGGTAGTTTCCTGTCTGCCCAATGTAATGTTTGTTGCAGTCCTTGCAGGGTGTTTTGTATAGGATTTTTTTTTGTTCTGCTGGTTGTTGGTACAGGGTCCTTTAAATTCATCAGGAGCTGTTTCAGTGCGGTGATAGGTTTGTGGGCTACCAGGGGCTGGAGTAGTCTGGTCGTCATCTCCAAGATGTCATTAATGTATGGCAGGATGGCTAGAGACTCTGGTGTGTTGTGTCTTCTTGTTTAGGTGTTGGAATCGGCGGATTGCGTTTATTGGGTAACCGTTGTTCCTGAATGTGTTGTGTAGGTGTTTTTCCTCTGCTTCTTTAAGTTCCTGGGTGTTGCAGTGTGTTGTGGCTCATTTCAATAATGTCCTGATGTAGCTCCATTTATAGGCGTTGGGATGGTTGCTCCAGTTGAAAATTTGGTCAGTGTATGGCTTTCCTGTAAACATTGGGACAATACATCCATGCTGGGACAGGCTAGACCAAGACCTGCATGGGAATTCATAGAGGCCTGGCATTCAAACTAGAACTCCAACAAACATACCGATTTGGACCCCATTTACCAACCTCTCAGAAGAAGAACCAGAAGGGATATCACCCACCTCAGCAGACCAAGACAGATAAATAGCAAGCAGGACAGAGAGATCTGGGAGTTCAGGTCCACTGGACCCTGAAGCCTTCTGCAAGAAGGCATATGGTATACTTTCCTTCATTGGACGGGGTATTGAGTATAAGAGCTGGCCAGTCATGTTAAAATGGTACACGACGCCAGTTCGGCTGCGTTTAGAATACTATGTACAGTTCTGGTCGCCACATTACCAAAAGGACATGGGCACTTTGGAGAGGGTGCAGAGAAGGTTTGAGGATGTTGCCTGGTATGGAAGGTGCTAGCTATGAAGAGGTTGAGTAGATTAGGTTTGTTTTCATTAGAAAATAGGACATTGAGGGGGGACCTGATTGAGGTCTACAAAATCATAAAGGGTATAGAAAGGATAGATACAGATAAGCTTTTTCCCAGGATGAAGGATTCAATAACGAGAGGGCACGCGTTCCGGTAGAAGTGAAAAGTTTAAGGGGGATACACGCGGCAAGTATTTTATACAGAGGGTGGTAGATGCTTGGAACACATTGCCAGCAGAGGTGGTAGAGGCAGGAACGGTAGATTTTTCTTTTAAATGTGTCTGGACAGATGCATGAGTAGGTGTGGAGCAGAGGGATACAAATGCTTAGGAATTGGGCGACAGGTTTAGACAGTGGATTTGGATCAGCTCAGGCTTGGAGGGCTGAAGGGCCTGTTCCTGGGCTGTAATTTTTTTTGTGCTTTGTTAACACCAGTGCTTCATTGGAGGCTCACTGATAATGTTACCTAGCATGGTGACAATGTCTGAAAACAAATCTACCAGCCCAGCAAGCAAACTTACAATTTACAACCTTTAGCTACAAATCTTCTCCAAAATCACACAAGTTTACAAAATTGAGAGCATGGCTAAAATGGACAGTCAGTCTTTTTCCTTGGATAGAAAAGTCAATTACTAGAGGACAAAGGTTTAAGGTAAAAGGGAAAGTTTTTTTTTATATACTGAGGGTGGTAAGTGGTTCTCCATTAGATTGGTGCTAGAAAAGCACAGCAGTTCAGGCAGCATCCGAGGAGCAGGAAAATCAACGTTTTGGGCAAAAGCCCTTCATCAGGAATAGAGGGTTTTACCTAGAGGGTGGTAAGTGTCTGGAATGCACTTAGGAACCCTCTCCAACTTGTTAATATTTTACCTATAACTGGGCGACGCGAACAGGACACACACTCCCGAACAGGCCTTACCAATGTCCTGTACAACCTCAACATGACTTTACAACTCCTGTACTCAAAGGACTGAGCAATGAAGGCAAGTGTGCCAAATGCCTTTTTAACCACCCTGTGCAAACTTCAAAGAATTATATACCCTCAATCCCTCTGTTCTACAACACTACCCAAGGCTCTCCCTTCCCTTGTTTGTTGTACCAAAGTGCAATACCTCGTATTTATTCAGATTGAACTCCATCTGCCATTTTCCAGCTTATTGACCTATTTGATCAAGATCCCTTTGTAATCTTGGAAAACCTTTCACTGTCTACTATGTCACCAATTTTGGTGTCATGCACAAACTTACTAACCATGCCTTCGATATTTCATCCAAATCATTTATAATAATAACAAACAAAATAAAATAAGGCCTGGAACTGATCCCTCCGGAACACCACTGGTGCCACGCCTCCAGTCCAAAAAGCAATCCTATACCACCACTCTGTATCCTGCCATTAAGCCAATTATGTTTCCAATTGGAAAGCTCACCTTGAATCCCATGTGACCTAACTCTTCTAATTAGTCTAGTGTGTGGTACCTTATTGAAGGCTTTATTAAATCCAATACCAACACTTAGCAATAGAAGGTGACCGATCTGACACCACTACTGTACAACTGCATCACAGTTACCCTGAGCGATCTACACAACACTGGAGAAATTAACAAGATCAATTTCCAAACAATGAAGCCAGAGAGATCCAACACCCTTCTTCTATGGACTCCCCAAAGTACACAAAGCAGGGCCCCCCTCAGACCCATAGGTGCACTCCCAGGAAGACCGACATACAGACTGGCTAAAGAACTGCATCAAAGACAAAAACACCTAGAGGATAACACCATCCATGCACACCCAAGAATTCTTCTACATCAAGAACACCAAAATGGACAAGGATGATATTATGGACACCTTTTGATATGACAGCACTGTTCACCTCCATAGATCACCTCCTAGCCAAGGAAACATGAGCCTTGCTACTCGTAGAACCAGGAATGCAGGCAGCTTCCAACACCATCAGCAAAAACAGCACCCTCAATTTACTAGATCTATGCCTCCTGACCTACTTTATCTTTAATGGCCAGGTATACAAACAAACCAATGAAACCTATAGGAGCACCAATATCAGGACTAATAGCAGAAGCTGTCATGCAAAGACTAGAATGGACAGCACTACCTACTATCCAGCCTAAACTGTGGATCCGCTGTGTAGATGACACCTGTGTCATTCTCAAACACACACAGCTAGAGGAAAACATAGAGTTATAGACAACATGCTTATCAGCATAAAATTCAACAAACAATCCAACAACAACTGAGTCCTGGATGTAATGGTTGAACGCAAGGCCAATTGGAAGCTCCAGACCAGCATATCCAAGAAGGCCACCCACATAGAGCAAGTACTCAACTACAACAGTAACCATCCCAACATCCACAAACGGAACTGTGTTAGAACATTGTTCAAGCGAACCATAACACACTGCAGCATCCTGGAGCTGTGCAAAGCAGAAGAAGAATATCAACACAACTTCTTCAGAAACAACGGGTACTCAAACAGAGTAGTCTACTGCTAACCACATGACAGACCACAACACATACAGACACTGGCCACACTGCCATTCATCAAGGACATAGCAGAGATGCGCACCAGATTACTCTGACCCCTGGGTGTCATGGTAGCCTACAAACCAACTATCACACTGACAGCTAACAACAAATATAAAGGATCCCATACCCACAACTAACAGAACCAATGTTATACACAAAATACCATGTAACGACTGCCAAAAGCACAACATATGGCACACAAAGGAAATTAGCCAAAAGGATACACAAACACCAACTAGCCCCTAAAAGATGTCAGTTGTATCCATACATATGGATCATGAAGAACACCAGTCCGACTGGGACAACGTATCCATCCTAGGACAAGCCAAACAGAGACATACATGGGAATTCAAGGAAGCCTGGCACTCAACCTGGAACTCCATTAACAAACATGTAGAGTTGGACCCCATATACCAACCACTAAGAAACGGAACCAGTAATAAAACTGCAAATGACACCACCAACTCCAACAGACCCAAACACACACCAAATGTGACAATGCCAATGCTTCACTGGAGGTGCATTGATAATACCTAGAATGGTGATGAAACGTCTGTGAACGAACTTAGCTCAGCGAGCAAGTCAATAACCTCAACAAAAATGTTATTTCCCTTTTACATGGGGAATAAAAATAAAGTTTTTTCTCTCCAGGTATATTTTAGTTATGTATTTCATATGCAGTGGATGTGGTGGTGTATTGGTAATGTCACTGGACTAGTAATCCAGGACCCCAGGCTAATATTCTGGGATCATGAGTTCAAATCCTAGTCTGGCAGGTGATGAAGCTTGAGTTTATTTGTTATGAAAGTATAGTGAACCCAGTCAGATAACATGTTAGAGAGAGAATTCTGCCCTCTACATCTGGTCTGGTTATTTGTAACTTGAGGCCCCTAGCAATGACTCTGATCTTAATGGCCCTCTGATTAATTAGGGCAGGTCTAGCCAGCGATGACCACATCCCATAGAGGAAGGGCGTTAATTGAAGTTTCACTTGAGCCGATAGAAAGATGGGGTCGAAACTGCATAATTGTTGAGCTAGTGTTGTAAACCTGTAGTGTTTCACTTTAAATGTAAAACTCTGTATAGATTGGCTTCAGTATCATCCTTCGTGAACCGACTTGAAGATTATAAAGTTGAGTCTGTGTTAGAATGTAGGTTCTGGATTTGGTGAGGAACTATTTCGTGCTCAAGAATTTGTTCTGTTAAATTGTTAGGAGCTCAAAGTGGAATTGTAATATTTCTAGGGTAAGAAACCAACACCATAGCACCTTGTTCAGTCTACATTAATAAGTACGCTTTTTTATTTTCTATCCCTATCTTATTTGGTTTGTTGCCCCATAGAGTGTGCACTAAATACGGATTCCCACGGTCCCGATGTGGTTTCTTCCCGTGAGAAGGAACCAACTCCATTTAATGCATCTTAATGAAATTTCGGTCATGGGAAGATCTAGGTACAGTTTGAATGATGAAGGTTTACTCATTTGGCACATGTCCCTCCTGTTGACCTCCCAGGATTCTCCATGAAGGTCATTGCCCTGTTACGTGCACAACCACCTAAAGCCTATAAGTCCTGGATAGCAACTCTATGAATTTTACAAGGGAAGAAGAGGCACACTAATCCCAGAGGGGTCACTGAGATCTACAAACCTGAGGCACACCACTAGTCACTGCCAGCCAGAAAAGCACTCATTTATTCCCACTCTTTGCTTCTGTCAGTCAACCAATCCTCTATCCATGCTAATACTATACCCCTAACACATGCATGCTTATCCTTATGCAGTTGGCCCAATATGTCACGCCGTCTCCTCTATCCCCGTGCCTCCCCATCCAATGCTCGCTCTTCTAACGGCTAGACAGATCATAAAATTAATGGGTGCTCAATGACTTCCTGCACTGTTACTCTGAATCTGGGAATGCCTCACTCCCAGCTGCAATGTGTTACACTGTCCGGTTTGTTATCTGAAGGATATTATTAAACTGGAGAGGGTTCAGAAAAGATTTATCAGGATGTTGCTGGGAATGGAATATTTGAGGTATGAAAATAGACGGAGTTTTTTCACTGGAGTGTAGGAGATTGAAAGGTGACCTTTATTGAGGTTTATAAAATCATTACAAGCATAGATAAGGTGAATGACAAGGCTCTTTTACTTAAGATGGGGAATTCAAAACTAACGGGCATGTTTTTAAGGTGAGAGGAAATACATTTAAAAAGGATATGTTTTTACACAGACCCTGGAATTAACGGCAGGAGAAAGTGGTGGATGCAAGTACAGTTAGGCTGTTTTAAAAGATATTTGGACAAGTTCATGAATAGGAAAGGTTGGAGGGATATGGGCAAAAAGCACTGGCAAGAAGGACTAGTTTTGAGAACATGGTCGGTTAGACTGGTTGGGCTGAAGGGTCTGTTTACGTCTTGTATGACTCTGGTTAATTTGATTTCAATCACAGGATCCCATCAATCTAATCGGCATCTCAGTTCTGTCAGATTCAGCTGGACTACAGCTGTGCAATTCTTCTGTTTTATGCTGTGATTTGGACCTTTCCCTTGCTGTATTTTGAGACAATGAGCTGACTTAGGGAATCTATTATTGGTTCTGGAACTGAGCTCCACCAATCAGAAAACTCCAGGTTTGATTCCAAGCCTGTTATATTAAGTACAATTAACAAATGACGTGGCAATCTCTCTGTAAATGGGGATAAGAACAGCTGCCGTGAATTTATATAGCCCCTTTGTGACCTCAGGATTTTCCAAATCACTGCACCCAGTGAAGTGAAGTGATTACTAAAATGTAGGAAACAGAGGAGCACATTTACACACTGCAAGCTCCAAATAATAGCATTGTGATATGACCTGATCATTTGATTTAAGAAAAAAAACTGCAGATATTGTAAATCAGAAACAAATCCAGAAGTTGCTGGAAAAGCTTATCGTCTGGAAGCATCTGTGAAGGAAAATCGGAGGTAACATTTCGAGTCTGGTGACTGAGGAAGGGTCACTGGACTCAACATTTAACTCTGATTTCACTTCACAGGTGCTGCCAGACTTGCTGAGCTTTTCCAGAAACTTCTGGATTTGATTTAGTAATGTTGAATGAGAGAGAAATGATGGGCAGGACATCAGCGAAGAACCCCCTAACCATATTTACCTAAATATTCCAAGGGATCTTCTCTGTCTTCCTGAGAAAACAGTCAGGCATCTCAATTTAATATCTCACCAAGAGGACTCCCTTTCAACTGAAGTGTCAGCCTCACTGATGTGCTGTGGTTCCTGAATTGGGACTGGAATCAGACTCTCACTTGGGTAATTATCTTCACAACTGGGTCACATCTGACTCCTCACAAGATAAAGACTCTGGTGTAATGCCCACTCAGTCAAATAACTGACAGTTTTGTAGCCTGGTGCACGATGACTGTTGGGCAGATGTACTGGGAGCCTCATCATTGCCAAGGGAGGCACACTGTAGGCAATCCAGAAGGAGACATGGGTTCAAATCAAACCAAGGTAAATGGATTTAATTTAATAAAACACAGACTTAACAGTTTGTGTAAGAATGACCATCATTGAGAAAACCCCTCTGGTTCACTAATGTTCTTTGGCGATGGAAGTCTGCCATTCTTACCCAGTCTGGCCACGATGTGACTTCGGACCTACAACAATGTGATTAACTCTTTAACAGTCTTCAGAAGCTACTCCATTGTATCTAATTGCTACACAGCGTAAGAAAACAGATGAAACTGGATGAATTATCTGACGACACAGGAAACATCATGACTTGGAACTATTATCGCTATTGCTATGTCAAAAGTACTGAAACTCCTTTAACATCACTGTGGGTGTGCCTACATGTCATGGACTGCAAAGATTCAAGAAGGCAGCTCACCACTACCACCTCCAAGTCAAAAATCAAACCACACCAGGTTATAGTCCAACAGGTTTAAATGAAATTGCAAACTTTCAGAGCTCTACTTCTTCCTCAGGTGTGGTTTGATAGAGAGGGATGAGACACAGTATTTATAAGCAAAAAGTTAATAACTTTAAAACTAGCTGACTTTGTTGAATCCTTTAATCAGTTAGGAAGTAGACTGCAGAATAAAATGCAAAAGTCAGATTCCTTTCAAGTCTTTGTCCCTAGATAATTAAGGATTTTATCAATGTCAAAAAGGTCATCTTCCTGGTAAGATAATGCACTCTAGGTATGAGGTTCTGCTTTGATTCTATGTTTGAAGTTGAGGTCCGGTTTTATTTTTTTGACAGAAAAGAATCTTGAATGAAATAATTCCCCTCTGTGGATATCTGTGTATGTGTGTTAGAGAATGTGTGTGTGTGTGGTGGGGCTATCTATCGTGTGACATGAACCGGAGATCACGGTTGAGACCGTTGTCACCAGTACAGAACTTAGTTATCAGCCACTCCTCAGCTTTTTTTGCATTGTTGCAGATCTCTAAGTCCACCTTGGAGGATGCTCACCCAAAACCTTGGAGACTGAATGTCACACTTATACACGGGCGTGTGCGCACACAGTCTCTCTCTGTGTGGGTGTGGGTGTGTGAACGCTCTCTCCCTCACACAGCCCCACTCCTACCATCCCTCTCCCCACCAACCTTCACACTCTCTCACGTCATGCTCCAAGCTCTCTCCACCCCCCATTCTCGGGAGCCTCCGACCCTTCTGCGCATGCTCCTCCCTCCCAACTCCCTCCCCCACCAATCCTGAGCCTGGTCCCATCCATGTCCCCACCCAACTCTCTCATGTGTGCCCTTGCGGGTTCCCACGCGCTCTCACTCGCACTCCCTTTCTCTCATGCGCGCGCTCTCTCTCGCATGCCCTCGCGCACGCTCTTTGTTTCGCGCGTTCTCTCTTCCCTCTTGCATGCTGTCTCTCTCTCTCTCTCTCTCGCGCGCGCGCACAGGCACAAACGCAAACATGCTCTCTCTCTCACCCACAGGAGAATTATTTCATTCAAGATTCTTTTCTGTCAAAAAGATAAGACAGGATTTCAACTTAGAACATACGTAAAGTGCATTGAGATATCACCTCCTTGGACTTTGAAAAAACCTTTTATTACTTAGACACAAAGACTTGAAAGGAATCTGCATTTTGCATTTTAAGCAGCAGTCTATCTCTTAACTGATTAAAACTAGCTCCCTTTTTGAATGCTTTAAAATTATTAACTTTTTGCTTATAAACACTGTGTCTCATATCTCTGTATCATACCATGCCTGAGGATGGAGCGGAACTTTGAAAGCTTGCAATTTGAAATAAACCTGTTGGACTATAACCTGGTGTCGTTTGATTTTTGACCTTGTCCACTCCAGTTCAAATCCAGCATCTCCACATCCTTTCCAAAGCAATTGGGAATAGGCAGGAATGCTGGCTGAGTCAGCAACACCCACTTTTTCAAAAAGAACCGAAGCCAACATGAAACCAAATGGCTAAGAGAAGTATTGCCTTGGATAAAAAGTGTATTTAGTAATTATTGTGAGCACTATGTATTTGCAGTGTGTCTTATCCAGGATCTGACCCGCCCTGATAGATTAGATTAGATTACTTACAGTGTGGAAACAGGCCCTTCGGCCCAACAAGTCCACACCGACCCGCCGAAGCGCAACCCACCCATACCCCTACATATACCCCTTACCTAACACTACGGGCAATTTAGCATAGCCAATTCACCTAACCCGCACATCTTTGGACTGTGGGAGGAAACCGGAGCACCCGGAGGAAACCCCCGCAGACACGGGGAGAACGTGCAAACTCCACACAGTCAGTCGCCTGAGGCGGGAATTGAACCCAGGTCCCTGGCGCTGTGAGGCAGCAGTGCTAACCAATGTGCCACCGTGGCAGTCCATCCTCAACCTTGGGTTTGCAGGTAGGGAAGACAACATTTAAAGGAAGGGCAACGCTGGATATCTTGCTGCCTTTAACTGCTTTAACAGCTAAAGTCTGTGGGTTGGCATTCTAAGCTGTGGTCCCTCACAACATGACTTCCTGAAGAGAATAGGAGAGCCATAGTAAGTGAAGCCAAATGTATCAAAGATGATGCTGCTACCCTAGGCTGCATCTACTGGCAATGAGCTTCTCAAGGCATTGCCAATTACTAACTGATCCAAAACATGACAGTTGTCCATATTCCTGCTCCCTGCAGCCCATTCTCCTGCATATTAATTGTTGTTTGACAGGGTATTTTGTTTAATTTTTGTATTTGACATCATTTTCAGGAGCAGTACCATACTTTAAAGTTTCTTTCTCATTCAATGGCAAAATGCAATCAGCTCAGCCGTGAGCATTCTGAACTCCATTCACATTGCTATGCACAAGTTTTTGTTACTTGTTCATGGGGTATGAGCATCACTGGCTGGACCAGCATTTATTGCCTAGTTGCACAAAGGGTAGTTAAGAGTTAACCACATTGTTGTGGGCCTAGAGTCACAGGGAGGCCAGACCAGGTAAGGATCACCGTTTCCTTCTTGAAAAGACATTAGTGAACCATTATAGGATTTTTCTGACATAAACAATGGAATCATGGTCATTATGGAACTCTTAACTCCAGATTTTAAAAAAACTTCTCATTTGGCCAATTCATGAGTAATGTCTTTGATATTTCACTCCACGAATAATGACCAAGAGACAGTGAATTACAAATAAGATTCTAATCTTCTGAGGAAGGGTCACTAGACCAGAAATATTAACACTGATTTCTCTCCACAGATGCTGCCAGACTAGATGAGCTTTTCCAGCAATTTGTTCTTTTTTCTAATCTTCCCTGTTCTTTTCTGGAAGGGCCCAGCAGTCACTGAGAGGTTCTTCATCACAGGTGCCATTCTCCTCTGGTTCACTTGAAGTGCCCATTCTTGCAAATAAGCCTAGAAGTTTTACAATTTAGCAGACCTTCTGCTGAGAGGGAGGGAGACTTGGAACATTAATTTGAACATTTTCCCATGACAAGAACCAAGCAGCCATAAAAAGGAATTGAAACCAACTCCTGTAGTTGTTCAGTATGAGGGGACTGAATTGAGTTTTCAAAGGGAGTCTGAAATTAAACTTGAATGTATGTATTATTGACAATACTGCCATTGGTATTGCCTTGGTATCTTGCTTAATCTATCTTTGGTGACTGACAGAGATGAATATCAATTCGTGGTTACATTTCTGTTTGTGGGAACTTAGAAATGATTCATTGGCTCATCCTGGGGTTGTGAAGGATGCCATAGCATTAGAGTTTTTGTTTTACTCTTTGCGTGGCTCATCACATTTTGTATTGAGATGAAGATCCTAGTGTTGCTGCTTCCACAATCTGTGGAGTTGAGGTCATGGCTTCTTGCAGGCTTATGTGCCCTGGATAGTTGAGAAGACCTGTATGACTTTGACTTTCTTTGATATTCCTTTCTCCTGGTATCTTGGATCCTGATTTGCTGCTCAATACCTGTTATACTGATTGAAGGTTTTCCATGTGGAGCTGTGGGCACATGCTGCCATTTGATGTTCTGTAATATATTGTTGAGGCTCCACTGGTAAATACTGTAATAAACCTTAGAACATAGTAGAAATGTACAGCA
The DNA here is from genome assembly GCF_020745735.1 of Hemiscyllium ocellatum. Classification (NCBI taxonomy): domain Eukaryota; kingdom Metazoa; phylum Chordata; class Chondrichthyes; order Orectolobiformes; family Hemiscylliidae; genus Hemiscyllium; species Hemiscyllium ocellatum. Next base: position 12,096,792 of record NC_083432.1, on the reverse strand, counting down.
CAGAACAGGCCCTTTTGGCCCACGGTGTTGTGCTGAGGATTAACCCTAATGTAAAATACAGTAACTTAACCTATGCACCCCTCAATTCACTGCTCTCCATGTGCATGTCCATCAGTCACTTAAATGTCCCTAATGACTCTTGCTTCCACCACCACAACTGCTGGCAATGCATTCCATGCGTTCACAACTCACTCACAACAAAGAAATGCTGGACTGTATTAATTTTCTCTGGAATAAAGCTGATGAAAACTTAGGATGCAAAGCTGGGCTGAGAAATGGTCGATGGAGTTCGACCTGGATAAATGCAAAGTGATGCATTTTGGAAGGTCGAAATTAAAGACAGGATTCTTGGCAGTGTGGAGGAATGGAGGGATCTGGATGTTCAAATACCCTCTATACCTTTCTCCTAATATCTTAAAACTATGAACCCTCGTGCCAGTCAATCCTGTCATGAGGGAAAAATCTCTGACTACTGGCTCTATCCAAGCCCCTCATTATCTTGTACGCCTCGATCAGGTCACCTCTTTTCCTCCTTCTCTCCAGAGAGAAAAGTTCGAGCTTAGTCAACCTCCTTTCATAAGGCAAGCCCTCCAGTCCAGGCAGCATCCTGGTAAACCTTCTTTGTACCCTCTCCAAAGCCTCTATCTTTCCTATAGTAAGGTGGGCAGAACTGGACACAATATTCCAAGTATGGTCTCACCAGGGACTTGTAGAGCTGTAGCAAAATCTCGCGGCTCTTAAACTCCATCCCCCTGTTAATGAAAGCCAAACTGCCATATGCTTTCTTAACATCCCTATCCACTTGGGTGGCAATTTTGAGGGATCCATGTTCTTGAACACCCACATCCCTCTGTTCCTCCACACTGCCAAGAATCCTGTCTTTAATCTTATATTCAGCATTCGGGTTCGACCTTCCAAAATGCATCACTTCGCATTTATCCAGGTTGAACTCCATCGGCCATTTCTCAGCCCAGCTCTGTATCCTAAGTTTTCACCAGCTTTATTCCAGATAAAATTAGTACAGTCCAACATTTTTTTTTGACAACTCTTCTCATCCCTTTCCAAAGCATCTTCCTAGAGATGTAGGTACCACAGTTGCTCTTTTGCCTTCTCCCTTTCCATCAGCCAAGGACCCCAAATACTCTTCCTCATTATCATAATTGCTCTTCTCTGCACTGGAGAGACCAAATGTAGATAGGCTGATAGTGGAATACTGCCTCTGGTTCTGCAAACAATGTCTTGAAAATCTGATCACCTACCATTTTTATTTTCAGTTAAAATGAGGTCATTCTGATCTCTCTGTCCTCAGTCTCCTATCGTACCCTGCTCTGGGGAAACTGAATGGAAACTTGAGGACTGCATCTCTCCTTTTTAGGTACTAAATTCAACCACTTCAGACATTGGTGGGATTCAAACTCATCTACCCAGATAGATAGTTACCAGAGTTTCTGAATTACTAATGCAATGACATTTTTCAGTATGTCACTACCTTATCATTTACATGTCCTTTAGATCTATCTTTTGTTTCTTTCCTAGCTCCATTTCCGTTCCCCTTTGCCTTGCACCATCATCTGTTGTGGCTTAATTTCTCCAGCTTGTGACCCGATTGCAAACCTCTCCCTTCTGTTCCTGATCCTTTCTTTTCCTCTCTGTGAGCTTAAAGCCCATTACATTTCTACTTTTTTCCAGATCCGATTAAAAGGTCACTGTCCTGAAACATTGGATCTTACCCTAATCCACAGATGCTGCCTGATCTGCTGAGTACTTCCAGTAGTTTCTGCTCAATTTCAGATATTCAATATCGCTGCTATTCCACTTTGGGGAGATGGTTTTGCTGTTCTTTCCACCAAATATACACACATGCCACCTGTGCGTGCACACACCCCATCCACATGCGTGTACACTGGGGTTTGATGTATGATGTGTAATCAGGTAATATCGGATATGTTTTGAATGATCTAGTGAAAAGAATCCTTTCCATGAGTGTTCCTTTTTCTTCTGTTTTTTAAATTCTTTCCTTTTTCACAGCTAATGCAAGAAGATATTTTATTGCTGCAGAAATATTGTTTGAGAGGTGTGAGTGAAGACGGTTTTGGATTCAGCCTCCAGCTCGGCGCTGACCAACAACCCCCCCCCCCATACTGCTTTGGGTGACATGGTGGGACACACAATGCCTCAGTAAAATTGACTAGATTATCTTAGACTGAATTATCTCAGACTGAATTATCTCTGCTATGAGTCAGACACTTAAACCAGATCAAAAAGAGGAAATGTTCCAAAGGTCAAGCAGCATCTGTTGGGCAAACGGTCATGTTTTGGGTAATCATAGAATCCTTGGTATGTAAGCAGGCCTTTTTGTTTATCGAGTCCACACTGACCTCTGAACAGCATCCCTCCCAGATTGACCCCCCAAATCCCGCCTTGCCTGTAACCCTGCATTTCCCATGGCCAATCCATTTTAACCTGTGCATTCCTGGACAATATGGGTAACTTCCAATGGCCAGAGCAACCAGAGGAAACTCAGGCAGACATGTGGAGCCAGAGTCATACATCACAGAAACAGACCTTTTGGTCCAACCAGTCCAAGACAAGCATAATTCCAAACTAAACTAGTCCCACCTGCCTGGCCCATATCCTTCCAAATCTTTCCTATTCATGTACATATACAAATGTCTTTTAAATTTATTTGTACTTTATGGACAACACAGTGACTATGTGGTTAGCACTGCTGCTTCACCTGGGTTTGATTCCAATCTCCGGTGACTGTCTGTGTGGAGTTTGCACATTCTCCCTGTGTCTGTGTGGCTTTTCTCCGGGTGCCCCAGTTTCCTCCCATAGTCCAAAAATGTGCAGGTTGGGTGAACTGGCCAAACTAAATTTGCCTGTAGTGTTCAGGGATGTGTTGATTAGGAACAGTAATCAGGGGAAATGTAGAATAATAGTGGAGGGAAGTAGGTCTGTGTAGGCAACCCCTTGAAGGGTCAGTGTGGACTAGTTGGGCCAAATGGCCAGCTTCCACAATGAAGGAATTCTATGTACCTGCATCCACCACTTCCTCAAAGTTCATTCCACGCATGAACCACCCTCTGTTTTTTTTAAAAAAAAGTTTGCCTGTTTTTTTTTAAATGTCTCTCATCTCACCTTTAAAAATGTGCCCCCTAATCTTGAAATCCCCCATCCTAGGGAAGAAGCAACTACCGTTAACCCTATCTATATCCCTCATTATTTTATAAACTTCTATCAAGTCGCCTCTCAACCTCCTCTGCTCCAGTGAAAAATGTCCCAATTTACTCAGCTTTTCTTTATAACTCAAATCTTCCATACCAGCAACATTTCTTATCCAAATCATTTATGTAAATGATCAACAAAAGAGGACCCAGAACCGATCCCTCCAGAACACCCCTGGTGCCAGACCTCCAGTCCGAAAAGCAACCCTGCATCACCACTCTGTCTCCTGCCATTAACCCAATGATGCATCCAATTGGCAAACTCACCCTGAATCCCATTTGACCTAACTTTACTAATTGGTCTACCATGTGGAATCTTGTCAAAGGCTTTACTAAAATTCAAATAAACAATGTCTAATGCTCTGCCCTCATTAATTCTTTTCGTAACTTTGTTAAAAAAAACTCAATCAAGTTTGTGAGACATGATTTTCCTTGCACAAAACGATGCTGACTATCCCAAATCAATTTTTGCCTCTCAATGTCCGTAAATCCTTTATTTTAAAATCACCTCCAACAAAGGAAAAATCCAAAGGGATATTATAAATACATTATGGACAAAAGGATAACTAGGAAGAGAAAAGACCCCTCAAAGATCAGCAAGGCTGCCTATGTGTGGAGCCACAGGAGATGGGGGAGATACTAAACGAGTATATTGCATCAGTGTTTACTGTGGAGAAGAATATGGAAGATACAGAATGTGGGGAAGTAGATGGTGATATCTTGAAAAATGTCCATATTACAGAGGAGGTGGTGCTGGATGTTTTGAAATGCATAAAAGTGGATAAATCCCCAGGACTTGATCATGTGTACCCTAGAACTTTGTGGGAAACTAGGGAAGTGATTGCTGGGCCCCTTGCTGAGATATTTGTATCATCGATAGTCATGGGTAAGATGCCAGTAGACTCTAGGTTGGGTAACGTGTTGCCACTATTTAAGACAGGTGGTAAGGAAAAGTCACTGGTGAACCTGACATCCGTGGCGATCAAGTTGTTGGATGGAATCCTGAGGGACAGGATTTACATGTATTTGGAAAGGCAAAGACTGATAGTCAATCTGGCTTTGTGCGTGGGAAATCATGTCTCATGAACTTGATTGAGTTTCTTGAAGAAGTAACAGAGGATTGATGAGGGCAGAGCAATAGAAGTGATCTATATGGACTTTAGTAAGGCATTTGGCTTGGTTCTTCATGGTTAGCAAGGTTAGATCACATGGAATACAGGGAGAACTAGCCATTTGATACAGAACAGGCTCAAAGATAGAAGACAGAGGGTGGAGTTGGAGGGTGGCTTTTCAGACTGGCGGCTTGTGACTAGTGGAGTGCCACAACGATCAGTGCTGAGTCCACTACTTTTCGTCATTTATATAAATGATTTGGATCTGAACATAGGAGGTATAGTTAGTAAGTTTGCAGATGATACCAAATTTGGAGATGTAGTGGACAGCGAAGAAGGTTACCTCAGAGTACAATGGGATCTTGATCAAATGGGCTAATGGGGTGAGGAGTGGCAGATGAGGTTTAATTCCGATAAATGTGAAGTGCTGCATTTTGGGGAAGCAAATCAGAGCAGGACTTATACTCCTAATGGTAAGGTCCTGGGGAATGTTGCTGAACAAAGAGACCTTGGAGTGCAGGTTCTTAGCTCCTTGAAAGTGATCACAGGATAGTGAAGAAGGCATTTGGTATGCTTTCCTTGATTGGTCATAGTATTGAGTATTGGAAGAATGTTGTGAAACTTGGAAGGGTTCAGAAAAGATTTACAAGGATGTTGACAGGTTTGGAGGATTTGAGCATAGGGAGAGGTTGAACAGGTTGGGGCTATTTCCTCTGCAGCATTGGAGGCTTAGGAGTGACCTTATAGAGGGACCTGAATAGCAAAGGTATTTTCCCTAGGGCAAGGGAGTCCAAGTCTAGAGGGCATAGTTTAAGGTGAAAGGAGAAAGATTTTAAAAGCGACCTCAGGGGCAACCTTTTCATGCAGAGGGTGGTGCGTGTATGGAATTAACTGCCGCAGAAAAGTGGTGGAAGCTGATACAATTACAGCATTGAAAAGGTACCTGGATGGGTACATGAATAGGAAGGGTTTCGAGGGACATAGGCCAAATGCTGGAAAATGTGACTAGATTAAATTTGGGATATCTGGTGGGCATGGACGAGTTGGACCAAAGGGTCTGCTTCTGTGCTGTACATCTCTATAACCTTATTCACGTGTCCTGTAATAATTTTGGATAACAAAAAAATCTACAAATCTCATAGTTGAGATGAACAATTTCTGTTTGTGGAAGACTTACAAACATTTACCACCTTTTGGTGTAGAAATGTTTTCTAACTACTTTCCTGAAAGATGTAGCTCTAACATTTTATAGACAATCCTCCTTAGACCCAAAAAGTCAAAATAGCCCATTTAACATGTTGAATGCTTTAGTCCCTTAACTATATAAATCTCAGAGAACAGAAGCCTAGTCTTTCTGATCCCTCCTTGAAAAGTAATCTTTTTGCATCAGGATACCATTGTGACAAAGCTGTGATGAATATGAAATTGTATTTTTTGGGGGGAAAAATACAATACCTCAAAGGAAAATTCTAAATGGAGTGGAGCGATGGAAATACTGGCTGGTTTAGCTACATCTTTACCAGCAAGTGTGCAAGGTTGGCTATTAAAAAGAACTATTTGGGATTTGGATATTTTTGAATACAGATTAATATCTTGTTGATGGAGCTATGCATGACACAGGGTTGATGATTGGAGTACTGTGTGTAGCATTGGGCATTCTCTTCTAGGAAGGATATTAGAATGATGGGGCAATACCAACGTAGCTTCTCAAGGCAAAATCCACTTGTAATGAGGGGATATCATTTGAAAACTAGGGCTGTGTTTATGGAATCAGAATGGCTAAAGAGTGACTGTGATCAAAAGTTTGATGGTGAAAGATAGTTTCCATTGTAAAATGGGCTACGGTTTTAGCATTAGAAGATGCATACGGAAGAGGAGACTGAGAGGTTTTACACATACAGGATTGTCCCTTGCCACAAAGGACTGTTGACAGTGTGGAATCCAATAAGCTTGCCATATATGTGAAAGAAGATTGGGATTGCAATAGATAGCTGGCACAATGGATTGGGTAACACATTTTTACCCTCAATTCTATGTTTCTAAATCATTCAACATCTGATATAGCAGTGGAGGAGTTTGTTCAGTAGGATACAAGGTCATGTTTGTTCACTAAGTTTAAAAGCCAGAAAAAAGGACACTGTAGCTGGCAGAGAATTGTAGTTTGCCCAGCCCTTTTATATGACCGTTTGAATGCAGCTCCAGTCCTGGGAGTGTGAGCTGACCAAGCCTTCCCTGAGGTGTGGTGACCCTTCGATTGAATCACCACCTGTTGTCTCTCTCTAATGAGAGAGCTGCCATCTGATCTGGTAAGACTATGGCGACTTGATCTTCAGGGGCAGGTGATGGCCTACTGGTAGTATTGCTGGTTAATCCAGAGAGAACAGATAATGCTCTGGGGACCTATTCATGACAAATGGTGGAATTTGAAGTCCATAAAAAAAAATCTGGAATGATGCATCTTATGATGACCATGAATCCATTGTCAGTATTGAGACAATGACAAAAATGGGTGGGAGCCAGTGATTGAGTTTGGGTGGTTGAGAGATGTTGGGGACCTGAGAGAGTGGGGGTTGGGAGGAAGAAATGTTTCAGCAACGGAGTCTTAATGTGAAAAGCAACTATCTTTCAATAGGCCTTTTTGAGAGGATTCGGGTCTCCCTTGGGGCCATGGCCCACAGATTAGGGAGGGAATTCCAGGATTTTGACCCAGTGACAGTGAAGGAACGGTGACATATTTCCAAGTCAGGATGGTGAGTGGTTTGGAGGGAAACTTGGTGTTCCCATGTATCTGCTGCCCTTGTCTTTCCAGATAGAAGTGGTTGTGGGTTTGGAAGGTGCTGTCTAAGGAGCTTTTGGTGAATTTCAGCAGTGTATCTTGTAGATAGTACACACTGCTGTGACAGCACTAATGGTTGAGGGATTGGATATTTGTGGATTAGATGCCAATTCAGCAGCTGCTCTGTCCTGTATATTGTGAAGCTACTTAAGTGTTTTTGGAGCTGCACTCACCCAGGCAAGTGGGGAGTATTCCATCTTACTCCTTCCTTCTACCTTGCAGATGGGGGGATAGACTTTGGGGAGTCGGAATTACTTAAGTAATTCCTAGTCTCTGACCTGCTCTTGTAGTCACTATGTTTATGGGGTAAGTCTAATTGAGTTTCTGGTCAATGGTAATCCCTAGGATGTTGATAGTAGGGGATTCCATGATGATAACACCATTGAATGTCAAGGGAAGTGGTTAGATTGCTTCTTATTGGAGATGGTAATTGTCTAGCACTTCTGGGTTTCGAATGTTGTTTTCCACTTGTCAGCCCAAGCCTGGATATTGTCCAGATGTTGTTGCATTTGAACATGGATTGCTTCAGTATCTGCTGAACATTGTGTGCAATCACCAGCGAACATCCCCACTTCTGATTTTATGATGGTGCAGCTGAAGATGTTTGAGCCTAGAGCAGAACCCTGAGGAGCTCCTGCTGAAATGTTCTGAAGCTGAGATGTTTGACCTCCAAATTCCACGACCATCTTCCTATGTGCCAGATATGACTCCAACCGAAAATTTTTCCCCGATACCCATTGATTCCAGTTTTGCTAGGGCTTCTTGATGCCACACTCGGTCGAGTGCAGCCTTGTTAACAAGGGCTGTCACTTTCTCCTTATCACTGGAATCCAGCTTTTTTGTCAATGTTTGAACCAAGGCTGTCAGGAGATCAGTAGCTGAGTGACTCTGTTGGAACCCAAACTGGGCATCACCTGAGCGGGTTATTGCTGAGCTAGTGCTGCTTGAAAGCATTGTTGGTGACACCTTCCATCACTTTATTGATGATTGCTTATAGACTGATGGGGTGGTAGTTGGCTATGTTGGATTTGTCCTGCTTTTTATGTATTGGCCATACCTGGGCAATTTTTCACATTGTCAAGTAGTTGATTGTGCTGTAGCTGTACTGGAATAGCTTGTCTAAGCAAGTAGCAAGTTTTTGAGCTTTCAATACTGTTGCTGGAATGTTGCAAAGGCTATAGGCCTTGACAGTAAACAACACCTCCAAGTAGAGTGAATTGAATTCCGGGTGAAGCTTGGTGTCTGTGATGCAGACCACAGGAAGAGGCAGAGATGAATCATCCACTTGACACTTTTCACTGAAGATTGCTGCGAGTGTTTCAGCTTTATCTTTTGCACTGATGTTTTGGCCTCTTTCATCACTGAGCTTCCTATGCCTTTACCAGTGGTTCTGTTTTGAGCCATGAAATTTTGCTGTGATCCCAGAGGGATAATAGGGCACAAGGATGGGTGTACGTTTGTGGAGACTGGGGCAGAGTGGAGAGGGAGGATGGAAATGTTTTGAGAGAACAAAATGTATAAGTTGCAGGCAATTTTTAAAGCATGAAAGCAAAGATGACCATCAAAATGGCCACTAGTATGTGCACAAACAGGCCGAATGATGTCAGTTACTGATGATTGATGTCTCAAAGCCAGACTAAATCTGTTCACGTGCGGTCACTACATTCCACATGTACTAACACTTTGGCTGTGCATGTGCATATGGCCTTAATGAGGCCAGATTTCTGCATGTTTGCAGGATTCTGGGAATGTAGCCAAATTCGGGTGAACTGGAGCTGTCCATTTAGTGCTGCAGCCAACTCAACTCCTCATGATGGGCACAGAGAGATCGGATTGGATTGAATTGAATTAGCTTTCTTGTCACCTGCTCACGTGTACAGTGTAAAGTTTACAAGTCGCCATCTTGGGTATCTAGGTACAGATTTTTTAGTACAAGTTCTTAGGAGAAGAAAGTTAGAAAAATAAAGAACTAAAAGGTCCAGCATTATAGATCATAGGAATACATTAGAAAACATAGTGCTGGCCTGAATTTGCTCTTGGACGGGAGCTCTAATAGCACAGAGGAATTTGCTCCAACCTGGGATTCAGCAGCTGCCACTTCACTGCCTGTGGACTGTCTAAATTAAACCTACAACACTTTCCTTACAAACAACAGTACAGCATGGGATCAAGCCCTTTGGCCCACCAACACTGTGCTGATTCATGATGCCATTCAATTGGAAGGCAGCTGCCTCAGTAACATGGCACTGCGAGGCAGAGTTACTGTCCTTGTACTACCTGGAGGTGCCATTCCTATGACACACAGACTTTTTTAAGCTACAGTTTCATTGGTGTCTTTTTGAGGAGGAATCAGGCCTCAAAGACGTTTAAAGAAAGTGGGGATTTAAAGGCATCTCGCAGATATTGGACTTTCAGTCAAAGCCCTGTAACAGCCATTGCTGGCCTTGTAACTCCTAAATCCTGTCTTCCGACCCCAATTGAGGTCGTCATCCACCATTTGAGAAACCTTGATTTGATTGAACCAATGCTACTGCACAGGCTCTCTCTTTTTCCATGGGTTCACATGATGCTCTTTGGCATTTTAATAGGGATTAGTAAGGTTTGTTGTCCAGTGCTTGTGCACATTGGCTTCCAGTAATGGGGATTGAAATTCTAAGTGGGGTCACAGGCTTCGCAGTAGGAACAGCCATCCTGCCTTCCACCCCTTACTCGCAAATACCTTTGCTTCTCCCCTCCTCCACTCACTGAAGGGGCAGGACAAGTTCCAAACCTTGAAATGGAGTCACAGTGGGAAAGTGTTTGGAAGCTCTGAACTAGATAGAGGGATAATTGGGCCTTTCAGATAGCTAAATGGACTCTATATTGCTTTGAGAATTGATTGTGCTTGACACTGGAAGTGGGGAGGTTTTGGCTGTAGGAATCCAGCTCTCCCAGTCCAGACATAATCCTTGGCAGCAAAATGAAAGAGTGCAGCCAGATCCAAGTAATACGTGGAGTTCACTGTATTGGGCCAAGCGTGAGCATATCAGTGTAAATTAGTTTGTCTTGATGATAAACGTACAAAATGCCTCAGGACATTGTACTGTGTTAATGGTGCTATATAAATTTTAAGTTACTTGTACAGTTGAGTAGGGTTAAAAGTTAATTCAAGGATAGACCTCATCTCTGTAGAACTAATCAACCTGATCTTTGCAGCCAGTTCTATTTTGATCCAGCTGTTGAAGTTTACTGCATGGCTGTGCAAAGTTTCTCTCACTGCTCTCCTGAATGTCACCTCTTCGACTATCCATTTTGCCTGTTCCTGTCTTTGACTAAAGGTCATGTTTTCTCAGCACTTCACCATTAAAGGCTGCTACCCCCATGCTGAATGGTATCACAGTTGGAGACTCAGTACTGTTTGAGACACTCATGGAGGCGAGTATGAAAACAAGTCTGTGATGCTGTGGTATCAAAGTGTAAATTTTGACAAAATGTGCCTTTTTTTTTCAACATTACACCACCAGGTGGAATTAACAAATCATTCCTCAGGAACTCAAGGATGCCAGAATTAAAGGAAAATGACAAAAAATCAGTGTGAGACAACCACAGGGGAAGTTTGTAATGACTAGAATAATTCTGGTAAAATGGTTCTTTATAGATTGCACAAAGCAATAGATGTACTGCCAGAAATTCAAAATGTGTGCAGCAAGGACAGAGACAGTGGTGATTTAATGTTCACCCTTTAAGAAATACAAGAGAAATGTAATGAATAATAGATTTTCTTAGTAGTATTTGATGAAGTGACCAGGAAGGTTGACGAGGACAGGGTGGGAGACATGGGCCTTACTGAAATTCATATAGACTTTGATAAGGTTCCATGTGGTAGGCTGCTTTGGAAGGTTAGGTCGCATGGAATCCAGGAGAACTGGCAAATTGGTTACAAAATTGACTTGACGTTAGGAAGCTTGTCGGAGGGTAATAGTGGAAGGATGCTTGTCGGACTGGCGACCTGTGACTAGTGGTGTGCCTCCGGGGTCGGTGCTGGGCCCATTATTGTTTGTTATCTACATCAGTGATTTGGATGAGAATGTAAAAGGCATGATTAGTAAATTTGCTGAAGACACTAAAATAGGTGATAGCGTGGACAATGAGGAAGATTATCAGAAATTGCAGTAGGACCTTGATCAGCTGGGGAAGTGGGCCAAAAATGGAGTTTAATATAGATAGGTGTGATGTCTTGCGTTTTGGAAAGTCAAATCAAGGTAGGAGTTTCATATTGAATGGTAGGGCCTTATGGAGTGTAATGGAATAGAGGGACCTTGGAGTTCAGGTTCACAGTTCCCTGAAGGTGGAGCCACAGTGAAGAAGGCTTTTGCCACACTGGCCTTCATCAGACAAAGCGTTGAGTATAGAAGTTGGGAAGTTATATTGCAGTTATACTGGACATTGGTGAGGTTGCACTTGGGGTATTGTGTTCTGTTTTGGTCACCTTGTTATGGAAAGGACATTATTAAACTGGAAAGAGTGCAGAAGAAGTTTACAAGGATGTTGCCAGGACTCAATGGTCTGAATGAAAGGACAAGCGAGGACTTTTTCTTTAGAGCATGTGAGACTGAAGGGGGAACTTTATAAGATCATGAGAGTCATAGGGTGAATGCACTTAGGTTTTTTTCCCCCCAGGGTGGGGGATCAAGGACTAGAGGATATCAGTTTAAGGTTAGAGGGGAAAGAACAAAAAGGAACCTGAGGGGCAACTTTTTTTACACAGAGTGGTATGCACATGGAATGAGCTGCCAGTGGAAGTGGTTGAAACGGGTACATTAAAAACATTTAAAAAGCATTTGGACAAATACATGGATAGGAAAGGATTACAAAGGATATGGGCCAAGTGAAGGGAAATGGGTTTAGTGTGCATGGACATTTTGGTTGGCATGGACCCTTTTGGGTCAAAGGGCCTGTCTCTGTGCTATAGGACGCTGACTCTAACTCAGGACTGTAGTTTAGATTAATTGACAAGGACTTTGACAGAGCAAATTAGTGAAGCCTTATGGAAAGTCTTGGCCAAGTTTCATGTCCTGACAGAACTGTAAATCTGATCCAGCAATTTAATGATGACCAGAGTCACTGTTTGTGGGTGGCTATACTGACCCCTTTTAGTGTTACAAGTGGTGTATAGCTCATGGCCCCTGTGATCTTCAGTAAATTCTTCTCGGATGAGATTTTATGGAAACATTGAAATATACAACACATTCAGAATGGACAGTGACCTCTTCAAACTGAAACAACTGAAATCCTTAACTCTGGTCTCAGGTAGGGTTGGTGTTTGTACAAGGCCAGTGCCAGTGTAATAACATGAGCGTTATCCTTAATTATCGTGGATTGTTTTTCAAAGCATAACTATGAGCTAACTATTAACTTAAGGAAAATGAGATGGTTGACCAAACTGAGTTTCCCCTACTTACTGTAACTATCAATGACACTACACTAAAGCTGGAGATAACGTCACCCATCTCAGAAGCACAATCTCCAGAAATATTTAAATTGACAGTGAAGTCAAAATAAAGTTGCCAGAGCCAGTTGAACAATTGTTCATTTGCACAAGAGACTGTGCAGAGTAATAGTCATTTGTTTCTTGTTATTGAGTTAATTATGGCACAGAACGTCATCATTTAGTCCATTTGAATCCATGTGGACTGCCAATAGAGCAATCCAGTCAGCCTCATGCCCCCTCTCTGTCCCATGCCCACTCTGAGTGCCATTCTCCCTCTGAATCCCAGCCTCGCAAGTTTATTTGTTTTACATACCCTTAAGATTTCCTTTTAATACATAATTTCCTCCACAATTAAATGATTTCAAGCTTTGGAAATAATCTGTAGAAAGTAACACCCACCCTCCAATATGCACATGGACTAACCTTTGCAGATGTGAAGTTGTCGGACAAATTCCAAATGAGATATGTTTGGAACATCGTGGGCACCAACTGAGAGAGAAAATGGCAAACACTGAAGTACTTCAAGGAGCAGCAATGTCTGGAGTTGAAGCATGCCTCATCAGAGCCCAGCTCAGACAGACTGGATATGCCATGCATACAACTGAAGATTAACTCCCAAAAGTGATCAGCCTATTAGCACAGGCTGAACTCATTGGAATTCTTCTGTAATATCTGCCTTCCGCCACTGCTTTCTTGTTATTAAAGTATGTCTAATTCAACCTCCTGTGTGGCGTTTGCATATTCTCCCCGTGTCTGTGTGGGTTTCCTCCGGGTGCTCCAGTTTCCTCCCACAGTCCAAAGATGTGCAGGTTAAGTGAATTGGCCATGCTAAAATTGCCCATAGTGTTAGGTGGATTAGTCAGCGGGGTGGGTTGCTCTTTGGAGGTTTGGTGTGGACTCAGGCCGAAGGGCCTGTTTCTACACTGTAGGTAATCTAAACCTCATTCAAATTATTGGAGGTGCTAATAGAAGTATTGAAAACCTTTGCATGTATTCATATGACCAAGTGGAATGAATGAACATTGCTGGTGGGGCTTTAGTGCTTGAATGCTGTGCTGCCTATTATCAATTGCGATGTAACCTTCCCCTTCCAATTTGTTTCTTTTCTGAAGATGTCAACTTGTGCTATGATGCAGTTCCACTGGAGTTGGTGATCCTTCAAACAAATCACTGTTTTTCATTTGTCAACCCAACCAATGAATGTTGACCTCCAGTTCAACAAAGAAGGGCATCATAGTCTGGTACTGCTCTCACCTGATACTACATACGCTTTAGGCATGGGCTGCCTGATGTTTCAGAATTCAGAATAAGACTTCAGAAATTACTGCAGGTACTTGGCCAGTTAAGACAGAGGGTAAATCTTTTCTCTGAGTATCGTGTATGTTGAATTCTCTTTGCTTGGGAGTTATGGAGGCCGGCTGAATATTTCTAAAGCTGAGTTTAGATTCTAGGTTAATGTGATTCACAGGTAATGGGGGTTGAGTTGAGCCCACAATCCGATCTTCTCAAATGGCTGATGAGACTGAAGAGGGCTGAATGGCAGAAGATGAGGCGTTATTTCCCAGGTATTGGGTGGTTAGGGAGTGGCAATGGAGGAAGCCCAGGACTTGTATGTCCTTGACAGAGTGGGAAGATGAGGAGGTTGAACAGTTCATTAACTTCACCAACACATTCCACCCTGACCTAAAATTCACCTGGACCATCTCAGACACTTTCCTCCCCTTCCTGGAACCCTCTGTCTTCCTCAACAGTGACATCTTCTACAAACCCACCGACTCCCACAGCTACCTGGCCTACACCTCCTTTCTGTAAAAATGTTATCCCATATTCCCAATTCCTCCGCCTCCACTGCATCTGCTCCCAGGTAGACCAGTTCCACCATAAAACACGCCAGATGGCCTTTTCTTTAAATTTCCTCTCACATGGTTGCCCTCCAGCGCATCTTATCCATGTCCTGCACCTCTGCCCTTGAACCCTACCCCTCCATACAATAAGGACAGAATCCACCTGGTCCTCACCTTCCACCCCACCATCGCATCATTCTCTGCTATTGCTGCCACCTACAAATGGACCCCACAACCAGAGATATTTTTCCCTCCCCACCTCTATTCACTTTCCATTAACACTGTTCCCTCTGCGACTCCCTCGTCAGGTCCACTCCCACCAACCCACCTTCCCCTCCCAGCATCTTCCCCTGCCACTGCAGGATTTGCAAAACCTGTGCCCACACCTCCCCCCTCCCCTCCATCCAAGGCCCCAAAGGAGTCTTCCACATCCATCAAAGTTTCACCTGCACATCTACCAATGTCATTTACTGTATCAGTTGCTTTGGATGCTGTCTCCTTTACATTGTGGTGACAGGATGCCTACTCGCAGAGCACTTCAGAGAACATCTCTAGGACACCTGCACTAACCGACCCCACCGCCCCGTGGCCGAACATGTCAACTCATCCACCCACTCCGCCACTCCCTAACCACCTGATGCCTGGAGAAAGAACGCCCGATCTTCCGCCACAAGACCGTCCAACCCCATGACATCAATGTGGATTTCACCAGTTTCCTCATTTCCTCTCCCCCCACTTTATCCCAGATCCAACCTTCCAACTCAGCATCACCTTCATGACTTGTCCATCTTCCTTCTCACCTATCCGCTCCATCCTCCTCTGTGACATATCACCATTACCTGTATCTCCATCCACCTATTGCACTCTCTGCTGCCTTCCATCCCAGCCCCATCTCCTCCCATTTATATCACCACCCCCTCTGCTCATAGCCTAAATGCTGATGAAGGGCTTTTGCCTGAAATGTTAACTCACTTGCTCCTTGGATGCTGCCTGATCTGCTGTGTGTTTCCAGCACCACACTCTCGACTTTAATCTCCAGCATCTACAGTCCTCACTTTCGTCCTGTTCTGGACATAATGCTGTGTATAGGGATTTGCTCTATGAAAACGTGTTTCCTACATTACAATAGTGAGGATGCTTTTAAAAAGCAATGAGAGAAGCGATGAAAAATTAAAAGAAAATGTTAAGAAACTGAGCAGGTAATGCAGCATTTGTGGAGGTGGTAAACAGTTGCAGTATTGCCTGGATGCGGAGACTCTGATTAGCTTAGATGATTAGGTTCCCTACAGTGTGGAAACAGACCCTTCGGCCCAATCAGTCCACACCGACCCTCCGAAGAGGAACCCACCCAGACCCATTTCCCATTGACCTAATGCAGCTAGCACTATTGGCAATTTAGCATAGCCAGTTCACCTGACCTGTACATCTTTGGACTGTGGGTGGAAACCGGAGCACCTGGAGAAAACCCACACAGACATATGGAGAATGTGCAAACTCCACACAGACTGTAGCCCGAGGCTGAAATTGAACCTGGGACCCTGGTGCTGCTAATGTCAGGTAAATGTTTTGATCCTGAACTCCTACTGTATTGGTATCAAATGCCTGACATAATTTCAGTGGGGCTGGTTAGTTAGTGCATGCTGTTGGTGCAGGTAACAGAGAGGAAGGACACTTTATGCTAGCAGACCCCTTTGAAGGGGAAATCAAAGAAACTGCAACTTCAACAAGGCCAAAGTTGCTCGGTTATCGTCATGGAGGGACAGCTCCTTCACTGGACAGTGTCATACCCACTCTCAGTGCCATTCCCCAACTGATTCCCTCTGATTTGGGGGCTGTGTCCTGTACCCCGGTTGATCGCCAGGAGGTTGCTCCCAGCCCTTCTATTCAGTCAAGGCCCTGCAAATCCACTGTCAGGTTTGCTGAGTGATCTTAAATTATTTGAGAAGGCTGCCCACCACTACGGAGGATGCAATGGATACCACCTGCAACCTGCCAGAATTATAATGGCTCAGACATGAAGATTTGCTGACAATCCAATATGTTGTGCTGCGTGACCCCCATCTCAGATAGGGATCAAAACCTATGTTCAATGTGATGATAGTTCTGATGGCAGCTCATTGACCTGAAACATGGGACACAATTTTCCCAGCCCCCTGATCGATCTGGTCTCATAATGAAAGTTGGAAAGATTAAGTGAGATAACCAATGAGAAAAATATGTGCCATTTTCCAATCAAGTGCTGAAAGCAAGATGAAATTCTCAGTACTGAGCAGCAAGAGGCCAGTCTGTATACATTAGAAAGCATTCAAATTTTATTATTCGATAACCTACCATACTTATGTGCAGTTTCCCATTCACTCACCTGGATAGCAGCAACATGTTAGCCCAGTGGCTCTGCCACCACTCGCAGCTCTGGAACTCCATGTTGGAGACCAGTCACCAATATCTCTGGGCACATTCCATGGGCAGCGATTAGGTGCATGACTCCATCTACAGACCTTGACATCTAACATGTACCATCCTCCATGGCACATTTCCTATCCACTTACAGTAGAATTCAGTAACTTAATGCTGAATCCTCAGATGTGTGGTGCTGGAAATGCACAGCAAGTCAGGCAGCATCCAAGGAGCAGGAGAATCAACATTTTGGCATAAGATTTTCATCCGGAATGAGTCTTGTGGGCCGGCGGGGTGGGGTGGTGGTGGTGTGGAATGTTGCCTCCTTGCTGATGAAAAGCTTATGCCCAAAACTGTACTTTTTCAGCATCACACTCTTGACGTTGATCTCCAGCATCTGCAGTCCTCGCTGTCCCCTGAATCCCCGATGTCCTATCAGTCGTAAATGGGAGAGTATGATGAGCTCTGCAGGGTGATGCGATATGAAGGTGATGGTCTAATGGTATTATCACTGGACTGTTAATCCAGAGAGGCAAAAGTGAGGACTGCAGATGCTGGAAATCAGAGTTTAGATCAGAGTGGTGCTGGAAAAGCACAGCAGGTCAGGTACATCCAAGGAGCAGGAAAATCAACGTTTTGGGTAAAAGCCCTTCATCAGGAATAGAGGCAGGAAGTCTCCAGGGTGGAGAGATAAATTGGGGTGGGGGGATGGGGTAGCTGGGGAGATGCTAGCAAAGAGTACAATAGATGAATATGGGTGGGGATGGAGGTGATAGGTCAAAGAGGAGGGTGGGGGAAGCTAGCAAAGATACAGTAGGTGAATGGGGTGGGGATGGAGGTGATAGGTCAGAGGGGAGGGTGGAGTGGATAGGTGGGAAGGGAGATTGGCAGGTAGGACAGGTCATGAGGACAGTGCTGAGCTGGAAGGTTGTCAATCCAGAGACCCAGGTAATGTTGTGGGAATCTGGGTTCAAATCTTGCCATGCCAGATGGTGAAATTTAAATTTGATAGAAGTCTGAAATTAGGAGTGTAATGTTGACCACAATTTTTTGTTGATTGTCTAAAAAATCCAGCTGGTTTACTAATGTCCTTCAGGGAAGGAAACTGCCATCCTTATCATCAAAACTCTCGAGCACATTGGCATGCATGTGACTCCAGACCCACAGCAACTAGATTCACTCTTAACTCTGGGCAATTAGAGATGGGTAATGGATGTTAGCTTAGGCCAACATCCATTGCCCATCATCATCTGATGAATGATTTTTTTAAAAAAACAAGTTTGGGGTGATAGGTGAGAGAACTTACTGGACCTTGAGCGTGACCTTCTATGAAGCTTATCAAAAGTTGCACAGATGATTTCTAATAAAATACTGTACAGCCCATGGTTCTGCATCCCCCTGTGCAGAGGCTGCCGAGCCTGCTCAGTGTTACCAACTTCCTTTCTTTCTAGTTCAATAGCAGCTAGTGGCTTCACATCACCTATACCCTGAGGTTCTGAAAGGCACTATACAATGCACATGCTTTTTTTTTTAAACCTGTAAAGTTTCGATGTGAAGACAGACAACAGGGACCGGTACTTACGATCAACCCTTCTGGAGCTTTTGATGTTCTTCCAGGGTAATGTTGAGTATTTATCTAAGGAGTAGTATTGCCCCAAAGAGATTTAAAGCCAGCAAGATATCTATAATTTAGTGGTTTTGGTTCTGACTCTTTTTTGAATGTGTAATCACGGAGAGATCCTTTCTTCGGGTTTCCTTTCCAACAAAGACTCTTTCTTAAATCTTATGCTGTTAAATCTTGAAAACAATGGCCAGTTGCTTAAGAAGCATTGACTGTAAAAGTCCATTAAACTGGACAAGCCTTGGGGGGCTTACCCTCACTTTCTCCGTCTGTCTCCATACCATATAATTAGTTCTTGAACATATTGATGTTGTGGTGCGCACTTGCGTTTTCTATACAGCTTCTCTTACTGTCTGGAAAAATTCCAGCCTTGCCTGCCATCTTCATTGTTAGATTGTCCCCTGCTAGTACAGTGTGACTTAGGGTTCTTGAAAAGCCCTTCGGAATTCTATTAAGATTCAGTCCAAACTGGGTCCCTGGTGCTGTGAGGCAGCAGTGCTAACCACAGAGTCACCGTGCTGTTCAGTGTCTGTGTGGGTTTCCTCTGGGTGCCCAAGTTTCCTTCCAAAGTCCAAAGCTGTGCAGGTTAGGTGGATTGCCCATAGTGTCCAGGGATGTGTAGGTTAGGTGGATCAGCTGTGGGAAATGCAGAGAGGTGAGTCTGTGTGGGATGCTGTTTGGAGGGTTGATGTGGACACAATGGGCTGAATGGCCTGTTTCCACACCGTAGGGGTTCTGTGATTCTAGGACAGAGTGTCTAGGACAGGAAGAAGGGCTGACCTAGGTGTAGTTGGATAAAAGATGTCACAGAGGAGTTGCAGGCAAGCTGTCATGAGGTACTATGACAGCAGATTTGGCAGGAGCCTCCAGTACCAACAGCACCAAATTCAAAATACTTGTTATTCCAAACTAACACAAATCAACTTATCTCAGCCTTGAAAATTTCAATGGCTGGAAGGCTGCAACTTTTGTGAGAATTCCACATTTCCACTACCCTGTATCCAGAACAATGCCTAGATTTCAGACACACACAGACAGAAACTCAGCAGGACCTAGCAGCATCTGTGGAGATAGAAACTGAGTTAACTTCGAGTCCAGTGACCCTTCTTTAGAACTTCAGATTTCAGTTCTGAATTGGCTGGCTTTCCCCATCGGAGAAGATCATTACTTCATTGAAACCTTTTTATCACTTTATTCATGAATGACAACTGGGAGTGATAAACCCAGCATGAGTCCCCCACTCTGGGGAAAAAGCTTCTTGCTATTTATCTTGTCTATACCTCTCATGATTTTGTACACCTCAATCAGGTTCCTCCTCAACCTCTGTCTTTCTAATGAAAATAATCCTAATCTACTCAACCTCTCTTAATAGCTAGCATCCTCCATATCAGGCAACATCCTGGTGAACCTCCTCTGCACCCTCTCCAAAGCAGACACATCCTTTTGGTAGTGTATGCAGTATTCCAAATGTGGTTGAACCAATGTCTTATACAGCTGTAACATGACCTATCAACTCTTGTACTCAGTACCCTGTCCAATAAAGGAAAGCATTCTGTATGCCTTCTTGACCACTTTATTGACTTGTGTTGCCACGTTCAGGGAACAATGGACCTGAACACATGGGTCTCTCTCGCCATCAAATTTTCCCAGGACTTTCTATTTATTGTATAGTTCACTCTGTGATTGGATTTTCCAAAATGCATCACCCTCACATTTATCCGGCTTGAACTCCCTCTGCCATTTTTTAGATCGGAGAGGTGCTGGAAAAGCACAGCAGGTCAGGCAGCATCCAAGGAGCAGGAAAATCGACATTTCAGCCAAAAGCCCTTCATCAGAAAACTTCCAGGGTGGAGAGATAAATTGGGGGGGGGGGGGGGGGGTGCGCGCGGAGAAGGTGGCAAAGAGTACAATACGTGAATGGGGGTGGGGATGGAGGTGATAGGTCAGAGTGGAGGGTAGAGCGGATAGGTGGGCAGGGAGATTGGCAGGTAGGACAGGTCATGACGACAGTGCTGAGCAATAGATGAATGAGTTCCAGCATCTGTAGTCTTCACTTTTGCCTACTCCATCTGCCATTTGTCTGCTCAACTCTCCAATCTATTTATATTCTGCCGTATTCTCTGACAGTTCCCTTCACTATCTGTACTCAACCAACTTTTGTGTCATCTGTAAACTTGCTAATAAACCACCTATATCTTCCTCCAAATCATTTATGTATATCACACCACTGGTTACAGTTCTCCATTTTGAGAAACTCCCGCCACTACTACTCTCTGTCTCCTGTTACCCAGCCAGTTCTTTATCCATCTAGCTAGTAGACTCTGGACCCCATATGCGACTTCACATCAGCCTACCATGGGGAACCTTATCAAACGCCTTACTGAAATCCATGTATATGACACCTATAGCCCTTCCCTCATCAATCAATGTTGTCACTTCCTCAAAAAATTCTATTAAGTTTGGTAAGACATGACCTTCCCTGCACAAAACCATGTTGCCTATCACTGATAAGCCACAGACTTTTTTTTTGTTCATTTATGGGATGTCAGGTTCAATGGCTCAGCCAGCATTTATTACCCATCCCTAATTACCCAGAGGACAGTTAATAATCAACTACATTGCTGTGGGTCTGGAATCTTGTGTCAGCCAGACTGGTAAGGGCAACAGTTTACTGCATGAACCAGATGGATTTTTCTGACAATCAACAATTGTTTCATGGTCATCATCAGCTTCTTAATTTCAGATTTTTATTAAATTCAATTTTTACCATCTGCTGTGGTGGAATTCAAACCTGGGTCCTCAGAATATTCTTTGCATCACTGACTTAATAACTGAAGTTGTATGTGACACTGGTGAGGGTACTTTTGGAGTACTTCTGGTTGCCCTGTTAAAGGAAAGGTATTAAATTGGAGAGGGTTCAGAAAAGGTGTCGCCAGGACTGTAGGGTTTGAGCTACAGGGAGAGGCTGGATAGGCTAGGACATTTTTCACTGAAGCGTGGGAGGTTGATGGGTGACCGTCTACAGGTTTATAAAAT
This sequence comes from Hemiscyllium ocellatum, assembly GCF_020745735.1. Classification (NCBI taxonomy): domain Eukaryota; kingdom Metazoa; phylum Chordata; class Chondrichthyes; order Orectolobiformes; family Hemiscylliidae; genus Hemiscyllium; species Hemiscyllium ocellatum. Next base: position 12,075,249 of record NC_083432.1, on the reverse strand, counting down.
CATAAGCCACAGAGATAAGGTGAACAGCAAAGGTTTTTTTCCCCAGGTTGGGAGGATTTTAGGTACCTTATTTTTTAGGTAAGAGGAGAAAGATTTAAAATGGATTGAATGGGCAACTTTTTCTTGCAAAGAGTAGCTCCTGAACTGATAGAAGAAATGGTAGATACAGATACAGTTACAATATTTAAAAGACATTTGGACAGTTATATGGATAGGAAAAGTTTAGAGGGATATAGTAAATGGAATTAGTCTAGTTTGGAAAACTTGATCGGCATGAATGAGTCGAACCAAAAGGTGCGTTTCTGTGTTGTATAACTCTGACTCTCTTTGATTACCTCATAAGATAAATGAGGTTAAACTAAGAGGAAAATACTCTTTCCTTATAACCCAGATTCAAAATTTTTTTTAACATACAGTAGAAATCACCCAAGCATGATACAGCTTCCAAATGTTACAATTCCAAAAACAATCAGTACGACATTTCTAGCAAGATGTGGCCCAGTTCATTATCAAGAGCGAGTGTTCTTGTTTTTTTTTCCTTCATATTTTAATGAGTTTGAAGTGATTAAAAGTTCAGCTGAGCTGCTGGAACTGTAGATAACAATCATTATTGTTCTAATGATCCTGAATTAGTTTGCGTTGTGCTATACCTAATGCTGCTTCCTTTATTTAAAGTTCAAAAACTTATAACACTTGGGGCTGGGACTAATAATAACTTCATATTCTAAGTTAATTTATTTACTATAAATTCCTTTGTTAGGAAGTCTACTTAGCACATGTTAATATATCATAAAATTTCTTAGCACTTTCAGAGAGAAGCATATCTTAAGCTCTGAACAACTTCCCAGCACAAACTGACTGACTGACTGGATGTAGATGATATTTTCCCTAACCCTTGGGTGGTTCCTTAGGAACTCTGGGCAACCTCAACTTGCTTGGAAATACGGATATTGTAGTTTTGTTCTCCTTCAAAGACCATTTGTCACCTTAAAAAACACAGACAAGCTCCATGCTCCAAGATCCAAAACTTGCATCAAACATAAAATAAATTTCATTATATCTTTCCCAAAAAAGAATGAAAATGCATTTGAACAAGATATTTTTGTTAACATCAAAATTTACTTACCACTAATTCAATGTCATGCCAACAGAAATAACATATTAACATTAACTTTACAATGAGTGATACAGTGGTCATTTTTACACAGTCTCTGCTGTGTGTATTCTCAACAAAGCATCCTCAATAACATTCTCCTTTCTAGGCACATAAAAATCTTTTCTAATTATAGGATGAAAGAATTATCTTCAGTGGAATAACCTCAAGTTTTGGTCTTCTAATCTTGCTAAGAAAATCAAAAGATTGTGCTCCATATAAATAATACTTCCTTTGCGTTGTTACTCATGTAAACTTGGAATGACGTAGAGCCAACACAGGACTCGATGTCTCTTTCTTGCAGTCAAATATTTCTGTTGCTATGAGTTAAGGTTCGATTCCAGCCTTGGGCGACTATCTGTGTGGAGTTTGCACATTCCCCCCATGTCTGCATGGGTTTCCTCCGGGTAATTCGGTTTTCTCCCACAGTCCAAAGATGTGCAGGTCAGGGGTGAATTGGCCATGCTAGATTGCCCATAGTGTTAGGTGCATTAGTCAGAGGGAAATGGGTCTGGGTAGGTTACTCTTTGGAGGATTGGTGTGGACTGGTTGGGATGAAGGGCCTGTTTCCACACTGTAGGGAATCTAATCTAATCTTAAGTTTCTTTGATCTGACTGTTACTTTTCATTCAAGTTCTTTTGAAAAAGGTTATGAGTCCACTTTTGTTACCATCTTGATTTTATGAAGATCAAGACAAAATCGTGTTGAACCATCTGGTTTTGTTACCATCACAAATAGGTAAACTCCATCCAGTTTGATTCATTTCAATTATGTCACTGTTCATCATAAATTTAATTTCTTCTCTCACCTGAGCTATTCTCTCTGATTGAGTCTGCACAAGTGTTGCTTCATATGTAACACTTCACTTGCATTGACCTAATGAACAGCCATAAGTAGCTTCCCCTAGTCAATTCCCACAAATTGATTTATAATTCTGTAAGAGATTTTGTAAGTCACTTTGAAAATTTCCTGCAAGTTGAGACATAGAGTCATAGGGGTTTACAGCATCGAGACAGCCCTTTGGCCCAACCTCTCCATGCTGCTCAGTTTCCCCACAATTAAACTAGTCCCATTTACCTGCATTTCAATGTATACCTATAACTATACCATCCATGTACTTGCCCAAGTATTTCTTAAATAAAGATCGCTTCCACCACTACCTCTGGCAGCCCGTTCCAGACACTCACCACTCTCTTTGTGAAAAAAAATAGGCTCTCTGTACCCTTTTGTATCTCTCCCCTCTCACATGATGCTGTCCAATCTTTAAAGCAAATCCATGTTTTCCAAACTAATTATTAGAGGGTCAACGTTTGAAATTTCCACTTCAGATTCATTTACCAATTCCTGTAATATTTCTCTTCAATTTCTCACTTCCGTCACTATGTAACTTCACTTTTCGTTTAACCCTCATGTTACTGTAATATCTTTTCAACATATTAATGACATAGTCACTGGCTTCCTCCTATTCCAGAGTACTGACTACCTAATTTATATTATTGAGTTTCTTCTTGATTTGATAAGGGCCAATAATGCTTGCTCTCAATGGGTTTCCAGGGACCAGAAACAACACTAAAACCTCTAGCTCCTGGAACAAAATTTTGTGTTTTGGTCTTTTTGTTTGGTAACTTATTTATTGAGCATCTTTCAGATGTTTTCTAGCCAATTTGCACGCATTTATCAGTGTCTCTTGTAAATTTGAGACACAACTTGAAAATATTGTTTGTGAATTTTCAGTTATTAATTTTTCTTTAATTAATTTAAGTGGACCTCTTACCGCATATCTATGTACTAGTTCATAGGACTAAATCTTGTGGACTCTTGAGGAGCATCCCTAATGGCAAATAATTACAAAGGAATTCCCTTATCTCAGTCATTTGAACATTCTTGCAATAAAGTCTAAGAAAGACTTAAGTCTTCAAAGTCTGGTGCCATTTTTCAAATGCATGTTGAAATTATAGGTGATAGAATTTCGTTATGGTGCTCAGGTAAAGCTACTGCCTGATGTTGATTCCTCATTGGCTGGTAATTGAGATGGTCTCAATTTCCCCATTAAGACTTTGATTTTCAAGTAATAACACTCAGTATTTGTTTTGATTTGAGTTTCTGAGGTAGATTGTTTGGTATAACTCTTACAATTCCAAATCTATTTGTTTCATTTCTATTAAAGGAGGTAGGCTAAGCGTATCAGCCTCATTCTCTTTGCTTTCACTCTTTTTAGATGCATTTTCAAAAATTGTACCTAATGATATGAATGTTTTAATCATCTTGTCTCATGAACATCTTTTTTTCCTGTTTAGTTTAATTGTATTAGTCTTACTTTACACAAAATCAGAAAAATATCCAGAATGTTACTTCTGTACCATGTCTTTTAACTCCATTGGTTGTTCTGCCATCCTTGGTGAAGCCAGTGTTTTGAACCTGCGAGGTCATTTATCAAAATAAAGTGAGTTCGCTCATTGTTTCACAATTCCAGCTCTAACTTCTCCGTTTATCAAGTCATTCTTTAATCCAACACTGTATAATGAGACTGGTTTATAATCTGTATGAATATCTCCAATTAATATGTTCTCCTTCATCCATCCCTGTGCAATGCAAATGGTCCCATCAGCCAGCATCAGTAACCGACTTGCTCCAGTCTCTTAATATCATTATGGGTTTACCTCCTTGATTAGAAGCATTAGAAATCTATCCACTTTTGATAGAAAATATTCAGAGCCAGTGGTCTAAATGTCTTCAATGTGGAGGAGCCAGTGTTGGACTGGGGTGTACAAAGTTAAAAATCACACATCACTAGGTTATAGTCCAACAAGTTTATTTGGAAGTACTAGCTTTTGGAATGCTGTGCCTTCATGAGGTAACTGTGGAGCAGGATCATAAGGCACAGAATTTAAAACAAAAGATTACAGTGTCATGCAACTGAAACGATATATTGAAAAAACTTAGATTGCTGTCAAGTCTTTAATCTTTTAGAATGGGTTGCAGGTTTCAGTTCATTAGTATGTAAATCCCAGAACTTCTTTTGAGTCACATTCTTGAGATAACTTAAGGTTTTATTAAAAAAAAGTGACATCTCAGCTCAAACAATCCATTAATGATGTGAGGTTAGAGGCTGAATGTATCCCAATCTTGAGTCAGACTGGTTCTAGTTCCAATGTAGGAATTCATAAAATGTTACATGGATTGACTGCCTGCAGGTTGTGTGCTTTTTGAGCAAAGTAGGATGTATTTGCAAATACAATTCTGCAAATGCAAATTCACCCCATAGACTTATATGTGTGTGTGTGAGAGAATGTGTTTGCATGTTTGTGTGCTTGAATGCGTGTGTGAGTGTGATGGAGTATAAGCCTATGAGAGGGTGTGTGCATGGCTGTGAGTGTGGGGGATTTTATGTGTGTGTGTATGAGAGCGTGTGTATGAGAGAGGGTCTGCGTGAGTATATGAGTGTGTGTGTGTGTGTGTGTGAGAGTGTATAGTGTAGTGGGGTCATCTGTAGTGTGACATGAACCCAAGGTCCTGGTTGAGGCCATCCTCATGGGTACCGAACTTGGCTATCAGCCTCTGCTCAGCCGCTCTGTGTTGTTGCGAGTCCCAAAGAAAGACTTAACAGCAATCGGTTTGTTTCCCGTATCGTTTCAGTTGCATGACTCTGTAATCTTTTGCTATATATTCTGTGTCTCATGATCTTGCTCCACAGTTACCAATGAAGGAGCAGTGCTCCAAAAACTAGTACTTCCAAATTCTTGAATTATAACCTGATGTTGTGTGATTTTTAATCTAATTTTCTTTGTTAATCTCCAACATGTAATTTTCATTACCAGAGTGTTAAGGGCTTGGTTGGAGTGGAATTATTAAGTGCGTTCAGGAACGTTTCCTCAAGCAGTATACAAAGGGTCCTACTCTGGAAGGGGCAAAACTCACTGTAGAGAAATAGGGCAGGACAGGTGATGGAGGTGACACTGGGGGAGCACTTTGGAACTAGTGACCATAGTTCTATTAATTTTAAAACAGTTCTGGAGACGGACAATACTGACCTACAGGTTCAAGTTCTAAATTGAAAAAAGGCAAATTTTGATGGAGTTAGACAGGAGCTTGCAGGGGTTAATTGGAGTAGATTGTTTGCAGGCTAAGGAACTTCTGGCAAGTGGGGGGCCTTCAAAAGTGAAGTGGCTAGAGTTCAAGGTCTATATGTTCATCTGAGGATGAAGGGCAAGGTTGGCAGGGATAGGGAACCCTGGATGACAATAGATATTGAGGCTTTGACCAGAAAAAAGGAGGCGTGACTTAGGTATAGGCAACTGGGATCAAGGGAATCCCTGGAGGTTTGCAGGGAATGCAGAAGTCGACTGAAGAAATTCAGGAGGTGAAAAGGGGGTATGAGATAGCCTTGGCTGAGAAGATTAGGGTGAATTCAAAGAGTTACTTTAAATATATTAAAGGAAAAAGTATAACTGGAGAGAGAATAGAGCACCTCAAGGATTATGTATGTGTAGACTGCAGGCGATGGGTGAGATTCTCAATGAATATTTCTCCTCTATGTTTACCATGGAGAAAGACACGAAGACTTGGGGAAGCCAGTGGTGACATCTTGGGGACAGTCCATTTCACAGTAGAGGAGGTATTGGATGAATCAGAATCTATGAAGGTGGATAAATCTCCTGGTCCTGACCAGATAAATCCAAGGACACTGCAAGAGGCTAGAGAAGAAATGGCAGGGGACCCTGGCTGATACTCTTGCATCATTATTAGCCACAGATGAGGTCCCGGAAGACTGAAGGTTAGTGGACCTTGTGCCCTTATTCAAGAAGGGCTGCAAAGAAAACCTGGGAACTACAGACCAGTAAGCTTAACATCGATGGTGGGTAAGTTACTTGAGAAGATTCTGAGAGATAAGATGTACATGCATTTGGATTTGATTAGGAGTAGTCAGCATGGATTTGTGAGTGGGAGATCATGCCTCACAAATTTGTTAGAGTTCTTTGATGAAGTGACCAGGAAGGATGGTGAGGGCAGGGCAGTAGATGTAGTCTATATGGATTTCTATAAGACCTTTGATAAGGTTCCACATAGTAGGTGCTCTGGAAGGTTAGATCACATGGAATGCAGGGCAGGCTGGTAAATTGGATACAAAATTAGCTTGATGGTAGAAAGCAAAAGGTAATAGTGAAAGGATGCTTGTTGGACTGGAGGCATGTGGCTATTAGTGGTCTGCCTCAGGGGTCAGTGCCAGGCCCATTGCTGTTTGTTATCTATATCAATGATTTGGATGAGAATGTACAAGGCATGATTAGTAAGTTTGCAGATGACACTAAAATAGGCGGTATCATGGACAGTAAGGAAGGTAATCAAGAAATTGCAGCAGGACCTTAATCAGTTGGGCAACGAGGCCAAAAAATGGCAAATGGAGTTTAACATAGATAAGTGTGAGGTTTTGCATTTTGGAAAGTCAAATCAAGGTAGGAGTTTCATGACTAATGGTAGGGCCTTAGGAAGTGTAGTGGAACAGAGGGATCTTGGGGTTTAGGTTCACAGTTCTTTGAAAGTGGAGTCACTGGTAGATAGGGCAGTAAAGAAGGCTTTTGGCACACTGACTTTCATCAGTCTGGGCACTGCGTATAGAAGTTGGGAAGTTATGTTGCAGTTATACAGGATGTTGATGAGGCCGTACCTGGAGTATTGTATTATTAAACTGGAAAGAGTGCAGAGGAAATTTACAAAGATGTTGCCAGGACTCAATGATCTGATTTATAGGGAGGGGTTGGTCAAGCTAGAACTTTTTTCTTTAGAATGTAGGAGACTGAGGGGGGAACCTTGTGGAGGAGCAGCACGGTGGCACAGTGGTTAGCACTGCTGCCTCACAGCGCCAGAGACCCGGGTTCAATTCCCGCCTCAGATAACTGTCTGTGTGGAGTTTGCACATTGTCCCCGTGTCTGCGTGGGTTTCCTCTGGGTGCTCGTTTCCTCCCACAGTTCAAAAATGTGCAGGTTAGGTGAACTGGCTAAATTGCCCAAGGTGTTAGGTGAAGGGGTAAATGTAAGGGAATCAATCTGGGTGCGTTGCTCTTCGGAGGGTCGGTGTGGATTGTTGGGCCGAAGGGCCTGTTTCCGCACTAAGTAATCTTAACAAGGTGTATAAGATCATGAGAGTCATGGATAGGGTAAATGCACTTTGTCTTTTTCCCAAGGTTGAGCAATTGAAGACAAGAGGGCATTAGATGGGAAAGAATAAAGGAAACCTGAGGGTAGTACGTATGGAATGAGCTGCCAGTGAAAGTGGTTGAGATGGGTATATTAACATTTCAAAGGCATTTGGACAAATGCATGGATTGGAGAGGATTAGAAGGATATGGGCCAAATGCAGGGAAATGGGGTTAACGTAGACGGACATTTTGGTCACATTGACCAGTTTGGGCCAAAGGGCCTGTGTCCGTGTTGTAGGATTCTATGACTTTATGACTCTTATTATCCTGTGGCATTTCCCTTTTGATACATTTGAAGGAATTGATACAGTTGAAGGAAACAGTTTTTGTACCAATGGATTCAGTTCAGTACAGAGTTCCTTTTTTGTTTTCTCCTTTTCTGAGGAGTCCTTAGACTTTCCTATTACTGCAATTAATCTTTCCTTTAATATCCAGCAATTTAACTTTGGTATAACCATCATTACATTGAAAGCATATTAATTTATTTACATTATTCATCGGTTCAAGCCTTTCTCCTTTATCACTTTGACATACTTCTGTCTTAAAATGAGCTCCTCTTACATCCACCAGTTTTTTATCTCTCCAATTTCCTTGTGGATTTTGACATGACCATTGAAATGGTAATTCTCTTTGAGAAATATGAAAGGTATCTGCCAGGACAGATTCTTTGATTATGACACTCATCTAAACAAGTTTAATTCTGCAAGAATGCTATTTCCGAATTCTTCCTTGATTAGAATTTTCCTTTTGTTCTCGATATCTTTGTCTAGCCTGACTGATATAAACTACTGATTCCACAGCATTTCTTCCCTCTTTGCAAATTCCCAAATGTCAATTTAAACTTCTTTCTTAAATTTAAATGGTTAATTTTCAAACTCATAAACATTGATCATTGCCTCTTTCACTGACTCATGTTTTGAAGATTGTTCTTCTGACAAAGCTGTACATATCAATACATTCTATAACATTAAGGTCCAAACCTCTTTTTGTCTAGCTACCTTATCAAAAATAGTAAAAATACCTTTAGACCCAATCCTCCTTTAAATGTGGGGAGATCAGAGATTCTTAGTTAAATCAAATCCCTGATTGAAATCAGAATCATCATCTGAGTTACTACCCCTTTCTACTTTCTTCATTGTAAACTTTTCTTGTGCTGACTCATGTTCTCTAACTTCCTTCTGTATTTGGAGTTTAATCTGTTTTAACTCAATCTCTCACGGTTTGTGCTTATCTCGAATTCCAGTCCTTTCATAACTGCATTTTACCAATTCTAGCTGTGACACTTCAGTTACTGATTTCCTTTTCCCCAGCTCTAACTGTTGTATAATCACTTCAAGTATCCCATCTTTATGAGATCCTACTTTCACTTGTACCTTCAGTTTATCTGTTAAATCCCTCAATTTAGTTTTAGTTAAAGACTTCCAGAAGACTCTTGGTAATATTCAAAGCTACCTTCAAATGTTGTGCAATAAGTCTCCCCATAATTGCTTTATCTCTCAGCAACCACTTTGTAGTTGTTAATTCAGAGATCCTGAAAGAGCTCCCAGTTATTATGACCTTGTGGCTGCAGTTCTATATGTGGGGAGGGTGTTGGTGGGTGGTGGGCAAGTCCAATTGATGCTGATACAAAATAAGTTGAATTCCTGACCAGGATCTTGTTCGATAGACTATATTTTTTTTTCATCAAAGTGACCTTTCATTAAAATATAAACATATAATGTTGCAGTTTTGTTTTAATAATAAACCAAAACTTTAGTTTATGAACAAAAATATATATGCAAATTCAAAGATTTTTTTAAACACAGGTATATGGTACAGCTTATAACCATTGTTCCAAGAACTGTATTTCGAACATAACCCAGCCTAGCCCACTTCCAAGAGAGAGAGATTTTTGTGTTTTTAAATATTCTGATAAGTCTGAATTGATCAAGGCTTTAACTCATCTGCTGGAACTGTAAATAACTCATTATTATGGCCTTAACTAAATTTCCTTCCAGAGCTATACTTCCCTCGATGCAGTACCTTCAAACGTTTCACTTGTTTTCCAGACACTGTATCTCCAACACTTTGAGTTGAGAACAATGTCCTATTCTTAGTTAATTTCATTACTTTAAATTCCTTTTCTTCAAGTAACATGTGCTAAGCAGCATTCCTATCAAAGGATTTCTCAGCACATTGAACTTTATTCGTGCTTCTCTTTCAAATTACTTCCCAGCACAGTCTGAATGAAGCTGGAAGCTTCGTTCCCTAAGGGTGTGGGTAATTGCCTAGGAACTTTGGGTAATTTCCTCTCCCTTGGAATTATGGGGATTGTAGGTTTCCTTCAAAAATCAATTGTCAACTTCAATCATACAGACAAATCTGCACATCCAACCCAAAATTCCAAGAACTCTTAACGGTGAATTTAATCTGACCTAACTCAAACTTGCAGCAAATAATACCAAATGAATCTTTGTTTCATCACAGCATTTCTAGACATATCAGTCTCCTGAGCAAAAAGAACCAAGTAAGGAGCACTTGACCTTGGCTCATTTGAAGGTTGTTGGATTCCATGTTCTGAAGAGGTGACTCAAAGTTAAACCACTTACATTGCCTAAAAGATTGAAAACCATATATCTAGATGGTTAAAGTACTCTGAGGAATGACTTGTGTGGGTCTGAGCAAGACCATGAATATTTAATTGTTCAGGAATAGAACATAAAAACATGAAAGAGCCCAAGTGTCTGAAGGTCTGACAAAATTTAATTTGCCCTGCATCTGTCTTCCCTCCCTCAGATTAGAGATTCTAGAACCGACACTTCAAGGTAAACTACAAAGTACTTAGTCAGGAATGAGCAGCAAGGTGGTTAAGTGGTTAGCACTGCTGCCTCACAGCGCCAGGGATCCAGGTTCAATTCCACCCTCGGGTGACTGCATGAAGTTTGAATATTCTTCCCATGTCTGTGCAGATTTCCACCATGTGCTCTGGTTTCCTTCCACAGCCCAAGGATCTGCAGGTTAGTTGGATTGGCCATGCTAAGTTGTGCATAGTGTCCAGGGATGTGCAATCTAGGTGGATTAGCCACGGGAAATGCAGTGTTATAGAGTTAGGGTAGTAGGGTGGGTCTGCGTGGATTCTCTTCAAAGTGTTCGTGCAAACTTGATGGGCCAAATGGCCTGCTGCCACGCTGTAGGGATTCTATAAATTAGATTGAAATTATGGACAGAGGTGATTGAATATAGGAAAAACGACAATGTTGTCGAGGAGAATACTGAGATACAGGCTAGAGACATAGGTAAGCTGCAGAGCTGGGCTGAGAGGTGGCAAATGGAGTTTAATGCGGACAAGTGTGAGGTGATTCACTTTGGTCGGAGTAACCAGAATGCAAAGTACTGGGCTAATGGTAAGATTCTTGGTAGTGTAAATGAGCAGAGAGATCCCGGTGTCCAAGTACACAGATCCTTGAAAGTTGCCACCCAGGTTGACAGGGTTGTTAAGAAGGCATACAGTGTTTTAGCTTTTATTATTAGAGGGATCGAGTTCCAGAATCATGAGGTTATGCTGCAGCTGTACAAAACTCTGGTGCGGCCGCACTTGGAGTTTTGTGTACAATTCTGGTCACCACATTATAAGAAGGATGTGGAAGCTTTGGAAAGGGTGCAGCGGAGATTTACTAGGATGTTGCCTGGTATGGAGGGGAGCTGAAAATGTGTTGCTGGAAAAGCGCAGCAGATCAGGCAGCATCCAAGCATCTGCAGTCCTCACTTTCTCCTGGTATGGAGGGTAGGTCTTATGAGGAAAGGCTAAGGGACTTCAGGCTGTTTTCGTTGGAGAGAAGGTTGAGAGGTGACTTAATAGAGGCGTATAAGATAATCAGACGGTTAGATAGGGTGGACAAGGAGAGCCTTTTTCCAAGAATGGTGACAGCGAGCACGAGGGGACATAGCTTTAAATTGAGAGGTGATAGAGAAAGGACAGGTGTCAGAGGTAGTTTCTTTACTCAGTAGTAAGGGTGTGGAATGTTTGCCTGCAATGGTAGTAGATTCGCCAACTTTTAAGTGCATTCAAGTCGTCATTGGACAAGCATATGGACATACATGGAATAGTGTAGACTAGATGGGCTTCAGATTGGTATGACTGGTCGGCGCAACGTCGAGGACCTAAGGGCCTGTACTGCGCTGTAATGTTCTATGTTCTATGTAATAGTCTTGTCTGTCTGGAATCATAGAGATGTTTTTTTTTGTGGGACAGGGAATATTAGACCTAAGGTCTCCCTCATGCTCTTATTTGATTGAATGATCTTCTGTTGCTCAGTAGTTTGTTACACGCCAGCTTTCCCATTGGATACTTCCTTGCTGCATGTAAAAAGTATTGTGAATGTAACCTTTGCTTTATCAACAACACAGATTATATATTGCTGAACATTTCCACAGTATTTTGACAGAGTTCAAAACCTTCTCCCTTGGTGAAGGGACAAATCCACCTCGCAAACCACCTAGCTGCTAACTCAACAGACTGCTGCAGGGCAGTCCACCAATTCAAACACAGTGGTACAAGATGAAAGCCTTGTACTCCTGTAGCAATGTTCGTGATCTCAGGACTTTGCAAAGTCCCTCACAGCGAATTACAAAACTGACTAAAGTACTTGATGTAAGGAATAGAGTGGTCTCGCTACTCTGCAAGCACCCTGCCTCTATTACTGATGAAGAGCTTTTGCCCGAAACGTCGATTTTCCTGCTTCTCAGATGCTGCCTGACCTGCTGTGCTTTTCTAGCACCACTCTAATCTAGACTCTGGTTTCCAGCATCTGCAGTCCTTGTTTTTACCTAATGTAAGGAATAGTCTAATAGAGTTACAGCAGCCAGCTCTCTGAAATAGTAATGTGATAACAAACAAAGAATTTTATTTTTAATGATATTAGTTGAGAGAATAATATTGGCCATGGTAACTGAAAGAACTAATTTGCTTTCTTTTCCACTTTTACCTCTGCTTTAATGTTTTATTATATCATTGGACACAATGGGATGGGACCTCATTACATATGTAATGATGGGTTCCTTGGCACTCTTTAACTATTAGGCCATTGCAATCCTTGCTGTCTAGTTTTATTCTTTGGTGGTATTTCATTGCATTTCCTGACGAAGTGAGCACATGAACAGTGAGAATTTTGAACTCGGTCCCGTCTTTTAAGGATTCAATTTACCCTAGATTTCTGTAAGTAACCACCTCCCACTGAGGGCTGGATCTAATTATCCATCTACATTTGCTGTGGATTTCAACTGCAGGCTGCAACTTGAGCTGGTGCCTGGGAGGCAAGGCAAGGCCCACACCAAAACTGACAGAAGCTTCCAGAAATTAGTATTTAGAGCAATGAGAAAGCAATGAGAAACTCACCAAAAACAAAAGGCAAATGAAGCTGAGTTATGGAAAGTACAAGGAAATAAAATTGGGGAAATTGAGCAATGAACAGAAAGTGTTTTTCTTTAAAATAAAGCACCAGTTCTTATTTTCTTAATTTCAATGCCCAAATTACTTTGATTTTGAGATGACCGGGTTGTACAAAGTTAAAAATCATGCTACACCAGGTTATAGTTCAACAGATTTATTTGGAAGCACTAACTTTCAGATCATTGTCCCGATGAAGGAGCTGTGGTCCAAAAGCTAGTGCTTCCAAATAAACCTGTTGGATTATATAACCTGGTATTGTGTGATTTTAAACAAGTTACTTTATGTCACTATAGCCTTCAGCTTTTAACTCTTGGAATCAGAAAGGAAACAGATTGTTGTCAGCATGTCGGGCTCAAAGGGATGAATGGCCTATTTCTATCCCTTTGTTTCTCAGATATATTTCTAACTTCAGTGATCTGAGAACATTGGAGCAAGTGTAGACTGTTAGTTGTTTGAACCTATTCTGTCAATATATTAGAATCCAATAATTAGGTTGTGGCTGATCTGTATTTCAACATCATTAACATATCTCTGCTCCTGACCAAACAAAATATTCATTGACTTAAGACTTGAAAATCTCTAATGATCCAACATCACTTTCAGATTTGCATTATTCCTTTTGAGGGAAGAAGTGCCTGATTTCACATCAAGAATGTTAAAGAGCTTATGCCCAAAACATTGACGTTCCTGCTCCTCGGATGTTACCTGACTGCTATGCTTTTCCAGCACCACCCTTTTCGACTCATTTCAGTTCCAGCCTAGCAAATTGCCTTTATCCTTTCAAATTTGTCCACTGGTGCAACAGGTCCACAACAAGACAATTTTTCTGTCCCTACACTCCTAACTGGAACATCTGGAAGACCAGGATATCTACGTCAGGCTCCTACTTACAGTTCTGCCTTCAACCCCATAATTCCAAACAAACTCATCTCTAGACCCTGAGACCTAGGTCCCGCTTCCCCACCCTCTGCAACTGAATTGTCGACTTCCTGACCAATAGACCTCAATCAGTCAGAAAAGGTGACAACACCTCCTTCAATATAATCCACAATATTGGTGCCCTGCAAGGCTATGTACTGAGCCCTCTGCTATACTCTTTTTACATTCATGATTGTGTGGTCAAATTCTGCCGCAATTCAATTTACAAGCTCGCTGACAATCCCATTACTGACTGTTTGAGAAGTCAGATCTCAAACAACAGTGAAACTGAGTACAGGAAAGTGATTGAATGCTTAGCAGCATAGTGTAAAGACAACAATCTTTCTATCAATGTCAGCCAAATATTGCGCCTGTCTGCATCAATGGCGCTGAGGTGGGGATGACCAAGAGTGTCATGGGAGTGACTATCATGACTATCAGTGCCAGGGATCCGGGTTCATTTCCAGCCTCTGCTGATTGTCTGTGTGGAGTTTGCACGTTCTCCCCGTGTCTGTGTGAGTTTCCTCCAGGTGCTCTGGATTCCTCCCATGATGTACAGGTTAGGTGAATCGGCCATGCTAAATTGCCCATAATGTTCAGGGATGTGTGGGTTAGATACATTAGTCAGGGGTACATGTCGAGCAATAGGGGTAGAGGAATGGGTTATTCTTCGGAGGAGTCTGTGTAGACTTGTTGGGCCAAATAGCCTGATTCCACCCTGTAGGGATTTCATGAAAACACAGCAACGTCTCTGTTTCCTCAGGAGGCTAAGGACATTTGTCGTGTCCAAAGGATTCTTACCAACTTTTACAGGTACACCACAGAAAGTATCCTGTCTGGATGCATCACAGCATGATATGGCAACTGCTGTTCATAAGACTGAAAGAAACTACAGAGATGATGAACACAGTCCAATGCATCACACAAGCCAGTCTTCCACCCACTGACTCTATTTATACTTCCTGCTGCCTCAGGAAGGCAACCAACATAATCAAAGACCTCTCCTACCCTGGTTATACCCTCTTTCACTCACTTCCATAAGCCAGAAGATATATAAGTTTGAATACATGTACAAACAGATTCAAGAACAGCTTCTCCCCTGCTGTTATGAAACCTTTGACTGGACCTCTCAATGTTAATTCTGATTTCTGTCTTTCTGCACCTGTAACACTGTACTTTGCACTCTGTTCTGCTACACTGATGCACTTTGCATGATATGATCTATCTATGATCAACATTTTTCACTGTAATTTGGTTCATCTGGCAGCAATGAATTAATCAAACAAATCGTTTCACTGTGTCCACCCGATTGAGCTTATAGCCTGGATGATACAAGCAGCTAAGCTGCTGTGTTCCCAACATCCAAATCATTACTTACTGAACTTTCCTTTGCAAGTGACATCAGTATAAGGCACCGCAAAATCTCTAGACTCGAAACTGTAACAATGTTTTATTCATAAAAATAGGAATACAACCCAGGGCAATTGTCTTTTGGCTGTTGCAACGAATCGGAGTTTTAGTTCGATTGAATATGTGTGTCTCTCTCTCTCTCTATGTCCTTTGTGATACTTATATATAAGTGAGAACTAAATGGTCTTTCTATTTCATTTCTACACAGGAGGGATGGGTTTATTACAGAACAAAGATCTTCAATGCTGGAGATCTGAAACAAAAACAGAGTGCTAGAGAAACTCACTAAGCCTGGCAACATCTTTTGAGAGAAGAACAGTAAAACATTTTGAATCCGGTCACCCTTAGAACTGTTTTTATTTTTGTTTATTTTGACTTCAAACCTATAATAACACTACTAAATATATAACAATAACTTCAGAAACTGATTGTATTATGTCTGTTTCCCATGTATCTTAGTCATTACCTTCTGACCCTTTCCAACACAGCCATGTGTTTATGTCTGTTTTGTTCATTCAGCACTTAATAGAAAAGACCTATTCTCACTTCATACATCTTTTTTTCTTTCTCCCCTGTTAACAATGCATTTGCATTTGGTCTCTATATCATCTGTTATCTTACTCCTCCACTGCCTCTGTCAAAAGTATCAAAAAGAGCCTGAAGTGCTGATTGGAGTCATAGTACTCCAGAAGAGACTTCACCAATGTCGGGTATAGCCTCAACATGACTTTCCAACTCCGGTACTCAAAGACCTGAGCATTGGGGGCAAGCATGCCATACGCTTTTTCTGTCTATAAATGAAGCAGAATTCAAAGATTTACGTACCTGAACCCCTCTGTTCTACAACACTACCCACAGCCCTCCCATTAATTATGTAAGTCCTACTACTGTTTGTTGAACCAACTGCAATACCTCATATTTACCCAGATTGAACTCCATTGGCCTTTTTTTTAGTCCATTGACCCATTGATCCCTTTGTAATCTCAGAAAACCTTCTTTACTGTCTACAATGCCACCAATTTTGGTGTCATCCACAAAGTTACTAACCATGCCTTCTGTATTATTATCCAAATCATTTACATAAATGATCAACAGAAGAGGACCCAGAATCAATCCCTCTGGAATACCACTGGTGCCAGGCCTCCAGTCTGAAAAGCAACCCTGCACCACCGCTCTGTCTCCTGCCATTAAGCCAATTATGAATCCAATTGGCAAGCTCACCCTAAATCCCGTGTGACCTAACCTTACTAATTAGTCTACCACGTGGAACTTTGTTGAAGACTTTACTGAAGTCCAAGTAAACAATGTCTAATGCTCTGCCCTCGTCAATCTTTTTCGTAACTTCCTCAAAAAACTCAATCAAGTTTATGAATCGCGGTTTCCTAGTCATGTTGATAAAATGGGGAAAAAAAAACTTGCAGTGTATAGAGCTGCTTGCTACCTCATGGTCTGCTGAAATGTTTCATAGCCAAAGAAATGCAGTCACGTTATAATTTAAGAAATATGGCAATCAATTTGCTCATAAGAAGATTCCATAAAGTGTATTTTTACAATGATAGTTAACTTTTGTTCAGTGATATTCGCTGATTGCTCTTGAGACAGGACAGAAGTTCCCTGTGTTTTTTAGAAAATATTGCTGTGGGTTTTTTGATTCTGTCCACCTTTTGAAGGTGGAGAAGATCTCAATTTAATGAAATTAAGAAAGTGTGTACTGGAAGGACTTGGCAGCTCCATGAAGAGAGAAACAGAGCTCATGTTTTAAATTGAATATGACTCTTCAGGACTGAAGAATAGAATAGAATCCCTACAGTATGGAAACAGGCCATTTGGCTCAACAAATCCACACTGACTTTCCAAAGAGTATCCCACCCAGACCCAGACCCATACCCTTACCCTATTACTCTACATTTCCCCCGACTAATGCACCTAGCCTACATATCCCTGAATGCTATGGGCAATTTAGCATGGCCAATTAACCTAACCTGCACACCTTTGGACTGTGGGAAGAAACCGGAGCACCTGGAAGAAACTCATACAGTCACCCCAGGCTGGGCTCAAACCTGGGTCTCTGCGCTGTGAGGCAGCAGTGCTAACTACTGACCCACTGTGCCATCCTAGGGAAACTAGAATTTCAGAACTGAAGGATGGTAGAAATACAATGGATTATACACCACCAAAAGGGGTGGAAGATATAAGGAGATCTTGAATCTGGTAGAGGACAGAGTGATAAAAATGAAAAAGATGTCATGGAACAAAAGACAAAGGGATGGTAATGGTTATCATAAAGAAACAAAGCATTGTCCAGAATGAGTGTACATGCTCTAATAACAAACAGTTTTGACCAAAAACATGTAAAACGTGTAAAACCAGCGCATAGCAAAAATAAATGAAAATATGAGACAGGGTTCATGGTCAGAAGGCTGCAAAGTGCCTCGTTGGACAGTTGTTTCATTTGCTTGTAATGAGCTTGACTGAGACGGTGCTACCAAGGATAGAGGTATCAGAATGATAGCAAGGTAGAGAATTAAAATGACAAGCAACTGGAAGTGGTAACCCAACCTTTGTTTGCTCTTGTTAATATGAAGGAGACTGTGTTGTGAATAGCAAATATTATTTACTAAATTGAAAGACATACAAATAAATCGCTGTTTCACTTGAAAGAAACATTTAGAAGCATTGTGCTGTGGTAAGAAAGGCGATGAAGGCGTGGTGTTACGTCTTCTGTATTTGCATGAGAACGTGCCATAGGTAGGGTATGGGGTGATAGTATTGATTATAGATCTAGTAATTGCAAAGGCAGTGTTCCCTTCAGAATATTCAAAGAGGAGGGAACATGAAATGTGGTTTTGGCATCATGCTGGGGATGGTGGATATGGTGAACATTGAACCTTTGAATACAGAGGCTACTGAGATGGGAGTGCGGACAAAGAGAACACTGTTTTTCTGGGAGGGAGAGGAAGAAGTAGGAGCTGCATTACTGGAAATGGGTCAGACACAATCAAGGACCATAGTGGAGACATAATCAGAAATTGCTGAAGCTCCACACGCCTGGCAGCGTCTGTGGAGAGAAAGCAGAGTTAAAGCAGAGTAGTGGCCAAGAACTATTTAAAGTAAAAAATTAACAACTTTATTTCTTAAAGTATAACAGAGAATAATTAACTAACCACTATTTACAATTTCTTTCTCTAACCCATCTTTTACCTTCCCTTCTATAATACTAGTCTGGTAAAACTCCCAATTAAGTTCTACAAAACAACACTTCTTATCTCAAAACTAGGCAGTTGTAGGTTCTTGTCTTCAGATTTTCCTGTGTCTTCTTTTCTCCTTGTTAGGAATTTCTGTGTCACAGGTTACTGATCAAAAAGGTACCTTTTTAAGAGAGTTATTTTTCAGGCAGTCTGTTTACATGCTGGACTTTTAAGTTCTCCACTCAACTGTTAAATTTTCCCCAGTCTTAAATCCCCAAGCGTCGGATTGTGTCATTGGCTTTTAAGATTGTCAATATACTCAATTCAAACTTGATTGGAAATTGGTATTTCAAATACAAACAGAAACTCAGCAAGTCTGGTAGTATCTGTGGAGGGAGATTTTCTGGTCAGCTAGTTCTGTTAAGGGTCACTGGACCTGAAATACTGACTCTGCTTTCTCTTCACAAATGCTGCCAGACCTTATGAGCTTCCTCAGTTATTTCTGTTTTTGTAGTCAGCATCTATGTTAGTTTGCCAGAGATCAATCTGTTCCCACGTCTTGGCTGAGATGTGCAATGCGCTTAAGTCAGCTGTGCTCAGCATTTTGGACTGAGGTGGGGAAGAGACCAAGTTTTCCCTGTGAAACGTTGAAGGAAGAAACAATCTGTATTGTTCCCACAGCCTATTGTGCAGGCAAACACAGCAGTCAAGTCTGCAATCCATAAAATTCCACAGAGAAGAAATTAACAAGAGACCAGTTGAGAAGAGTGAATATCTAATCTGCAATAAAGGGCAATTTTTTTTAGCAGCTCAAGATAACAGAAGTATACCCAACCTTCATTGTGCACTAGCCAGACTAAGAAGTGATGTGTTTAACAGAAGGCTTAATCCTTGTTTAACAGGGGGGTGGGGGTGTGAATGAGTGAAAGAAATAGAGTAAGCTTAGGCAAAGTTGTAATTCGAGAGGGATGAGGTTTATACCGCAATGAACTTTAGCCTAGACCACTGGGTTCGATCAGCCAGTTTCTGCATGTTTATTGAAGTGTGTTTTCTAAAACATTAATTTATAAAGTAATTGGCTGGACTAGCAAAAATGTCAAGATTCTTAATCAAAGCAAAATGTATTAGCTATTGCAGAACAAGCTGCTTGGGTGGACATGCCAAATCTTCAGTGAGAAGTCACTTTATCCAGTTTATGATTAGAGTAAAGGACATTGAATTTTAAAAGTCAGCAAAATAACTTGCTTAGAGCAATCGTCTTTATCCTACCCTTTCTCTTTTCTCTGAAATTCTTTGCATCACATCTGGAGAATTGGAAGCAAGTAGAGGGATCCTGAAAAAGGCTGAGGAATCTACCACAACTGTCTCCAGAGGTAGTGAACTGAGTCAATCCTAATTGATCCAGGAAAAAGAAATCTCAGTGTCAGTAGCCTGTGTGGAAAGGTACTTTGGCTGGAACCCTGATTTCATAATAATCTTTCCTGGATTGAACTGTTACTTGTCTCTCTTATACACACTATCAGTCTCATTTCGTCCCACTCAGACTTTCACACCCTCACTTTCAGTTTTATAATCATACAGCATGGAAACAGACTCTTCAGTCCAACCAGTGCATGCCAACCATAACCTAAACTAAACTAGTCCCATCTGCCTGCACTTGGCCCATATCTCTCCAAACATTTCCTGTTCACGTACAAAATGTTGTAACTGTACCCACATCCACCACTTCCTCTGAAAGTTCATTCCATGCATGAACCACTCTGTATATAAAAAAAACCCTCCAATCTTGAAGTTCCCTCATCCTGGCAAAAAGAAACCTGCCATTCACCTTATCTGTACTCCTCATGAGTTTATAAACCTTTCAACCTTTGATGCTTCATTGAAAAAATCCCAGCCTATCCAGCTTCCCCTTGTAACTCAAGCCCTCCATTCCTGGCCGCACTTTGGTAAATCTCTTCTGAATGTGCTCAAGCTTAATATTATCCTTCCTATTATAAGGTGTCTTCTCTCTCATGCACTCACATTCACTTTCTCATACTCACTGTCTCTGTGTCTGTCTGTGACACACACACACACACACACACACACACACACAGTCTGTGTGTCTCTCTATCCAGTTTCTCCAAAATATTCTTCATTTAAATAGCAATAGTTAACTGTTGTTAGTTCAGGGATCAAACTCCAGATCTGTTATACTGTCTTCCATTAGGCAGAAGATACAAACGTTTGAAAATATATATCAACGGATTCAAGAACAGCTTCTTCCCCACTGTTATCAGACTTATGAATGGACTTCTCATATATTAGAGTTAATCTTTCTCTGACGTTCTCTGTAGCTGGAACATTACATTGTACATTCTGTTCTATTACCTGATGCACTTACATAGGGTATAATTTGCCTGGAAAACATGCAATACAATACTTTTCAGTGTATCTCAGTACATAATAAATCAAGTCAAATTTTAAGAAAAATGTCTCCAAGACCATCTACCAGTTCATTAAATGGTATGGAGATGGATGACCCTTGGAAGGGGTACAAACAGTCAATTTATTGTCAAAAAGCAAGCCCTGAAGCGACCCTGATGCTGATAACACTAGGGAGTGTGTGCAGCCTTTGGTATCCATAGTTACTTTGTGTTTCCCTTGTTGCTCACTGGGTTTTAAAACTTCTGTCATTTTCAGGATGTCAGCTTTAGTCAGATACATTCTTAATGGATTTATCACATGACCACCAACTGGATGCCTGATATTTGTCTCTCCTTGCAACACATTTCCTTCAAGCATCTAATTGGAAAGCAAGTGGATTTTCCATTGGGCAGCTTTGACTTTTGATCAAAGAGCAGAATGCTAGCACCAGAAATAGACAGCGCTGGCCTTTCACCAGGCCTGTCCATAACCCTGAAACATTAACTTTGCTTCCCACTGCACGTGAACTCCTGAGTATTCCAGCATTTTGTTTTTTTGCTTTCTCACTTATTCACATTTTAGAATTCCCTATATTTCTTCCTTCCACGTATTGGTGATATTCATTTAATGAATTTTAATATCATTAAATTTTGAGAATTTATACGGTATTGCAATACTCGAGGACTACAGTGGAACCTCTGGGAATTAAAGTTTAATCTCCAGTCCACTGTGATGACCAGTCCAGGAGGGAAAATGTTGGATCTTTAAAATAAATCCTAGATTTATTTCTCACTTTATCTATCTTTGTATAACAATATAGAAGTTTGGAAAAATAGTTATTTTAAAGCAGGATTCATCCAGTTGAGTAATGATGACTCTGTTTGCTTTTCCATTTCGTTCAACACAGCAGGTGACCAGGGACAGTTGGAGACTGGAGGTCATGGGAAGTAGCCTCCAGGATTACCTCCAAACACAGCTGGCAATCCTGTGTAACAGTGTCTTCTTTAACAAAGGGCTAATTTTTCAGAGATCACATTTTCTAACAATGTAAAGCCAGAGAAAGGAACCCACCCTCTTGGCAGGAGACTTCTGTATAGTTACAAACTCAACCCCAAAAGAAACCAAACTAACATCAAGTAAAATATAGCTAACTGGATCAAAGTCTTCAGGCATCCAATTGTTTGTTCAGACTAGCTTCCTGTTTGTTGCATTTATAGTGTTTAGCAAATGAAACCTCACATCCCTGATCCATGGGGATTCAATACTAAGACAATCCTCTTCATCAGTCACAAAAGATAGATATTATCTTTTTAACTGTTGCTGATTGAAAGTTAAATATTGGACAGGATGCTGGGATCATCTGCCCTGTTCTTGAAGATAATACCAAAGGATCTTTCAGTTCACCAGAGGGCCCATTCATGGCATCAGTTTGATACTTCATTGAACACTGATGCCTCCAGTACTGGAAGATTCATTCAGCACCATACTGGGGTGTCAGCCAAATTTTGTTCTCTAATTTCCTTACAGAATGAAACCGTGAAAACTCAGACAGAACTAGTTGCATCTAAAAGGTCTCTCCCAGAGAATATGATTTCACCTGGGCTTCATCCAAACCATGAGAGGTAGGCACCAGGGATATGGCCCAAAATTGTTCTCCAGTTCTCCACTAATTCTAAGGTTCTCTGATGTAGTTATGTGTCAGACTTTGAGTAGAATTGGAACAGGAGACAGCTAGTCACCTGAGATTAGGAGTGCAGACTCTGGTCCGTGTATATTCCTGCAGGTATGGGCCCAATTATTATATTTAACATTCATACATACCACCTGCAATGCCCAGGAGCAGGAATGTGTGCCATTTAGAAGCACAGTAGCATACAGTAGCTGTTAAAGAGTCCTTTAACAGCACAAACTGATCCCATCACCTCTACCCACTAGAAGGACAAAGGCAGCATGTGAATGGGGACACCATTACCTGCATGTTCCCCTCCAAGGCACTCATCATCCTGACTTGGATCTGTATTGCTGTTGTTCTTTTCATTACAGCAATGTGAGTGTAGCTGCACCACATGGACTGTAGCAGGTTAAGAATGCAGTTCACTACACCTTCTTGAGGGCTGTTGGTGATGGACAATTGACACTGGCATAGCTAGCAATGTCCATATTCCAGATACGAATAATGTGAAAAGACCTCCCACCATCAGCTGTCCCACCTGGCAATTTTTACCCCTTCCTAATATTGTTTGGAAAATTTCTTAAAGAAAATGAAAAGAACACAGTCTTGTTTTGACTTGTGCTCTGTTGTCTCTTGCACTGTGCATAGAGTATCATGAAGATTTGAAAGACCCCCAAGATTTGATGCTAAACTGCGTTTATGGAACTGAGCAGATTCCAACTCCATCCCGTGCTGCCTGTGCGTGAGGCTGAAATGAGGTGCTTGAAATTTAAAAGGTCCCTCAACTTGGATAGTACAAAATGTGCAAGAAATAAATAAGGCTTTTCTTTAGAGAAAAGAAACAGTAGGGCCACCATCTTTGACAGTGACTGCATTCAGACTATCTTGAGATTATGGACAGGGCTGCTGGGCAGAGTAAGCTATTTACACAGTTTATACTGGAAACAGAGGGAAACAGGACTGTCTGCTATACAAATAAACAGACAGAATAGAAGTTAATGTGATGCATAGTAACTCTGGAATGTTGAGCTAATGTTGCAGTTTGTTGAGTGTGACTGATGGAGGAAGAGGGATTATTTTAACCTATTCCTTCTACTGAGGTATTGATGGGATCAAGTTGCTGTCAACCTGGACACCCTGCCTTGCTGCTGTACGGGGGACACTCTTACCTCTGAGTCAAAAACTCAAGCACACAACCTCTCCTGAATTCAGTGCAGTATTGAGAAAATGCTACAGCGTGAACAGTGCCATCATTTGGTTGGGATAATAGACAATAGGTGCAGGAGTAGGCCATTCTGCCCTTCGAGCCTGCACCACCATTCATTATGATCATGGTTGATCATCCTCAATCAGTATCCTGTTCATGCCTTATCTCCATAACCCTTGATTCCACTATCCTTGAGAGCTCTATCCAACTCTTTCTTAAACGAATCCAGAGACTGGGCCTCCACTGCCTTCTGGGGCAGAGCATTCCACACAGCCACCACTCTCTGGTGAAGAAGTTTCTCCTCATCTCTGTCCTAAATGGCCTACCCCTTATTTTTAAGCTGTGTCCTCTGGTTCGGGACTCATCCATCAGTGGAAACATGTTTCCTGCCTCCAGTGTGTCCAATCCTTTAATAATCTTATATGTCTCAATCAGATCTCCTCTCAGTCTTCTAAACTCAAGGGTATACAAGCCCAGTCACTGCAACCTTTCAACATAAGATAGTCCCTCCATTCCAGGAATTGACCTCATGAACCTATGCTGCACTCCCTCAATAGCTAGAATGTCTTTCCTCAAATTTGGAGAACAGAACTACACACAATATTCTAGGTGTGGTCTCACCAGGGCCCTGTACAGCTGCACAAGAACCTCTTTGCTTCTGTACTCAATCCCTCCTATTATGAAGGCCAGCATGCTATTAGCCTTCTTCATTACCTGCTGTACCTGCATGCTTGCCTTCATTGACTGGTGTACAAGAACACCCAGATCTCTTTGTACTGCCCCTTTACCTAAATTGACTCCATTTAGGTAGTAGTCTGCCTTCCTGTTCTTGCCACCAAAGTGGATAACCATACATTTATCCACATTAAACTGCATCTGCCATGCATCTGTCCACTCACCTAACCTGTCCAGGTCACCCTGTAATCTCCTAACATCCTCCTCACATTTCACCCTGCCACCCAACTTTGTATCATCAGCAAAGTTGCTAATGTTACTATTAATACCATCTTCTATATCATTAAGATATATTGTAAAAAGCTGCGGTCCCAGCACTGATCCCTGCGGTACCCCACTGGTCACCGCCTGCCATTCCAAAAGGGAGCCGTTTATCACTACTCTTTGTTTCCTGTCAACCAACCAATTTTCAATCCAAGTCAGTACTTTGCCCCCAATACCATGCGCCCTACTTTTGCTCATTAACCTCCTATGCGGGACTTTATCAAAGGCTTTCTGAAAGTCCAGGTACACTACATCCACTGGATCTCCCTTGTCCATCTTCAGAGTTACATCCTCAAAAAATTTCAGAAGATTAGTCAAGCATGATTTCCCCTTCATAAATCCATGCTGACTCTGACCTATCCTGTTACTGCTATCCAGATGTGTCGTAATTTCATCCTTTATAATTGACTCTGCATCTTTCCCACCACTGAGGTCAGACTAACTGGCCTATAATTTCCTGCTTTCTCTCTTGCTCCTTTCTTAAAAACTGGTACAATATTAGCTACCCTCCAATCCGCAGGAACTGATCCTGAATCTATCGAACTCTGGAAAATAATCCATGATTTCTAGAGCCACCTCCTTCAGTACCCTGGGATGTAGACCATCAGGCCCCGGGGACTTATCAACCTTCAGACTTAACAGTCTCTCCAACACCAATTCCTGGCAAATATAAATTCCCTTCAGTTCAGGTCCTTCAGCCACGTTACCTCAGAGAAATTGCTTGTGTCTTTCCCAGTGAACACAGATCTGACGTATCAATTCAGCTCTTCTGCCATTTCTTTGTTTCCCGTAATATACTCCCCTGCTTCTGACTTCAAGGGCCCAATTTTAGTCTTAACCATTTTTTTCACTTTCACATACCTAAAAAAGCTTTTACTATCCTCCTTTATATTTTTGGCCAGTTTACCTTCGTACCTCATTTTTTCTCTGCATATCTCCTTCTTAGTAATCCTCTGTTGTTCTTTAAAAGCTTCCCAGTCCTCCGTTTTCCCACTAATCTTTGCTATGTTATACTTTTTCTCTTTTGACTTTATATGTTTCTTAACTTCCCTCATCAGCCATGGCCACCCCTGCCTCCTCATAGGATCTTTCTTCCTTTTTGGAATGAACTGATCCTGCATCTTCTGCATTATACCCAGAAATATTCTGCATTATAGCCATTGTTCCTCCACTGTCATCCCTGCTGCGGTATTGCACCATTGAACTTTGGCCAGCTCCTCCCTCATAGCTCCATAGTTCCCTTTATTCAACAGAAATATTGTCACTACTGATTGTACCCTCTCCCTTTCAAATTGCAGATTGAAGCTTATTGTATTATGGTCGCTACCTCCTAATGGCTCCTTCACTTCGGGGTCCCTGATCAATTCTGGTTCATTGCACAATACCAGATCCAGAATTGCCTTCTCCCTGGTAGGCTCCAGCACCAGATGTTCTAAGAATCCATCTTGGAGGCACTCCACAAAGTCTCTTTCTTGAGATCCAACACCATCCTGATTCTCCCAGTCTACCTGCATGTTGAAATCCCCCATAACAACTGTCAGTAACATCTTTGCGACAGGCCAATTTCAGCTCCTTATTCAACTTACACCCATCCATACTACTGTTTGGGGGACTGTAGATAACTCCCAAGAGGGTCTTTCTACCCTTAGAATTTCTCAGCTCTATCCATACTGACTCTACTTCCCCTGATTCTAAGTCCCCCTGCAAGGATATGCAGTCACGAGTCACCAATCACAAAACATGTTTCATTTATATATACCCTCACCCATCCTCTGCTGAGGAGAAACCCAAGATCACCTCTAAACTGTATCTGACCACTGTACTCATTTCCCTGTTGATTACCACTGCATCCTACCCTGCTGTGTAGTGCATCTATGTTACGTTCTGGGTTATGAGGATTTATTCATTCATGCAATGTGGGCATCGCTGGGTAGCCCAGCATTTATTGCCCACCCTAATTGCCCAGAGAACTGTTCAGAGTCAACCACATTGCTGTGGGCCTGATCAGGTAAAGATAGCAGATTTCCTAAAAGAATATTAATGAACCAGATGGGATTTCCGCCCTAATTTCCAGACTTTTTATGATTTTTTAAAATGAATTCCAATTTCACAATCTGCCATAGCAGGATTTGAACCCAGGACCCCAAAACATACCAGGTCCCAGGATTCAAATGTGATCTTCTCTGAGCCATGCTGTAAATGTTCAGTCGGTGGTCTTACAGTGTCTTTACTCCATGGCTGAAAACTCCAATTTCAAGTCCCACTTTGGGAATTGATGATGGTGTAAGGTCATAGAGTCCTGCAGCACGGAGACAGGTCCTTCGGCCCAAACTAGTCCATGCCGACCAAAATGTCCATCCACACAAACCCCATTTCCCTGCACTTGGCCCATTTCCTTCTAAACCTTTCCAAATGCCTTTTAAATATTGTTAATAAACCTGCCTCAACCACTTCCTCTGCAGCTCATTCCACATGCGTACCACCCTCTGTGTTTAAAAAAAAAGTTGCCCCTCTGGTTCTTTTTTTTTATTTTTAATTGTAACAATGTTGCATGTTACATTTAATCGAAAAGACCAAAGCCCATGTCATCACCAGACTCTTTCAACTCTTCTTGTTTCTTCTTTTCCTTTTGCTCTTCAGCAGCAACGGGCCAGTAGTGAGGCAGCTGCTGCCGCTGAGGCATTACCATCAGCACCAACACTGCAGATCAGGCTGTTGATATCAATATTAGCCAAAGTCTTGCTAAACAGACTAGGCCAGAAAACCTCAATAGGTACTCTAGCTGTTTTGATCAGAGCATTGAGTTTGTCTTCAGAGACAGTGATCTCGTCATCGTGCAGGATGAGTGCACTGTAGATATGGGCGAGTTCCAAGGTGGAGGCCATGGCTAACAGAGGGGGTGGGGATGGGGGTCCAACAGTGCTATTCGCTGGGAGGAACTCGGCCTTAGCTTCGATCCAAAAAACCGAGCATTTTAGGACCAGGGCAGCATGGGAAGAGGGGGTTTCATTTTAATTCTTTCCCCTCTAACTTTAAACTGATGCCTTTAGTCCTCAATTCTTCAATCCTGAGAAGAACACTGTGTGCATTCACTCTATCCATATCTGTCATGATCTTATGCAGCCCTATAAGATCCCCCCTCAGTCTCGTGCGTTCTAAAGAAAAAAGCTTGTCCGACTCTTGAGTCCTGGCAACATCCTTGTGAATTTCTTCTACACTCTTTCCAGTTTAATAACATCCTTCCTATAGCAAGGAGACCAAAACTGAACACAATAGGTGTGTTCTAACGTGGCCAACAGGTTGATTGGTCAGTTGATAAATCTTTCTGCTGTACCTATGGCAGACAGTAAGAGCAGGAGACTTTCATGCTCAGCCAGAACCGTGTGGTAGCTGCAATGCAACAGCCTCCTCATGTTATAAGACTCCATAAACAGGTTCTATCCATAAGTAAGCACCATCTTTCTACTGAGGGACAGCACATTTTTTAAAAATACCTTTGATAGGATGAGAGTGTCAGTGGTAAGGCCAGCGTTTGCTGACCATTCTCACTTTCTCTTGTACTCAGTGGCTGAAGAAGGATTACACTCGAAATGTCGACTCCTCTACCTCCCAATGCTGCCTGGCTTGCTGTGTTCTTCCAGTCGCTTGCTTATCTACCTTTTCTATGCCTGTCATGATTTTATAGACCTCTGTGAGGTCACTCCTCAGTCTCCCGTGCTTCAGGGAACAAAGTCTCAGTCTATCCAACTATAACTCAAACCTTCCAGTCCAGGAAATCTTTCCTGCACTTCTTTTAGTTTAATAATATTCTTTCTGTAATGTGGCCTCACCAATGTTTTGTACAGCTGCAACAGGATGTCCAACTCCTAAATGCAATGCTGTGACTTTCAATTACAGATTTTATTTGTGAATGTTAATTACTACCAGCAACTATGGTCAGATGTGTAGTACAACAATGCAGTATCTACACACAGCAATACATGTGGCAGTGCAGTATACAGACTGGACTGTGTAAACTAATAGTTTATTCATAGTGCTGAGCACTGGATATACAATTAATATAATTTT
Source organism: Hemiscyllium ocellatum (assembly GCF_020745735.1). Classification (NCBI taxonomy): domain Eukaryota; kingdom Metazoa; phylum Chordata; class Chondrichthyes; order Orectolobiformes; family Hemiscylliidae; genus Hemiscyllium; species Hemiscyllium ocellatum. The sequence goes on along the minus strand of NC_083432.1, from coordinate 12,046,602 downwards.
TCCACAATTTTAAATGGGGAATCTGGTTTGATAATGTAAAATGTTGATTGCTCTATGAACTCTTATATTTAATTGGAGTTATATTTTTCTGATTCACAGATGCCAATATATTTCTGATATACAGTGAGAAAGCAGACAGTTGCCTGGAGAGCAGTGGCTCCAGTGTAAGACTGGCTCCATCCTGCAATGAAAGCTTCGACCAGCAGCAGTGGAAGTGGGTGTCGAGACTGAGGCTCTTTAACCTTGGATCCAAGCAGTGTCTGAGCATCCAGAGGAGGAACGACACTGTGCCCAGACTGGGTATGATGGAGTGTAACCAGGAATCTGCCCAGATGCGATGGCATTGTAATGGTCTAGGCAGTCAGCTTAGCAGTTACCTGAACCAGCAGTCTAAAGCCGGTACCCAAGGGCCTAACACAGGCCAACCTGATGTGTGGAGAATTTACAACACTGATGAGGACCTGTGTGCTCGGCCTTATCACGGTAAGATTGAGTATTAATGAACACTAAGCTGAGTTCTCATTAAATTGGGAGGACTCAGATCTCATTAACGTCCAGAGAAACCCTCGCTAATCAAAACCTCACCTGAATCTTCACCCTGTTAGTTGCTTCTAGCAGTACCATTGAAAGAAGATTTGCATTTCTACAGCGCCCTTTAATGATGATCTGGGACTCCCAGGGTTCTAACTCTAACCAATTATGTTTGAACTGTAGGAGAAAGTGAGGACTGCAGATGCTGGAGATCAGAGTCGAAAAGTGTGGCACTGGAAAAGCCCAGCAGGTCAGGTAGCGTCCAGCTGCTGCCTGACTTGCTGTGCTTTTCCAGCGCCACACTTTTCAACCTCTTTTAGATTGGTGTGTAACTGGAATCACATACAGACCAGAACAGCTAAGGACAGCAAGCTTCGTCTCTGATCAAACATGAGTGAACTTGTCGGGTTATTCCTGGCCATTCATGTTCACTTTAACCATGACCAAACTTCCCAGATTTTAGTTTTAAAGTAAATTAAAATTCTCAAATTGCCTTGGTAGAATTTTGAGCTTACTTCCCATAAATTATTATTCAAGTCTGTAGAATACCGCCGTGTCCTGACAGAAGCTATTTGGATCATATTGAAGAGGTTGTATTAGCAAGTGCCATTGTTGCCTCATTGCGGTGGTCTTGATCACAGGGCAGTGTGTTGCATGATGGTGGGAGGAACTAAGCAACACTATGTGCAGTCCTGGGACACAGCTTGTGATTTGCCAAACACTTCACAGGAATGGTGCAGCAAAGTTCAACCAGGAAATATCTTGAAACACACACACGAGCAGCTGGGGAGTAACTTTGTTTTGTATCACGTGTACCTTCACATTGAGTGAATAGCAATAAAAGAAAATCTTGCCTGAGGGGAAAGATAGAAAAGGAACCTAAGGGGCAACTTTTTCATGCAGAGGGTGGTGCATGTATGCAATGAGCTGCCAGAAGAAGTGGTGGAGGCAGGTACAATTGTAACATTTCAAAGGCATCTGGATGGGTATTTGAATAGGAGGGGTTAGAGGGATATGGGCCACGTCCTGGCAAATGGGATTAGATTAGGTTAGGATAGCTGGTCAGCATGGACGAGTTGGACCAAAGATCTGTTTCCATGCTGTACATCTCTATGACTCTATGACTCTAAATGCTATCTAGTTAAAAATCACACACCACCAGGTTATAGTCCAACAGGTTTATTTGGAAACATTAGTTTTTGGAGCACAGCTCCTTCATCAGGTGGTTGTGGAGCATAAGATCGTAAGACACAGAATTTATAGCAAACGTTTAGAGTGTGATGTAACTGAAATTATATATTGAAAAAGACCTGGATTTATATATTGAATATATAATTTCAGTTCCATCATACTGTAAATTTTTGCTATAAATTCTATGTCTTACAATCTTATACTCCACAACCACCTGACAGAGCAGCCCCGATGGGTTGAGTGGCCTCCTCTTGTTCCTTTTTTTTTTAAGATTAGACTTACAGTGTGGAAACAGGCCCTTCGGCCCAACAAGTCCACACCGACCCGCCGAAGCGCAACCCACCCATACCCCTACATTTACCCCTTACCTAACACTATGGGCAATTTAGCATGGCCAATTCACCTGACCCGCACATCTTTGTGACTGTGGGAGGAAACCGGAGCACCCGGAGGAAACCCACGCAGACACGGGGAGAACGTGCAAACTCCACACAGTCAGTCGCCTGAGTCGGGAATTGAACCCGGGTCTACAGGCGCTGTGAGGCAGCAGTGCTAACCACTGTGCCACCGTGCCGTTCCTTGTTTGTACATTCATAAAATATCAGGGAAGATAATGTCGGTTCTCATAATCCAGGGTCCCAAACTAATGCTCTGCCACACAAGTTTTTGAGCAGTGCTCAAAAGCTAGTGCTTCCAAATAAACCTGTTGGACAATAACCTGGTGTGTGATTTTTAACTTTGTCCACCCCAGACCAACACCGGCGTCTCCAAATCAAATACTATCAAGTTCACTTTTAACAATTCTGTTCGCGGTCTCTATTGATCCTCCGTGTGAAAGTAAGTCCCTAATCTTCTTGTTTTTGTCCAATTATGTTTCTTGAGCTCTGACCAATCCAAATGGGTTTTGACAAGGTAAATCAGGAAGACTTAATGATCTCTTTCTTTTATGAGAGTCCAGTGGTTTCTCACTTAATTCCAGATTTGTTAATTAAATGTAAAGCTGCAGTGGTCGGATTTGAACTTGTGTGGCAGAGCATTAGTTTGGGACTCTGGATTATGAAAACCGACATTATCTTCCCTGATATTTTATGAACGTACAAACAAGGAACAAGAGGAGGTCACTCGACCCATCGAGTCGGCTCTGTCGTTCAATAGGGTCATGGCTGGTCTGATTCGAACCTCAACTCTACATTCCTGCACACATCCCTGAAAATCTTTCATCTCCTTGATAATCAAGAATCTGTCTATCTCTTAAAGATTCTACATCCACTGCATTTTGAGGTTGGGAATTCCAAAGACTCTCAACCCTCAGAGAGAAAAAAAACTGTTCTCATCTCTATCTTAAATGGAGAAGCCCTTATTTTTCAACTATGAGTCCTAGTTCTAGATTCTTCCACAAGAAGAAAAATCCTTTCTTCATTCACCCAGTAAAGTCCTTTCAGGAATTTGTATGTTTCAATTAAGTTAGCTCTGAGTTTTCGCAAGGTTTATGAAGGTTTGTAGCTCAGTTTGAGGTTTAGGGTGAGGTTTGCTCGCTGAGCTGTAGCTTTGATATCCAGACGTTTCATTACCTGGCTAGGTAACATCATCAGTGGCGACCTCCAAGTGAAGCGAAGCTGTTGTCTCCTGCTTTCTATTTATATCTTTCTCCTGGATGGGGTTCCTGGGGTTTGTGGTGATGTCATTTCCTGTTCGTTTTCTGAGGGGTTGATAGATGGCATCTAGATCTATGTGCTTGTTTATGGCGTTGTAGTTAGAGTGTCAGGCCTCTAGGAATTCTGTGGTATGTCTTTGCTTAGCCTGTCCCAGGATAGATGTGTTGTCCCAGTCAAAATGGTGTTTTTTTTCATCCGTGTGTAGGGCTATGAGGGAAACGAGTCGTGTCTTTTTGTGGCTAGCTGGTGTTCGTGTACTCTGGTGGCTAACTTTCTTCCTGTTTGTCCTACGTAGTGTTTGTGGCAGTCCTTGCATGGAATTTTATAGATGACGTTGATTTTGTCCATAGGTTGTACTGAGTCTTTTAAGTTTGTTAGTTTTTGTTTAAGAGTGTTGGTGGGTTTGTGTGCTACTAGGATTCGGAGGGGTCTCAGTAGTCTGGCTGTCATTTCTGAAACTTCTGTGATATATGGTAAGGTATTTAGGGTTTCTGGCTGTGTTTTGTCTGCTTGTTGTGGTTTGTTCTTGTGGAATCTGCGCACTGTGTTTTTTGAGTATCCGTTTTTGAATACGTCGTATAGGTGGTTCTCCTCTGTTTTTCGAAGTTCGTCTGTGGTGCAGTGTGTGGTGGCTCATTGGAATAGTGTTAAGATACAGTTTCGTTTGTGTGTTTGGGATGGTTGCTGGTGTAGTTGAGTATTTGGTCTGACTCTTGTAAACTCCCGAGAATACAGCCCTCGCCTTGTCTAACCTTTCCTCCGATGGCAATCTGCTCATTCCAGATATTAGTCTAGTAAACGTTTTCTGAACTGCTTTAACATTCTTCTGTAAATATAGTGATCAGTGTTGTACGCAGTATTTCCAGGTGTAGTCCCAGCAGTAACCTGTATAAGAAGTATAACCTCCCTATTCTTGCCATCAATTCCCCTCAGAATGAAACATCACCCTATTAGCTTTTCTCATTACTTGTTCTGGGTGTATGTTGACCTCTGCAATTCATGTTAATCGAAGATAGCTTCTTCATTGGAGCTACACTCATCCAACCAAATGAAATATATAACATTCCTGTTAAATCAGACAAGGTAAAAAGATAATTCAGTCATCTCCATTTGAAATACAACAGTATTACCAATACTGAATTCCCTCCTTAATCAGAAACTCAATCTGACTACCCACATCTAACTGCGGCTACAAGAGTAAGGTCAAAGATTGGGAATTCTGTAGTGTGTAACTCACCTCTTTACTCCTCAGTCCACCATCTTAGAAGGGCCCCTTCTATGAGACACAAGCCAGACATATAATGGAATATTGTCCATTTGCCTGAATTAAGTGCAGCTCTGACAACAGTTGAAGTTCAACGCTATGCTGAGCAAAGCAAGCTCACTTAATTGGCACATCGACCACGAACATTCACTGTGTCCAGCTGCGGTGTTTACCAGCTGCAAGACTCAATGTAGCAACTCACCCAGGATACTTCAGAGTTAAAAATCACACAACACCAGGTTATAGTCCAACAGGTTTAATTGGAAGCACACTAGCTTTCGGAGTGACGCTTCTTCATCAGGAAGTTTGTGTCTGGCTTGTGTCTCATAGAAGGGGCCCTTCTAAGATGGTGGACTGAGGAGGAAAGAGGTGAGTTACACACTACAGAATTCCCAATCTTTGACCTTACTCTTGTAGCCGCAGTGGATAGTCAGATTGAGTTTCTTCATCAGGAGCGTCACTTCGAAAGCTAGTGTTTCCAATTAAACCTGTTGGACTACAACCTGGTGTTGTGTGATTTTTAACTTTGTACACTCCAGTCCAACACCGGCATCTCCAAATCAGGATACTTCAAGAGTAACTTCTGAAACTTCAAAGGACAAGGGCAGAAAGTCAGGGATCACCTCTACCCGCAACTTCCCTTCCAAGCCCCACACTATCCTGATCTGGAAACATATTCTTCAGTGCCGTTTGATCCTGGAGCTTCATTCAGAAATGCACTGTAGATGTGCACACAGCACTGGAATGCAGCCTTCAAGAGGGACTGCTGAAAATCGCCACTTCAAAGTTAATTAGGGATGGGAAACAAATACCAGCCTGGCCAGCAATGCTCACATCCCATGAGTTATTCTTACAAAACCATCTTCATTCCAATAAAATGAACTTGCATTACAACTTAAATCCTTCATCCTTGGTAAGAGCAAGTGAAACTCTTCTGTACTTTCTCCATGGCCTTTCCATAGTAATGATGTGGAGGTGCTGGTGTTGGACTAGGACAGACAAAGTTAAACATCGCACAACACCAGGTTATAGTCCAACAGGTTTATTTGAAAGTACTGGCTTTTGCTGCACTGCTCCTTTGTCAGGTTGCTAGTAGGGCAGGTACATAGGCCACAGAGTTTATAAATAAAAGATAAAAACATCATACAACTGATATGATGTATTAGACAAACCTAGGTGGCTGTTATGTTTTAAATCACTTAGAATGTGGATGCAGGTTCTGATTGATCAGTATGTAAATCCTAGAATATCTTTCAAGTCACAGCCCCAAGATAACTTAAGGTTTCATCAGTGAATAAAAAAAGACATCTCAGCTCAGTCAATGCATTAAAGGTGGGAGGTTAGAGTCTGTCAGTATTCCAGACTAGAATGAGAATAGTTTTATTTCCGAGGTAGGAATTTATAAAATGTAACTGATTGCCTAGAGATTGTGTGCTTTTTCAACAAAATAGAATGCATCTGCAAATGCAAATTAATTCTGTGTGTGTGTGTGAGAGAGGAGGAAAGTGTGGGGTGTGTGTGTGTGGGACAGAGGGAGAGAGAGCATTGTGAGAGAGGGAGCGCATATGTGTATGGGGGGAGAGAGAGTGTGTGTGTGGGAGAGGGAGCGTGTGTGCATGTGTGTGTGGGAGAGGGTGAGTGTGTGTGTGTGTGTGTGGGAGAGGGAGTGAGTGTGTGTACGTGTGAGAGAGGGAGTGAGTGTGTGTACGTGTGGGAGAGAGACTGAGTATGTGTATGTGTGGGAGAGGGACTGAGTGCGTGTGTGGGATAGGGACTGAGTGCGTGTGTGGAAGAGGGACTGAGTGTGTGTGTGTGTGTGTGTGAGAGAGGGGGGTGAGTGTGTGGGAGACTGTGTGAGTGTGTGTGTGGGAGACTGTGTGAGTGTGTGTGTGGAAGAGGGACAGTGTGTGTGTGTGTGGGTGAGTGTGTGTGAGAGAGAAGGGGTGAGTGTGTGTGTGGGGGGGTGAGTGTGTGTGTGGGAGAGGGAGTGTGTGTGTGGGAGAGGGAGTGTGTGTGTGGGAGAGGGAGTGTGTGTGTGGGAGAGGGAGTGTGTGTGGGAGAGGGAGTGTGTGTGTGGGAGAGGGAGTGTGTGTGTGGGAGAGGGAGTGTGTGTGTGGGAGAGGGAGTGTGTGTGTGGGAGAGGGAGTGTGTGTGTGGGAGAGGGAGTGTGTGTGTAGGAGAGGGAGTGTGTGTGTAGGAGAGGGAGTGTGTGTGTGGGAGAGGGAGTGTGTGTGTGGGAGAGGGAGTGTGTGTGTGTGTTGGGGGGGGAGAGGGAATGTGAGAGAGGGAGTGTGTGCGTGTGTGTGTGTGGGAGAGAGGGAGTGTGTGCGTGTGTGTGTGTGGGAGAGAGGGAGTGTGTGCGTGTGTGTGGGAGAGGGAGTGTGTGTGTGGGAGAGAGGGAGTGTGTGCGTGTGTGTGTGTGTGGGTGAGAGAGAGAGTGTGCGTGTGTGTGGGTGAGAGAGAGAGTGTGCATGTGTGTGGGTGAGAGAGAGAGAGAGAGAGTGTGTGTGTGGGTGAGAGAGAGAGAGTGTGTGTGTGGGTGAGAGAGAGAGAGTGTGTGTGTGGGTGAGAGAGAGAGTGTGTGTGTGGGTGAGAGAGAGAGTGTGTGTGTGGGTGAGAGAGAGAGAGAGTGTGTGTGTGGGTGAGAGAGAGAGTGTGTGTGTGGGTGAGAGAGAGAGAGTGAGTGTATGGGTGAGAGAGAGAGAGAGTGTGTGTGTGGGTGAGAGAGTGCGTGTGTGTGTGGGTGAGAGAATATGTGTGTGTGTTTGTGGGAGAGAGTGTGTGTGTTTGAGAGGGACTGAGTGTGTGTGTGTGTGTGTGAGAGAGGGGGGGGTGAGTGTGTGTGTGAGATGGAGTGTGTGTGTGTGTGCGCGTGTGGGAGAGGGAGTGTGTGTGTGGGAGAGGGTGTATATGTGTGTGTGTGCGTGAGACAGGGAGTGTGTGCGTGTGTGTGGGATAGAGGGAGTGTGTGCGTGTGTGTGTGGGAGAGAGAGTGTGTGCGTGTGTGTGTGGGAGAGAGAGTGTGTGCGTGTGTGTGTGTGGGAGAGAGTGTGTGTGTGTGTGGGAGAGAGTGTGTGTGTGTGTTGAGGGAGAGAGAGAATGTGTGTGGGAGAGAGTGAGGGTGTGGGTCAGAGAGAGTGTGTGTGTATGGCAGGGGAGAGACTGTGTGTGTGTGTGTGTGTGGTGGGGGAGAGAGTGTGTGTGTGTGTGTGTGTGTGTGTCGGGGAGAGAGAGTGAGTGTGTGTGTGTGTTGAGGGAGAGAGAGAATGTGTGTGGGAGAGAGTTAGGGTGTGGGTCAGAGAGAGTGTGTGTGTCGGGGGAGAGGTAGAGTGAGTGGGTGTCTGTGTGAGAGAGAGAGTGAGTACCTGTGTGTGTGGGAGAGAGTGAGTGAGTGCGTGTGTGTGGGAGAGATAGTGTGCATGTGTGTGTGTGGGGGAGAGAGTGAGTGTGTGTGGGAGGGAGAATGAGAGAGTGTGTGTGTGTGGATGAGAGAGAGAGTGTGTGTGTGTGGATTAGAGTGTGTGTGTGTATGTGTGTGTGTGTGGGGGTGGGAGGGAGAGTGAGTGTGTGTGTGTGTGAGGGAGAGTGAGTGTGTGTATGTGTGAGGGAGAGTGTGTGTGTGTGTGAGGGAGAGTGTGTGTGTGTGTGAGGGAGAGTGAGTGTGTGTGTGTGTGAGGGAGAGTGAGTGTGTGTGTGTGTGAGGGAGAGTGTGTGTGTGTGAGGGAGAGTGTGTGTGTGTGTGAGAGAGTGTGTGTGAGAGCGAGTGAGTGAGTGTGTGTGTGTGGGAGAGTGTGTGTGTGAGAGAGTGAGTGAGGGGGAGTGTGTGTGTGTGAGGGAGAGAGTGTTTGTGTGTGAGGGAGAGTGTGTGTGAGAGTGAGTGAGTGTGGTGGGGTGTGGGAGAGTGAGTGTGTGTGTGAGGGGGTGTGGAAGAGTGAGTGTGTGTAAGGGGGTATGAGAGAGTGAGTGTGTGTGTGGGGGGGAGAGAGTGTGTGTTTGTTGGGGGGAGAGAGTGAGTGTGTGGTGTGGGGAGAGAGAGTGTGTGTGTTTGTGGGGGAGAGAGAGTGTGTGTGTTTGTGGGGGGGAGAGAGTGTGTGTGTTTGTGGGGGGGAGAAAGTGTGTGTTTGTGAGGGGGAGGGAGTGTGTGTGTGGCGGGGGGAGAGAGAGTGTGTGTGTGGCGGGGGGAGAGAGAGTGTGTGTGTGGCGGGGGGAGAGAGAGTGTGTGTGTGGCGGGGGGAGAGAGTGTGTGTGTGGCGGGGGGAGAGAGAGTGTGTGTGGCGGGGGGAGAGAGTGTGAGTGTGGGGGGGGGAGAGAGTGAGAGTGTGTGGCGGGGAGAGAGTGTGTGTGTGTGGCGGGGGAGAGACTGTGTGTGTGTGTATGTGGCAGGGGGAGAGTGTGTGTGTGTGTGTGTGGCGGGGGAGAGAATGTGTGTGTGTGTGGGGCAGGGGGAGAGTGTGTGTGTGGGGCAGGGGGAGAGTGTGTGTGTGTGTCGGGGGAGAGAGAGTGAGTGTGTGTCGGGGGAGAGAGAGTGAGTGTGTGTGTGTGTGTTGAGGGAGAGAGAGAATGTGTGTGGGAGAGAGTTAGGGTGTGGGTCAGAAAGAGTGTGTGTGTGTCGAGGGAGAGAGAGTGAGTGTGTGTCGGGGGAGAGAGAGAGTGTGTGTGTGTGTTGAGGGAGAGAGAGAATGTGTGTGGGAGAGAGTTAGGGTGTGGGTCAGAGAGAGTGTGTGTGTGTTGGGTGAGAGGTAGAGTGAGTGGGTGTCTGTGTGGGAGAGAGAGTGAGTACCTGTGTGTGTGGGAGAGAGAGTGAGTGCGCGTGTGTGGGAGAGATAGTGTGCATGTGTCTGTGTGGGAGGGAGAATGAGAGTGTGTGGATGAGAGAGAGTGTGTGTGTGTGTGTGTGTGTGTGTGGATTAGAGTGTGTGTGTGTGAGAGAGAGAGAGAGTGTGTGTGTGGGGGAGGGAGAAAGATTGAGTGTGTGTGTGAGGGAGAGTGAGT